>NC_058043.1:25956686-27251686 GCF_020085105.1 Siniperca chuatsi | reverse complement strand
GGTGGTCTAACTTTGAATTAGATAGTACAGTATTATATGTAACAGAGAGGTGCACTTCGGGTCTACTCTCAGGTGCAAACTCACAGGTTCTAATACCATGTATCACGTTGTAGGATTAAGTAGTAGTAGTAGTTTTTGGGCCCCAAAAATATGTGGAGCCTATATGATTCGAGCTAATAGATTATTTTTGACAGGTCTGGGAACTGTTGATTAAATAGGTGAACCAACAGAGGTCATGAGAACCACTTAAGGATGAGAGATTTCAAGTACTTAAAACATTCTGAGAAGAAATAGAGACACCAAACAGTTCCGGTGATGCATATTTTCAGTGAAGAGTTCCTTTGGGTCCAGTTGTGCCAGTTGATAGTAGCTATGTGTCTTGCAATCATGTAACGCTGTTTCTTGTTTTGCCAACAGTTGCTGCATTTGAAAAGCAATAAATACCTGACAGTGAACAAGCGCCTTCCTGCACTGTTGGAGAAGAATGCCATGAGAGTGACTCTGGACTCAGCGGGAAATGAGGGATCCTGGTTCTACATCCAGCCCTTCTACAAGTTGCGATCCCTGGGAGACAGTGTGGGTAGAGCAGGATGTAGGATTCAAGTTAATTATTCTCAGGAAATTAAGGATGTATTTTTAGACTTTTCACAAGGTTTGAAAACAGAAGTCACATGGACTCACATATAGCTTGTTTTTATGAGACAGAATGAATTAAAAATAAAAGACAATAAGCCCAATCTGAGCACCCGTTCAGGCTGCAGTTTGCCCTTCCTTTTGTTTCGTTATGCTCGACTTTCCAAGCATGAACTACGAACTGATAATTATCTGTCTTTAAAAGTCTATGTTTGTGAGTTGTTTTTGGTAGTTGGATAAGATACGGAGTATTCTCATTATCAACACAACATTCTGCAGTTTGCTTTAGGGACAAAACTAAGAAGTGCATTTTCATTACCTGCCCAACAAGGCAAACTTAAAGAGAATATGAAACAACCACTCCAAACATGATTGGTTATCTACACTTTCCATGCATTATAGTTACGGAAACCCCCTAATGATGTTTTAGCACCATGATGATGGTTCACTTCAATTGCATAGATAATGTTGGACACCTAAGGCATTAGGATGAAGACAATAATGACTAAGATCTAGGTGTTTGCCAGACTACTATGGATATATTATAGAGTTCATCTTAAAGTGTGTGCACTGATGATTAGACCAAAACTTTTTTATTGATGCTTGCTGCTTATGCTTACATATATTCCTTTGTGGTTAGTGAGTGATGCTCAGGGTCAGTGCTACACCTTTCTGTCTAATCCGTTCCTTTCACACATAATATGGTCCACGACTTCCCCCAGTGCTTATCTGGAGACTAGCATGATCCAGTGTAAACAGATCTCCCGTGTTATGTTCACCCTGTGAGGAAAGAGAATTGCAGTGTTGAAGAATGATGGCAAATATCTTGGGACGTGACA
This sequence comes from Siniperca chuatsi, assembly GCF_020085105.1. Classification (NCBI taxonomy): domain Eukaryota; kingdom Metazoa; phylum Chordata; class Actinopteri; order Centrarchiformes; family Sinipercidae; genus Siniperca; species Siniperca chuatsi. The sequence continues at coordinate 27,250,214 of NC_058043.1, read as the reverse complement.
TACTTATGGTTTGAAATTTAAATTGAGTGCTCAATCCCACACAGTGGCCCTCAGATCAGCAGTATTTCATCTTGTTTCAAGATTTCTTCCTCAACATCTATTGGCCCTTTACTGAATGAGGTAACATTGGAGAAACTAGCAAGAGACAGCTAGATTTTGAAAGTATCCAACCGAAAAAAATCCCCCTCCTTTCAGGTCTCCCTCCAAAGCCACTCGCCCAAAACACATTTTCATGCACAATGAGTGCACGGGCAGAGTGCGCGCAGGTAGGTAGGTAGGTAGGACAGACAGTAGGAAGATGACTGGCTGGGCTTGTTACGGACCTGCGACAGCCATAGATACCGGATTTTTTAAAACATTTTTCCAGAGCATTTTATTTATTGATTGCTGTCGGGATGTAAAGAGAATTTCAACAAATATATCAAAAAATGCTTCTGAAATACTTAACCTACCCTAGCTTTAAAGGATGCTTATGTTCTAGTCAAAATGACACTATGGTGTCACTTCTTATTTCTGAGTAACAGTAACCGATTCCTTTTGATTTTATTGAATTTATCTAAACCAGATACTCCTTTTGAATGCAATATGTTCTGTGTATTCATAATGCTCCTGCAGGTGGTGATTGGTGATAAAGTGGTCCTTAACCCTGTGAATGCGGGACAGCCTCTACATGCCAGCAGCCACCAGCTAGTTGACAACCCAGGATGCAATGAGGTACATGAACACTTGTTGCCTTACAGGGCTGTACAGTAAATAAGACACAAGATACAGTAGGTCCCACGTTTGCTTCATTAAAGTGGAATATGAAACTTAAGTTTAAAGGCCTGCATTAAATAATGAGACATAAAAATTCTTGATGAAATTACATGTTCCAACCTTTAAATTTCTCTGGTTTGTTCACATACTTCTCTCCTCTGTCTTTCAGGTTAATTCTGTAAATTGCAACACGAGTTGGAAAGTTGTTTTATTCATGAAATGGAGTGACAACAAGGAAACAATACTCAAGGGGGTAGGTATCATCCTGTTTTTGTATGACACCAACTTATAGTAATCAATTTTCACAAATACCTTTTGTGAAACGCACCTTCTTTAACTGGCTACAAAGCATATTGTGTATGACATATCTAATAACAAGACATTAGAACACATTAAACATGGTAAAAAAAACTAAAACAGTGAAAACTCAGTATGTGAGATAAAATAAAATCTGAACAAATCAACGGAAAGAGAATAAAAACTACAAAATAAAATATTAACATGTGTGAAAAAAGTTACTTTTTGTGTTTGTATGTAATGGCAGGGTGATGTAGTCCGGTTGTTCCATGCAGAGCAGGAGAAGTTCCTCACTTGTGACGACCACAGGAAGAAGCAGTATGTTTTTCTTAGAACGACCGGCCGGCAGTCTGCCACTTCTGCCACCAGCAGCAAAGCTCTGTGGGAAGTAGAGGTTAGCACAACATGTTCTCCACAAGCTAATTCAGTTAATAGTGTTTGGCTGTCATTGTCCTTTTATTAACTTGATAACTAAATGCCTAGTCTTAAAAGCACAGTGCCCTAACCATGGAGAGAAAGCATAAAGTTCTATATATTATTTCAGTGCAACAGAAATAATCATACTAAGACTAACACAAATAATGCAGCTTCATACCAATTTGTCATAAGACTTATTTATGCTTTCTTTTCCATGTCTTTTGCCATTGCCAGGTGGTCCACCATGACCCTTGTAGGGGAGGTGCAGGCTACTGGAACAGCCTGTTCAGGTTTAAACACTTGGCCACAGGGTGTTATTTGGCTGCTGAAATGGGTGAGGTATGTGTCAACTTTTTTATCTTTTTATCTCACACTGCTAAAATTCTGTACCCATGCATACCGTTTGCCTTTCATACAGTATGTATCTGACATAGTAGCATTAAGTCCAGTTTTAACAGTCAACATAGCACTTGCATGGTTGATCTACAGCCATGGGGTGTAGACATTCAGTTAAAGTGGATGCCTGGTACAGTGACCACAATTTGAAATCAATGATGCTGAGGAGGATATTTGACATGCGGGTGTGTTTCCCAGGTGAATCCAGACTTTGAGGAGGAGAGTGCTGAGCAGCGGTCCGCGGTAAGACTTGATCTCTTCTCCTCTGAGTGCTTAGCAACGTCACGCTGGTTGCCCCACTGTTATTGATCTAATCTGTTTAATTCTGTGTTGGCTCTTTGCTTTCTGCTCTAGGTGGTGGACTTTACACCCTTTAATTTCCAGGTACTGTCATATAATCTTTACTTGGCTGCAGCAACTTAGCACAAAAATCATTGTCGTGATTGTCAATGACATGCTTCATACTGTCTTTGCTGCTTTGTTGTAAGCAGCAGTAGCGGTAGATTACCACAGAATGTCACAATGCCATCATCTCAGCTGATGTACAGCGGTGTGAAAAAGTGGTTGCCCCCTTACTGATTTCTTATTTTTTTGCATGTTTGTCACACTTAAATGTTTCAGATCATCAAGCAAATTTAAATATTAGTCAAAGATAACACAAGTAAACACAAAATGCATTTTTTAAATGAAGGTTGTTATTATTAAGGGAAAACAAAATCCAAACCTACATGGCCCTGTGTGAAAAAGTGATTGCCCCACCTGTTAAATCATAACTTAACTGTGGTTTATTTCACCTGAGTTCAATTTCTCTAGCCACACCCAGGCCTGATTACTGCCACACCTGTTCTCAATCAAGAAATCACTTAAATAGGACCTGCCTGACAAAGTGAAGTAGACCAAAAGATCTTCAAAAGCTAGACATCATGCAGAGATCCAAAGAAATTCAGGAACAAATGAGAAAGAAAGTACTGAGTACTAGATTGAGATCTATCAGTCTGGAAAAGGTTATAAAGCCATTTCTAAAGCTTTGGGACTCCAGCGAACCACAGTGAGAGCCATAATCCACAAATGGCGAAAACATGAAACAGTGGTGAACCTTCCCAGGAGTGGCCGGCCGGCCGACCAAAATCCAAACATCCAACAACATCCAAAGTTAAGGTCAGTGTTCATGACTCCACCATAAGAAAGAGACTAGGCAAAAATGGCCTGCATGGCAGAGTTCCAAGACGAAAACCACTGCTGAGCAAAAAGAACATTAAGTCTCATTTTTGCCAGAAAACATCTTGATGATCCCCAAGACTTTTGGGAAAATACTCTGTGGACTGACGAGACAAAAGTTTAACTTTTTAGAAGGTATGTGTCCAATTACATCTGGCGTAAAAGTAACACCGCATTTCAGAAAAAGAACATAATACCAACAGTAAAATATGGTGGTGGCAGTGTGATGGTCTGGGGCTGTTTTGCTGCTTCAGGACCTGAAAGACTTGCTGTGATAAATGGAACCATGAATTCTGCTGTCTACCAAAAACTCCAGAAGGAGAATGTCCAGCCATCTGTTTGTGACCTCAAGCTGAAGCCCCTGGAGTGGCCTAGTCAAAGTCCTGACCTGAATCCTATTGAGACGCTGTGGCGTGACCTTATAAAGGCAGTTTATGCTCGAAAACCCTCCAATGTGGCTGAATTACAATTCTGCAAAGATGAGTGGGCCAGAATTCCTCCACAGCGCTGTAAAAGACTCATTGCAAGTTATCGCAAACGCTTGATTGCAGTTGTTGCTGCTAGTGTGGCCTAACCAATTATTAAGTTTAGGGGGCAATCTCTTTTTCACACAGGGCCATGTAGGTTTGGATTTTGTTTTCCCTTAATAATAACAACCTTCATTTAAAAACTGCGTTTTGTGTTTACTTGTGTTATCTTTGACTAATATTTAAATTAGTTTGATGATCTGAAACATTTAATTGTGACAAACATGCAAAAAAAAAAGAAATCAGTAAGGGGGCCAAACACTTTCACACCACTGTATGTCTCACTAAAAATCACCATTAGGTGGCAGTGTTGTACAAGCCATACTGATCCTAACAGGGATGTTGTGTGTACCTGTAGTTCTCAACTATGTTCAGGCCCAACAATCTGTAGTGATGACTGTTACAGTATACAGCAGGTAAAATAAGTATTGAACATGTCACCATTTTTCTCAGTAAGTACTATTGACATGGAATTTTCACCAGATGTTGGTAACAACCCATGCAATCCACACATGCAAAGAAATCTAACCATAGATGTCCATAAATTAAGTAATGTATAATAATGTTAAATGACACAGGGAAAAAGTATTGAACACGTTTACTGAAATTCATTTAATACTTTGTACAAAAGCCTTTGTTGGTAATGACTGCTTCAAGACACCTCGTGTGTGTGTGTGTGTGTGTGTGTGTGTGTGTGTGTGATTTTGGCCCATTCTTCCACTTAAACAGTCTTCAAATCTTGAAGGTTCCGTGGGCCTCTTCTATGAACTCTGATTTTTAGTTCTTTCCATAGATTTTCAATTGGATTCAAGTCAGGTGATTGACTGGGCCATTCCAGCAGCTTTATTTTCTTTCTCTGAAACCAACTGAGAGTTTCCTTGGCTGTGTGTTTGTCTTGCTGAAATGTCCACTCTCGTTTCATCTTCATCATCCTGGTAGATGGCAGCAGATTTTTATCAAGAATGTCTGTACATTTTTCCATTCATCCTTCCTTCAATTATATGAAGTTTGCTGTTTGTTTGGTGATGTGCAGTGCCATTTCTCCTCCAAACATGGTGTGTATTATGACATCCAAAGTGTTCAATTTTGGTCTCATCTGACCAGACTATATTCTCCCAGTATGTCACAGGCTTGTCCAAATGTTGTGCAGCAAACTTTAAACGAGCTTCAACATGCTTTTTCTTTAGTAATGGAGTCTTGCGTGGTGAGCGTGCATACAGGCCATGGCGGTTGAGTGCATTACTTATCGTTTTCTTTGAAACAATTGTACCTGCTAATTCCAGGTCCTTCTGAAGCGCTCCACAAGTGGTCCTGGGCTCTTGAACAACTCTTCTGATAATTATTCCTCTGTCAGAAATCTTGCCAGGAGCACCTGGTCGTGGCCGGTTTATGGTGAAATTATGTTCTTTTCACTTCCGGATTATGGCCCCAACAGTGCTCACTGGAACATTCAGAAGTTTTGAAATCCTTCTGTAACCAATGCCATCAGTATGTTTTGCAACAATAAGCTTGCGACAGTGCTTTTACCCATCATGAGATGTTTCTTCTGTGACACCTTGGTAATGAGACACCTTTTTATAGGCCATCAGTTGGGACTGAACCAGCTGATATTAATTTGCACTGACAAGGGACAGGATTGCTTTCTAATTACTGATTGTCTTAGCTTTCCATGCCTTTTTGCACCTTCTAATGTCATTTAACATTATAACACATAACTTAATTTATGGACATCTATGGTTTGATTTCTTTCTGTCTGTCTGTCTGTCTGTCTGTCTGTCTGTCAATAGCACCTTTAGAAATATATTTACTGAGAAAAATGGTAACGTGTTCAATACCTTATTTTACCACTTCGCTGAAGTGCACATCTTCAGTCAAGAGTGAGAGCTAATCTGTGAAATCAGCTTTCAGTGGTGACTAGTAGGTTAAAGTGAAAACATGCATGCTCCTTGGTCTCATCATGGTTGAGGGTCGATAGCATATTATGTCAGTGGTCTTTATACATTTTGTAAATTTCCCTGCAGTTTGTAGCCAGTGCTTTGCTTTCTCTCACTGCATGTTTTCTTGCTTTAGCTGGATGCAGATAATGAAGCTTTACGAGGTCGTCTGCGAGCTCCACAGGAGAAGATCATGTACACTTTGGTGCCAGTTCCTGACGGCATGGACATCTCTTCTATCTTTGAGCTGGACCCTACCACTCTGAGAGGCGGGGACTCCATGGTACCAAGGTATAATATAGAGTATACCCACAGACCAAACATACAGTACTTCCTCTGGAGTGCCTAGATTAATTTAAAATGTACATAACGTTTAGATATCACATAGGTACAACATGACTTAAGGACACTAATAATCTTCACTCCTCTAAAATGCTCATGGCTGTTAAATACCTGCATCATCAGTGTAAAAACACTCCCGAGACTGCTTAGAAGTGAAGAAGTGATATTATAATAATAATTATATCAGAGACACAGACAATGTCAAAGACTTCTCAGGTGGCAACATGTTTCTGTCCTTTAATGGAATAAAATAATGTCAGGGATATTGGAAAATAAGGGGGAAATGACAAATATCTCAACACCGCAACACCCTGTTGTCTAATCAGAAAGACCACAGTGATGTCAAGACTACAACAAATCAAACAGTATCAGCAGTAAACATTTGACTCATGTAGAGTTGAAGGCAGTTTCTGAGGTAATGAGGGTTAGTTTGTTTTTGCAACTATGGACAAGGACCCTTTTTGTTATTTATGTTCTGTTATGTCTGGGTTACCAGCTGTTTGTTCTGGTCATTTATTGACATGACATTCAAATGACAGGTTGTTGCCCATTCATCTGTGTTTGGTTGAATCACAGATAGCAAGAGAAGACACTGTTAGCAAGAGTGTCATATCTGTGAGGTATTTTATTTTTGGGGTTTTCTGTTTTTTGTAGGGATCAAAAGTTGGTTACTTCTGTGGGTTTTCATTAGGTAGATTTTTGGCTTCTATGCAGACTTTGCCCAGTGTATAGTCAATTTAATAGTGTTTATTTTTCCTAAGATATCATGGAAAGTTTAGAGTGTCTTGTGCTTTCACTTATTCGTAAAATAATCATTGACACGTGTGTGTGTGTGTGTGTGTGTGTGTGTGTTTCTGAATTTCAATGTACTGGTCACCTTTTTAGATGGTATGATTCTTGCTAGAGAGAGCAAGGAAAGTCCCAGCATGGTATGAAACAGGAAACCATTATAATCAGGCTAAGCGTAGGCATGGACAGTGGGCAGAAAATGGAAAAAAAAAAAAACTACATTTCACAATTCTATGCAAGACCCTTGTTATGTGTCTGAGCTTAAACCACAAACTAGATGTTGTGTAAACACTGCATATGCCTTCACACACAAACACATCATCTGGCAGATAAAAGTGTTTTATCAGAAAATCTGCTCTTTACTGCCAGGTTAGTTTAAAATGAGTCATACTGAATTATATATTTGATGTAGCACAATATTTGACAATGTTAAAAATGCAGTTTTAACATTTTTTACACTTTATTTATATAACACTTTTCTTAACAATGTTGCTTTACAAACAGAAATAAAACCAGACAAAGCAGATAAATGAGAATAAGGCCAAAGAACATGAATAAAGAGGAAGTAAAGACAATAAAATGAATAAGATCAAAGTAATAGGAATAAAAACAGTTAAAACAATAAAAAACATATATCAAACATTTCCAGAAGCTTTCACACAGAGAAACGTTTTAAGAAGCGATTTTAAAGAAGCTTGAGACTTAGTGTGTCTGAGTTCAATAGGCAGAGAGTTCCATAGTGTAGGGACTCTATTAGCAAAAGCCTGATCACCCTTTGTCACAAACTGAGACCTGTAAACAGCAGGGCTCCATCCAAAATCTCAATGGTCGAGCGGGCACATACCAGGTCAATAACTCTGGGATGTATTTAGGAGCAAGGCCTTTAAGGCCTTAAAAGTGAGCAATAAAATTTTAAAAACTATTCGAAATCAAACGGGGAGCCAGTGTAGGGAGGCAAGCCCAGGGGTGATGTGATCATGTGTCTTTGTCCCGGTAACAAGTCAAGCAGCAGTGTTTTGTACCAGCTGGAGACGGTGGAGGGAGCCCTGGCTGATGCCCGAATAAAGTGTGTTGCAGTAATCAAGCCGGGAGTAGATTAAAGCATGTAAAACGTTTTGTAAATCAGCAATTGATAAAATGACCTAACTTTGGAGATTATCTTTAGCTGGAAGAAACATGACTGAACAACATTTTTGACTTGATCATCTAAACAGAGGTTAGCATCAAATATTACCCCAAGATTCCTGGCAGCCTGCTTAACATTATTTGACAGACTGCCAAGATTAGTGCCAAAAGAACTGATGGTCTTTGGGGGACCGAACAGAATGACCTCAGACTCATCATCGTTAAATTTAAGAAAGCTTTGGGACATCCAGGATTTAATATCAGAGGCAGGTTGTGAGATTTGTTAGGCTGCTAGGATCTGTGGGTTTTAACGGCATGTATAACTGAGTGTCATCGGCATAAGCATGGTAATGCACATCATGATTTTGAATAACCTGGCCAAGAGGCAGAATGTATATAGAGAACAGAAGGGGGCCAAGAACTGAGTCTTGAGGGACACCACAACACAACTGAGCGGTCGAGGCAGTAGAGTGACCCAGAGAGAGATGAGTGTAGTAAGCTAAGAGCCGAGCCCTCGATTCCTACCCAAGTCTCTAAGGGATGTAAGAGGTACTGTGATCGACTGCATCAAAGGCGGCACTTAAATCTAAAAGAACTAAAATCGCCACGTCTGTCTGCAGTCAGCAATAGGTCATTAGTAACCTTAACAAGTGCTGTTTTTATACTATGAACTGCTCTAAAACCAGACTGTAAACAGTTAAAAACACTATTATTATTGATAAAAAAAATATCAATTGAGATGAGATTACTTTCTCCAGAACCTTTAGATAAAAAAGACAATTTGGAGATTGGTCTATAATTACTCAAGGACAGAAATTAGGTTTCTTAAGCAATGGTTGAACAATGGCATGTTTAAAACATTCTGGAAAAGAACCAGAGGCCAGAGAATAGTTAAAAATTGCAAAATAACAGGGCTAACAGTAGAAAATACCTCCTTGAGCAGCTTAGTGCGAATGATATCTAGGATGCAGGAGGAGTTATTATGGGAAACTGTACTATCTAACACTGAAACAGCAATGGGTTGAAACTGGGTAAAAGAGGCAGAATTAACATGGGCAATGGAGAGAATGCAAGGGTCAGGCTGAATTTGGGACTTGATATTCTCCACCTTATTTACAAAATGAGCGATAGGTCACAGTAGACATACAGACACAAAATGGTGAGGGAGAGAAAGATGGGTATGGCATGCAACAAATGTTCAAATGTAGTTCAAGTTTTCCTTCTCTTGTACTAAATTAAATGTCAACCGTACAATGGGGGTAACCCTCCTAATGAGCCTGTTTGAACCTTAAATTCGTCTTCTGATTAGTTCCCCACAAACACAGGTGTAAATGGTTCTAAAGCAATGCTCTGATAAGAAAAACTAAGAAATCAGTGTCTCACTAAATGGCAATGTCGATTCTTGGCCATCCTGGTCAAAGCATGACCACTAGTCGAAAGTTAAAACACATCCAAAGCAGGTTCACCCTCAAAAGAACACTTTGATAGGACTAGTGGCTGTTGATGGCCATTCAGATTGTTGCAGTGATCAAACATGTAACTTCTCCATAACTGGTCAGATGTTTGAAGCACTATGACACCTCATCCTGTGCCTGGGTAGCTTCAATTATTTTTTATCATCTCAGACAATTTCCTCTGTTACTTCTAGGAGCTCCTATGTGAGACTAAGACACTTGTGTACCAACACGTGGGTTCACAGCACCAACAACCCCATTGACAAAGAGGAGGAGAAACCTGTTATGTTACGGGTGAGAAGCTGATGGCTAGGTCAAGATGTATAGCACTGCTGAGGTTTTCTGAACAGATATACTAAAAACAATTGATTTTTCTAGATTGGAACGTCAGCAGTAAAAGAGGACAAGGAAGCTTTTGCCATTGTACCAGTGCCACCAGCAGAAGTGCGTGATTTAGACTTTGCCAATGATGCTAGTAAAGTATTGGCGTCCATTGCTGGGAAGCTTGAAAAGGGCACCATTACACAAAATGAAAGAAGGTATGTTGGGAAAAATATCAACTTTACTTTAAATGCCTTGTTGCTGTTGTGTATAAAGTGTTACAAAGTATATATTTGTAAATATCTAATGGAAGGAAACCCAGATATCACTGTAGTAGCTGTTAAATTTTTCTTTTAAAGCGGTCTGTACTGTTTGTGTTTGACATGTACACTTATGTACACCCTTCAGGTTTGTGACCAAGCTCCTGGAAGATCTAGTTTTCTTTGTGGTGGACATCCCCAACAGTGGGCAGGATGTTTTGGAGATCATGGTTAACAAACCCAACAGAGAAAGACAGAAACTCATGAGAGAGCAGAATATCCTGAAGCAGGTTGGTCTGGTTAAACCTCTGTGAGACTGTAACTGCACTGATTTAAAGTTTATGATTAACTTCATTTTTGAGTATTAAAATTCTCCATTTCCATTTCAGATTTTCAAACTTCTCCAAGCCCCTTTCACAGACAGTGGTGATGGTCCCATGCTGCGACTGGAGGAGCTTGGAGACCAGCGGCACGCTCCTTTTAGACATATTTGCAGGCTTTGCTACAGGGTGTTACGCCATTCTCAGCAAGATTACAGGAAGAACCAGGTAGGTGGACACAACAACTCCACTGTGACCCCTGATACTATGGCCTTTTCTTTGCAGTAATCATCCCCTCTTCTCTTTACAGGAGTACATAGCCAAACAATTCCGCTTCATGCAGAAGCAGATAGGATATGATGTGTTGGCAGAAGACACAATAACCGCTCTGCTCCACAACAACCGGAAGCTGCTGGAGAAACATATCACTGCTGCAGAGATAGACACATTTGTCACTCTAGTGAGGAAGAACCGGGAGCCAAGGTGAGGCTCACAGGAAGGAACAGGCCCTGGCTGGTATCATAAACTTTCATAGCGACTGTGGCCACTTTGGGTCAGATGTTTGTATAACAGCTCCTAAGTAATGTAAATCTATGTTAATGTATTCAAATGTGAGCAGAGGAGTATGAGTGGAACTGCTTGTGCATGACCTTGGCACTGCAGGTAATTTGCTGACAGTTCATGTGTGCTTGTGTTGTGTTAAAGTCCTGTCAAGTGCTGTTAATGATATGTGAGTCAGGCTGATCCAGAAGTTTGGACAAAGTTTGAACTGTTATAGTTCTGAGAGAGTGGGAACAAAACAAGTTGTATTTTCCTGTACCTCCTGACGCCTATAATATAATCTGAAACCATGCATATCTCTTAACTCCCCCAGTGCCTATGAAAAATAAAATAACAACTGAATGTATTGTAATCTGTACCCAGGTTTCTGGACTACCTCTCAGATCTCTGCGTGTCCATGCACAAGTCCATCCCTGTGACACAGGAGCTCATCTGCAATGCAGTACTGGACCCTACCAATGCTGACATCCTCATCGAAACCAAGTTAGCTTCTCATGTTTCTTAATTACTAGAATTTTTGCAGAACTGAAATGAGCATTTGGAAATAACATTTATGCTGTTCACCAGATTGGTCCTGTCAAGGTTTGAGATTGAGACAACAACAAATGGAGAGAATCCAGTGGAGGCAGAGGATGAAGAGGAGGTCTGGCTGTTCTGGAAAGACAATTGCAAGGAGATCCGGAGTAAGAGCATCCGGGAGTTGGCCCAGGATGCAAAGGAGGGCCAGAAGGACGACCAGGATGTGGTCAGCTATTACAGGTGAGGTGTCTTTAATACACACATGAAAACATATACACTGTTGTAAAAATCATATTAGAATGATTTTAACATTAATCTGAAGGGAGTGTTTGTCAAAGTAAGGTAATATAGTGCAGTAAATTCCAAAACAACCACATGTCTGGTTGAAATAGGCAATCATAAACTTGGAATTTCAAGTTTCAGTGTAATTTAGAAATATTGACCAAACTATAATCATCTTCCTTTACTTTTTAGATATTTAACCGCAAAACATTTTTTGAAAAACAATAACATCACACAGGCACAAAGTATATTCAAGGATATTAAATATGACAATGACTAAATTCTGAGAAAAAAGACAAGACTGTAATAATTCCAAACTCACATGATATTTCCTCAAAGGTGCCAGTTGAACCTCTTTGCCCGGATGTGTCTGGACCGTCAGTACCTGGCTATCAACAAGATCTCTGGTCAACTGGATGTGGATTTAATCCTACGCTGTATGTCTGATGAGGATCTGCCGTTTGACTTGCGGGCGTCTTTCTGCCGCCTGATGCTGCACATGCATGTGGACCGTGACCCTCAGGAGCAGGTCACACCTGTCAAATATGCCCGTCTTTGGTCTGAGATTCCCTCTCAGATTGCTATTGATGAGTGAGTTCATCTCATGAATACTTTTGATTGACTTGTATTGTCTTTCCAAAGATGTCACAGAATATCTTAGATGTGATTCTCCTCTAATTATCCAGCTATGACAATGATGGAACCACCAGAGATGAGATCAAAGAGCGGTTCTGCCTCACAATGGATTTTGTGGAAAACTACCTGAGAGAGGTGGTGTCACAGAACATTCCCTTCTCTGACAAGGAGAAAAACAAGCTTACCTTTGAGGTACTGCCTCTTTGTGGATGGTATGAACATATGAGAAGTCACATTTGGTTTAATTGAATTATAAATCATGGCTTTGAATTTACTTGTCCATAGGTAGTGAACCTGGCAAGGAACCTCATATACTTTGGTTTCTACAACTTCAGTGACCTGCTTCGACTGACAAAGATCTTACTGAACATTTTAGACTGTGTCCATGTCAGCACCATTTACCCCATCAACAAGATGGAGAAGGGAGAGGAAAACAAAGGTAAATATCCACGTTTACTGTACATCAGGGAAGAATGTTTTCCTTTATTACCTTGGATGTTGTATCACCATACAAAGAGAGTCAAGATTGTCATAATTAATTTTAGCTGTCAGTTTCATTCCCTTAGTCTCAAACTTTTCTTGCAGGAACACATTATTCAAGGACCGATTTTGTTCAATTAGATACTGGTTAACTTCTCATTTTTGCAGCTATGTACAGATGCAGGACCTGCAAGTAATTTAAAGATATGCACAATCACAACAAAATCTTCATAGAAGTGTATTAAAGAACAAAATGACCAGAAACAGAATTTGGCACAGAGATACCAGTGATATGTAGTCAGCGAAATGTTTTTTTTAAGTACATTTTTAAAATGACGTTTTAACCATCTTATGTATTAAAAGTATTAATATGTTCAAATACATTTTCATTTTAATGGTTAATTCACTGTGGCCTCTCATATCCAAAGTAAAAACAAGTAAGATCATTCCACATAAATATTCATAATTTCTGTGGATTTGAATGTTATTATTTGTCTCTTTCTGCATTTACTGTAGCTGGCAGTAATGTGATGAAGTCCATTCATGGAGTTGGGGAGTTGATGACCCAGGTAGTGCTGCGAGGAGGTGGCCTGTTGCCCACCACACCAACTCATCAACCAGAGGGAGATGTGGTTAAAACACAGACTGAACCAGAGAGAGAAGACATCATGGTCATGGACACGAAGCTCAAGGTCATTGAGATTCTACAGGTAGGACATCAGGAAACTGGTTCTTCCTTGATGGCAAACACTTTGTTTTTTTATTTGTATTGTAGCTTTTTGTCTTTTCCTTTAGTTCATTTTGAATGTACGGCTAGACTACAGGATCTCCTGCCTGCTTTGTATTTTCAAACGTGAGTTTGATGAGAACAACCCACAAGCAGACAACACTGCCAGTCAGAATGGAATCAGTAATGTCACAGGTCAGATGCCAGGTATGATGCCACTTGATTTAATAGACCTTTTTACAGTAGACATTGCGGCTTGTCATAGCAGGAAAAGCACAGGTGTAAATAAAAACATAACTAGTGCATTCCATTTAGATGAGCTACTTCCAGGGTCCTGGTATTGTGCATGCTGGCTCACTGTCATGGCTTACTGGGACACTTGATGGAACTGAGCCATTGTTAACAAAATTTGTCTCACTTTTCACCCTTTTCCTGCTGTGACAAGTTAAATAATCTGCAGTGAAAAGGGCCTATTATAAAAAAGTAAATTTTTATCATTATTTAACATTTTGTCTCATATAAATGTTGAAATTGATTTATTTTTTATTTTATTTTTTAAATAATTCTAGGAAATCTTGACTTTGAGAACATTGAAGAACAGGCAGAGGGGATTTTTGGAGGAAGGTAATACATAGCTTGCTAGTCTTTCCTAAGCTTTTCTAAAGCAAGATAAAGTAAGACAAAGTTTATGTAATTTCTGTTCCAATGACCTTTTAGTGAGGAGAACACTCCACTAGACCTTGATGACCACGGTGGTCGTACCTTCTTAAGGGTCCTGCTGCACCTGACCATGCATGATTACCCTCCTCTCGTGTCTGGAGCGCTTCACCTGCTCTTCAGACACTTCAGCCAGAGGCAGGAGGTCCTCATGGCCTTCAAACAAGTAGGCCTTACCACTCTTTAATACTTAATTTTAATATCTGACCATGCACACATCTGGGCCAGCACTCATAATCAAAACTAGTACTTGAGAAATGCAAGGATTTCAGGAGAGAATAAGTTGGTTGCAAATCTTCACTCTTAAAATTCCAAATTTAGGTCCAACTGCTGGTGACCAGTCAGGATGTGGATAATTACAAGCAGATCAAGTCAGATCTGGACCAGCTGCGTTCTATTGTGGAGAAGTCTGAACTGTGGGTTTATAAGAGGCAAGGAGAAGATGGGATGGACGGAGATGGACCTTCAGAGTCTGACAACAAAAAGAAGGTACAGTGTACGAGAACATGAAAACATAAAATATTTGTTAAAGTGATGAAGAAGGAAGGTTCATTAAAAAGCTAATATTCATCAACAGAGGTTATGTTAGAGTAATGCTATAAAATGTAAGGACTTCTTCTCCTTATTGCTCCTTGTTTTACAGGGAGACTCACTTAGTTCAGACAAGAAGAAGACAGAAAGCACCAGCAGTTACAACTACAGGGTTGTAAAAGAGGTATGCTCATTTGTATTTTAATCTTGTATTTTCATGTTTGTGATTTGTTGCCTGTAATTAAAATCCTCCTGCTGTGTGTGTTCAGATCCTGCTGCGTCTCAGTAAGCTGTGTGTCCAGGAGGGAAGCTCAGGGAAGAAGAGCAAGAAACAGCAGCAGAGGCTGCTGAGGAACATGGGAGCTCACAGTGTAGTGCTGGAGCTCCTACAGATCCCCTATGAGAAGGTGCAACACTGCAACTGAGTATTGTATCACATGCAGAATAATTAGGAAGCTTTAAAGTGCTGCGTAGCTTTTACACATTTGCAGTTCCCCATTAATGTAATTTAAATAAAAAGGAAGTCTGACTCTGTGTTATCTGCTTCAGGGCGAGGATGTCCGAATGCAGGAGATCATGAAACTGGCTCACGAGTTCCTGCAGAATTTCTGTGCAGGGAATCAGCAGAATCAGGCTCTTCTCCACAAGCATATCAACTTGTTTCTTAACCCAGGGGTGAGCAGTACAGGCTGTTTACTCCTAGGGATTGATTTCTACAGTGGATACAGTTCAGTATATTTTGGGAAAACAAATCTGAAATTCACACGTCATTATTCATTTTCACAGACAGCCTTTTTTGTCTCCTCTTTTTCCGACCCTCAGATCCTAGAGGCAGTGACCATGCAGCACATCTTCATGAATAACTTCCAGCTGTGCAGTGAGATCAACGAGCGAGTGGTTCAGCACTTTGTTCACTGTACTGAGACTCATGGTCGACATGTCCAATATCTCAAGTTCCTGCAGACCATTGTGAAGGCCGAGAACAAGTTCATCAAGAAGTGTCAGGACATTGTCATGGCTGAGGTCGGTTCTATGATCATAACAGACAAAAGAAAATTAGTAATGCATACTGGGGAGGAGATAGTGATTAAAAAAAAAAAAGGTGGTATTGTTAATATCAATGAAAAGAGTGGTGATACTAATGGTAATATGAGCTTCTATGATGCTGACAATAATGGTAACTGACATATTTACTGTACTAACAAGGTAATAAGACTGTATTCTCTACTGTGACTCTCCCTGACTCAGCTGGTGAACTCGGGCGAGGACGTCCTGGTCTTCTACAATGATCGTGCCTCCTTCCAGACCCTGGTCCAGATGATGCGTTCAGAGCGGGACCGCATGGATGAAAACAGCCCTCTAATGTACCACATCCACCTGGTGGAACTGCTGGCTGTCTGCACTGAGGGCAAGAACGTCTACACTGAGATCAAGTGTAACTCCCTGCTGCCCCTGGATGATATTGTACGGGTCGTCACCCATGAAGACTGTATCCCTGAGGTATGAATAATGAGTTTTATTTATTTATTTTCAGGTGAAATGTGTCTTATTTAGTAGTAAGAAATTTTGTGCACTGAAACAAACTGATAGTGATTTTAGAAGTAAGGTGTGTGTGTGTGTGTGTGTGTGTGTGTGTGTTTTAGCTCACTGAAGTTAAAATCAGACCATTAAAATGAGGTTAAAGTGCAGGTTGCCAACTTTAAATTGAGAGCGTTTATATCAACAAATATCTATAAGAAGATTTTTTCCTCTAACATTTTAAGAGACCGAAAGTAATTGTCTTATCATGCCTTTGTTAGTTGACGCATAACTAAACTAATAAGAGATCATTTCAAAGAGATGTCAGTGCCACTGAAGTAGGCCTACATGAATCTTAACAATAAGATAAATCCATCAGATAAATATCTAATATAAGTTAAAAAAAAGAACACAGCTCAAGAACAGCAAACAACATAGTAGACTAAGGAATTTGAAAAATTACATTTTTTTTTTGTTAAAGATGATGTCCAAATACTTATCTACAGAATCCACATGACTAATTCTTGTTGGCATGGGGTTTCTGTCTAAAATCTATGGTCTGTGTATAAGTTTTTGATAGAGTCGTCCACCACAAGACAATGATCAGTTTCATCGCTAAACAAACTTTCAGTTTACTGTAGTGGGCTGCACACGCTCCAGGTGCAGCAAAGGCTAGCAGCATGAATATGCAGCCAAATGTCTACATGTATTGCGTGATGCTGTTGAGTTGGCATGGACCAATACTCGTAATAAAGCACAACAATAAAGTAAATGAAGATACTATTATATACATTGACACAGCATGTGCATCTTTCAGTTTTGTAGGTTCTGACCCTGTTATTAAAGTTCTGAGGAACTCACACTTATTGCTGCATACATGCTATATGCCACACGTGTATGCATACAGTAGGTGTTTGAGAACTAGTTTCTGTCCATGGATCACTATTAAGGTTGTTTGTTTGCATCCTAATAGGTGAAAATTGCCTATATCAACTTCCTGAACCACTGCTATGTCGACACAGAGGTGGAAATGAAGGAGATTTATACCTCCAACCATATGTGGAAGCTGTTTGAGAACTTCCTTGTGGACATTTGTAGGGTAAGCCACAATGTATTTGACATCTTAAAGTGAGACAGACTGTTATCAGACAATGTGATCAAAAGATGGAGAGTGCTATTCTGCTTTATACTTATGTAACGGGTTTGGGCGATTATGTCAGCACAGCATGCAGTGAACACATGTTACCTGTCGCCCGCATGCAGGAGGTGTGATCCAGTGGCTGTGTGCGTCATGCTAATATCTTTTCTGTCCTTGCCTAGGTGTGTAACAACACCAGTGACAGGAAGCATGCGGATACCACGCTGGAGCGTTATGTAACTGAGACGGTCATGAGCATTGTCACATGTTTCTTTAGCTCTCCTTTCTCTGACCAGAGCACAAGCCTGCAGGTAATTTGGATTGTGGTGTATAGCATCTGAAATACATATTCCAAGCAGTCTTGCATGTGCCATTTAAAGTCTATAAATGATTAAATCATGTACATACTTGAGTTTAGTTGTTTGACAGCGAGAAACCCTGCTCACATATCTTTTATTTATTTATTTATTTATTTATTTATTTATTTATATATATATACACACTATAAAATATGGTTCTTCCCTCCATATAGATGGCACGCCATATGTATGTAAGTAATAGTGACTCTCCCCCACATTTTGTTTCCCTTGGGTGCTTATCAACAGCCCCTGAAAAAGAAGTATCTTGTGTAGGTTTTTATAGCTTAGTCAGCACACAGACTCTGTTGTTCCCAGATCTGTGGGTGTGTTGCACAAGGTTTTGCTGGGACATGGTGCAGATGATGTTCTCACACAACGTGGTCACTCTGATTCTTAGACCTTGATGTTATGGTGTCCTGTCGCCCACGACTTTCCCAATAAACCATGACCAATACCCTCCACTATTGCCAAATCCCTGGTACAGTAACTTTGTGGTGTAGTATTACATACAGTTGCCCACTTGACATCCTGTTTGCATGTTATGTGGATTTGTTTTGTTCCTAGTTGGCCCCAGTAGAAATAGTATGTAAGCCTTTACACATTCTGTGAATTCTGCTTGCTGAGGTTTACTAATACATGATGACATCAAGACCCTCTTTCTCTTGCAACAGGCCACCATTCTTGGAAAGATAACTGAGGTATTTATTATACTCTAGGGCTGTGGCCAGCTGATAGATTCCTCTTTCATCATGGTGGTAGAAATCAGGTGTACTCTCTGCTAAACACTGGTTTGGTGTAATGTGTTGGAACTGCATATGATCATAAACAGCTGGCCTACTGTACCCAAAGCTGTAGACCCTTCCACCATAGGTGCTATAGCATCCTCACATTGACATTTCTAGCACAAATTGGGTTATGAGTTCAACCTAGTCAGGGAACACAATAGTCAATTTATTGGTTATTAAATTCTTATTCAGTTTTTCTCCTCCATCTATCCTATACAGTATGTGTTTTTCTTTGATTCATTACTCTCAGTCATTGCGTTTTTTATTATAATTTGCTCTCTTACAGACTCGTCAGCCAGTATTTGTCCAACTGCTTCAGGGAGTTTTCAGGGTATTCCACTGTAACTGGCTTAACCCTCTTCAGAAGGCCTCAGTGGAGGCTTGCATTAAAGTACTCTCAGACGTGGGTAAGATACTGGACTAACACCAACCACCAATCTCATATTATGATCGAAAGGGCATTCTGGCATATAATAAAACCATTAAATATAAATATCTACATTCTTACCTCTACCCAGCTAAGAGCAGAGCCATTGCCATCCCAGTGGACTTGGACAGTCAGGTGAACAACTTGTTTGTCAAGTCCAATAATGTTGTGCAGAAGAGCATCCTCAGCTGGAGACTATCTGCTAAGAACACTTCCAGACGAGACTCAGGCCTGACCTCCTCCAAAGACTACAGAAACATCATTGAGAGGCTACAGGTTGGTAGCAAGCCATATTTTTTTTTTTTTTTTTTTTTTTTTTACAATTTCAGTGTAATTAATTTAATTCTTTTTTTCATTAATTTTTTATTTAATAATTCAACCAGACATCTCATCTAACAGTGATCCCTCAAGCAGGAATGTGGCGAAAATCAAAACAAAACACAAATGGTAAATGGACTGTACTTGTATAGCGCCTTCCCAGTCTTCCAAACGCTCACAGCGCTGCACACTACATGTCATTCACCCCATTCACACACATTCATACACTGATGGCAAGTGCCAGCTGCTCATCAGAGCAAAGAAACTAATCATTCACACATCAAAGGCACAGTCTTTGGGAGCAATTTGGGGTTCAGTATCTTACCCAAGGACACTTCGAACCGCTGACCTCTACCACTAAGCCACATCTGCCCCAAACAAACGAATACAAATAAGTTTGAAGGTAAAAGCAACAAAAACTGGTTAATTGAAACTAATTTTTTGATATCTATGTCTCTCTGTCAGCTGTGTGTGTGTGTGTGAACAGGAAGCAGTAATTACTTTTATAAAGTAAAATGTTTATATTAATGATTTCATTTTTAGATAAAAATAATTTAAATTATAAATAAAATGAATAATCTTTCATAAAATAAAAATGTTCTGTAACTGGAGTCTCTGTTCTTGTGGAATAATTCTCACAGAGAAGCAGCTAAAAATCACATTGTTCCCAATAACAAAGTATTGTGAAAAATCTAGAAGTCAGGTTGAGTTAATAGTGAAACATCATATTCATCATTAATTTTCAGAATCAGAATCAGAAATACTTTATTGATCCCCGTAGGGAAACTCTTTGTTACAGTAGCTCGTCTTGACGTCAGTGCACACAGGAGAAAGTACTAGAAAAAAAATAAACACTATAAAACAGGTCAGAAATAAATTAAGTATTATTGTACTGATCAGATATGGTTAGAAAAATATAAGCCCACATAAAGCCACAGTGTGACACAGGATACATACATTAATGTTTTTTAGTGATATTATGCTTTTTGGAGTATTTTATTATTCTTGATTGGGTCCAGGCCTTTCCTTGACCAGACAGTTGATTGTGATTTCTTTCTTTTTTTTATGCATTTGCCATTTGTTTATTTATTCTAACTATTCTATGTTATATCATACATCCCAAAGCTTTCCTACCTAAGGCTTAGCTCTTATCCATCAGCCATCTGGTGTGTCTGAGCCACATACTGTACGATACAACATTTCAGGGAGGAGCGGCAGAAGAGGAAAGGCAGGAAAAGAAGAACATTTAGCCTGACGCTCACACAAGTTCTACAATACATTTATTAATAATTAGTAGTAGATGGTGAGGCTAATGCAAAAATCTAAACTTTACAGTTCTCCGGGACCAGTGAATACTAGTGAACACTGGTGTGATTTAAGTACTAGGGCAGAAAATCTTCTTGCATAGATATAAAAAAAAAAAAAGTGGTGTGTGAGACCACCATGGGCCAATCAAGACTCCCTACCAATGTCATTAATTGTTTTTTATCACTGTAAGGCAGACGAAATGCTGTAGAAGTGGTTCCAAATTGCATTCTGGGGAGAAAAAGTTTTTTCTCATAGGCCAAGCTGTTACACCCTATTTTCCTGTAACGGATGACTCAGTATTCACTGGAAGTAAAAAATCTCAGACATGTCTGGTTGAGTTCAGCTGATATCTCTACTTTCACAGGAAACCCAGGGGTTCCTATTCAACTATTTTTTATGAAATAAACAATTCCAAGGCCAACCTAGTCATAATATTGTCATAGTTTGTTTTGGGCTATTCACCAACCCATTCCCAGACAGAGCGTAAGGTGGGTACAAAAATGTTTTCTTTCCCATTTTTTCCCTTGCCTTTATTTAATGAAAAGACATTTTTTAGAATGTATGCTTCAACACTATTCATTGTCTGTTATGTTGTTTTTCACCTCCTAATGGCCCTTTTGTTCTACCACTCACTAGACACCCCACACAGTACTAGAATCACCACCAGACCAGCAGTCTTCATGAAGCACCTTCAGTTATTTGCATATTTTCACACTAATCATCACCAGACGTGACAGGAAGTGCAAGTGGGACATGGTGGTGCATCATACATATGTCACTTTATGTTTCTCTGATATTAATTCATAAAGCAATCTCACAGATATTTTGAGGTTGATCAACCAAGTTGGATTTCTTGGTTGAAATAACTGATGTGGATGCATGTACAGAGGATGATGGCGGAAATGGCGTAGGAGTAATCCTTTAACTGAACTGAATCTCATACTGATATAATAAACACTTCAGGACTAATAAATATTCAAGACTGTGGTTTCAATAGGTGTGTCAACAAGGAGACTAAAGTCTAAGTCCGTGAACTCATCACAGAACTTGCTTTAGTCTTTTGTAGTAAAACTTCTGGTCGTGTCTAAGCTCTTGTTTTATGTCACTATGCTCTGCAGGACATAGTGTCAGCGCTGGAGGACCGTCTGAGGCCGCTGGTCCAAGCTGAGCTCTCAGTGCTGGTGGATGTCCTGCATCGTCCAGAGCTGCTCTTCCCTGAGAACACAGAAGCTCGCAAGAAATGTGAAAGTGGAGGATTCATATCAAAGTAAGTCTAAATCTCCAACCACCAAGTTATCTTTGTTTGTCCTAGGCTTAGAGAACATTTAACAGTTTTCATTCACTTGTTTATATACTATTTTCATTCATATCTTTACAGTGGAAAAATCTATTTGGAGAACAACTAGCTTGAGATAGGCAGGGGTTGACTTGGGCAGGACTGCATCTCAGCAGTGTTCTGTGAGTGAAGTGAGTTGGTTACGGGACTTTCTCACCCTTTATTTAGGAGATAATTTAGATAATAGATGGTTAAGGTTAGAATTTGGCCCATTGGTGGAGTTTTATTCTGCCAGTTTAATGTGGGTTGGGACAGCCTCAGAGAAAGTGCTAACTGAGTGGCTGAACTGGGGATACCAGTGCCCATATTTGTGTTATGTTCCGTTTGTTCTTTAGGTTTAACTTTACAACAATACTATGTGCAAATACATTTCTGTTTTGCATGCAATTTAGATGTCCTGGACGTTGAGCTCCCTGCTATGAGTGCACCAGAAAGCCTGCTGGCTTTTCAAACCAATCTGGCCAAAATGTATTTAAGTAACATATTCACTGTAATGGATACATTAGATTTTCTATCAACTATACTTTCTTTTTGTGCTGTAGAGAAAACAAATGGCTGCCTACGTGGGAAAACATGCATGAAATACTTAACAAATGAGATGCTGTGGAAAATGCTTAGTAGTAATGAAAAGTATGCATTAAATGTAACAAATATTCTTGAACATGAATAAAATCAGGGACCACCCTTTAAATTATGGACACTAATATGCAGTTTTTTTTATGATGTTTTGTTTTGCCCGATAAGAGCTCAGATTGGATTACAAGGAAACTGGCGGGACACATAGAGCCGTTGTTGTTGCAGGGATTATCCTACTACTTATGGCTGCCATTGTGGAGTACAGTAGTTTGTGGAAAAGTGTGTCAATGTTTACTAGCATTAGGGAATCACTGGGCTCTCTATAGGTCTGTCAGCGCAAAAACGTCAGCTCTGGTGTTGAGAAGTTTTCCAATTGCACTCTGAATAACCCATTACTTTGTGATTTTCTGTCATTTTCATTTACATCCAAGACATTTAAATGTGCTGTTGGGCCCTTATCCTCCAAATCTGTTGTTTTGGGCTAAAACAAGACTGTATGATAGAAATCAGCCAAAATAATATGTTGCGATTTTCATAGGAGTTGAGGTGTGTTCAGTGGTGGAGTTAGGTGCAAATGTCCATTTATGTGTTCTCACGTTTTCTTTCTCTTCTCCTGACCAGACTGATCAAACACACCAAGCAGTTGCTGGAGGAGAATGAGGAGCGTCTGTGCATCAAAGTACTGCAGACATTGAGGGAAATGATGACAAAAGACAGGGGCTATGGGGA
Source organism: Siniperca chuatsi (assembly GCF_020085105.1). Classification (NCBI taxonomy): domain Eukaryota; kingdom Metazoa; phylum Chordata; class Actinopteri; order Centrarchiformes; family Sinipercidae; genus Siniperca; species Siniperca chuatsi. Next base: position 27,227,111 of record NC_058043.1, on the reverse strand, counting down.
GAAGGTACGTACCTTCTGTGTTCCTGTTTCTCATCATCTGTTTGTAGTCGTGCCCAAGATTCACCCACACACAAAATAAAACACTTTACTGACATCTGATACAGTGTCACTGTCCCACTGCACCAAACTTACTGGAAGACATACCATCAAAAAATGATAAAATAAAACAAAAGGCTGAGCTCTCCTTGGTTGCCTCTGGAGCATGTATAGCACACTGAACGGAAAAGATCTATACGTACGTCATCAAGTCTTTTATTTTAAATCACTGCAGCCAGGGCAATTTATGAATACTCGGTGTCATGTCTAGTTTTATGTTTGGCAAACATTGGTACGTATTTAATAACAAATATTCCTTTTTGCTTTCTTCCCAAAGTACCTTATCAAACACTGTCCAAATGATTGAAGTAACGAATATCATCATTATTAACACTATGAACAACATGCATGCTTCAACTCTCTCACTCAACCATTCTACACAGCATTCATTCGTTTCTAATGACCTCACTGGCTACTAATGACCTCTTGCACTAATCTCCAATTGATTGCTTCAAGTCTGTCAACTTGTTACAACAACAATAGAAGTACAGTATGTCTACACAGGTTGAAACAAAGTAAACCCACAACCAGTATTTAGATTTTGATACATGAAATTAAAGGCGTTATTTTCACTTTCGATGTAATGGCTGGCAGTATGTTTTAAAGGTACCCTGTGGCGTTTCTGACCACTAGTAGCACTATGGAGCATGTTTTTATGAGCAAGTCCCTTTCCTATTTGTATTTCATGCATGTGCAATAGGACGCACACGCGGATGGAGGCATTACCAAAATTTGGTGTTTTAAAAAACAGCGTTGCAAATTTTAACGAGGAGAGAAATGCATTCAAAATGTTTATAAAGCCTCAAGAATACACACAAGTGTTTTGGTGAGAAACACTGAATGGAAATTCACAGTAACTGTTTGTTTACAAAAAAACTCAACAGTGTACCTTTTAATAGAATAGGTTAGCCTGTATATATGAGTCACTCCTCAGCACAGAAACCATAGAAGTCTATTACAAGAACAGCCACATACTTGAAATATAACATACACCCTCTTATATTACAAAGAAAATGACAAGCAGTGAAGATCAATTCCAACAGAATTCAAAGACATATTCTGAGCTAAAAAATTGTATTGTGGTATTACTGAATGTATATATTTGCCAACTCCCAAATAATATCTGTGTCTAGTTAAAGACAACGTGAAGACAGGAGTAGCCCTATTCATCAACATACTGTATGTACCTGTAAGCAAAGGCAGAACAAAATGATCACATTTTAGCGTAGCTTTTAAAGAGAAGACCACCTGTAGATTTAATTTTAGCCATTATAGAATCCGAAACTCTGTTCGCACATATTGCAACATACCAAGTGTCACAGAGGAATAAAACACTTGCTCACCACTGCAGAGACCCATGTTCAGTTTTCTAACATAATTGGCAGTGATGCAGTAAATACATTTTTAAAATGCAGTACCTTTTTGTTTTATCCACATATATTTACTTTAAATTCCCGGCACACAGGTTCTCTTCTGTTTTAGAAACTAGAACTATGTCATCTGCATATAAAATGATAGATAACTTTGATTTACACATACACCTTTGTTTTGGGTCTACAATGCACTTCACACTTTATTCATAGACAAAAAATATTTTAGAACATTTGCATTTAAGCCATAAAGGAACATGAGTTCATCACAGAACATACTTCAATCAACACAGTCCAATTAAATCAATATGAGAGCAAAAAGGTGGTCTAACTAAAATTTAACCCATAATCTATAATTGTCATTGTGACTATATGGTTCAAGCAGCTCCATTGTTTTCTAAATCCCAAAATGAAAGTTATACATCTTGTCTTTGTGATGACAGTAGGTTGAGTTGTGGAGGTAAAAAAAAAAAAAGTATTCCATTTTCAACTTTATGTATAGTGCCTGTAAAAGGTATTCACCCCCATGGACTATTTCATGTTTTAATGTTAAACAAAATTGAACTGTAATGGATGAAATTAGGATTTACACTGACAGGTCATCACAACACATTTGTATCTGGAAGCTCCAATCAGGGAGAGGCACAAGAAAATGTCTAAGGTTCTGAATATCCCTCCAAGTAAAGAAAGATAAATGATGTAAAACAGTAAGGGGAACTAAGATAGGATTTACAAGGTTCCATGGGTGAGATGGGTGACCCTGTATACCACAACTATTGTTGTTGCAGCTTTATGGCAAAGAGAAAGCTACTGTTGAAAAAAGACAGTCACGATCAAGTCAAGATCTCAGCTAGTCTCTCAGCTAGTGTTTGCCAGAAGGCATTAAGGAGTATGTGCTAAGTTTTAACAGACATATCACCTTATATTCTTCTACTTTATATCGACCTAAAGGTGGTAAATACATGCAGCTATTTCAACATTTCAAGTCAAGCAAGCTTAATATCATATGTGATTTCAATATTGTAAAACAATAAAACATTAGGTGGAAGGGTGTTTTTTGCTGTTAATCATGTTCTGGTTTTGGGCTTTAACATGCTATCCTTCTGCTGTTTTCACTAACTTGACATGTGTGTGTGTTTGTGACAAGCTTTACATTTGCACACTTGTGACTCACTAATCTAGCTCTGCTAACTCTCTGCCCCCTATACTTTTTCTCTTGCAGCTGATTGCCTTTGATGATGAAATGGATGTGGCTGAGGTTGATCATTTTACTTACTATTGTGATGTACATTTGATTTGTCTCCAACTAACAATGTAGACATGCTTGTACTGCAAGTAGACTCTCTAGCATTACATTCTCATCTGTGATACCAGTCGCCAGCTTAGTCCATCCCTCCCTGTTTTGCGCCTGTAAGAGTTGCTCCTGATCTCCATGTTAAAATGTAGCATACTGCTAGCATGTCTAGCTCACATTATGCAATATGCTTGTATGTGCCAGTATATGCTCATGTACTTACTTACTTTAGTGCACTCTTTAAGGAAGAAACTGCATTTTACCAACCGATTTTAGGTGTACTATTGATCCATTTTAACAGCTTTATTTGAAAGTCTGTAATAGAACAGTTCTACGGCTTGCCTATAACAGCACCTATATGCAGCTAAGATTGCTCATCACAAATTGTGTGGGACGTTTGGGCCATGGAATTTCCGTGGAGGGGCAGAGGTTGATTTTTCTTTTCTATTTTTTTCGTTATCCAAACACTGGTAGTTACAGCATGAACAAAATATGTGACAGTTGTAATCTTTTTTTTGTCCTTAAGCTTCATATTCCTGTCCCATTAAGGAGATTTGTACCTTCTCAGTTATGCCATCTAATTTTCATCATCTTTATTATTAATGTTATTAACTTTTCAGTTGTATTTTCTATAATTATTATTTCCCAGATGGTCTAAATGGTGTTTCAAAGCCTTCTTCACACTACTAGGAGTAAAATTCTGAATACTGAATCCAAGTAGTCTGATTTAGATATTTTGAGTCTAAAAATATCAGCCTATAAAATACCCACCAAGTTTTTAATTGTAGAATGTAAACCAGATTGCTAAACCCCCCAACGGCCCTGTTGATAGTATAATCTTACTAAGTGAACACACTAACAATTTAGTAGTCTCTCTAAAAACTGAACATGGTAAGGCGGTATATAGTAGGGTTATTCTGTTATTGCATTACATCAATGAGATGTTTCTATTTTTCTGGTCACTCAATCTACATGCCGCACAGCCCTCTTATGGTGGATGGTGGTGGGAGAGCATATTCTTCTAAGCCCTTTGCCACCATTACAAGAGCAGGTGTGAGTGTATATATAGCCGGGGATACTCCATCTAACAGAGAGTTCATAACACCAGGGGCTGCACTGTGTGTGGTGGCGTGCATGTCATGCATGTGCATTGCAAAAATATGTGTGTGGACATGACCTGTGGCCTTAAGGAGGTGGATAAAACATGTTTCTCCTTTCTGTTTGTAATAGTGAGTGGATATCACAGGGATTATGGGTGTGACTAAAGAGGAACCATATCTCACATGTCACTGGTGACTAATATAAGATGGGACCTATCTATCCTACACAAATCTGTTTATAGTTTGTAGGGAGTTTTATTTTAGAAATATTAAGTGAAGCTATTATTTAGTTTGTTCTGTAGGAGTGATATTTTACTACTACTACTGTAATAATTAGGGATTAAATAGTTTTTAACACCCAGAGATCCTGGAAAAAGTATTCCATATGGACTGCTGCAGTTCTCTTTATTCAGACCAGAAGTCAGTCCACTCACCTTTAGCTTATTCAAGGGAGCCACTGGTCTTTTGACCATTTACAATCCTTATCCCTATCCGTGTCTCTTTTCACCGGCTGCCTGTGAGTTTTACAATCAAATTTAAGATATCATTGATACCTTTTTAAAGGTGCTGTGTGGTGAGGCTCCCAGGTACATTTTACTTGTGTTAGTCCACAGCACAGCCTGAGATCCTTTTAGGGTCTTTTGGTTGTTTCAACTACTCGTTTGATTACCAGGTGTGGCCAAGCCTTTTCAGTCTGGGCCCCTCAGCTTTGAGTAACTCAGTGTGACCAAATCAGTGACCTTTTTAAAATCCGTTTTTAAAACTCACATTTACCTAAGTCTTTTTCATAGTTGATAGAGTGATCAGGTTCCCTTGCCATTTTACTCTTTTTTTTTTTTTTGAGTATTTTATATTTTTATTGTTTTGCTCTTCAAACTGTTATGTTTATATTGTAAAGCGCTTAGTTACTTTATTTAGAAATGTACTATAGATACTGACAAAACAGTACGAATTCAAGGTCCGCTAAGTTTTATTTTTTTTATTGGAGTTTTCAACCATATCACAAGGTCTTCATCAGCAGATGGAGTTGACATGTAAGCTCAGTAGCTGTTACGATTTAATTCGTAGGACGTTTAGGACATCTAGTCCATGTTGGCTTAAAGGTAAGCATCAAAGTTCATTCTTGACCTTGGAAATAGTAGTTTGACAAAACAGTCAATACTCAAGTGAAAGACAGGCAAACAATAGACTAGTCACTTAATCAAGAGTGTGGTTGAGTGCAAGGGAAGTGAACAATGATGATAGCTGGGGAAATTAAGAAATTGCCGGAAAGGGTCTTTCCAGAGTTGCCAGGAAGCAACATGCTCTCAGTTTCTCTGTTATGTCTCTCTGTCTTATTTTCCCTCCTTCCCTTCCTCCTTATGCATGCTGCTTGACACTGTAGCAATGGAAATCCCCGGCTTCCACAAAAACAGGGCTGTTCTCAGAGACCAGCGCTTTGTTCCATCGGCTCCTCCCATATGCATCTTAAGAATGTACACATACTCCCTCACCCCCGCAGCACATGCTGTATGTCACTCATTCATGCACACACTCGTATTAACAACAGCATACAGTACCCTGACTGTTGGCTGGCAGCATGTGTGTAGATATCATTCAGATGGAAGTCAGGCAGGCCAAAACCCCAACTTCCTCTCAGCAGTAGCAAGATAAACTGCCATGATAGCTGTTATGTAACCCCAGTTTAGCCTGCCGCTGCTCTCTGACCTACCATAACACCCCGCAACTCCCACCTAAAGGTCTCTAGGAATGAGTGCAGCTGTCAGTTTCACTACAGTTTGTGTGTGTGTGTGTGTGTGTGTGTGTGTCCAGGGGGAGTGATGAGAGAGCAGGATAAAGCTGAGTGACGGTTCACCCATTAGCAGAGGTTATCTCACTGTTCCAGAAATAGAAATGTGATAAAATGGGAGCCAGGGGAAAACAAGCCATGACCAGCCTGCCACCCTCATTGTCAGGCCTGATCATATCATTCACTGCATGTGTTTGTGCTTCCTTCACGTGCATGTGAGCTTCTTTGTTTGTGAGACTGTGGGAGGTCGAAGGGGTCAGATGGAGATGATGTCTCTGTCTAATTCTGGTGATGTAATACGGTTTGCTGAGGATGGTGCTGAGCTCGTAAACCATACATGTAGTTAGGGTTATATAAAGGACTATTTCCGTGCTAGTGTGGTGGTCTCTGTGTGTGTGCGTGCAAATGTTTCTCAAGCTCTCTATCTATTTGTGTTTATGCCAGCCCCCTACGATCTCCTCAGTATCATTACTATTTGTTTAGCTAGAGATTTCTAGATTACTGTTTCCTCTTTTTTCCTCATGCATTTTTCTGACCACATCCCTGCCGATCCTTTCGCAAATATTGTTTTGTCCATTTCACTTTCTCAGCCATGCTTTTTTCTTCTCTACTGACTGTCTTCTCTAACTTTGCCAGTGTGCAACTTATCCAGCTGCCACTCCTATCTCTAACTCTGCCAAACTGCCTCAGACAGACTCTGCTTGTCCTCGTTTATCCTCCTGTATGCCACTGTGGGTAAAATCAGGAGACTCTGGGCTGTTGTTTTTTACTTGGTCAAGAGGGGGAGCTGCAGACGTTCCTCAGCAACATGCAGCACTGTCCCGGTTTCCTTTACTTAATGCTGCACGATTCTTGGGCTCCAGCCAGCTCTCAGGAAGCAGTTACATAAGAGCCAACAATTTTCTTTCCCTTTTTTTTCTCCATTTTCCTGGAATTTTAAACTCTCCACTGATGTGTGACCTTCAGTGGTAATTGGCAATAAAAGTGCAGCAGAGATGTCTTCCAGGAGACAGTAGCGCTGGTGCACAGTGGTGGGGATTTCCTTTGGGTGTTGAGTCTGCATTTCAGCCAATATAGCACCTGTTAAGTGTTTAAGAGTGCTATACAAAACTGTCCTTCTGGCCTTTTCCCTGAAGACTTGTTTTATTTGATTATGAACAGCCAATTTCCTTTATGACTTTCCAGTGAGGTGAGGTAAAGCAGTGCTCACTGTGTCTGGATGTTTTGGTGCTTAGTTATGTTATTGTAAACTAAGGGATGGGTTGACTACGGGCAGCCCCTTGAGAAAGGTGCAACATCCCCAGAGGAATATACAGATTTCTCTGGTCAGTGAGATCATACGACCCTAACTGCCTCCGTTTCTGCATATGTCCTGAATGTCATTGTGTTTATTTGTCTGGCATTCCCTATGGAGATTTTATCACACCTTCTGGGAAGTACAGCAAGTGGAACTGATGCTGACAATTATGGGGTTAAGCCGTCCAACTGATGCATTCTTTTTTACGCCAAATAATTACAGGCGAGCTGTTGACAAGTTAACATAGCTAATGAGGTCAGATTACGCATATGATAGTTTTCATGTTCCGCCACCCAAAACAGCGGTTACATTTCGACCTGAATTAGAAGATGTTAGCAATGGAAGTTGAATATTGCTTCAGTTGCATGCGTAATGCATCACCATTTATTCTGTGGAAATCAATGTGTTGATGTAAAGGGGGCCTGCTAAAGGGAAATTCCTGTCCAGTTGAGCAATTAATCAGAATAAACCACCATGACTAGGTTACAGTGGGAGACACATACCCATGTTAGGTTGCGTGTTTATTTACTTTCTCACATTTGCTGCCCCATCTGCAGTGAGGTTTTGTCTGTGTGCATGTGTTTATGTATATAGGCTTTGTCAAATGAGTTAAATGAGTTGTTTACTTTCTTGAACAACTGGAATTTGAATGCCTCTATGCTCTGTGGGCTATCATCAAATTAAATTTTATTCTGTTTTATTTCATTTTAAATCGAATATTAGGAACTGAGGGACTTAGTGTTATTGTGCCAAGAAACTGTTAAGTCCTTTTTTATTTAAGCTTCATTATTTGGTTGCCAATTTTATTATTATTTTTATTATTATTATTTAATCTGTTTTATTTTATTTTGCTCAGGCTATAAATCTGACCTGCTAATAGATACAGCAACACATAAAGTTAAATATTAATGTATTTTTCTTTTTAATGCCTTTTTACTGAATTGTTGAATTTTTTGGTTCCGGTAGTTAGGGGAAATGCACTGAAAATTAGTTGTTTTCATAACCCGTCACAGCTCTGTCCGCACAAGCCAACGATTACTGTTCACAGAGTAGTTGTGCTTCTTAATCAGATAGTTAAGACAAACTTTCCAACAGCAAATATATATGTCAGGTGTTAAACTGAACTGTATTCCCCTGTGTAGTAACACCAAGTCAAAAATCTGCTAATTACAAATAATTGTCATATGGCCTTAATAGCAACCAATATGCACACTCAGATGAATGTACATATTGGTGAGTCAGCTGAGTGAGCATATATTTGCTTTTTTTTTTTGCCTTGTATCTTTCTTGTCACATCGGGGAATAGGCAGCAATGCTTTGCAGCAGGAGGTTAACAGTGAACCACAGAATACTAAACACACCACAGCGTAGTATAGACATTCTAGCCAAAGATCTATAGTGTGGTGAGCAAGGCAATTTTTATTGTGTACAGAGTTTCTGCTTTCTTGCTGCAATAGGTTAATGCTGCTTATTATCCATGCTGTCTCATTAGGCTAGCTCCATGAAAACGCATTGAAATGAAATCGTTTCCTACATACTGTAAGCAATCCATTATCACCAAGATCTCAGAGAGCAACATGTTTTTTGTCCGCCTTCTCTCTGCCCCTGGCTCCTTAAGACACGCACATTTATGATGTGTAGTTGTGCATGTGACTGGCAATCTTAGTGAGCAATAGAAAGCCAGATACAGATAGATGCATCAGTTAATAGCAGCCTTTAGGGACCAGGCGTTTCTGAGTTAGAGTTGTTTGGGAGGGTGCAACTCTTTGAAGGCAGAAGCAACATAACTAATTCAACATCTTCAAACTTTGACTAACATCATCCTTTTATTTCCAATCAGCTGGCACCTCCACCCGAGCCTGAAGTCCCTGCCGAGGTGTGTTTAAGACCCATATTGCCTCACTAATATGGGTCACTGCTGATCAAAGATCATCTGTCATATTTATATACTAACTCCATCCCATTGTACTTACCTTCAGTCTTAAACATCCCTTTATCTAAATAGATGAGAGTCACAACCCATTCCCATGTTGTATTGCTTCTTTTGAGGCCCCCCTCGTGCATTTTGCTCCCTGTGTGGAACTTTAATTATGCTACATATCTGCCCTTGTTTGTGCACCACCTTCCACTTGTCCACTCATTTATTCCCTCTTCCTGCCTTTCGTTCGTCTTTCCTTCCACCTCTTGGTTTTTGAGCAAAGGCCTGACCTTCTTTCGGGGGTTAAGTCATGGGTGAGGTGTTTTTCCATGCCAGATTGGTGCTTACAGTGTGTGTCAGTAGCTCACGGCTCCATTATGTAACCTGGACAGAGCTTTTGTTTTTGTTTTTTTTCGCTCATTTTCATGGCCTGTGTTTCTGCCCCTCCGGCAGCTTGTTATTCCCTTATGTAAATAATTCGGGCTCTTTTGCCACTGTGACTGTAAAGTAATGAGGGAGTCACCACATGCCACAGACTGCAATGTTTGAAATTTCCCACACTGGACTGTCAAGAGTGGGCAGTTTTATAAATTGTTGACATAAAATTTAAGATGTTTGAAATAAACTATGAAATGAACTTTTCCTGAATAGTGAACTCTATGTAGGTGTATGATGTATCGGTCCTTCCTTGCACGAAACCTTGCAAGACTTTGACTCGACCTCACCTCTTCCCTGACACAACCACTTCCCTCTTAACTGCATGATCTAATTTGCACCCAATTTCCTGCATGCTAGTAAAGTAACTAATTTGCACTTTGCATTTATTAACACCCTATTTTTTTTTCTGTTTTCTAATTTATTTTCCAAATTTCCTTTCCGACATTTTTAATTTTTAATTTTTCTTATTTTATTGCTTTCTGCTAACTCACCTCACCTTTTAAGGAGCTTGATCCCAACCAGCCACAGAAGCAACTGGAGGATCAAAGGAGGGTAGGTACTGAGTTTGGTTTGCTGTGCCATCGTATTGATGGTTGACAACTGACTGACTGGCGTGATGCCCTCACAATCCCACTGCTTCCACAGCATGGCACTCACTCACTCCCCTGTCAGTTATATGATATGTAACATGTGAGTCACATCGAAGGATGGACATTAACTTTGGGTGTTCATCTCTTGTTTGACTGCTTGTGACATGGTTGGCCCAGAGGGACCATGTGGGTGACTGAGCTGCATTTATTTACATCAAACCAATATGGGGAAACACTGAATTTAATCATCACTGACTGAAGTCAGAGGCCAAAGGTCAAATAAGAAGATGCTGTGTGTTGTTTTGACTAAGTTCTTCCAAAGGGGATATCTTATTAGGATTAGCCTTCAACGCTACGACACTCTTATCTCTCTATTACTCTTTTCTTTTTTGTGTCAACTGCAGTACAACTGCAGTCATTTTAAGGCTTTTTTTTTTATTGCCTTGAGCAGCTCTAAAAGGACCAAAATAGGATGAAAAACAAAGGTCAAGGCTCTCAAGCAGAGCAAATGTAAGAGGAGATGGGAGATGGTCAGGAATTTAAAATTTCATTTTACAACAGGTTTTTCCAAAGAGGCTTCATTATTTTTACATGTCCATTTAACCTTGTACCTTTTCACAGCCTTATAGTGTGGGCTTTTTTGTGGGACTTAAAACTGCATTCATTTTTTTGTCTTGTACTGCTACATAAGCTAGCACAGTAACACTGATGTTGAGTTCCAGCTCTATTTCTGTTACAAGGTAACTTGAATTGGACTTTATCTCCTAACATCCATTTTCACTGATAGGGCGAAGCTCTGCGGCAGATCTTGGTCAATCGATACTATGGAAACGTCAAACCTGGCCAGAGGAGAGATAGCCTCACAACCTTCAGCAATGGTCCACTCACTCCTGGAGCACAGGGGAAATCGCCTACAGGTGTGTATAACAATACAGTAACTGTGTCTATATGGTTACTCTCATAAAGATAAGTTGATTTTGAAATGATTTACTTTGGGGAAACTTGGTCAGTGCTGCAACAAGATCAACACACAGCACAGAAATTTTAATCAAACATCAAAATAGTTTAGTTTATAGCCAGCTGCAGTATGGCAGTCAGCAGCAGATTGGTTTAGTTATAAATGAAAACAAACATGAAACCTTTCAGCTTTAGACATGCCATTCAAACTTTATAGGAACTAAAAAAAAGAGAAATAACAGCTAGTCTAAATTGTTGTAATGTGTGATTATTATATATATAATATACACACATAAAGCGTTGGAATTTTTCAGAATCCCTTAATGTCCAAGAAAATGACCCTTACTAATGTGGAAAAAAATCTGCTAAAAGAAAGAAGGTACCAGAAACATTTTAAAAATACGTTCTATTTAAGTTAGTCAAAATGCTCATGTATAGTTTTAAGCAATGTTCAAAAATCTTTACCATGGATAAGTGGAATGATGATCTTCATGATCTTTCAGCAATCTAGTCAAATTGAAGATTTGCATAGATCAGCATACAGTGCACAAAATCTTACCAATACAAAGCATTCTCTGCTTTTTTAAATTTATTATTTAGTTTTTATGATAAACTCTTTATAATCAGATGTTGATATACACATGAATAAAATCTGTTAAGAGTTATCAAAAATATCAATGTTTTTTTTGTGTGTGAAGAAACTCTGTCCGAGTTGTGGCTGTAATGAGAGTTTGGCCAGTTTAAACTGGCACCGGGTACACATTCGGTCAAAAGTAAAAAAAAAAAAAAAAAAAAAAAAAAAAGTTAAATTATTATCATTGTATGATTTTCACAGGAAAGTGTTTACAGATTATGTGGAAGTTCCTCTCATGTTGGAAATGTTTGTTGTTAGTTACACAGATTACAAAGAATAGTCATAGTGACAGACACTGTCAATTTCCACTGGGTAGTAGTAAACACAAGATAGCATTCACGTGGGTGGACATCACAGTAATCTACAGCAGTAAACATTTTGTACATATGTGCATTGGGTTCACAATAACACGATTATAGAAGGCCATACATATGTGCAGAAAACAGTTATTACAAACTAACGCGATCTCTCCATCCATGCGTATCTCAGTCTTTGCTCAATCGAGACTGACATTCACAAATATAATAGATTGTTCATAACTGACATTCATTCCAGCGAGTTGCACAGTGTCTCTCATCACAGCTATGACTCATCGTTCATCTCTGATGCTTTAGAGCAAAGGGGAAAAAATGAGATCTTATTCACAGTCATGGCCTTGTACTTTAAGCCCTTGGACCTTGGCTCTGCTACTGAGCATACTGCGGGCTATGTTGTTGCCAGGCGACCAGAGAGCCAAGCTCCATCTAGAATGGGATGTGTTGTTGATTCAGTGGCTCGCCCAGCCAGAGATGGCTCTGATGGGTGCTGTTATCTCATCACTGCTTCTCTGGCTGGCTGCAGCCAGCAGCAGCAGTGGGAGTTAAAGTGCCATCTATGGATTACAGACACATCTGATGTTATTTGTGCACTATGGCTCAATGGATAGAAAAGACATGTGTGGCTCATTCCATTTATCACAAACTCCTTTTTATCAAATGGCATCTTATATAAACCTGATTTAAACATCCTCTGGACTCTTTATTAAAACCACTATATGTAGAATTTGTCATGTGATAATAGCATCTCTCTGATTATTTGGATGAGTTTGCTTCATGGAATATGAAATAATCCTGGTGAAAATTGGTGCAGTCTATGAGTTGCGTGCAGTCCTTCATCTCACTTTTATTAGGCAGAATCTGTGGAGTGGAGGTGGCATTGTATTGCTATCTCCTATAGCCATTAGTGTTTTGTTTATGATAGAGGCCACGGGGGGGTATCAAAGTTAGAAATGTATACTGCTCATTTTCTTAGTCTTCCTTTATACCCTTAAAAATCTAGCCTGATATAGTTTTAAGCAATGTTCAAAAATCTTTACCATGGATAAGTGGAATGATGATCTTCATGATCTTTCAGCAATCTAGTCAAATTGAAGATTTGCATAGATCAGCATACAGTGCACAAAATCTTACCAATACAAAGCATTCTCTGCTTTTTTAAATGTATTATTTAGTTTTTATGATAAACTCTTTACAATCAGATATACACATGAATAAAATCTGTTAAGAGTTATCAAAAATATCAATGTTTTTTTTGTGTGTGAAGAAACTCTGTCCGAGTTGTGGCTGTAATGAGAGTTTGGCCAGTTTAAACTGGCACCGGGTACACATTCGGTCAAAAGTAAAAAAAAAAAAAAAAAAAAAAAAAAAGTTAAATTATTATCATTGTATGATTTTCACAGGAAAGTGTTTACAGATTATGTGGAAGTTCCTCTCATGTTGGAAATGTTTGTTGTTAGTTACACAGATTACAAAGAATAGTCATAGTGACAGACACCACTGTCAATTTTCACTGGGTAGTCTGAATTGCCATCATTTCATTTCCTTCATTCAGTCTGATATTGTGTTCATGTTATCCAATTTATTGTCTGAATTTTTTGTTTTTTTGTTTGTTAGTGCCGTATCAGTCTCTAGATATTATTTTTAGTTGACACTGAAAATAACTATATTTTCATTTGACACTGAAAATAACTGCTGTAGCTGTTGCTAGGAGCAGCTAACTTAACGTTTTTTTAACACGGATCAAAGAAATATGTTGATTTAAGAGTTGTTATTTTTGTATGTGGACTAGAGGGTGACACAGGAGTGGATTTTCACTCCTGTCCCATCCCACTCCCACAAAAATACTCCTGTCCCATCCCATCCCGTTCCCGATTTAATAAAAAAAATTTAAAAAATCAATCCAAAAATAGCGTTTATTCATATTAGAACTGCATATTTATATATAAAAACTGACCTATGATTCCCGTCCCGCTGATGAACAGTGAAATTGATGAACAGTGAAATTGACTCCCATCCCGCTGGAATCCCACAGGAATCCAGCGACCCACAGGATTCCCGAAACAATGTCAGCCTCTAATGTGGACTTAAAACAAGTTGTTCATCTCATGCACACTATTCGCCATTTTTCTGTCAATATTTTTCCTGAATGTAGCTTGCTAGTTATGTCTGAAAATGATGTCCCCATTCTTAATCCTGCCCACTAAACTCTTAATTGGTTCTCTAGCAAGATCTGGTTTACATCTTAATAATCTGACACTAACACTAATGCAATCAGTGATCAGAGTAACCTACTAGCAGTCATGTTCAGTATCCTACTCTCTTAGTTAGCTAAGCTAGCTAAGCATGTTCCTGAAATTGTAAAAATATGAAGTTACATTCTCTTATTTCACTTGAACATTTTAATAGGTTGTACTTATGTATTTGCAATCTTTTCTTAATTGTGAAAATGTATAATGTTTATCTGTGAATTATCTGTGCGTCTGTCTATGCTTAAACGTTTTTTTTGTACACAGGTCTCTCTTGAAAAAGAGATCCCGATTTCAATGAGACTACCTGTTTTTTTTAAAGGATTAAAAAACAAAAAAATTGAAATACTGTACTTATGTATTACATTTACATATTATATTAGTAGGCCATAACTAACAATAACGTGTCATTCATTCATATTGTGGCAACAAATGTTAAATATGAAAGCAGTGACTTAGGTTCTGGATACAGACATCCATCAAACTGCATCAAGCCTGCAGTATGATGGAAACAGTAAAACCCTTAAATTGCATTGAATATGCATTTAATAAACAATATGATAATAGATTGCGACCCATGTTCTATTATGTAACCTGTCTGAAATCAGTATTAATGTAGATGATAATCATTTTCACTTCTGTGACTGTAGTTGTCAGCTCTGGGGTTGGAGGTCGAGGGGAGCTGAGTTTGGCAGAGGTACAGTGCCACCTGGACAAAGAAGGAGCTTCTGATCTGGTCATTGATCTCATTATGAACGCTACCAGCGACCGGATCTTCCAAGAGAGCATACTGTTGGCCATCGCATTGCTGGAGGGTGGAAACACGGTCATCCAGGTAAGTGGAGGGTGGATGTGAAGTGTTAATGAGGTCCAGCACTCGCATGTCTAGCCTGCAATTAAATGGGACTACTAAAAGCATTCCCTCCAGAGAGACATGAGCAGAATCTCAAGAAGGAGGTGTTATCTCAGGGGTTCAAAGCTGTGGTGTGAAGAATTTCAGTTATTGCCCTGGAGCTCTATTGCTGTCAGTAGAAAAAAAATGGATGACTTCAAATGGGAAAAGGAAAGATACTCAGTTGTCAGTGTAGCAACCTGGGCACTTTAAAAGCTGGACTTCACAGTCGGGTACAGAAAGCATCCTGACATACACAATTTAGTGGCATTTTGAGTTGTGAAAAAAAAAAGGGAAAGTGATTTTGGTCCGTGGAAGAGAAAAGGAAGTCAGAAAGGAAGAGGAACAGTAGTCTGCTGGGAAAAGGGTCAAAGCAGCCAAACACGTCATGGCCTCCCCACAGCCAGCCAGGGGTTGCTAAGGCAACGCTAACTCTTTGTGAACCTCACAGCAAGCGGGTGGAGAGGGGAGAGAGCTGCTGTGTTTGCAACTGCATTATTTCAGCTTTGCATGGTGGCGTGTGTGTGTGTGTGTGTGTGTGTGTCTGCATGCATGAACTAGAATTTGTTTATGCATGTATTTGTGACCAAGTGTGTGAGTGCATGCTGCTTGTAAGCCGTCTATCAATGTATTCTGGTTTTGTGGTTTGTGTATGTGTGCTCTTGTGTGTCTTGCATAAACAGGCCTGTTGCATAATAGGCTCCTATTTGCATAGTGTTGTTACTAGGGTTGGGAATCTTTGGGAATCCTAAATCTAATCTATTTTATTCTGATTCTTGGTATCACTATTAGATCCAGAATCGATTCTCGAATCAAAACGTGATTCTTGATTAAATAAATAGAATAGGGTGCACTTTTTTCAGGCTCTTACTCCACTGAAATGGAATATGAAACATAACTGGCAGCTAAGCTAACTGGTCATGATGAACGTCACTTTCTGACTGAACAGGAAAATGCAAAGAAAAGTGTAAGCAGTTAACTGCATTAATTTGGAAGCATGTCTGTATGAGAATTATGAAATGAACGTGTCATTTACTGACCGTACTGAAATGTTAAAAGTTAAATGCAAAAACAGAAGTCGATGTGTGTGTGACACACATGTTGTATGACACGTAGGCTCATTGCTCACACCTTCTGTTGTGTTGTTATTAAAAAGGTACTGCACACTTAACTGTGTTTTTTGAGCTTTAAACTAAATTATATGACTGTACTGTGATGAAACACATCAGTGCTGGTGTTAATATTGACATTCTTACCAAATTTATGAAAATCTGCATTTCATGAGTTAAAAATGGCTCATCTACTGTTTTTAATCAACCTGAACCTTGCAAGGCCAATACTTTTTTTTTTGTTTAGTTTTTTTTTTTTTTTTTGGGGGACTTTTTTTGCCTTTTATTTGTTATTTGATAGGAACAGCTGAAGAGAGACAGGAAATGTGTACATGGGGTGTGCATTCTACCAGGTGAGCTACCAAGGCACTGTGCCAATGCTGACATAGAGTCAACCATTTGGGACTAATTTATGTCATAATGTCTCCCTTTGAGTGGGAGTCTGTGAAACAGTGCTCATTTTCAAGACGCATCATTCACAGGAGTTGACTCTTTTCTTTTTTTTTTTGCTAACCCTCTGCTTAGTATTTTTCTATTTTGGCGCAATGGTTCAGATTTGTGCTTTTGAATCAGAATCAGAAATACTTTATTGATCCCTGTAGGGAAACTCTTTGTTACAGTAGCTTGCCTTTACATCAGTGCACACAGGAGAAAGCACTAGAAAACGATATGATACACTATAAACACTATAAACAGGTCAGAAAATAAATAAGTATCATGTCGGTATAAGTATAAGATAAACTAAGTGTCGAGTACCAAGTGGGTTTACTGGTTGATGATGAAAGTACAGTATAAAATACAGTGTCACCACATATGTAATAAGTAATAGTAATAATAAGCGGAGGTGCATGTACTGTCAAGAGCAATAGAGGTATATGATATCAATACAATAAATAAGAAAAACTAACATGGGAAGAAAAACTAACATGGGAAGCACCACCAGACTGCATTCTTTCACCTTGATGATGATCCCATGATAAACAGTAGGGCTACGGCTACGTACTGACACTCCCCCACAGACACACACTCACCGGAGAGCCTCTCAGCCTTTCTAGCCGTTAGCTTAGCTACAACACATGTACCACACAGAAACTTTTACAAAGGGCCATGAATGTGCTTCTAGTGACTGTCAAAGCTCCAGCGGACTCTTTGTTTCCAGCATGGACACGGAGAGTCTGACAGCAGCTGCTCATGGCTGGTTAGCTGTCAGGTCAGTGTCTCCTTACCTCCCGCAACACACACTAAGCAGCCATGAGGCCACGCCCGTTCAGTGCTTGTCCTGTGTAGTCCACGTTTGCATTTTTTAAATATGCTGGGAGGGAGGGAGCTAGCAGAATTTGGGTGTGCAGTTACACTTTAACGTCATGTCTCCAGTAGTGGAGAACAATTCAATCCAAATTGTGCCCAATCGTCTGCCTTTTTTTGAAGATGAAATACAAGATAACTCTAGCGTGTACATCGTCCGGTGCTGGGTTTTCCTTTCGGTCAACATAACTTTATTAACAACGTACAAAAATAGATTTTTTTGCATTTGTGAATCGATTCAGAATCATAGAGGCTTAAAAATTGCGATCCTTATGAGAATCCCCCACGCCCAGTCGTTACCTGACAAGGCCTGATTTCCCACAAAGGCACTCAAATGACTCCTGTTACATAAGCTGCTGCCTGCCTCTCTGCCTGGGTAAATGAGCCCAGAGCCCTGGGCCTCCTAACATTCCGACCAAGCTCTTAACTGGGTCATGCTTTGCTGTTGGAAAGAGGGCAGTGAAAAGCACAAACCCTTTGAGGCCTCAGGAGAGATCCAATAGATTTCAGTAGCTCTCTGGTGCTACCTGAGGAAAAGGCACTCTACAAGCTCCCTTAGGACAGATCAACTCATCATCTGACTTATTGACTTAGCTGTCATTTCATGTGCTGATTGACCTTTTTTAAGGTCAGGGCATGATGAAGAAGCTTAGTGTCCACTGCTAAAAGCAGCCTGTGGCATGCATTTTGAACTGGGCGTGGAACTTTTTTGTTTGTTTGGCACACCTCAGGCCTTTGTAAATGTTTGCAAAGTTCTTAGCCTTGTTTGATTAACAGTTTTGAATGTAAATGTTTTACACAATATCAGACAGGGCTTAGGTTGGGAATTAGAGCCATTATTCACAGTTATTGTACTATCTAGGGAAATAGCACCATGTTATTTGCATAAATTACAGAGAATCTACAGTAAATGTCTGAATTTCTACCTCTGACTCCCAGTGTAACAAGTTAGTTTTCGTACTTTACATTTGTGGTAGAAAAGAACCTCAAAAGTGAACTTCAGAACAGTTTATTGGCTTAAGCGAGGAGGAGACACAATTATAAAGAAGCTTCTTGTTTCAGAATTTAAGTTAGTTGTTTTTCTCCTTCTTTGGCATGGTACAGGGACAAGTGAGCTTTGTTGAAAGATCATGCATGGTCCAGAGTGAATTTACAACATATCAGCAGATGCACCACATTTCCCTGTCTTACATAACGGTGCGTTGCCTGCCCCCTTTTTAGGACAGAAGGGTTCTTGTTGTCTAAATGAAAAGCAGGACAAAAACATGCCCACAGATTTCTCCAAGCAGTCTGTTTATTTTTGAGGTAATCCAGGGTCAAAGCCTAGCCAACAAAATGTCTGGTAAGAGAGTGAGATGGAGAACTGTTGGCTTCAGAATGAATTCATCCACGTCACAGAGCTCTGTGCTAGCTGGACTTGATATGGCAGCCCTGAGGGACAGGGCAAGTGTGCTAGTGTATACAAAAAGAAATCAGGATTGGGTCAGGACACAATCCTACAAGCCTTCTCCTGGCTTTCCCCCTGCATGATGTGTACGAGTAACACACGGAACAGGCCACCACTGCTTCCCTCCCCAGAGATGTTTATCTGCTGGCCAAAATAATTAGAGACTTTGCCATGACATCATATGGTGGAACATCAGGTGAAAATATTTAGAGTTACAGGATTCATCCCTTTCTTATTTATCTTTTTATTAAAATGTAATGTCTTGTCACGTCCTTTACAGGCACAAACAATGTTGATGGAAAGACTTACACATTTACTTGTTGAACTAAAGCAACAACAAATTGCACTTGTTTGTCCATTGACATGTGAAATGCCCTAATACCTGGGCTAAATGCAGGTGATGTGAGTACAGGCCAAAAAGTGAGTTTCAAAAACTGGAAATCTCACCCAGCATGCTAATCCTTGACTCATGAGAGCCTGTCTAGCCCTTTTGTACAGTAAAAATCAGACTTACTGATGTCACTGATGCACCTTATCAACACATCAATCAATACTTGCTTTAAACTTTAGGCTTTTTTGTAATTCCTTGTCTTGGCATCTGCCCATACAATGAAAATAATTATTTGGTGGTTCGCTTAACACATCATAACTCAAATACAGGACTGTTTGAATGGGTACAGCTATCACCAGGGAAAACCAACCCCTCATACCCGTAATTTGCTCTTACTTATGTTTAGCAGCCATGTAGTAGCAACCCTAACTTAGTTAGTCTAACTGATAATTATGTCTTCACTTAAAATACATAAGGTAACAACAAAAACCTAAATAAAGTAAGTCGTTTGGTGACAGTGTGTTAACATAAGATAATACAGTGACTATTGGCAAATTTTGGCTTTGGAGAAATCTCCCAATAAATAATACAGTACTTATACAGAGGCGACCACATATGTCAAACATTATTCATCATAATTATTGACCTACATAACTTTCCATAAATAACCTTAGCCTGCGTAGATTACCGTGAACAAGATAACATGTTGTGTGACACATATGCTCACAACCTCCAGGTTGTTCTTCAGTGATAAGCAGCAATTACTGTGACACTACTAGTCTAACTTAAGCAGACATTTAGCACACATACTGTATCATAGCATAAAACTACACTCTTGCATACTCATCTGTACACCCCATTTGCACACACACACACACACACACACACACACACTCCTGGATATACTAAGAGGCTAGAAAGCTCATTCCAAAAACAGCCCTTAGAGAGAGTATGTGTTATGTAGTTCTGCTCCTCCCAGCTCACCATCCATCTACTCAACACTGTCTTCATGACCTCAGATCCTTAACTTTCACAGGCGCAAACAGGTGCCACCACTCTTACTCAATAGGCTTGTTGTGGCATGCCGCCACCCTCAGCTCCCTTCAAACATAATTTACTCCCACCACCTCTGCTCGGTTCAGGTTCACTTTCCAGCTACATCTTGGAAAGCTTTAAAAAGCTTCTGCAAAGTAAGTTTCCAGGCATCAGTGTCATCAACATCCCAGCTCTCTTCTAATTACAGAGAGGGCAGGGGATTCTTCTTTTAAAACCTAGTTTATAGTTTATAGAAGTTTCATTATTTCAGCCCTGCCATGCGCAGCTTTTTAGTCAGATCAGTGCATTTACTGTTTTTGTTGTTAAAGTCACTGGATACATTTTAGACTTGGCTTGGCTTGTTGCCTGTACAGAAACTGTGTTCTCAAGATTCACTCACGTGTATTTCTTTTTCATTTCAACCTCCTATCTGGCAGTCTTATCGTAGCTTCAAAGAGCAAATCTCCGTGGTTACCAGCTGGGCGTGGCAGAGTATGCCTCCGAAGCCCTCCAATAAGCACAGAGGTGGCTTTGTCACTCACCAAGGTGTCAGGCTGGGAGATGGATAAAAAGAAAGAGAGAGCTGGTGGTATAAACAGGCCTTACATAACTGGCCCGTGTTGATGCCAGGAGCTGGGGTGGCAGCTGACAGGGAATGGAGAGAAAAGTGGAAGCGCAGAATAATCAGACAGGAAGCCCCGCTGTGCCACCATGTTGAATCTGTAGAATAGGAGAGTGAATTATGAATCGACCTAAACCTGCTGTGCTGAACATGACTGATGGCTGCAGGATCAGCAGAGCTCCCAGGAAGCTTAATGGCTCTGTAGTGGGGGAAAAGCTGACGCTGATTGGCTGACTGACCATTTTCTTTAAAGAATGACTCAGCAGTCAATGGGGAGAAGTGGGGGCTACATTTGGTACACATTGTTCAAAATGGCTGTTATCAAAGTTGATATCTGAACCTGCTTCTTTATGTAAGATAGTGCATGAATGAATTGAATTGAATTTGAATTCTGTCTCATCACATGTGATCTCACGTCAGCTCTGCTAAGAAGTGGAATCATATTTTGCCGCAGTTAGCTGCTGAAGTACAGCATAGAAATTGTCACTGGAGCTGTACTCTTACTCTCTGACTATTGACCAAGTGTTTTATTATTATTATTATTATTATCATTATTATTTTTAAAACTCGATTAAGGCTTGAGATCAAAACATGTTGAAGGAAATAAGAGAACTCACTGAGTAAATGACCTTATAAACCGTATTCTCATGTTTCATGATTAGGCCAAAAGCTAATTTTTTAAGTATAATTTCATGTCAACCATAGAGCTGGCTATCATTTAAATAACTGTATACTGGTGCTGATTAAATACCTGCAATTCTGCACAGATACTAAATATTTTCAGTACCTTTTTAAATGCTTTCTAAACACAAGCAGCCATGATATAACTCTAACTATAAATTAGATACAGTCTGAAATTTACAAAATAGTGATTTGAAACTGTGATCAAAGAATAGGTAAGTAAGAGTACCAATCTGAGCAAACATTTGATGCCAGACTGTTTTTGTGCTACAGACACATTTTGACTGGTACTGAGGTTTTATACCCAGCCCTATTTTGACTGACTCTGCAGGCAGAGCAAAGGTCAGCAGTTGTTGAATGCTATTCATTTTGCCTTCAGCATATACGATAGACAGACAGGTGTTGACAGTGAAGATGTTGAGTTTTTATGGCCATAGTCACCATGTCTATGTAATATTGTAATCTTGTAAAGCTGCTATCCTGGAGCTGTTGTCTCTGTCTGGAGTAGTTGGCCTGCATAAGTCTTCTGCTGACTCTTAATCAGATCACTATCAATGGATGGCCCTATCTTGCCAACAACATGATGTTAACAGCTTGAATAACAAGCGCGAAGAAACTATTTGCATAAAAGAGAGAAGGAAAACAGTGAGAATCTTTGCAAAGATTTTCTATGTAGATTAACAACACTTTAGTACCGGGCACTGCCCTTGCATGTTGTTTCACTGTTTGCATGTCTTTCTCCTCTTTTAGAAACTTAACTGAGTTTAGCTAAACCTGCAAAGAGTCTTGTGTGACAGGCTTTCAAAACTGTCCCAGAATCTATGTATGTGATAACTCCCACTTGCATCGAACCATCCCTCCTCTTACTTTCAGACCCTCCCTCCTTCCTCTCGCACCACATGCTCACTTCGTGCCGTTCTGGCACTAAAAAGTAGGGCAGGGTTTTCCTCTCTCCCTCTTCTTCTCTCTCTCTACTGCTCGCCCTCTGTGGGCTGATGTAACAGTGTTAGAGCCGAGGCGCTGTGTGCCCTCACTGTAACCACTCAGCTGATTACAGGTCTTATGTAAGGAGGGATTGTCGAGAGGAAAATGGGACAGAACATATGAGCCTGTTGCAGAAAAACAACAGCTCCATGCATACAAGGCTTTCAAACAAGATCGGCCTTTGTGTAGTTCAGCTATAGATTTCCTTCCTCACCTTGACTTCACAAACCTCTTACTCATGCTGGATCAAACTTTTACTGTTGCATAGTTGAAAAGCTCATAAAAGCAGAAATTTGTGGTCTTGTGCAATCACAAGACTTAGGTTTTATTGCAATGCAAGTGAGGCCAATTCTTTGAACATGTTTCTGCAGCTGTGTGTGTTTACCTTCGTGTGTAAATGTGTTGTGTTGACATGCCTTTTGTTTGTGTGTATGCACGTGCGCACAGGTGCGTGTACAGTAGTGTACATGCACACAGGTGCATGTACAGTAGTGTGTCCTTTTAAAGAGTTTCCCCTCGGGGATCAATAAAGTATTTCTGATTCTGGTGTCCTCAGCAGGGTGTGTAGCTGTGTCTTTGTGTGTGCACGTGTTTGTGTTTGGCTGCATGTAAAGCCCAAATCTTGTCTTTGTTTTAGCTGTTGCTTGCCTGTTTGTAAGTGTTAGCGCCCAGCATAGTCCTCAGGGTGCCAGAAACGTGTTATGCCCAGGGAGCAGAGAACAGATGGTGTGAAATCAGGTGAGCACGATGAGGCCTTGCAGCATGTTTTCCTGGCACTGTGAAAGGAGGCTTATATAATTGCTTCTAACAGAGCCTCTGACTCTCAGCACTACATAGAAACTATAAGAGACAATAAGAAAATTATAAGACTTGAAGACTTTCTTCTCTGATCAAGGTGAATTTTGAAAAGAAACAGCTCTGGCAACATGTTCGTGCTGAACGTCAACCACCTTAAATCAGCATTTTGGCATAACATTAGTTCATAAAAAATGCAGAAAGCAGAAAGTGCTGTGTAATCTCTTCCATCTGGAGCAGCCAACCAGTAACCATTCTTTAAAACTCAGAGAAATGTAAGACACACTTAGATATGGCTGCAAGTGAGGTACATATTACATCCATTGTCCTATTCTTTCTTATTTTTCTGCAGCGGTCATTCTACCATCGTTTAACGGGGGACAACAAGTCAGAAAAATTCTTCAAGGTGTTTTATGAGCGCATGAAGCTGGCTCAGCAGGAGATTAAAGCCACTGTGACGGTCAATACTAGTGACCTGGGCAGCAAGAAGAAGGATGAGGAGCCACCAGACAAAGACACGCCAGCACGTAAGAAAGGTGAGGGGGTCAGGAGTTTAGGTCACCAACAGGAAATGTTCATGATCATTTTCTTAAAGGAATCACACATGAGACCAAAATAAACCTCTGTTGTCTTCTTTGAACATGGCATTTAGTCTGTTTGAATACCCAGTGTCTAAATGCCCTATGTATTGTAACAGAAACTGCCACATCATCATCAGTTTCATCATCTCTAGGCACTGATTTAAGCTTCAATACTACTACTAATAATACTACTACAACTTAGTTGTCAGGAATTTGCCTCAGTGTGCTCATGACAGAACAACAACAATCACAGCGTAACAGTCAAGAAGACAACACGTAACACATAACCCCCATCCAAGTCATTTAATATTGTATTACGTCATAAAGTTTTATTTTCTGATGATGATAATAAAACATGATAATATTTCCCTAAATCAGAATCAGATCAGAATCAGAAATACTTTATTGATCCCCGAAGGGAAACTCTTTGTTACAGCAGCACGCCTTTATGTCAGTGCACACAGGAGAAAAAAAAGACTCTATGCATGTAAATGATAAGAATCAGTACATGAATACGTGACTTGTCAAATGAGCATTCTTTATAACGCTGTCTTATCTCCAGTTGTCTGTGTTTGACTCTCTCTCCCATACCTGTGGTTAGTCAAAGATGTTCCGGTGGTGGCAGTGGTGACCGAGGAGGTGAAGGAGCAGCTAGTGGAGGCCTCCGCTGTCACCAAGAAAGCCTTCACGACCTACCGCCGCGAGGCTGAAGCCGAAGAGCACCAAGCGGCCGCCGATGGCTCTCCCGTCCCGACCGCTGATAAGGGCCAGGAGGAAGGAGAGATGAGCGTCATCATCACCATCATGCAACCCATCTTGCGCCTCATGCAGCTGCTCTGTGAGAACCACAACAGAGATCTGCAGGTCAGCCATTACCCCACTCTGTTGTTGCTGTAGGGCCTTTGTTTTGCCTAAACCCGCGCCCCCCGACCCATGACATGCTAACATTTCCTGACCTGCATTCTGAATTTCTATCATCACACTCAGTTATACAGAAACGAAACCATGTAGAAAATAGGCACCATTTGCAGAACTTCCTGATGCAGCTGTTTCCATATCTGGTATGTCTTGGTCTGGTTTCACTATGAGGAGTGTGTTGGTGTTTAGTAATGGCCTGCTCCAGCAGCCTAGACAGAAGACTTCCTTTTTGCACTGATTCTGTTTACACCACAAACCGGGGCAGGCCTTTATTAAATGATAGTTGGCTCTGTGCTGAATCACTCTTGTCTTGTCTATCCTGACCCAGCGTAGGTGCAAGATATTGATTTACTGCTAGCCATGCAGCACAGATGATCAATTCATTGAGATGTTTCTGTTCCTACCAAAGACATGGAGTAATTGTCTGGCTGCTGTATAGGCTTACATGCTTAAAAAGAAGACACAAGTAGAATGAGCCTCACAACTCTTAACTTGATATATTTATTTGTCACTTCAGAAAAAGAAAGAAAATGTTGGAAAAAATGTGTAGAAGCTTAAAGGAGTGTTTCTGGTTCCAACTGTCCCCCCAGACCCTGAGACCATGATGAATCAGCCTGCTTTAAGCCTGCTCTGTTGGACATTTGCTCAACATCAAGTCTGACAGTTTTGGCTCTCTTATTTGTAGTTTAAAGCGAGACATTGTCTTGATGACAAAGATATATCACACTGCCCAAATCCATAGGAATAACCTGAGTACTGAGAAAGAAGTATATGCTTAGTTAGTGTATATTTTATCTCCATCCACCTCCAGAACTTTCTGCGCAACCAGAATAACAAGAACAACTATAATCTGGTGTGTGAGACGCTTCAGTTTCTGGACTGTATCTGTGGCAGCACCACAGGAGGACTGGGGCTGCTGGGACTCTACATCAATGAGAAGAATGTAGGACTTATCAACCAGACTGTGGAGAGCCTGACTGAGTACTGCCAAGGTCCCTGTCATGAGAACCAGGTGATACATGTACACACAAAACAGGAGTGTGCGCGCTCACACTTAAGATGTACTTTTAACAGTATAGTCCACATTTTGTCTGTGTTGTCATTTACCTAACTGTATAGAGACTGTTTGTCTATATTTCATTTGGATGTTCAAATGTTGGTTTCTTTAAACACTTTATCAAATCCTCACATTATGTCAGAGTGACCTTTTCATTTTAGTAATGTTTCTGTTGGTTTTGTGTGGGTAGTACTGTAATTAGTCCTGAGCATTTCTCTTTTCATGCCCAGCTCTCAGCTGCCGCTCTGAAGCTATGCAGTCGCTCGTCTTTCGTCAACAGTGTAACACCAGCCTACTCTGGGCAGTGTGCCTGTTTGTTCTTTGGTATGGATTAGCATTGCTTGGTCTTCTCACATGATGGTGGCATCCTCTGTTCAAGCCACTGTGGGGTCATTTTACGGCAAGTTTGAAAGTGGCATGACTAAACAAGCAACTGGCTAAATGCAGTCCCTGTTTGAACTGATTTCAGTTCCCTCAAACAGTGTTAGAAGGAGGACTGCCAGACTAAACAAAGCTCTTTGTTCATATCTACTGAGAGGGAAAAGAGAGGGACAAGTGCTGGAATTATTTTTGTTTGTGTTTTGTTTCTGTGTATATGTGAGTAACTTTGTTAAATGGTGTTGAGATACTTGCTCCAAACCATTTGACTGCCACAAGCCATTGTTTAGTTTTGGGATGTGGTACATGTTTGGCAAAATAAACTGTAATTTATGAGTCCAAAGCCAGTACTCATTAAACTTGAACAATAGTTATGAAATGTGACCTACCTCATTAGCACGTGACTGTGCCAACGTTGGTCAACTTAAGGGAATTTGATCTACATGGGGCACCACAGAAGGAAAAAGACCCATTTATGAAATATTTAATTGATTGACAGATAATATTCAAAATCTGGAATGCTGTCTTAGACAGAGGTTGTAAGTTAGCTTGATCAAGGTTGCTGTAAACCAATCAAATTTCATCAACCGAAATTTATTTTTATTTTTTTACACCAATCTTGTTAAAACTCAGCTTGTATATGTATTTTACTGATATCCAGAGACCAGTTTGAGAATTTTTTGATGACTTGCCAGCATATGACCTTTTTGAATCATTGGCTGTTGAAAAGATTATTCTTGATGGCACGATTTTCCAGTCAACACTTAAAGGAGGAGTGTTTAGGATTTAGTGGCATCTAGCGGTAAAATTGCATTTTGCAACCATTTGAATACTGCTTGCCTCATCCTCCCTCTCCAAGCATGAAGGAGAAACTACGGTGGCTGCGAAACGCTCAAAAAAACGTGAAAGGCCCTATCTAGAGCCAGTGTTTGGTTTGTCCTTTCTGGGCTACTGTAGAAACATGGCAGTGCAACATGGCGACCTCCGTGGAAGGGGACCCCGTCCCCTGTAGATATAAATGGCTTATTCTAAGGTAACGAAGACACAACGATTCTTATTTTCAGGCGATTATACACTCATAAAATCATACTTATGAATATTATATTCCATTTCTGCCAATAGATCCTGCTAAATGTTAAATACTGGTCCTTTAATAAATAGCATTTTACAGGACACTGCTGATTGGTGCTAGCATCTGTGTTGTGACTCAAGTTTATTAAAAGCCATAGCAGTAATTTTGAGTCAGTTTAAATCATGTGTGTAGGGAAATGTAAAATAAAAGAGTTTGACCACTAGATTAATAGATTATAGATTGTGTTTGTTATCTGATCATAACTGAAAATACTGGTGTGCTGTACTGTGTACTGTGTTTACAGAGGATGTCAACAAAACTCCAGCAGCGTCAGAAAACATTAAATGTTATATTTAATTGTTGTTGAGTGTTAGTCTGTTTTACATAAAAGTCCTGTCAATCGGGATTCAACCTTTTCATAATAATGTTGCTACTGGGTAAAACTGGTAACTCTCCCGCTCCAGTCTGTACTTTCATTTACTTTCATTTAATTTGTTCTAGAACTGCATTGCCACTCATGAATGCAATGGCATTGACATCATCATCGCTCTCATCCTCAATGACATCAACCCCCTTGGCAAGAAGAGGATGGATCTGGTGCTGGAACTCAAAGTGAGTGGTTATTGGTTAGTTCAGTGGTTCTGCAGAGAAATTAACACATTTTTAGTTTTGCATAACAGGTATGTTAGTCTTTGTTTTGCTGCTTGATGGTATATTTTTCTTATTTCTGTAGAAAACTCATGTAGACATGACATCACTTTTTCTGTTAAAACACCAGAGATTTAGATTGCTTAAAATTTGTGAGAATTGTATAACATAAACATAACCAAGTGTTATGAACTCCTTGGCTAGCTAAAGATACATCATTCTCTAGAAAATTACAGGAAATGTCACTGAAAACCAGTGTTGACTTAAATCAGCTATGCCAAAATCTGTTATGACATCTCATCATAAAGTGTTCCATCATGAATTACATAACAATGAAACATGGAAAAGTAAGCACGTGTATTTACAGTTGGATTCCTCTTTAATGGACTTACTGCCTGTTTATAGTCTGGAATGCTGAACATAGGGTAGAAAAAATGAACCTGAGTTGATTCTGTTTGCGCTGTTATCTGTACTCTCTAATCTTTTCGTAGAATAATGCTTCCAAGCTTCTTCTTGCAATTATGGAGAGTCGCCATGACAGCGAGAATGCTGAGAGGATACTGTACAATATGAGGCCTAAAGAGCTGGTGCGTATGACATCATACAAATCACCATACAGTATTAAGTGGATGTTACCTGACTAGTCTATATTCTTACAGGTGGAAGTGATCAAAAAGGCCTACATGCAGGGTGAGATAGAGGTGGAGGAGCCGCAGGAGGGTGAAGATGGAGAGGAGGAGCACTCTGCGTCTCCACGCAATGTTGGTCATAATATCTACATCTTGGCACATCAAGTAAGCCACCATCTATCTGTAAAATCAGCGCGGAGACAAACACACTCACAAGCAAATGCTGTAGCACATGCCCCGCCTCATAATATAGTACATAGTCAATGGATTTTTGATGACTGTATATCTTTGTCATTTCCTGTGGCTGCTAAAGACATGTGATACCTGCCATTCTACACTCATCTCCTCTTTGTCAGCCCTCAGGCTGTGCGCTGCTCAATCGAGTGTCTGTTCAGCCCATGATTTAGGTTAACGACAACAATTATAGTTACACAACAGCTACTGTCAATCCACACCCTGCAGCCTTGTGGTTGAACATGGCGGAACATCTTACATTCTAAGGAAGAATAAATAGCATGTACTGTACCCAGCTGTTGAATACCAGCAAAGTTGGCTCAGTAGTGCAGCACATGCTGTTAACACATGTACACATTTAAGGCAACGCTTTCTGATAATAGAAACCGTTTTTGTGATGATTATCAGTCATTGATCTGTTTATCATTGATTTTATGGTATTTGTTGTCATTTCAGTTAGCCCGTCACAACAAGGAACTGCAGGCTATGTTGAAGCCAGGGGGGACATATGGAGAGGGTGATGAGGCCTTGGAGTTCTACGCCAAACACACAGCTCAGATTGAGGTCAGTCGTTAGGTCCATGTCCAAACTCGACTGTGCCATTTTGGATCTGTTACTGTCATTTTTGTATTTTATTTTTAATTTTAAAGTTTCACTTTGAAATATTCCCACAATTTGACTGCACTACACACATTGTCTGCCCACTATCGAAGATCTATTATAAGATTGCAACATGTTTTGGCATTACAATTGACTTTAGGCATGTGATGGTGTTGTTCTTGGCCTGCTTTTGAGGCTCATTGTGTACCTTGACAGAATGACAAGCACATTTGGTATGTTAGCACGTTTTCCCGTGTGCACTCGATGAGAAGAAGGAATGCTGATTGTTGACAATGTCCTGAACTTAAGTTGTTGGTTTAGTTTATCAGCCACTTTTGTTAAGAAAACAACCAAAGTACATTTTGTGACATTAACCAGTCAGACCATTTGAATTAATGACTTATCTATAAACACTAGGCTTTAAAACAGACTGTACAGGGTCAAGATTTATTTGCCCGCCACAGTGACAGAGTGTGATTGGTCGCTGCTTCTGTGGTTGTGTCCAGATTGTACGGCTGGATCGCACCATGGAGCAGATAGTCTTTCCTGTGCCCAACATCTGTGAGTTCCTCACCCAAGAGTCCAAGCTACGTGTCTACTACACCACAGAGCGGGATGAGCAAGGCAGCAAAATCAATGACTTCTTCCTGCGCTCTGAGGACCTCTTTAATGAGATGAACTGGCAGAAGAAGCTGCGAGGTACTCAAGAGGCTACTGGTAACACAAACACAGTTCCCTGTGCGTATTTCTCCTCAATTCTTTATCTTATAGTTCCTGGTTTACACGCTATCCTCTTGCATCCCCCCAGGCCCCTGGGGAACCCCCTGAATGGGAAGCAGTTATTAAAGCCTCTTTCACACATGCATTCCATAGCTGTTAGGTTAATTCGACATGTTGACATCATGTGTGAGCAGGAACTGGAGACAAAATTTCCCCGCATGTCACTGGCATCAATTCAAAATCTAGTACAATTTCCCAAACTCCTCCACACCTCTAGTGTGATCAAAAGCCATAACACGCAACACAATATAGACCTCAGCCACGAAATAAAGTTACAATGTTACAATCATTATTAAAAATGATAAAGAAAGAAATATAAAGTAATGTATTTCTGTGGTATATTTCTGTCTTAACATTTTTGCAACACTGAAAGCACCATGGACAACCAGCTGTGATTAAAAACAACACAGCACCAAGAGCAACCACAGCCATACGGTGCATGGCAAGCCAGGAACTCCAAATATGACAACACAAACAAAAAATAAATCATAGGCTTAGGCCCTCAGACAGGTGTAACCCATAACTTTAATTTTCAGTTGTGCCAACCACAAAACACTCAGAACATGATTTAAAGAGTTAAAACTTGATTTTGATGTCTCATTTTGTATTAAGCAATTAATTATTTGGGCACCATCACACTGAGTAAAGCAGGCTTAATTCACAAAATTATTTGAAAAAATGTGTCATATTTAAATAATAATTAAAAAAAAAAATGTCCTGGGGGATTTGACAGCTTGTAAGAATGTGGGACAAGCCTGCTTCCTGTAATCTATGCATAGTTAGTCAAAGTATTCACCTGTAAAGTCACCTTTAAAATCCATCAAATAGCCAGCCTTTGTGAGACCACTCTCTTTCTTTGGTGTTCTTATTTTCCTAATGGCTACCGTTCGCGGCATTGCTGCTATCCTTGGCAAGTAGAAGAAAGCCTAACCTATCTCTAATGGTCATCACGTTTTTTTCTATACCATAATAAATTGTAAAACAATTTAAACACAGACCACTAACTCACCCTGATAAACTGAACCCAGCAATGTTGCAGGTTCCATGTGTGAAAGGGGCTGCACTGTGCTCCCTTAACTCTGAACCCTGGAGGGATGGAAGTGGAGAGGGCATGAAAACCTTGATAAGCAACTTATGAACTTATTTAAATTGCAATGTTGTATAAGTATAATTAAAGGCTAGGATGGTATAACAAAATATGTTCTATAATAATGTAAATGTATGTTTTCCAGCCAGGAGAGAGTGATATCAGCTCTGTGAGTGTGTGATTGTGTGGATAAATTGTTGCACATTGCAAGCCCATTCACAAAACATTCTTTACTTTGGAGTTTACATATGGTATTCTGTTTGTCCATATATTTTGTAAAGAGATTACTGTCAGGTTCCTGTATTTTGTCTTTTTGGAAACAGAAACAGTGAGGTGAAGGCAACATTTTCTGGCAGGATTTAACTCAGGAAACTGGTCACAGAGTATTAACCTTTACACCATTACCCCTTTTTAGTCTGCGAAAAGTGAATTTAGCGCTAAAACTGCGAGCATGAACCATCTATCAACTGGTGTTTGAGAGGTCACACAAGTATGTAGAATGTTGTGTTTTGCCTGGGGGGAAAAAAACACTATGGATGGAGCTTGAATCCTGTCCTGTCTTTGATTTGAAGTTATTTTTTGGTATTTCTGCTTTATTATAAGCAAAAATAGGACGGTAAACAGGGACAGGAAAGATGGCAGAGAAATTGACGAGACGTAATAAAGATCCTTTGCTGGGTTCACACTCAGGATGTCGTGCTTACATGTTGCATCTTTGCCAACTGAGTTAGCAGGATGCTCCAAGTCTGTCTCATCTTGATGGGATTAATGGGTCGACCTGCTTCATCTACCTACCAGTTTGAGGAATCTGAAGTCCTTTTCATTTTAAAATAAATGTTTTTTTTTTACTAATCTTAAATACCATAGTTGTGTAGACCTTAACACTATTTTGAGTTTCCCTTTCAGCAGGGCAGGTCCCTGTTGACCCCCTGGCTGATTCTCTGTAAGCTTCTATAGTGATGTGACTGGTTTAGGCGCATGTTTTGGCCTGTCCCATGGTCAGGCCTGAAGGAAGATAGTTTGTCTTTTAATTTGATAACATGTGACAACAAAAACCTCCCTCCTATCTGAATGAATCAGCACAGCTGGAGACCGTGTTGTTCCGCTGGTGCTAATCACGTCACGAATAAAGTGACTTCTGTTGCTAAAAGTCCCCACCCGCAGTTCTTCTTTTCTAATTAATTGTTGGGCTCAAAATAGGGTTTGCTGTGATACTGATTTCCTGACCGTCTGAGTAGGCTGTGTGTGTGTGTGTGTGTGTGCTCGCAGGTAAAAGTGTGTGCATGCAAGTTCATGTCTTTTTACTCTCCTAAAAGTACAAAATCGTATAATGTATGTGAAATGAGCATGACAATTGATATTGTGTACTTAATAGATATAGCAGTTTTGGTGCTTATAATTTAACTCAACTTTATTTATATAGCACTTTACACACAACACATTTGATCCAAAGTGCTTCACAGCACACACATAGGGGGAGAAAATGAATGTGTTTCACCCCAAACTTAGTACACTTCTGAAATCAGTAAAATGACTTCTCACTCAACTTTGGACTGATTTTAAAAATGAACTCTAGTTGATGGCATGGCAAAAATGTTGCTGTGGAGAAACATAACAGACATTTGCCACTGAAATTATTTATTTCACACCAAGCAAAGAAAATTCATCAACATGGGGTTTCTACATTACACAGGAAATCATCCCCATCTTTGTCTTAGCTTTGACTACAATTAGTTGTAAATTCAATTATTATCTATGCATTTTGCTCCTTCTTGGTGTGAAACACTGATCAGTCATTGTGTGTTTCACTTTTACTGTAAACTAAAGTTCTCTGTGAAATTATTAGATAAATTGTGCTTGGTGTATTGCACCATTCATGTTTGGATGCTGCACTGTTCTTTCTGCAGTACAATGACCTGTGTTAATTTGATTCAATACCTTGTCCTCCAGCTCAGCCCATCCTGTACTGGTGCTCCAGGAACATGTCATTCTGGAGCAGCATCTCCTTCAACCTGGCTGTGCTCATGAACCTGCTCGTGGCCTTCTTCTACCCTCTGGAGGGTGTCCGTGGAGGTCTGTCTGCTAAAGTCTTCACCTTTTAAACTTTCTCTTTCCTTTACCCCTTTAACACTTGGAGAACAACAGAGACAACTGTTTAATGGGGCCCTGATTGTGATCTTGTGTTTGTGTGTATGTGTACTGTGGTTAACAATGAGTGTGACTATTGCAACACAGGAAATGGGAGTGAGTGGCACAAACATTAACTGTTCAGGGAAAACCAGGGGTGTGGCAGGAGGCATATAGTACATTGTTCATTACCAGAAACCTGTATGACAAAGATGAACAAGAAAAGAAATTGGGCCATGGCTTGTTAAGCTCTTTATTTTAGAGTCTGAAGGGATAGTGTTAAACCCTTGCATGTTTACATCCTTCAGGTACAGCTCTTTGCTGCCAGGTAAAAAGAAACATCCAGTGTGTATAAGAGGGGGTTGTCCTCAGAGTTAAGGCCAATATGAACTCTCTCAGAAGTCCTGTTTGGATTAGTCTGAATGCGGTGAAAAGCTTCTTTCTGATATTTGGAGAGGAAGGGGTATTCTGTAGGCCAATTTTTGTAAGTTTCCGAAAGCAAAAAATTGACAGTTTGTGTTTTAGAATGAAAAAAAAATGGAAGTCTGGGGGTGGGGAGTTAGAAAGAAGTGAGCTTACCAGACCTCTGTAGCCTGCTCCTCATCTCTGCTTGAGGCTAGCAGCTCGAGGCTACATTAACCACTACAAGCATAACACATCCGAATCTCTGATCGAACTGTTGGTGGCCGAGTTGCATTTTGGGTAATGTAGGTGCCAGGTTTTGACAAGGAAGAAGAATATGCGGAATATAAAAGATATCTCTGGTTGTATGTATCTCTCTACATGTATTTATAGCAGCAGGTATGTGATCGGATCACATACTGTAAGATGCATTATTAGTGTTCACAGGACTTTAGAGAACACGCTGTGCACTCGTGCCTGTGGTTTGGGTGTAGCCTCACACCTCCCTAACCAAAGTGACTTTCACCACAAGTGGAGGTGTGATGAGAATGTAATCCTAGCTAAAGATGTGGATCTTGAACTGCAATGCAGTCACAAAAGACAAAGATGGATTGATTCTTAATTAGGTCCTGACGTGTAACACGTAACTTAACATGTTATGTGTAGTCTCATTGTCACTGTTCTTGGTACAGGAGAAGGACTGGCTATTGTCATTATACAAGCATTTAATAGTTGCTACCACTGGGAGACAAGGGCAGACTTTCTAAAAGACACACCCCCTTATATCCTCAAAGTTTGACATTTCTCTGAGAGGAAATAGAGAATCAAAGTTAATTCAGAGTTATTGTAATTACCAGTTTCGGACTTGTAAATGCCATCAGCATTCAAGCCGTAATTATGACTGGGAAAAGCTCAAAAGTCCAACTTGTCCAAAGTGTCTGAAAACCAAACAAATAAGCCAAAGTCCATCATTTAAGGTAACTGAGACCAAATTACATGGATTTAGTATTATATTTTCAATACACAGTGTTTTCACACGACCGACTGTACATGCATAAGTTGTAAACATAGAAATCTTCCACCATCCGTCCCATATGATATGTATGCAGCATCAGACTACATAACTTATCTGAAAATCCTACTCTGAGAGCATTTACAGAAAGTCAAGTCTATAATAATTTGTTTAATTGGTTAGACTATTATCTGTGGTCACCTCTGAAATATCAACGATATTTGGATGTCATCATACATTTTTAAACAAAAAACATTTTCAATCATTTGCCACCCCTGAAGCATTGTAGATGTCAATGTAATCTCAAATATAGTTTAATGAATATGTATAAAGAACATAGAGATAAATGACTCTCCAACACAGAGTGTAGACAATAGAAAACGAGCAGAGTTCTCGGTTTAAAATAAACTCTTTTACAAAACCAAAAATAATGAAGTAATTCAGTTCCTTTGTGGGATCTAAATATTTGACCTTGTTCCCCACACCATATTAACCCCTGGTCAGTCAGGTTCTGTCATGTGGCCTAAATGTACAGATTTAGGTTGGGAAAATCTGGTCTGGTGTTGGGTCACAAGGTGGAACAGATTACTTTTGAGATAAAATACTAATTCAAATGGATATGTCTAAGTGATACCGATTCCTGCATGACAGGAGGTTTTTCACAAACCAAAGGAATAAGTGACAGACCTGAGCATGTTTTTACGTGCACTTTCAGTTTTGTGTTTGTTTTGCTGTCTCTTATTCCTTTCCTTTTTTTCTCAGTTCTGCTTGAGGGCAGTATTTGTGGGGATGTGAAAAGCCGCTGTTGTTAAGGCCTGCATTGTTCTAGTGTAGAGTAGCAGAGTGAAGACACACATTGTGATTCGCATAAACTTTCAATTGTTCTGTCTGGGGTCAAATGGTGCGGTCCCTTTTGTTTGAACTTCCTCACAGCAGTATAGAAGAGACAAAAAAAGAGGTTGTTAGCTTAGCTCTAGAAACTCCATGTGGTTTTCAGTGTCAAAGGTCTTCTGAGAGCTTAGCAGTTCATTCCAGGACATGCCAATCAGTGCAAGATGGCTTAAGCGATGTTGGTTTCAAACTGCAGCCAGTTATCAAGTGAAAAGGAAAAAATCTCAGTCACTGTGAAGTTGCTCAGTGGTGAATATTTAATGTCTACACACGGATGCATGCACACACATTCTCACACTGTGTCCTGGATTCATATGAGCTCAGACGTCTGATAATATTCAACTTAATGTAAACCTTGAATAAACCAAACTACTCTAGTGAACTTAATTTCGGCATGACAAGCATTAACTGCACACCTCACTCACATGTCTGTCAATGGATGGTTAGTGTTTTGTTTGAACAGAGTGTAATACTGTGGTTCAAGTCAGGTGGGGGTTTGGCTACTACTGTCAAGGCTTACCTGACCCCATACAAAGTGCCAGAGCCACTCTGTCACAGGCGCTGCTCAGAATCTGAATCAGAAATACTTTATTGATCCCCAGAGGGGAAACTCTTTTGTTACAGCAGCTCACTATCATGTCAGTGCACACAGGAATAGAAGTACTAAGCAAAAAAATATAATACATTATAATACAGGTCAGAAAATAAATTAAGTACCAAGTGGGTATAAGTATAAAATAAGTGTGAAGCACAAAGTCGGTTTACCGGTTGATGATAATAATACAGTATATGTGCATGCAAGTTGAAGCAGACACCGGAGCTATAGCTCGGACACTTTCCAACAATAAGAGAAACTTAGATATGAACAGTTTTCATCATGTAGCAAACATGAGGCTTTATGCAGAATTTACTTTGGTGAAGTGTAAGTGGTTTAGTGTAAAGCTCAGTCTCTCTATCATCTTATCGCTGTAGAGTAAGCAAGTCAGAGAGATGAATGGTCTTAAGCTGTAGGCGTGTGACGTACAAGCTGATGTGTCTCGCTTGGCTGCCAAATCCATGCGCCCAGGTGGCCTGTTACGAAGCAGTACCCAGGACCATCCCTGATGAATTTAGCTGGAGCCAAGTGTATTTTTAGCCAACCGGGAGTTATGTAACAAGTACCTGTCATGTGATCTGTACACAGAGAGGCGAGAAGAAGGAGGCCTCAGAAGGGAGGGGATGGAGCGAGACGTCCAGAGTGGTGTTCTTGGTGCCTTAGTGAAAAGAGAACCTGACTGACCACACTTCCTATTGTTAAATGTATTTGTGTGTTAAGAGGAATTAGATTAGAAAATGAACAAAGTGATGCAGCCTTTCCACTACATGCTGGTCAGGATTTGGCACTGAGCTGGTGCCTGCTGAGCTCATGATAACACTTTGCTGACCTGCAATGATTGATGTGGAATACATAAAACACACACACACACACACACACACACTCATACATTTTCACACACAGGCAAAGAGCTCTTCTTATAATATATAATTCCAAAACTATTGGTTTCATGCATGAAACCACTGGAATATCTTTGTCCTGGTAACAGATGGAGCCCATCAATAAAACTTCATTTACAAATGGTAGATAAGTCAGCTTCAGTTTCTCCACCTGATATCCAACTTGGCCATTTTTTTTCTAATTCATGGTGGCATTTAACACAAATGTGTCGTTAAAAGTTGTGTTTTTGTAGCTGTGGTGAACTCAAAGGAAGTGTGAGAACTAAAAAGCTAATCTTGTCCCTTCTCTGAAAACCATTCTTGGCGTGGCAAGAAATTTCCGAAGCATATTCATGAATGAGTAAATATGAAAGAAGGCCTTGCTGAAAACAGCATGCATGCTCAGCATACTTTTACTGCAACTAAAACACTCATACATGTTGATGTCACAATTCTTTCTGAATAAGCGAAGAAGAGAAATTGGAGGGAAGGTGTTGAGATTTATAGTTACATTTGCAGATTAAAAAAAACGAACTTTTTAGTAGTTTTCAGTTGGATTTTTTTTCAAGCCATGTTTAAGTGTGTTGTACAGTTGCAGAGGAGCGGCATGTCTCACCCCCAAGTAACTGAATTAGCCTCTTGTTGACATGGTAAAAAGAGAACAATACACATTGTACTACATTAGTAATGGAATGGCTCACACCTCACCCTGATTGTGACCACCTTCATTCTCAGGTACCCTGGAGCCCCATCTGTCTGCCCTGCTGTGGATGGCCATGCTGGTTTCTCTGGCTATAGTCATCATCTTGCCGCAGCCTCACGGCATCCGGGCACTCATTGCTTCCACCATCCTGCGCCTGATCTTCTCTGTAGGCCTGGAGCCCACATTGCTCCTGCTGGGGGGTTTCAATGTAAGTGTGCATCAGTGTGTGCAGAAAGGCAATGAGCACTTGTATAGAACTCATTTGCAGTGTCACATATAGATAGATGCTTTATTACCCAGTAAATGGAGTGGAATTTGCTTTGGCAAAAGACACAGTCACATGCCAAACATTAACTAAACATTAAACTTATTGATACAGGAATTAAGTGTACACAGTGCAGTAACACAGCAACTCCCAGTAGTGTAGCGCAACATCAAGCATTCAGATTTCACATTCAAGTGGACATGTAGACACAGTTGAGGTAGCATTACAGCTGCTAATAGAAATGTCACTCATAGCAGAGCCAGGGAGATTCCATACCACTCTGGCAGTCAACCACCTACACTTTATTTTTAGTGGTCTGAACAATAAGCATTTGAAAATCTACCCAAAGATACTGATACTGTTATGTAAGCCTTCCCTTCTCAGTTTGAATATTCTGTGCACTATTGTGACATGCTGCTGTCTCTACATGTTGTTTCTGTGGCGTCCATTGTTCTTCAGTTATGTAATAAGGTCATCTTCCTGATGAGCTTCGTTGGGAACCGCGGAACCTTCACACGTGGCTACATAGCCATGATCATGGATGTAGAGTTCCTGTACCACCTGCTCTACCTGATTATCTGCGGCCTGGGGGTCTTCGTCCATGTCTTCTTTTACAGCCTGCTAGTACGTCAGCACACACAAAAAATATAATTTTAACCATATATACACATTTACACACATGGACACAGACACCCTAGGTGGTGGTATACTAACAACAATGTCCAACTTGTCGTGAATAGAAATAAAGACAGCACAGTGTACAATTTTTGTTGATTTGCACAGTAACACAGAGAAACATGAGGAAAAAATGTGGTTTGGATACCGTTTGATCGGTCACAAAGGTGCACATATTCTCTACCAACATCATTTAACCATGAGATGTTGGCAAGAAGATTTAAAAGTAGGCAATGATCCAAACAAAAAATGTGTCCTTTGTCTACTGTGGCCTTTACTAGCCCACAAGCTCATATTTACACTCACAGTGCTCTCTTTTTCTTGCACATTTTCCACACACATACTGTACACACGTCTCTGAATCCTTCCTCTTTCCAGCTCTTTGATCTGGTTTACCGAGAAGAGACGTTGCTGAACGTAATAAAGAGTGTGACCCGCAATGGCCGCTCCATTGTTTTGACAGCCGTGCTCGCTCTTATCCTCGTCTACCTCTTCTCCATTGTGGGCTATATCTTCTTCAAAGATGATTTCATTTTGGCTGTCGACAGGATACCCAACAAAACACTAGGTACGTTGAAATACAGATTACTTCTCATTCCCTTAGCAGGATGAACATAAATTACTTGCCCTCCCTGACCCAGATAGTCGAGAGACAGAAACATGGAA
Source organism: Siniperca chuatsi (assembly GCF_020085105.1). NCBI lineage: Eukaryota > Metazoa > Chordata > Actinopteri > Centrarchiformes > Sinipercidae > Siniperca > Siniperca chuatsi. The sequence goes on along the minus strand of NC_058043.1, from coordinate 27,187,666 downwards.
TGTTTTTCTCCAGCACAAACACACACACTGGATGTCTGTGGAAGTACATGTTGTCAAAGTGAAGCTAAGGAATACAAAAAAGTGTGTGTCCAGTTTAATGACTTTGCTTACCTTGCTTTTAGCATCACCAACAATCTGTGCATATAAAGGATGTCACCATTAATATGCATTGTGAAAAAATAATTGTTCAAATTGTAAAGACACATTGTACAGTTGCATAATGTCTTCTGTTCCCAATTGAATAGAGCATGGAGCCAGTATGGTGGGAGAGTTCTTCTCTGGTGGAGTATGCCAGAAGGAAAATGGGGAGAACTGTTCAGCAGAGGTCGTGATGGATGGTAGGTTGACAAAATTGAAAGGTAAGTTTGTGTGTTTATGTGTGTGTGTGACTGGGGTGTGGGGTGGGCAGCAGGGTCAAAGCTTTCTTTTGAAGTTACTACAAAGAGTTTTTGGTTATGAAACAGTCTTAATTTAATACTGATGTCTCTACATGACCTACAAAAGCAAACGAGACCATCAGCGAGAAGATTAGCTATTTCTACATCTAGTTCATCCATAACGCCTGTCACCGCGTCTGGTTCCCCGGGAATCAGACAAAACGATTTACGGCACGCAGACAGGAAAAAGACGCAGTGAGTAGTATGTCAGCCAGTTAAAAGGAAGCAGGAGGAGAATTTTACTTTTGACATTTTGTGGTTATGGCTGATACTGGGGCAGGAAAAGAAAAGAATTGACCGAAGAACAAAAAGATAAAGATAAAAGAGACAGTGATGCACAGGAGAAAACACGAGTCAACCTTGGTCGGTCATTCAACAGATGGAGAGAATTGCAGGATTTGAAAGGATTCAAAACCGATCCTGAAATAGCCCTCTTACTCCTAGACAGGTATGTAATATATCTATTTTATTTGGCTGTGTCCAGTCCATGGAGGTATAGATAGACATTACTGTAATACAACTGGCTTATAACGTAACATTTTATGTTGGCCTTGCAACAGAGCTATATTTTGCTGTTGGCTTATTATTAAGAAGACATAACATACTAGGGAATGTTGATAACTTTAGCTTTCTCAACAAAATTACTATTATCAAGCAACCAAATCAGTTGTAGGCTTACATGTAACCTAGCTGTATGAACCGTACTAAAGCATAGTTTACTTTGTTTCACCATCGTCACATTAGTTATTAATCTTACATAGCCACAAATATATACGTTACCTCATCGCTATGCATCCTGCAAACAGCTATGTTTAAAAAAAGAAAAATAGTATTAAAATAAGTTGCGTCACTCGCTTTCAAAACAAATGTTAGCCAGATCAAGATCTTTACGACACGAGGCGGTGGAAACACTACTGTTTTTGGCCACAGAGGCCGCCAGAATTAACACAAAATTAAAGTTCATTGTTGTAACTTTAAGTTTGAATCCACATATTTGTGCATGCATGCCTCTCAAGAGATTCCCAAGTGTGTATGTGTGACTGTGTGCTCATGTCTTTGTGTCTGTGTAAGTGCAAGCTTGTATGCGTGAGTGTGTAAAGGTCTTTAAGTCCTTGCAGACGTCTGACTCAGTCAGAGGAGATTCATCCCACTGAGCTGTAAATCTGGGCGGCCGGGTGGGGTCATGGGATTAAACCTAGTTGGACCAACTGGGGGCTTTCAGGGAGCTGGGTGAAACACCAGAGGTTTAGACTCCTTGTGCGTCTCAAGGGACAGCGCCTAAGACCAGATGTAGGGGCCCATGGTTGAAAGGTCAGGGATTAATTTCCATCAGGTACAAGCAGGTCGATGGGTCCACTCAGTGATGGCACAGAGAGTTTCTCACCGCAAACGAGTTCTTGCAAACCTACTGACCTTGATGGAGAAAAGCCTTGAATCAAAGATGAACATGTGCGCTGCCTTAAAATTTATCAGCCAACCATGTCGAATCCTCAAACTGCCTGGGGCCTGACCTTGTCTAGGCTTCCTTATCCATCACCACTAGGCTGGCTAATGATGATAGTCTGGTGACTTGTTGTTGTGTGAATAGTTGAGAAAATTCCCAGTCTTGTTATGCCCTCACAGACCCCTGATGGGGTCGATTCAATAAACTAATAATAGAGTATGAAATGAGACTTCAAATGCATATATAGTGTTGGTTGTATATTGAATCTAAGGTTTTCTATTTTTAGTGTAGCTGTTATCTTAGTGGTGTTTCTTCTTTATGGAATTAGGTTTAAAGGCCTTGTTGACTGGTAGTAGCAACGCGGCTGACAGAGCAGACAGACTTTTGCATTCAGCCTATACAAGAAATGACTATCTGACAGTATTTGTGTGTCTCCGTAGCTTCGCTTGCCGTCCAGCCATCAGCGGTGGTGATTGAGGACAAGGAGCGAACATGTGACTCCCTGCTCATGTGTATTGTCACAGTATTGAGTCACGGCCTCAGGAGCGGAGGAGGTGTTGGGGACGTCCTGCGGAAGCCATCCAAAGAGGTACAAAGCACAGGAAGGCAACAACAAGGAAGAAAGTCGAGTTTAGATTGAGAGTTAGAGTGTAAAAAAAACAGTATCATTAAGTTTCCCCCCCTTTCGGCCTTAAAATAGTATTCTACAATTTATTGGATTATAGTAAACTCGGACATCTTACCACTCTGATAACAAAATGCAATACACGTCTAACATGCTTGCACAATCCCATACCACACACACAAAAATTAAATTAAGTTGAATTAAATTAAAGTGGATGGAGAAAACTGATATGAGATCTTAAAAGGTCATTTATGTTTTAATGAGGACATGATTTTATTTAATTAACTTACTTCAAAAAGTACATAGCATATATATGACCCAATATGCAATACATAGAATGGTTGGCTATTCCAATTCAAAAGGATGAGGTGGCTTGTAAGAAGTGCAGTGAAGGCTACAGTATATCTAAAGAGACACTCTGTGAGAGAAAGATATGCTCTGCTGGTAGGCCAAAGAGGTTGCATAGAGGACTTTCATAACTCCAAACATGCCAGAAAAAGCATTAATGGTACTTATCCAGGATGAAGACAAGCTTGCACACTACCACAACATGTGTTAGATCTGCAGCTTGACCCATAGAATGAGGGCATGACTCATACATACTTATATAAACTTCAGTTAGCCATGTATCCTGTATGCAAAGAGGGCGCTACGAGCCACTCCAATTTGTTATCTCAGTGACAGCAGTAAAATTGGATATAAATGGGCTCCATATTTACATCAACATAGCATTTCCCCCCCCAGTTTTAGATAAAACTTGACATCTGGTATATTTTAGCAATTAAACTTGACATCTCACAACTCAGATGTTAGATTTACAATAGTTTTTAAGATTCTTTTCTCAGTTTTCAAAATTACTTAACAGAGCAGTGTCTATATACATGAAAGATGAGCTTGTTAACTAAAATCTTGAATACATATTACTAATAAAGAAATATTACTAATATTACTAACTTAATATTTTATTTAATGGATGTCCCTCTGCTCACCTAAAATTACATCAGCATCTAAAACTGTCTTTTTATCTTATGGATTTCGTCAACAAGCAGCCTGTTTGCATATCTGCAAATAAGTTAAATCCATTTTGTACATATATTTTAATGAGAAAGTAAATACTATAAGTGGTTCTTAGTCAAATCAGACATTTGTGACCATTGGAGAACACTAACTTGTGTTCGTGAATAACTGAGTAATAGTTTAATAGGGTGGAGATTCAAGCTCTCTGCAACCTACTGTACATTGAAATTCTAAACTGGGCCCATATTCCCACCGTGAAAATGACATTCCCAGTGTGAGACCGGCTGATACAGCTTGTTCTTCTAAGTTTTCCCCTGTTTGGCTTCACCAGGAGCCCCTTTTTGCAGCCAGGGTGATCTACGACCTACTCTTCTTCTTCATGGTCATCATTATTGTCCTCAACCTCATCTTTGGTGTCATCATCGACACATTTGCTGACCTGAGGAGTGAGAAGCAGAAAAAAGAGGAAATCCTGAAGACAACATGTTTTATTTGCGGTGAGGCATTTTCAATGTTGTCCTGCATTGTAAAATTAGTTAAAACACATTTTATAAGACTGTTCAATTGCTGTTTTGGTCACATTTCTTTTGTTTGTTTGTTTTTTTACAATTCAAGCCATTCTGCCTACTCAGCAGTTAAAGACCGATACATGGTTCGTCAACATTAGGGGAATGTGACTCATGACCTTTGACACATCTTTTCCTCTTTTTCCCATCATCGCTGTATAGTAGTCGTACTCCCTTCTTAGAATTTAATAAAGTGGAAATGCCCTGCAGTTCCATTGTAGTCAAAGCTGCAATTGATACTTGACACACTGCTGTACAGCATTAGTCGTGCAATACAATCAGCAGGTGTGAATGCAGAGGTTTGCAGATGATGATGAAATCAAGGGAAATCAACCGAGTGGTCTGCTCTGAGCCTGCTCTTGTATGAGCGTGCGACTGCTGTGTTGCAGCTTCGCATGAGGCCTTTGTGCAAAATGGGGGCTGTTTTTCTGGGTAGTATAAACAATGAAACGCCTCCTCTTCCCAGAATGAATAGTTAGTCATGGCAGGTGCTGCTGTGGAGGAGGAGTGTTTCTTCCTGTTGCCATATGGGTCTTGACCATGTTAGACTGTACACTCACTCACACACTGGCCTCTCCATCACAGTCACTTACTAGTATTACATCTAAAGAATCATTGGTTAGTTCTGGTCATTGTTACTGCTTTGTGTTGGGCAACACTATTAAGGGTTATTCATGTTTTGCAAATGCAATGCAAGAATGTATATGGATTACTGGGATTTGGTGTAAACAATACGCGAACATTATTAGCAAATCTCACCTCTGACTTTTTGTCCGCCCATTCCCTCGTGACCCCATTTCCTCTTGTTTTTTCAGTCATGCTCATTTAGGTCACAAGAATGACTGTCATGTTGCCACATAAAGTGTATTTCTTCACTCTTCCAAAGAAATGAGTGCACTGTCTTTATTTGGTGTGTGTGTGTGTGGGGGGGTTGTGTCCTTTCATTTTTAGGTTTGGAGAGAGACAAGTTTGACAATAAGACAGTTACCTTTGAAGAACACATCAAAGTTGAGCACAACATGTGGCACTACTTGTTCTTCATCGTCCTGGTGAAGGTCAAGGATTCAACAGAGTACACTGGCCCGGAGAGCTATGTGGCCGAAATGATCAGGGTAAGGATGCTGTCATGCACATGCATTTTGCTTCATAGGAGGGTCATTTTTGAGGATGTTCACAGCAAGTATATTTTATTTATTCCAATCCTCAATTCTTCAACCTCCCGTCCTTTCAAAATACAGCTCTGTCCCACCTTGTTTTCTACTGCAGGTAAAAATGAATTTGCCTCCACATGCAGTGTACCGTGCACCCAAGCTATCCGCTACCTTTGTGGTCTTTACTGAGGTTAACCTTCACAGCTAAACAACACTGTAGGCGCTGTGACTCCAGCGATCAGGTTTATGTGGGTTTGGACTGAGTTGATTACTGCAGCCTTTTTATTTCTCTCCATCGGCGATGGAAAGTATTTATCTTTTTACCTCATCTGCCCCAGGACTGCATTATGTAATCCCTGCCTCCGTGACCTTGAATGCTTCCAAAGTATTATCACATCAGTCAGCTTTGTGAATGGAGAATTAACTTTCAGACAGAGTCTGCCATTGGCATAAAATGTGTTAATCCCCCGAAGCAGCCATGCCTTGCAATCACACACATTACACACACACACACAAGTCTCACCCTTCATGATAGGCACTTAGGCAGACCAGGACGTAGCCTCATGATTTTTGATATGATATGATAAAACTTGACTATGACTTCAAAAAGTGATGCAAGTTCTAGCAAAGATTCTGTTATCATAAAAATGTTGAAATCTCAACTAGTAAGTATTTGTGTTTGGCATTACAAATACGAAACAAGAGCAACACATCAGATGCACACACGCCCGTCCAATTTGGCTTTTTATGTCACAACTGATTTAACCAGACAAACTCTGTGGATATTTGCCATTAGAAGAAAAAAAAAACTGAAAGAAAATTGATTGTTTGATTGTTGCTTCATACTCATAGCCTGTGAGCAATTAGAAAGCATTTTTAACTGCCAAAGGAAAGCCCCTTCTTCTGAAGTGGTTGCTTCCCTGACGCACTTGTGCTGCTGTCAGTTTCTAAAGCAGTTTCTCATTAGATGCCATTTAGCCCACTTCGCTGCCTTTTGCCTTGATCTGCTACACAATTAGTCTTGTGAGGAACCACCTGATTTGGGATTAACCCCCATCCTCGCTCCCATTAACCTCGCACCCCGCTGAGCCAAAATTAGTTGGTCAAGGGTGCATTCTGACCAGCAGGTTGAAGGGGCAGGCTGAGCAGAGAAGGCACACATGGTGCAAAAGACCCTGATGACCCATCAGCTGACCCAGTCATCCTTAACATTAACTCTCAGCTTCACATGCAAGTGTTTGATGCGAGCCTCCATGTGTTGTTGTCTGAGTTGTCTACAAAGACTGCAGTGTTCACAGAGCTTCACTCATATAACACATATATTCAATCTGGAGATTATGTTACCTCCTTAAACTGAGTCCTGTAACATGCAAGGAATACATTTTTTCAGCACTATTTTTTGTTAATTTTTATATATATATATATATATATATATATATATATTCTTTTAAGGTTATATTTGGTTTATATGATAGTGATAGTAGATTTACAGATAGAAATTGCATGGATAGAGAGGGAGAGAGAAGGACGACATGCAACAGTAAATCATTTATTTTATTTTTTAAATATTCAAAAACACAAAGTGCATGCAAAAATACAGATATGATGTACAATGTGTAAATAATTCAATTTAAGATTCATTAGGTGTGCAAACTTTTCCCAGTTTCCTTTGTACCATGAAAATGTACCGTAGTACTGGTACAGGGAAAAAAAAAATCACTGTCATATATTGTGCGTTTATTTATTTTGCCCTTATTTATGAAAATGCTTTATACATACATATCTTGTTTAAGACACATATTTCTGACACATATTTCTAATCTAATTAAGCAGTATCATTTGTGACTAACTTAACCCACACTGTTTGTGTTAGCGGGCCATACACTTTCTCCATTATTTCTCACATTTGAAGTTTATATACTGTGTTATATGGTGTGGTTATATAGCCCTAGTTTTTGTTGTATTTTACCTGTTGAACTTCTATGTATTTACATGTTATTTGACCCAGACTATTTGCATAGTGGTTTGCGTAGTGATTATAAAACCATACAAAGGTTCACAATGCATAATAAATGTAGAAATCAAACCAACTCCAAAACACCAATAAGTTTGGGCGACTGAATTACTCGCAGTGGTAGGACAAAATTGTGTTCAAATGAATTATTGGTTATATGCCCCTATAACTTTTTTGTATTTTATGCAATTTATGACAGATTTATCCCACAGTAAAAGTCAATTTGTACTGCCTCTCTCCCACCGTGTTTCGAATTATTTGATGCTGCAGTAACGTGGAAGAAGCAACAGGACAGAAGGGGGTGTAGAAATCAGACTACTCTGACAATGACTGGGACTGACGTCAATGGTGTCGGGCTCTGAGCGAAGTGTCACATCTAAGGTGTAAAAAGATGATGCTTGGCTCATACTCATTGCCCTCATTCTTATTGCGTTCAACACTGCAGGCTTCCCCAGCTCCATGAGCCGATTTGAAAACATTCAAAACAGTTATTATCAGAGTATAGCAAAATATGCTTAAACCATATCTGTCTTGTGTCTGTGTGGATGTGGGCTATTTGCTTGGCATTTATTTGCATATTTGTTGACTGAGTGGGCTGTCAGCCCGTCAGGTGGCTTGTGGCATGACTGTGACGTTTTCTGTTGCTGTTTTAACCACACTGCATCCTGTTTCTCTGTCATGGCCATGCGGTTTTAATAATGAAAAATGTACTTCCGTCATTTCCATTGAACCAGCGTGATGTAGAGTCTTAAGTCGTGGCTGCACTTCTCGGTTTACTGGAAGTGCTTTCATTTGTAAACATTGGGGATGGAAAGAAGGCCGAGCTGCTGGTGACAAAGTCGTCAAACAATCACACATGTGCCTTTTGGCCGGCAGGCAGAATCCAAAATGGGGAAATGACCTCTGTCATGTGTAGTTCATATTTTTATGACGGCTTATGAGCAGAACTGAGTGTGGGAAACACTGGTGACTGAAAAAGTGAGGGGGATGGGGGGAGGGGCAGGTGAACGAGGTAAACACAGCCTCTGTCTCTTTGCATTCAGGAAGTGGAACTTGCTCACAGCAGTCGTCTCCTCCTTTCAGAATGAGTGTGTGCTGCTCATTATCTTAGTGTTGTGTGTTTCCCCTAGGGCTGCCGTCTGACCCAGGACTGGTTTGTGGTTCGGATGGCCACCTCACTCGCCCCTACGTCTCCAAATCAACCACCAAAACCTAGGGACTTTTCCAGACCAGTTCTTAGGCACTGCGCTGTTTCTAGCCAGTGACCTCGGCGGCTACGCAGCTGGACTGATGGTTATGCTGATCGAGGGCACATGACATTAAAGTGGCTGTGTGGGATTCGTGTTTATGTTGTGAATTAAACATAAATGCCTTCCCATGGCTTTGGCTTATTTGGAAGCAGGTTCAGACAGTGCACAATAACAATGGCATGTGGTGGTCAAGTGCTGGAGGAGATAGAAAGCGTGAAAGGATGCAGCCGCGTGGCCCTCAGCCCTGTTTGAACACAACAACCCCTGAGGTAGCTGTTGGGTTTCATGCCTCTGCCACTTTTGCATATGTATACAAGTGTCATTAAAGTTACAATGAAGTATATTTTTCCATATCATAATACATAGCCATAATACATAGCTTTAACACTACTTAAAGGTTCTGTATATGAGATTTTGAACATTAATGTAGCAGCAAACAACTATTTGCTATGTAGAGATATAGTGGAGTAATGGCGTCTTGAGCAGAGAACGACGTCACACTCCCTTGTAATGTGTTGTCATCCGAGCTTCTCTGTTCTTTGTTTTGGTAGCCGGTCCGGCTGTGCATGCAAGTCTCTCCGTGTGAAACTGTTGGCTCTGAGGAGAGCGATGTAACGGCTGGTTGTTTTCTCATCTAACCCGTTGCATTAAGATTTATTTTGACCAAACCAGAGTTGGTGATTGTTGGAACAGTGGAAAGACTAACAAAGACGGTTTTGGTGAATTTTTGTTTCTGTCCAGTTTGAATGAAGTGTATTTTAAGATGATCGGCAAGGTAAAATTATTGTTTATCAGTGGAGTCTAGTGGTGAACAAGAGCAATATAACGGCTGTTTCTGGTCAAACAAAAAGGATCTTACTCTTTAACAAAAAGGTCTGTCTCTGTAGGGATCCTTTCCATAATGTTGTCAGACACTTAGAATAACCGTCTGAGCCTGTCAGTAACAAAAACAAGCACTTTTAGTGGACATACTTTGATGGGCACATTTATCCACAAGGATTCATTTGCAGCCCTTTTCATATCTAACTCTGTGAATTAAGGGTTTATTTCGACCAAACCAGAGTTGGTGATACAGACGCAGAGGGCAACATTAGACACTCAGAGGAACTGCTCCAGCAGTCCATTCACGCCAATATTAACCTGACCGCGGCGCTATAAGACGCTGTGTGCATCAGTCCCATTGGAGAACCGAGGACCCTCCACCCGGAAGTATTTTCCTCACTCTTAATTCCCATGTTAAGGTTTTCTTTCAGTGATATCCTCAACATTTCTCAACACAAAAACACGAAAGTGTCTTTGATAATTCAACAATACGATAGGTCTGTGGCCATCAGTTTTAATTATTTCTCCTTCCATTCTGAGAAATAAATAGACATAGATAAATTATCCATGAATCTCAGCCACCGTTGCTGTGGAGACGAAGCCAGTTTGCTTTGCGTTACCTGTGTGGCTCAATCTTGATTTTTGTTTCATCATTCTATCATTCTACGTTTTAAGAAAGATTTCATATTAAATATCCTCAGCCACATATTCTTCGAAATATAAAATTAAATGAGCAACTTCCCATTTTACAATCACAGGCAATAAAATGCCTTTTGTTAACAGAGATAGTGGTGTTTGAATGTGGGTTGCGGCCGACCAGCGGAAATGTGAAATGGAATGAAGCCCACCCACGTCAGAAAACCCGAAACAAGAGTCGAATGAGTCCTCCCACAACACAATGCCGTTTCTTAACCCTTACCTACCTTTGCACTAAATTGCATCAAATCTTGTACCATGGCCACATAAATGGGATCTAGATGGGGTTATCAAACTGGACTTTACATTTCACATCCCTCGTTTAATCCCAACACTTGTCATTTTCATATATTTTATCATACTGAACTTTACCTCCACTGTTATATAATTTAGGCTAATTATTTATGCACGTCACATTTAATTTTAGCTCTTGTCACCTTCATATATTTCATACACTTCATTTCTTCAATTGCTCAGATTATAATTTTAATTTTTTCTTTGTCCAAATGAATCGCAGTTTTGAGGGGCTCAAGATGCTCCAAAACGCATGAAACTTTGCACAGTTTTCAGAAGTGGCAAACGTACGTATTTTATGGGGCATGGGCGTGGCAAAATGGCTTCATGGCGCCCCCTACAATATTGGAAAAAAAGCAGCTCCCGGCCTACGTTTCACCTACATGTACATGATTTGGGAGCTACATGTATCACCCCAGATGTACAAAAAAGCCTCTTGGAGCCATACCCTAAACCCAACAGGAAGTCAGCCATTTTGAATTGACTGTGCACTTTTAGGCCATTTTTCACCATTTACAGACTCCGTACTTTAACAAACTCCTCCTAGACAATTCATCAGATCGACTCCAAATTTTTACAGTGCAATCTAAAGACCTTCGCCATTAAAAATTGTGCTAAGTGTGAGTTTTCGTTGAAGGGTGTGTCCATGGCATTGACTCTTTGATGTTTCGCCATGAAACAGGAAGTTGTTATAACTTGTGTATATGGTCAAATCTGCTCCAAACTTCACATGTTTGAAGTGAAGACATCTATAAGCCAATATTCAGTCATAGTCATAGCGCCACCTACTGACAACAGGAAGTAAGCCTTGCGTGACAATCATCATTTGATTTACATTAAAATTTCATGGTGTGGTGTACACTTGATATACTGGAAAATTACATATAATTAGTGGGTGTTTGCTAACGCCAGAGAGTGGACACAGTAAGTGACTCCTTCGTGCAGCGTCTAGAACACATGAAAATTCAGAGCAATGTCCGACCTCTGCCAGCGACGCGAGGGCCCGTTCATCGCTGCTTGCAGCTTTAATTGGCTATTATTATTTCCATGTGAAAGCAATTCATTTTCAGTTATTTGATTAAGGATTTTGCTTCATGGGTCATGATTTATGAATAAATGTCATTGTAGCTACAACAAAAGAATTCTCAAAATGAAACCCCTGGATGTATTACAAACTGACATAAATAGGCCTTCAAACGCCACTATCTCTGTTAACAAAAGGCGTTGTATAGCCTGTGATATCATGTTGTTGAATTATCAAGGACACTTTTGTGTTTTTGTGTTGAAAAATGTTGAGGATATTATTAAAAGAAAACCTTAACATGGGAATTAACAGTAAGGAAAATACTTAAAGGCGGCGGGTCCTCGGTTCTCCAATGGGACTGATGCTCACAGCGTCTTATAGCGCCACAGTCAGGTGGCAATTAAATTAATGTTGACCATATACGGTATCAAAAACTGTGTATGATTTTATGGAAATCGTAAGGATTATAACTAACGATCTTTTTTTTGTTTTTGCTTCATTATTTTCTCATACATAAAAACCAACCAATAACAAAATCTTTTTGAATAATCCCACACCTCCCACTATGTAACTGTGTCTTTTTTTTTCTTTACTAATATTGCTGGCCCATCAGTTTACACCATCAACCACATTTAAACAGGTTGTGCCCACAGTTTGCCAAACTTCAACACCTCATCTTTCAGTTTTAAATGTGTCACAAATTGGTTCAGACAATCAAAAAATGTATCAAAGAATTTGTTCTTGAAATATATTTTTACTGACATAATTGTGCATTAAGAGCATTCACTGGCAGTTAATAGCTCAATTCTGACTTTGCAAAAGTTAATTTAGCACGTTTAACCATGACGTTTCTTGGTTGCTGCTGACACCAGTGTGCCAGTAGTATGTGTCAAAGGTCTCATTCATGCCAGGAGATATTGTACTGGAACTTATTCTCAGTAGAAATCACTGCTACAGCCAATATTTCAAAAAGTATGCTCTTAAGTTAAACTAATTTTTACCCTCCATCCCACACTTTAAAAAACCCTCATAACACACAGAACAGCAGCAACTGCAGTTACACCAGCTCAGTTTCTCAGTCCCAGCTACTGTGGCTACTGAACTTGATTTCAGCGCTTGGTGAAACAGCTTATTACAGCTCATGGCTCACAGGAACATTCAAGAGCTATGTGTTTATCTCAGCGCTGCGTGTGAGGCGTGTATCATCAAATGAGGAAGTTTGTTTCTCCGTCTTAGTTTACAGATTTTTGTAAGTTTGCCAGTTTGGCTGTGTGCATGGTAAGACTTGATGTGACAGAAACACATCACCAATAAGTGAACTGCCTGTTACGAGTAATTTCAAGAATGCCCTCCTATCCCATGTGATTCTAATATGGAAAGTCCCTCATGATTAATTTGATTCCGCTTTTAGAGTAGGCTTCAAATCACTGCACACAGCTAAAGTGACAAAACAGGCCCTATGGTGAAAAACACAAATCAAATAGGGCCTGGCAGTTATACACATTTGATGCCATTTCTTTGCTGTAATGTGTGAAGCATTTTCAACTGCACTGAAAGATAAAAAGTAGACCGGCTTATCTGAGGAATTACATTTAGAATGAACAATAATAACTTCTTAGAATATTGCAAAACTTACAGTAGATTTAAGAAAGTACCATAAAGAATGTGATTCATTAATTTCATTATGTGTTGATGTACTGATCATAACCATTCAGATTTCTGTTTACCAGGAGCACAACTTGGATTGGTTCCCACGGATGCGGGCCATGTCCTTGGTCAGCAGCGATGCAGACGGGGAGCAGAATGAGATCAGAAACCTGCAGGAGAAGCTGGAGTCAACCATGAAACTGGTGTCCAACCTGTCAGGCCAGCTGACTGAGCTCAAAGAACAGGTTGGTTAAACTAAAGTGAAACACTGACAGAGACAAAGACTTTTCATCATGGGGAAAACATGAAGAGTGAGAGACAAGTTTTTCTAAAGATGTGGACAGCAGACTTTGCTCGAGGTTTGTTTGTTTTCCGCTCATTGCCCTTTAGATGCAGAGCTTACTAAATGCAAAATGTGATGAGTCATAGTTCACAACGCAGCTCGCGAGGCTCTCAGCTTGATTTTATTTGCATCATTGAGCAACAATCTATCTTTAGTTCCTATGGATTTCATTATTGACCTGTTGGCTAAGATTAGAGTTTTTTATTTGTTTTCTATTTATTGATGTATTTATTTACTGAAAAAAGCCTTTCTCAATATTTAGAACAGCGCAAAGTTATAAAATTCATGAAGTGATTTCCTTCAAAATAATTGCTTTTCATTAGACTGGTTAGTGAGGTAGTTATTCTGTGAGAGAATAATTTCAAAAGACTATTTTTGCAATTAAAAAACACTTAGACTTTAGAATACATTCTGCTCATATTGCGTATAAAGACAAATAAGACTTAAATTGCACTATTGCTGCAATCCACTGTTTCTAGTAAACAGAATTGTAAAAATATCTTTATCCTTGAAATGAGAACTATCTGTGAGGAAGTGAATGCTACCGAGACATTTTGACCCAGACATGGGGAAATGATTATTGTGTTGCTGAAAGCTGTGAAGGGCACAGTAGCATCAATCACCTTTTTAAGTCCAACTCAACAGGCCTGTTTTGACTTCTTTCATTTAAGAAACAATTCAAAAAGCACGATGTAAAAGTGTAAATTCTCATTCTTCTTCAGGAAGAAATTGGTATTCATTTAGAGTAGAGCACAAACAGGAAAATTGTGCTGCAAGCGTTCTCTGTATTGTGTCATTCCAAAGACAATTGACTTAATTAGAAAATTATAGACTTCACACGTGATATGTTTTAATGATATTTTTCTCTAACACACACCTCTACGCAGAATTATTTCTCCTGGAACACTCATTACAAGACCACTTTGTCTTCTCACTTTTAATATTGTTGTGTTTCAGTGCTGAGGTGCAAATCGCTACCTTATGTTAAGTAAAGTTAATTCTTAGCAGAAAACCCATTCTTGTTCCTACTGGTATAAAGGTTAACACCTGTATTATGACTCATGTGCTTTGCTTGATCTCTGAAATTTCTTTTGACTGAGTTTCAGTATTAGTAGTTTGTATTCTGCTGCTTTCGTCAGAAGACACAGCAATGTGGATGACGAGGCTGGCAGGATTTCAAAAGCATCCGTTTCAGGTCAGCAGTGTGCAGTTTGTGCAGCATTTGTTAGTTTCTGTAAAGTGATATGAAAGACTGGTCTATAGTCTTCATCAATTCAGAGAGGCTGCCGGCATATTCAGCGAAAGAGGACGTGCATGCCAACAGAGGTGGAATTTTTTATTTATTTTTTTAAAAATCTGCCTTTTCTGTGCTCTTCAGATGACAGAACAGAGGAAGCAGAAGCAGAGGATCGGCCTGTTGGGACACCCTCAGCACATGAACGTCAACCCCCAGCAGCCTGCATAAGGTCAACTGACACGGCCTTGAAGCAGCTCAGCATTGGCTGTGTGTCTGGACGGAGTGTGCAGTCCTCACTCAGAGGTTGTAATATTGTATACGCAATGTATACTGCACTGAGTGTGAGTGTAACTTATAGCGGTAGGGAAACAACATAGGTAGTCATAAGGCGATGTGTAGCTCTACCCCACGCACGTGTTACTCCAAATAGTAACACTCACCCACCTCATTCTGTTCAGTCCAGTTGGAATTGGTGCCAAATGTTTTCTATGTAGAAATAAATTGGATTCCTCCACACATAGCCTTTACTGGTTGAACTTGAAACACGATATAGCTGACTGGACAGGAGGAATTAGTCCCATTTGTTTTTCATTTTTTATTTTATTTTAATGTTTTCTATTTATATTTCTGGCATAGCAAGCAGTATTAAATGTCTTATTTTTGTATGTTGTGCAAAATATTAACTTAAATATGCAACCTCATTGGTGTGTGAATTTAAGTTCCATCAATCATGTCTTATTTAAAAGCATGGGCCAATGTTTTTGTTCGTACTTTATTGTCACTGGATAAAATAGGGAGTAGTTGGTTGTCTTTACTTGCGCAAATATAGAGATAATATTTAATAAGATGGCCTTCTCAATTTTACTTTTTTCTTTTATTTCTTGAAAATGTGCATATTTCTTGAGTGTCAACTGCACTCAATAGAGATAGTATATTGTGTGAGAGCAATATATACAGATAGTTTTCTTTCACCTGTGTAAATCCAATGGTGTCATATCTCAGTGCTAACTTATTTTATGATACATTTGCTTTCTTATTTAATTGGGTTCTAAAGGACATAGAGAATATTTGATTTGTCAGTCACATATACTGTATAATCTATTCAGTATCACTCATGCTATTACAGTTTGCTCAGGAGTTGTGTAACTTTTAATGTAATAAATGTCATTAGCATAATTTCCTGTTCTTCAGCAAACATGTTTCATTTGTGCCTATTTTTGTCCTCATTTAAAGTCTGATACAAGTTTGCTGCTTGTGCAGAGTCACTAACTTTTATGTTCATTAAAATGTATTAGTTGGTTTTCATGCTACTGTTAGAAGGATCTCTTTTTTTTGGACAACTGTGTGTACATAACGTTTGTTGCTTATCTTTGCTTTTGTATAGAAAAATGAGATGGAGAAAAAGCGTACTCACGAATGTTAAGATTAACTAAAAATCTAAGCACTGTCAATTTGTATATTAAAGTAGAATTATTTATTAAAATTGATGTAATTATACTTTACTTCATGTTGTGTTTTTTATTGTTGAGGTGATATAGGATTATTATTAGAAATGACCCATATAAACCATTAATGTTCTATATTGTTAAAAAATGTTCGACAATCTGTATGATAATATGGTCAATTTACACACCCTCGTACACTATCACCCCTTTAGCCATCTGTGCATCTAAGATAATTCATCTCTATTAATATTGGTGTTGTACCATTTTCTGTTCAGTAGCTATATGAGGCAGTAAAATGACTTAACCTGCCATATAAAGCATGCAAATATCACTGATAGGAATTTAAGATAAACAAATAGAGCGCATTATGCTTGATTTGTAGGAAAATTAAGGGAAAACAAGTCCAATATGCATACTGTAAGTGACGTTTTGGTCACAACTATAAAATGCCACCTATTGACTGTATACAATATACCAACCAGCTGATGTCGCCAGTACAAGTGGAATGTGTGTATTTGGGTGGATTTAAAATGGCATATAACCTAATTAATTTGGGGTTTTCTTACAAGATTCTCTGCATGCCCAGCACTTATCAAGCTCTCTTTGTCTTCTGCCTTTCAGCCCCAAGCTGTGTCCAGCAAAAAAATATGTCTTGTCCCCATTTAGCTTTTTTATTGACTAAAACTGCTGTAAAAGTACATATATGCTGCTAATCAGTGTGTCACTAAAGATCAGTTCACAACCATACATGACTTTCTTCAAACTTATATTTTCTCCACAGTACATTTTACTCCACTACGTTTATTTACCAGCTATAATTATATAGCTAATTATAGTTATTTTTCAGATTAAGATTGTACATACAAGAAATATGACAAGCTAAAATATGATGCATTGTTATAGATTAAACTGCCCAACAGTATATAACATTAGCTCCACCGCAATAAAGTACAACACAGTACATTTTATGTATTAATAGGCCTACATCAATAATAATAATCCAGTTATACCCCTGATAGGGGCCATTTTACACTTTTACTTTATAAGTACATTTTGTTGCTAATACATTTTGAATGCAGAATTATTTTTGTTTACATATAATGGAGTATTTTATAGTGTGGTAGTATTACTTTTACGTAAGTACATGACTTCTTTCCACAAACCAACAAAAGCAGAAAGATGTGTCTGAGACAACAGTTTCATTTTCTTCAAGGTCTGTCGACAGAGACCATGGATGTATAAAGAGACCCTTTCCCCGCTCCCTCGCTTCCGGTCTGGCGCTCCGTTGTTTTGGAACTGTTTCTATCTATAGTCTCTGCCTGCTTCGGTACGTCGGCGGGTGGAACCGACCGACCAGTCGGCCGCTCTCAGTTGACTGCGCGCGCGTGACGTCACGGGCGGGGATCTGCCCCTCGGTTCTCTCGGCCATGAGGAGCTCAACGTGACAGCCCGCTGGTACAAGCAGGTTTAATACTATCAGCACAGCAGCCGGTATAAAAAAAAACAAAAAAAACACACACACAACAAAACGCTCCGCCACAGCTACTGTGTCATCCCGCTGCAGGTGCACGTGCCACACGGCAAACAGCTAGACTATGAAATTACACGGTGTCCGTACTGAGCGCGTGACACATGCCACGCTACAGAAGAATTGCTCTGTTTGCCACAATAAAACACTGACATGTATTTGTCACCATTGATACTTTTTGCTTAACTCACTATGTCATGTTATAATTGCTAATTGCTTGTATATATATATATATATATATATATATATATATATATATATATATATATATATATATATATATATATATACACATGTGTGTATGTGTGTGTATATGTGTGTGTATATATATATATATATAAAATAATTCCTGAGTGTTTATAGCAGACCTAACCCTTGGAAATATTGGTATATGGATAGGCTATATAAGATAAATAGATATCTAAAATGATTATTATTATTGTATAGGCTTTAGTTGTTCTGTTATTAACTTAATAAAAAACAGTGTGGTCTAATATTCCCATATTATTGCTACAGAGACAAAGTCTCTCGTACGGCATTGCTGTTAATAACCGTACTGGCCTTTAGCTAATGACTAATATGCTAAAAAAAAAAAAAATAAAGAAAGAAGTATCTTTTTTGTTAATGTCGTACGCCACTCTATAAGCTACAGTGTTTTCAGTTATTATTGTTACAATGCAATATAAAGGCTGTCATATTTGCAGTTTAAGAAATAATGTTTAATCGCTTCATAACTGTTGCTCCACTTTCTATCTTTGTAAACACGGTCGGCTCTGCAAACACGGTTTGCCTCGAGAGCCGGCGCATGGTGGTACACGGGACTCGGCCCCAGTGGAGGAGTACTACAGAAATGGGTTGTACTCCAGCAGCAGGGCGGGGAGGTGTGTGTGTGTGTGTGTGTGTGTGTGGTGCAGGAGTTGAAAGCGCCGTCCAACACGTGAGGCTCATGTGACCGTGTCGAGTGTGTGTCTCCAGCCGAGAGACGTGCCTGCAGTCACAGGGTTTATTTAACACGTAGTCAAAAACCCACCCAGCTCTCACACATTCAGCCGAGCGTGGAGCCTCCCCAGACGTACTACCGAGTCCGGACCTCAGGGTGACAACACTGCGCCGTGCCCAACTCCAGCTCAGCGGGAACACACACGGGATAACAGGAGATACTTTTTTCTTTGTTTTTTGTGTGATTTTTTTTTTTTAATCGTTTTGCAGTGCGACTATCAGAGACACATTTGGAACGTTCTGAAGGCTTTTTGAAATAATTTATTCGGCTTTTACAGTTAAGCGACATGGAGAGGATTACCAGTGCGCAACCACCTCCCTGTGGGTCAAAACACACGCCACTGGATATATCTGACATGCAAGGGTAAGAGGAAAATGTTCTGTTTCATTCTGTTCTATCCTTTTATATAAAACACTTTATACTGAAGCCTCACCAAACTAAAGACTAATTGAGTTTATCTTGTCTCCAAAGAATGGATTTTCCCATTTGTGTGTACACACCCAGGAGGGGTATGAAGCGAGTGGGTGAGAGCAAGGTAAATTCAAGTTTAAATGCATAATATTTCTGCATTCATCAGTTTAAACTGAGCAGCCTGGATTTCACTGACAACATTTCAACCCTCTCCAGGAGACATACAAGTTGCCACACCGACTGATTGAAAAGAAAAGACGTGACAGAATCAACGAATGCATTGCCCAGCTGAAGGATTTGTTGCCAGAACATCTCAAGCTTACAGTGAGTATTATCTTCTACATAGGGCATGTCGGCTAACAGCCAGAGAATCTGAGACGCCACATGGTTCCGCTGAGCAGTTTGTTTGCTCCAGCCTTTGGATTCAGTTTTGGAGTCTCAAAAAATAAAAAGTCTTGGATTTTCAGAGGAGAGCAGAGATGAACAAATTGTTCATTTTTTTTTTTTTTCAGTTTTGTAATTTTATAGATTTTATCGCCTAAATTCTAACAAGATTTTAATTTGTTGTTGAGCAATTTTTTTGTGTGTGTACGTGGATTGCATGACTTCTCGGGTGTTCGAGGCTTGTCCTCTGTTCAGCTGCAGAATGTGTTACATAAGAAAGATCAACATGCTTATCGAAGGTCTTCCTGTTTTAGACGCTGGGTCATTTGGAGAAAGCTGTGGTGCTGGAACTCACTCTCAAGCATGTGAAAGCCCTGAGTGGCCTCCTGGAGCAACAGCAGCAGAAAATCATCGCGCTACAGAAAGACCTGCAAATTAGTAAGTTTGACGCCGTGATGTTGTGTAGACGTAAAATACAAGCAGCTGTTTTTCATTAACCGTCAACAGACTCTGCAGTCTGTTGCATCAAATCAGAAGTACTTCATGGAACATTGTGAAGTAAAGAACATTTTTTTTTAACCTTGTGGTTCTAATTGACCAGGTGATCATGGAGGTGACAGCGCAGAGAGCAGCGAGGAGATGTTCCGCTCCGGCTTTCACTTGTGCGCGAAGGAGGTCCTCCATTATGTGGCCAGTCAAGAAAGCAGCAGGGACCTGACTCCTTCCAATGTCATCAGCCACATCCAAAAGGTAGCAGCTGAAGTCCTGCAGCATCGAAGCAGCCTACACCCAGAGTCCATCTCTCAGGCTTCGGAGAAACCGAAGAAACCCGCCGGACAGCCCCAAAGGGTTTCTGAGGTCCCAGCTAAGAACTGTGTTCCTGTCATTCAAAGGACTTACCCCCATGGGATGGGGGAGCAGAGCGGCAGTGACACAGACACTGACAGCGGCTATGGGGGAGAACATGACAAGCGTGACCCCAAAGCTCAGTGGTCAGAAAGCCATGCAAAGGAAGTGGAGCAGGTCAAGCGTGTCGCGTCTGAGAGGACGGCTGGTGCCATCAAGCAGGAGGGGGATGAGCCTCAGGCCAAAAGGTTAAGGTCTGACTCCTCAGAGGACGAGATTATCTCTGTTCACGTGGCAGGAGGCCCTGGCAGCTACATGAGCTTCTCCCCCAACCAGCCCCCGTTTTGTCTCCCCTTCTACCTCATCCCCCCTGCAGCTGCAACAGCGGCAGCCTATCTGCCCATGCTGGAGAAATGCTGGTACTCCGGGGGCATGCCGGTTATGTACCCAGGCGTGAGCGGCTCTGCAGTGAGCTTTCCCCCAGAGACACTCCCCTCATCTCTGGTGATGTCCCCGAGGGCAGGGTCTCCAGTACCCCACCAGAACCCCATGGACTCCCCTGCTCTTCACAAAGCTTTAAGGCAGGTCCCGCCATTGAACTTGGAAACCAAAGACTGAACAGATGTGTTTCTGTTGGAATCTTGCCCTCTGAATGTTAATGGGGTTGAATGGTTGGGCCGCTGAAAAGAGGGTGAACAAAAACAAACACACTGGTATCCCTTCAAACCACAGCCGTTGTTTGACTATTGAGAATACTGACCCCAACAAAGAACCCCAAATTTTATTTAATCGTCCATCATGAGCTCCTCGCACACTGAAACGGGACTTTTGGGGGTCACCTGGAGCGCCCATGTGAAGGCTCATACGTCACCTGTTGCATGGCTCTGAAACACTGTGAAGATGGTCCGTTTATAGATCGTGCGTGCTCAAGAAATTGCGAGTGTGTTTTTTTTTTTTTTTTTTTTTTAGCAAGGTTTGTCATCTTCGCATTCAGTGTTGAACATCAGAGGTAAACCCAGAATGTAAGGCACAAATAAGCCCCCCGAAAATGATTTAAACTTAATATTTGCACACACACCAGTCTGTAATGAATGTAAAGACTGAACAAAAGCCCCTTGTAGATGCTGCTTGAATTATTATTATCTGCTGTAGATCTGTGAATGGAGGATCTACCTTCAGTGTTTGTTTCGCTCCTGTAACTTCAACAAACCATTGTTTAGATTAGAATGTTACCAAAAAAAAAAAAAAAAAAATGTCTGGCTCATGTTGACCATTGACGTCACAAAAGCCATTGCTCCTTTGACCCTTCAGTTACTTTGGAACTAACTGAACACAAGCGTTCACGGTGTTCAAAGAATTCAGGGCGTTGTCACTGTACAAGGTGTGTCACTCATGTCTGTTTAAGAGTGATGTGGCCATATGTGCTTTTACAATTTAATTTGTGACTCATGACTATTTGTGCATCTAGATGGAGTTCCTGTGAAGTCATGTCTTGTAATTATTTTTGTTTATACTACTTGTACATCTCTATTTTTGATACGTGACCCACTGAGTGTACTTGCATCGCTACCAGAGGAAGACTGAGGTAGTCATTTGCTGTATGCCAAGAGAACGTGTACAGTATATAGCATTGTGCTCAACCAGATTTGCATCTTGCCCACAAATTCCCGGTCAGGTTAAGGCCTGACCTTAGCTCATGCTGTTGCCTTTACTCGTTTAACGCAGACACGATGACGGCAGGTGTTTCAACGGATTTGCTTTCAATGTTGTGTCTGTGGCAAAGAGATTGAATGTAAAGTTCAAACAAAAATAATAGTTTTGTATAGAAAGAGGTACTTGGGATTTTTATTATGACATAACAAAAGGTTGTTTGTTGTACATATTTTGTATGTAAAGTATTATTGATATATTAAAATATTAATAAAGACCCTCCCTCCCCCCCAATGGAATTTGTTTTTCACTGCCTGATGGCTTAAACGTGTTGTAGGCAGCCAACCTGACAGCTCCTCGTAACAGCACATACTTACATAACACTTACATAACCCATAAAGCAGCAGAGCCTGTGTAAATCAATAGCATGTCTTAGATTACAGGCTGTAAACATTTCAAATTCTAAAGCATTTCCAAGGAATTATCTGTAGGATGTTAGTGAATTTTGGCAAAAGCTCACATTTATAAATCTTTTTTTGTCTTTTACAGTCACGGATCCAAATTGGGATAATCATGGACCAGTTTTAGCTTACTAAATACTGTCATTATCCACTAAAAAGACTGATACTGTAATTCACGATATTGGTTTAGAAACAAGAGACAATAACTTTTTGGTTTTCTGTAAAAATATAGACATGAGCTACAAAATCACTGAATTATCTGAATTTTACTTTTTTGGTTTAGTCATTTCTCTCCCATGCAGTTTATATACTGTATGGCAGCCACTGTAACAATACTGAAAGTGCGTTGAGTAGGAGCAGAAAATGTGTCTGGCAACTTGAGAACACCACAGTGGATGGAAATGGTATTTGAGGTTGTGGGGGAAAGGACTTTATGTCTTTGATTTACTTTCACATTTAATAATATGGAAGACCAGTCTCCACCAACCTCCTGCTGCTTATTTGGGTGCTGTTTCCTTGGTGGCAACACTGCTGTAGTTGTAGTAATAGTGAAAACAAAAAGGCATATATATTATGCTTACCACCCACCATGCCTCCATGAGAAATGTGGAAATGGAAGTTTTTGTTTTCTTGCAATCACAGCAGTATTTATATAAATTGTTCTGCTGATCAGTGAAATAAGTCCAACAGTATTTTGAGATTTACGCTCCACGAGCCTGTTGACAGTCCTGATGTGCTAAAAAAATATAATGCAGTACCAGCGCCACCTTGTGGAATTAGGACTTCATGCAGTGCTGGCTCCCACTTTCACAAAAAACTGATATGATGCTGCCAACTGAGTCCCAACTGAGAATATATCAGTAACAATTTAGTAGACGCATATAACTGTCAGTAACTGTGTTTTAAATACTATAGAGTTTAAAGGGAACAGAATCTTTAAAGCTGCTCTAAACAAAATTTTTATATTAACAACGGATCAAATTACTTCATGTCATGTGAAAGGGGTTGCTAGAGGTGACGAACCCACAGAGATTTATCACCCAACTCCGTGTTTCCTCTCAGCTCTATGGAGCAGTTCAGCGTCTTTCAGTTCATTGTTTTGGTTTTACTGCCCGCAACTTCATTGTTTTGGTTCATTCTCACTGCTCTCGTCAGTCTCTCAGTTTCCAGCCACAGCGGGCGAGTGAAAAAGCTCCGACTGCGCGCTACCTGCCAGTACCAAACAGCAAAAGCTAGTTGGTGAACATAGTGGAGCATTTAGCAAGCAAAAGAGCCAGATGTTTCCCTCAGGAGTTGAAGGAAGCAGACCAGAGCTAAAAGGAGAGTGAATATTGTACTTACAGTACGTTCAGCAACTGGACACAACTCCAAATGAATGCTAATGTTGTCTGTATTAGCTAAATGTATAAATTAGCAACTGTTAGCAAACAAGTTCACTCTATCGACTTCACGGTGTATATGGTAAAAGCATGACAGTGTTACGTTTACAGCTTGTTTGTGCTGCCCCCAGGTGGCCCAAAAAATTGGTTAACGTCGGTTTTAGATAACTGATGGATGAGGCAGCTACATCCACAAAAGAGTCTGGATAGCTTCTCAGGATGCAAAGCACATCAAACCAGTCAAAGCCACTGTGGTGAGTCTTGGCATGACCTCCCATATAACATGTGACTGCTGCAGTGGGAATCATCATCCCAAGTTCTCACCATGGCAGTGTTGATATCACACACTAAACATTAAGCTACACCAAACTACATTTTGAATCATTCTCTTTATTTATATTGTTTGTCTTCTGTCACCCTTAATTAGTTCACAGTCTTGTCTGAACATGTCCTCTACTGACTGGAGGGGAATTCATAATTGAGCCAAGGCAGGATGTGGTCCCTCTGGAGCCTCACTGCAACCCGAATGGCTACAACTTGAAACACTGACGCCATTGTTAAAAGAGGCAGCCAAAAAGATTGTCACAAGATAAAGACTGGCTTCCAAGAACAACATCAAAAGAATGACCTTGTTATTAAGATGCTGGCTGATAAATGTCTAACTTTGAGACTTGGTGTCACAAAGGACACAACGGCTGCAATGATGACGGAACTTTTGCACGTGGATATGGCCTCCATGGTTATTGTTGCTGAGAACAGTGTGTGCACTGTGAACAGAGCAGCGGGGAGAATTGTTATGGCTGAGAGGCTGGTCCAAAAAACATCCATTCATCCAGCCACATAGAGGACTAGCTGAGGACAAGAAGTTTTCAGAAGAACCTGATGCAGAAGCTCGACGACTATATCAAACTGGTGTTAGCTAACATAAATTCACAAATGACTTAGACACACACACAGCACACGCATGCATTCACACACACACACACACACACACACACACACACACACACACACACACACACATTTACATTAATTTAAAAAAAGTTGCTTATTTGTATCTGTATTTTTTAACTGCAAGTCTACATTTTTTATTGTTATTACATTTTTTTCTATCTTATTTTACTTTACTGTATTTTAATGGCACAATTTGTCAGTTTATATACATGTTTTTTTTTTCACACTTGCTTTGGCAATGTAAATGTCTGCTTCCCATGCCAATAAAGGCCCATTGAATTGAATTGAATTGAAATTCAAGATTCAAAAACCCTTCACAGAGGGCTGTTTTATTAAGCATAATAAACGTATGACTGGCCAACTGCCTTATAAAAATAAACCAATAAAACAGTTTGCAGTTCACATAATTACAAATAGGTTTTACAAAATACTTTTTATGTTATCCAAATATATCACACCTGAAGACCTTTTGCTTATCAGCTTTAGTCCACGGAGTATACAGTACCTTGATGCATTTTTGTTAAAGGTTTACAGGTTTTGATACAACTTCATATATCCAGTACAACAACAGCTTGTTCTACCAACAGCTTTTCTTCCTTAATTTATTGATATGAAAAAGAAAGAAATTATTGTGGCTAATAGTGTTAAATGAATTCATCTGCTAATAGTTATTTACAACAACAAACACATTAAGACATTGTATTGTATTGTATGAGTTTTTCAAGTTCATGAAAGGGTTACAGTTCGTATTGATGCATTTGTGTTATAGGGTTGTAGCCTCCCAAACCCCCCCCCCCCACAAATCAATATTTTTGGTATTTCTGTTTTTAATGCCAATGCATTACAATTTCCCAGTCATCAAAGACAAAACGATCAGTTCTGGCATCACATGACATGACACTTGAATGACTCAGCTGTGTGTGTGTGCGTGCGTGTGTGTGTGTCCTCATGAGGACGAGCAGCATGACATCGAGCTCATGACATCTGAATGCTGCTTGTGGAAGACTCAACAAATTCTTCTTAGTATTAGATACTGTCCATAGAACTCACCTTATAGGGGGCAAAGACCTGGGATGGCAGATCATAGTTCGTCTACCCTCCACACACAAATCGTAAAGCAAGATTTACCAACAAAAAGCTTAGAAAATGTCTGTATTTTTGGATTACAAAGAAGAAGAAAAAAAGTATATTTATACCAACATTTACCCTTTCAAAAAATATATCACTGTTTTGACTCCTGAGTGAGTGAGTGAGTGAGCATCTAAACCCCCTTTACTCTGTATATCTTGTCAAACAGCAGCGAGGAGAAGTGGTTATAGAGCCAAAGAATAAAGCCTAGATCTTTAAGTTGTAAAGCAATTCTTAGACTGCGGCCCTAAACGACATCGTAAAATGTAATAATATAGTAAACACAAAATATGAACATTAAGGAGATTTCCGGTCGTTTTTCTTTTCAAAATAAAAGCGTACCTTATACAAATTACAGGCCACTGTGTAGCTGGGAAAACTTAATTCTGTCAAAATTATAAAAAACAACAACAATTATAATACATAGCAAAATGCAAACATCTGTAATAATTCTATAGTACACAATGTATTGTTCCTTTGTCCTTCTTCCATAAAATAGCCCACTAATATGACACCTCATCTTTTCAGGAAAATCATGGCAGAGTCTCAACAACTGTGACATGGGGAATATTAAAGTTCACACCAAACCAGAATTCCTCTTTGAACCTCATACCTGATTCCTCTAATTGACTTCCTGTGTCATTATGGGAAGGCTGACAACCGTCCAACAGTTTTTGTGTCACTTACCCTTAAGCACCCTGTACTCTAAATCCATTATGAGAAATTAGAAAGTAACACAAGTGAAGCAAGAAAAGTACAATATTGGTGAGATTATCATTATTATTATTATTAGTAGTAGTATTTTTTTTTTGTGGTGGGAAGTGACCAAGTACATTTACTCAGGTAATGTAAAGTGCAGTTTTGAGGAACTTGTACTTGTACTTGATTATTTCCATTTTATTCTACTTTATAGCTACTTCTACTCCACTACATTTTAGAGTGAAATGTTGGACTTTTTACTCCACTAATACATTTATACAACAGCTATATTGACTAGTTACTTTTCACAGTACGTTTTTACATACAAAACAAATACTCAGTTTATAAAATATGCATTGATACAGATTAAACTACCCAGTACAACAGCATATGAGGCAGTTAAAATTGGCCTCACCTCAACCAGCTACATTACAGTACTGCTCATGTTAATGCATTGACAATAATTATCAGATAATAAAACACTGACAGGGACCATTCTGCATATGAGTACTTTTATTTTTGGTACTTTGGGTACAATGTGTTGCTAATAGTTCTGTAGTTTTACTTAAGTAATTTTTTTGTGTTTATTATTATTATTATTATTATAAAGTTAAACGCCATTGGTGTGCGGAAGCTACACGTTTGTGTGAATTGCGTGACATAGTAGTAGCTTGACCATCCTTTATTCTGAAAAACTCTGAGCGGAAGTGTCATTCTCCTTCTTGCCTGCCACTTCACAGTGTCTCCAGCGTCAGCCTGCGGCCGGACACTATGGTTCGTTCTGCGGTGCTGCTGCTGCTCGGACTCGCAGTGTCGTGCCGGGCAGACTTCACTCCACCTACACTGAATATCAGCCTGGATGAAGATCCAGAAGTGCGATGGCTGCCTCTAATCAAAGTCTTTGACGTAGACTACCTGAAGAAAGCCGCCGCAGAGGTCATTGAGTAAGTTTTCCAAAGTTTTTTCGCATACCATGTTGTTAAATATGATGATTACAATGAAAAGTACTCATTACAAGGTAATGATCGAAATATAAACATTCTTAGGTAGGTAATAGGTCACAGATGACATGGTTTCACTTTCTATTACATTATCAGTGGTGGTAAACAAAGAGGGTGAGCTATAATCGTCATCATGCCAGCCTTGAATCAGCAGGTAAACTAACTTCTGGGTTAATGAGCACTGTGTCGTTGTGTCTGTCTTCCAGTAGTAGTGCTGACAGTGATTGCACACAACACGCAACGTGTTTTCTTTTTCTTCACCTTTTCTTGTCAGCACGACAGTTCCAAAATGGGTGCATCATGCAGTTAAACCTATTGTGATGGCCTTGGAAAAGTACATTCCTCAGCCGTACGCTGGAGAGATCCGTGGCATGGCCTCAAACTTGGGAGGAAGCCTTTCAGATGTCATCATTCTAAACTTTGCTTATGAAATATCTGCGTATGTATGACTTTAAATCCAATTACACATTTATAATAGAAAACTGTGTACAATGCAGGAGCACACAATGTCTAACAAGTATGCAGGATTAAGGTGAAAGCCCTCTCATGCATGCAAACTAACTTTATTCATTCCTAGATTTTGCACTAGCATCGTAGCTCAGGACAAAAATGGGCACGTGTACCACGGCAGGAACCTTGATTATCCGCATCCTATTCTGAGGAATCTTACTATCAACGTTGTTTTCCTCAAGAATGGAGAGGTACAGTATGCATTCATAGCATTTAAAAACTAAATAACTGTTGTACCTTCTCAAACTATACCCCAAAAATGGCCAAGAATCATTTATCCAGAACCGGAAAGTCCTTGCATAATGATGAGGTACATATGATTGTTGACACACCCAGGTGGCGTATCGTGGAACTTCATTTGCTGGTTACGTTGGCCTGTGGACGGGACAGAGTCCTAACAAGTTTACTGTCTCTGGCGACCAGCGAGGTAAGACCAGACTCCTTCTCAGCTGTCATGTTTGTCCAGAAATGTTGCAATAGTCAGATTTTATTGTTTCTTTTTGTTTTCATGTTAGTTTGTGTGTTTGTGATGATCAGGAAACGAACACTGGTGGAACTGGTGGAAAAATGTGGTGTCTGCTTTCCTCTTTCGGAGATCCCCTGTGAGCTGGCTGGTGAGGGAGGTGAGTATGTTACGGAAATTAGTATTATGACATATTTACTGTATGAGGAAATGAAACTTTGACTAATTGAGTGTAATGTATGCAGACTCTGGAGGAAGCAGAGAACTTTCAGGATGCAGTGATGCGTCTTTCCAAAATCCCCATCATCACTGGAGTGTATTACATTGTGGCTGGGGTGCGAGCGGGGGAAGGGGCCGTCATCACCAGGGACCGGATGGGCCCCGCTGATATCTGGCCACTGGATCCCGTGAATGGAGGGTAGGCAAAATAAAGGATCTGAGGAGAATCTGGTATATCAAGGTGTGTGTTGCACAACTGAACCCAAACATAACATTGTGCATTCCTGTTTTAGATGGTACAGAGTTGAGACAAACTTTGACCACTGGCTTCCTCCCCCAGCCAGGGATCATCGAAGGTGAGTCATCTCACATGATGAATATTTCCACAATATTGTTGTTGTTACTATTATTATGCTGTTGTTATGTGTTCATTTCATAGAGACGCAGCCAACAAAGCACTAAATGCTACCGGCCAAGATCTCATCAACATGGATACACTTTATCAGGCAAGTATGGACTAATAAATCAATATTTCAGGGGACCAAAGTACACGAGAAAATGTATGCTGCACATTTTGAAAGTCAGAGACAATATATGGATTTTTAACAGAGTCTTGTCTTCCAGGTTTTGTCGTTGTATCCAGTGTGTAATGGGTAAGGAGAACATTATCTGTTCATTATGCTCTCATTTTAGTTTTAAGGAATCACATGACTGTTCGTGTTGCTGAGATGGGGCAGCTGTGGGCATACCAGTTTCTATTCCCTTTGCCCCACCTCAGCAATAATGTCAATAGGCCTTTGTTTGACGCCATACACACATTCAGCACATAGCAAGTAGCATATAGAACAGCAATAGCTGATTTTCAATCAAAACATTAAAGGTGTTAAACATTTTGAGTGCATGACGTACAATTATTTCTATTTTTGAGGAACCTTTACATCACTTGTTTTAAAAAAGTCTGTGTTGCATGACATTTGATCTATTGTCTACTATCTTGATAATCTCCCAGAATTACTGTTTACACAACAACAATGAGTGCAGCAGCCCCTGAGAAGTACAATACACTTGTCAGGCCACAGGTAAATAAATACATTACATCATTAATGCATATATTTGTTTGTACTCTCAATTTCTCTCTCAATCATTTTGTCCTAGAATAATAGGCAATGAAGTGGTGATACGTCAAAGTATGAGACCCTCTCTCACTCATCCTTTCTAATCTCTTTCAAGGGCTGCCGACTGAACTGACAGGCACTGAGCAGTCAACAACGCACAGATTTTTGCTGCAGTGTCCGTGTGTGTCTGAACTTCACAACATGGTTATACTGTATGCAGATTCGTGATCATGTGGACATGATATAATCAGAGATTAGAAGGGAATTGGACTCAAGCATTTTTAGGGTGACTGTTGTTTTCTGCCTGTAATAAAAGAAAAAAAAATGTGTGTATTTATCTTATGTCAAGCTTATTAATCAAATTTGGTTACTTTAATGATTGCGATCATCTGGAGTCAGCTGAAGAACGGTTAAGTGACAGAGATTTTCTGGAGTATGGCAATGACAAGTTAAAATAAGCCTAGGGCAGAATCTGTGGATAAACTGATTTATGCCTGTAATCTGAGCGGCCCATAAACCCCTCAGTTTTTAAATACGAGTAACCAAATCTCACCTCCAATAGCTTGACAAAAGCAGGCTGGGCATTCAATAGGAAATATGACAGTGACAAGAAGAGGGAAGGAGCTCTGTCTGTCCTGAGTAGTTTTCTGTCAAATACAATGGATGACAAGGAGGACTGAGCAGTAATTTCAAAATAATTTGAGGTATTTTGATGTAGTGTGCTCATGTTATTATCACTGAGAGATTTGAGTACATTTTAATGTGAAACTTTTTTGACATCAAGTATGTGGAGTTGATGATGAATAAGGGTTTCATACAGTTTTTACAGCTATTCAAAAGCAAAAACATTCTGTTTGTTGTAATTTAATTGTTTTTCCTTTGTTAACTATAAGATTTAGCTTTATAAATCGATTAAAACTACAACGGAGTATTTTAAACAAAAAGAATTGGTTCATCGGCAGGGCAAACAGTTAAAGGACACTCACTACGGACGTAAGGACCAGTTTCCACAAGAAATCATCCATAGACGTAAACAGCTAATCCCCATCCGCAAGCAAATGATAAAAGAAGGCAAAAGAGCAATACTTACAGTGGACAAATTGTACATTGATGGACAGCTATTCAAAGACAAGGACATCACCCCCTGGCTCTACTAGAACCCTTCCCTCAACAATATCATCCCAGCCATTGCACTATAAAAGTGTTTTTTATGTATGGCATAATTCATTTACACATACATGTCAGTATAGAAATATTAGCTCAACATGCAACTCAAATTCATAACCTGGAACATCTGTGACGTTAGCTCTCAGACAAAAAAATAAATAAATAAAGTTCTCAATTATTTGGATAATCTACAGGCAGATATATATGTTTACTACAAGAAACACACCTTGCAGATTCAAAACAAAACACCCTAAGATCAGCACAATTCACTCACTCATTTTCAGCCACTTATAATTCAAAACAAAGAGGAGTATGTATCTTGATAAGCAAAGAAATTCTATTTGTTCATAATACAACTATTTCAGACCCAGAAGGACGCTTTATTATCATAAACATAACAATGAACAAAAACCCGGTAACAATTGCCAACATTTAATGCCCAAATTCAGATAACCCTGCCTTTTTCCACACTTTTTTTTCTTCCATTTCAAATTTTTCCAATGGCCCGGTAATTATAGGAGGCAATTTTAATAATAATAATAAAACTTTATTTATAGAGCACTTATCAAAACAAAGTACAAAGTGCTTCGCAACAAGAGAAATAAAAATACCAAAGTGAATGACGAAATATATAGAAATAAAATACACAAAAGCAGTACAATAAACAATAAAATAAACAGCCAGTTCAGGTAAAAAAAAAAAAGAGATTACAAGGTTTAAAATATAGTCTGGAGCCAGGCCATGAAGAGCCTTAAAAGTAATCAATAAGATCTTAAAATCAATCCTAAAACAAACAGGGAGCCAATGTAAAGAGGTTAAAACAGGTGTTATGTGGTCTTACTTCTTGGTCCTGGTTAACAGCCTAGCAGCTGAGTTCTGTACAGTCTGCAGTCGTGTCAAAGTTTTTTGATTAAGACAAGTGAACAGGCTGTTACAATAATCAAGGCGTGAGGAGATAAAAGCATGTGCAACAGTTTCTGCATCACTAAGATTTAGAATAGATTGGATTTTTGCAATGTTTCTGAGGTGATAAAAACATGATTGGACAAGCTTAGTGATATGTTGCTCAAATCATAAATTGCTACCAAACAGGACACCAAGATTTCTTGCAACAGGTTTGATATGTTGTGACAGGTTACCAGTAGATGGCAGTATTTGTTTAGTGATGTGTTGGGGCCCAATAACAAGGATTTCAGTTTTATTTGAGTTGAGCTGAAGAAAATTTATTGACATCCAATTTTTTATGTTAGATAGGCAGTCCTGCAGAGAACTCAGCATACTAAGGTCAGTGGGCTTGACAGGGAGGTACAACTGTGTGTCATCCGCATAACAATGAAAAGAAATACCATGTCTGCGGATTACATTACCCAAAGGAAGCATGTATAAGGAATACAGTATTGGTCCCAGAATTGAACCTTGATGCACACCGTACTTGATATGGGAAAAGGATGACATGAAGTTATTAATGCTGACACAGAATTTCCTATTGGACAGATGCGAACCAGTCTAGTGCAGTGCCAGATATGCCCACCCAGTGCCTCAGTCTATCTAAAAGAATGCCATGATCAATTGTGTCAAAGGCAGCACTTAAGTCCAGCAGCACAAAAATTGAACATGTGTCTGCATCTGCATTCATTAAAAGGTCATTGGTGACTTTGACAAGGGCTGTCTCGGTGCTGTGGTGTTGACAAAAGCCAGATTGGAACTTTTCAAAGGTTATTGTTTTCCACAGCAGCAAGAAGCTGCTTAGATACAAGTTTTTCGAGAATCTTCGAAACAAAAGGCAATTTGGAGATTGGGCGATAGTTATCCAGGAGGGTGGGATCAAGCCCAGGTTTTTTTAGGACTGGCTGGACACAAGCTGTTTTAAAGTAATCAGGGACGCAGCCAGTACTCAGTGAGCTGTTAAAAATAATTTGTAAAAGGGCGCAATACAATCCATAACTTCCAATAAAAACCTAGTTGGGATTTTGTCCAGAGGGCTGGAGGACACTCTTATAAGCGACATGATGTCTGCGAGTTCAGGCAGCATAACAGCAGAAAAATTGCTCAAAGAATCCCTGAATCCACATCTAAAACGGCAGGATTGGGGGTAATATCAGATCTTATTAACTCCACCTTTCCAGCAAAGTGCAAAAGAAACTTTTCACAATCAGCATCACAATCAGCAGAGGCACAAGGAGAGGCAGGGTTAACTAACTGATCCACAGTCTTAAATAGGAATCTGGGGTTGTGCTGACGGGCAGAAATAAATGCAGAGAAATGGCATGTTCTTGCATCCTTCACCATCCTATTATAAAGGCGTAATAACTCTTTCATGGCCACAAAGTGGACCTGGAGACCTGATTTCTTCCTCCTTCTGCGTTCTGCTCTTCTGCATTTCTTTTTACAGCTTCGAATACAGTCATTTCTATTCTTTGTTTGTTCTATTTTTCAGAGGAGCTATGAGATCTAAGGTTGAAGAACACAGGTAGTTAAAATAATCAACCAAATCGTTGGTGTTGGAGGAATCGAGAAACACACTGCCAGGAGAACTGAACAGTGTACAGAATTTTGAGGCACTATGGTCATTGAGGACGCATGTGTACTTAGAGCGGGATAAGACAGTACTAGCAGCCTCTAATTCACAGTTAAAAACAATGCATAGATGATCAGATACAAACATGTCCCTGATTTCCACAGATGGGGTTTTCAGGCCCAGACTAAAGACTAGGTCTAAGGTGTGGCCACGGGAATGAGTTTGGCCAGACACATGTTGTTGAAAGTTAAAAGAGTTAGTGATATTTAAAAAATCAGCAGCAAGGGCATTAGAGGAGTCATCAACATGAATATTAAAATCACCACAAAGAACAAAACAAGACTGGATAAAAAATTCAGGGAGTTCCAACAAGAAGGAGCCAGCTGGTTTAGGGGGGCGATAAATAATAGCAAATATGACTGGGAGTGGGCCACCAAGTTTAAACATGAGCACTTCAAAGGAGGAAAAATCATTGCAAGCTATGAGGTTACACTTCAAATGCTTCCTATAGACAGTAACAAGGCCCCCACCTCGACCACAATCCCTAGGACGGCTAAAGCAGTCATAATCAGGAGGCCACAATTCAGCCACCTGACTGTGATCACCAGGACGTAACCAGGATTCAGTTAAAAACATAAAATCTAAATCAGTAGAAGAGATAAAATTATTTAAAATAAACATTTTGTTAGAGAGGGATCTTACATTGAGAAGAGCCATCTTAAAAAGTCTGTCTTCAGATTTGAGGTTGAGACTGGAGGTAAGGTTCTGGCCCGGATCTTTATTAAGTTATTATTATTGCTGTGTTGGCTGTGTCTGTTTCGCATTAAAGACCTATCCAAAATTACCCGAAATTTAACACCGTAATTCACCCATGACTTGACAGATCCGCAAGTAATAAAAGACACTGGCAATCCACTGACACAATAATACAGTCCATGAGAGATTTTGGCCTGTCAGCATCCAACTGACAGAGAATATACATTTTACTCGCCAGTTCATCATATCTACTCTCGCATAGACTTTTTCCTAACTAACAATTCAATCATACCAAATATCTCTGAGCACAAAATCCACTCCATCACCATCAGGGACCATGCCCCAGTAACATTCATATGGAATCCAGCTAATTTACATAAATACATCAGTAGATGGCGCTTTAACATATCACTCCTTAAAGACCCAGAGTTTGACAGTTATCTTAAAAGAGAGTGGTCATCCTTCCTCCACCAAAGTTATCAGCTTCATTACTTTGGAAATCAGGCAAAGCAGTACTACGAGGTAAAATCATTTCATTCTCCGTCCATAAAAAGAAAATAGAAAAACAAAGAAATCAGATTAGAAAATAAAATAAAAGAACTTGAAATATTACATGCAAATAACCCAACAGAAGTAATATATAATGAATTAAGAAAACAAAATTCCTGCTAAACGAAATCATCAATAACAAAACTCAATTTCTAATTCATAGACTTCGTCAAGAAACCTACCATCATAGCAACAAATCCAGTAAATATTTGGCCAATCGGATTAAAAGGAACAGAGAAAAAGTAACAATTGCAACTATTAAGGACTCAGCTGGGAAGCCTACCAACTCTCCACAAGAAATAAATATAATATTCCGAAACTTCTATGCTAAACTTTATTCATCTGATAATAACACAAGACATGATGATATTAATTCGTTTTTCAATAATATTCAACTCCCAAAACTTAACACAGAACAAATCAGCGCACTCAACAAACCAATAGTAGAAAAAGAATTCCATATCGCCTTGAGTAGAATGCCTAACAATAAAACACCAGGACCCAATGGCTTCCCTGCTGTGTTCTATAAACAGTTCTGGTCCATTTTATGTCCATTATTCATCAGAGCAATAACGGAAATAAAAGAAAACTCAAGATTACCACATGCACATGAACACAGCCACTATTTCACTTATCCCCAAACCTAATAAAGATCCAACGCTTCCGTCAAACTACCGTCCTATATCTCTCATCAACATAGACATCAAAATAATCAGTAAAGTTCTTGCACACAGAATTGAAAAAATTATCCCATTCATAATCCACCCGGATCAGACTGGTTTCATTAAAGGTAGACAGGCATCCAACAACACGCGCAGACTATAGGATTTAATCCATTATTCATCACTACAACAGGAAAATACCATCATAGTCACTTTAGATGCAGAAAAAGCTTTCAACAGAGTTAATTGGAACTTTTTATTCACCACATTACAAAAATTTGGCTTTGGGCAGTCGTTTATTAATTGGATTAAAATTTTATACCCAGCACCTTCTGCCACAGTCACCACCAATGGACTAACATTACAAAGCTTCACACTGCACAGGGGGACTAGGCAAGGATGCCCACTCTCTCCTTCTTTATTCACCATCTTCATTGAACCCTTAGCAGCAGCCATCCGTCAGAACCATCAGAGGAATTCACACACCCCAAACACAATTTAAGATTAGTTTATATGCTGATGACATTTTACTCTTTTTGCAAAATCCTCAATCATCTCTGCAAGAAATAACTAAAACCATTGATTTATACTCTACAATATCAGATTATGCAATAAATTGGAATACATCTTCAATTCTTCCACTACATCAAACCAAATGGGGTGTGATAGCCCAGGTATCACCCATTCCTCCATGCACAGGCCACATCACTTATTTAGGCATTAGGGTTTCCTCCAGACTGTCAGAGCTGACTGGACTCAACTTCATTCCTTTACTGAAAACATTAGAAGGCAACCTTCACCGCTGGCACAACTTACCACTTTTCATCCAGGGCAGAATAACTATAATCAAAATGACAGTACTTCCAAATATAAACTACTTATTCTCAATGATCCCAACCCAACCTTCTCTCACTTGGTTCAAATCTTTAGACTCCATCATCACCCGATTCTACTCGAAAAATAAACCACCACGGATAAAATTAAGCACTTTACAAAAACCCAAATCTTTAGGAGGATTAGAAGCCCCACATTTTTTACCATTACTCACTAGCAAACCAACTTCAATACATATATAAATGGACTCACCCAACTCAGTCAGACATTATATGGCTAGACATAGAACAATCATTCTGCGAAAACTTGCACATATCAGACATCCCATTTCTCAGTCAGTCCATTAAACATCACCCATGCTTCAAAGCATTGACAATAGCCTTTGCTCTGACAGCCTGGTGGAAATATCATCAAATCACAAACTCCAATCAGGCCCAATCTAAACTCAACCCACTCTGGAACAACCCTGATTTCACAAGCAACAAAAAAACACTCAATTTCCATAAATGGGCAGAAAAGGGCATGACACATATTAATCACATTTTTCAGTCTAACAACTTTGTTTCATTTTCCTACTTAGTCCAGGAGAAGGGTATCGGGAGCAATCGATTCTTGAATTATCTGCAACTCAAATAAACAGTTTTATCCAAAATCAACAATAGAACCATCAATCTTCACCTTCCTTTCACATAAGCAGATTTAGTTAAAATATCCTCCCCAAAAAAATTACTTTCCAAAATATACAAAATTATAACTAATTCAAATAAAACCATAACTTTACCAACAATCAAATGGGAAGAAGACCTTTCGATTGCTCCTGATATCGACTTCTGGACTTAATTTTGTAAAAATATCTATTATATGACTAAAAATGTCAACCTTCAGCTCATACAATATAAGACTCTTCGTAGAACACACTACACTGGGGAAAGGCTGTCTAAAATGGGTTTCACATCAGAAATTTGCTCACACTACTCACAAAATTGTCCAGACACATATATCCACGCCATATGGCACTGCCCACCCATTAAACACTTTTGGAAAGATGTCACTGAATCCATATCCCGCCTCTTGGGCTGCCACATCCCATTATCCCCCTTACTCTGTCTACTGGGTGAGCTATCAACTCTCAATCAGGAAATAACAAACAAAACGATGCTCTTCGTAGCCTTAGCCATCGCCAAGAAAACTATCTTCTTGAATTGGAAATCCTGAAACACTATTTCGCACGCTTCTTTTAATGCACCACCTCAGCTTAGGCATACATACAAATAGTAACTGTACTGTGAATGAGAAGGAGGGGGGGGAACAACAAAAAAAAACATGCACACTGACACAGAAGCTAGGAGAGGTTTGGTATGTGTTAGGTATGTGTCATTATTTCATTATTACATTATTATTATTACTATTGTCATTTTATCATTATTTTTATTATTCTTATTACTGTTATTATTGATATTACTGTTGCCGTCATCGCAAAATATTATCATCATCACCATATTTAGATTTACTGTTGTTATTGTTATTATTATTACTGTACTATTATTATTGATATAAATGTTATTATTGTTATTATTATAATTGATATTACTATTGCCGTCAACACAAAATATCATCACCATCTTTAGTATTAGTATCACTACTGTTATTATTGTTATTATCAATGTTATCTATTATTATTATTGATATTACTATTGCCGTCAACACAACTTATTATCAACACCATCTTTAGTATTACTATTGTTATTATTATTACTGTTATTATTACTGATATTACCGTTGCCGTCATCACAAAATATTATCATTATTATTATACATGCTATTACTACTTAGATACTTCTACTATTACTATTATTGTAATTTCTGCTTATTTTTTCATTGCTGTTACTATCATTGCTGTTTCATTGTTGTTTTTGTGTTTTGTTGTTGTTTTGTGTTCACCCTATGTTGTATGTTTTGCACTCCTAATAATAAATAAATAAATAAATAAATAAATAAATAAATAAATTCAGGTTGATATTAAAAGTAAACGTCCTGTTTCCACAGACCACTACACCAATCTTTTTTGTTAGACTCTGTACATTGTTTTTCAAAAAAATGTACATAATTGAAATCACCCAGTAAACATTTGTTTTACTTTTTTTTTTTTTTTTTTTATTCATCTTTTTTTTTTAAAGATCTAATGTATTTCAGTTGAACTTTAAATTCACAAGACACAAATGTTTTCCTATTTGTTTATTGTCATACGAGTGAGTGCGAATGCAAGGCAATGGACAAATGCAGACAACAAAGGCAGAATGGGACAGTTCAATCATTTATTGCTAAAGAGTGATAATAAGGATAAAAAGGGATTTAAGGGCACAAGCCGCAATTCCAGCTGTCTGCACTGGCTTGTTCCAGGTCCTCAGTGTGACTACTAGTGACTACTAAGACAATGGTCACAGAGAAACCAAAGAACATTTGGACCACTCCCAAAGAGAAAATCCAGATGTCCTTATGTGTTTTGATCACAAAGAAATTCAAGTAACCACTCAACATTTCTAGGCCATGAAAAGAAGTTAAGAGCTCCCTGAAAGGTTGGCCATATGCAGGGAGTCAATTGAGGGCTCCCTGGTCACTTGGGCCATGGTTGGGGACAAAACTTGGGTTTCCTGGGATGTTTGGAGCAGGGTGATGGACAAAACTGACCCTGGCTGTGGTCCAGGCTGTGGATTTACGGTGTTTGCTGATGGACAGATGGCTTTAACTACTTGTTGTTAGTGGTTAGCTACTTTAGCTGTGCCGCTATCTGTTCCATTAGCTGATTTCCTGGACTGGGGGCTCACAGCCAGAAGCACCTGGGGTGTCATTGTTTACACCTGTAGTACAGGTGCTTTGGATTTGCCTAAATTAAGTTTAATATTATTTTTGGTGCATTTAATGGCATGTTAATTTATTTATTGAGTCATTTATTTATTTATTTTTGATTTTGGCAGTTCTGGTCCTCGATAATCCTTGAGTGCTGCACACAGTTCATAAACGAACGTCCACCATCAACGTTGGCTGGTGAAGTTAGACTTAGCAACTGTGACTGTCTTCCATGGAGCTGTATAGGGACGCTATAGAAATGTTTTGTATATTGCCTGTGGTTTTGGCATTAGGTCTGCTCCATCTTGGATGCAAGTTGAAACTGCTTTAAGTTAGTTTACTATAAGACGTGCTGAGTTTGAAAGTTATGTAATGACCCATATCTTATCTCATATTTTAATTTTGATATTGTGAAATAACTGTCAAAGTTTTTCAAAGACTGTGTTTGTGTCCTTTATTGTTTATGACAGTTAAACTGTGACAAGACATAAAATCGATCATCTTCAACTGCATCATCATAAAAAAGCTTTTCTCCTTACTGTACTCCAAAACAACAATGAACAGCACTTTGTGTAACAACAGTGTCAATCTACATAAACCTGAACCACCTCAAGCTTCAGATGTCCCCTGTAAGTACAATGTTGTACCCCATATTGTAAGTAGGCCTACAATATGTTCCTGACAAAACTCTTTTCCCTGGACCTCTGTTTGTTCCAAAGTAACAAGACAAATATGCCCAGTTAGGAACTATGTAGTTAGCCTATCCCCATTTTGTAATCATCTGTACCCCTCAAGTGTAAATAAGTAGTATATAATCTAGGTTTTTGAAATAAATCACAGCAGATTTATAAAATGCTCATTACCCCACCTTTCCCCAAATTTCCAGCTTGGTTGCTCAGTAGGTCAATCTGTACCGCGTATTAACAGAATATGTACCCATTACCTACAGTATAAATTATCTTTTAAGTTCCCAAATTGTTACCTCCTTATTCCGTTACCTGCCTTTTTAGGATCCCCATGTTGGACTCAGGCAGCAGAGTGCTTGCTGGTTCTTGGGAGGCAGGCAGGTAGCTAGCCGTCTCAAGGGAGGCAGGCGACGGGTGAACAGGATCAGGAGAGACAGGCGGGAGGCTAACCAAATAAGGTGCAGGCGGGAGGCTAGATGGCCAGAGACTTGCCGACTAGGACTTAGACTGGAGGCTAGCAGGCCCGAGGCTAGCTGACAGGGATGGCGGCTGGGGACTGCCAGGCCCAAGCCTTGCTGACAAGGATGCAGATCTTAGGCTAGAAGGGTCAGAGGCAAGCTGATTGGGATACGGGCTGGAGGCGAGCAGGCCAGACACTAGTTTACTGGGAGGCTGACTAGAGGGTAGTCAATGAGAGATAATAACTTCCAAAATCAATATGTCAAGATGTCCAGGAAGTGTGACTTAGAAAATCAAACTTCAAAATTTGTCAAAGTCAAATGCCAACTTCCAAAATCAATAGGGTACTGCCACTTAGGCACAAATACAGTAGGTTTCCTGTCAAATAAATGACAATGACAGATAATAACTTCCAAAAACAATATGTAAAGATGCACACAAAATGCAAAACTTTCATATTGGTACTAGATTTGGAAAGTTAAAGTCCTGGAAGTGTAACTTCCAAAATCAGAATTCAAGCTTTCCAAACTAATATGCACACTTCCAAAACCAATGGGTACTGCCACTTAGGCACAAATGCAGCAGGTTTCCTGTCAAATAAATGAAATTAATGTGTCAAGATGCACAATAAATGCAACTTTCATATTGGTTATGGAACGAAACGTATTGGTTTTGGAAGTCAGCATAGTAGATTTGGTATGTGAAAGACCTGGAAGGGTGACAATAAAGGCTTCCTGTCAATTAAATTACACTAACACATAAGAAGTTACAAAATCAACATGTCAACCATCACAACACATACAAAACTTTCATATTGGCAATGGAAGGGAACGTATTGGTTTTGGAAGTCAGCATACTGGATTTGGAAGGTAATGTCCAGGAAGTGTGACTTCTAAAATCAAACTTCAAAATTTTCAAAGTAAATGCCAACTTCCAAAACAAATAGTGTACTGCCACTTAGGCACAAATACAGTAGATTTCCTGTCAAATAAATGACACTGATAGATAATAACTTCCAAAAACTTCCCCTGTACCTTAGGGGTTAAGACAGCGACCATCAACTGCAACATACCTGGTTCGAATTTGGCCAAGACCTTTGTTGCATTTCTTTCGCCCTCATTTCCTTTAATTTCTTTTCTGTCCGTAATGAAAGGCATAAACTTGTCCCCCCAAATGCTTCAATATGCTAACCTTCAAAACCCACAAAAAATCATCTACAGATGCACATAAAGCTAATTATTATGTTACACTAACATACAATATCTTCCACAATCAATATCTTAAGCCACATATTGAATGTGAAACTTCCACACTGATTTTGGAATTGTATTGTTTTTTTAAGTTAGCATACTAGATGGGGAAGCTAGAGGAAACTAAAGGCCTCATGTGATAGAAGTGAAGTGTTTAATCTCCATCTGCCTTTTCTCTCTTTATCGCAGTTAATATCAATGCCTAACTTCACAGCGGCATGATCTGATAAAGCGATAGCATTTATTTTGCAATGTGTAACATGCTTTGTCAAGGTATTCGAGATCAGAAACATATCAATTCTGGAGTGGGATTTATGACAATGTGAGTAAAAGGTATATTCCCTCTCGTGCGGATTCACTAGACGCCAAATATCCACTAACCCATTATCTTCACTCATCATATGAATAGCTACTCTGTCTATGCGGATGCGGTTGGTTACTAAATTTACTTTTGTCTAGAAAAGCATCCCAAACTTGATTAAAATCTCCGGCCAGGATTATTTGACCTTCCATTTCCCCTAAGGTCTTGTTTACTTCATAGAAAAAACTAGGATCCCCTATATTTGGTGCGTATATGTTACATAACACCACTGTGATACCGTTTATCTGGGCCTGTACACAGACCATTCTCCCTTCACAATCTTTGACCTCACCAATCAGGCTAAAATTTTATTTCTTGTTCACTAGTATAACAACGCCATTCCGCTTGCTGGAAAAAGAGCTATGGAATACCTGTCCGACCCATCCATATTTCAATTTTAGAGCCTCTTCCCCTTTAAAGTGTGTTTCCTGGATAAATGCGATGTTTATTATGTATCAAATAAGCCATAACTTTGCCTCTTTTAATAGGATTCCCACAGCCTTTTATATTCCAAGACATGCATGTAATATAATTCCCTACCATAATGTACTATGTAATATCAAG
Source organism: Siniperca chuatsi (assembly GCF_020085105.1). Taxonomy (NCBI): domain Eukaryota; kingdom Metazoa; phylum Chordata; class Actinopteri; order Centrarchiformes; family Sinipercidae; genus Siniperca; species Siniperca chuatsi. The sequence goes on along the minus strand of NC_058043.1, from coordinate 27,145,253 downwards.
GGGGAAATAAATAAACAGATAGAATGGGATGGGGAATGCCAAAGCCACTGTTTTGTATATAATGATAGACCTATATGTATATTGCAACCTAGCAAGTATAATAACAAATTTTTAATAGTAAACTTTGTCATGACTGAACCTTTTTTCATAGAAAAATTACAAAAAACAAAACCAACACAATTAAGTAACATAAAGTGCTCCCGTAAAACGCAAACTGGGAGCTCTGACCGATCGCCGGTCTCCAAACCAAAACAAAAAAACAGAAAAGCAAAAACAGTTGCAACTATAACATGCAACAACAGAAAATAACTCCTTCTGGTCCGCGGGTCACTCCTCATGCAGCCGGTTGTCGCTGTCCAGCTGCACGCTGCTCGGGCAGCACCTCATCTAAAGTTCAGAACCCACTCGCGATTAATTCCTACTCATGGTTGACTTTATGTTCCTCACCATCCGTAAGCATTACGGTCTTAAAAGGGCATACCTGTTTATGTCTCATTATTGCGCAAAGTGCTGATGAAACGCTCCGCTTCCTCGGTGCTGGTAAAACTACGGTTTCTACCTTTCCAGGTGAATCTCAGGATAGCGGGAAAAGCAAGCGTGTACCTCACATTTAGCTGTTGGAGCGCTTTCTTGGCAGGCAGAAACATCTTTCTTTTTCAGCCAGTTCCTCGTCATGTCGGGAAATACGGATAATTTAGCATCTTCCCATTCAATTCCACGGCGCTCTCGCGGCTCTCCAGGCTCACTTTCGCATCAGTCTGTTTTTCGGGCGGGCTCAAATCTGCTTTGGCCTCCATCGGAGGTGGAGTACGCCTGGTCGCCATGCGGTTTGCTTCCTTGAAATATTTGGATGTCGTTGTCATCGCAGTACTGACGGAAAAACGTGATTAAGTTCCTAGAATCCGGATCATGGACGTTGTCAATGTCTTTTTTTCAACAAAATGTCAACTATTACGTCATAAATTTGATATTAATTTGCGAGTGGATAAGAGCTTATCTAAAGCGCCGCCATCTTGCTTGAGGTACTCCGGAAGTAGCAAGAGATCCCTTCTTAAAGAAAATTCGTGTTGTTTCCTCTTGTCCCTTCATACAGCAGATTATTTTGAATGTCTGAGTCATTCTTTCTTTCTAAATGATAACCAAGTCCTGCATTTCACTTCTGTAGCTGTGTCTGGCTGTGCCTTTGATATATAAGATTCTAGAATGTTGATGCATCATGAATGCATGAAAGTCCTGCAAAATTCTGTGACACACACACACACACACACACACACACACACACACACACACACACACTCTCACAGTTGTGTTTCCATCACTTCAGAGGACATTACATTTACTTATATTAATTTGCTGGAGACTTACCTAACCCCAACCATTTTTCCCCTATCTTCCCTATTCCTTCTCACTCTTCCACATCAGAAATAACTCCATCAGAACTCCATTTTGAGCCTGAGAAATTACAAACCTAGACAGGAGTGTGGATGTGGCATAAAGGCATAAACTTGTCCCCCCAAATGCTTCAATATTCTAACCTTCAAAACCCACTAAAAATCATCCACACATGCACATAAAGCTAATTATTATGTTACACTAACATACAATATCTTCCACAATCAATAGCTTAAGCCACACATTGAATGTGAAACTCCACTGATTTTGGAATTGTATTGTTTTTTTAAGTTAGCATACTAGATGGGGAAGGCGAAAGACCTGGAAATGTGATGTCCAAAATCAATATACTACATTCCCAATCTAATATGCTACATATGCCCATAACTGAGCCCTCTTTCCCCCATTTCGTGGAAAAGGCACTTCACTTTCAACAGTAAAGGGAGTGAGAAACCCAATGGGGTCAAATATGCGGGCTGATATTTGTAGTACACCTCTCTTTGTGTTTTCCTTGTCTTTTAAAATGTTCATTAGTCCTCTTTGGTCAAACGCAAAATTGGCCTCCTCTGGTCTCCACACGAGTCCTAGAACCTTGAACACATTTCCACAGGACTCTAACTCTCCAGTGCACTGTACTCCTTTTTCTTTCCACATTGCTCTCAGATCAGGTGAGTTGGTTACCTATTTGCACAGGTTCATGCCTGCCTGACAGAGAATGTCCTTTGCTGCTGTTGTCACATGTACAGCCTCCTGCACATCTGGTGAGCTCCAAATGAAGTCGTCAACATACAAAGAGTCTCTGAGTGTCTGTGCTGCCTTTGGTTGTACTGTTTCAGATTGTTTGAGATGTTTTCCTATTGCGGCAGCGAGCAAGAATGGGCTGGGAGACACTCCAAAAACTACTCTGTTCATTGTCAGACACGTACCACATTTTTACAGTCTTTAGTTGGAGGTCCGTGCAGCCACAGGAACCTAACAGCGTCTTTGTCCTTTTCAGAAAGAGAGATCTGGAGAAAAGCCTTGGTTATATCTGCAGTGAATGCTATCTCGTGCAGTCTGAACTGAATAAGCACGTCCAGCAGGTTTGGGTTTAGGTTGGGTCCACTGTACAAACAGTCATTGAGTGATGAGCAACCTTCCTCATGTGATGATGCATCAAATACCACTCTAAGTTTTGTTGTGGCCTTGTCTTCTCGTACAACAGCGTGATGTGGCATGTAATATTTCACAGTCTCTTGTTTCTCTGCCACTGTTGTATCCTCTATTGCATCCTCACAAATGCCTTGCTGGAGGTAGTCCTGTATAACATTGTTGTACCTCTCACACAAGGTTGCATCAGTTTTTTCACAAGACTCTCAAAACGTCTCTTTGCTACCTTTAAGTTGTCTGGAAGTTGTGTCTTATCAGCTCGCCATTGCAACTCTACTTGGCAGCGGCCATTTTCAAAGGTGGTTGTCTTTTCAAAGTAGGACATCCGAGTCCTCTGGGCTCTCTGTCTGACTGACTATGCCCAAGGACTCCACTTCCCAGAATGCATGTAGCTCTTTAGAGATCTGGGTGTCTTCAGTCAAACTAATGTGCATGCAAGTGGTGTCTGTAACACTGGAGGTAGCCACTGGCCCCTGTAAAGCCCACCCAAAAATGCATTCAACTGCTACAAGTGAGTTTGTAACCTTTTGGACCTTACCAGTAACTGGCTGCCAGTAGAAATCTGCTCCTATTAACACTTGCAACTCTTGGTCGTTAGCACCCTCTAGTGGAAAGTCTGCAAGCTGCAGCCCTCTTTTCTTTATTTCTGTTTGAATGGGCTCGCTCGGGACCTTAATCAGAGCTGTACACACCTGAGGAGTCTCTACTGCCTCTATCTCAAGTCTCTTTTCAGTGTTCCACGTGTTCTCAAGCTGAACTCTCACAATATTGCATTTCTCTGTCACAGGAGAGGTGGAACCAAAAACATGGAGGTTGAGTGTCTCTTGCCTTACAACTGGCAACCCTAGTGCTCTGACTACGCTTCTGTGAATGAAACTACGCTGGCTGCCTCCATCTAACAGACAGCGAGTTATCTTTCTCTCTTTTGGGCCTACAATCCATGCCTTAACTGTCTGAAGCAGTACTGTCTTCTGAGTATCTGTCTTAACCTTTACAGAACTAGTCACAGAAGACAACACAGCATCTGTAGTAGTCCCACTGTTCATAGTTGTCATCTGTTGTTGTGAGCCCTGCAATAGTTCTAGCTGCTGCTCCAGTCAAATAGGATCTGAGGTAAGTAAACTTATCTGTCTTGCATAACGCATCATTTTCATGAATAGCTGTTTCATACTGAGACCAGAATTCCTGCCACTGGCTTATTTCACCATCATATTTGGCTATCATTAGCTTGAGAAGTTTAACAGTCTGTCTGGATTTGGATGCATTTGATCCGGAGCTTACGTCACTGACTCGCCCTCTCACGGTCTTCCTCGTGTCCATTCATGCAGCAGATGATTTTGAATGTCTGAGTCGCTGTTTCTTCCTAAATGATAACCAAGTCCTGTCCAGTCCAACTGCATTTCATTTCTGAAGCTAACAATGTGGTTATAGTTATATCCAAGTTAAAGGATAGGTTCACATCAAGTATGTCTTAACAAAATACTCACATTTTCATATGCAAATTGAAAGCACGGTCGGTCGCTTAAATTGTTCCTCTTGTGCATAGTGACTGCCAAGAGATCCCTTGTTAAAGAAACTTCCTGTTGTTTCCTCTTGTCCCTTCATACAGCAGATTATTTTGAATGTCTGAGTCATTGTTTCTTTCTAAATGATAACCAAGTCCTGCATTTCACTTCTGTAGCTGTGTCTGGCTGTGCCTTTGATTTATAAGATTCTAGAATGTTGATGCATCATAAATAGATGAAAGGTCCTGCAAAATTCTGTGACACACACACACACACACACACTCACAGTTGTGTTTCTATCACTTCACAGGACATTACATTGACTTATATTAATTTGCTGGAGACTTACCTGACCCCAATCATTGTTTCCCCTATCTTCCCTATTCCGTCTCACTCTTCCACATCAGAAATAACTCCACCAGAACTCCATTTTGAGCCTGAGAAATTACAAACATAGACAGGAGTGTGGATGTGGCATGAGCATTAAAGTCAAATGCCAATTTCCAAAACCAATAGGATACTGCCACTTTGGCAATAATAAAGTAGGTTTCCTGGCAAATGAATGAAACGTAACGGAAGTGTAACTTCCAAAATAAGAATTCAAACTTTCCAAACTAATATGCAAACTTCCAAAACCAATGGGGTACTTCCACTTAGGCACAAATGCAGCAGGTTTCCTGTCAAATAAATGACAATGATAGACAATAACTTCCAAAATCAATATGTCAAGATGCACACAAAATGCAAAACTTTCATATTGGTTATGGAACGAAACGTATTGGTTTTGGAAGTCAGCATAGTAGATTTGGTATGTGAAGGACCTGGAAGTGGGACTTCCACATTCATAATGCAAACTTCCAAAACCAACTAGGTACTGCCACCAATAAAGGCTTCCTGTCAATTAAATTACACTAACACATAAGAAGTTACAAAATCAACATGTCAACTATCACAACAAAAATACAAAACTTTCATATTGGTTATGGAAGGGAACGTATTGGTTTTGGAAGTCAGCATACGGATTTGGAAGGTAATGTCCAGGAAGTGTGACTTCCAAAATCAAACTTCAGAATTTCCAAGGTCAAATGCCAACTTCCAAAACCAATAGGGTACTGCCACTTAGGCACAAATACAGTAGGTTTCCTGTCAAATAAATGACACTGATAGATAATAACTTCCAAAAACTTCCCCTGTACCTTAGGGGTTTAGACAGCGACCATCAACTGCAACATACCTGGTTCGAATTTGGCCAAAACCTTTGTTGGATTACTTTTCCTTCCGTAATAAAGGCATAAACTTGTCCCCCCAAATGCTTCAATATGCTAACCTTCAAAACCCACAAAAAATCATGTACAGATGCACATAAAGCTAATTATTATGTTACACTAACATACAATATCTTCCACAATCAATATCTTAAGCCACACATTGAATGTGAAACGTCCACACTGATTTTGGAATTGTATTGTTTTTTTAAGTTAGCATACTAGATGGGGAAGACGAAAGACCTGGAAATGTGATGTCCAAAATCAATATACTACATTCCCAATCTAATATGCTACATATGCCCATACACATGTACATAGGCCCATGTACCTTAGGGGTTAAGATGCTGACCATAAATAGACATAGATTTCTACTTAAAGAAATTTCCTGTTGTTTCCTCTTGTCCATTCATCCAGCAGATGATTTTGAATGTCTGAGTAGCTGTTTCTTTCTAAATGATAACCAAGTCCTGTCTAGTCCAACTGCATTTCACTTCTGTAGCTGTGTCTGGCTGTGCCTTTGATATATAAAATTCTAGAATGTTGATGCATCATGAAGGCATGAAAGGTCCTGCAAAATTCTGTGACACACACACACACACACACACACACACACACACACACACACACACACACACACAGTTGTGTTTCCATCACTTCAGAGGACATTACATTGACTTATATTAATTTGCTGGAGACTTACCTAACCCCAACCATTGTTTCCCCTATCTTCCCTATTCCTTCTCACTCTTCCACATCAGAAATAACTCCACCAGAACTCCATCTTGAGCCTGAGAAATTATAAACCTAGACAGGAGTGTGGATGTGGCATGAGCATTAAAGCCAAATGCCAACTTCCAAAACCAATAGGGTAGGAAGTCAGCATAGTAGATTTGGTATGCGAAAGACCTGGTGACTTCCACATTCATAATGCAAACTTCCAAAACCACCTAGGGTACTGCCGCCAATAAAGTATAAGTTTCCATCCAATCTTGTCCATTCATGCAGCAGATGATTTTGATTGTCTGAGTCGCTGTTTCTTCCTAAATGATAACCAAGTCCTGTCCAGTCCAACTGCATTTCATTTCTGAAGCTAACAATGTGGTTATAGTTATATCAAAGTTAAAGGATAAGTTCACATCAAGTCTGTCTTAACAAAATACTCACATTTCCATCTGCAAATTGAAAGCTCGGTAGGTCGTTTATAATTTCTTTCGCCCTCATTTCCTTTCATTTCGTTTCTGCCCGTAATAAAGGCATAAACTTGTCCCCCCAAATGCTTCAATATGCTAACCTTCAAAACCCACAAAAAATCATCTACAGATGCACATAAAGCTAATTATTATGTTACACTAACATACAATATCTTCCACAATCAATATCATCGGCGACACATTGAATGTGAAACTTCCACACTGATTTTGGAATTGTATTGTTTTTTTAAGTTAGCATACTAGATGGGGAAGACGAAAGACCTGGAAATGTGATGTCCAAAATCAATATACTACATTCCCAATCTAATATGCTACATATGTCCATACATACGTACATATTGCCCATGTACCTTAGGGCTTAAGACGCTGACCATCAATATACATAGATTCCTTCTTAAAGAAATTTCCTGTTGTTTCCTCGTGTCTATTCATGCAGCAGAAGATTTTGAATGTCTGAGTCGCTGTTTCTTTCTAAATGATAACCAAGTCCTGTCTAGTCCAACTGCATTTCACTTCTGTAGCTGTGTCTGGCTGTGCCTTTGATATATAAAATTCTAGAATGTTGATGCATCATGAAGGCATGAAAGGTCCTGCAAAATTCTGTGACACACACACACACACACACACACACACACACACACACACACACACACACACACACACACACACACACACACACACAGTTGTGTTTCCATCACTTCAGAGGACATTACATTGACTTATATTAATTTGCTGGAGACTTACCTAACCCCAACCATTGTTTCCCCTATCTTCCCTATTCCTTCTCACTCTTAAACATCAGAAATTATTTCACCAGAACTCCATCTTGAGCCTGAGAAATTACAAACCTAGACAGGAGTGTGGATGTGGCATGAGCATTAAAGTCAAATGCCAATTTCAAAAACCAATAGGATACTGCCACTTTGGCAATAATAAAGTAGGTTTCCTGTCAAATAAATGACACTGATAGTTAATAACGTCCAAAATCAATATGTCAAGATGCACACAAAATGCAAAACTTTCATATTGGTACTTGATTTGAAAGGTAAAAGTCCTGGAAGTGTAACTTCCAAAATCAGAATTCAAACTTTCCAAACTAACATGCAAACTTCCAAAACCAATAGTGTACTGCCACTTAGGCACAAATGCAGTAGGTTTCCTGTCAAATAAATGACAATGATAGATAATAACTTCCAAAATCAATATGTCAAGATGCACACAAAATGCAAAACTTTCATATTGGTTATGGATTGGTTTAGGAAGTCAGCATAGTAGATTTGGTATGCGAAAGACCTGGTAGTGTGACTTCCACATTCATAATGCAAACTTCCAAAACCACCTAGGGTACTGCCGCCAATAAAGGCTGCCTGTCAATTAAATTACACTAACACATAAGAAGTTACAAAATCAACATGTCAACCATCACAACACATACAAAACTTTCATATTGGTTTTGGAAGGGAACATATTGGTTTTGGAAGTCAGCATACTGGATTTGGAAGGTAATGTCCAGGAAGTGTGACTTCCAAAATCAAACTTCAGAATTTCCAAGGTCAAATGCCAACTTCCAAAACCAATAGGGTACTGCCACTTAGGCACAAATACAGTAGGTTTCCTGTCAAATAAATGACACTGATAGATAATAACTTCCAAAAACTTCCCCTGTACCTTAGGGGTTTAGACAGCGACCATCAACTGCAACATACCTGGTTCGAATTTGGCCAAAACCTTTGTTGGATTACTTTTCCTTCCGTAATAAAGGCATAAACTTGTCCCCCCAAATGCTTCAATATGTTAACCTTCAAAACCCACAAAAAAATCATGTACAGATGCACATAAAGCTAATTATTATGTTACACTAACATACAATATCTTCCACAATCAATATCTTAAGCCACACATTGAATGTGAAACTTCCACACTGATTTTGGAATTGTATTGTTTTTTTAAGTTAGCATACTAGATGGGGAAGACGAAAGACCTGGAAATGTTATCTCAAAAATCAATATACTACATTCCCAATCTAATATGCTACATATGCCCATACACATGTACATAGGCCCATGTACCTTAGGGGTTAAGATGCTGACCATAAATAGACATAGATTTCTACTTAAAGAAATTTCCTGTTGTTTCCTCTTGTCCATTCATCCAGCAGATGATTTTGAATGTCTGAGTCGCTGTTTCTTTCTAAATGATAACCAAGTCCTGTCTAGTCCAACTGCATTTCACTTCTGTAGCTGTGTCTGGCTGTGCCTTTGATATATAAAATTCTAGAATGTTGATGCATCATGAAGGCATGAAAGGTCCTGCAAAATTCTGTGACACACACACACACACACACACACACACACACACACACACACACAGTTGTGTTTCCATCACTTCAGAGGACATTACATTGACTTATATTAATTTGCTGGAGACTTACCTAACCCCAACCATTGTTTCCCTATCTTCCTATTCCTTCTCACTCTTCCACATCAGAAATAACTCCACCAGAACTCCATCTTGAGCCTGAGAAATTATAAACCTAGACAGGAGTGTGGATGTGGCATGAGCATTAAAGTCAAATGCCAGTTTCCAAAACCAATAGGATACTGCCACTTTGGCAAAAATAAAGTATGTTTCCTGTCAAATAAATGAAACATAACGGAAGTGTAACTTCCAAAATAAGAATTCAAACTTTCCAAACTAATATGCAAACTTCCAAAACCAATGGGGTACTTCCACTTAGGCACAAATGCAGCAGGTTTCCTGTCAAATAAATGACAATGATAGACAATAACTTCCAAAATCAATATGTCAAGATGCACACAAAATGCAAAACTTTCATATTGGTTATGGAACGAAACGTATTGGTTTTGGAAGTCAGCATAGTAGATTTGGTATGTGAAGGACCTGGAAGTGGGACTTCCACATTCATAATGCAAACTTCCAAAACCAACTAGGGTACTGCCACCAATAAAGGCTTCCTGTCAATTAAATTACACTAACACATAAGAAGTTACAAAATCAACATGTCAACTATCACAACAAAAATACAAAACTTTCATATTGGTTATGGAAGGGAACGTATTGGTTTTGGAAGTCAGCATACTGGATTTGGAAGGTAATGTCCAGGAAGTGTGACTTCCAAAATCAAACTTCAAAATTTCCAAGGCCAAATGCCAACTTCCAAAACCAATAGGGTACTGCCACTTAGGCACAAATACAGTAGGTTTCCTGTCAAATAAATGATACTGATAGATAATAACTTCCAAAAACTTCCCCTGTACCTTAGGGGTTTAGACAGCGACCATCAACTGCAACATACCTGGTTCGAATTTGGCCAAAACCTTTGTTGGATTACTTTTCCTTCCGTAATAAAGGCATAAACTTGTCCCCCCAAATGCTTCAATATGCTAACCTTCAAAACCCACAAAAAATCATGTACAGATGCACATAAAGCTAATTATTATGTTACACTAACATACAATATCTTCCACAATCAATATCTTAAGCCACACATTGAATGTGAAACTTCCACACTGATTTTGGAATTGTATTGTTTTTTTTAAGTTAGCATACTAGATGGGGAAGACGAAAGACCTGGAAATGTGATGTCCAAAATCAATATACTACATTCCCAATCTAATATGCTACATATGTCCATACATAAGTACATATTGCCCATGTACCTTAGGGCTTAAGACGCTGACCATCAATATACATAGATTCCTTCTTAAAGAAATTTCCTGTTGTTTCCTTGTGTCTATTCATGCAGCAGATGATTTTGAATGTCTGAGTCGCTGTTTCTTTCTAAATGATAACCAAGTCCTGTCTAGTCCAACTGCATTTCACTTCTGTAGCTGTGTCTGGCTGTGCCTTTGATATATAAAATTCTAGAATGTTGATGCATCATGAAGGCATGAAAGGTCCTGCAAAATTCTGTGACACACACACACACACACACACACACACACACACACACACACACACACACACACACACACACAGTTGTGTTTCCATCACTTCAGAGGACATTACATTTACTTATATTAATTTGCTGGAGACTTACCTAACCCCAACCATTGTTTCCCCTATCTTCCCTATTCCTTCTCACTCTTAAACATCAGAAATTATTTCACCAGAACTCCATCTTGAGCCTGAGAAATTACAAACCTAGACAGGAGTGTGGATGTGGCATGAGCATTAAAGTCAAATGCCAATTTCAAAAACCAATAGGATACTGCCACTTTGGCAATAATAAAGTAGGTTTCCTGTCAAATAAATGACACTGATAGTTAATAACGTCCAAAATCAATATGTCAAGATGCACACAAAATGCAAAACTTTCATATTGGTACTTGATTTGAAAGGTAAAAGTCCTGGAAGTGTAACTTCCAAAATCAGAATTCAAACTTTCCAAACTAACATGCAAACTTCCAAAACCAATAGTGTACTGCCACTTAGGCACAAATGCAGTAGGTTTCCTGTCAAATAAATGACACTGATAGATAATAACTTCCAAAATCAATATGTCAAGATGCACACAAAAATGCAAACCTTTCATATTGGTTATGGAACGAAACGTATTGGTTTTTGAAGTCATCATAGTACATTTGGTATGTGAAAGACCTGGAAGTGTGACTTCCACATTCATAATGCAAACTTCCAAACCAACTAGGGTACTGCCACCAATAAAGGCTTCCTGTCAATTAAATTACACTAACACATAAGAAGTAAGAAAATCAACATGTCAACCATCACAACACATACAAAACTTTGATATTGGTTTTGGAAGGGAACGTAATAGTTTTGGAAGTCAGCATACTGGATTTGGAAGGTCATGTCCAGGAAGTGTGACTTCCACAATCAAACTTCAAAATTTCCAAAGCCAAATGCCAACTTCCAAAACCAATAGGGTACTGCCACTTAGGCACAAATGCAGTAGGTTTCCTGTCAAATAAATGACACTGATAGATATTAACTTCCAAAATCAATATGTCAAGATGCACTCAAAAATGCAAACCTTTCATATTGGTTATGGAACAAAACGTATTGGTTTTGGAAGTCAGCATAGTACATTTGGTATGTGAAAGACCTGGAAGTGTGACTTCCACATTCATAATGCAAACTTCCAAACCAATAGGGTACTGCCACTTAGGCACAAATACAGTAGGTTTCCTGTCAAATAAATGACACTGATAGATAATAACTTCCAAAAACTTCCCCTGTACCTTAGGGGTTAAGACAGCGACCATCAACTGCAACATACATGGTTCGATTTTGGCCAAGACCTTTGTTGCATTTCTTTTCCTTCAGTAATAAAGGCATAAACTTGTCCCCCCAAATGCTTCAATATGCTAACCTTCAAAACTTACTAAAAATCATCTACAGATGCACATAAAGCTAATTATTATGTTACACTAACATACAATATCTTCCACATTCAATATCTTAAGCCACACATTGAATGTGAAACTTCCACACTGATTTTGGAATTGTATTGTTTTTTTAACTTAGCATACTAGATGGGGAAGACGAAAGACCTGAAAATGTGATGTCCAAAATAAATATACTACCTTCCGAATCTAATATGCTTCATATGCCCATGTACCTTAGGGGTTAAGACGCTGACCATCAATAGACATAGATTTCTACTTAAAGAAATTTCCTGTTGTTTCCTCTTGTCCATTCATCCAGCAGATTATTTTGACTGTCTGAGTCATTGTTTCTTTCTAAATGATAACCAAGTCCTGCATTTCACTTCTGTAGCTGTGTCTGGCTGTGCCTTTGATATATAAGATTCTAGAATGTTGATGCACCATGAATGCATGAAAGGTCCTGCAAAATTCTGTGACACACACAGTTGTGTTTCCATCACTTTAGAGGACATTACATTGACGTATTATTACGACGTGAAAGCTTCCCAATGATGACAGAGGCGGATGTCTTTGCTGGAACTTAAGAGTTCACATTTTTTTATTGATCTCTGGCTGCAACGCAGCACCGCGAACTTCTTCTTTTAGTCAAGATGGCGGACACACACACATTACATCCTGTTGCGCACCTTTCACAATAAAATACATTTTTCTTACAACTGCATAACATATTAAATACAAACAAGTCACAACATTCTACCGCCCCATGAACAGCTGTTCATCACCTATCTGACGAATAATACCTCAACATATTTCAAGAGGGTATAACAACTGAACGGGTCTTCTTAACAAACTACGTGTAGGAGTGCGCACAATACATGAACATATTAGACCATCCCTACATGGAAAAAGCTCTGTCATTCTACCCATTTTCCAGGTCTGTCTGGGTGTGTTGTCTTCCCCAATCAAGACAACATCTCCTACTTTGAGTGCAGTAGGTGTAGGAGTCTCACATTTGTGGGCTGATTTCAAGTCCATCAAATACTCTCTGCGCCAGCTGTTCCAAAAGCTGGTCAAAAGTCTCTGCCGGTATTTCCACCTTCGACCCAGCTCCTCACTGTTTGCTGTTACCGGAACTGGAGAAGGTACAGTCTTTGGTGGTAGCGAAGTTAGGCGTTTACCAACCAAAAACTGAGAAGGGGTAAGTGGCTGTGGTTCTAAAGCCTCACTGTGTACATACGACAGAGGTCTGGAGTTCAACACTGCCTCAACTTCAGCAAGAATAGTTGTTAGCTCTTCAAAGTTCAATGAGGCTTTCCCTAGTGCCCTTTTTAAACACGTTTTCACAGATCTCACAAGCCTCTCCCAGAAGCCCCCCCACCAAGCTGCTCGCTCAGCAATGAACTTCCAAGTGATTCCCTTGTCAGTAAAGAACTCTGTGAGCTCTGACCCTTTAATATTTTGCCATAGTTCTTTCAAGTCCTTGTCTGCTCTTTTGAATGTCCTAGCATTGTCAGAGTAAATGATCCTACATAGTCCTCGTCTAGCAATAAATCTTTTTAAAGCTAAGAGGAAGTTTTCAGTTGTCTGATCTGACACCAACTCTAAATGCACAGCTCTAGTTACCGCACATGTAAAAAGAGCGATGTATGCCTTTGTAGACTGCCCCCTAGTTTTAACATACAAGGGTCCTGCAAAATCTACCCCTGTAACTTCAAATGGAGGGGACTCAGTCACTCTGTCTCGAGGTAAAGGAGCAGTAATCTGTTGTGCTGCCTTTACTTTTAGTTTTCTGCAAATGTAACAACCTGAAACAATGCGTTTTACAAGCTGTCTACCCCTCAAAATCCAGTAATGTTCGCTGACTTGAATCAAAGTGTCTCTTACACCAGCATGCATTACCTTTTCATGACATGACTGAACCAGTAACTCTGAATATTTGTGATTTGTAGGTAATACCCAGGGGTGTTGCTCTCTGAAACTAAAGTCAGTGTTCTGTTGTCTTCCCCCAACACATAGTAGACCATTTTCATCTGAGAAAGGTTTCAAGTCTTTGATTTTTGAGTCTCTTTTTACATCTTGTCTTGACCTTAGCTGGAATAGTTCAGAACTAAAACAGCTCTATTGTGTCACGTTTCTGCTGCATTAATCTCCTCTGCAGTTAACACTCCCTGAACCTTCTGCTTGGACCGTGTATTAAGAACAAACCGTTTGACCCATGCAGTTATTCTTAACACAGTCTTAAGTCTACTGTCCTTTTCTAAGTTTAACAGAGGTTCAGTTTGTCCTGTGCTAGTAAGTTGTACAACAGTCTGATACTTTGATTTCAGCTCAGTGTTTACCTCATTAACCACATAGTTCTCATCAATGTCCGTTTCCCTTACAGCTGTGGACAGTGAAGTGGGTCCATTCCACCATAGCTGGCTCTCAATAAGGCTCTGTGCATGCTGACCTCGTGTAGGCAAGTCAGCAGGGTTCATTTTGCCAGCACAGAGGGACCACAACTCTGGGTTGGTGAGCCCTTGTATTTCAGTCACTCTATTGGCCACGAAAGGCTTCCATCGCTGGGCTGAGCTGCGGATCCAATGAAGAGTGATCATCGAGTCCATCCACAGGTTTAGCTGGTTCTTCTCCATGTTGAGTGGTTTGAGAAGACTGTGTCCTAACCTCGCTCCAACAAGTGCACCCATCAGCTCCAAACGAGGCAATGTCATTTTCTTTAGTGGTGCAACTCGCGACTTTGAGGCCACAAAACTTGTAACAGTCTCTCCTTGTTTGTTTTGTCCTTGTAGATATGCCACAGCACTGTAAGCCTTTTCACTTGCATCACAGTAGACATGCAACTTTACAGTGTGTGAGTCTGGCTGAATCTCAATGTGGTACCACCTGGGAATGGCCACCAGGTGGAGCAGTGGTAACTCTGCACACCATCAGTGGGTAATGGTTCATCCCAACGGAGCCCTCTTTCCCACATTTCTTGAAAAAGGCACTTCACTCTAACAGTAAAGGGAGTGAGAAAGCCAATGGGGTCAAATATGGGGGCTGATGTTTGTAGTACACCTCTCTTTGTGTTTTCCTTGTCTTTTAAAATGTTCATTAGTCCTCTTTGATCAAACACAAAATTGGCCTCCTCTGGTCTCCACACGAGTCCTAGAACCTTGAGCACATTTCCACAGGACTCTAACTCTCCAGTGCACTGTACTCCTTTTTCTTTCCACATTGCTCTCAGATCAGGTGAGTTGGTTACCTATTTGCACAGGTTCATGCCTGCCTGACAGAGAATGTCCTTTGCTGCTGTTGTCACATGTACAGCCTCCTGCACATCTGGTGAGCTCCAAATGAAGTCGTCAACATACAAAGAGTCTCTGAGTGTCTGTGCTGCCTTTGGTTGTACTGTTTCAGATTGTTTGAGATGTTTTCCTATTGCGGCAGCGAGCAAGAATGGGCTGGGAGACACTCCAAAAACTACTCTGTTCATTCTCAGACACGTACCTCATTTTTACAGTCTTTAGTTGGAGGTCCGTGCAGCCACAGGAACCTAACAGCGTCTTTGTCCTTTTCAGAAAGAGAGATCTGGAGAAAAGCCTTGGTTATATCTGCAGTGAATGCTATCTCGTGCAGTCTGAACTGAATAAGCACGTCCAGCAGGTTTGGGTTTAGGTTGGGTCCAGTGTACAAACAGTCAGTGAGTGATGAGCAACCTCTTCCTCATGTGATGATGCATCAAATACCACTCTAAGTTTTGTTGTGGCCTTGTCTTCTCGTACAACAGCGTGATGTGGCATGTAATATTTCACAGTCTCTTGTTTCTCTGCCACTGTTGTATCCTCTATTGCATCCTCACAAATGCCTTGCTGGAGGTAGTCCTGTATAACATTGTTGTACCTCTCACACAAGGTTGCATCAGTTTTCAGTTTTTTCACAAGACTCTCAAAACATCTCTTTGCTACCCTTAAGTTGTCTGGAAGTTGTGTCTTATCACCTCGCCATTGCAACTCTACTTGGCAGCGGCCATTTTCAAAGGTGGTTGTCATTTCAAAGTCTCGTAGGACCTCTGGGCTCTCTGTCTGACTGTTGACTATGCCCAAGGACTCCACTTCCCAGAATGCATGTAGATCTTTAGAGATCTGGGTGTCTTCAGTCAAACTAATGTGCATGCAAGTGGTGTCTGTAACACTGGAGGTAGCCACTGGCCCCTGTAAAGCCCACCCAAAAATGCATTCAACTGCTACAAGTGAGTTTGTAACCTTTTGGACCGTACCAGTAACTGCCAGTAGAAATCTGCTCCTATTAACACTTGCAACTCTTGGTCATTAGCACCCTCTAGTGGAAAGTCTGCAAGCTGCAGCCCTCTTTTCTTTATTTCTGTTTGAATGGGCTCGCTCGGGACCTTAATCAGAGCTGTACACACCTGAGGAGTCTCTACTGCCTCTATCTCAAGTCTCTTTTCAGTGTTCCACGTGTTCTCAAGCTGAACTCTCACAATATTGCATTTCTCTGTCACAGGAGAGGTGGAACCAAAAACATGGAGGTTGAGTGTCTCTTGCCTTACAACTGGCAACCCTAGTGCTCTGACTACGCTTCTGTGAATGAAACTACGCTGGCTGCCTCCATCTAACAGACAGCGAGTTATCTTTCTCTCTTTTGGGCCTACAATCCATGCCTTAACTGTCTGAAGCAGTACTGTCTTCTGAGTATCTGTCTTAACCTTTACAGAACTAGTCACAGAAGACAACACAGCATCTGTAGTAGTCCCACTGTTCATAGTTGTCATCTGTTGTTGTGAGCCCTGCAATAGTTCTAGCTGCTGCTCCAGTCAAATAGGATCTGATGTAAGTAAACTTATCTGTCTTGCATAACGCATCATTTTCGTGAATAGCTGTTTCATACTGAGACCAGAATTCCTGCCACTGGCTTATTTCACCATCATATTTGGCTATCATTAGCTTGGGAAGTTTAACAGTCTGTCTGGATTGGGATGCATTTGATCCGGAGCTTACATCGCTGACTCGCCCTCTCACGGTCTCTCTCGTGGCCTCCAGTGATCTTTCAATGATGCTAGAGGCGCGAACCTTCCATGTGAGAATTTATGCCCAAACACATGTACATATGCCCATGTACCTTAAGGGGTTAAGACGCTGACCATCAATAGACATAGATTCCTTCTTAAAGAAATTTCCTGCTGTTCCCTCTTGTCCATTCATGCAGCAGATGATTTTGATTGTCTGAGTCATTGTTTCTTTCTAAATGATAACCAAGTTCTGTCCAGTCCAACTGCATTTCACTTCTGAAGCTAACAACGTGGTTATAGTTATATCCAAGTTAAAGGATAGGTTCAAATCAAGTATGTCTTAACAAAATACTGACATTTCCATATGCAAATTGAAAGCACGGTCGGTCGCTTAAATTGTTCCTCCTGTGCATACTGACTGCCAAGAGATCCCTTCTTAAAGAAAATTCCTGTTGTTTCCTCTTGTCCCTTCATACAGCAGATTATTTTGAATGTCTGACTCATTGTTGCTATCTAAATGATAACCAAGTCCTGCATTTCACTTCTGTAGCTGTGTCTGGCTGTGCCTTTGATTTATAAGATTCTAGAATGTTGATGCATCATGAATAGATGAAAGGTCCTGCAAAATTCTGTGACACACACACACACACACACACACACACACACACACACACACACACACACACACACACACACACACACACACACACACACACACACACACACACACACACACAGACAAACTCTCACAGTTGTGTTTCCATCACTTCAGAGGACATTACATTGACTTGTAACTTCCAAAATCAGAATTCAAACGTTCCAAACTAAAATGCAAACTTCCAAAACCAATGGGGTACTGCCACTTAGGCACAAATGCAGCAGGTTTCCTGTCAAATAAATGACACTGATAGATAATAACTTCCAAAATCAATATGTCAAGATGGATGCACAGAAAATGCAAATCTTTCATATTGGTTATGGAACGAAACGTATTGGTTTTGGAAGTCAGCATAGTAGATTTGGTATGTGAAGGACCTGGAAGTGGGACTTCCACATTCATAATGCAAACTTCCAAAACCAACTAGGGTACTGCCACTTAGGCACAAATACAGTAGGTTTCCTGTCAAATAAATGACACTGATAGATAATAACTTCCAAAAACTTCCCCTGTACCTTAGTGGTTTAGACAGCGACCATCAACTGCAACATACCTGGTTCGAATTTGGCCAAAACCTTTGTTGGATTACTTTTCCTTCAGTAATAAAGGCATAAACTTGTCCCCTCAAATGCTTCAATATGCTAACCTTCAAAACCCACAAAAAATCATGTACAGATGCACATAAAGCTAATTATTATGTTACACTAACATACAATATCTTCCACAATCAATATCTTAAGCCACACATTGAATGTGAAACTTCCACACTGATTTTGGAATTGTATTGTTTTTTTAAATTAGCATACTAGATGGGGAAGACGAAAGACCTGGAAATGTGATGTCCAAAATCAATATACTACATTCCCAATCTAATATGCTACATATGTCCATACATATGTACATATGCGCATGTACCTTAGGGGTTAAGATGCTGACCATCAATATACATAGATTCCTTCTTAAAGAAATTTACTGTTGTTTCCTCGTGTCTATTCATGCAGCAGATGATTTTGAATGTCTGAGTCGCTGTTTCTTTCTAAATGATAACCAAGTCCTGTCTAGTCCAACTGCATTTCACTTCTGTAGCTGTGTCTGGCTGTGCCTTTGATATATAAAATTCTAGAATGTTGATGCATCATGAAGGCATTTCACTTCTGTAGGTGTCATGTGCAAAATAGATGACACACCTGCAAAATTCTGTGACACACACACACACACACACACACACACACAGTTGTGTTTCCATCACTTCAGAGGACATTACATTGACTTATATTAATTTGCTGGAGACTTACCTAACCCCAACCTATGTTTCCCTATCTTCCCTATTCCTTCTCACTCTTCCACATCAGAAATAACTCCACCAGAACTCCATCTTGAGCCTGAGAAATTACAAACCTAGACAGGAGTGTGGATGTGGCATGAGCATTAAAGTCAAATGCCAATTTCCAAAACCAATAGGATACTGCCACTTTGGCAAAAATAAAGTATGTTTCCTGTCAAATAAATGAAACGTAATAAGTGTAACTTCCAAAATCAAAAGAATTCAAACTTTCCAAACTAATATGCAAACTTCCAAAACCAATGGGGTACTTCCACTTAGGCACAAATGCAGCAGGTTTCCTGGCAAATAAATGAAACTGATAGATAATAAGGTCCAAAATCAATATGTCAAGATGCACACAAAATGCAAAACTTTCATATTGGTTATGGAACGAAACGTATTGGTTTTGGAAGTCAGCATAGTAGATTTGGTATGTGAAGGACCTGGAAGTGGGACTTCCACATTCATAATGCAAACTTCCAAAACCAACTAGGGTACTGCCACCAATAAAGGCTTCCTGTCAATTAAATTACACTAACACATAAGAAGTTACAAAATCAACATGTCAACTATCACAACAAAAATACAAAACTTTCATATTGGTTATGGAAGGGAACGTATTGGTTTTGGAAGTCAGCATACTGGATTTGGAAGGTAATGTCCAGGAAGTGTGACTTCCAAAATCAAACTTCAGAATTTCCAAGGTCAAATGCCAACTTCCAAAACCAATAGGGTACTGCCACTTAGGCACAAATACAGTAGGTTTCCTGTCAAATAAATGACACTGATAGATAATAACTTCCAAAAACTTCCCCTGTACCTTAGGGGTTTAGACAGCGACCATCAACTGCAACATACCTGGTTCGAATTTGGCCAAAACCTTTGTTGGATTACTTTTCCTTCAGTAATAAAGGCATAAACTTGTCCCCTCAAATGCTTCAATATGCTAACCTTCAAAACCCACAAAAAATCATGTACAGATGCACATAAAGCTAATTATTATGTTACACTAACATACAATATCTTCCACAATCAATATCTTAAGCCACACATTGAATGTGAAACTTCCACACTGATTTTGGAATTGTATTGTTTTTTTAAGTTAGCATACTAGATGGGGAAGGCGAAAGACCTGGAAATGTGATGTCCAAAATCAATATACTACATTCCCAATCAAATATGCTACATATGTCCATACATATGTACATATTGCCCATGTACATTAGGGCTTAAGACGCTGACCATCAATATACATAGATTCCTTCTTAAAGAAATTTCCTGTTGTTTCCTCGTGTCTATTCATGCAGCAGATGATTTTGAATGTCTGAGTCGCTGTTTCTTTCTAAATGATAACCAAGTCCTGTCTAGTCCAACTGCATTTCACTTCTGTAGCTGTGTCTGGCTGTGCCTTTGATATATAAAATTCTAGAATGTTGATGCATCATGAAGGCATGAAAGGTCCTGCAAAATTCTGTGACACACACACACACACACACACACAATTGTGTTTCCATCACTTCAGAGGACATTACATTGACTTATATTAATTTGCTGGAGACTTACCTAACCCCAACCTATGTTTCCCCTATCTTCCCTATTCCTTCTCACTCTTCCACATCAGAAATAACTCCACCAGAACTCCATCTTGAGCCTGAGAAATTACAAACCTAGACAGGAGTGTGGATGTGGCATGAGCATTAAAGTCAAATGCCAATTTCCAAAACCAATAGGATACTGCCACTTTGGCAAAAATAAAGTATGTTTCCTGTCAAATAAATGAAACGTAACGGAAGTGTAACTTCCAAAATAAGAATTCAAACTTTCCAAACTAATATGCAAACTTCCAAAACCAATGGGGTACTTCCACTTAGGCACAAATGCAGCAGGTTTCCTGTCAAATAAATGACAATGATAGACAATAACTTCCAAAATCAATATGTCAAGATGCACACAAAATGCAAAACTTTCATATTGGTTATGGAACGAAACGTATTGGTTTTGGAAGTCAGCATAGTAGATTTGGTATGTGAAGGACCTGGAAGTGGGACTTCCACATTCATAATGCAAACTTCCAAAACCAACTAGGGTACTGCCACCAATAAAGGCTTCCTGTCAATTAAATTACACTAACACATAAGAAGTTACAAAATCAACATGTCAACTATCACAACAAAAATACAAAACTTTCATATTGGTTATGGAAGGGAACGTATTGGTTTTGGAAGTCAGCATACTGGATTTGGAAGGTGTTGAAAAGGCCATTATATTCATCAGAATAATATGCCTTCTGATATACTTCTCTCTCTCTGTTGCCGAGATTGAATGATTGACGCACAGCATCCAGCACAGCAGCCAATCAGCGTTCACGGATCGACGTGCAGGCGATCATCCCGCCCATAGCGCTCAGTGCAAAGATGAAAGCGAGTCCAGCGGAGCGTTGACACAGATGCTGAACTTTTCAGTTTCATATCTTCTATAGTTTATTCATCGTTCGGGTGTTGTGCGTCTATTGAAAGTAAGTGCATTATATGTGATCTTTGTAGGATCGCTTGTGTGTTATGGTATTCTTTTTGCTTGTATACAGTGCGTCACTATGGCTAATGATAAGAGATTATTGTCTTAAGCACGATGCTACGCTTTATATATGTTACTGTTATTCATACTCGCTTACACCGATGTCGTGTCTGTATATTTCGTTTGTATTGCGGTGCAGTTTACTAGTCTAAGTGCTCGTTTTGAGGATTCTAAGTAGTAAACAACTTGATGCGCGTCATGCAGAACATGTCCAGACCAAGCACCGCTATATAGAACAGATTAAGCTGTTTTATTGCTTAACTTAACGTGCATGACATACCTAATTTGTTTTCTTACAACTATTAATCCCTTTAAATTTGTATTTTGCTAAATATACATTGTGTATCTTTGTTTAACAGTCAATGTTAATATTATGTATATTTATTTTTACTCTGTATATTTGTTTTATAGACAGACCACACACACACACATACTGAAAACAACCAACTAAGTAAACTTTTCAACTTTCTACTCATAACTGAGTTGTTGTGGTGACAAATAAACGGGTTACTCCCATATTTCAACCATCTTTGCCTGTCTCTTACCGGACACCCTGTGGCGGGTTTCAAACCTAACCAGCAATATACTTAATGGGAGTGTGCTACCAACAGCTAACTCATCTTTACAGAAGGTAATGTCCAGGAAGTGTGACTTCCAAAATCAAACTTCAGAATTTCCAAGGTCAAATGCCAACTTCCAAAACCAATAGGGTACTGCCACTTAGGCACAAATACAGTAGGTTTCCTGTCAAATAAATGACACTGATAGATAATAACTTCCAAAAACTTCCCCTGTACCTTAGGGGTTTAGACAGCGACAATCAACTGCAACATACCTGGTTCGAATTTGGCCAAAACCTTTGTTGGATTACTTTTCCTTCCGTAATAAAGGCATAAACTTGTCCCCAAATGCTTCAATATGCTAACCTTCAAAACCCACAAAAAATCATGTACAGATGCACATAAAGCTAATTATTATGTTACACTAACATACAATATCTTCCACAATCAATATCTTAAGCCACACATTGAATGTGAAACTTCCACACTGATTTTGGAATTGTATTGTTTTTAAGTTAGCATACTAGATGGGAAGGCGAAAGACCTGGAAATGTGATGTCCAAAATCAATATACTACATTCCCAATCTAATATGCTACATATGTCCATACATACGTACATATTGCCCATGTACCTTAGGGCTTAAGACGCTGACCATCAATATACATAGATTCCTTCTTAAAGAAATTCCCTGTTGTTTCCTCGTGTCTATTCATGCAGCAGATGATTTTGAATGTCTGAGTCGCTGTTTCTTTCTAAATGATAACCAAGTCCTGTCTAGTCCAACTGCATTTCACTTCTGTAGCTGTGTCTGGCTGTGCCTTTGATATATAAAATTCTAGAATGTTGATGCATCATGAAGGCATGAAAGGTCCTGCAAAATTCTGTGACACACACACACACACACACACACACACACACACACACACACACACACACACACACACACAAAAATTGTGTTTCCATCACTTCAGAGGATATTACATTGACTTATATTAATTTGCTGGAGACTTACCTAACCCCAACCATTGTTTCCCCTATCTTCCCTATTCCTTCTCACTCTTCCACATCAGAAATAATTCCACCAGAACTCCATCTTGAGCCTGAGAAATTACAAACCTAGACAGGAGTGTGGATGTGGCATGAGCATTAAAGTCAAATGCCAATTTCCAAAACCAATAGGATACTGCCACTTTGGCAAAAAAAAAAAAATGAAATTAAAAAATTTGGGGAAACCCCCAAACCCAAAACAAAAACCCACCCAAAATTTTGTCAATTAAAACAAAAATAATTTTCCCTAAATTTAGGGCCCAAATCAAATTAATGTTTTAAAAAATCCCTTGGTTTTGGAACCCAAAGGGAAAGGTGATGGGTTTTAAAGAAAAAGTTTCCCAATCAAATTTAAAAGGTTTCCCCTTTGAAAAAAAATTTGTTTAAAATAAATAAAAAGAAGTTAAAATTTCAAAAAAAAAAACCCCAACAAAAACAAACTTTTTTAAAAAGGGGACTTTTTTTAAAAATCGGGTTTTTAACCCAAAGTTACTTCCAAAATCAAATTAAAAAAATTTCCCAAAACTTTAATTAAAAACAAAGTTGGTTTTGGAAACAAAATAAAAGTAGTTTTTAAAATAAAAACCTGAATTTAAAAATTAAACTTCCCAAAAAAAAACAGGACTCCAAACCGGGCCCCCAAATTTTCTAAAATTTGAAGTTTAAAATAACTTCCCCAAATAAAAAAAAAAAAATTGGTTTCCCTTTTGGTTTTTTTGGGGGGTTATTAAAAAAAATTCCAAAGGGATCCAAAAAAATTTAATTAATTTCATAACCAAAAAAAATCCACTTCAAAACCCCAAATTTAAATTTGAAAACATGTTTTAATTAAATTTTTTAAGTTTAGAAACTAAAAAACAACCGGTAAATGCCAAAACCTTTCCCTTAAAAAAATATTTCCCCTTTAAATTGTAAACCTTCCCAAAAACCGCCTAAATAAAAGTTTCCTAAAAAATTTTCCCCTTTTTTTATTTCCCCAAAAAGGTTTAAAATTTAAATTTGTTTTTTCCCTTTAAAAAAAACCAAAGTCCCTATCCAAACCATTTCAATTTTAAAATTTTGCCTTTAAATTTTAAATTTTTGTTTACAAAAAAAGGGAAAAGTTGTTTTTTCCCCCAACACAAAAAAACCGGTGTTTCCTTTAAAACCAACCCTTCATTTTTCCCCTTTTTTTGGGGTTTTTTAAAAAATTTAAGTTTCCCCCCAAAATTCCTTTCCCCCCAAACCAAAAACCCCCCCCCCAAAAAAAAATTTTTCCAAAAGGGAGGGCTTTTCCCAAAACCCCCAAAACCCCAAAAACCCAAATTTTTTCTTTCCCTTTTTTAAAAATTAAAAATTTCCTTTAAAAATTTAAACTCTTATTCCCAAAAAAAATCAAATTTTTAAAAAATTCCCCTTTCAAAAAATTTTTCTTAAAATAAAGAAAAACAGGTTTGAAAAAAAATTTCCTTTAAATAATTGCCCCAAAAAAATATTTTAAAGGCACCAAAAATTTCCCCAAAAAAAATTTTTTAAATAAAATAAAATAAATTTTCAAAACCAAAAATCAAAACTTTTAACTTATTTGAAATAAAAACCAAAATAGAAAACCAAACTTTAAAAATAAATGACTTAAAAATAAACCTGAAATTCCAAATAAAATTTTAAAAAAATGCCGGTACTGCCACCAATAAAGGCTTCCTGTCAATTAAATTACACTAACACATAAGAAGTTACAAAATCAACATGTCAACTATCACAACAAAAATACAAAACTTTCATATTGGTTATGGAAGGAACGTATTGGTTTTGGAAGTCAGCATACTGGATTTGGAAGGTAATGTCCAGGAAGTGTGACTTCCAAAATCAAACTTCAGAATTTCCAAGGTCAAATGCCAACTTCCAAAACCAATAGGGTACTGCCACTTAGGCACAAATACAGTAGGTTTCCTGTCAAATAAATGACACTGATAGATAATAACTTCCAAAAACTTCCCTGTACCTTAGGGGTTTAGACAGCGACCATCAACTGCAACATACCTGGTTCGAATTTGGCCAAGACCTTTGTTGGATTACTTTTCCTTCCGTAATAAAGGCATAAAATTGTCCCCCAAATGCTTCAATATGCTAACCTTCAAAACCCACAAAAAATCATGTACAGATGCACATAAAGCTAATTATTATGTTACACTAACATACAATATCTTCCACAATCAATATCTTAAGCCACACATTGAATGTGAAACTTCCACACTGATTTTGGAATTGTATTGTTTTTTTAAGTTAGCATACTAGATGGGGAAGACGAAAGACCTGGAAATGTGATGTCCAAAATCAATATACTACATTCCCAATCTAATATGCTACATATGTCCATACATACGTACATATTGCCCATGTACCTTAGGGCTTAAGACGCTGACCATCAATATACATAGATTCCTTCTTAAAGAAATTTCCTGTTGTTTCCTCGTGTCTATTCATGCAGCAGATGATTTTGAATGTCTGAGTCGCTGTTTCTTTCTAAATGATAACCAAGTCCTGTCTAGTCCAACTGCATTTCACTTCTGTAGCTGTGTCTGGCTGTGCCTTTGATATATAAAATTCTAGAATGTTGATGCATCATGAAGGCATGAAAGGTCCTGCAAAATTCTGTGACACACACACACACACACACACACACACACACACACACACACACACACACACACAGTTGTGTTTCCATCACTTCAGAGGACATTACATTGACTTATATTAATTTGCTGGAGACTTACCTAACCCCAACCTATGTTTCCCCTATCTTCCCTATTCCTTCTCACTCTTCCACATCAGAAATAACTCCACCAGAACTCCATCTTGAGCCTGAGAAATTACAAACCTAGACAGGAGTGTGGATGTGGCATGAGCATTAAAGTCAAATGCCAATTTCCAAAACCAATAGGATACTGCCACTTTGGCAAAAATAAAGTATGTTTCCTGTCAAATAAATGAAATGTAACGGAAGTGTAACTTCCAAAATAAGAATTCAAACTTTCCAAACTAATATGCAAACTTCCAAAACCAATGGGGTACTTCCACTTAGGCACAAATGCAGCAGGTTTCCTGTCAAATAAATGACAATGATAGACAATAACTTCCAAAATCAATATGTCAAGATGCACACAAAATGCAAAACTTTCATATTGGTTATGGAACGAAACGTATTGGTTTTGGAAGTCAGCATAGTAGATTTGGTATGTGAAGGACCTGGAAGTGGGACTTCCACATTCATAATGCAAACTTCCAAAACCAACTAGGGTACTGCCACCAATAAAGGCTTCCTGTCAATTAAATTACACTAACACATAAGAAGTTACAAAATCAACATGTCAACTATCACAACAAAAATACAAAACTTTCATATTGGTTATGGAAGGGAACGTATTGGTTTTGGAAGTCAGCATACTGGATTTGGAAGGTAATGTCCAGGAAGTGTGACTTCCAAAATCAAACTTCAGAATTTCCAAGGTCAAATGCCAACTTCCAAAACCAATAGGGTACTGCCACTTAGGCACAAATACAGTAGGTTTCCTGTCAAATAAATGACACTGATAGATAATAACTTCCAAAAACTTCCCTGTACCTTAGGGGTTTAGACAGCGACCATCAACTGCAACATACCTGGTTCGAATTTGGCCAAGACCTTTGTTGGATTACTTTTCCTTCCGTAATAAAGGCATAAAATTGTCCCCCCAAATGCTTCAATATGCTAACCTTCAAAACCCACAAAAAATCATGTACAGATGCACATAAAGCTAATTATTATGTTACACTAACATACAATATCTTCCACAATCAATATCTTAAGCCACACATTGAATGTGAAACTTCCACACTGATTTTGGAATTGTATTGTTTTTTTAAGTTAGCATACTAGATGGGGAAGACGAAAGACCTGGAAATGTGATGTCCAAAATCAATATACTACATTCCCAATCTAATATGCTACATATGTCCATACATACGTACATATATTGCCCATGTACCTTAGGGCTTAAGACGCTGACCATCAATATACATAGATTCCTTCTTAAAGAAATTTCCTGTTGTTTCCTCGTGTCTATTCATGCAGCAGATGATTTTGAATGTCTGAGTCGCTGTTTCTTTCTAAATGATAACCAAGTCCTGTCTAGTCCAACTGCATTTCACTTCTGTAGCTGTGTCTGGCTGTGCCTTTGATATATAAAATTCTAGAATGTTGATGCATCATGAAGGCATGAAAGGTCCTGCAAAATTCTGTGACACACACACACACACACACACACACACACACACACACACACACACACACACACAGTTGTGTTTCCATCACTTCAGAGGACATTACATTGACTTATATTAATTTGCTGGAGACTTACCTAACCCCAACCTATGTTTCCCCTATCTTCCCTATTCCTTCTCACTCTTCCACATCAGAAATAACTTCACCAGAACTCCATCTTGAGCCTGAGAAATTACAAACCTAGACAGGAGTGTGGATGTGGCATGAGCATTAAAGTCAAATGCCAATTTCCAAAACCAATAGGATACTGCCACTTTGGCAAAAAAAAAGTATGTTTCCTGTCAAATAAATGAAACGTAACGGAAGTGTAACTTCCAAAATAACAATTCAAACTTTCCAAACTAATATGCAAACTTCCAAAACCAATGGGGTACTTCCACTTAGGCACAAATGCAGCAGGTTTCCTGTCAAATAAATGACAATGATAGACAATAACTTCCAAAATCAATATGTCAAGATGCACACAAAATGCAAAACTTTCATATTGGTTATGGAACGAAACGTATTGGTTTTGGAAGTCAGCATAGTAGATTTGGTATGTGAAGGACCTGGAAGTGGGACTTCCACATTCATAATGCAAACTTCCAAAACCAACTAGGGTACTGCCACCAATAAAGGCTTCCTGTCAATTAAATTACACTAACACATAAGAAGTTACAAAATCAACATGTCAACTATCACAACAAAAATACAAAACTTTCATATTGGTTATGGAAGGGAACGTATTGGTTTTGGAAGTCAGCATACTGGATTTGGAAGGTAATGTCCAGGAAGTGTGACTTCCAAAATCAAACTTCAGAATTTCCAAGGTCAAATGCCAACTTCCAAAACCAATAGGGTACTGCCACTTAGGCACAAATACAGTAGGTTTCCTGTCAAATAAATGACACTGATAGATAATAACTTCCAAAAACTTCCCTGTACCTTAGGGGTTAAGACAGCGACCATCAACTGCAACATACCTGGTTCGAATTTGGCCAAGACCTTTGTTGGATTACTTTTCCTTCCGTAATAAAGGCATAAAATTGTCCCCCAAATGCTTCAATATGCTAACCTTCAAAACCCACAAAAAATCATGTACAGATGCACATAAAGCTAATTATTATGTTACACTAACATACAATATCTTCCACAATCAATATCTTAAGCCACACATTGAATGTGAAACTTCCACACTGATTTTGGAATTGTATTGTTTTTTTAAGTTAGCATACTAGATGGGGAAGACGAAAGACCTGGAAATGTGATGTCCAAAATCAATATACTACATTCCCAATCTAATATGCTACATATGTCCATACATACGTACATATTGCCCATGTACCTTAGGGCTTAAGACGCTGACCATCAATATACATAGATTCCTTCTTAAAGAAATTTCCTGTTGTTTCCTCGTGTCTATTCATGCAGCAGATGATTTTGAATGTCTGAGTCGCTGTTTCTTTCTAAATGATAACCAAGTCCTGTCTAGTCCAACTGCATTTCACTTCTGTAGCTGTGTCTGGCTGTGCCTTTGATATATAAAATTCTAGAATGTTGATGCATCATGAAGGCATGAAAGGTCCTGCAAAATTCTGTGACACACACACACACACACACACACACACACACAGTTGTGTTTCCATCACTTCAGAGGACATTACATTGACTTATATTAATTTGCTGGAGACTTACCTAACCCCAACCTATGTTTCCCCTATCTTCCCTATTCCTTCTCACTCTTCCACATCAGAAATAACTCCACCAGAACTCCATCTTGAGCCTGAGAAATTACAAACCTAGACAGGAGTGTGGATGTGGCATGAGCATTAAAGTCAAATGCCAATTTCCAAAACCAATAGGATACTGCCACTTTGGCAAAAATAAAGTATGTTTCCTGTCAAATAAATGAAATGTTTCCAAAATAAGAATTCAAACTTTCCAAACTAATATGCAAACTTCCAAAACCAATGGGGTACTTCCACTTAGGCACAAATGCAGCAGGTTTCCTGTCAAATAAATGACAATGATAGACAATAACTTCCAAAATCAATATGTCAAGATGCACACAAAATGCAAAACTTTCATATTGGTTATGGAACGAAACGTATTGGTTTTGGAAGTCAGCATAGTAGATTTGGTATGTGAAGGACCTGGAAGTGGGACTTCCACATTCATAATGCAAACTTCCAAAACCAACTAGGTACTGCCACCAATAAAGGCTTCCTGTCAATTAAATTACACTAACACATAAGAAGTTACAAAATCAACATGTCAACTATCACAACAAAAATACAAAACTTTCATATTGGTTATGGAAGGGAACGTATTGGTTTTGGAAGTCAGCATACTGGATTTGGAAGGTAATGTCCAGGAAGTGTGACTTCCAAAATCAAACTTCAGAATTTCCAAGGTCAAATGCCAACTTCCAAAACCAATAGGGTACTGCCACTTAGGCACAAATACAGTAGGTTTCCTGTCAAATAAATGACACTGATAGATAATAACTTCCAAAAACTTCCCCTGTACCTTAGGGGTTTAGACAGCGACCATCAACTGCAACATACCTGGTTCGAATTTGGCCAAGACCTTTGTTGGATTACTTTT
Organism: Siniperca chuatsi; assembly: GCF_020085105.1. NCBI lineage: Eukaryota > Metazoa > Chordata > Actinopteri > Centrarchiformes > Sinipercidae > Siniperca > Siniperca chuatsi. The sequence goes on along the minus strand of NC_058043.1, from coordinate 27,115,300 downwards.
CCTTCCGTAATAAAGGCATAAAATTGTCCCCCAAATGCTTCAATATGCTAACCTTCAAAACCCACAAAAAATCATGTACAGATGCACATAAAGCTAATTATTATGTTACACTAACATACAATATCTTCCACAATCAATATCTTAAGCCACACATTGAATGTGAAACTTCCACACTGATTTTGGAATTGTATTGTTTTTTTAAGTTAGCATACTAGATGGGGAAGACGAAAGACCTGGAAATGTGATGTCCAAAATCAATATACTACATTCCCAATCTAATATGCTACATATGTCCATACATACGTACATATTGCCCATGTACCTTAGGGCTTAAGACGCTGACCATCAATATACATAGATTCCTTCTTAAAGAAATTTCCTGTTGTTTCCTCGTGTCTATTCATGCAGCAGATGATTTTGAATGTCTGAGTCGCTGTTTCTTTCTAAATGATAACCAAGTCCTGTCTAGTCCAACTGCATTTCACTTCTGTAGCTGTGTCTGGCTGTGCCTTTGATATATAAAATTCTAGAATGTTGATGCATCATGAAGGCATGAAAGGTCCTGCAAAATTCTGTGACACACACACACACACACACACACACACACACACACACACACACACAGTGTTTCCATCACTTCAGAGGACATTACATTGACTTATATTAATTTGCTGGAGACTTACCTAACCCCAACCTATGTTTCCCCTATCTTCCCTATTCCTTCTCACTCTTCCACATCAGAAATAACTCCACCAGAACTCCATCTTGAGCCTGAGAAATTACAAACCTAGACAGGAGTGTGGATGTGGCATGAGCATTAAAGTCAAATGCCAATTTCCAAAACCAATAGGATACTGCCACTTTGGCAAAAATAAAGTATGTTTCCTGTCAAATAAATGAAATTTCATATTGTAACGGAAGTGTAACTTCCAAAATAAGAATTCAAACTTTCCAAACTAATATGCAAACTTCCAAAACCAATGGGGTACTTCCACTTAGGCACAAATGCAGCAGGTTTCCTGTCAAATAAATGACAATGATAGATAATAACTTCCAAAATCAATATGTCAAGATGCACACAAAATGCAAAACTTTCATATTGGTTATGGAACAAAACGTATTGGTTTTGGAAGTCAGCATAGTAGATTTGGTATGTGAAGGACCTGGAAGTGGGACTTCCACATTCATAATGCAAACTTCCAAAACCAACTAGGTACTGCCACCAATAAAGGCTTCCTGTCAATTAAATTACACTAACACATAAGAAGTTACAAAATCAACATGTCAACTATCACAACAAAAATACAAAACTTTCATATTGGTTATGGAAGGGAACGTATTGGTTTTGGAAGTCAGCATACTGGATTTGGAAGGTAATGTCCAGGAAGTGTGACTTCCAAAATCAAACTTCAGAATTTCCAAGGTCAAATGCCAACTTCCAAAACCAATAGGGTACTGCCACTTAGGCACAAATACAGTAGGTTTCCTGTCAAATAAATGACACTGATAGATAATAACTTCCAAAAACTTCCCTGTACCTTAGGGGTTTAGACAGCGACCATCAACTGCAACATACCTGGTTCGAATTTGGCCAAGACCTTTGTTGGATTACTTTTCCTTCCGTAATAAAGGCATAAAATTGTCCCCCAAATGCTTCAATATGCTAACCTTCAAAACCCACAAAAAATCATGTACAGATGCACATAAAGCTAATTATTATGTTACACTAACATACAATATCTTCCACAATCAATATCTTAAGCCACACATTGAATGTGAAACTTCCACACTGATTTTGGAATTGTATTGTTTTTTTAAGTTAGCATACTAGATGGGGAAGACGAAAGACCTGGAAATGTGATGTCCAAAATCAATATACTACATTCCCAATCTAATATGCTACATATGTCCATACATACGTACATATTGCCCATGTACCTTAGGGCTTAAGACGCTGACCATCAATATACATAGATTCCTTCTTAAAGAAATTTCCTGTTGTTTCCTCGTGTCTATTCATGCAGCAGATGATTTTGAATGTCTGAGTCGCTGTTTCTTTCTAAATGATAACCAAGTCCTGTCTAGTCCAACTGCATTTCACTTCTGTAGCTGTGTCTGGCTGTGCCTTTGATATATAAAATTCTAGAATGTTGATGCATCATGAAGGCATGAAAGGTCCTGCAAAATTCTGTGACACACACACACACACACACACACACACACACACACACACACACACACACACACACAGTTGTGTTTCCATCACTTCAGAGGACATTACATTGACTTATATTAATTTGCTGGAGACTTACCTAACCCCAACCTATGTTTCCCCTATCTTCCCTATTCCTTCTCACTCTTCCACATCAGAAATAACTCCACCAGAACTCCATCTTGAGCCTGAGAAATTACAAACCTAGACAGGAGTGTGGATGTGGCATGAGCATTAAAGTCAAATGCCAATTTCCAAAACCAATAGGATACTGCCACTTTGGCAAAAATAAAGTATGTTTCCTGTCAAATAAATGAAACGTAACGGAAGTGTAACTTCCAAAATAAGAATTCAAACTTTCCAAACTAATATGCAAACTTCCAAAACCAATGGGGTACTTCCACTTAGGCACAAATGCAGCAGGTTTCCTGTCAAATAAATGACAATGATAGACAATAACTTCCAAAATCAATATGTCAAGATGCACACAAAATGCAAAACTTTCATATTGGTTATGGAACGAAACGTATTGGTTTTGGAAGTCAGCATAGTAGATTTGGTATGTGAAGGACCTGGAAGTGGGACTTCCACATTCATAATGCAAACTTCCAAAACCAACTAGGGTACTGCCACCAATAAAGGCTTCCTGTCAATTAAATTACACTAACACATAAGAAGTTACAAAATCAACATGTCAACTATCACAACAAAAATACAAAACTTTCATATTGGTTATGGAAGGGAACGTATTGGTTTTGGAAGTCAGCATACTGGATTTGGAAGGTAATGTCCAGGAAGTGTGACTTCCAAAATCAAACTTCAAAATTTCCAAAGTCAAATGCCAACTTCCAAAACCAGTACGGTACTGCCACTTAGGCACAAATACAGTAGGTTTCCTGTCAAATAAATGACACTGATAGATAATAACTTCCAAAAACTTCCCCTGTACCTTAGGGGTTAAGACAGCGACCATCAACTGCAACATACCTGGTTCGAATTTGGCCAAGACCTTTGTTGGATTACTTTTCCTTCCGTAATAAAGGCATAAAATTGTCCCCCAAATGCTTCAATATGCTAACCTTCAAAACCCACAAAAAATCATGTACAGATGCACATAAAGCTAATTATTATGTTACACTAACATACAATATCTTCCACAATCAATATCTTAAGCCACACATTGAATGTGAAACTTCCACACTGATTTTGGAATTGTATTGTTTTTTTAAGTTAGCATACTAGATGGGGAAGACGAAAGACCTGGAAATGTGATGTCCAAAATCAATATACTACATTCCCAATCTAATATGCTACATATGTCCATACATACGTACATATTGCCCATGTACCTTAGGGCTTAAGACGCTGACCATCAATATACATAGATTCCTTCTTAAAGAAATTTCCTGTTGTTTCCTCGTGTCTATTCATGCAGCAGATGATTTTGAATGTCTGAGTCGCTGTTTCTTTCTAAATGATAACCAAGTCCTGTCTAGTCCAACTGCATTTCACTTCTGTAGCTGTGTCTGGCTGTGCCTTTGATATATAAAATTCTAGAATGTTGATGCATCATGAAGGCATGAAAGGTCCTGCAAAATTCTGTGACACACACACACACACACACACACACACACACACACACACACACACACACACACACAGTTGTGTTTCCATCACTTCAGAGGACATTACATTGACTTATATTAATTTGCTGGAGACTTACCTAACCCCAACCTATGTTTCCCCTATCTTCCCTATTCCTTCTCACTCTTCCACATCAGAAATAACTCCACCAGAACTCCATCTTGAGCCTGAGAAATTACAAACCTAGACAGGAGTGTGGATGTGGCATGAGCATTAAAGTCAAATGCCAATTTCCAAAACCAATAGGATACTGCCACTTTGGCAAAAATAAAGTATGTTTCCTGTCAAATAAATGAAACGTAACGGAAGTGTAACTTCCAAAATAAGAATTCAAACTTTCCAAACTAATATGCAAACTTCCAAAACCAATGGGGTACTTCCACTTAGGCACAAATGCAGCAGGTTTCCTGTCAAATAAATGACAATGATAGACAATAACTTCCAAAATCAATATGTCAAGATGCACACAAAATGCAAAACTTTCATATTGGTTATGGAACGAAACGTATTGGTTTTGGAAGTCAGCATAGTAGATTTGGTATGTGAAGGACCTGGAAGTGGGACTTCCACATTCATAATGCAAACTTCCAAAACCAACTAGGTACTGCCACCAATAAAGGCTTCCTGTCAATTAAATTACACTAACACATAAGAAGTTACAAAATCAACATGTCAACTATCACAACAAAAAATACAAAACTTTCATATTGGTTATGGAAGGGAACGTATTGGTTTTGGAAGTCAGCATACTGGATTTGGAAGGTAATGTCCAGGAAGTGTGACTTCCAAAATCAAACTTCAGAATTTCCAAGGTCAAATGCCAACTTCCAAAACCAATAGGGTACTGCCACTTAGGCACAAATACAGTAGGTTTCCTGTCAAATAAATGACACTGATAGATAATAACTTCCAAAAACTTCCCTGTACCTTAGGGGTTTAGACAGCGACCATCAACTGCAACATACCTGGTTCGAATTTGGCCAAGACCTTTGTTGGATTACTTTTCCTTCCGTAATAAAGGCATAAAATTGTCCCCCCAAATGCTTCAATATGCTAACCTTCAAAACCCACAAAAAATCATGTACAGATGCACATAAAGCTAATTATTATGTTACACTAACATACAATATCTTCCACAATCAATATCTTAAGCCACACATTGAATGTGAAACTTCCACACTGATTTTGGAATTGTATTGTTTTTTTAAGTTAGCATACTAGATGGGGAAGACGAAAGACCTGGAAATGTGATGTCCAAAATCAATATACTACATTCCCAATCTAATATGCTACATATGTCCATACATACGTACATATTGCCCATGTACCTTAGGGCTTAAGACGCTGACCATCAATATACATAGATTCCTTCTTAAAGAAATTTCCTGTTGTTTCCTCGTGTCTATTCATGCAGCAGATGATTTTGAATGTCTGAGTCGCTGTTTCTTTCTAAATGATAACCAAGTCCTGTCTAGTCCAACTGCATTTCACTTCTGTAGCTGTGTCTGGCTGTGCCTTTGATATATAAAATTCTAGAATGTTGATGCATCATGAAGGCATGAAAGGTCCTGCAAAATTCTGTGACACACACACACACACACACACACACACACACACACACACACACACACACACACACAGTTGTGTTTCCATCACTTCAGAGGACATTACATTGACTTATATTAATTTGCTGGAGACTTACCTAACCCCAACCTATGTTTCCCCTATCTTCCCTATTCCTTCTCACTCTTCCACATCAGAAATAACTCCACCAGAACTCCATCTTGAGCCTGAGAAATTACAAACCTAGACAGGAGTGTGGATGTGGCATGAGCATTAAAGTCAAATGCCAATTTCCAAAACCAATAGGATACTGCCACTTTGGCAAAAATAAAGTATGTTTCCTGTCAAATAAATGAAACGTAACGGAAGTGTAACTTCCAAAATAAGAATTCAAACTTTCCAAACTAATATGCAAACTTCCAAAACCAATGGGGTACTTCCACTTAGGCACAAATGCAGCAGGTTTCCTGTCAAATAAATGACAATGATAGACAATAACTTCCAAAATCAATATGTCAAGATGCACACAAAATGCAAAACTTTCATATTGGTTATGGAACGAAACGTATTGGTTTTGGAAGTCAGCATAGTAGATTTGGTATGTGAAGGACCTGGAAGTGGGACTTCCACATTCATAATGCAAACTTCCAAAACCAACTAGGGTACTGCCACCAATAAAGGCTTCCTGTCAATTAAATTACACTAACACATAAGAAGTTACAAAATCAACATGTCAACTATCACAACAAAAATACAAAACTTTCATATTGGTTATGGAAGGAACGTATTGGTTTTGGAAGTCAGCATACTGGATTTGGAAGGTAATGTCCAGGAAGTGTGACTTCCAAAATCAAACTTCAGAATTTCCAAGGTCAAATGCCAACTTCCAAAACCAATAGGGTACTGCCACTTAGGCACAAATACAGTAGGTTTCCTGTCAAATAAATGACACTGATAGATAATAACTTCCAAAAACTTCCCCTGTACCTTAGGGGTTTAGACAGCGACCATCAACTGCAACATACCTGGTTGAATTTGGCCAAGACCTTTGTTGGATTACTTTTCCTTCCGTAATAAAGGCATAAAATTGTCCCCCAAATGCTTCAATATGCTAACCTTCAAAACCCACAAAAATCATGTACAGATGCACATAAAGCTAATTATTATGTTACACTAACATACAATATCTTCCACAATCAATATCTTAAGCCACACATTGAATGTGAAACTTCCACACTGATTTTGGAATTGTATTGTTTTTAAGTTAGCATACTAGATGGGGAAGACGAAAGACCTGGAAATGTGATGTCCAAAATCAATATACTACATTCCCAATCTAATATGCTACATATGTCCATACATACGTACATATTGCCCATGTACCTTAGGGCTTAAGACGCTGACCATCAATATACATAGATTCCTTCTTAAAGAAATTTCCTGTTGTTTCCTCGTGTCTATTCATGCAGCAGATGATTTTGAATGTCTGAGTCGCTGTTTCTTTCTAAATGATAACCAAGTCCTGTCTAGTCCAACTGCATTTCACTTCTGTAGCTGTGTCTGGCTGTGCCTTTGATATATAAAATTCTAGAATGTTGATGCATCATGAAGGCATGAAAGGTCCTGCAAAATTCTGTGACACACACACACACACACACACACACACACACACACACACACACACACACACACACACAGTTGTGTTTCCATCACTTCAGAGGACATTACATTGACTTATATTAATTTGCTGGAGACTTACCTAACCCCAACCTATGTTTCCCTATCTTCCCTATTCCTTCTCACTCTTCCACATCAGAAATAACTCCACCAGAACTCCATCTTGAGCCTGAGAAATTACAAACCTAGACAGGAGTGTGGATGTGGCATGAGCATTAAAGTCAAATGCCAATTTCCAAAACCAATAGGATACTGCCACTTTGGCAAAAATAAAGTATGTTTCCTGTCAAATAAATGAAACGTAACGGAAGTGTAACTTCCAAAATAAGAATTCAAACTTTCCAAACTAATATGCAAACTTCCAAAACCAATGGGGTACTTCCACTTAGGCACAAATGCAGCAGGTTTCCTGTCAAATAAATGACAATGATAGACAATAACTTCCAAAATCAATATGTCAAGATGCACACAAAATGCAAAACTTTCATATTGGTTATGGAACAAACGTATTGGTTTTGGAAGTCAGCATAGTAGATTTTGGTATGTGAAGGACCTGGAAGTGGGACTTCCACATTCATAATGCAAACTTCCAAAACCAACTAGGTACTGCCACCAATAAAGGCTTCCTGTCAATTAAATTACACTAACACATAAGAAGTTACAAAATCAACATGTCAACTATCACAACAAAAATACAAAACTTTCATATTGGTTATGGAAGGGAACGTATTGGTTTTGGAAGTCAGCATACTGGATTTGGAAGGTAATGTCCAGGAAGTGTGACTTCCAAAATCAAACTTCAGAATTTCCAAGGTCAAATGCCAACTTCCAAAACCAATAGGGTACTGCCACTTAGGCACAAATACAGTAGGTTTCCTGTCAAATAAATGACACTGATAGATAATAACTTCCAAAAACTTCCCCTGTACCTTAGGGGTTTAGACAGCGACCATCAACTGCAACATACCTGGTTCGAATTTGGCCAAGACCTTTGTTGGATTACTTTTCCTTCCGTAATAAAGGCATAAAATTGTCCCCCCAAATGCTTCAATATGCTAACCTTCAAAACCCACAAAAAATCATGTACAGATGCACATAAAGCTAATTATTATGTTACACTAACATACAATATCTTCCACAATCAATATCTTAAGCCACACATTGAATGTGAAACTTCCACACTGATTTTGGAATTGTATTGTTTTTTTAAGTTAGCATACTAGATGGGGAAGACGAAAGACCTGGAAATGTGATGTCCAAAATCAATATACTACATTCCCAATCTAATATGCTACATATGTCCATACATACGTACATATTGCCCATGTACCTTAGGGCTTAAGACGCTGACCATCAATATACATAGATTCCTTCTTAAAGAAATTTCCTGTTGTTTCCTCGTGTCTATTCATGCAGCAGATGATTTTGAATGTCTGAGTCGCTGTTTCTTTCTAAATGATAACCAAGTCCTGTCTAGTCCAACTGCATTTCACTTCTGTAGCTGTGTCTGGCTGTGCCTTTGATATATAAAATTCTAGAATGTTGATGCATCATGAAGGCATGAAAGGTCCTGCAAAATTCTGTGACACACACACACACACACACACACACACACACACACACACACACACACACACAGTTGTGTTTCCATCACTTCAGAGGACATTACATTGACTTATATTAATTTGCTGGAGACTTACCTAACCCCAACCTATGTTTCCCCTATCTTCCCTATTCCTTCTCACTCTTCCACATCAGAAATAACTCCACCAGAACTCCATCTTGAGCCTGAGAAATTACAAACCTAGACAGGAGTGTGGATGTGGCATGAGCATTAAAGTCAAATGCCAATTTCCAAAACCAATAGGATACTGCCACTTTGGCAAAAATAAAGTATGTTTCCTGTCAAATAAATGAAACGTAACGGAAGTGTAACTTCCAAAATAAGAATTCAAACTTTCCAAACTAATATGCAAACTTCCAAAACCAATGGGGTACTTCCACTTAGGCACAAATGCAGCAGGTTTCCTGTCAAATAAATGACAATGATAGACAATAACTTCCAAAATCAATATGTCAAGATGCACACAAAATGCAAAACTTTCATATTGGTTATGGAACGAAACGTATTGGTTTTGGAAGTCAGCATAGTAGATTTGGTATGTGAAGGACCTGGAAGTGGGACTTCCACATTCATAATGCAAACTTCCAAAACCAACTAGGTACTGCCACCAATAAAGGCTTCCTGTCAATTAAATTACACTAACACATAAGAAGTTACAAAATCAACATGTCAACTATCACAACAAAAATACAAAACTTTCATATTGGTTATGGAAGGGAACGTATTGGTTTTGGAAGTCAGCATACTGGATTTGGAAGGTAATGTCCAGGAAGTGTGACTTCCAAAATCAAACTTCAGAATTTCCAAGGTCAAATGCCAACTTCCAAAACCAATAGGGTACTGCCACTTAGGCACAAATACAGTAGGTTTCCTGTCAAATAAATGACACTGATAGATAATAACTTCCAAAAACTTCCCCTGTACCTTAGGGGTTTAGACAGCGACCATCAACTGCAACATACCTGGTTGAATTTGGCCAAGACCTTTGTTGGATTACTTTTCCTTCCGTAATAAAGGCATAAAATTGTCCCCCAAATGCTTCAATATGCTAACCTTCAAAACCCACAAAAAATCATGTACAGATGCACATAAAGCTAATTATTATGTTACACTAACATACAATATCTTCCACAATCAATATCTTAAGCCACACATTGAATGTGAAACTTCCACACTGATTTTGGAATTGTATTGTTTTTTTAAGTTAGCATACTAGATGGGGAAGACGAAAGACCTGGAAATGTGATGTCCAAAATCAATATACTACATTCCCAATCTAATATGCTACATATGTCCATACATACGTACATATTGCCCATGTACCTTAGGGCTTAAGACGCTGACCATCAATATACATAGATTCCTTCTTAAAGAAATTTCCTGTTGTTTCCTCGTGTCTATTCATGCAGCAGATGATTTTGAATGTCTGAGTCGCTGTTTCTTTCTAAATGATAACCAAGTCCTGTCTAGTCCAACTGCATTTCACTTCTGTAGCTGTGTCTGGCTGTGCCTTTGATATATAAAATTCTAGAATGTTGATGCATCATGAAGGCATGAAAGGTCCTGCAAAATTCTGTGACACACACACACACACACACACACACACACACACACACACACACACACACACAGTTGTGTTTCCATCACTTCAGAGGACATTACATTGACTTATATTAATTTGCTGGAGACTTACCTAACCCCAACCTATGTTTCCCCTATCTTCCCTATTCCTTCTCACTCTTCCACATCAGAAATAACTCCACCAGAACTCCATCTTGAGCCTGAGAAATTACAAACCTAGACAGGAGTGTGGATGTGGCATGAGCATTAAAGTCAAATGCCAATTTCCAAAACCAATAGGATACTGCCACTTTGGCAAAAATAAAGTATGTTTCCTGTCAAATAAATGAAACGTAACGGAAGTGTAACTTCCAAAATAAGAATTCAAACTTTCCAAACTAATATGCAAACTTCCAAAACCAATGGGGTACTTCCACTTAGGCACAAATGCAGCAGGTTTCCTGTCAAATAAATGACACTGATAGTTAATAACGTCCAAAATCAATATGTCAAGATGCACACAAAATGCAAAACTTTCATATTGGTACTTGATTTGAAAGGTAAAAGTCCTGGAAGTGTAACTTCCAAAATCAGAATTCAAACTTTACAAACTAACATGCAAACTTCCAAAACCAATAGTGTACTGCCACTTAGGCACAAATGCAGTAGGTTTCCTGTCAAATAAATGACACTGATAGATAATAAATTCCGAAATCAATATGTCAAGATGCACACAAAATGCAAAACTTTCATATTGGTTATGGATTGGTTTAGGAAGTCAGCATAGTAGATTTGGTATGCGAGACCTGGAAGTGGGACTTCCACATTCATAATGCAAACTTCCAAAACCACCTAGGGTACTGCCGCCAATAAAGGCTGCCTGTCAATTAAATTACACTAACACATAAGAAGTTACAAAATCAACATGTCAACCATCACAACACATACAAAACTTTCATATTGGTTTTGGAAGGGAATATATTGGTTTTGGAAGTCAGCATACTGGATTTGGAAGGTAATGTCCAGGAAGTGTGACTTCCAAAATCAAACTTCAAAATTCCAAAGTCAAATGCCAACTTCCAAAACCAGTACGGTACTGCCACTTAGGTACAAATACAATAGGTTTCCTGTCAAATACATGACACTGATAGATAATAACTTCCAAAAACTTCCCCTGTACCTTAGGGGTTAAGACAGCGACCATCAACTGCAAAATACCTGGTATGAATTTGGCCAAGACCGTTGTTGCATTTCTTTTCCTTCAGTAATAAAGGCATAAACTTGTCCCCCCAAATGCTTCAATATGTTAACCTTCAAAACCCACAAAAAATCATCTACAGATGCACATAAAGCTAATTATTATGTTACACTAACATACAATATCTTCCACAATCAATATCTTAAGCCACACATTGAATGTGAAACTTCCACACTGATTTTGGAATTGTATTGTTTTTTTAAGTTGGCATACTAGATGGGGAAGACGAAAGACCTGGAAATGTGATGTCCAAAATCAATATACTACATTCCCAATCTAATATGCTACATATGTCGACTATGCCCAAGGACTCCACTCCCAGAATGCATGTAGCTCTTTAGAGATCTGGGTGTCTTCAGTCAAACTAATGTGCATGCAAGTGGTGTCTGTAACACTGGAGGTAGCCACTGGCCCTGTAAAGCCCACCCAAAATGCATTCAACTGCTACAAGTGAGTTTGTAACCTTGGACCGCACAGTAACTGGCTGCCAGTAGAAATCTGCTCCTATTAACACTTGCAACTCTTGGTCGTTAGCACCCTCTAGTGGAAAGTCTGCAAGCTGCAGCCCTCTTTTCTTTATTTCTGTTTGAATGGGCTGCTCGGGACCTTAATCAGAGCTGTACACACCTGAGGAGTCTCTACTGCCTCTATCTCAAGTCTCTTTCAGTGTTCCACATGTTCTCAAGCTGAACTCTCACAATATTGCATTTCTGTCACAGGAGAGGTGGAACCAAAACATGGAGGTTGAGTGTCTCTTGCCTTACAACTGGCAACCCTAGTGCTCTGACTACGCTTCTGTGAATGAAACTACGCTGGCTGCCTCCATCTAACAGACAGCGAGTTATCTTTCTCTTTGGGCCTAAATCCATGCCTTAACTGTCTGAAGCAGTACTGTCTTCTGAGTATCTGTCTTAACCTTTACAGAACTAGTCACAGAAGACAACACAGCATCTGTAGTAGTCCCACTGTTCATAGTTGTCATCTGTTGTTGTGAGCCCCGCAATAGTTCTAGCTGCTGCTCCAGTCAAATAGCATCTGAGGTAAGTAAACTTATCTGTCTTGCATAACGCATCATTTTCGTGAATAGCTGTTTCATACTGAGACCAGAATTCCTGCCACTGGCTTATTTCACCATCATATTTGGCTATCATTAGCTTGGGAAGTTTAACAGTCTGTCTGGATTGGGATGATTTGATCCGAGCTTACGCCGCTGACTCGCTCTCACGGCCCTCGTGTCCATTCATGCAGCAGATGATTTTAATGTCTGAGTCGCTGTTTCTTCCTAAATGATAACCTAATAAGTCCTGTCCAGTCCAACTGCATTTCACTTTTGAAGCTAACAATGTGGTTATAGTTATATCCAAGTTAAAGGATAAGTTCACATCAAGTATGTCTTAACAAAATACTCACATTTTCATATGCAAATTGAAAGCACGGTCGGTCGCTTAAATTGTTCCTCTTGTGCATACTGACTGCCAAGAGATCCCTTGTTAAAGAAACTTCCTGTTGTTTCCTCTTGTCCCTTCATACAGCAGATTATTTTGAATGTCTGAGTCATTGTTTCTTTCTAAATGATAACCAAGTACTGCATTTCACTTCTTTAGCTGTGTCTGGCTGTGCCTTTGATATATAATGTTGATGCATCATAAATAGATGAAAGGTCCTGCAAAATTCTGTGAGACACACACACACACACACACACACACACTCAGAAATAACTCCACCAGAACTCCATCTTGAGCCTGAGAAATTACAAACCTAGACAGGAGTGTGGATGTGGCATATTAAAGTCAAATGCCAGTTTCAAAACCATAGGATACTGCCACTTTGGCAAAAAAAAAGTATGTTTCTGTCAAATAAATGAAACGTAACGGAAGTGTAACTTCCAAAATAAGAATTCAAACTTTCCAAACTAATATGCAAACTTCCAAAACCAATAGTGTACTGCCACTTAGGCACAAATGCAGTAGGTTTACTGTCAAATAAATGACAATGATAGATAATAACTTCCAAAATCAATATGTCAAGATGCACACAAATGAAAACTTTCATATTGGTTATGGAACAAACGTATTGGTTTTGAAGTCAGCATAGTAGATTTGGTATGTGAAGGACCTGGAAGTGGGACTTCCACATTCATAATGCAAACTTCAAAACCAACTAGGTACTGCCACCAATAAAGGCTTCCTGTCAATTAAATTACACTAACACATACATGTCAACTATCACAACAAAAATACAAAACTTTCATATTGGTTATGGAAGGAACGCTCTGCAGTTAACACTCCCTGAATTTTCTTTAGTGGTGCAACTCGCGACTTTGAGGCCACAAAACTTGTAACAGTCTCTCCTTGTTTGTTTTGTCCTTGTAGATATGCCACAGCACTGTAAGCCTTTTCACTTGCATCACAGTAGACATGCAACTTTACAGTGTGTGAGTCTGGCTGAATCTCAATGTGGTACCACCTGGGAATGGCCACCAGGTGGAGCAGTGGTAACTCTGCACACCACTGTTCCCATTTGTCAGTCAAATCAGTGGGTAATGGTTCATCCCAACTGAGCCCTCTTTCCCCCATTTCTTGGAAAAGGCACTTCACTCTAACAGTAAAGGGAGTGAGAAAGCCAATGGGGTCAAATATGCGGGCTGCTGTTTGTAGTACACCTCTCTTTGTGTTTTCTTTGTCTTTTAAAATGTTCATTAGTCCTCTTTGATCAAACACAAAATCGGCCTCCTCTGGTCTCCACACGAGTCCTAGAACCTTGAGCACATTTCCACAGGACTCTCCAGTGCACTGTACTCCTTTATCTTTCCACATTGCTCTCAGATCAGGTGAGTTGGTTACCTATTTGCACAGGTTCATGCCTGCCTGACAGAGAATGTCCTTTGCTGCTGTTGTCACATGTACAGCCTCCTGCACATCTGGTGAGCTCCAAATTAAGTCGTCAACATACAAAGAGTCTCTGAGTGTCTGTGCTGCCTTTGGTTGTACTGTTTCAGATTGTTTGAGATGTTTTCCTATTGCGGCAGCAAGCAAGAATGGGCTGGGAGACACTCCAAAAACTACTCTGTTCATTCTCAGACACGTACCTCATTTTTACAGTCTTTAGTTGGAGGTCCGTGCAGCCACAGGAACCTAACAGCGTCTTTGTCCTTTTCAGAAAGAGAGATCTGGAGAAAAGCCTTGGTTATATCTGCAGTGAATGCTATCTCGTGCAGTCTGAACTGAATAAGCACGTCCAGCAGGTTTGGGTTTAGGTTGGGTCCACTGTACAAACAGTCATTGAGTGATGAGCAACCTTCCTCATGTGATGATGCATCAAATACCACTCTAAGTTTTGTTGTGGCCTTGTCTTCTCGTACAACAGCGTGATGTGGCATGTAATATTTCACAGTCTCTTGTTTCTCTGCCACTGTTGTATCCTCTATTGCATCCTCACAAATGCCTTGCTGGAGGTAGTCCTGTATAACATTGTTGTACCTCTCACACAAGGTTGCATCAGTTTTTTCACAAGACTCTCAAAACGTCTCTTTGCTACCTTTAAGTTGTCTGGAAGTTGTGTCTTATCAGCTCGCCATTGCAACTCTACTTGGCAGCGGCCATTTTCAAAGGTGGTTGTCTTTTCAAAGTCTCGTAGGACATCCGAGTCCTCTGGGCTCTCTGTCTGACTGACTATGCCCAAGGACTCCACTTCCCAGAATGCATGTAGCTCTTTAGAGATCTGGGTGTCTTCAGTCAAACTAATGTGCATGCAAGTGGTGTCTGTAACACTGGAGGTAGCCACTGGCCCCTGTAAAGCCCACCCAAAAATGCATTCAACTGCTACAAGTGAGTTTGTAACCTTTTGGACCGCACCAGTAACTGGCTGCCAGTAGAAATCTGCTCCTATTAACACTTGCAACTCTTGGTCGTTAGCACCCTCTAGTGGAAAGTCTGCAAGCTGCAGCCCTCTTTTCTTTATTTCTGTTTGAATGGGCTCGCTCGGGACCTTAATCAGAGCTGTACACACCTGAGGAGTCTCTACTGCCTCTATCTCAAGTCTCTTTTCAGTGTTCCACATGTTCTCAAGCTGAACTCTCACAATATTGCATTTCTCTGTCACAGGAGAGGTGGAACCAAAAACATGGAGGTTGAGTGTCTCTTGCCTTACAACTGGCAACCCTAGTGCTCTGACTACGCTTCTGTGAATGAAACTACGCTGGCTGCCTCCATCTAACAGACAGCGAGTTATCTTTCTCTCTTTTGGGCCTACAATCCATGCCTTAACTGTCTGAAGCAGTACTGTCTTCTGAGTATCTGTCTTAACCTTTACAGAACTAGTCACAGAAGACAACACAGCATCTGTAGTAGTCCCACTGTTCATAGTTGTCATCTGTTGTTGTGAGCCCCGCAATAGTTCTAGCTGCTGCTCCAGTCAAATAGGATCTGAGGTAAGTAAACGTATCTGTCTTGAATAACGCATCATTTTCGTGAATAGCTGTTTCATACTGAGACCAGAATTCCTGCCACTGGCTTATTTCACCATCATATTTGGCTATCATTAGCTTGGGAAGTTTAACAGTCTGTCTGGATTGGGATGAATTTGATCCGGAGCTTACGTCGCTGACTCGCCCTCTCACGGTCTCTCTCGTGGCCTCCAGTGATCTTTCAATGATGCTAGAGGCGCGAACCTTCCATGTGAGAATATATGCCCATACACATGTACATATGCCTTGTACCTTAAGGGGTTAAGACGCTGACCATCAATAGACATAGATTCCTTCTTAAAGAAATTTCCTGTTGTTATATCCAAGTTAAAGGATATGTTCACATCAAGTATGTCTTAACAAAATACTCACATTTTCATATGCAAATTGAAAGCACGGTCGGTCGCATAAATTGTTCCTCTTGTGCATACTGACTGCCAAGAGATCCCTTGTTAAAGAAACTTCCTGTTGTTTCCTCTTGTCCCTTCATACAGCAGATTATTTTGAATGTCTGAGTCATTGTTTCTTTCTAAATGATAACCAAGTCCTGCATTACACTTCTGTAGCTGTGTCTGGCTGTGCCTTTGATATATAAGATTCTAGAATGTTGATGCATCATAAATAGATGAAAGGTCCTGCAAAATTCTGTGACACACACACACACACACACACACACACACACACACACACACACACACACAGTTGTGTATCCATCACTTCAGAGGACATTACATTGACTTATATTAATTTGCTGGAGACTTACCTAACCCCAATCATTGTTTCCCCTATCTTCCCTATTCCGTCTCACTCTTCCACATCAGAAATAACTCCACCAGAACTCCATTTTGAGCCTGAGAAATTACAAACATAGACAGGAATGTGGATGTGGCATGAGCATTACAGTCAAATGCCAGTTTCCAAAACCAATAGGATACTGCCACTTTGACAATAATAAAGTAGGTTTCCTGGCAAATAAATGAAACTGATAGATAATAACTTCCAAAATCAATATGTAAAGATGCACTCAAAAATGCAAACCTTTCATATTGGTTATGGAACAAAACGTATTGGTTTTGGAAGTCAGCATAGTACATTTGGTATGTGAAAGACCTGGAAGTGTGACTTCCACATTCATAATGCAAACTTCCAAACCAACTAGGGTACTGCCAACAATAAAGGCTTCCTGTCAATTAAATTACACTAACACATAAGAAGTTAGAAAATCAACATGTCAACCATCACAACACATACAAAACTTTGATATTGGTTTTGGAAGGGAACGTAATAGTTTTGGAATTCAGCATACTGGATTTGGAAGGTCATGTCCAGGAAGTGTGACTTCCACAATCAAACTTCAAAATTTCCAAAGTCAAATGCCAACTTCCAAAACCAGTAGGGTACTGCCACTTAGGCACAAATACAGTAGGTTTCCTGTCAAATAAATGACACTGATAGATAATAACTTCCAAAAACTTCCCCTGTACCTTAGGGGTTAAGACAGCGACCATCAACTGCAACATACCTGGTTCGAATTTGGCCAAGACCTTTGTTGCATTTCTTTTCCTTCAGTAATAAAGGCATAAACTTGTCCCCCCAAATGCTTCAATATGCTAACCTTCAAAACCCACAAAAAATCATCTACAGATGCACATAAAGCTAATTATTATGTTACACTAACATACAATATCTTCCACAATCAATATCTTAAGCCACACATTGAATGTGAAACTTCCACACTGATTTTGGAATTGTATTGTTTTTTTAAGTTAGCATACTAGATGGGGAAGACGAAAGACCTGGAAATGTGATGTCCAAAATAAATATACTACCTTCCCAATCTAATATGCTTCATATGCCCATGTACCTTAGGGGTTAAGACGCTGACCATCAATAGACATAGATTCCTTCTTGAAGAAATTTCATATTGTTTCCTCTTGTCCATTCATGCAGCAGATGATTTTGAATGTCTGAGTCATTGTTTCTTTCTAAATGATAACCAAGTTCTGTCCAGTCCAACTGCATTTCACTTCTGAAGCTAACAACGTGGTTATAGTTATATCCAAGTTAAAGGATAGGTTTCAAATCAAGTATGTCTTAACAAAATACTGACATTTCCATATGCAAATTGAAAGCACGGTCGGTCGCTTAAATTGTTCCTCCTGTGCATACTGACTGCCAAGAGATCCCTTCTTAAAGAAAATTCCTGTTGTTTCCTCTTGTCCCTTCATACAACAGATTATTTTGAATGTCTGACTCATTGTTGCTATCTAAATGATAACCAAGTCCTGCATTTCACTTCTGTAGCTGTGTCTGGCTGTGCCTTTGATATATGAGATTCTAGAATGTTGATGCATCATGAATAGATGAAAGGTCCTGCAAAATTCTGTGACACACACACACACACACACACACACACACACACACACACACACACACACACACACACACACACACACTCTCACAGTTGTGTTTCCATCACTTCAGAGGACATTACATTGACTTGTAACTTCCAAAATCAGAATTCAAACTTTCCAAACTAATATGCAAACTTCCAAAACCAATGGGGTACTGCCACTTAGGCACAAATGCAGCAGGTTTCCTGTCAAATAAATGACACTGATAGATAATAACTTCCAAAATCAATATGTCAAGATGCACAGAAAATGCAAATCTTTCATATTGGTTATGGAACGAAACGTATTGGTTTTGGAAGTCAGCATAGTAGATTTGGTATGTGAAGGACCTGGAAGTGGGACTTCCACATTCATAATGCAAACTTTCAAAACCAACTAGGGTACTGCCACTTAGGCACAAATACAGTAGGTTTCCTGTCAAATAAATGACACTGATAGATAATAACTTCCAAAAACTTCCCCTGTACCTTAGGGGTTAAGACAGCGACCATCAACTGCAACATACCTGGTTCGAATTTGGCCAAGACCTTTGTTGGATTACTTTTCCTTCAGTAATAAAGGCATAAACTTGTCCCCCCAAATGCTTCAATATGCTAACCTTCAAAACCCACTAAAAATCATGTACAGATGCACATAAAGCTAATTATTATGTTACACTAAAATGATAACCAAGTTCTGTCCAGTCCAACTGCATTTCACTTCTGAAGCATATTCCTCCTGTGCATACTGACTGCCAAGAGATCCCTTCTTAAAGAAAATTCCTGTTGTTTCCTCTTGTCCCTTCATACAACAGATTATTTTGAATGTCTGACTCATTGTTGCTATCTAAATGATAACCAAGTCCTGCATTTCACTTCTGTAGCTGTGTCTGGCTGTGCCTTTGATTTATAAGATTCTAGAATGTTGATGCATCATGAATAGATGAAAGGTCCTGCAAAATTCTGTGACACACACACACACACACACACACACACACACACACAGACACACTCACAGTTGTTGTTTTCCATCACTTCAGAGGACATTACATTGACTTGTAACTTCCAAAATCAGAATTCAAACTTTCCAAACTAATATGCAAACTTCCAAAACCAATGGGGTACTTCCACTTAGGCACAAATGCAGCAGGTTTCTGTCAAATAAATGACACTGATAGATAATAACTTCCAAAATCAATATGTCAAGATGCACAGAAAATGCAAATCTTTCATATTGGTTATGGAACGAAACGTATTGGTTTTGGAAGTCAGCATAGTAGATTTGGTATGTGAAGGACCTGGAAGTGGGACTTCCACATTCATAATGCAAACTTTCAAAACCAACTAGGGTACTGCCACTTAGGCACAAATACAGTAGGTTTCCTGTCAAATAAATGACACTGATAGATAATAACTTCCAAAAACTTCCCCTGTACCTTAGGGGTTAAGACAGCGACCATCAACTGCAACATACCTGGTTCGAATTTGGCCAAGACCTTTGTTGCATTTCTTTTCCTTCAGTAATAAAGGCATAAACTTGTCCCCCCAAATGCTTCAATATGCTAACCTTCAAAACCCACAAAAAATCATGTACAGATGCACATAAAGCTAATTATTATGTTACACTAACATACAATATCTTCCACAATCAATATCTTAAGCCACACATTGAATGTGAAACGTCCACACTGATTTTGGAATTGTATTGTTTTTTTAAGTTAGCATACTAGATGGGGAAGGTGAAAGACCTGGAAATGTGATGTCCAAAATCAATATACTACATTCCCAATCTAATATGCTACATATGCCCATACATACATGTACATATGCCCATGTACCTTAGGGTCTAAGATGCTGACCATAAATATACATAGATTCCTTCTTAAAGAAATTTCCTGTTGTTTCCTCTTGTCCATTCATACAGCAGATGATTTTGAATGTCTGAGTCATTGTTTCTTTCTAAATGATAACCAAGTCCTGTCATTAGTCAACTGCATTTCACTGTGTAGCTGTGTCTGGCTGTGCCTTTGATATATAAGATTCTAGAATGTTGATGCATCATGAATAGATGAAAGGTCCTGCAAAATTCTGTGACACACACACACACACACACACACACACACACACACACACACACACACACAGTTGTGTATCCATCACTTCAGAGGACATTACATTGACTTATATTAATTTGCTGGAGACTTACCTAACCCCAATCATTGTTTCCCCTATCTTCCCTATTCCTTTCTTAAAGAAAATTCCTGTTGTTTCCTCTTGTCCCTTCATACAGCAGATTATTTTGAATGTCTGAGTCATTGTTTCTTTCTAAATGATAACCAAGTCCTGTCTAGTCCAACTGCATTTCACTTCTGTAGCTGTGTCTGGCTGTGCCTTTGATATATAAAATTCTAGAATGTTGATGCATCATGAAGGCATGAAAGGTCCTGCAAAATTCTGTGACACACACACACACACACACACACACACACACACACACACACACACACACACACAGTTGTGTTTCCATCACTTCAGAGGACATTACATTTACTTATATTAATTTGCTGGAGACTTACCTAACCCCAACCATTGTTTCCCCTATCTTCCCTATTCCTTCTCACTCTTAAACATCAGAAATAACTTCACCAGAACTCCATCTTGAGCCTGAGAAATTACAAACCTAGACAGGAGGGTGGATGTGGCATGAGCATTAAAGTCAAATGCCAGTTTCCAAAACCAATAGGATACTGCCACTTTGGCAATAATAAAGTAGGTTTCCTGTCAAATAAATGACACTGATAGTTAATAACGTCCAAAATCAATATGTCAAGATGCACACAAAATGCAAAACTTTCATATTGGTAAGGAAACTTGATTTTGAAGGAAAGGTTTGGAAAAAGTCCTGGAAGTGTAACTTCCAAAATCAGAATTCAAACTTTCCAAACTAACATGCAAACTTCCAAAACCAATAGTGTACTGCCACTTAGGCACAAATGCAGTAGGTTTACTGTCAAATAAATGACAATGATAGATAATAACTTCCAAAATCAATATGTCAAGATGCACACAAAATGCAAAACTTTCATATTGGTTATGGATTGGTTTAGGAAGTCAGCATAGTAGATTTGGTATGTGAAGGACCTGGTAGTGTGACTTCCACATTCATAATGCAAACTTCCAAAACCACCTAGGGTACTGCCGCCAATAAAGGCTGCCTGTCAATTAAATTACACTAACACATAAGAAGTTACAAAATCAACATGTAAACTATCACTACACATACAAAACTTTCATATTGGTTTTGGAAGGGAACATATTGGTTTTGGAAGTCAGCATACTGGATTTGGAATGTAATGTCCAGGAAGTGTGACTTCCACAATCAAACTTCAAAATTTCCAAGGCCAAATGCCAACTTGACCAAAACTTCAATAGGGTTACTGCCACCATTGCAGGCACAAATACAGTAGGTTTCCTGTCAAATACATGACACTGATAGATAACAACTTCCAAAAATATCTTAAGCTTGCCTTGTACCTTTTTGGAGGGGATTAAGACAGCTCAAACCATGAACTGCAACATACCTGGTGTACCTTAATTTGGCCAAGAAATTTCCTGTTTTCCTCTTGTCCATTCATCCAGCAGATGATTTTGAATGTCTGAGACGCTGTTTCTTCCTAAATGATAACCAAGTCCTGTCCAGTCCAACTGCATTTCATTTCCTAACAACGTCATTTCCTTTCATTTACTTTTCTGCCCGTAATAAAGGCATAAACTTGTCCCCCAAATGCTTCAATATGCTAACCTTCAAAACCTACTAAAATTCATCTACAGATGCACATAAAGCTAATTATTATGTTACACTAACATACAACATCTTCCACAATCAATATCTTAAGCCACACATTGAATGTGAAACTTCCACACTGATTTTGGAATTGTATTGTTTTTTTAAGTTAGCATACTAGATGGGCAAGACGAAAGACCTGGAAATGTGATGTCCAAAATCAATATACTACCTTCCCAATCTAATATGCTGAATCACAGATATTAGAGCATTGTTAAAAGAAGGGGTAAGAGATCCCCTTGTACATTCTTCATTATATACTTCTGTTAGGATGGGTGCAAGTAAGTCTATATATTGTTCATAATATTCAACAGGGAGCCCATCTAATCCTGCTGATTTTCCATTCCGCATAATAGATACAGCTTTTCTGACTTCAAGTTCTGTTATTGGACCTTCTAGCAAACTCACCTCTTCTGAGGACAGTTTAGGTAGTTTGAGATTGGAGAAAAAACTTAGCAATTCTTCTTGTTTAGGATTAATATCAGCTGTGTATAATTCCTTATAGAACTGCTGCAATACATCATTTATTTCCTTTGTTGAGGTAACTATTGAACTTCCTTTCTTAATAGCGGCTATTAAATTGCATGTATTCTTTTGTTTCAACTGTCTGGCTAGCAGTTTACCAGTTTTCTCCCCATCTTCATAGAAAGCAGCTCCCAGTCTAAATAAGGCATATTCTACCTTTTTATTATACATTTCCTGAAGTTCAAATTTAAATTTACAAATATCTTGATACAATTGATTTGAAAAGTGTTTGGATAATTCTTTTTCATAATTCTTAATTTTGTTATCTAATTCCTGTATTCTGTCCAGGTCCTCCCTTTTCCATTTCGATGCATAGCCTATTATCTTTCCTCTTACATATGCTTTAGATGCTTCCCATTCAGTTGATCTTCTATCAGTACTACCAGTATTGATTTCAAAAAAAGACTGTAAATCTTCTTTTAACGATAAACTAAAGGCCTCATGTGATAGAAGTGAAGTGTTTAATCTCCATCTGCCTTTTCTCTCTTTATCGCAGTTAATATCAATGCCTAACTTCACAGCGGCATGATCTGATAAAGCGATAGCATTTATTTTGCAATGTGTAACATGCTTTGTCAAGGTATTCGAGATCAGAAACATATCAATTCTGGAGTGGGATTTATGACAATGTGAGTAAAAGGTATATTCCCTCTCGTGCGGATTCACTAGACGCCAAATATCCACTAACCCATTATCTTCACTCATCATATGAATAGCTACTCTGTCTATGCGGATGCGGTTGGTTACTAAATTTACTTTTGTCTAGAAAAGCATCCCAAACTTGATTAAAATCTCCGGCCAGGATTATTTGACCTTCCATTTCCCCTAAGGTCTTGTTTACTTCATAGAAAAAACTAGGATCCCCTATATTTGGTGCGTAGATGTTACACAACACCACTGTGATACCGTTTATCTGGGCCTGTACACAGACCATTCTCCCTTCACAATCTTTGACCTCACCAATCAGGCTAAAATTTAATTTCTTGTTCACTAGTATAACAACGCCATTCCGCTTGCTGGAAAAAGAGCTATGGAATACTTGTCCGACCCATCCATATTTCAATTTTAGAGCCTCTTCCCCTTGAAAGTGTGTTTCCTGGATAAATGCGATGTTTATTATGTATCAAATAAGCCATAACTTTGCCTCTTTTAATAGGATTCCCACAGCCTTTTATATTCCAAGACATGCATGTAATATAATTCCCTACCATAATGTACTATGTAATATCAAGGGGGAAATAAATAAACAGATAGAATGGGATGGGGAATGCCAAAGCCACTGTCGTGTATATAACGATAGACCTATATGTATATTGCAACCTAGCAAGTATAATAACAAATTTTTAATAGTAAACTTTGTCATGACTGAACCTTTTTTCATAGAAAAATTACAATAAACAAAACCAACACAATTAAGTAACATAAAGTGCTCCCGTAAAACGCAAACTGGGAGCTCTGACCGATCTCCGGTCTCCAAACCAAAACAAAAAAACAGAAAAGCAAAAACAGTTGCAAATATAACATGCAACAACAGAAAATAACTCCTTCTGGTCCGCGGGTCACTCCTCATGCAGCCGGTTGTCGCTGTCCAGCTGCACGCTGCTCGGGCAGCACCTCATCTAAAGTTCAGAACCCACTCGCGATTAATTCCTACTCATGGTTGACTTTATGTTCCTCACCATCCGTAAGCATTACGGTCTTAAAAGGGCATACCTGTTTATGTCTCATTATTGCGCAAAGTGCTGATGAAACGCTCCGCTTCCTCGGTGCTGGTAAAACTACGGTTTCTACCTTTCCAGGTGAATCTCAGGATAGCGGGAAAAGCAAGCGTGTACCTCACATTTAGCTGTTGGAGCGCTTTCTTGGCAGGCAGAAACATCTTTCTTTTTTCAGCCAGTTCCCTCGTCATGTCGGGAAATACGGATAATTTAGCATCTTCCCATTCAATTCCACGGCGCTCTCGCGGCTCTCCAGGCTCACTTTCGCATCAGTCTGTTTTTCGGGCGGGCTCAAATCTGCTTTGGCCTCCATCGGAGGTGGAGTACGCCTGGTCGCCATGCGGTTTGCTTCCTTGAAATATTTGGATGTCGTTGTCATCGCAGTACTGACGGAAAAACGTGATTAAGTTCCTAGAATCCGGATCATGGACGTTGTCAATGTCTTTTTTTCAACAAAATGTCAACTATTGCGTCATAAATTTTATATTAATTTGCGAGTGGATAAGAGCTTATCTAAAGCGCCGCCATCTTGCTTGAGGTACTCCAGAAGTAGCAAGAGATCCCTTCTTAAAGAAAATTCGTGTTGTTTCCTCTTGTCCCTTCATACAGCAGATTATTTTGATAATGTCTGACTCATTGTTGCTATCTAAATGATAACCAAGTCCTGCATTTCACTTCTGTAGCTGTGTCTGGCTGTGCCTTTGATATATAAGATTCTAGAATGTTGATGCATCATGAATGCATGAAAGTCCTGCAAAATTCTGTGACACACACACACACACACACACACACACACACACACACACACACACACACACACACACACTCTCACAGTTGTGTTTCCATCACTTCAGAGGACATTACATTGACTTATATTAATTTGCTGGAGACTTACCTAACCCCAACCATTGTTTCCCCTATCTTCCCTATTCCTTCTCACTCTTCCACATCAGAAATAACTCCATCAGAACTCCATTTTGAGCCTGAGAAATTACAAACCTAGACAAGAGTGTGGATGTGGCATAAAGGCATAAACTTGTCCCCCCAAATGCTTCAATATTCTAACCTTCAAAACCCACTAAAAATCATCCACACATGCACATAAAGCTAATTATTATGTTACACTAACATACACTATCTTCCACAATCAATAGCTTAAGCCACACATTGAATGTGAAACTCCACTGATTTTGGAATTGTATTGTTTTTTTAAGTTAGCATACTAGATGGGGAAGGCGAAAGACCTGGAAATGTGATGTCCAAAATCAATATACTACATTCCTAATCTAATATGCTACATATGCCCATAACTGAGCCCTCTTTCCCCCATTTCTTGGAAAAGGCACTTCACTCTAACAGTAAAGGGAGTGAGAAACCCAATGGGGTCAAATATGCGGGCTGATGGTTGTAGTACACCTCTCTTTGTGTTTTCCTTGTCTTTTAAAATGTTCATTAGTCCTCTTTGGTCAAACACAAAATTGGCCTCCTCTGGTCTCCACACGAGTCCTAGAACCTTGAGCACATTTCCACAGGACTCTGACTCTCCAGTGCACTGTACTCCTTTTTCTTTCCACATTGCTCTCAGATCAGGTGAGTTGGTTACCTATTTGCACAGGTTCATGCCTGCCTGACAGAGAATGTCCTTTGCTGCTGTTGTCACATGTGCTGCCTCCTGCACATCTGGTGAGCTCCAAATGAAGTCGTCAACATACAAAGAGTCTCTGAGTGTCTGTGCTGCCTTGGGTTGTACTGTTTCAGATTGTTTGAGATGTTTTCCTATTGCGGCAGCAAGCAAGAATGGGCTGGGAGACACTCCAAAAACTACTCTGTTCATTCTCAGACACGTACCTCATTTTTACAGTCTTTAGTTGGAGGTCCGTGCAGCCACAGGAACCTAACAGCGTCTTTGTCCTTTTCAGAAAGAGAGATCTGGAGAAAAGCCTTGGTTATATCTGCAGTGAATGCTATCTCATGCAGTCTGAACTGAATAAGCACGTCCAGCAGGTTTGGGTTTAGGTTGGGTCCACTGTACAAACAGTCATTGAGTGATGAGCAACCTTCCTCATGTGATGATGCATCAAATACCACTCTAAGTTTTGTTGTGGCCTTGTCTTCTCGTACAACAGCGTGATGTGGCATGTAATATTTCACAGTCTCTTGTTTCTCTGCCACTGTTGTATCCTCTATTGCATCCTCACAAATGCCTTGCTGGAGGTAGTCCTGTATAACATTGTTGTACCTCTCACACAAGGTTGCATCAGTTTTCAGTTTTTTCACAAGACTCTCAAAACGTCTCTTTGCTACCCTTAAGTTGTCTTGAAGTTGTGTCTTATCAGCTCGCCATTGCAACTCTACTTGGCAGCGGCCATTTTCAAAGGTGGTTGTCTTTTCAAAGTCTCGTAGGACATCCGAGTCCTCTGGGCTCTCTGTCTGACTGACTATGCCCAAGGACTCCACTTCCCAGAATGCATGTAGCTCTTTAGAGATCTGGGTGTCTTCAGTCAAACTAATGTGCATGCAAGTGGTGTCTGTAACACTGGAGGTAGCCACTGGCCCCTGTAAAGCCCACCCAAAAATGCATTCAACTGCTACAAGTGAGTTTGTAACCTTTTGGACCGTACCAGTAACTGCCTGCCAGTAGAAATCTGCTCCTATTAACACTTGCAACTCTTGGTCGTTAGCACCCTCTAGTGGAAAGTCTGCAAGCTGCAGCCCTCTTTTCTTTATTTCAGTTTGAATGGGCTCGCTCGGGACCTTAATCAGAGCTGTACACACCTGAGGAGTCTCTACTGCCTCTATCTCAAGTCTCTTTTCAGTGTTCCACATGTTCTCAAGCTGAACTCTCACAATATTGCATTTCTCTGTCACAGGAGAGGTGGAACCAAAAACATGGAGGTTGAGTGTCTCTTGCCTTACAACTGGCAACCCTAGTGCTCTGACTACGCTTCTGTGAATGAAACTACGCTGGCTGCCTCCATCTAACAGACAGCGAGTTATCTTTCTCTCTTTTGGGGCTAAAATCCATGCCTTAACTGTCTGAAGCAGTACTGTCTTCTGAGTATCTGTCTTAACCTTTACAGAACTAGTCACAGAAGACAACACAGCATCTGTAGTAGTCCCACTGTTCATAGTTGTCATCTGTTGTTGTGAGCCCTGCAATAGTTCTAGCTGCTGCTCCAGTCAAATAGCATCTGAGGTAAGAAAACTTATCTGTCTTGCATAACGCATCATTTTCGTGAATAGCTGTTTCATACTGAGACCAGAATTCCTGCCACTGGCTTATTTCACCATCATATTTGGCTATCATTAGCTTGGGAAGTTTAACAGTCTGTCTGGATTGGGATGCATTTGATCCGGAGCTTACGTCGCTGACTCGCCCTCTCACGGTCTTCCTCGTGTCCATTCATGCAGCAGATGATTTTGAATGTCTGAGTCGCTGTTTCTTCCTAAATGATAACCTAATAAGTCCTGTCCAGTCCAACTGCATTTCACTTTTGAAGCTAACAATGTGGTTATAGTTATATCCAAGTTAAAGGATAGGTTCACATCAAGTATGTCTTAACAAAATACTCACATTTTCATATGCAAATTGAAAGCAAAGTCGGTCGCTTAAATTGTTCCTCTTGTGCATACTGACTGCCAAGAGATCCCTTGTTAAAGAAACTTCCTGTTGTTTCCTCTTGTCCCTTCATACAGCAGATTATTTTGAATGTCTGAGTCATTGTTTCTTTCTAAATGATAACCAAGTACTGCATTTCACTTCTTTAGCTGTGTCTGGCTGTGCCTTTGATATATAAGATTCTAGAATGTTGATGCATCATAAATAGATGAAAGGTCCTGCAAAATTCTGTGAGACACACACACACACACACACACACACACACACACACACACACACACACACACAGTTGTGTTTCCATCACTTCAGAGGACATTACATTGACTTATATTAATTTGCTGGAGACTTACCTAACCCCAACCATTGTTTCCCCTATCTTCCCTATTCCTTCTCACTCTTCCACATCAGAAATAACTCCACCAGAACTCCATCTTGAGCCTGAGAAATTACAAACCTAGACAGGAGTGTGGATGTGGCATGAGCATTAAAGTCAAATGCCAGTTTCCAAAACCAATAGGATACTGCCACTTTGGCAAAAAAAAAAGTATGTTTCCTGTCAAATAAATGAAACGTAACGGAAGTGTAACTTCCAAAATAAGAATTCAAACTTTCCAAACTAATATGCAAACTTCCAAAACCAATAGTGTACTGCCACTTAGGCACAAATGCAGTAGGTTTACTGTCAAATAAATGACAATGATAGACAATAACTTCCAAAATCAATATGTCAAGATGCACACAAATTGGAAAACTTTCATATTGGTTATGGAACGAAACGTATTGGTTTTGGAAGTCAGCATAGTAGATTTGGTATGTGAAGGACCTGGAAGTGGGACTTCCACATTCATAATGCAAACTTCCAAAACCAACTAGGGTACTGCCACCAATAAAGGCTTCCTGTCAATTAAATTACACTAACACATACATGTCAACTATCACAACAAAAATACAAAACTTTCATATTGGTTATGGAAGGGAACGTATTGGTTTTGGAAGTCAGCATACTGGATTTGGAAGGTAATGTCCAGGAAGTGTGACTTCCAAAATCAAACTTCACAATTTCCAAGGTCAAATGCCAACTTCCAAAACCAATAGGGTACTGCCACTTAGGCACAAATACAGTAGGTTTCCTGTCAAATAAATGACACTGATAGATAATAACTTCCAAAAACTTCCCCTGTACCTTAGGGGTTTAGACAGCGACCATCAACTGCAACATACCTGGTTCGAATTTGGCCAAAACCTTTGTTGGATTACTTTTCCTTCAGTAATAAAGGCATAAACTTGTCCCCCCAAATGCTTCAATATGCTAACCTTCAAAACCCACAAAAAATCATCTACAGATGCACATAAAGCTAATTATTATGTTACACTAACATACAACATCTTCCACAATCAATATCTTAAGCCACACATTGAATGTGAAACTTCCACACTGATTTTGGAATTGTATTGTTTTTTTAAGTTAGCATACTAGATGGGGAAGACGAAAGACCTGGAAATGTGATGTCCAAAATCAATATACTACATTCCCAATCTAATATGCTACATATGCCCATACACATGTACATTTGCCCATGTACCGTAGGGGTTAAGATGCTGACCATAAATAGACATAGATTTCTTCTTAAAGAAATTTCCTGTTGTTTCCTCTTGTCCCTTCATACAGCAGATTATTTTGAATGTCTGAGTCATTGTTTCATTCTAAATGATAACCAAGTCCTGCATTTCACTTCTGTAGCTGTGTCTGGCTGTGCCTTTGATATATAAGATTCTAGAATGTTGATAAATCATGAATGCATGAAAGGTCCTGCAAAATTCTGTGACACACACACACACACACACACACACACACACACACACACACACACACACACACACACACACAGTTGTGTTTCCATCACTTCAGAGGACATTACTTTGACTTATATTAATTTGCTGGAGACTTACCTGGTTCGAATGTGGCCAAGACCTTTGTTGCATTTCTTTCGCCCTCATTTCCTTTCATTTCTTTTCTGTCCATAATAAATGCATAAACTTGTCCCCCAAATGCTTCCATATGCTAACCTTCAAAACCCACAAAAAATCATCTACAGATGCACATAAAGCTAATTATTATGTTATACTAACATACAATATCTTCCACAATCAATATCTTAAGCCACACATTGAATGTGAAACGTCCACTCTGATTTTGGAATTGTATTGTTTTTTTTAACTTAGCATACTAGATGGGGAAGGTGAAAGACCTGGAAATGTGATGTCCAAAATCAATATACTACATTCCCAATCTAATATGCTACATATGCCCATACACATGTACATAAGCCCATGTACCTTAGGGGTTAAGATGCTGACCATAAATAGACATAGATTTCTTCTTAAAGAAATTTCCTGTTGTTTCCTCTTGTCCATTCATGCAGCAGATGATTTTGAATGTCTGAGTCATTGTTTCTTTCTAAATGATAACCAAGTCCTGCATTTCACTTCTGTAGCTGTGTCTGGCTGTGCCTTTGATATATAAGATTCTAGAATGTTGATGCATCATGAATGCATGAAAGTCCTGCAAAATTCTGTGACACACACACACACACACACAAACACACAGTTGTGTTTCCATCACTTCAGAGGACATTACATTGACTTGTTGTGTTTGTTTCCATCTTCCCTACTTCTCACTCTTCCACAGAAATAACTCCATTAGAACTCCATCTTGAGCCTGAGAAATTACTGTGGCATGAGCATTAAAGTCAAATGCCAATTTCCAAAACCAATAGGATACTGCCACTTTGGCAATAATAAAGTATGTTTCCTGTCAAATAAATGAAACGTAACAGAAGTGTAACTTCCAAAATAAGAATTCAAAATTTCCAAACTAATATGCAAACTTCCAAAACCAATGGGGTACTGCCACTTAGGCACAAATGCAGCAGGTTTCCTGTCAGATAAATGACACTGATAGATAATAACTTCCAAAATCAATAAGTCAAGATGCACACAAAATGCAAAACTTTCATATTGGTTATGGAAAGAAACGTATTGGTTTTGGAAGTCAGCATAGTAGATTTGGTATGTGAAGGACCTGGAAGTGGGACTTCCACATTCATAAAGCAAATTTCTTAAACCAACTACGGTACTGCCACCAATAAAGGCTTCCTGTCAATTAAATTACACTAACACATAAGAAGTTACAAAATCAACATGTCAACCATCACAACACATACAAAACTTTGAAATTGGTTTTGGAAGGGAACGTAATAGTTTTGGAAGTCAGCATACTGGATTTGGAAGGTCATGTCCAGGAAGTGTGACTTCCACAATCAAACTTCAAAATTTCCAAAGCCAAATGCCAACTTCCAAAACCAATAGGGTACTGCCACTTAGGCACAAATACAGTAGGTTTCCTGTCAAATACATGACACTGATAGATAATAACTTCCAAAAACTTCCCCTGTACCTTAGGGGTTAAGACAGCGACCATCAACTGCAACATACCTGGTTCGAATTTGGCCAAGACCTTTGTTGCATTTCTTTTCCTTCAGTAATAAAGGCATAAACTTGTCCCCCCAAATGCTTCAATATGCTAACCTTCAAAACCCACAAAAAATCATCTACAGATGCACATAAAGCTAATTATTATGTTACACTAACATACAATATCTTCCACAATCAATATCTTAAGCCACACATTGAATGTGAAACGTCCACACTGATTTTGGAATTGTATTGTTTTTTTAAGTTAGCATACTAGATGGGGAAGGTGAAAGACCTGGAAATGTTATCTCCAAAATCAATATACTACATTCCCAATCTAATATGCTACATATGCCCATACACATGTACATAGGCCCATGTACCTTAGGGGTTAACATGCTGACCATAAATAGACATAGATTTCTTCTTAAAGAAATTTCCTGTTGTTTCCTCTTGTCCATTCATCCAGCAGATGATTTTGATTGTCTGAGTCGCTGTTTCTTCCTAAATGATAACCAAGTCCTGTCCAGTCCAACTGCATTTCATGTCTGAAGCTAACAACGTGGTTATAGTTATATCGAAGTTAAAGGATAAGTTCACATCAAGTCTTTCTTAACAAAATACTCACATTTCCATCTGCAAATTGAAAGCTCGGTAGGTCGCTTAAATTGTTCTTCCTGTGCATACTGACTGCCAAGAGATCCCTTCTTAAAGAAAATTCCTGTTGTTTCCTCTTGTCTCTTCATACAGCAGATTATTTTGAATGTCTGAGTCATTGTTTCTTTCTAAATGATATCAAAGTCCTGCATTTCACTTCTATAGCTGTGTCTGGCTGTGCCTTTGATATATAAGATTCTAGAATGTTGATGCATCATGAATGCATGAAAGTCCTGCAAAATTCTGTGACACACACACACACACACACACACACACACACACACACACACACACACACACACACACACACACACAGTTGTGTTTCCATCACTTCACAGGACATTACATTGACTTATATTAATTTGCTGGAGACTTACCTAACACCAACCATTGTTTCCCCTATCTTCCCTATTCCTTCTCACTCTTCCACATCAGAAATAACTCCACCAGAACTCCATCTTAATCCTGAGAAAGTACAAACCTAGACAGGAGTGTGGATGTGGCATGAGCATTAAAATCAATTTCCAATTTCCAAAACCAATGGGATACTGCCACTTTGGCAACAATAAAGTAGGTGTCCTGGCAAATAAATGAAACTGATAGTTAATAACGTCCAAAATCAATATGTCAAGATGCACAATGAATATATATATACCAATATATTGGTACTAGATTTGGAAGGTAAAAGTCCTGGAAGTGTAACTTCCAAAATCAGAATTCAAACTTTCCAAACTAATGTGCAAACTTCCAAAACCAATAGTGTACTGCCACTTAGGCACAAATACAGTAGGTTACCTGTCAAATAAATGATACTGATAGATAATAACTTCCAAAAACTTCCCCTGTACCTTAGGGGTTAAGACAGCGACCATCAACTGCAACATACCTGGTTTGAATTTGGCCAAGACCTTTGTTGCATTTCTTTCGCCCTCATTTCCTTTCATTTCTTTTCTGACCGTAATAAAGGCATAAACTTATCCCCCCAAATGCTTCAATATTCTAACCTTCAAAACCCACTAAAAATCATCTACACTAGCACATAAAGCTAATTATTATGTTACACTAAAATACAATATCTTCCACAATCAATAGCTTAAGCCACACATTGTATGTGAAACTCCACTGATTTTGGAATTGTATTGTTTTTTTAAGTTAGCATACTAGATGGGGAAGGCGAAAGACCTGGAAATGTGATGTCCAAAATCAATAAACTACATTCCCAATCTAATATGCTACATATGCCCATAACTGAGCCCTCTTTCCCACATTTCTTGGAAAAGGCACTTCACTCTAACAGTAAAGGGAGTGAGAAACCTAATGGGGTCAAATATGTGGGCTGATGTTTGTAGTACACCTCTCTTTTTGTTTTCCTTGTCTTTTAAAATGTTCATTAGTCCTCTTTGATCAAACACAAAATCGGCCTCCTCTGGTCTCCACACGAGTCCTAGAACCTTGAGCACATTTCCACAGGACTCTCAGTGCACTGTACTCCTTTTTCTTTCCACATTGCTCTCAGATCAGGTGAGTTGGTTACCTATTTGCACAGGTTCATGCCTGCCTGACAGAGAATGTCCTTTGCTGCTGTTGTCACATGTACAGCCTCCTGCACATCTGGTGAGGACATCCGAGTCCTCTGGGCTCTCTGTCTGACTGTTGACTATGCCCAAGGACTCCACTTCCCAGAATGCATGTAGCTCTTTAGAGATCTGGGTGTCTTCAGTCAAACTAATGTCCACGCATGTGGTGTCTGTAACACTGGAGGTAGCCACTGGCCCCTGTAAAGCCCACCCAAAAATGCATTCAACTGCTACAAGTGAGTTTGTAACCTTTTGGACCGCACCAGTAACTGGCTGCCAGTAGAAATCTGCTCCTATTAACACTTGCAACTCTTGGTCGTTAGCACCCTCTAGTGGAAAGTCTGCAAGCTGCAGCCCTCTTTTCTTTATTTCTGTTTGAATGGGCTCGCTCTGGACCTTAATCAGAGCTGTACACACCTGAGGAGTCTCTACTGCCTCTATCTCAAGTCTCTTTTCAGTGTTCCACATGTTCTCAAGCTGAACTCTCACAATATTGCATTTCTCTGTCACAGGAGAGGTGGAACCAAAAACATGGAGGTTGAGTGTCTCTTGCCTTACAACTGGCAACCCTAGTGCTCTGACTACGCTTCTGTGAATGAAACTACGCTGGCTGCCTCCATCTAACAGACAGCGAGTTATCTTTCTCTCTTTTGGGCCTACAATCCATGCCTTAACTGTCTGAAGCAGTACTGTCTTCTGAGTATCTGTCTTAACCTTTACAGAACTAGTCACAGAAGACAACACAGCATCTGTAGTAGTCCCACTGTTCATAGTTGTCATCTGTTGTTGTGAGCCCTGCAATAGTTCTAGCTGCTGCTCCAGTCAAATAGGATCTGATGTAAGTAAACTTATCTGTCTTGCATAACGCATCATTTTCGTGAATAGCTGTTTCATACTGAGACCAGAATTCCTGCCACTGGCTTATTTCACCATCATATTTGGCTATCATTAGCTTGGGAAGTTTAACAGTCTGTCTGGATTGGGATGCATTTGATCCGGAGCTTACGTCGCTGACTCGCCCTCTCACGGTCTCTCTCGTGGCCTCCAGTGATCTTTCAATGATGCTAGAGGCGCGAACCTTCCATGCGAGAATTTATGCCCAAACACATGTACATATGCCCATGTACCTTAAGGGGTTAAGACGCTGACCATCAATGGACATAGATTCCTTCTTAAAGAAATTTCCTGTTGTTTCCTCTTGTCCATTCATGCAGCAGATGATTTTGAATGTCTGAGTCGCTGTTTCTTCCTAAATGATAACCAAGTCCTGTCCAGTCCAACTGCAATTCACTTTTGAAGCTAACAACGTGGTTATAGTTATATCCAAGTTAAAGGATAGGTTCACATCAAGTATGTCTTAACAAAATACTCACATTTTCATATGCAAATCGAAAGCACGGTCGATCGCTTAAATTGTTCCTCCTGTGCATACTGACTGCCAAGAGATCCCTTGTTAAAGAAAATTCCTGTTGTTTCCTCTTGTCCCTTCATACAGCAGATTATTTTGAATGTCTGAGTCATTGTTGATATCTAAATGATAACCAAGACCTGCATTTCACTTCTGTAGCTGTGTCTGGCTGTGCCTTTGATATATAAAATTCTAGAATGTTGATGCATCATGAATAGATGAAAGGTCCTGCAAAATTCTGTGACAAACACACACACACACAGACACACACACACACACACACACACACACACACACACACACACACACACACACACACACTCTCACAGTTGTGTTTCCATCACTTCAGAGGACATTACATTGACTTATATAAATTTGCTGGAGACTTACTTAACCCCAACCATTGTTTCCCTATCTTCCCTATTCCTTCTCACTCTTCCACATCAGAAATAACTCCACCAGAACTTCATCTTGAGCCTGAGAAATTACAAACCTAGACAAGAGTGTGAATGTGGCATGAGCATTAAAATCAATTTCCAATTTCCAAAACCAATGGGATACTGCCACTTTGGCAACAATAAAGTAGGTTTCCTGGCAAATAAATGAAACTGATAGATAATAATGTCCAAAATCAATATGTCAAGATGCACAATGAATGCAAAACTTTCATATTGGTACTAGATTTGGAAGGTAAAAGTCCTGGAAGTGTAACTTCCAAAATCAGAAATCAAACTTTCCAAACTAACATGCAAACTTCCAAAACCAATAGTGTACTGCCACTTGGCACAAATGCAGCAGGTTTCCTGTAAAATAAATGACACTGATAGATAATAACTTCCAAAATCAATATGTCAAGATGCACACAAAAATGGAAACCTTTCATATTGGTTATGGAACAAAACGTATTGGTTTTGGAAGTCAGCATAGTAGATTTGGTATGTGAAGGACCTGGAAGTGGGACTTCCAAAATCAAACTTCAGAATTTCCAAGGTCAAATGCCAACTTCCAGAACCAATAGGGTACTGCCACTTAGGCACAAATACAGTAGGTTTCCTGTCAAATAAATGACACTGATAGATAATAACTTCCAAAAACTTCCCCTGTACCTTAGGGGTTAAGACAGCGACCATCAACTGCAACATACCTGGTTCGAATTTGGCCAAGACCTTTGTTGGATTACTTTTCCTTCCGTAATAAAGGCATAAACTTGTCCCCCCAAATGCTTCAATATGCTAACCTTCAAAACCCACAAAAAATCATCTACAGATGCACATAAAGCTAATTATTATGTTACACTAACATACAATATCTTCCACAATCAATATCTTAAGCCACACATTGA
Organism: Siniperca chuatsi; assembly: GCF_020085105.1. Taxonomy (NCBI): domain Eukaryota; kingdom Metazoa; phylum Chordata; class Actinopteri; order Centrarchiformes; family Sinipercidae; genus Siniperca; species Siniperca chuatsi. The sequence continues at coordinate 27,078,741 of NC_058043.1, read as the reverse complement.
ATGTGAAACTTCCACACTGATTTTGGAATTGTATTGTTTTTTTAAGTTAGCATACTAGATGGGGAAGACGAAAGACCTGGAAATGTGATGTCCAAAATCAATATACTACATTCCCAATCTAATATGCTACATATGTCCATACATATGTACATATTGCCCATGTACCTTAGGGCTTAAGACGCTGACCATCAATATACGTAGATTCCTTCTTAAAGAAATTTCCTGTTGTTTCCTCGTGTCTATTCATGCAGCAGATGATTTTGAATGTCTGAGTCGCTGTTTCTTTCTAAATGATAACCAAGTCCTGTCTAGTCCAACTGCATTTCACTTCTTTAGCTGTGTCTGGCTGTGCCTTTGATATATAAAATTCTAGAATGTTGATGCATCATAAATAGATGAAAGGTCCTGCAAAATTCTGTGACACACACACACACACACACACACACACACACACACACACACACACACAGTTGTGTTTCCATCACTTCAGAGGACATTACATTTACTTATATTAATTTGCTGGAGATTTACCTAACCCCAACCATTGTTTCCCCTATCTTCCCTATTCCTTCTCACTCTTAAACATCAGAAATAACTTCACCAGAACTCCATCTTGAGCCTGAGAAAGTACAAACCTAGACAGGAGTGTGGATGTGGCATGAGCATTAAAGTCAAATGCCAATTTCAAAAACCAATAGGATACTGCCACTTTGGCAATAATAAAGTAGGTTTCCTGTCAAATAAATGACACTGATAGTTAATAACGTCCAAAATCAATATGTCAAGATGCACACAAAATGCAAAACTTTCATATTGGTACTTGATTTGAAAGGTAAAAGTCCTGGAAGTGTAACTTCCAAAATCAGAATTCAAACTTTCCAAACTAACATGCAAACTTTCAAAACCAATAGTGTACTGCCACTTAGGCACAAATGCAGTAGGTTTCCTGTCAAATAAATGACAATGATAGATAATAACTTCCAAAAACTTCCCCTGTACCTTAGGGGTTAAGACAGCGACCATCAACTGCAACATACCTGGTTCGAATTTGGCCAAGACCTTTGTTGGATTATTTTTCCTTTTCGTATAATAAAGGCATAAATTGTCCCCCAAATGCTTCAATATGCTAACCTTCAAAACCCACAAAAATCATGTACAGATGCACATAAAGCTAATTATTATGTTACACTAACATACAATATCTTCCACAATCAATATCTTAAGCCACACATTGAATGTGAAACTTCCACACTGATTTTGGAATTGTATTGTTTTTTTTTAAGTTAGCATACTAGATGGGGAAGGTGAAAGACCTGGAAATGTGATGTCCAAAATCAATATACTACATTCCCAATCTAATATGCTACATATGTCCATACATATGTACATGATTTGCCCATGTACCTTAGGGCTTAAGATGCTGACCATAAATAGACATAGATTTCTTCTTAAAGAAATTTCCTGTTGTTTCCTCTTGTCTATTCATACAGCAGATGATTTTGAATGTCTGAGTCATTGTTTCTTTCTAAATGATAACCAAGTCCTGTCTAGTCCAACTTCACTTCTGTAGCTGTGTCTGGCTGTGCCTTTGATATATAAGATTCTAGAATGTTGATGCATCATGAAGGCATGAAAGGTCCTGCAAAATTCTGTGACACACACACACACACACACACACACACACACACACACACACACACACACACACACACAAACACACAGTTGTGTTTCCATCACTTCAGAGGACATTACATTGACTTGTATTAATTTGCTGGAGGCTTACCTAACCCCAACCATTGTTTCCCCTATCTTCCCTATTCCTTCTCACTCTTCCACATCAGAAATAACTCCACCAGAACTCCATCTTGAGCCTGAGAAATTACAAACCTAGACAGGAGTGTGGATGTGGCATGAGCATTAAAGTCAAATGCCAATTTCCAAAACCAATAGGATACTGCCACTTTGGCAATAATAAAGTATGTTTCCTGTCAAATAAATGAAACGTAACAGAAGTGTAACTTCCAAAATAAGAATTCAAAATTTCCAAACTAATATGCAAACTTCCAAAACCAATGGGGTACTGCCACTTAGGCACAAATGCAGCAGGTTTCCTGTCAGATAAATGACACTGATAGATAATAACTTCCAAAATCAATAAGTCAAGATGCACACAAAATGCAAAACTTTCATATTGGTTATGGAAAGAAACGTATTGGTTTTGGAAGTCAGCATAGTAGATTTGGTATGTGAAGGACCTGGAAGTGGGACTTCCACATTCATAATGCAAACTTCTTAAACCAACTAGGGTACTGCCACCAATAAAGGCTTCCTGTCAATTAAATTACACTAACACATAAGAAGTTACAAAATCAACATGTCAACCATCACAACACATACAAAACTTTCATATTGGTTTTGGAAGGGAACATATTGGTTTTGGAAGTCAGCATACTGGATTTGGAAGGTCATGTCCAGGAAGTGTGACTTCCAAAATCAAACTTCAAAATTTCCAAAGTCAAATGCCAACTTCCAAAACCTGTACGGTACTGCCACTTAGGCACAAATACAGTAGGTTTCCTTTTAAATAAATGACACTGATAGATAATAACTTCCAAAAACATCCCATGTACCTTAGGGGTTTAGACAGCGACCATCAACTGCAACATACCTGGTTCGAATTTGGCCAAGACCTTTGTTGCATTTCTTTTCCTTCAGTAATAAAGGCATAAACTTGTCCCCCCAAATGCTTCAATATGTTAACCTTCAAAACCCACAAAAAATCATCTACAGATGCACATAAAGCTAATTATTATGTTAGAGCCACTCCAATGAGGCGTTCCCATGAACCACCCATGTGCGAAGCATGTGGTGGGTTAAACACCCAGGAGCATCCTTGTTGGTGTAGGTACCTCTGCAAAGCGGTGTCTGGTTGGTCTGCGCTCATCCCAAGTTCTCTGCAGGCCCCTATGAAATTCGTGCCACAATCTGACCGTAGTTGTTTGGCTGGTCCTCTTACGGCGAAGAAACGCCTCAAGGCATTGATACAGCTTGAAGTGTCCATTGAGGCAATCACCTCAATGTGAACCGCCCTGGAGCTCATACAACAGAATAATATGGCCCACCTCTTGCTCTCAGGCTGAACTCCTCTTGTACGTCTGGTAGTGATGTGCCATGGTCCGAAGACATCTAGCCCCACATACGTGAAGGGAGGGCAGGCCTTGAGACGCTCTGGAGGCAAATCCGCCATTAGTTGCTCCTGCATCCGTCCTCTGAGTCTGCGACAGGTCACGCATTTGTGAAGAGTTGAGTTAATGAGCCTTTTACCTCCCAAAATCCAGAGTCCTGCAGCTCTCACAGCGCCTTCTGTTAAATGGCGGCCCTGATGTTTTACTTGGGTATGATGATGTCTGATGAGCAGCAAGGAAACATGGTTGTCTTTTGGGAGAATTACAGGGTTCTTTTGATCAATCTCTACGTCTGCGTTTTTCAGGTGGCCTCCGATACAGATGAGGTCATTCTGCAAGATAGGGTTGAGACGACGTAGACAGCTGTTTATAGGAATTGGCTTGTCTCTTTCTAGAGTTTCAAATTCCTTTCCAAATGCTTTTCTCTGAACGGCTCTAATGATGACTTCTCTGGCTTGGGAAAGCTCATCTGGAGAGCGAGGCAGCTCACATTTATGCCAACCTCTACACTTGTCCATCATGTTAGGGGACTTGTAAGATCTTGCAACATGAATTAAGAGTGCCACGGCTCGCTGGAGAGTGTTAAAGGTGGAGAACCTCTCAAAACGCTCTATGCTGAGACCTTTCTCGTGTAGCTGGGTGGCATAACTCTTCACATCTGGACGAATCTCTGCATCCAATTCTGGTGAGACTAAACTGAATGACCGAATAGGCTCTGGTTGAATGGAAAGCTTACGCAAAAAGGTAGGTCCGCTGAACCACATTGTTTGTGTGAGACGTGATGCTGGAACAGATCTTGACGCAATGTCAGCCGGATTGTCCTCTGTGCGTACGTAGTGCCACTGTTCAGGATTTGTGGTCTGGCGAATACGCTGGACTCGATTGTGGACATATACATAAAACCGTCTGGATTGGTTATGAATGTATCCAAGGACCACTTTGCTATCAGTGTAGAACTTAATGGAATCTAGCTTCAAGTCCAGTTCATCCTGAATCAGTTCGGCCACTTCCACAGCCAAAACCGCAGCACATAGTTCAAGTCTCGGTATGGTTGGCTCTGATTGAGGAGCAAGTTTAGACTTTCCCATGACAAATCCAATGTCAACAATGTCTTCTTGGATGGTCTTCAAATAGGCTACAGCCCCAATGGCCATAGTAGAAGCATCACAGAACACACAGAGTTCCATCCATTCGGCCTTGGTTAGAGAGAGGCCTGTGTACATCCTTGAAATATGGAAGTGCTTCAACTCTTGGAGTGAGTTTCGCCAAGCCTCCCACTTGCCTAATTTCTCTTCAGGTAATGGAGTGTCCCACTCTGAAGCCTCAGAATTCAGCTCTCTGAGAAAGGCTCTGCCTTGGATTACAACAGGAGCCAAAAAACCCAAGGGATCAAAAACACTGTTCACCATGGAGAGAACTCCACGACGGGTAAACGGTTTTACATCAATTGACACAGAGAAGGTGAATGTGTCCGTAGCTACCTCCCACAGGAGGCCTAAGCTGCGTTGGATGGGTGACTCCTTCTCACAGAGGTCTACCTCTTTTCCAGCTGTCACACAGTCCTCACTTGGGAAAGCTGCCAGGACAGCCGGACTATTCGAAGCAAACCTGTGGAGCCTGAGGTTGGGCTCAGCGAGTGAAGCCTGAGTCCTACGCAGCAAGTCAATGGCTTCAGCATCAGTAGGGACAGAACAAAGACCGTCATCGACATAAAAGTGACGCTCGACAAAGTTGACGGTGTCTTGTCCATATCTTCGTGCACCCTTTCTGACAGCCCTTCTAAGCCCATAAATTGCCACTGCTGGAGACGGGCTGTTCCCAAACACGTGGACCTTCATCCTGTAGTCTACGACTTCACTTGTTACATCATTGTTCTTGAACCATAAAAATCTCAAATAGTTCCTGTGTTTTTCTTCTACGAGGAAGCAGTAAAACATCTGCTGTATGTCTGCCATAACAGCCACCTTTTCCTTTCGGAACCGCATGAGTACTCCCAGAAGGGAGTTGTTAAGATCAGGGCCAGTCAATAGCACATTATTTAAGGAGATTCCGGAGTGTTGGGCACTCGAATCAAACACCACCCTGATTTGACCTGGTTTTTGTGGGAGAAATACTGCAAAGCTTGGTAAGTACCAACACTCTTCATCTTCCCTTAGTCCTGGTGCCACCTCAGCATGATCATTTTCCAGCAGTTTACCCATGAATGCCACATATTGCTGTTCCATCTCCGGCTTTCTTCTCAAGTTGCGCTGAAGTGATTCAAATCGTTTGAGTGCTTGGCTACGGTTGTTGGGCAATCGTTCTCTAGGCTGCCTGAACGGTAGTGGAGCGACCCAACTGTTTGAATCATTTCTGTAGACTTCTTTGTCCATTATGTTCAAGAAAGTCTCATCCTCAATTGATGGTGCCAGCTTGTTGTCCTGTTCGGTGCGGTCAAATACATTTTTACCCAGCCTGTCTTCTTTAGCCCTGCTGAGCCCTAAGACACTCTTCCTGGGCTCTTTGCCATGAAGTTCATCACTGACATGCATAAAACTTGTGCACGGTTGGAGGAGCGATGGCCGTTGACAATCAAGCACTGTTGTCCTGTAAGTGCTGACATTTGGCTTGTGCACATTTCCTAGGCAGACCTCTCCAATCAACACCCAACCTAGGTCAAGACGTTGAGCAAAAGGAGCGTTGGGAGGGCCATTTACTTGTTCCCTTACCTTGTGCACTCTAATTACGTCTCTACCAAGCAGCAGGAGGATCTCTGCAGTGGGGTCCAACTCAGGAATGTGTTCTGCTACTTTGACGAGGTGAGGTTGATGAAGAGCAGCGTTCGGCGTGGGAATTTCAGCCCGGTTGTCAGGTAAGTCATTACATTCAATAAGTGGGGGGAGAGGGATTGTCACTTTCCCATCAAGTGCTTTGACCATAAAATCTTCAGCCCTTCTGCCAAATGTGTCCTCTGTGCCGGAACACGTTCTCAGTAAGTAAGGATATGGCTTACTCTGAATGTTGAAAAGGTCAAAGAAACTGGACGTCGCCAATGACCGGTTGCTTTGGTCATCTAAAACGATATATGCCTTGATGGCTTTATCTGGACAGCCCTTGTGATACACCTTTGCTAGGCATATCTTGAAACATGACCTCCCAACTTGTCCTGCACCACATACTTCAGTACAGCTTGAGCTGACGACTTCCCTACTGTCGTTACCCTCTTCTCCCTCCCCGCCATTCTGCGACGAGGTTACAGGAGCCGTGGTCTGTGGTGGAGGGCCCGGATGCATAGCTGAGACATGTTTAGTGCTGTCACACTCAGAACATTTCACTACTGCAGTGCAGTCCTTCGCCACATGGCTATTTGATCCACAGCACTTAAAGCAGAATCCTCTCTCTTTCAGAAAGGCTTTCCTGTCTTGAAGATCTTTGGCTCTAAAGGCATTGCACTTCTTCAGTGGATGTGGCTTTGCATGTATTGGGCAGCTCTTATTTGGATCACTGGAAGTGCTTGACTGCTGGGGAGACATTGGTCTTATGAACTGCAATGGGGTTCTTGGTGCTTTTAAGATAGGGACTTTCAACCTTTACAGAAGATCCACTAGCATTTAAAAAGACAAAGCTGGGATCATTCCTTTTCTTTGCCTCATAGCAGATGAATCTGGTAAAGAATTCAAATGGTGGAAACCGTCCTCCGTTTTTATCTTTATACCTTGAACCTGCAGAGATCCATTTTTCTTGAAGTCCATAAGGCAGTTTGGCTACTATAGGTTCAATGCCTCGTGCAATGTCCAGGTAGGACAAACCTGGAAGGTAGCCGTCTTCCTTAGCACACTGCACTTCCATCAGCAGATCTGCTAGCTCCCTTAGCTTCAGATTTTCTTTCGCCGAAACCTTAGGGAACTTATCGAGTCGAGTGAAGAGGGCTTTTTCAACTACCTCTGGTGCTGCATAGCATTCCTGAAGACGTTCCCAGGCTTTTCTGAGTGCTATGTCTGGACTTGCTACATGCACTGAACGCAGGCGTTTCACTTGGTTGCTGGATTCTTTGCCAAGCCATCGAGTCATTAAGTCTAGCTCCTCAGTAGCAGTGAGAGCAAGTCCTTGTGTAGCATTTTTATATGAAGACTGCCAAGCACGATAATTTTCCGGTTTATCGTCAAATTCGTACAAGCTTGCACTCACCAGGTCACGTCGAGCTAAATATTGCGCAAGATGTTCAGTTGCAGACACGCCCTGGTCGGGTTTTAGTTGGGGGTAATAGCACGGAGCAGAAATATTCAAGTCAGTATGAAACTTCTTTGAATCGACTTGAGCATCCTCTCTGTCAGTTAAAGTCTCACCGTATGACAGTTTGACTGCCGGTGGAACATAAGCATCATCAAGACCATCCTCTGATAAATTCACATTTTCTATGATATTAGCCTGTCGTGGCTCATGTGAAGGAACATGGACCTGCCGGTATGGAAAGAAGGGATTGTTCGGACTGAAAATGAGAGTGCTATCCGTAGCAGGCTGAAAAGCCTGTGAGCAAGCCTTAGCAGGTGCTCGCTTTGTGGAGCTAGTCGGGCCAAAATGAGTTCAGTCTCTCTTTTTACTTTCTCCAACTGTGATTCAGCTTCTTTAGCTGCCTTTTCTATTTTAGCTTTAGCCTCTCTTTCTGCATATTCAGCACGCACTTTAGCTGCTGCTGCTTTAGCCCGTGCACGGATTACTGCACTGCTTGATGACGCAGATGAGTGAGAAATTCCACTTGCTACAGAAGACTTAGCACGTTTTCCTTCCATCTTGTCACAATGTTCAACACTAACTTTTCTGTCTTTTCACTGTGCTGTCCTCACTGCAGTGTAGCAACTGTAGCTATACAGCCAGCTAACTCTGATGCAAAAATGACGAAAAGTCGTAGTGAGCGATTTCTTGCTGTTTACTGTGGCTTTCAACATCATCTTACATGACAGAGTGAAAACTGTAACAAAGGAAAAAAGTTCGAATGTTTTAACAAATCTTGTCTAATGAAATATACCTGTATCTACATGTAAATAAACACTATAACTATGTTTGTTCTTTTCTTTTCAAACAGTATTGTAACATTAACTTATTAACATAATGAATTTTGTACTTACGACATTGCTTCTAGTGCTAACAACAGATGGATTACATGTGCGCTCATACTGTCAGCTTCCTCTCTTCCATACAGGAAATAACCTCTAACCCCGAACTCCAGGTCTACATCGTATCAAAATAAAAGTCCTTAACATTTTGCCTTAATGGCAACACACTGATAGTTAATAACGTCCAAAATCAATATGTCAAGATGCACACAAAATGCAAAACTTTCATATTGGTACTTGATTTGAAAGGTAAAAGTCCTGGAAGTGTAACTTCCAAAATCAGAATTCAAACTTTCCAAACTAACATGCAAACTTCCAAAACCAATAGTGTACTGCCACTTAGGCACAAATGCAGTAGGTTTCCTGTCAAATAAATGACAATGATAGATAATAACTTCCAAAATCAATATGTCAAGATGCACACAAAATGCAAAACTTTCATATTGGTTATGGATTGGTTTAGGAAGTCAGCATAGTAGATTTGGTATGCGAAAGACCTGGTAGTGTGACTTCCACATTCATAATGCAAACTTCCAAAACCACCTAGGGTACTGCCGCCAATAAAGGCTGCCTGTCAATTAAATTACAGTAACACATAAGAAGTTACAAAATCAACATGTCAACCATCACAACACATACAAAACTTTCATATTGGTTTTGGAAGGGAACATATTGGTTTTGGAAGTCAGCATACTGGATTTGGAAGGTAATGTCCAGGAAGTGTGACATCCAATATCAAACTTCAAAATTTCCAAAGTCAAATGCCAACTTCCAAAACCAGTAGGGTACTGCCACTTAGGCACAAATACAGTAGGTTTCCTGTCAAATAAATGACACTGATAGATAATAACTTCCAAAAACATCCCCTGTACCTTAGGGGTTAAGACAGCGACCATCAACTGCAACATACCTGGTTCGAATTTGGCCAAGACCTTTGTTGCATTTCTTTTCCTTCAGTAATAAAGGCATAAACTTGTCCCCCCAAATGCTTCAATATGTTAACCTTCAAAACCCACAAAAATCTACAGATGCACATAAAGCTAATTATTATGTTACACTAACATACAATATCTTCCACAATCAATATCTTAAGCCACACATTGAATGTGAAACGTCCACACTGATTTTGGAATTGTATTGTTTTTTTAAGTTAGCATACTAGATGGGGAAGGTGAAAGACCTGGAAATGTTATCTCCAAAATCAATATACTACATTCCCATTTCTCTCTTTATCGCAGTTAATATCAATGCCTAACTTCACAGCGGCATGATCTGATAAAGCGATAGCATTTATTTTGCAATGTGTAACATGCTTTGTCAAGGTATTCGAGATCAGAAACATATCAATTCTGGAGTGGGATTTATGACAATGTGAGTAAAAGGTATATTCCCTCTCGTGCGGATTCACTAGACGCCAAATATCCACTAACCCATTATCTTCACTCAACATATGAATAGCTACTCAGTCTTTAGGATGCGGTTGGTTACTAAATTTACTTTTGTCTAGAAAAGCATCCCAAACTTGATTAAAATCTCCGGCCAGGATTATTTGACCTTCCATTTCCCCTAAGGTCTTGTTTACTTCATAGAAAAAACTAGGATCCCCTATATTTGGTGCGTAGATGTTACACAACACCACTGTGATACCGTTTATCTGGGCCTGTACACAGACCATTCTCCCTTCACAATCTTTGACCTCACCAATCAGGCTAAAATTTAATTTCTTGTTCACTAGTATAACAACGCCATTCCGCTTGCTGGAAAAAGAGCTATGGAATACTTGTCCGACCCATCCATATTTCAATTTTAGAGCCTCTTCCCCTTGAAAGTGTGTTTCCTGGATAAATGCGATGTTTATTATGTATCAAATAAGCCATAACTTTGCCTCTTTTAATAGGATTCCCACAGCCTTTTATATTCCAAGACATGCATGTAATATAATTCCCTACCATAATGTACTATGTAATATCAAGGGGGAAATAAATAAACAGATAGAATGGGATGGGGAATGCCAAAGCCACTGTCGTGTATATAACGATAGACCTATATGTATATTGCAACCTAGCAAGTATAATAACAAATTTTGAATAGTAAACTTTGTCATGACTGAACCTTTTTTCATAGAAAAATTACAAAAAACAAAACCAACACAATTAAGTAACATAAAGTGCTGCCGTAAAACGCAAACTGGGAGCTCTGACCGATCTCCGGTCTCCAAACCAAAACAAAAAAACAGAAAAGCAAAAACAGTTGCAAATATAACATGCAACAACAGAAAATAACTCCTTCTGGTCCGCGGGTCACTCCTCATGCAGCCGGTTGTCGCTGTCCAGCTGCGCGCTGCTCGGGCAGCACCTCATCTAAAGTTCAGAACCCACTCGCGATTAATTCCTACTCATGGTTGACTTTATGTTCCTCACCATCCGTAAGCATTACGGTCTTAAAAGGGCATACCTGTTTATGTCTCATTATTGCGCAAAGTGCTGATGAAACGCTCCGCTTCCTCGGTGCTGGTAAAACTACGGTTTCTACCTTTCCAGGTGAATCTCAGGATAGCGGGAAAAGCAAGCGTGAACCTCACATTTAGCTGTTGGAGCGCTTTCTTGGCAGGCAGAAACATCTTTCTTTTTCAGCCAGTTCCTCGTCATGTCGGGAAATACGGATAATTTAGCATCTTCCCATTCAATTCCACGTGCTCGCGGCTCTCCAGGCTCACTTTCGCATCAGTCTGTTTTTCGGGCGGGCTCAAATCTGCTTTGGCCTCCATCGGAGGTGGAGTACGCCTGGTCGCCATGCGGTTTGCTTCCTTGAAATATTTGGATGTCGTTGTCATCGCAGTACTGACGGAAAAACGTGATTAAGTTCCTAGAATCCGGATCATGGACGTTGTCAATGTCTTTTTTTCAACAAAATGTCAACTATTGCGTCATAAATTTTATATTAATTTGCGAGTGGATAAGAGCTTATCTAAAGCGCCGCCATCTTGCTTGAGGTACTCCGGAAGTAGCAAGAGATCCCTTCTTAAAGAAAATTCGTGTTGTTTCCTCTTGTCCCTTCATACAGCAGATTATTTTGATAATGTCTGACTCATTGTTGCTATCTAAATGATAACCAAGACCTGCATTTCACTTCTGTAGCTGTGTCTGGCTGTGCCTTTGATATATAAGATTCTAGAATGTTGATGCATCATGAATAGATGAAAGGTCCTGCAAAATTCTGTGACACACACACACACACACACACACAGTTGTGTTTCCATCACTTCAGAGGACATTACATTGACTTATATTAATTTGCTGGAGACTTACCTAACCCCAATCATTGTTTCCCCTATCTTCCCTATTCCTTCTCACTCTTCCACATCAGAAATAACTCCACCAGAACTCCATCTTGAGCCTGAGAAATTACAAACCTAGACAAGAGTGTGGATGTGGCATGAGCATTAAAGTCAAATGCCAATTTCCAAAACCAATAGGATACTGCCACTTTGGCAATAATAAAGTAGGTTTCCTTTCAAATAAATGACACTGATAGATAATAACTTCCAAAATCAATATGTCAAGATGCACAATAAATGCAAAACTTTCATATTGGTTATGGATTGGTTTAGGAAGTCAGCATAGTAGATTTGGTATGCGAAAGACCTGGAAGTGTGACTTCCACATTCATAATGCAAACTTCCAAAACCACCTAGGGTACTGTTGCCAATAAAGGCTGCCTGTCAATTAAATTACACTAACACATAAGAAGTTACAAAATCAACATGTCAACCATCACAACACATACAAAACTTTCATATTGGTTTTGGAAGGGAACATATTGGTTTTGGAAGTCAGCATACTGGATTTGGAAGGTAATGTCCAGGAAGTGTGACTTCCAAAATCAAACTTCAAAATTTCCAAAGCCAAATGCCAACTTCCAAAACCAATAGGGTACTGCCACTTAGGCACAAATACAGTAGGTTACCTGTCAAATAAATGACACTGATAGATAATAACTTCCAAAAACTTCCCCTGTACCTTAGGGGTTAAGACAGCGACCATCAACTGCAACATACCTGGTTTGAATTTGGCCAAGACCTTTCTTGCATTTCTTTCGCCCTCATTTCCTTTCATTTCTTTTCTGACCGTAATAAAGGCATAAACTTGTCCCCCCAAATGCTTCAATATTCTTACCTTCAAAACCCACTAAAAATCATCTACACATGCACATAAAGCTAATTATTATGTTACACTAAAATACAATATCTTCCACAATCAATAGCTTAAGCCACACATTGAATGTGAAACTCCACTGATTTTGGAATTGTATTGTTTTTTTAAGTTAGCATACTAGATGGGGAAGGCGAAAGACCTGGAAATGTGATGTCCAAAATCAATATACTACATTCCCAATCTAATATGCTACATATGCCCATAACTGAGCCCTCTTTCCCACATTTCTTGGAAAAGGCACTTCACTCTAACAGTAAAGGGAGTGAGAAACCCAATGGGGTCAAATATGTGGGCTGATGTTTGTAGTACACCTCTCTTTTTGTTTTCCTTGTCTTTTAAAATGTTCATTAGTCCTCTTTGATCAAACACAAAATCGGCCTCCTCTGGTCTCCACACGAGTCCTAGAACCTTGAGCACATTTCCACAGGACTCTGACTCTCAGTGCACTGTACTCCTTTTTCTTTCCACATTGCTCTCAGATCAGGTGAGTTGGTTACCTATTTGCACAGGTTCATGCCTGTTTGACAGAGAATGTCCTTTGCTGCTGTTGTCACATGTACAGCCTCCTGCACATCTGGTGAGGACATCCGAGTCCTCTGGGCTCTCATTCTGACTGTTGACTATGCCCAAGGACTCCACTTCCCAGAATGCATGTAGCTCTTTAGAGATCTGGGTGTCTTCAGTCAAACTAATGTCCATGCATGTTGTGTCTGTAACACTGGAGGTAGCCACTGGCCCCTGTAAAGCCCACCCAAAAATGCATTCAACTGCTACAAGTGAGTTTGTAACCTTTTGGACCGCACCAGTAACTGGCTGCCAGTAGAAATCTGCTCCTATTAACACTTGCAACTCTTGGTCGTTAGCACCCTCTAGTGGAAAGTCTGCAAGCTGCAGCCCTCTTTTCTTTATTTCTGTTTGAATGGGCTCGCTCGGGACCTTAATCAGAGCTGTACACACCTGAGGAGTCTCTACTGCCTCTATCTCAAGTCTCTTTTCAGTGTTCCACGTGTTCTCAAGCTGAACTCTCACAATATTGCATTTCTCTGTCACAGGAGAGGTGGAACCAAAAACATGGAGGTTGAGTGTCTCTTACCTTACAACTGGCAACCCTAGTGCTCTGACTACGCTTCTGTGAATGAAACTACGCTGGCTGCCTCCATCTAACAGACAGCGAGTTATCTTTCTCTCTTTTGGGCCTACAATCCATGCCTTAACTGTCTGAAGCAGTACTGTCTTCTGAGTATCTGTCTTAACCTTTACAGAACTAGTCACAGAAGACAACACAGCATCTGTAGTAGTCCCACTGTTCATAGTTGTCATCTGTTGTTGTGAGCCCTGCAATAGTTCTAGCTGCTGCTCCAGTCAAATAGCATCTGAGGTAAGTAAACTTATCTGTCTTGCATAACGCATCATTTTCGTGAATAGCTGTTTCATACTGAGACCAGAATTCCTGCCACTGGCTTATTTCACCATCATATTTGGCTATCATTAGCTTGGGAAGTTTAACAGTCTGTCTGGATTGGGATGCATTTGATCCGAGCTTACGTCGCTGACTCGCCCTCTCACGGTCTCTCTCGTGGCCTCCAGTGATCTTTCAATGATGCTAGAGGCGCGAACCTTCCATGCGAGAATTTATGCCCAAACACATGTACATATGCCCATGTACCTTAAGGGGTTAAGACGCTGACCATCAATAGACATAGATTCCTTCTTAAAGAAATTTCCTGTTGTTTCCTCTTGTCCATTCATGCAGCAGATGATTTTGAATGTCTGAGTCGCTGTTTCTTCCTAAATGATAACCAAGTCCTGTCCAGTCCAACTGCAATTCACTTTTGAAGCTAACAACGTGGTTATAGTTATATCCAAGTTAAAGGATAGGTTCACATCAAGTATGTCTTAACAAAATACTCACATGTTCATATGCGAATTGAAAGCACGGTCGGTCGCTTAAATTGTTCCTCTTGTGCATACTGACTGCCAAGAGATCCCTTGTTAAAGAAAATTCCTGTTGTTTCCTCGTGTCCCTTCATACAGCAGATTATTTTGAATGTCTGAGTCATTGTTGCTATCTAAATGATAACCAAGTCCTGCATTTCACTTCTGTAGCTGTGTCTGGCTGTGCCTTTGATATATAAGATTCTAGAATGTTGATGCATCATAAATAGATGAAAGGTCCTGCAAAATTCTGTGACACACAGACACACACACACACACACACTCACAGTTGTGTGTCTATCACTTCACAGGACATTACATTGACTTATATTAATTTGCTGGAGACTTACCTAACCCCAACCATTGTTTCCCCTATCTTCCCTTTTCCTTCTCACTCTTCCACATCAGAAATAACTCCACCAGAACTCCATTTTAAGCCTGAGAAATTACAAACATAGACAGGAGTGTGGATGTGGCATGAGCATTAAAGTCAAATGCCAGTTTCCAAAACCAATAGGATACTGCCACTTTGGCAATAATAAAGTAGGTTTCCTGGCAAATAAATGAAACTGATAGATAATAAGGTCCAAAATCAACATGTCAAGATGCACAATAAATGCAATACTTTCATATTGGTACAAGATTTAGAAGGTTTATGTCCTGGAAGTGTAACTTCCAAAATAAGAATTCAAACTTTCCAAACTAATATGCAAACTTCCAAAACCAATAGTGTACTGCCACTTAGGCACAAATGCAGCAGGTTTCCTGTCAAATAAATGACACTGATAGATAATAACTTCCAAAATCAATATGTCAAGATGCACAGAAAATGCAAAACTTTCATATTGGTTATGGAACGAAACGTATTGGTTTTGGAAGTCAGCATAGTAGATTTGGTATGTGAAGGACCTGGAAGTGTGACTTCCACATTCATAATGCAAACTTCCAAAACCAACTACGGTACTGCCACCAATAAAGGCTTCCTGTCAATTAAATTACACTAACACATAAGAAGTTACAAAATCAACATGTCAACCATCACAAGACATGCAAAACTTTCATTTTGGTTATGGAACCGAACGTATTGGTTTTGGAAGTCAGCATACTGGATATGGAAGGTAATGTCCAGGAAGTGTGACTTCCAAAATCAAACTTCAGAATTTCCAAGGTCAAATGCCAACTTCCAAAACCAATAGGGTACTGCCACTTAGGCACAAATACAGTAGGTTTTCTTTCAAATACATGACACTGATAGATAATAACTTCCAAAAACTTCAACTGTACCTTAGGGGTTAAGACAGCGACCATCAACTGCAACATACCTGGTTCGAATTTGGCCAAGACCTTTGTTGGATTTCTTTCGCCCTCATTTCCTTTCATTTCTTTTCTGCCCGTAAGAAAGGCATAAACTTGTCCCCAAATGCTTCAATATGCTAACCTTCAAAACCTACTAAAAATCATGTACAGATGCACATAAAGCTAATTATTATGTTACACTAACATACAATATCTTCCACAATCAATATCTTAAGCCACACATTGAATGTGAAACTTCCACACTGATTTTGGAATTGTATTGTTTTTTTAAGTTAGCATACTAGATGGGGAAGACGAAAGACCTGGAAATGTGATGTCCAAAATAAATATACTACCTTCCCAATCTAATATGCTTCATATGCCCATTTTCCTTAGGGGTTAAGACGCTGACCATCAATAGACATAGATTCCTTCTTAAAGAAATTTCCTGTTGTTTCCTCTTGTCCATTCATGCAGCAGATGATTTTGAATGTCTGAGTCATTGTTTCTTTCTAAATGATAACCAAGTCCTGTCCAGTCCAACTGCATTTCACTTTTGAAGCTAACAACTTGGTTATAGTTATATCCAAGTTAAAGGATAGGTTCACATCAAGTATGTCTTAACAAAATACTGACATTTCCATATGCAAATTGAAAGCACGGTCGGTCGCTTAAATTGTTCCTCCTGTGCATACTGACTGCCAAGAGATCCCTTCGTAAAGAAAATTCCTGTTGTTTCCTCTTGTCCCTTCATACAGCAGATTATTTTGAATGTCTGAGTCATTGTTGCTATCTAAATGATAACCAAGTCCTGCATTTCACTTCTGTAGCTGTGTCTGGCTGTGCCTTTGATATATAAGATTCTAGAATGTTGATGCATCATGAATGCATGAAAGGTCCTGCAAAATTCTGTGACACACACACACACACACACACACACACACACACACACACACACACACACACACACACACACACAGTTGTGTTTCCATCACTTCACAGGACATTACATTGACTCATATTACTTTGCTGGAGACTTACGTAACCCCAACCATTGTTTACCCTATCTTCCCTATTCCTTCTCACTCTTCCACATCAGAAATAACTCCACCAGAACTCCATCTTGAGCCTGAGAAACTACAAACCTAGACAGGATTGTGGATGTGGCATGAGCCGCTTTCCTCTGTACCTATCTATGGCTGGTGATGTCAGTAGGCCTGTGCACAACAGGGGTCAACCCCATTAACCCCAATCCATCCCCCAAACCTAATCCTAACTGAAACCTAATCTTGCCCTATCCCTACACCAAATCTTCACCCAAAAACGTAATGATTTACGTTATGGGGACTTGCATTTTGTCCCTAAATGGAAGGTGAGCACCCACAATGTCACTGTGTAAACAGATTTATGTCCCACAACATGAGTAATACATGTCCACAAACACACACACAGTCACACACTAAAAAAAAAAAACGCAAAAAAAAGAGCCTGGAATACATAGGCTTATTAGTGGACTGGAAATGCCATTTAAGAATAAATTCCTAGCATGTGAAGTATCTGAAGAATCTAAAGCAGAGTTATTGTAAGACCACTAACATAATTCTATAAGAATAAATCATTATAAGTCTATAATATATTATAATATCTCTTTTATAATATTTATCTCTCACTTTCACTTTTTCAGAACTCTTCATGAAATTTCATGAACTGTTTTCTCACTCAAATTCAACCAACAGCTAAACTCTGTGCATTTACACTCCATTTTGCACATGATTACATACTATTGTCAAAACTGTTAAATTTACATCCAAAACTATGGAAGAAATTTAGGGTCATTAATATTTTGAGCTTGTGAAATTATGTTCACAAATTTCACATCCTGCAGTTGTAGCTATATTACCTTTTGTGTGCATTTGAAAAAAAATGTACATGCACATATCTGAATGTGTAAATTTGTATAAATAAAAACATTTTTGCCGCTGTAGAAATAATTTGTGCATGTGTGAAAAAGTTTTGTGCACCC
This sequence comes from Siniperca chuatsi, assembly GCF_020085105.1. Lineage (NCBI taxonomy): Eukaryota > Metazoa > Chordata > Actinopteri > Centrarchiformes > Sinipercidae > Siniperca > Siniperca chuatsi. The sequence continues at coordinate 27,060,995 of NC_058043.1, read as the reverse complement.
AGATATAATTTCCACATCTAATAAGTTTTTGTAGCTGTAGAAATATTTTGTGTATGTGCAATTAAACTATATGCAGGAATATTTTCAACAGTGAGGTTTCACAGTCTGAGAGACGGACACAACCTGTTTTTGTATGCGACACTGAAGTTACAAGCTATGAGTTACAAGCACGAATTTTGGCCCTGTTTTAACGACTAGCCAATCAGCAGTTGATTACTCATTAGCCAATTAGCACATTGCCCACTGTCCAATCAGGGGGCAAAAGGTTCTGGCGCGTTCTGGTTACTTCGTCCATCTGAAGCATGGAGTCAACACAGAGGAGTCCGAGGCAAACTCTTCTGGGACACAGGTGGGTTAATTAGCACGGAAGATGCCAGTAAAGTTTTACATCGTAATTAACTAGATATATCAAGACAGCTTTGCGTGCATCCTGGAGTTACTTTATTTGCATATTTAGTGGTTGTTGCTAATGTCTTAGCTAGCTACAGTCGGTTGGCTAACGTTTGTTGTGCCGTCTGAACAAGTAACGTTAAAGAAACAATTTGTAATATATTTATTGCATTAAATCATAAAATGACCATGATATGTCATCAGAGATTAAGGAAACATGCTAAATTGAAATACTTGTTTCTCTGATATCAGTGTTACAGTCAGTATGTCCTCTTTTGAAATTTCCATTTCGATGCGGAAAAAAAGCCTCGGCATCTTTGAAAAAAGCTCCAACGGCACCAACCAGCATGACAGCAATATAAACAACATAAACTACAATTTTGACTCAATTTATGAATGCGATTACTCTATAACATTACATTGAACAAATTCTGACGTCCAAATCGAGTACTTGAGTAACATTACTCATGCCCATCCCTAGCTACTAGCTATTTATCTATCGTATCTAGGCGTATTTGAAGAGTTTATTCAATTTTGTGACTGAATCATTGAATGTGTTCAAATTTCGCTAGAGTTAGATTGGTAGGTAGATATTTTAGTGAAATGATGTAGCTAACGATAGCCTGATAGCCTACAGATAACATTAGTACTTGCCAGTGGAATCCATATTACTCTGTGTACATAGGTTGATTATAGCATATTCTTTTTAGCTATGAGGGTCCAAATATGAGGGTGAAATGTATATCCTGATATGAATACAGAAGTATAGAGCTGAAACTAAGGAAGTTGATGTAATGCAACTTGGATGCATTTTGTATTACCTGTGGGCTACATTTGCAGAAATGCCAATTTGATGTCTGTAAATAGCAAAACTATTTTTGTCTCTTTAGAGAAGAGCTCTCACCTATGCTGACAGTGTCTTTCTAATACTTTTTAATTAAGTCTTCAGAATATCAGATGATGAAAACCTGATCATGGATGACCTTGAGTTCAATGACCTTAGGAACAGTGTGTAAGTTGTAATCATTGTTTATTGAATAGTATTGTAGAAATAAATGTAGGTGTATTATGATGCCTAGTATTTACTAATCTCAAATTTGACAGTACTGTACAAAATCGCATTTGTACAATATCCGTATATGTGATGGATGAAATCCCCATTGAAAACAAATTTCCTGCCATGCTAAAATGTTTAAAAACGAATTACATATTTACAAGTAAACTTGGGTAGGCAGCAGGCATGTTTGCTCTGCTCTGCTCCCCTTTTATTTTCTCCTCTGCTGTCTTCTCATCTCCTCTCCAGGTCTCTCATCCTCTCCCCTGCTCTGCAGTCATCTCTTCTCCTGTCCTCGTATCTCCTCTCCTCTTCAGGTGCCGATCGGCTCAACAAATGTAAATGCATCTGTTATCGATATATTAAAAATGTCTTTCATTCTTTTTTCAGGTTCAGGAGACTGTACAAGAAGAGATACAGTCTCTACACTCTCAAGACAGAGAAGACGTAAAATGAATCCCAAAATGAAAAAATCTCAACCTTTTCGAATGCAGCTAGCGCACTGCAGGTCATGTGACAAGAATTAACCAATTAGCTTCACAGGACTTGCTTCATCCTCCATCCAAGGACGTCACAACATGCGGTTGAAAGGTCAGCCAAAGTGAAATAACTGCAGAATGAAGAGCAACTGATAATACTCATTCAGACCACTGCAGACCGCTTGTGATTTGGACCGGTTGCTTAGTAACGGCAGGCGTGACCATAGCATTGAGTCCTGTGTGTCCTAGTCTTAGCCTAGAAAAGATAACATCTTCTTTCCTACATTTACCTTGATTACTTCTGACTCTTTGGATTTTATAGTATTCTCTACCCTTGCTGTCATTATTCTAGATTTCCTGCCATGATGTCATTATTCCCTAATGAGTTAATGATTTTGCTTCTGATCTCCCAAAACAAATTTCTAAAAATTCATTATCATTTTTGTTTAGTGCATTTTTAGCAAGTTTATCTGCAATCTCATTTCCCGTATGTTAGTGATAACTTAGTTCTCCTCAGAGGCAGTTCACTGGATTCAACGAGCAATGCATTAATAGGCGTGGTTTTGACTGCTCCTATACTAAGTCTTAGTGCTCTGTATTGTATCCTGTAAAGTTTTTCGAGGTGAGTTTTTGCTGCTGCTTCATATACCATACAGCCATAGTCTAAAGTAGCTCTCATCAAAGCCCTGTATATGTGTAATAATGCTTCTTTGTCAGCTCCCCATTCAGTTCCGACCACACACCTCATTAATTTTAACACCTTTTTACATTTGGTCTCAATATTTTCAATAAGATTCTTCCATGTGTATTTTTCATCAGTCCATAGACCAAGATATTTAAACACTGACTCTTTTTTGGGCTTGCTATATAGTGTTAACCCCTGCTCGTTACCTATTTTCTTTTTTGACCAGCATATAGCATGAGTTTGCTACTGAAATTTTGAATCCCCAATCATAAGACCATCTCTCTACACTGACTTTTGCTTTCTGTATACTTTTCAACACATGTGAGCAATTTTTTCCCCTTTTCCAGATTGCTCCATCGCCTGCGTACAATGCTGACTGTATACCTGACCCTGTATTTTCAAAGATATCATTATTCATGATATTAAATAGAATTGGGCTGATGACGCTACCTTGTGGTATCCCGTTTTTAATAACAAAACTTTCTGAGATTTCGGATCGTACTTTAACTTGAAATGTTCTGTTTGATAGAAAACCATGATCCAGTTGTATAACCTTCCACCTACTGTATGCCTTGCTTGTTCAATTTAATTAACAGACCTTCTCTCCACATGGAATCATAAGCTTTCTCAATGTCAAAGAAAACTATAGCCATCATTTCCTTCATATTAAGGGTCCTTTCACTTTCATTACTTACTTTAATTAGAGCGTCTGCTGTGGATCTTCCTTTCCTAAATCCGCACTGATACTTATTTAACAATCTTCCTTTTTCTAAAAAATATGCTAGCCTGTAGACAATAATTTTTCCCACCCATTTACATAAGTGTGAGGTTAATGCTATTGGTCTGTAGTTTTCAGCATTTGATGTATCTTTTCCTGGTTTAGCAAATGGTAAAATTAATGCCATCTTCCACTTCACAGATAGTTTTCCCTCTGTCCATATCTTGTTGAAAATTTTCAACACTATTTCTAATGCTCCCTCTGGTAATTGACTGAACATAGCATAACTCAACTGATCTTGTCCCGGAGCAAAATATCTGCTGCCCTTTTAATGCCCTTCTCATTTCCTTCAAGGTGAATTCCATATCCAGAGCGCAGCTGGTTTTTACCTTTTTACCAAGCACCTTTTCATTATCTTTTAGGACTTCTTCTTTCCTTTGTTTATGTCTATCAGTAAGGTGATTTCCACTGTGAACACTGGCAAATACTCTTCATAGGAGGTTGGCTTTTTCCATATCTGTTATTGCTAATTGGTCTCCATCTGCAAGTACTGGTATTTTATTGTTTAACCTTCTCCCACTCATCTTTTTAACCATATTCCATACATGACCCACATCTCTCTCTCTTCCAATAGAAGAACAAAACTGTCTCCAGGTATTCCTTTTAGCTGTTTTAATTATTTTGCATGCTATGGCTCTTTTCCTTTTATATTCCATCAAATTGTCAACATTCATGTTGTTTCTGAAGTTTCTGAAAGCACTATTTCTTTCTTTAATAGCCAAGCTACACTCATCATTCCACCATGGCACAATTCTCTTATTCCCTGTTATCACAGTTTTAGGTATACTTTTTGTGGCAGCTTCAATTATCATATATGTAATTTCACTAGCACATTCATCTACGTTTCCAATCATTTTAACATTAATAGCTAATTCCCTGCAGCATTCTTTAAATTTGTCCCATAGAGCCTTTTTAAAGCACCATCTATATATAGAAGAACTTTCTTGGATACATCTATCTATATTTATATTACATATAATGGTCACTACCTATGTTATCATTGCATATTTTCCACTCACATAGTCTAGCCATATTTGCAGAAACCAATGTTATATCAATACATGACATCTTATTCCTATATATATCTAATCTTGTTCCTCTAGCATTGTTTATACAAACGAGAGTTCTGGTATCTATCACTTCTTTGATCACTGTACCATTACAATCGGTATGATCACTTCCCCATAGACTATTGTGTACATTGAAATCACTAAACTTCTCTTTGACTTTCCTCTCCCAGTATTTCCTCAAACACTGCTGCTGTTAAAATTTGACATGGCTTGTAATAATACATTATTTTGGTTGAGCCTTATGTTCTGTATACCTCAGTAACTGTGCATTCATGTCCACCTGAAGGGTGTATTCTTCTGTATGCTAAATTATCTTTAATGAATGTGAGACAGCCACCCCCTTGTTCATTTGCTCTGCTGTCAATCATGACGTGTAACCCCCCTTTTATGGCATCACATAACTAATTGAAACCAAACTTAACAGAAAAATGAACACTTGAACATATATCAGCGTGATAATAACTAGCTAAAATGACAGAAACCATCTTTGGGAAAAATGTATTTGAGGTGTACTTTGATTTTTTAGTTTGGCTCGTGTCCCATCCGCTAACATGGAGGGGGCAGGGTTTATGGCATATACTGCACCCAGCCACCAGGGGGCGATCGAGATGTTTTGGCTTCACTTTGGGGAGCTGTCATAATGTCCATCTTTATATACAGCCTACGGTATAAACTAGCATAAAATGGAAATACTCAAAAGTGTACTTAAGTAGGCTACAGTACTTAGGCTATAGTATATGTACTTAGTTACTTTCCACTACTGCACAGAGGTAAAGTAATTATCCGTCAGGTTGCGCTTTCATTGTGCGCGCTCCCGTGGATTTCATGCCCTTCTCGGCACGCATGCATGCGCAGAACCAGCAACACTTGTCAGTAGATCACATGATATTACAAAGCAGCCATCTACTTCCTGTGTAGACTGCTAGCCAATTCACATCCAAACGGCTGCAGCGGCTGCGATTACTGTGTCATCCAAGATGCTGGCCCTCATAAACAGGCTTTTGGACTGGTTCAGGTCTCTCTTTTGGAAAGAGGAGATGGAGCTTACATTAGTGGGACTTCAGTACTCCGGAAAAACCACATTCGTCAATGTGATAGCAGTAAGTAGTTAGGTAGCAAGCAAGCCCTGTCAGTGCGGGCCCAGGCTACCTGGGAGAGGTTGTGGACGAAGGTTTCTTTGAATATGTTATAAATTAAGTTTAATCGCCACAGCATTTATAGGTTATTGTTCAGGGACATGACTGCATGACTGGACAGTGCTGGTGCCTTAAAAGTAGCACATATTGCTGCGGTAACTGTTACCAACACTGGTAACGATTTCAATCAGTTGTTTGGCTAACGTTAACGTTAGCTAGAATGACGAAGTTGTTGGTATGACTGTGCGCTTACTTATGAAACCGGTCATGTGAACGGACTTGTCAGTGCTTTGTAAAAGCTGCCGGTGTGTCAACATCTAGGATGTGTTGACAACATGGGGCATTAGTTAACTTTGTAAACAGTCTGTCTTGTCTACGTCATCTAGCTATGGTGAACTGAAGCGTACGAGGCCTGGAGCCACCCTGGCCACAGGCTGTTAGCTATCTATATTATTAGAAAGATTTAGAAATTATAGATATATAGATTTGCTTGGAATATTATATTATATGCCATGCCTACATAACTGAGTTCAGTATTGCCATTGGCTCCTGTTTATGCTTCCTTCCAACAGAAATGTTCTAAGGTTGTTGGTAGGTCTCGATTTATGGCACGTTTAACTACTACTATGTACTGTTAATGTTAAAAACTTGTAACGTGTTTTGATAATTGTCCCCTTTTTTGGACCTGTCTGTTGTTGTGTCTAGCTTGTTTAGCCTGACACAGCCTAGGGTAAGGGTTATATTATGTAGTACACTTGTGTCTGTTGTTTCTAGGTGGTAGACCACACTGTAGTCTTAAGAAGAAGTCAAGTTATAGGCCACAGTACTGTAGGCCCCCCCTTTTCCTGGATTCGTCACAAGAATACACATTTTCCGGCTCTGTTGTGGTCATGTCAGGTGATCTGTAATAAGGTTTGGTTTGAACAAAGCTGCCTTCTCCTTCACAGTCATTGCAGGGCTGCTAGACTGGGCCCAGGCCTTATATGAAACACACAACCAAGGCTATTAAAGTTATATAGATTATTTGAATTTTTTTCAAATAATTTTTCTTGCTCCTTAGGCTTTTAGGGAGTGTAAATAAGTAGTGCCCATCAAAGCAGTTTACACTGGCTTTAGAGTTGGGTGACCCCACCTTTAGGAGAAATGGCTTGTATGGCACTTTAAGCTTGTGGAATGTTTGGTTACAAAGCACTGGTTGGTTGCAGAAAGCTTGATTGGAAGCTAATGTATGCTGATGCATAGATGGCATCATCTTAGCATGACTCAGAGTGAAAGGGCAAGTATTCAGCTAGTCATCAAGCAGCCAAAAATGACTTTGTAATGAAATCATTTCTTAATTTATTCTGACCCCATGTACAGATATGATTCACATTCGCAAGGCTTCATGTGACTTCTGAATCAGATGACACCATGCTTGAAATAAATGTATGTGGTTATACTGATGCAGACACATTAACATACACAAATGGTAGAAATTAAATAGGACCTTGCATGCAATGCAAGGTAGAAAAGATTAGATATGCATCAATATTTAATACTTTTTCAGCGCTTATTATATCACTTGATGTGTCTTTTAACAATGTAACATGCAGTAGTCACCAACATGCTGCCCTTTGTCTTGCATTTGTCTACAGTCAGGCCAGTTCAGTGAAGACATGATTCCCACAGTCGGTTTCAACATGCGAAAGGTCACTAAAGGCAATGTGACAATAAAGGTAGGCCAAAAAGCAAAAGTATCTGCTGGATGCTTTCACTGTTCAAATGAAATCAATTTACACTGGACCATTGCCTGCCTAGAGCTGAATATTCTGCACTGCTGTTCTGCTTATGACTGTGTTGTTGGTTTTGTGCTTTCTCAACTCAGATATGGGACATAGGTGGACAGCCCCGCTTCAGAAGCATGTGGGAGCGCTACTGTAGGGGAGTCAATGCTATTGTGTAAGTTTGTGGACACTCCAGAGTACAGCTGGGGGCCTATGTGACCACAGATTTACTATTTGGTTTCCTCAGGTCTCTGGAAACCTGGAATATTGAACAGAAATTATACATACTAATGAAATACAATGCTTATTCATTATGTTTGTTTGGCTTGGTATCTCTCCATATAATTGTGTTATTACAAAATATATTACACACCCTCATGTTGTAAGAGTTTAAATATTTGAACAAATATTTTTCTAATTGTTTTAGTGAAACAGGTATTTTAGTGCTACCAAAATCTAAGTAGTATTTCTTTCCCCCCCTTGCAGTTACATGGTGGATGCAGCAGACAGAGAGAAGATAGAAGCTTCCAGAAATGAATTGCACAACCTTTTAGACAAACCACAGCTACAAGGAATTCCCGTAAGAGGACACTTGTGGTCTTTGGCCCAAAAGCTCATGATGTTACAGCCTCACCTTGGTTCATCACATTGATTTCTGAGGGTCTACTGACTCTGGTCACAAGCAGTGATTAAACTCATAATTAGTCATCACTGCAGCTAATGTGTTGCAGTGACTCAGGCTTAATGAAATTACACTAAGTGGTCATTTGAACCCAAGCCTGGATTTTTTTAATGAGTTTTCAATATCTTAGCTGACAGGATAATTGACTTGACTGGGTTTTTTTGTGCTAAATCGATAGGCTTCCAGCTGCTGTGACTTGACACCACACACAGACAGTTTATTTTGTCCTAACAGTAAGGATTCCGTAATGAGTGAAGCACATGGTTGAGAGAAATCCCTTAAATTGTCTGATCAAACTGCGATAATGCTGGAACATTGCTGTGCTGTATATTGATCAGCCCTTTCTCATTTTTTTTCTCATGTTTCAGGTTCTAGTACTTGGCAACAAACGAGACCTACCCAACGCACTTGATGAGAAGCAGCTCATTGAAAAAATGTGAGGCACTAGAATACTGAATGTTCCCTGCATGGATATTTCCAAATTATACACTGTATGGCCACAAGTATGTGGACGTGGGTCTCCACATACCTGTGTTAAACCTCAAATACTTAAATAATTCATAAATGCTAACAAATCTGTTATGTCCCCGCTCTGTCTTATCAGCAAAGAGCATTGTACAAAACATTCAGTTAGCAGCTTCTCAATTTTAGCCGGTGCAGCCCATCGCTTTTGCCAGTTAAAATAACAAATGTATAATTTCATGTCAGCTGTCACTAATTAATGTTAATTCAGTAAGTAACTTGATGACAGGCCAAACTGTACTCAGCCAAAGATCTTTTGTGAATGAAGAACCTCCACTCTGTAACACCACTGTACAATCGCAAGTGGACTTAAGGCCAAACTGCAGCAGAATGGAGTGCGTCAAAACAGCAGCCCCCATTCTTTTCTGTGTACAACTCCACACCAGCGGCGGCTAGGCGTGCTCCAGCACTTGTCGACGCCCCGCGACACTTCCTATTTCCAGCCTCGATGCCCCTGAAAATACGTTTCTTTTCTGTTTTTCTGAAGCTGTTTTGTACTTCAATACGTTGGCCCAACTACAGACGTTATTTACTAATTTGTTGCTTGTAGTTTTAACTCTTTCACTTGTGCCTGTATTTACAAGGCAAAAATAAAAATAAAAACTCCACTGGCTCCCTGCTTGTACATCCTGGCTCCCGTAGCAGCTGATTTTGAAACTTTGCTAGTAAGGTATAAAATGTAGGCTTATTATAGTTTAAGTTTAGGCTATATGTAGCCAGAAATCAACTGGTATATAGTATCCTACCAATTATGATCTGCTGCTTTCAAAACGTAATCTCACTGCTCAGATTATTAATTTTTCAAGTTATTAATCAAAAATAGACAACTACAATAGGCAACTCACCCATGGCATTTCGGTGACACTTCCTATTGGCACTTGACGCACGTCATATGATATGCCACGGCGGTGCAATGGCAGTGTGTTTTGCCCTTAAGTGTTTTTCTCGTTCCAACAACTCTAACAGAGTGATAGGTCTTCCAATTAAACTTTCATTCATATCATATTAATAATTTAAGATGATCAACCTAATGAGTTTTAACCAGGACCTCCAGTATTTGGATGATGAAGCTCGTGCGCCAAATTTTGTAGTCTACAGCTGTTTTTTTCAATGTGTCAGGCACGTAATGGAAGTATTGGATTGACTAAAAAAACTTGATTGGGACATCCCTATTGTTAGGAGTGTTTTTATGCTCTTAACCATTAGACTCTTATTTGTTGCTTAGAAATTTTACAAAATTTCCCCTTCCTTTTCAGGAATCTGTCTGCCATTCAGGACCGAGAGATCTGCTGCTACTCGGTCTCCTGCAAAGAGAAAGACAATATAGGTAAGAGCAGATCAGAGTTTAAATGATTCTCCATCCAACCCCAAAGACACAAATGTTTAATAATATTTGGGCCTGCTGATGTCATAAAAATGTCTTAATGTTCCCCCCCCTGCAGATATCACACTGCAGTGGCTCATCCAGCATTCAAAGTCACGGAGAAGCTGAAAGTGAAGCTCCCCCAGTTGCAGCTCTGGCCTCAGCCCCCTAATGGTCATGGGTTCTTGACAGCCATCCCTTCCACTGCCCCTGTGAAGTAATCCAGCTCTCTGCTCACTACCGGCACCACCTGCACCACCTGCACCACCCAGTACACTACCATAGATGTGTAGCCCCTGTACAGCACTACCACTACTCCTACTATCTGGAGTCTTGAAAAGTTGTTTCAGTACTGTGCTAGAAGATGGATTGTCCATACCCATCATGCCTTATCGCCCGTCATTACGGACATGTTCTGTGTCTGTGTAAATCATGGAGATTTTTTTTTTTTAATGGCTTCTGTTCCCTTCGATATAAGAATCTAATGATGTTGCAGTTTACTGTTCCCTGGTTACATTACGATGGAGTTCTCTAATCCCACATTCAATCATCTGTTCTGTTGCCTGTCAACATTTGGTGTTTACGTGACAAAGTCGTGATTGTAGTTTTTAACAGTTATTTGCCAAATGATGATGATTGCTTGCGCTAATGCCTTCGATTCCTGATAAACTCTTAGCAATGTAGCCTGCATTTTATTTGCTGGCATATGGAAGTATCTATTTTATTAAGTGACTTAAATTAAAGTTTGCACATAACATAAAGATGAATAGAAGGTAAGGCTGTGAGTGGTTGTCTGAGGCAAAATCCTAAGATAGGTCAGCAGAGTTTTAAGTGCCTTCGGCTAAGTGAGTGTTCCAATCAGACAGTTATTGCCCAATGCAACTTCTAACCCACTATTATAAATAAGCACTTGGTACAGGCACAGCATAAATCCCTTGATTACACTTAATACCGGCCCTTGACAATCTCATTTTATGTTTTGAAATCATATAAACACATTATGATGTCTGAGAAAAGACAGTACTGTATTAACGATGAAAAATGAGCAATGAAGTAATGGTTGATAGGGATGTGAGGTGAATGAGAAAATGTTACATTGTGTTTGGTTGATGGATAATTTGAATGCTGTTTCACTTGTAGCCTATCACTCTTATGTAGCTTGAAATGTGGGCTAACTTTTGCTTGCAGTTCTCAGGTTGTTATAGGATTTTCTAAAAATTGTCTGAACACCGTATGGGTGTGCCCAAGTATCTGTTTCATAATCCCTATTTTGTTCGGGTTAGATAACAGAAAGCCAATGTTAGTCATGATGACTGAGTTTACGGAGGACAGAAGACAGTCCATTAGTTCAAAGCATTGGATGCTTGATGTCATCCATGCCTTGCCACACCCATGTCTGAATCCTGATGTCTTTTTGTAGAAGACTTAGCAGTCCAAGGACAACGCTGTCTCCTCTAAAAGCGACTTATTGATTGACACGTCTTTTCCTTTCAGTGATAAGACGATGATTTCTCACAGGTTTGATCAATGTATATTAATCTGCCCCTCGCTTGGCCAGTGCATCTTGATCAGTTTAAGTTTTTTTTTTCTTCTTCCTGTGTGTGTGTGAGTGTTGCTGGATCAGGTTGAGTTATCTCTTATGCTACAATACTGTATGTAGGCCTACATGGATTCTGCATTTCACTGTAATGGTGTCTACAAATCCATCACGTGCTCACACGTTGTTGTTGGTGATCGTCGTAATCCTAAATGTCGATTGTTGGGACCACAGCAGCAGTGAGGGGCTGTAATTTGGGCGACTCTGTGGGTAATTTGGGGAAAGCTTTGTTACCTGTGTAATAATATAGCCTATTTGCAATTTGTATGTGCATGTGCTGAACTTATTCACATTCAATTGCAGACTTTGTAAATAAGATGTTAGCATTTTTATTCCAACAAATGCTCCTGTAGATGTCATGCATTCTTTCCCTGTGATTGCTAATAAATTTGTTTTTATTTTTAAGGATTTCTAGTGTGGCATCCAAATTCCTTGGAAAGTAGTCAATTTAGTTTGTCACCACTAGGTGGAAGCAGAGGACTTTGGAAGGATAGTAAAGGATGCGAGCTTCAAAGTCTCTACAGACTGTAAACTCCTAAGTTTTACCTGAAGTTCTCTTTTGGTGCATCATGAACCTGCTTTCCAGTTATGTTATAGTGGTTATTGTAGGACAGTGTTTCTGTGCAGGTGTGACAAAGACAATCTTAAAGAGAATCAGAATTGCACTGTATTGCAGTGTAAATGAGTGGTATGACTGATTCCAGCTCGGTTTCAGCTAGGTCTTACTTGAAACTTCATTTCATAACGAGATGCTCATCAGGCAGCTTACCAACACCTTAACTTTTTGCTACCTTTGTGGATAGATATGGTTCTGTATTTTCCATTAAGCAGCTATTGTTACATATAGATCCCATAATAAATGATTAACTCCTCTCAGTGTTTCTTGGCAAAAAATGACTATTATGCATAGAAATGTAACACTCTGCTAAGCAGAATATTAAAGACAAGCGCAGGGAATGTGTCACAAACTAGGGGGCAATTAAGCAAGCTGTGTTCTCACAGCTGGAGCTGCAGGTCTGTGCTGTTAAAGCGGGAACACCTCAATTAATCTCATTTCTTAAACGCAGCATTTAATGAACAGCTGCAGGCATTTATTGTCAGGGCAGTAGTTAGAACGTGTGGACAGATCGAGGTGTTGTCCGATCAGTTCCATGGGTCAGTGGAGGCCGTGGAATGTCCGTATGGGAACTTTATATACGTGTGTGTGTGTGTGGTTTACAATTGCAATGACCGCAAGGGATTAAGTAGTGGTTACAAACCTGCCACATGGATTTGTGTGAGGAAGTCACAGAGAAGGCATCACATACTATCAATGTAGTAACACTCCATTACCAGTGGGCTCATTATGTAATACAACATGTTTTGCACCTTCCACCTGTCACAACTGCGCTGTTTGCGTTTCTTAAGTGTCCAAACTCATCGGTCAGTCCTGCGAATGACCATTCATCAGCAAAATTACAAGGGCTGCTATAAATTTAATTATGGAATATTCCTCCAGACATGATTCACTCCCTCATAGCTTTCACTCTACTTAACCGCTACAACCCGGAGCTTAATAAATCCTCTCTAAAACCTTGATGGATGTCTTAAATTATACGTAACTCAACAGGGCTGCTCATACTGATATAATCAGAAACACATCTACATAGCACTATGGATAGACCTCTGTATTATAATCCAATTTGTGGTCCAAATAATGTCCAAATTTGAGCTTACTCAGAATTATATCCAAATATATCCAAAGAATATCCAAATCGCAGAAGCTGCAATTATTTGATAAAGGTAAAATGTGTGACAAAACAGCATTATAATGAAGAGCTGCAGAGATGCCCTGCATTAGTAACTACTGTGCTATCAAGGCGGAAGCATCCCCATTTCCTTCATCCTCTCTCTAATTCCTTGTGTCATTATAAACTGTTTTTGTATCTTCCAGACAGGCCTGTAATAATATTTAGTCCACTTCCAGCATTTAGACTTTAAAGTCATAATGTTTATGATATACAGCATTTACAGCGCACCCACGGAGCATCTCACTAAATCCCCAAGCTGCCAACATGTGGCTCTAAAGGTGAAGGTCATTTCATGTCTGATTTATAGCACCTATCATCGGTATCGAGTTTTAACCTGGAAGATATTAAATCTAAACTTCAGCAGGGAATTACAAAGCAGATGCAATCTGACTTGGTGGAATCTCAGATGAAGCATGGGCTCTTTCTACAATGTGTTTTGCTCAGTGTTTCAATGAATATGTGCAGCATGAAAACAGTCGTCTATATTTAAGACACTATATTTGCACATTGGCCCATGCAGTCAGCTGTTTATTTACTGCTGTTAGCCAATAAGTCCGCTTGTTCATGGGACAGCGATGACATCAGTGCGCCACTGTCTTCAGCTGAGCTAAGTGTGGGGTAATTTGTCCTGGGATCTTAAAGTCTCTGTTTTATGAGATGTCAATACGTTATTCCAAAGTTGTTAAACTATAGTTTGGGGATTAGAGGGTTGAAGCCCCAGCATTGACAGGCATCTGCAAATGCTTCATTCAGGTCCCTGTGTGGACTATAATTTGGCACTAATCACTATGTGTGGAATGTCACATGATTCATACAGAGCAGCATGGCACATATCGCCATCTTTTACTGCTCTACACCCTGTAAAAGACAGATGGTTACATGCACACACACCCTGTAATAGGCCAGCTTAATAAGACTCCATAGGCGAATACATTCCTCAACTTAGCTGGTTTAGCCCAGGTATACTGACATTTATTAGTGCTGATACACCAGTGTTTGACCAAATGTGATTTTCAATTCAGCTTTTTTTTATCACATATTTTGATGCTTATTTCTTTACATGTATGGATTTCTTTTTAAGACAAGTAATAACTTGAAATTTTGCTTATAGAGGGTCCACTCTCATGTTCACTCATTCACTACTCACTATATAATAGTGATAATTTAATATATAAATAATTTACTCATTAGTGAGAATTGAGATTTGGGACACTTACTGATCATCATCATTTAGCATCATCACTGACAGCTGTTGAGTCGCACATCAGTAATTTTATTATCTATAAAATGTGGAGCATTGCATTGTGGGATTGTTAGCAGAAAGTAGTGTGTATGCCATGGACACTACTTTTTTTTGCGTTCCATTGTGGAACTTTTGAGAGCACTATATAGTGGATACATTTTCACACTCACACAGAATTCGGACACTCAAATAAAATGGCGGACAGTAAATATAGTGCACTGCATAGTAAATAGGGAGGGATTTCAGACACAACCTGAAATATCTCAACAACTATTGGATGGATCGCCATGAAATTTTGTACAGACATTTATGGCACCCAGAGGATGAATCCTAATGACTTTGGTGATTAGCTGACTTTGCCTGTAGTGTTGCCATGAGGTTCACGGTTTTGGTTTATGGTTTCAAGTGAAATGTCTTGACAACTGTGGGATGGATTGCCATGAAATTCAATCCACAAATTCATGTCCCCCTCTGGATGAATTGTAATGACTTTGGTGATCCCCTGAGTTTTCATCTAGTGCCATCATCAGGTAACATTTTCATTTAGTCCAATGCTTTGGTTTATGACCAAATATCTGCGTGCAAATCAGCAAATGTTATCATGCTAACACACTAAACTAAGAGATGTGAACATGGTAAACATACCTGTTAAACATCATGCATGTTAGCAATGTCATTGTGAGCATATTAGTAAGCTGACGTTAGTATTTAGGAATGCACCGCTGTGCTTAAGTACAGCTAGCCTGGTTGTACTGTAGACCTTTGTTATATAATAAAAAGATAAGCATAATGTTTTATAGAAATTATATGTTTTATGTTTGCGTTACATGCAAACAATTTTCCCCTGATTTTGTGAATTTGGTGAAGCTGGTAGGTGAATTGTGATCAATGAATCAAGTAAAATATCCTTAAATCTTTGAAAACTACTCAAACTTAACCATGTTTCATGTTTTATACAGTGGTTTTCAGTAGGCATTGCTTTAGTTTGAGTGGCTGCAAGCCATAACAGAAAACCACTGTTTGAGTGTCAAACAGGAAAGTTATTTTTTATTTGACGTAAACCATGACTTTCTCTTCTTTTTTTTATGATTGTGGGAGTGCAGAAAAGCTGCTGAGACCTCCAAATGCAATAATTCCATTTCCACTCTGTGAGTAATCTTTCAGGTCCATTCTGTTATCCGGTGTCCTCTCAGATAGCCTGCTCTCCTGTGAACGCTTTCATACTCTCACCTCCCTGCCTCGGCTGCGACACTCTGCCCTCCTCAGATTCCATTAAAAAGCATAACTTCAGCTCCTGGGGCTCTGATCAAATAGGGCAGCTAATTTATTTTTCCTGCGTTTTGATTTTTTTCCCCAATGTACCTCATATTTACATATAGATTGAGTATTTATCAGACTGCGTTTTAAGGCAGATTCACTGTAGTCCACTTTATTAAACCATGTTTGATTTATGTATATTTAATGAAAAGTTGATGTAGTGAGTGTAATTCTTTGAACAAGGGAGTATACTTGGTATGTGGGGTGAATAGTAATCCAGGTGCTGCGAACAACTGAACTTGTAAGTCTTCAAATGTCTTTGGTGTGGTTTGGTCAGTTTTTTTATGGTACATAAGATAGTGTCATTTTCACCTCTGCTCATTAGCTACACATTAACATTGTTCAACCAGCGTTATATAATTAAGAATATGAAATATCAATCATCAGTGTTTTTATCCTGCTGTAAAAGTAGATGGAAGTGAGATAGGTCATTAGCCACACCATACAAGTCATACTGTACAAGCTGGAGCAGGTTTAATATGATTCATATTTCCTGAGGTCACCTAGCATCTCTCTTCCACTGGGACGCCAACCACACAGCTTGAGTCCAGAGAAACCGTTATTACCATTAGCACAGTTGAAGGAATAGTTAGACATTTTGATGAGTTCGATAAGAGGATCAGCCAGGAGGCGGTTGGCTCAGTTTAGCATAGACTGGGGATATGGGGAAATCGCTGTCCTGGCTCTCACTAGATATCTGCCTACCAGCACAAAAAAACAAAACAAAGACTTCCTGGAGTGATGAAGGTGATGACAAGGCTGAAGGCAGTCACTGCATCTGGCCAAGAAATAGTCCAGCACCTAACCCCACGTAAAACCACAAACACTTTTGTATGGATTAAACAAATGAGCTATAATGTGATAATTAGTGAGCTTTTGAAGTGCTGGTATGCTAATTTTCTTACCTTTGGCCTGAGCCAGGCTGGCTGTTTTCCCCTCTTTCTCGTCTTTATGCTAAGCTAAGATAACTGGCTCCTGGCAGTAGATTCATATTTAACGGACAAACATGAGAGTGGTATCAAGCTTCTCATCTAACTCTCGGCAAGAAAGCGAATAAGTGTATTTCCCAAAATGTCGAACTATTAATTTACTGCAAAGTCAGATAAAATAAGACTTTTTTTGTCCACTAGATTATATCCAATCAGAAACATGACAGCATAGTTGTTCATAAAGTGCATATCTTACACATTGGTCTGATTGTGTATTCATTACTCCATGCACACAACAAGTTTTCGTCTCCTTATGTTGTATAAAGTGACTTGATTTATCAGTGGAACCCTATCACTATTCTCTAAAACTGAGCCTCAAACTGAACGCAATTAGAGTGGATTATTCATTAACATAATTGACCCTGGGAGGTCTTTAAACTACACAAGACAATTGTAAAAAGATTTAAAAAAAAAACAACATGTCACTAAAATGTGTCTTTTCTGATAAATGTTGTCCAAATCCCTACAAAAGATGTCCTCACTGTGCGCTGGCAGCCTTCCTGGCTGGAGGCTTGAGGAATCTGTTGCTCTTTGTTTGCGTGGAGCATCAGGTATGAGTGTGTTCAAAGGACTTCGCAGGGGCTGTGTGAGTCCTTTATCCTCCAGTCATCGTGGCTTCAGGTTGACAATGGCTGAAAACCCTGTGGGCTGTGAATAGAGAGGCTGACAGGACAAACAGTGCACTGCAGGCTGGAATGTTGGAAAAAAAAATTATTAACAATGGGGGCAAAATAATGTAGTGCAAACAATGTATCAACCTAAAGGCTCAGAATGCCATTTTCATTGTGTAAGGTTTTGGTATTTCATGCCCAAACCTAGGTTATGTTTGCACTATTTTACTTTCATTTTTGTCTTCCTCTAAGTGATGAGTCCGACTGCCAGAGAGAGTTAAGCATCATACCCACCACCCCTACTACTGTAAGTAAGGCCTTGATGAGACTTTGGATTCAGTTCAATGAGAGGGACAGATGTTCCCTCCGGCCAGATGAACTGGGCAGCCGGTGACAGCTGGATTCAGACCAGGTAACCTGTCTTTGATATTAGCAGCCTTTCCTCTGCAGGTAGCTGGCCTTGGCAGACAATGTGAGGCCAATCAGATGAAAGAACAGCCTTTACCTTGGTCTGATCGCCTGCCAAGACTGCTCTTGCAACTTTTCCAGAGTCAGAGCAGACACAAGGTGATCATACGTTCATCCTTGCAGCGCATCACATTGCATTTGCAGCAATGATGTAGTTAGCATAGCTCCAGATGAAAAGTGATTTGTGAAGAGGCCTCCAGTATGTGATGTCATCTTGAGAGACAGGCCGTGATCTGCTGCTCTTCTTCTGGCTTACTCCTCTTGACTACATTTGTTTGAATTTTTTTCTCATTCATTTTTCTTTTATTACATGAGGAAAATATCCGCAGCACTGTCTCTTAAGCAACATGATTTACACTTGCTCACAGAGCAGAAGAAGTTTTCCCAGTGGGTTTGCGCTCCATTATACTGTGAGAAGGCTGAAGTTTTGCTGATGAGAAACAGCTGTAGCCTAAGCTACCTCAGTCACAGGAATATGAAAAATAGCACTTTGGCAACTTTCTACCACCTGCCTGAACATACACTCTTTTCAGCTACAAGCAGCCTGCAGAGAGAAACACAGAAAAGTATGCTGTATGACAGTATTACTAATACATACCAGATACTGAGTTTCACTATGACGTCCTTTTTCCTTCTTATAACACGTTCATGTTTTCCACACTGTATTCTGCGTGTATGAGTTTAATGGATTGTCCATTTTAATTTCACTGACTTGCCTGCAATGATTTCCAATTGGCAGTTTTGCTTTAGCATGTTGTCGTTGAGACATTTCCAAAGCAAACTTTCCAGTCATTAATTCCGTTGCCATGTTTTGTGTGAAGGATTGCCAATCCAACCACCTCTATGTGTTATAGTGTAATTAAAGAAGTGTTTCAACACGATCTGACGAAGAAAAGTGTTTGGATACACAGGAAAGGAGATGAGGCATGGCAGTCACAGCTGAAGAAAGAATTACATTCTTTGACATAGTTAGCATGTCCTTCGCACTCACTCTGCTGCCAAGTTAAAAGCATTTCTGAGAGCATGATTAAAGGTTGCTTATAGAACAACATTCGAGCACAGCATATCCATGTCTTTGTGCAGAGGGTCCTTCCGTAAAGAAGCATGATGAAGCAGGACTGGAATGCTATTGTTTTACAGGAATGCTGTTTCCTTGCTGTTGGCATTTGACTCTGAAATGAGGACAAGTTACTATTTGGAGTACGACTCCAAATAGCATTATTGTGCCAGGCTACAATGAGCACAATCCCCTCTGAAGGTGACACTTCATAGAGGTTAGTGGTAAACAATAACCTGGTGTCCTAGGATATGCAAGGCAGGCACTGAGTAGAAAGGCTTGATGACAGTTCTAACAGAGAAGTCAAGACTAACTGAAACTTCACAACCACAGAAGAGTTCTAACACGGTTTTATACCTTCTGATATAATTGTTAAAGGAATAGTTTAACATTTTGGGAAATATGCTTATTCAATTTCTTGGGATGAGAAGCTTGATACCATTCTGATAACTGTCTATTAAATATGAAGCAACAACCAATAGCCAGTTAGCTTAGCTTAGCATAAAGACTGGAAACTAGCCTGGCTCCGTGCAAAGGTAACAAAATCCACCTACGGGCACCTCTAAAGCTCACAAATTAACAAGTTATATCTTGGTTCTATACAGAAACCAAAGTGTGAACAATTTGACAATTTTTGGTTTTGCGAGGGAGGAAGGACGTCTGCACCTGGCCGAGAACACATACACACTTGTTGTTTTACACTTCAGTTTTTGTACGGATTAAACAAATAAGATGTAATTAATTGTGTTAGTTAGTGAGCTACGTTACCTCTGGACAGAGCCAGGCTAGCTGTTTCTTCCTGTTTCCAGTCTTTATGCTAAGCTAACCAACTACTGTGTGTATTTTCAAATTTAGCTAGCTAGTTTTAATGGACAGACATGAGAGTGGTATCAATCTTCTCATCTAATTCTCATCAAGAAAGTGATTAAAGTATTTCCCAAAATTCCTTTAATATCTTAATTAAAGCAATGACATACAACAGATGCCAGTGACAGGCCATTTTAACAGCCACACCCTTCCAGTTCCATAACTTAACAGAAACATTAACCAGCCACTGTAAACACTGAGGCAAACAATGAGCTCATTTATTGGAAGGGTTCCTCTCTGGCTCAAAAAACACATATAATACATTGCTGTTGGTATATCTATATATAATATATTTTATGCATGCAAATTAATTTAACGCTTGGAAAATATTAATAATATCTTCCAACAGAATCAAACCATATTTAGCCAATGCAGACCTCCTGCTCCACTCCTGTCACATGCAACTCCGAGAGGCTAATTCTGAGTAAACGGGAGAGGGAAATTATTGTTTGTTCTTGTGAAATTGGTTATATTTTCTTTGGCGCGATACACAGACAAGTTCCTGGCTTGAGACCACGATACAAAGCTGTGTGGGTATAGACAGAGCAGAAAGTGAGAGGTTGTCCATACAGAGGAGGTAGCGAAGAGGCTTTTCCAGGTGAAGATGTTTGCACTGAATAATTACATTTACAGTACTGTGTATTTACAAGATTCTTGGCAATTTTAAAATTCAAAATATTTTTGTGTGTGCATCCAATCCTGTAGCTGTCATCTGAAGTCACGTCTCCTTTTATGTCTGAAATTTTGCAAACATGTTGTGTCCTCACATCCTTTTAAAAAGGGAATTGAAGATGGTATTTTCTTTAATTTTCCCGTGAGACTGGCTTTGTCTGCCTTTGCGCAGGCTTGACGTGTGGAATGTATTGTGTGACATTTGCAGTTTTCCATGGCTTATTACTTTCTCATTATGGTATGAAGGTTCTCTACCGTTGGCCTGCTGTCTGCAGCTATGGTGGTCCTCTTAGCTAGAGACGTGTCGTTTCCCCGCCATTGTCAACCACCATCACCAACCTTTCACCCAGCGACGTGGCAACAGGCTACGCGTCACACAATCCCACTAATCTCTATGCATGATTTCTCCAGAGAGGGTTCACAGCCATCTTTGTTCCTCCCACCACTGCCTCTCGAGAGCAAGAGGCTCCTCACATTCCAGCAGCGGCTGATCATTGAGTCGTTTCCATTGAGGCGGGAGAGCATGGGTCCAGCTCTCTGTCTCCGGACTGATGGATGGCCTGTCTGACTTTATCTGAGCAGGACGTACGCTGCGTTGGCTGGGGCCCAGAGATTGTCACTCCTGACTGCTTTATCAGGGCCTGACTTATAGAGCTGTCATCCTCTTAGAGCAAGGTTCCCAGGCACCTCGTCCAGCCATGCCCCCCTCCTGTCTGTCATGCTGCCGTCCAGGGACCTTGGCCTGCGTGTTTGCCTGCTTGACTGGCCCGACGCCTGCCTCCCACAGACCCAGGGACAGATACATTAACAAACTAATCTCGATTCATCAGCTCCACCCTTGGGTGTTAGGCAGCCTGTTGTAAGAGCCTCTCTTTTGCCAAGTGGTATTAACTCCAGATGAGGCGTGGACGTTCTTATTTTAGATATAGATGGGCTTTGGTTGTGGATAAATGACGCTTCTTATGTGATTTCACAAGACGTCCACTCATGTCGTATCTTCCTCGTCTTGTACATACTCAAAAGACATGATTTTCAAAACCTTTTTTATTAGCACTGCTGATATGTCTCTTTATCTAGTGTTCACACTACAAACCCTGAATAAAAAAAGAAAAAGATGGCAAGTTTTCAAACATCTTTTCAAAGGCTAAGCCCATGTTTGAGCTTGCCATGAAACCACAGCGGAGTTCCTTCCTTATTCTCACTTTGATGAGCCATTGGAGAGCTTGGGGGGGAGCCAAGTGAGACTGGGGCCTCTCCTGCACATTCTGATGTTTTGTTTCAAACAGAGCAGCTTTTGTTCAACTGTCAGAAAGGGAGTGATTCACAGTGTGTCAGAGTGTGTTTAGTAACCACAAACACACGGCATGTGTTAATTTTTATTACATTTTTAATTTTTACAGAGGTTATATAGACACCGTTAGACGTGTGTTTCATACTGTTTCCATGGGTATCATCAATCAGGAAATTAGGGGATTTTGAGTGTGCATGTGTCAGTCTGTATCTAGTCTAAGTAAATCTAAGTCATTAAGGGGACAGGGTTAACGTCAGGATGGCTTTTAGGACGTGCCAGAGGTTGAAAGATCAAATAGAGATTATCATCTCCAGATCTCACCTCTGACTCCTCTCTCACTCAACAAAATACAACACCCTGGGGGTTTACACTTTAAAGATGGATCCATGAGTAACTAGGAAATTAATGTATCTATTCTCTTGGTCCAGATTGAAATATCTCAAAAACAAATTTTGTACAGACTGTCATTGTCTCTGGTGGATGAATCCTAATGACTTTAGTGATCTCTTTACTTTTCCTCTAGCGCCACCATGAGGTTGATATTTGTGGTTTTACGTGAAATGTCTCAACAACTATTGGATGGATTGTCATGAAAATTGGTACACACAGTCCCTCTCAGGATGAATTGTATTAACTTTGGTGATTTCCTGACTTTCCATACAGCAACATCATCAGGTCGAAATTTTAATTTGTCCAATACTTTGGTTTATGACCAAATACCTGCAAAACTAATGTCATTCCCATCAGCCTCAGCTATACTTTGTGTTTTAGTTAGCATGCTTACATTTGCTAAGATGGCAAAAATTATACCTGCTAAACATCAGCATGTTAGCATGCTGACAATAGGATTTACCTCAAAGCACCACTGTGTTTAAGTACAGCATCACAGAGCTGCTAGCGTGGCTGTAGACTCTCAGGCTGTCCAAAATCACTTCCTATTTACTAGATAGTGCACTATATTTACCCTCCGCCACTTTGTTTAAGTGGCCTATTTCCAAGTGTGAAATTTATGCCCTCAAAAATTCCCACAGTGAACAAATAAAGTAGTGTCCATATAGCATGTGCAATCCCACAATATATTGCGTCGTGTGACACTTCACTTTTAGCGATGAGGCAAAAATAATGATGATTGTTAACTGTCTAAAATCTCATTTTACTTTTTTTATTATATACTTACCGTTGAGCGTCTATTATATAAGGAGTTGTGAATGAGTGAATGACTGATTTCGGACACAGCATTGCTCTTTTTTTTTTATCTTGGCATGCGGATATGCAATAAACACTTAAACATACAGCTTTGTCATTCATAGTGCTCTTCTCCTGGGGGAGACAGCAGCTCAGTGATCATCAGTACTTTGCATTAATGCTGATTGTGACCATCAAAACTGAGACAACAGGGATTCATTAAGACCACTAGGCATTTTTCATCCAGATGTCAGCTCATCAGAGTGCATTCAGAATAATTTCCCCAAGAGGCTTCCATGTTGAGAGTGCAAATGACTGCAGTTTGTATGAGAGTGGTTGTGCCTGGTGAAGTGTAATCGCAAATACAAAGCTATTTTTCTGCTACAGATTGTGCCAATTCTCTATTCATAGTCACAGGTGTGTTGATCTGTCAATGTGTTGCTGCTTTATCATCTGGCACAATGATGTATCATATATCTCACTTTATGTGTGGATATCCGAGAGCACAAATTGTTTCTCATGTCCAGTCCTGTTTGACTATGTGAGTCACTGGGCCATTACATTATCATACATTTATAGATACACTACAACCCTTCCCTTAAATTTGATATACAACACTAGATTGAATTTTGACCATCAGCAATTAAATGGCGGGACTCCAGTAATAAACCAGCTTGTAGGGCTGAGAATGGGGCACAGAATGGGGCCAGTGTGTCAGCCAGAGTCATTCCAGGCAAGCTGGAGTCTTTCCTGTAGCTCCCTTCATAGCTCTGCTTTCCATCAAACCTGGATCATGTGCCTTTAATAGTGTGTAATCTCTTAAGGAGTGAGATTTATGTCCTCCCCTTCTAGAGTCGCGGCCAGGGATATTTGGGAAGAGTGAGCAAAGGCTCCTGCGGGAAGAAATGATCGAACTTCTGTAAATTTCTGTGAGAAACACTCCAAACAAGGCACCTATAGTCCTGCATGACCTCTATACAAAAATTCTATATTTATGAAAGCTTCTAAAGTGAACCCATTTTTCATCCTTCCTTTCCTATTTTGTGTAGTGCTGAAGACCTTCAGATTATAAATATCACTGTGCAGGTAAAAAAGGCAACAGATGTGGACATCTTGGCCATGAGCCTGCAGCTTATATAACCATTCTCAATAGCTGTATTGTACCAGTTTGTTCCCTGTAATTGCTGCTGTGATGGTTCTGTGAAACTTGGTATTGTGTTAGATGATGGAAGTTGTTTGAAGACAATACACATTTGTTGAACTTATGAAAGAGCAATACGCGCCGCTGATGTATGATATCTCTCTTCGGTGGGCCGATATTGCTCATAATTTTGATAGAAAAGCTTGTTTCTCAATAAGCTGCTGTGTCACCGCCGCCCCAGGGCCTACAGGACATATTAGCTCTGGGAAATCAAGACCAAATGTTTAAACCAAGGGAAGGGTAAAAAAATCTTTCTTGATATGAGACATGCAGAATTAATGCGCCTTCAAAAAATGCATTTGTCACATTATATAAATTTCAGTTATAGTCAAACAAATTTTTGAAAAATGGAACTTATATAAGAACAAGACTAAAAGTCTACAGCCTTGCTAGTGGTTCAGTGAGGCTGTGCTTAGGCACAGCATTGCTTTGAGCCAACTGCTAATCAGCGCTGCTAACATGCACACAATGTTAACATGTTGACATTTAGCAGGTATAATGTTTACCATGTTCACCATCTTAGTTTAGTGTTAGTGTGTTAGCATGCTAACATTTGCTATTTAGCACTAAACGCAAATTACAACTGAGGCTGATAGGGATGTCATTAGTTTTGCAGGTTTTTGGTCATTAACCAAATCAAAGTACTGAACAACTTCAAATTTTGACCTGATGATGGCGCTAGACAAAAAGTCAGGGGATCACCAAAGTTATTACAATTCATCCTGAGGGGGACACAAATGTCTGTACCGAATTTCATTCATCCACAATTCATCCCATAGTTGTTGAGATATTTCAGTCACTATCCCTAGAGCCACGCTTCTAGCATTGCTAAAAACCAGGTTGTACAAGTTTCTTAACACAATGCAATACAACAACTTTTTTTGGAATGCATTATATTATAAAGGTGTTCCTGTTAATGTATCCACTCCCTGTTGCTGCCACATGCTGATAGCCCTTTTTTCTTGTTGTTGGGGTACCTTCTTGGCTCAAGTTAGGCTCAGCTTTCTCAGTAGAACCACCTAACATACTAATCCAAGCCAGCCTGTTGAGTTTAGCCAGGAGAATGTTACTTGTAATTTCAGCCTGTGGCCCATATAAATCACTGCAGGCAAATTTCTGGACCTGTAACATTAACTAGGATGCTCTAAGCATCAACTTGTCCTTATAGTGTTTCCCTTTGAAATTCTACCCTTTCTTTATTATAGCTGATACATAAATCAAAGATTGCTTCATCTTGTGAAAGCATGGTCCCGATGAGCTAAAAGGTTACTGGATTAATGATGTAGGCAAAAGTATTTTTTAAGTCTGTAATGCCTTTGATGTCTCACTTAATGCAAGCCTCATGATGAAGGACATACATCGATCACCTTGAGGTGATGAGTTTATTTGGCTGAAATATAGAAGCCACACAATTAAAGTAGCTAAAATGAAATTAATTTACCTCACCTCATTCTGTTGCTGATGTCAGGCTTTTAAAGGGACAGTTCACCCCCAAAATACTTATTTTTCCTCTTACCTGTAGTGTTATGTATCCATCTAGATTGTTTTGGTGTGAGTTGCCGAGTTGTGGAGATATCGGCCGTAGAGATGTCTGCCTTTTTTGAATATAATGGAATTATACGGTACTCGACTTGTGGTGCCAAAAAAACACATTTGAAACACTCAGCAGCAACACCTGGTTACTCAAGATAATCCACAGATTTGTTGTGAGCAGTTTCATGTAGGAACTATCGGTAGAAATAAAATAGTTCCTACTTGAAACTGCTCACAACAAATCTGTGTATTATCATACATGAGTGGCTGAGTTTTTCATTGCCGTCCAAAGTTATTGGTAATATTTTAACTCCTCTGTGACGGAATTTACACAAGGAGAAAACATGGGCTATCTGGACAACGAGAAGCTAATAACTTTGGTGCAACAACACCCAGAATTTTACAGAGGCAAAGTCCTTCCCCTTCCGTTGTCCCCCATGGGACTTTATTTCGGAAGAAATATGTATGGTAGTCAACGGTGAGAGACAAATAATTTTTTGATCCTGTTTGAATTGTGCCATAAATTACATATATGATGTTTGTCAATTTAAAAGATCATTTTATTAAATAAATTTTTTAAAGTCAAGAAAGTCGCAGTTTGTCGTAGTTCCATTTAGTTTTGTGTAAAACCACTCAGTGAACTACATCTCTCGCTTGCACAGCATACATCACCAACACCAACGTGGCCGTACTTTGTAACTCGTGTGACTAAATCCGATACTTCATACATCCATGTACGAAAAACACAGGTGTCGTAGCTCCATCAGCAGCTCTGAGTTGCTTGTGGAGAGAGAAAGTCATGACGCCACTTGCGTGACTTTTGGGTGTGTAGTCTTTCTAATTACGTATTTTCAGTGTCTTATACTTCATCAGTTTTACGACAAACTGCGACTTTCTTGACATGCAAAATTATCTTGTAAATTGCCAAACATCATATGTGTAATTCATGGCACAATTCAAATAGGATAAAAAAAATTATTCGTCTCTCGCCATTGACTGCCGTACATATTTTTCCGAAATAAGGTCCCATGGTGGTCCACCGGAAGGGGAGGTACTTCGCCTCTCTATATGATCAGAATTTGAACTCCTTCCGAGAGATCACAAGAAAAGCTGACATATGGCAGGCAGTCAACACAGAACTGGGTGGAATACCTTGTAGGTAAAATGGAAAGTGTGTTATGCTATATTAGCTTAGCGAGCGATCTGGCAAACTATTAACTTTGTGTAGCCGACATCACCATAGCAACATATTGTCTGTACTGTCTGCCGTCTACTGTCTGCCTGAATCCATGGGAATGTAGCATTTGAGAACCCAGGAAAGCAATCCACTGCGTTACCTAAATTCAACTGGGTATAATAACTGGTGAATGCCTGCATATTCCTCAGTAGCTGGTTCAGTAATACTTTTCTTGTATTTAGGTTATTGTAATCTTGTCACACGTTATTCAGACGTTCTCAGCTGGACAGTTGGCCATAATGTATCTATTGGCGCTTTATTGGAATATTTTCTTTATCAGGCTGTGAGGGGATCAAAGTGTTCATCTCTTTGCCCGGAGCAGCCTTTTATACGTTATGGCTAGTGGCTCTCTGCTTTCATTCAGCTTATGGAGCCCCAAAATTGATCTCAATGAGAGTCAGTGAGCCAATATGAAATCAGATATTTTGTTTGCATCCAGTAATACTTTTAGTGAGAAAAAAAGAAATCAATATGTAGACAATCCTTGCACTAGAAGATCATGTATAATTAAATATTTAAGCAAGGTTTGACTTGAGATGTTGTGATATATAGGAATTGCAGCCAGGTGTTTGAAACGATGTAGGAATGTGTTGGCTAATGTGAAGTCATAGTTCATCTAAGGGGGAAATGTTTGACTCTCAATAGTGATTTTTAGATTAGTGAATGTGTCTTATCTAAAATATGAAAAAACATTTTGGTGGAATGTTTTGTCTTTTTTGATTGACAGGTATCTCAACCCATTACATTCACTTGCAGTGGTTGTTACATACTCATGCCTCCTCAGCTGCAGCCACATTTAAATTCTTAAATGGCAGTGACATGTAATGACATGTAAACTCCAACTCCAGAATTATATAAATATAATTTCACAAAGCTGATTTCAGAGATACTGTGTCTGATTTCTCTTTCAGTGTTTTTTTCTTATTTTTTTCTTATTTGTGGGCTTTTTTATCTTTAAAAATCCAGCATTTTACCAAGCTTCATTTATGCTACTGTAAACCTCCTGTCCATGTTGTCCTTATTATACTGGTAAATGGAACGGTGCCAACCTCCCAACATTTTTATGGTTTAAAAATTAATAATATTGTCATTTTGACACTAAGAAATGTATGTATGTTTAATGATAATACAGTCCTTAGTGTAAAGAATAACTAGACACACACCACCTGTTTATGTGTTTCTCTCCAGCAGCATCTTGATGCTGAGGCTGCATGTCTGTCCACAGATTTGACCCATGTGACCTGGCGGAGCGCCCAGGCAGACAGTTCCACCTTCTGCCAAGGTGACCTGTCACCACATGCTTTTACACAGGACTGCCATGGGTCTTAGGTTGCCCAGGGGAGCTGTAAAAGAGTTAACACCATGCTCACTCAGTGCACTGATATTAGGGAAAGGCCTGGTTACAAGAATAGCCACCTGTTCCCTTCTGGTCTGGGATGACTGCACCGACTGTCCCCAAGGACCCCCATTCCTATCACAACCACCACACTTACACACTGAGAGGAATGGCAAAGCAAAAAAACACACACCACTGTAGTCCACAGTAGACCTCAATTTGTAGACTGTTGCTCGAAGTAAGCATTTCAGTGCAATCAGCCAGGCTTCTGACAGAAAACCATTTGCATAATGTACATGAAAAGAGATTTCCTCTCTATTTCCTAAATCAATATAGATCAAATCTATATTATTTAAATTAAAACCTAAAGCATTTAAAGTTAACTTAAGTTAACTTAATGCAATTTACCTTTAGCTAAACCTGTTCCTCAAACAGTGATAGCCCAATCATGGCTTAGCAACTATAATTAGGCTGAAGTGGTGTGCACTGAGATATAGAAAGGCCGGCATTTAAAGAGTTTGAAAGAATGGTGTGTTTTTTTAAACCTTCCCAAAACCAAATTCACAGGAGCAAAAGTGCAATGAATGGATTAAACATCAACTATCTCTCTGACACTACAAAACAGAAAATGCTTTCTTAGACTCAACAAATGAACAAGAAATAGAAAAATAGAGATTCAGCAAAAAGGCAAAAGGGAGCAGTGCACACATATAATCTATAGGCACGTTCTTTAGAAAAATTCCACGATTGATCATTTCCATCAGACAAGAACTCTGGCTCCATGTAGCTTGCAAGCTTTCTGAATCTTGCTTCTCAGTATAAATGCCGGTTTCACAAAAGAGGCTCTATACTAGATGCTCGATCATTTTTGGTGTCACTTTGGTGCATGTACCCATTAGTTCAGCCAGCCAGTTCATTTCATTGGCTGTTGATACTGTAGGGTTGTAAATCATTCCGTTGCACCTCGCACATTGCATGAGCCAATACTCCGACTGAGTTTTTGATCAGCCTACATCTAACTCGGGTGACTGGGCACACCAACTGAGGTAAGACTCTCATGATTTTATTCCGACATTGGAAATTTGTCCCTGACAGTAAAATCGCTTGAAATGTCATTTGGTGTAAGGCCAGAAAGATAACCTGTTAAAGGCAAAACCCCCCCCGATTCAGCACCATGGACAGGGCCGGCAGTCACTGAAGTAACAACTGCAGGGAGAGTGTAGTTTCGGAGCAATGGGCGATTGTTTTCGAGCTGTCGGACAAATGGGCTTTTGGTCCAGTGGCACATTTTCCGGAATAATAGGTCGTTAGAACAATGGCATGGCACTGCTTTAGCCTCAGTCTTTTAGCACGTATCATATAAGCCGCGTTTCTACCACAGGTAGAACTTTCCCCAGGGACTAGGAACCTTTGGAGGAACTCAGTACGTTTCCACTGCAGGGACCAGGGACTAAATTAAGTTCCAGGGACATTATTTTACCCCCCAAAAAGTCCCTGCTCGGGGGGTAGTACTTTCCAAAAGTACAGGAACTTTGTTTATTAAATCACGATGTCAACAGGTATACCTGATGAAGGTCGGTTAGACAGAAACATTGATTTAATAAATATTTCAGCAGTAAGCGAGACAGTGTGGCAGAGTTCTTCTAGTTCTAAAGTTGCACCTTTCCACTTGTAAATCTAAAATCTTAATTGAAAATGTGCTCAATCAGGAAAGTAAGGATAATCATTAAGGGCTGGTCAGATGTTAAAAAAACATTTAACACAAACTATACTATAGGTATATACTATACCTATAGGTACATAATACTTATGTTTGTGTTACCATATTCTAATATTTACAACGCTCTGAGGAAGTAGTGGTTGACAGTTTCACCATTATACACCGGTAAGCTCAGTATTTACAACAGGTGAGAGTGGATAAGTTAAAATAAACACAGGTCCTTATGCTGAATTGCAGATGATGTGTATAAGTTAAAACAATAGTTATGCAGCTGTGACAATTTTTATTGATACAAAGCCATGGTACATGGTTGTAACCTAATGGGTATAGACTAATTTGCCTAATCGTCCCGGGTCTTTAGACCGCGGTGGAAACACAGACAAAAGTAACAAAGTAATTCCTGGGACTTGAAGTTACGGGTACTTTGGGTGGAAACGCGGCTATAGTTAGCCAGTGCTACACATTTTAGACCACTTTACAGTATATTACAGCTATAGCTTCTATAGAAACAATTTAAAGTCAGCTGGAGACAGCGTTTTCAACCGACTTGTTGAGCTACCGTTAGCCTAATTAGTTAGCTAGCAACAGCTGTTAAAATCTGCCGGTGAGTCATTTTTTCAGACAGAAAATGAGCTAGAAATGAGAAGCTGCTTTTGTCTACCTGTGTCTGGAATCAAGGACCCATAGATTTTTTAAAAAATACTGTGAATTTTCAGTGGTAAATCTGCCACCGTTATCTTTGTAAACTGCATATGTGCCATGCGAGATTGGAAAGCTTGACAGGCATAGCAACAGTAACTCAGGGGAGCTTAGCAAACTTTCGATTAAGAATGTTGAACACTGTGGTAAACTTGCTGCACATTGCTGCCATTCTAACTTTTTTGCTACCCACCAACTATCCCAACTAAACTGATAAAAGCAGATAACATTTTAGCCTCATTTGCATTAGGAGAAACCATCTGGAATAGTAGTGTTATCTGTTGCTGGAAAATACCTGAATGGCCAGTGTCCCCCCCCCCACACACACACAGACACACACACACTCACATAAACACAAAAACGTGCTCATCATGTTTCATGTGGGCAGCTGCGACAACATACAGATGTTGGCAGAAACTCTGGCCAGTGAAGCTCCAAGTTAATTGTTTCCATTTTCTTTTCAAAATAAAGATCGCGAACTGTGTTTATTTTATGCAAGATGGCTGATTATAATGTCTCTAGTGAGTAATGTATATTTAGATGACGAGTCGAGACTAAAGCAGGATTTCCTGAGCATTCTTGTTATTTATTATCTTAGTCTCTTAAGTGTGTCATTACGCTGTTTGTCAGATTCAATTATGGGTATATTAGTGGCTAATTGTTTCGGCTGTTTTTCCAGTTCAAAGTCATTTATAAGTCTAATAAATAATTAATCATTTTTCATGGAAGGCAAAGTATTTAATCTTCCTGTCATCACTTCTGTTTTCCATGTATGGGTCTTTCTGGAAAGTATTATTGAGGAGGAAATGAAAACAAATTTTCTAAGCCACCACAACTTCTTTCCTTCTTTTTATATTGTCAGCTTTTGACATTGCACCTTTTTAATTTTTAATCGTGAGCATGTACCACACCTACTTGACTACACCTAAACTACTTCAACGGCTTCAGAGTGGCACCTTTTTATTCTGTGGTTTCTGTGTTAATGAAATGGATTTCAGGGCCTAGGTGTGAAGAAAAGGGTGCAGTCCATTTTAGACCCCAGGGTCTGGGGTCAATGTCATCCTCACTGCAGCTGTTGGTGGAGGCCTTCCTTTATAGCCTATTACATCACCATAACCGGGTTATGAAAATATCATCACTCTTTATGCATGTGTGTAAGGACAGAGGGTGGCGCTTGACTCAGTGCTAAATTGAGAGTAGTGATGGATCCTTGTGGTCACCACCAGCTCAATGTGTCACTTAAGGGCTTGAAAGCTTACAAATGAGTGAAAAAGCCACAGCACTAAACAGCCCAAACATTGTATTGTTTATTTTATTTTTATTCTGCATTCTCCATCATGCAAGAAAAAAAAAAATCACAGGCTCATGGACATTTCACAGGACATCTATTTCTCTTCCCTTAATTTTCCATCCTCCACTTTGACATCACTCATTGAAAAGTTGATGTCACTCCCATTTTCTGTTCACACTCTAATTTAACTTCCTCAGTGTTGCAAAACGATGCCAAAATCCTCCACACAGCACTTTCAGAAACAGCTTGTTTACAGGAACAGAAAGTGTAGAAAGTGAGTCTCAAAAGGGGGGTCCGAGTTTCTCTCTGTACAGCGGTAATTATGTCAAAACAGAGGATATTTTCTTTTTTTCAAAATTATGTTTAAAGTTTTCCAGCATCTGTCGAGTGCAATTATGGCTCTTGAAAAGACAGAATGAGAGAGAAAAGGAAAGAACGTAAAGGACCCAGGAGTCATATTTAGACATAAAACAGAGAGTGTATGACAATTACGATATGTGCCTCATGAGGAACTAGCATCCATTAGTTATAGTGTAGTGTGACAGTACCTCACTGCTTTTCTCCAAACCTGTTCTCCCCACCACTCTCTGGAACGAGCCTTTGAAATCTTTTAAAATGCTCCAGATCCTCGCCTTACTAATTAATGTCAGTAACTTCGCCTCAATTTGTCTCACTGTGCAGCACACAACCATCCTGAACCTCAGCCTGAACCTCAAAATTATAGACTTAGCCTTCACTTTCTGTCCTGGAAGACATTCAAAACAGCATTTTTTATTTTTTTTTAAAAGAGAAATTGGTTTGCACCATGCAGGACCTCCGAGTTCAGTAAAACTAAGAGTTAAGTGTCAAACCTCTAATGCCCTGTCAGCAGCTTCCACATAAACAACATGAACAGGCACGTGGCCTCGCAGCACAGTCGAGCATAAATTAGACAGAGGTTGTGATCTGGGGCCCTGAGGCCTGTCAGCCATGGGAGGGAATGTGTGCTGGTGGAGAGGTGAGTAATAGATTGTCCAGAGGTGGAGAGAGAGGGGGGTCAGAGGATGCAGTGGCTGCATGAACTAAGGACTTGTGTGTGTGTGTGTTTGTGTGTGGTTACCAATCAGTTAAATGCACTTTCAGTTTGATCGTGAGAGGACAGTCATTTCTCATGTCAGGAGCTCAGAGGATTGTAACTCTAGTATTCTGGGCCCCTGATCCCCTGTTTATTCTAATGGCTAACATACAGTACAAGAGACTTTAAAAACAGTTGTGCAGTGTTCCAGTTTGCAAAACCTCACAGGATGGATGTACCTTAATTTGATTTTATTGGAAGAAAATATTACAATACAGGAAAACCTAAAGTGAACGTATGTCCATCGCTCCACACAGATCCGTGCAATTGAAAATGCAAATAAAACATTGAGAAAAGGGAAATGCACTTAATGAATTCTTTAGCGACAAAAATGTAAACCTTGTGTTGTCTGGAGACTGCATACATTTACTGTTTGAAACTTGGGTCCTATTTTCAGATTTAGCCATCACTTCTATCAGCTATGACAACATTGTGCTCCCCAAATAAAATGCTGAAATCTATATCGCTACAACAAAGTCCAACAGAAAAAGAAACACAAGTGACCAGACAATCGGGTTGTAAACAGGCCAGCGGTTTAACCATATTACTGTATCTAAATTACTTTATTTAGACACATCTGTTACTGTATGTAAATGGTAAATGGTTCCCAGATCTCAGTCAATAATCTTGTGAATACAAGGTATAATTACCGATTGGAATAAGGGTCAAAATTAAGATTGAAGGCGTAATGAACTGTAATTATTCCTAATTCATATTGAAGTTTTGCAAAATTCCCATAATCATTTGCAGATTTTGCACATTGGAATGATTAGGAAATCTTCATAAGCCCAGGCTAATACTTGAACTTTTGAACCTGCTGACTATGAGTTATTAATATGTGCAGTATGTCCAGTAGTAGTTCATTCATAATACATTCTTATGGATTATCATAATTCAGTTGGTTGCCTAACTGCTTAACCTACTTTCAGTCATTAAACAGAATTAGTTCTCTTTTGAATTTGAATTCCTTACACACACATTGAAATAAGTGGAAACCCTACACACATGACTCATGAGCAAAGGCCACTCACCACATACTGAAACAAAAACACCACAGACTAAGGGGTGGGTGAATTAACACATGCCTTAATGAATCACCTGCATTCTACCTGACTGTAACACAGCCTCAAATCTTTGAACTGTAAGACTCAGATATATATTCAAGTCATAAAGCTGATGAACTCCTTTACTTTCCATGTAAATATATACCAATAAAAATAAGAGGTTCTAGCTTTCTAAGCTGTGGATGTTGCTAATAGAAAGTGGGTGATCTGACCTTGAGGCACTAATTCTACCCTGTAACTGGCACGTCACTGCTTACTGTACACCCTTTACCTGCCCTGGGATCATTGTTATTACTTAAGAGTTGCATTACATGCTGGAGGTGCCTTGTTCTTTGTGACTGGCTTCATGTGGGGCCTTTTGTGCCACTGGGCCGTCTTAACTACAATGTACAAGCAGTAACTGTAGCATTCCTGCTTCACTAATGTCTGCTTTTGCCCAACATTCATTGTGCAACCTGTGGCCTTAAGCAGCCAAAATGACACTGTTCAACATGACATTATGATGATATGACTCTGTTTCAAAAGACCACCCACTCAATTGACTCTATAAGAGGAGCTTTTGAACTTTTAAGCAGTATGTCTGTCGTTGTGATCAGATTGTGGTTCTAGCTATGATTTCTATGTCCCTCCAAAATGTGACATAGTAGGCACATTGTGTCACTGATCACATGGAAGCCAACCATGACAATGTACTGTAATGCCACCATGGTGGCGTCTTCTAACTGTTTGTGAGTGCATTATTTGAACACTAGTAAAATAACTTCAAAACATTTTGGAGTTTATTACCTCTTTACGTAACTAGTTATATTTAATATGTCAGGGTGATTTTGTCAGGACAATGAGCAGCTCAAGTTCCTCTTGCTGCTTTCGTTGTGCCATAGTGAGAAACAGACTTCAAGTAAATTGGATCCAGCATCTCACAGACCCATCCATCCAAGTTGAGCATTTTGTCTGATGCATTCCCTCAAAATGTTTGTTTTCATCACAATAAGACAAAACAAAAGATACGTATCTTTTTCTCATGATCTCATCACAGTCCAAACTGATTAAACCTCTCTACTTTGTTCAATTTCACCACGGAGACAGAAAGGTTACATATTTTAAATCTTAGTGTGCATCTTGATTGCAAAGAGGGAGAATCTTTCATCTTTTTGAATGTTATGAAGCAGGCACTGATGTCTTTCAAATCAGCAGCGACTCTGTAGTGGTACAGTATTACAGTTTCGCCCTGTTTTAGTGTTTGTGTTTGTCTGTTTATCTAAACCTTTATCTTTCTGCCTGCTGCTATCATTTCAGTTGAGTGTGTTACATGACAATGTCTTGTCCTGTGGATCTGAGACCCTCACAACAGCTGATTAAATGTGTCACCACTTTAGAGAAGATACAGAAAACAGTCACAATAGCCAAATAAAAAGGTCTGTGAAATGTGCAGTGTCTGAAGTATGATCACACAGAGCCTCATTTGATACGATTTTGTTCAGGCAGCAATATCGTCCAAACAGTTAAAAGTAGTGAGTGTAATAGCATTCTGAAATTATGATAATTCTGACAAATGTATTAAAGTAATAAAAGGATAATAAAACCAACTAAAATATTAATCAACTAGCTTGAGCCATGAAAGCATCTCTGCGAGGCTTTGAGCTAAATACTAACAACATGCTTGCTAAGATGCTCACAATGACAATGCTAACCTAAAGTGAAAGTTAAGGAGGTACAGTATAATGTTTACCATGTTCACCATCGTAGGTTAGCGTGTCAGCATGCTAACATTAGCTAATTGGCACTAAACACAAAGTACAGCTGAGACTGATGGGAATCTCATTCGTTTTGATTTTGAGAGTCAAGAGTCAAGTAGATGAGTAACATTACTAACATTTAGTTTTACAGACTTCATCATTTTCCCGTTTATTCCATGTTGATGTGTAATGACGGTTATAAATGTGTGTCGAAAGAAGACATATTTCTCTCCACACACCATGAAGAGAGTCTGAGTGAGAAGTGCCACACAGCAAAATCTCCAACAGTTCAGCAGCTAAGCGATCATGTACAGTCACAGTTGGAGCTATTGGTGTATGAAATGCCATTTTGTTTGTCCCCTGTAACCTGTGATTACATACTCCAGAGTGAGGCACTGAACAGGACCTGTTTTCATGAAGACCTTTCCTAGAGGGCCACTGCAATTTTCCTTTATTAAGCCTTAAAGTTAGAGAGGAAGAAGGATTGTATTTCTCTCATATTGGGGGACCAGTGCCAGGCATGACTAACTTTGGGTCATTTAAAGAGTTCGCTCAGTGTGTGCACACATATAGGCATGCGCAAACTTGCACATGTGCTTCGTATGTGCATTGAAATATAGTTGCATGCATACACACAAGGAGCAGCGTTATTTTCTTTCTTCTGTTTTCTGTGCACGCACACCCAGGGCACTTGCATTCACTTTGAAAACCTAATTACGGTTGTTTAAAAGCCGCAGTCACTGTAAGTTAAAAAGAAGTTTTCACATCCGTGGTACAAAACAAAAACCACTTTGACCTTTTCAAACTGACAAGCTGTTTCAGCCACACCTAATA
Organism: Siniperca chuatsi; assembly: GCF_020085105.1. Lineage (NCBI taxonomy): Eukaryota > Metazoa > Chordata > Actinopteri > Centrarchiformes > Sinipercidae > Siniperca > Siniperca chuatsi. The sequence goes on along the minus strand of NC_058043.1, from coordinate 27,024,221 downwards.
CTTGAAAGGATGCCAGCATCTCACAAGAGATCCTGATATGGGGGAAAGGATGGATTTAGATTTAACCCTTGGATTTGATTGTTTAAAAGATTCGATTTTTTCCATCTCAAAGCTGCTTAAGGAACAATTGGGAGGAAAGGAATTAAAATTTCCAGAAATTCAAACCAACACATGGAATGATACACTTCCCACTCCTCCCAGCCCCCCCGCTGGCTAGCTAATAGGCTAGGAGTGATTGACAGGATAGAGTCACGCCTTCTGCCTCTCAGACTTCTCCTTGTTAGGATGCATGGGTTTCTGCACATTTCAGTTTTAAATTAGGATATAGAGGAATGTCGTTTTTCTGAGGTTCTGACATATAATCCTGTTCATCTTTGGCTACCGAACTTTGGCCAATAAATATCAATCCATAAATCATACGTACTGCAGCTTTAACAATAAATCTACAACTGCCTCAGTGTAGAGTGTTAAACACCAGCTGTCTTCATACCCTTTTTACTACCTACTTATTTTTCAACTTTTCCTGTTTAGCACTTCAGTTGTATGTCCCTATTCTATTTCTATCCCACATGTCCTTTTGTTTCATTGCCTACTGTTGTCCTGCCTTCCGATGTCCCAGGAGGTTTAGGGGCTCCACACTCTGTTACCTGCTGACACTAATCTACACTGAAAGTCTCCAGCCGCTACAAGACCCAACAGCTAGCTGCAAAAAGCTTTTCAGGTCCCACTGTACGTCCATTTCTTTCCAACTGAGTGGATATACACAGGACTGTTATATTCTTCTGTAATGTAGCTTACATGTTGGTGAACTCTTGGAAATTCTCACAACAGTATGTGCATGAGTGCATTGGCAACTACGGATGTTTTTCCTACAGTTTTTGGATTTTAGAGCACGAAATAGTATTAGAAATACAGTTATGCAAAGTACATGTGAATTCAAATTGGTATTTACATTTTTTTTTATGTATTTACCAATGAAGCAGTAAAATTTGAGTTTTTTTAGCCTCTGTATGTATGCACAGTGTCACATGAAAAGCTGCGGTGTAATACAGCCAATAAACAACATAAATTGGATGTTGGTTCTTATCATCCGATTACAGTCAATATCAACTTTCCACATGACGCAAGCTCCTTCCATTCCATAACTGCTGAGCAAAATTCAATTAGGGTCAAAGAGCAAAAGCTGATTTGTGTTTCCACATGGGGCAGCTGACAGACAGACAGACTGTCCCCAAAATCCCTTAGTTTTAAACTTCCAAGAACACTTCAAATAAACTTCCACAACAGATGTAAACATGTCAGCGCACGCAAGTGGTGCTCACAAGCATCAGGGGAAGAGTCGACATTGATCAAAGAGCAGAGAGCATTGTTGTAAAATAGGAGAGATTGTGCATCAAACTGATGTTATGTCATCACTGTTTACAAACACTGTCACGTAACCCGGTTCGATTTATCTGTATTTTGTAAAAGTTGGCTTGAAAAAGTCCTTTTGTCATCACTGAGAACAACATCAAGTCAACATTGGAACAAAAATGATGACAATCTAGTCATTCTGAATTCATCAGTGATGAGTCGCAGCATGACCAAAAGTTTACTTTTTATTTATTGCTATACATTTGGAAATGAGGCTGATGTGACGACAGTCAAACGTTTGCCAGAAGACTCTTCATTGGCTCTCATCAGCCAATTAAATGTCCACATTCCTTGTTTCCTGTTGGACTCAAGTTTTCAAGTTCAAGTTCAATAAACTCATCCTTCAAAATTACTTCTGAAAATATTTAAGCATAGAAACAATGTAGCAACACTTGGTTGATGAATGGCACCATTTCATTTCAAATTCACATGAACCTACAACCATGATTACTCTGTGTCTTTTGGGCTTGAATTTCCAATAACAGCTTTGCAACTCAGACTCTAGAGTTTCTCCCCAGCACATAAATACACCATAAGTCAGACAAACATAAAACAAGATACATTTACTATAAGGCTTTACCTAGCTCAAGCAGGTTTCAAGCCTCTGCAAGTAGATTTCTGTAGCACACTTAAATAAAAGGGAAACCAATGGCTGTTTTAAAGAGCAAAAAACACGTTCAACCGTTTACAGCAGTATTTTATGCTTGGAAAATGATTGGTGGGGATGTAAACTTTTGTGATGTATGGCTAAAACATGCAAGAACACTGGTTTGGTCTTTTAAGAAAAGCCAAGATAAAGCGCTTTCCAATGCGCTATAGCTATATTTCGCTCTGTTTCCAATACAAATAGTACTAGCTAAAAAAAGTTTGGGATGGAATGTTTGTATTAAAGGTCCAGTGTGTAACATTTAGGAGGAGCTATTGGCAGAAATGGAATGTAATATTTATAAGTATGTTTTCATTAGTGTAATGAAAATAAGAATTGTTATGTTTTCATTACCTTAGAACACGCCTTTTTTATCTACAGAGGGAGCGGGTGCCCTTCCATGGAGGTCGCCATGTTGCACCACCATGTTTCTACTGTAGCCCAGAAGGGACAAACCAAACAGTGGTAGGGCCGTTCGCGTTTTTCGTGAGTTTCGCAGCCACAGTAGTTTCTCCTACACGCTTGGAAGGGGAGGGTGAGGCGAGTGGTATTCAGATGGTTACAAACTGCAATTTCACCGGTAGATGCCACTAAATCCTCCACACTGCACCTTTAAATGCATTATTCATGCTTTGCAGAACAATGTGTTTGGATTTGGGAAATCCCTTAATTTACAAAAAATGATATACTGTAAAAGGTCACAACAAAGCAGTGAATGTGTTGGATGTTAAAAAATGTGTCTGCAGGCTACACTTGCAATTGGAGCCTAATTTGCAGCAGAGCCCAATCAAGTCGGAGCAGAGGTAATGCCACGAATGTTCCTCCTGCTATTAACTAAATGCTCCACCTCTCTGTTCAGCCAAAATATGGTGAAGGAGCTCACGTCAATACATAGTCCTGGTAATTAAAAATGATTGACAAGCAGCCAGGTTAATCCAGCAATCCCAGCCTTGCATAAAATGTCCCCCTGAGCTGTTTTGGGCCCTGGCTCCGGTCCACCCAGGTCCTGAGCACATGTGGCCTCCAGATGTGGCTTCTGGGATGGATGTGGTCAGGCACATGGATGACTGTGAAGAGAAGCACTCAGCACAGATACAGTGGTTAAAACACTGACACAGTCACATCCCTCATGTGTGTCCCTCATGGGACAGTCTTATTGGCAAGACCCTGTAGTTTTCTCAGAGAAGGAAATATGGACAGTAAGAGAAATGACTGTTGGAAACCACAGACAACTGTGAACTGAAGAACTGTACCTTTGATTTGATTCCACTGAGAAAATGTCATGTAACCATACAGATGACACACTCAGAGGTAATTGTGAGTGATTTGTGCTATATGTGCTTGTGCACGTGCTCTTACAAATTGCATAAATATGCCCAAAATTTGGAGTAATGACATCAAAGGCTTTCAGCAAGTCTGTGGCCATAGCTCTTCACTCAAAAGGACTTTTGAAATGTTAGGTAGTCTACACAAAAGTTGAACAAATAATGATCCAGTGTAAAGAATGATCAGTCTTTTTGCTGTGACAGCAGGATATGGTATGAGTCTGACCTATAGCATAGCATTAGCCTACTGCTAACGTTATATGGTATCTTACATTTAGTTGCTTGCTGACCCAAAACACAGTTTGGGAATAAACATGCAGAACTAAATTACAGACTGGTTTAAAACTGCAGAAAGCTTTTATTAACGCATCCAACCAACATTTTAATGTTTAGAAGCTAATGTGATGTCTTGTTTCATTATGAAAGAACCCATGTAAATGTAGCTGCAAAATAAGATTTTTTCATTTCTGAAGCGCTCTGGTGCCTGAATGCTTGCGGTACATGCCACATAACTGCAATTTGGTTCCAGCTGGGGACCTTTGTTACATGTCATTCCTCCTGTTTTTCCTCTCTTCCCTCATTTCCTGTTATCTCTCTATGGTCACTATCAAAATAAAGGCAACAAAATCCATAAAAAACACAATCTTTCAAATGATCCAGATGACATCTTGGATTTGAAGATTTCACTCCGTGTAATCATTATAGCCCCACATGATTTGTGTATGCACCATATTTATTGTATATGTTGATATAATCTCTACAATCAGGCATTTCAGGTGTTGTGCAGAGAGGAGAGGAAAGGAGCAGTAAAGAAGAGATTTCAGAAAGGGAAATACCAACTGAGTGTTTTGAGAGGCTACTTGAGTATAATGTCTTGCTGAGCATCCTTTAAAACATTCTTCACTGTATTCCTTTTGGCCCAATATGAAAGATGCTGCAGGCAGAGAAAACTTAGCTGTCATTCATCCCCGGGATGAGAGCATTAAAAGCTATGGCTCTTTCCTCTCATTCAGACTTCAGAGTTTGGACAACTGGACAGCACTCTCAAGTTAGAGTTTGCAGCTGTGTTTGATCATTTCATGCAGTTTTTGCAAACCGTGGAAGGACTCAGAGACATCCTCACCACGTGGGTGCATCCGTGTTTGAGAGAAAAGAGTGCACATATCTCTGATCTCGACAGCAATCCCCAGAGAACTGGTTTTCATCTCTATTCCTGATAAATCTCTGAACAAAAACAAGAAATCTGATGTTCTTCAAAGGGGGCTGAGAAAAATCTATAACCCGTCTGGGCGGAGCCTTTCATCAATATCACATGAGGATCTCACAGTGTTCTCATGTGAAGCTGGCAATGGGGTTTTGTTTTTCTACTGCAGCTCTGTGTGGAGCTGTGGAAATGTGGCAGTAGAAGATGTAGTGTGGACACTGAAAACAAAGTAGGTCTTGACAGGTTGAAGGTCCTGCACAATGAACTAATTGTAGGGGTTTGCCCACAGTTTCAGTTGTTTTAATTGGCTGAAGCTGGATGGCAGCAGTAGTAGCAGTAACTTCTTCAAAGAAATAGATCCAAGTTTTTAACATTACCTGCCTGCTGTGTTCTAAATATTGGATGGATGGATGGATGGATGGATGGATGGATGGACCAAAAAAGTGATGAGTATCCTCCTCTGGATCTATCAGGAGCTGCTCTACTGGCTACAAGAGAGATGCAGAATTGCGCTACTACCAGGCCACAGCTTCTTTAGCAGTGAGAGACACACATATACACACTGCAAAGTAACAATTAGATATTTAAAATCTGATTACACAAATGTGTTTACTATCCCCTTAAACTCCCCAGTGTACTTTCAAATTCCGTATTTACAACTTCCAATCCCTTGAAAAACACTAATAATTCCTAAAAAGTATAATTCCCTTGAGGCCTGCCATGCAGCTTGATAAAAATCAGCACCACAGTTGTAGTTTTCAAAGTAGTGTTGTAAATAGGGTCGTAAAAAGATCTACTAAATATATCAAAACTACAGCCGAACTAGTAATTACTCTTCATTTATATGATCTATGTTATGAAAAAGTAAAGATCTTGGTTTATTTCAGATGTTTTAGCGAGCATTCTAGAAATGGGGTTTTGGTTTGATAGTTCTTCCGGTTTGAAAAGTAGGGTTGTAAATCTGATTGTAAAAAGACATATCTACTAAATATAAAAAATATCTAGTACAGCCCAAACTAGTAATTGCACTTCATCTAGATAATTTATGTTAAGAAAAAGTAAAATGTTGGTTTATTTAAGATATTTTAGCCAGGAGTCGAACACCCTGTAGTTTACAGCATCCGCATTACGTCAACAACTGATACCGAAAACAGCCAATGGAAAGAGAAAAAATGTTTTCCGCTGAATCAGGGAGCATTTCATGCCAAAAACGCCTATCTAAAAACCTATGTGGCACACTATGTCTGGCTGATTATGACTGTTAATTCAAAAAATAAGTACTTTATTAAGTAATTTAAATGTTTTCCACCAGACTTCAGGTTTAGCGGTGAGCTTGATTCCTCTTACAGCGGTGGCTGAGAATCATGGGTAATGTAACCTAGCTTTCCGCTATCCAAAACTGGCAACAAAAAACTTTAGAAAACTTCAGAATCGAAGGAGAAATAATGTAAACTGATAGCTGTAACATTAATCTATCTTATTGCACACAGCATCTTATATCGCTGTGGCAAGGTTAACATTGGAGTGAATGGACGGCTGGAGCAGTTCCTCTGAGTGTCTAATATTGCTGTGGATGGTTTTACATTGGAGTTAATTGAAAGCCTGGTGCGTCTCATGCAGACGCTAAAGGGTACCTTGTGCGTCTGTATGAGACGCCAAGGGGTGTGACAGGAGGTCGGTATTTGACGACCTGGGGATGAGAACGGGTTGATTTATATGTATATATATCTATATCTATATATATGATGTGTGGTCATACAGCAGGGAAGTCAGCATTGTGCTAAAGTTAGCATTGCACTCCTATAACATAGTCAGACTCATGATGGGAAGTTAAAAAAAAGGATCAAGTCAAGTCAATTAGATTTTATTTATCTAGCCCAATATCACAAATCAAAAATTTGCCTCAAGGGGCTTTACATTCTGTACAGCCTACACCCTCTGTCCTTAGACCCTCGATTCGGATGAGGAAAAACTCCCCCCAAAAAGCCCTTTTAATGGGGAACAAAAGGGAAGAAACATCAGAAAGAGCAACAGAGAAGAGATCCCTCTCCCTCAAAACTGATGCTGCTGAACCAGGGATGTCATCTGCTAGCAATGGCTAATGTACCCTCGAGCCGCTAGCCTCAAGAAGAAATGAGGAGCAGGCTACAGACATCTGGTAAGCTGACTTCTTTCTAACTCCACACCCCATAATTTCATTTTCAAACTTGTAATCTTCAGCCCCAATCGACCCTGACTCAAATGACATCACTTGTGGCAATTTATCAAACTTTGCGCAGCTCCCTCTGGAGCCACAAAAAGCTTTATACAACTTTTTTCACATAATGCAGTAGTACTCCCCAAGACCTGTAAACAGACTTTGATGTGTAAAATTGGTGGAGTTCCTCTTTAACAATGGCGAGGAAATCAGAAAGAAACAAAAGAATAATTGAATCTAAACATTAGATTAGCTTAGAAATGTAATCACAATAAAGTGTTGGAGCCTTTGCTAGCTAAACAGCTAAATCACATCAGTTTAGTGACATTGAGAAATAGAAAATGTCTTGTTTGTGAACTGTTTGTTTAAGATGGTGATTACATATTTATTCTCATGTTCATATTCAACACTCAACATACCGTCACATGTTTGCACTACATGTATTACTATACCTGTTCTTTTAAACCTTTCATATACTAGATTTTTTTGGCCACTCAGGAGCAGTGGAAACAAGCTGTAAACTCAACATTGAGATAATAATGCACTTGTTAGCAAATAGTTGCTTATTTTACTCATCCAGCAGTTGCAGAGCAACATTATCATTCATCTGGAGTTGTGTTTCTGGCCACCTGATGGATGTCAGTCTAATATTCACTCTCTGTTTTGCTCTTCACAAGCTCCAGAGGAAAATTATCTGGATCTTCAGCTGCTCAATGCACCACTATTTACCACTGCTAAAAACAGCTGCCGGCTGTGTCTGGAAATGACACTGATGAGAGCAGCGAGAGTGTGCCAAAACAGCAAGTTGTGAATTTTATAAATATCTTCTATTTCAATTTTATCAAAACTTACAACATACTTATTTTCCTACGTAACAAGTCTGCCTCTGCTCTCTTCCTCTTACCTGTCGGCCCTCCAGAGGTCAAGTATTATCTCTCTGACTTGGCAGCACTGCTCATCAACAGCAGCCACACCTGTGTGTCTGTCAGTGTTCTGCAGCCCCTCGGGTATACACAATGACATGCACTGTATGACCCAGCACACATAGAACAAACAACTTTATTCATCTTCACTCGCTCTCCACCTTTTTGTTCTCCATCTGCTCCTTCACCCAATTCACAGGAGACAGACACCAAAAGAAGGTCATTATCTGGTGGAGGGCTAAATGAGCCATTGCTGACAATGATGAAAATCACAACAAATCTCTCATTACAGGAAGCAACAGTCCAGTGGACTAGTTTGGGTCCCACAGGAGGGACATTCTGGTTGGTTGACCTGGAACTGATACTGTTCAGAGGACAGCGTGGAAGGAGCTTTACAGAAACAAAGTGAGGGAGAGAAGCATAAAGACCTCTTGTGTCAGATTTGCACTGTGATGGTGGACATTTACGTTGCAAGGGATCCTTAAGTCTTCCTGCTTCAGAACACTTCCTGGCATAATCCTTACGCTCTGGTACGTGCATTGTTTTCTTGCAGATTAAGCATGGAAAGAATAACAGCACCTGACCACACATTACATACTGTATCACTTTCTTGGTACAGTTTATTGCTTCCTCAGTGTTGAGAGGAGAGAGGGAACAGAGTGCATCGGTCCTGTCATGGATGAACAGAGCTTGGTATGTGCAGAATTTGTACAGAGGTTTCTATGTCTGAGCTGTGGCTTGACCTCTCTCTGGGTCTCGTCAGGCATCTCATGGCCTGGGACAAGGAGGCAGGAGGGGACCGGCACTTCACCCTGGAGGAAATGAAAGAGGCAAAGGTACCAAGTCCCCACTGACCTCTATCCCTTTACAGTGTCACCCAGAATGACCTCTGAGAGCCTGCCTACAACTTGTATGTCTGTCAAAGGGGCCCCCTCTGCATGTTTTAAATACTTAACAGTCACTCATTTAAAAATGCATATAACACACTGTGGTGCTTTCAGATGAACTGGATGGGAGGAACGAGTCTGCTGTCTATCAAAATGAACATTTCCTCTTAGTTTGACACATAACAAAGTAGCACCTGTGTGATACAAAACAGACCCTACAGCCTTTTCAAACTGTCAACTATTGAAGCTGTTTGGATTTAACAGTCAAATACAAACACACCTTCAGCGCCACATATGCAACAATCCCCCAGGAACAGAGCTGGGATGTGAAGCGATTTTGGCATAGTGGCCGCATGGGGTATTGCAACTTCCGCATTCATCACGTGACGCACACTGGCCCAAAAAGTATTCCCATACACAATTATTAGAAAAGGTAAAATTATAAAACGATGAATACATTTTTACAAAGTTTTTAGAAAATCTGTATGATTAAATTATTTGATCCCATTCATGTGTGCAGGGAACCAAGAGGAAGTCAGCCAGCTCGGCCAGTGGACGTTCATGCTCTCAAACTGGTCTGTGTTACAAAGACTCTAGTGCGCATGCTCTATGTGGCCTAAAAACGCAAAAGCATGAGGAAGCCTGCGGAGGCTTTTTTGGCATCTGTGCCCAGTGAGCAACTTTTATAAAACGGAATGGGGCGCCATCTTTGAACGCAGTATCAACTTCTCCTCAATACATCCATGATGTGCCTACATGAGATTCAAATTGACCCTTTGCTAAGCCCTGCCCCCCTCCTTAGTGACTGTCGCTACACCTGTCAAGTTTTCCATTCCAACACTGTGCATAATGCAGTTTACAGTGACAATGGTGGCAGATTTACCACTTGAAATTTATAGTAATTCTTTAATCAATGGGTCCTTGATTTCAGACAGGAATAGACAAACATCGCATTTTCCGCCTCCAGTAGCATCCTCACAAGCAAGGGCGTCACTTTGTGTTGAAAAGTGATGGGGACATAAGGAAAAAAAACATTTTAATGGTCTTCATATGCGATTTTAGGAAATGTAATGGCAGGATCAGTATGAGGTCAGAGTAGATAATTACGGCGGGTTGGCAAAAAAATGTGCATAATGGCACATCAAAAGGACTACAGAATCGACAATATGAAAATACTCAGCATAAAACGCACAACAACGTCGACCGCACAAGTAACAGTCATCCATCACATCCACAGCTGCAACACCATGTTAATCGAACAATGCCAAAATCACATCTATTGCAGAAAGCACCAGTGCATGTCAGTCAGTCCAGCGATAACAATATCCAATATCACTGCCCTAAAATATGACAAAATAGAACCAACTGAAGAAATAACTTATAAAGATAATAAATCCACCTTACCTTTAGATGTTAAGTTAAACTGCCCAGTTGTGTGATGCTGCATACTTTTTTAACAACGAGAGAGAAACAGAGAGTTCACAAGAGTTCACAAGAGTTCATGAGTCAAGTTCAACCAATCATGACTCATTTTAAGCATAAGGTTTAAATATCGATATATGAGAACATGAATTAAACAGGAGGAGGGATGAGATTATTTCTACTCATTTATCCATATTAATTTTAAACATCATTTATTTAATTTTTCTTTTAACAAATTCTGCTTTTAAAAAGTGATAAGGACAAAATCAGCCATTTCAAAAAGTGGTAGGGACAAATCCCAGTGTATCCCCAGTGTACATGACACCTATGCTCATCAGCTGATGATCCATGTAGAAGACATAGAAATACAGGAGCAGTGTTGTTATAGTATTGCAGGGTAGAGCTAGTTTGCCCTAGTATTGTAGTGTATTATTAGAAATAAAAATGTATTTAAAATGTAATTTGTTCTGACAACTCTATTTGGATGCATACTCCAGAGAAACTCAGTGGTTAGATGTATGCTTTATTGGATTGTATATTCTAATAGTATGTTTCACTTTTACTAGAGTAAAGGATTTGAGGATGAGAAATAGCAGATGAGTTTGACAAACATGACACTATCTTGGGTAACAAGTTTAGCTGGGGCTGCTGGAGTGTCCTCAAACCAAATAAGGTGGAGGATATAGCCACTAGCGTTACTCTAAACTCTTTCTAACTCCCAGTTAGAAAAGGGGGGATTTTATTAACATATCTAATAATTCCACAAAATAATGTTGTTAGCTAGTGATTTGCTCATGTGCCTTGGAAGTAACATTTGGTTAGCTTAATAGCCTACCGTAAGTGGTAAGCTAGTTGGCTGTGCCTGCTAACATTTGTAGACAAACACATTATTTAATCCATTCCTTACTATTGTGCTCTTGTGTTTTTGGTTTTGGAAAGGCTAATAAAAAGACACCACCCTACAAATAATTTAAGGATCACTTTTACCACAGCCCCATGTGGAGAAATCCAAAGCTTGCCAGGCTAAGCTATGTTTGTGGGAGGGGTTTAGCAAATGATCAGTTGCTGTTTAGAGGCACGATACTGAGCACAATACTGACCTTTAAAACAGTTCTCTTGGATCTTGGCTGTGATGAAGTAGCCGTTATCAGCATTCGGTATGAGTAACATAGTGAGTCAGATAAAGTAAATATACTATAAATGGATCCTGTTCGGTGCCATAGGGCAAGGGTGGTGCAAAGTGGGTATGAATTGAGCCAATGGTCTTGCTATGTAAACATGGAGTCATTAGCCACTTCCTCTTATGTCTCCTCTGCACAGCCATGGCCACTTGACCCTCATAAAAGTGATGAACAGTGTGTCTAGAGATGCTTACTTGAGTTAACACCCAAAAACCTAGAGAGGTTAGACTTTCACCTTATCGAGCACCTTTTACTGTTGGCTCACCTCAGATTGACAAAGACATACAATAACTTCTCGGACTCACATGACCTGTCTCTCAGTGCCTCCTCGAATCAGTATTTAAAAGCTCTCCTGCTGTCTTAGAGTCATGAATGGGTTTTAAGACGTCTCAGGGCAGAACGGCCCATCGCTCAGTAAACATATGACATTGGTTAATGCACAGCCAGCATAGTTTCATGGGGTTCACTGTAATGCTACACCACAAGTTGGAGGGCATTAACTCTGCTTGTATGACTTTTATGGAAACAAGGGTGAGTGGAGCCTCCACCTTCGAGCCTTCAGTTGTCCAGTGTGTTGGCAAGTCTGTTCAAACATTTTCCTTCCTTCCTCCCTCACAAAAGACATACATTTCCCCTAGGTGTCTGCTAACAATGACTTTTATAGATTATAGGTGTCAGGCTGTTCATTGGTTTATATATTGAGTAAACCAATGAACCCATTGTGTTTCTTTAAAGCCTGTCATATAGTACGGAGGGATGTGGTTAATATATACCATATAAGCATGGATGGATATATCAGCAATGCTGTATGGCCATACTGTATGTTGTGTATTTAAAAGAGACTCTTTGCTAAGCCACGAGTTAGTTACTGTGGCTTTGCCTGTCAAGCTTTCCATTCACAGCACACATGTAGTTTACAATGATAAAGATGGCAGATTTACCACTCAAAATTCATAGTTAATAGTTAATGGAACAATAGAGGCCGAGGTAGATAAAAGCAGGCTTCTCATTTCTAGCTGGCTCAATTTTGTCGGCTGAAAGGACAATTGTTGCTGGCAGACTTCATCAGCTCCAGCTAGCTAGCAAACTAACATTAGCTTCTTGCATTAAAACTTTGTCTCCAGCTGACTCATAGACTAGAAGGTGAACGACTATAAACCTGTAAAAGCGTCTTAAATAAATATTAAATATGCACTTGCTGCCTACATACATGAGATTATCCTAAAAGACTGACGCTAAAGCTACATGTCCCTACAAGTAAGGGCAGGTTAGAGTCAGTTAGCCCTAGTGTTATATAGTATAAATTAATTAATGTTAATATTATAAAGAGTACGGTCTAGACCTGCTCTATAGGACAAGTGCAATGAGATAACTTCTGTTATGAAGTAAAATTGAATTGAATTGAATATAAATAAAAATGTAAGTAAGTTAAGTATTTTATATATTTTATATTAGAGTTATATTAAAATGATTATAGTTATTCCTTCTGACATAAGTCCCAAAAAGTCAACATCTTCATCAGTTGATAATTCATGTAGTTAGAAGACATAGAAATAAAGGAGCAACATTGTTGCAGGCTAGAGCTAGTTATCCCAAAATTAAAAAACAACATGTCTCAGTTCTCATCTCTGATATCATCGAGGCTTTACCTGAAGTTAACAATGACTGGCTGAGCAACATCATTGAACCTGGATGGTTTTGGACTTTTCAGTTTTGCCTCTTCACTGATCTATTGATCTATTCAGTATCACTGGAGGGAAAAAAAGCTGTGAAAGTGGTTTTAAGATTGTTAATCTGCTTTCACACCTACATGCGCAAGCGCAACACTGCGCAGAGCAAGGCCATTATTTTGCAGTGGCACTCGCTGCACGAGCCATAGCGTCACACACTGACCTGACTTTCTGCCAGGAAAGTTCAAGTAAATTGAACTCTGACGTCCAAGACGTGTGTCCAAAGACATTCCAGCACTGACAGAAATTCAATTTTGATGGTGCTGAATTTACACACATGTATTTCACGGAAAAAAACAGGTTAGAAAATTAATATTGCCGTATCTATGTAATGTATTTCATCTTACAGTCTACCTCTATTTTGCTTGCACATTTGGTGAAAATAACCATGAACACTTGCATTCCCTCATTTGAATTTAACTTTGGTCAGCAGTAGGCCAGCATGGTGGCAGACAGCCTGCACCATCCACACCTTAATTACCATCTATCACTTTAATGATGGAGTAACTTAACACTAAACAGCATACCCAATAACGACAAAGTATCCCCACCCTTACCTGATCCTGTAAGAAAGCGGTAGTAGGAGGGCTCATTACGGCTCACATGGGGCACAGTGTCATACAACGACTCATAAAAAACATGGTCACAGCAGCTGTGGGGGCTATGCAGCTCACTTACACAGGCATTATTTATGCAGGGGGTGTGCAAGGGGGTGGTAAGAGCAGCTTGGTGCCCTGTCTGTCACGCTGCTGGAGGGGTCCAACCTGGGCTCCGTTTTATAAGCCTTCAGTGCCAGGGGCCCCAGCTCACACCGGCGTGGGAAAGGAGGCTAACCATCAAGTTATGTGGAGGTTTTTTATGGTTCATTGTCCAAAGTGAGAGTGGAGGTTGGTGCAAAAGAGACCATGACCTTTGTAACCTCCATATACACACATAAAAATGGCCACATCCCCATATTGCTCACAACCACAAACTCAAATCTTCCTACTCATCTGTTAATTATAACATAAGCAAATACGGTAATTTATATGCTTGTTAGACCTCTTGATCGTGAGCCTTAGCTCTTGTTTCCCAGTATCGGATGTATTCAGCCAGGATGGATGTGTGTTTGTGTTATGAGCAACGCATCAGTGGCCGTGACGAATCCTCATCTTAGAGCCTCAGTTGATTTCCTCCAATCCACCACTGAATCATCCCTCTCTTGGTGAATGATTCAGCAGTGACCAAAACTGAGGCATGTCACCCTCATATCCGCATTTTCACTACGACTACTAAAGAGTCATTTCAGTGGGATAATAATGCTAAGATGTTTGTACGGATTTGAATTGCATTAGAATCACAACTTCTGCTGTCAGAAGTATCTACTCTCTCCACTGCTGGAGGAATAGGAATATTGATTCAAGCAGTGCAGTAATGATTAAAAGGAGGACAGGGCACGTGTTAAGAAACTTGCATTAGCAGAGTTATGTACTGTTTTGCAGCTATGTGACATTCTGGATTACACACGGCCTTCTTTTTTTTTAACCAATTTTCCAAACCCAGTGCACATCCTGTCTGTGATCTGCAGGTGTGAGGGCTAACTTGGCTCTTTCATCTGCATTTTAACAGCATTTAAATGAGTAGGCTTATATCTCTATGTTTGGAAGACCCTGCGACCCTTCATACCAAAGTGAATATCATATTCATTTATATTTGAAAACTTTATTCTCCTGAATTGAAAACTGATTTATTACATATAACACACAGTCTCTCTTTACCTATAATTATTGCCAAATTACATAGTTCTTTCCAGAAAACTTCCTAGGAAATTATTAGGAACTTACAGACCTGTAAAATAAAGTGTTACAGAGATTTGTGCATTCTTCCCACATCCAATATGTCTATTTGTTAAATGGTTTGGACCACAGTGAAAGTTCAGTTTCAATATTTCATTTTCCAATGCTCGATCAGTAGGAAACAGTATTTCCTGCAGAAATGATCAACTAAGATTCAGCCTCTTAATTAATAGGAAGCTTAAGCAGGGATGTCGAACAGAATTGACAGAATGAGCATTAAAGTTGCTTGTTTTCTAACATCCAATTTGTATCTGACAAAGGGTGAAAAAGAACTGGGGGAATTGTCACCATTTTTCATCTTTAAGCTTGGTGGGGATGTATAATTCATTTTAAATTCAATTTATGGAAGAAAAAAAAACTCATCTTTACCCATGAATGTACATACCACTTAAAAGTGGCACTCTATTTTTAAGGAGTGATTTATATGAGAAAAAGGACATTTTATTGGTATGCGTACAGAGGACACAGTGTAGCTTGTATCCTAGCCAGTGTCTCTTCTTCCAGCAGTCCCATATGTTCACTCCATCAAAACTTTTGAACATTTGACTAGGCTTCACTGTGCTCATGGAAGTGCACAAATACAGTTAGGTTCCCAGGGTGGAGCATGAAAAAGCCTTTAGCAGGGGGTGTTCATGCACCTGTCGGGGATACACTAGAGCATTTGTGTGCACAGGTTCAAGAGAGAAGACTGATGTTGGAAGACATTTGTCTCAGGATTTAGATGTTTTTGCACCTGCTTTAAGCACTACTAGTACTCCTACTGTCTTGTAGTAGAAAGCAGAACACTGCATTTTTTTTAGATAGATGAAATAGATAAATACATAGATTCAGAGATATGTAACATTTTACATAAATACTGGAAATCCATTTTTGTATGTAAAATAATCACCCTGTTTTCACAAATTTTCAAAACTTTAATTAGTATCCAAGCACGCCTCATGCCTTAGCCATGGAAAATAATTTATTTCCCAGCTTTCCCAGTTTCCACATGCCTGCCATTAAAACTTTTATTTTGACAGTTTAACATATTGGTGGTCGTAAGAAAATTGAGTAATATTTATTGTGGCATATTCTCTGTCATTCAGCCAAACAGTTTTATTTTTTGGAAATAGAAGTTCAGTTGTTCACTGGGAATTCTCTTTTTCTTATTATTTATATTATTTTATTAAGACTTGCTCAGTTTCTTATTAAGTTGCCACACACGTTTGTTGTTCTTCATTGAGTGTAGGAAAATGCCTTTGTTTCCACAAATGTTTCACATGAGTCCCATCTGCTGATCTATATTATACTATGATAATCCTGCCAACTGCCACTTATCTATTCCTTACGCTAAACAATCAAAGATATCCCCTGAGCTTTTAATTCATCTGTGTTGCATCATGGCATACATCTGGGACCAGTTGTTTGTGGCATTTCAAGCCTCTCAATGAGCGGATGGAACCTGAGACCATGTACGTTCCCATGAGTTCATGATGTGCTTCATCTCCCCTGCTCCACCACGCTGCTGAGCCCAAACCACAGCAGATGTTATTGAGTGCACATTTGTAAATATTTACCCTGGTGAGGAGCCTATGAAACTGAGGGAGGTACACAGTCAATGGCAACGCTGACAGAGCGGCAGATAGCCTCTGAATTAGCCTTAGTTTTTTCAGTCTCAGAGGTCATGTTGAAAAGGTGCTACAGCGATACAGCACATTCCAATTTCACAGGAAAGGCTTGGAGGAAGTTTAAACCCAAACTAAAGGAGGCGGCCATTAGGTTTGGTTTTAGAACTGGCAGTAATATGCTCTGAGCTGAAGCCGATAGCCGGAGGGGCTTAAGTGGAAGGAGTAACAATCTTCTAATAAGTACTTATAGTGCCCCTGCAATGATTTCCCTGCTGAGCTTTGAGTGGTTGAGATATACTGATATACACTTTATCACATTAACCTTACAGCTGATTAGGCTGATTTCAACAGCTAATGTTGGTTTACGACTGTTCTTTTAAAGGAATTGAAGGAAAACCTTGGGGAAGCTTAGGAAAAAGCTTTATTTAACCTCTCCTGAGAGAGCATGCATAAAGCATGTGCTTTAAGAACAAGGAAAGGGGGGAAAAAAAGGAATGACTTTTATTCTGATATGAAGCCTGACCTGCTGCCAAGTGATGTATCCCAGGAGAGAGAGGTCAAAATGTGCCTCACTGCTCACAGCCCCATGCTTTCTAATGAAGATAAAACAGCCATGCTGCACCGCAGACTGCCTGGATGCAAGCCATTACCACAGCTAATTGGTAATTACTAGATTAATCAGCAAAAGAGGTACCTTTCAAGGAGTTGTTCAAAGGCAGGTTTTTCAATTTGTGAAAGTTTAGTATTAAATACTTGCTGTGTCTGGACTCTGATTGTGTATATATCGTGTTCTTGTTTTGAGACCCTTTAAAAATTATGTTGTCTTATGTCTTCATTTGTATCAATACAAAGTTAATGGTAAAGCAAGCCAAACATGCTATTTTATCGCATGTAAAATGTGTCTTGTAAGCATTTGTACGCAAACATAGACTTACGTGAATGTTGTTTCTGAGAAGAGCATTCTACATGCCTCAGGAATGTTTGGAGCATTTCTGAAGGGCCGGCATGGTGTCAGACATGATCTTGCATGTTGTGTCCATGTAGCTGGCAGAATTCCTTTCCTTGCCAACATGAAGCTCCAGAAGGGAATAAAAACATTAAATATGCATTATTTGAATGATTATACAAGCATACGAGATTAGGAAGTGCCGTGATCTTCCATGTTGCAATAACAGCCTGTCTATGTTGGTACAGCACGCCTCATTAGCACCATTCCCACAGCTGGATGTGGGCTAACCAGATAGCCGACATTCACTCTCTAATTAGCTCCTCTGGTACCCCGCATTTCCCTCTCGGCGCTCAGCACCGGGCTTCGCTATCAGGGCCTTGCTTTGCTTTGCCATGCAGGGGGTGAGAGATATTGATTGTGGTTCTTTAATGATAAATTCCCTTTGTGCTACGGAAGCCAGTTAGTGAGGTCTGTAGTACTAGGCAGACCTTTTCTCTGTGAAATGGTTTTGGAAAAAGAATAATATCGGGGCATATCCTTGGAGTTCTGAATCAGGAGAATCTGAGGTGCTTCTCTGTGTGTTGTCTGGAATTGACCTTGAGTCTTGAAGCAAAGCAGCGCTATAGGGAGGGGGGTCAATAGTTTGCTTGTGCACAGCAGGCAGAAAATATCCAGTAAATTCTCTAAAAGGTATTGGATTTTAATGCCTGATCACAAAGACTGAGATGCTCATACTAGCACACTATACAGTACCTTTGTGTTACAAAACTACATCCTTCTTGGTGAGGACCATGCCCTACCAGTTAGGAAGCAACTGTTGGCAAATCAGACATGACGGGAGCAGCAATGGGCAAGAGAGTGACGATAGGTTGCAAAGAGAAAAGGGAAGGAAAGGGTTAAGAGGACACAGGGAGGGTCAGAAATTGGGTGCTGTGAACAACTCGGGGTGAGCAACCCTTTCAGCCAGGGTGTAGGGTGTCTCCACACAACATGCCAGCGTTTATTTAGCACCAGGCAACAAGTTGTAGGAGAAACCCAATCTTCTTGCCGGCAGCCGGCCGCTCCTCCTTCAGAAAGGGCCGCCCTGATCTTCATGGCGTCTCCCGGCTCTCTTGTCTGTCTTTCCCTGCGTGAAGTCCCCCGTTAGGTGACGTGGGAAGCCTCTTATAGCCCACCACTCCAGCTTTTCTACCACGGTCAAGTCACTACCTCTCGTGTTACACGGGATGGTGGGTACTCTGTCAATGATGGCCCAAGGGCAGATGCAAAGCTCTGTGTGAAGTTGTAAGGGTGGGGTGGGGTGCTCATTGGTTACTATCCAAGTATGGCAGCTTGAAAATACTCCAAAGAAAGAGGAGCCTCTGATGAACCGTCCTGTTCTATGTGCTTTCTGGACCTGTTTCAACATATCGTGTACATGTGACCACAGAATCATCGCTCCTCAGAGTGACACTTCAGCTGACCAAACACATTGATCATAGAAATGCGGTATAGTTTCCAAATGATCTGTGTCCTATTTTAAACTGTTCACCTAGCCACCTAATTGATTAAAAAAAGCAAAACACCTCATGTTGTACCTCTAAATACTGTTTTCCATCACACAAATAAAGTTAACCAGCTGTCACTCACAACTTGGACAGGAATGACCTTTTGGCTCACTCATATCTCATTAGCATGCTAACATTGATTAGAAATGATCTGTGTAGTATTTGAAGGCTTAACTGTAGCATGGTGTTGTTTGGGGTGGCATGTCAGACACACGCTGAGTCGTGCCTGGCCTAGTTGATTAATGATGGGAAAGGTCAGCCAAACAAGCTCCCTAGCTCTCCATTTCCAGACAACAACCAGAGGTGTGGAGTTCACTGTTTTCAATCAGCGGTTTTATCAGGACTGTGTTATCACTGCTGCATGTTGCAAGTCTCAGGACCAATGATGTGGCTGTAAGTGGTACCCCTGAATGGACTTTTAAAATGAAATCTGATGACCAGACTGAAACTTGAGTGACTTGAGTGATATATTATTTTTAGACTATCAGGTCTAGATCATTTGTGATGTAGTGTTCAGTGTTTTGAGGAAAAAACACATAGTTAAGTATTTGGTGATGGTCAAAAAAATGACATGAGAGCGATAATGTCAGGCACAGACACAGCCATTAAAGTCAGGTGAGAAAATTAAAGCAGAAAAAGTAGTACATTGTGGCTTTTTTAGCCACTTTAGGGATGTGGCTCTAAGGATAACAATGTCGGTTGATCCACCACAGAAATATCTCAACAACTATTGGATGGATTGACTGAATTTTGGAAAAATATAAGTTCCCCAGACTTTTCCTCTAGGGCCACCATGAGGTTAAGACTTGTGGTTCCCCTAAGAATGCATTTTAACAACTTTGGCAATCCCTTAACTTTCCATCTAGCGCTATCATCAAATCTTAAATTTTTTCAATACTTTGGTTTATGATCAAATAGCTGCAAAACTAATAGCATTTCCATCAGCCTTAGCTGTACTTTGTGTTTGATGCTAATTAGCAAACATTAGCATGTTAACACTCTAAACTAAGATGGTGCCAATAGTAAACATTATATCTGCTAAACAACATTTTAGCACTATCATTGTGAGGGTGTTAGCATGCTAATGTTAGCGAATATCTCCAAGCACCACTGTGCCTAAATACAGCCCCACCGAGCTGCTAGCATGGTTGTAGATTCTTAAGGTGCCCCTATACTCTGTCAGAACTGCTTGTCGGACAGTTGAATAGCTTTAGAAACCCCCTCACGCTTCACGCCCATTTCACTCTACGCTAGAGTTTGAGGAGGTGATAGAAGAGCCAGGATTTGAACTTCTCTCTCTAGCTCTTTTTTCACTCTTGATACTATTGAACAACTATTTTCATGTGAACAACTTAGTGCAACACTATGAATGTCTTCCAGGAGAGCCCTTGCAGAAAATGTGTGCCGTTATCCCCATATTTAAACAATATCACATCCCCCCACTCTCTATGATGGCCGGCTTTTTGCTCCACCTTCTCGGACAACAAGTCATACTAACTTCTTTTCAAGCGTAACCCGACTCTTAAGGCCCCTTTACACTGTGCGATTTTGGGCTGTCTGAAACGAAAGTTAACAACTGTGAGAGGAACTTGGTAAAAGCAACATTACGCAATTCCACTTTTGAATGGAGTTTAGGGGAAAAACAACATACACAAACCAAAATGATGGAGGCAAAATGGAAAATAAGTTTGTGGGACTCTGGCGAAGAAGAAAACCTTTATTGCTTTGCTGCATTTTCAAAACATAAGAGCAGCACAGATGGATGACATGAGCCGATGATGTGCCTCTGCTCTCAATTAAATTCTTATTTACATCGTAGCGCTTACTATTCATCACGCATTCATCGATCCGACATGGCTCAAACTGATATTGTACAGTCTGACACAGATTGCGACCAAGATTTTATTAGACCTCACACAGTGTGACATGCAATATACTCACACGATTGTTGAACATTTTGTTGTGGATATGCTTTCAGTAATTATGAGATAATGATAATTTAATTTGTCAATTAAAATAGAAAAATATATTTTGAAACAAGCTTTTAGCCATTTTAATTATATGCATAACCATAAACCAAAGCTTGATCAATATTATTTATACACTGGCTCAAATGTTGTTTAATAGTACAAGTAAATGTAAAATTCAATAAAGAATATATATACTAATATATACTGTAGTTAGTGCCACACCAGTGGTGTAGTCTAGTTTATTGTAGTAGGTATGCTGTGATGATGCTCCCCAAACTCACACACACCCCTGCCCCGGAGCGACAGCCCATATGCACCACCACACTCATTAACACATACAGAACATGCATTCACACATAACTGAGGGCATTCCAAAAGACTGGGTATGTGTTATCAAGATGAAACCTCCTGAAACAATTGATTGTAAGCAACTTTAACAGCCAAGAACAGCCAGGGAGATTTAAAAGCTTTGGACTCTGAGCTGATTTTCAGTTTTCACAGTTCTTTACCAGTTCATACTGTTATTTTATGTTCACATTGTGTATCTGGACATGCTGCATATCTTTTTTGTTTTCAGGGGAATCTGATCTATAGGATTATGAATTGATACTGTATTGAGTTATGATTGGGTTATTTATAAAATATTGCTCATGTCATGTATATAAACAATATGTTCATGTGTTCCGTATGCTCGGATAGATGAAGTTCTTGTGATGACAATCGTATTAGCTGTGTCTTGAGATATCGTAAATCATATAAAGGTATGCAGAAACTGACACAAATTAAATTGTTTCTACAATATTGCTCTAAATAGAAAAATAATTGTACAGTGAACAGTTTTTTTAATATTATTTTTTTGGCACTTTTGCCTTTATTGGACAGTTTGACAGTGAAGAGGCAGGCAGGAAATGGAAGGGGAGAGGGGGTATGACATGCAACAAAACAACGGTCAACAGCCTGAATCGAACCGGTATTCCATGTACAGTGAACTGCTGATATATAATTATAATGTAAAATAAACATATAAGGTATGCAAAAATTGCTGCAAATTGAGGCTGGTGATTTCGCATGGCTAGAGGAGACAGTCACTCACTGCTTTGATGTAACTTTTTTTTAAGGCATCCACGATATGTGTACTTTGAGAAAATCTATGTTTTGCAAGACTAGTGAGTGCGACTGCAGGTTAATGGTCTGAAATGGCCATGTTTGTAGTCGCCTGTTCCCAACAAGTAGTATGGCATGTAGCCTAGGACCTACACTGTCTCAGGTTAGGGTGGCAGTGAGGTGGTGTTATGGGTGGGAGAGGCTGTTTCCATGTTCGGTAACGTTTGTTCAGTTTGCTGTCACAATATTGACCCAGTGTTTGTGAAAACAAATTTCTGAAGTGAAACTATATTGTTACGTATCCTTGTGCGTTTTTAAGTGGGTATACGGAAATCCTGGAGCTTTCTTAGTGGATATAACTGTATACCTGCGTAGACTACACCACTCTCTATACCACACTCTAAATTAGGTGATCAATATAAGTTTATGTTTCTGCTGTCTTAAAATTTCCCAAGCCTACAGTGATGGTTGCATAGCAATAAGCCTATGCACACATGACAGCAAATAAGAAACAGACATTTAAAATCCTCCCAACTTCCACTACAACGTTTCAGGAGTGCCAATTTAACGTTTTTTTCTTGCTTAGAAGCGACGCCTCATCAGCAGTTTGTTATGAACCACACATTTTCAATCACAACCTCCATATGAATTCTATTTTCACCTGATAATCTGCTAAGCGACAAGCCATTTGCGGATTTTTAATGGAGACTTGATACTGTGAAGGTCTGTGAAAAATCAAGCGCAAACAGTTGTCTGATGAAAAGCAGATGTACAGAAACAAAACAAAACGTAAGCTGTAAAGATGATGTACTATGTGGCAAAACCCTTGTGGTCATATGACCTATTTGACTGACATACAGTCATAGCTTCTGATAACTAGAGGCTGTGAGGTTATGGGAGGCCTGAAGCCTGTGCATGAGCAGTTTGGTCAGACAGGCTCCATGTGCGAGCGATAAAAGTGTAAAACCATCCAAACAAAAGGCATATGAGATGACATCTCTATCTGTGAAGACCTCAACGTGATAAGGCCAGGTCTCCTGTGCCTGCATCAGGGTCTGACAGACTGGGGTCAACTCCACTACTTAAGCCCAGTCAGTCACAGCAGAATACACAAGTGAGTCAGTAACCACGCTGAATAACCATTCTGAAAACACAGGATAATTTGAAGGAGTTAAAAATATATATTTGCTGATTTTCTACGTAATAACGATTCATTTCAATGTAACCATTCGAAGAATAAATATCACCACTCTGGAATATCATGATTTTGGAGTTATGGTGCAGAGAAATTATTAATGATGTTCTGAAAACAATGCTGGTCCATGCATTCCCCTGCAGAAAGCTATTGAGAGCTGCTGCAAATGGTGTGTAGCCACAGCCCACAAGCAATCATGGAGATCTAAGTCAAATACCCCTATTCCCCACCATGGCACAACAAAGGTTTTCCCAGCAGCCACTTGGTATTCCGTGCGGAGAACTTGCGTGAAGATGCCTCGACCCACAGCGGGGTGAAGCCTCCCCTCTTTTATATCAGGCATTGTTTTACATATGTCTGTCTTTTGTTCAGAGATTAAGACTCGCCAGGAACAAGGTAATCCTCAAAGCAATACAGGCAATTAAGACGATTAAAAGATAAGATCAATTGATGAAATATGGTTGTTTAATGCCAGTTATCGCTGGGGATATAACCGAAGGCTCCGGAGACATGTGGGTAATTAACAGGGCATGATGGGTGTAAACCACAGTCTATGGTGTAAACACCAAGCGGTCACACGGGAGACATGCTCAGATAGAGCCATGTTTTGTTCATTAACTCACACAAGCTGAAATCACAGTGTTTTGACATAGTGCAGACCTAAGACATACAGTAGATTACTTATTTGCTTTAACCAGATGTTGTACAAACATTAGCATTTGGTAGCATGCTCAACTGCCAGGAGAGATTGTTCTTGGTAAACCTTTCAGTTTACTGTAGACTGTGTGACGAAGCAGTGGCAGTAAAGGTACCAGAAGTTAGATTCCCTGCTGGTGTAGCTAAGAAAGCCTGACATGCATTGTCTGGTGGTAGAAACATAGACATGTTAAGAAACATAGTGCAGCTAGTGTGCCACAGACAAGCTCAGTATCCCTACGTCCCATGTCCTGGATGCTATCAGAGTGTAGGGTAACGTTAGCAGCTTTGTCCTGCTCTTTATTGGATTTGGGAAAGTTTACACTCCAGCAACCCCATCAACGTTACCTGAGATAGTGTTAAGTTAGTCCTCATCCTAAAAGACTTCATCCTGTAGGCCTACTGTTAAAAAAAGTGAAAACATTTTGAAAATGAACAAATATGTAAGCTAAGCAGCCAAAGAGGAGGATGTTATAATAATATGCAAGTCTGATCTTACATTGTTCCTTCCCAAATACTAAGGCTAACTAGGTCTACACAGAACAACCCTTCTTTATTTTCATCTTCTCTACCTACTTTGTGCTTGGGAGATGCAGCCTTAGCCTGCAGTCTTTTATCACAATATCATGTATCATGTACGTAGTTTTGGCGTGCATAGACCCTTTTACAAGATTCTAGCTTTAAAAGGAGTCCACTGCAAACATTAAAAAGTCAGCCGGAGACAGCGTAACCAACTCATGGAGCTAGCGTTAGCTTAATTACCAAGTTACAGCTGATAAAATCTGTGGCAGTTGTCATTTCAGCCGACAAAATCAATGATCGCCAACTAGAAATTATAAGCCTGCTTCTGTTTACATCTGTCTAAAATCAAGGACCCATTATTTCAAAAATGACTGAGAATTTCAAGTAAATCTGCCACGTTACCATTTTAAATTGCCTATGTGCCATGCGAGAACAGGAAGCTTGACATGTGTAGCAACAGTAATTAATTTTAACGTCAAGTAATCTAGCGTTTTTCAGCATTGTCCAATACAGAAGTTCTTGTCTGGCAGTAAGGTTGCACATACACACCGATGATCCTACCTCACAGTGGACCTCTCGTGTGAGCTGTCCAGTACAAGTCTGAACCAATTATAGAGAGAAATAGATATGGTTAGGGTGCACCTAATCTAAATTTAAACAAAACTTAAACTCTTATTCTGTTGTGTTCCCAGTACCTCCAGTAATGAAACCCATAGGGTCTGCTGGCCTGTTTTAAAACTGTATTGAGAGCAGAAATCAGTATTCTAGGTCATGGATGTATTAGGAATCCCTGTACCACAAGAGCACCAACTGGTTTCAATAAAGTTCAGGATGAGGCCAAATTCATTCAGTGTGGGCTGAAAAAGTTCAAGAGCCCTAATATGGAGATTGGATTCCTTCACTGTTAACGATTAATTTTTCTAAACTTAAGCTTGGGGAAACAATCCAAGCAAGTTTTTTCTTTGTACACAATCTCTCGTGTTTTCTGATGGAAATATGTTTATTCCAAAGGAGGCAATAGAATACAGCTGTATCTGTGCATTGCTTTTGTATAACAGAGGCATTGTGTTGCAATACAGAAGTTGTAGGTATTTGATTTTCTCCTACTTCCACATTGATAATGAACAAATGAATTAAACCTGATATTACAGCAATACAATATGAAGCATACGACAATGCTGACACACTTTTTGGTGATCGAGCCAATCAGCCGTTCACCCTTCTCTGTTTCATTTAAGGGACTGGGTGAGAGGACTTTTTCATCCCTTAGTGGCCACACACACAGACATAATTCTGAACAGTCAGTCATAAAGAAATCACAAGCAATAAAGATCTACTTTAAATATAGCCAATGTTAACCTTGTGCCTTGAACACGTGGCGTAATGAGTCAGCGAGCCCCGCACGCCAAACTTTGGTTCAGCCTTGAAGAACTTGGTCTTCTGGTAAAACAGCTTTATCTTATTTGTCAGAGGGAACTGATATTTCTGTGATAAAACATGCTACATTGTTGAAAAATATTCAAACCAGAAGTGCAGGCAGCCCAAACTCCTATATACAGTATAAATGCGAACCAGTGGTAACTGAACTTTGCATGCAGAGCATCATAAATATGCTAGCGTGCCTGGATTCAGTCTTGAGTTGTTTTGCCTTCAGAGCACGCCTGACTGATAAGAATGGAGAGATGACAGCTGTGATAGCACTTCCTGTCCTCCCAATTTAGAGTTCAACAACTGCAACTGAGCTATAGAGACTGGTCTGAACTGAGCTTTTATTGACTCCTAACTATTAGCTGGTAGTATTTTTACATGTTAAACTCACTCAGGTGATGGGTGGGAGATCCATACAAGTTGAAAATGAGGCGGCTATAGGGTTATGACATACTTTTTCATTTCACATTTAAAGGAAAATCTCAACTTGAGTCTTATTTCAGGGTTTTGGCCATCATTGCTATTGGTTATGATAACATGGACTTCCTTAAGTAATTGCTGAGATTTGGGAATGCTACAACAAAGTCTAACGAGGCAAGAAATGAGCGGTCGGACAGTCATACAGGTTGTAAACAAGCCCACAGTTTAGCAAGATTTATTATTATTATTATTATTATTATTATTATTATTATTATTATTATTATTACCACTATATTTGTAGATAAAACCAAAGTGAGCACACAAAAATATAGGTAATAATCCCTCATTGCTCAGGAAAACTGCATCCTCCCATGGGGTACCCAAAATATATAAACAGCTATATATATAACCACCTCATAACCACATGAGTGGATATAACTACTACCGACCAAGTAAAATCGATAACAAAGAAAATTTGTAGTTGAGATTGAGTGGGTTTGACCAAACATACATTGAGCCAGGCCCACACACATCCACTATACACACATGCATCGATCAGTACATCTAAAGTTATTTAAAGCGACAAAATAATGCAATTGACCATAAAGCACAATTGATCCAGACACTTTAATACAGCTAGCATTATAGGCTCAGTCACCACAGAGTGACAGAGGAGTTGGTGACAGATCACTGCACGTCTCTTCAGCTCCTATTGTGCCTGTGTAGGTTTTAACCTTTTTATATAAAACTTTTTAATTTTCAAAATGGTTATTGATGGTTATTTATGGGCAGAATGTGTTGTTAGTTTTCTCACTTTGCAATGGCTTTGGTTTGAAAGTTACTTTCTGCTTGTTTAACATGCAGGCTGCAAGGTGATGCAAAATGCTTTAAGAAACCGCGTGGTTAAAAATAGTAAGGTTTAGCTCATAGTTAAAACTCTGACATCGTGTACATGCCTCTATGTACCTTCATTAGACAATGGTCAAGACAGTCACAATTGCCTGTGGGTGCCCAAGCTCCAGAGCACCCATTGAATCAGCAGCTGTGATAACACCAGACATTTAAATAAATAACAAAATAGTTTTATTGTTTTCTCTTCCAAATCAGTATTGCTAAAATGGGAATTTGTTATATAACCTGTATGATTATCTGC
This sequence comes from Siniperca chuatsi, assembly GCF_020085105.1. Taxonomy (NCBI): domain Eukaryota; kingdom Metazoa; phylum Chordata; class Actinopteri; order Centrarchiformes; family Sinipercidae; genus Siniperca; species Siniperca chuatsi. Next base: position 26,996,867 of record NC_058043.1, on the reverse strand, counting down.
CCTCATTCATTCTTTGCCCTGTCGGACTTCTTTAAGTGCAATTGGCTCATTCTTGTCTCTGCAATTACTTTTGTGGGTATAATGTTATCGTAACAGATAGAAATTATGGTCAAAACCACAGCTATAAGATAAGTTGAAATAAACCCAAGTTTCCGTTTAAAGTATCGGTGGAGTTTGAGAAAGGACAGGACCCCATGGTGCATCACATATTCTAGACAAACTTGGACAAACTTAGACACCTTCGATTCAGTTTGTTCTGAGAATGTCATTAATTTATCCATGATAGAAATATGCATTATTTAGTAGAACACCTCATATGTAAGCCTTTGCAAATATTTCCAAGGTGGTATAGAAGACTTGGCGATTTGTTTAACTTGACGAAGATGGTGAATGATTTAGTTTCCTCTGAGAAAAAATGAAAAGGTCTTTGTGCGCGTTTGTGTTTTCTGCATGTGTGTATATGTTTGAGTAGATGAGAGTGCATTAACCAGACCCTTGGGCTTGACAAGTCTCCTTTGGAGGCTGTCTGCAGAAGCGGAGGGGTGGGAGAACAGGGACCAAGGCCTGTCACAGCGCATTCAACTGACACCAGCTTACACTAAAATCAGCCACGCTCTGCTCCACATCGACCGAGTTTAAAGGTGGGGTATGTGATTCTCATCCAATACACATGTTTTTGTCAAATTCTGCAAATATCTACTTATGGTCCGCTAGCTTTCTGTTCTGTGTGTGCGCTCAAAAAAAATCTGGTGTTTGTACACAGCCCAGGCTCTGTAAATGGGAAACAAACAAAGTGGCTCGAACCGAGCCACACAACAGTATTCCAGCCATGATCTGTTTGTCAGGTAACGTTAAATGACTTGCCCACAGACATTCAGCTTACTTTCTAGTTTGCCAAGATCTGCTGCTGTTGTGATGTTAGCTATAGTAGCAGGAGAGTTGTGAGTATCGCTGTCTGGAGCTGGTGTGCTGGCTCTGGGAAACGTCTCGTCCTCTCTGCATGTTAGCTTCGCAGCAGCAACTGTAGGGACAGTTTGCTAACGCACAACCTAGCTAAGCTAACCCACAAACTAGCTAATGTTAGTTATATTACTTGCTGTTTTTGTTCACTCTATATCATGGTATTTGTCATGGTATTGGATTTCTCCAGAATCGCATACCCCACCTTTAACACTCCAGACTGAAGCCAAAGATCAATGTCTAAAAGGTAGATATCCACTACACTGTAATATGATGAACCAAAAACAATGCGGCCACCTTTTCTGTAAATGTAAAACACAGAAAGCTGCTCTGTCTGATCTTTCCAGTCACACGGTGTGGAATTCATGTTTATTCCCTGAGGAAAGTAGGATGTGGAGGCTAACTCATCTAAATGCTAGGTCAGGCTTTCACCATCAGGGCTGTTTTTCCACCCATCCCCTCATCGTGACCTGGCACTTTCTCAGAGTTCATTTCTTTAAAAAGCTCCATTGAGCCTCTGCTGGCATGAAGCGATTGGACCTCTGCTCCAGATCACACAATGTTGCCTATCTTGCAAAGTGTCCATTTATAGGTTTTGGGGCCCCTTATGTTGTCATTCATCCTCTTTTCCTAATCATGCTGTGTAGTTTTGCCAGCGGTAGTGTTTCCCTACATCTGTTTCTGATTCCTCAGGGGGAAGCGGGAAAACAAATGCATCTCTATCAGTAAAGATTTAGAGGGAAAGGGTAATTGAGATATGGGGATTGAAGGATCAGATTACTCCTGTAAAAGCAGTTATTTCGAGAAAGAGTAATGGCTTGCTTCAAGTCATTTTTTCTTAATTTTGATCTATGTATGGCATTAAATTATTTTGTTTCACTCGCTTTTTGCCACACTTTACCCTCTCTAGAATCACAGTTCTACCCTGTTATCGTCTCTCTGGTACTAAAGGACACCGTTGTTTTGGGGGTTTTGGCCTACTGGTCATTGTAACCAATATGTAATGGAAAGAGTTTCACCAAAATCATAGCATTTGGGGTCTGGTGGGTAGTTCTCTTTGGTGTGCATGCTTTACTTTGCAGTGTGTTGAGAAATCATGGGTAAAAAGTATTATCTGATCAGAAATTGTAGCAATTCCAAAGCAGGGTGGATAGCAACTTCAAAGTTACATTAGTTGGATTTTTGGCCAATTGGTGGCAGCAGGAACAATCTGTAAACACAACACTGACATATTATTATCATATAAAGCTGATATGGGACTTGACTCTTTACACATTCAGCAGAAACAGAGCAACATTAGAATTAATTTGGAGTCTGCAGTGTTGCATGGCCAACTGAATGTTAAAGGTGTCCCTTTAACATTCAGTTGGCCATGGGGCCCCTTATGTTGTCTTTCCAAAATCAAAAATATATGTTTTTCCTCTTACCTGTAGTGCTATGTATCCATCTAGATTGTTTTGGTGTGAGTTGCAGAGTTTTAAAGATATCGACTGTAGAGATGTCTACATTTTTTGAATATAATGGAACTATGTGGCACTCGCCTTGTGGTTCTCAAAGCACCAAAAAAAATAAAAAATATGCATTTGAAAAACTCAGCAGCAATGTCTCTTTCCAGAAATCATGACCTGGTTACTCAAGATAATCCACAGATTTGTTGTGCGCCGTTTCATGTAGGAACTATTTTCTTACTAACGATAGTTCCTACATGAAACTGCTCACAACAAGGTCTGTGGATTATCTTGAGTGATTTGGGGGTGAACTGTCCCTTTAAGTCCAATATTCACTCTCCTTTTACGTAGCTCTGTTTTGGTCTCCGGAGGGAAATATCTGGCTCTTCAGCTGCTAAATGCTCCACTATGTTGACAAGCTAGTCGCTAAATTTGTCTGTCTAACGCCTATTTGGTACTGGGCAATTAGCATACAGATTTTTTGCTGAAAACAGCTGCCTGCTGCTGCTGGAAACAAGGTTGGTGAGAGCTGTGAGAGTGAACCAAAACAATGAGCTGAAAGATGCTAAAATGCTTAGTAGAGCTGAGGGGAACTGCAGTGGGTGAAAATTCTCTGTGGATTTGTCACTACTAGCAGCCCCTTTTTATATTTACGTGGTAATTTTATACCTTATATATTGATTAATTCAGCTTTAAGCAACACATTTCGAAATGTGTTTCGAACTTTGATAAATGGACAGAAAAGAATCTGCTGAACTACTTCCAAATCTCGCTTTCTACAAGACAGTGGTTTTATAGTGATAAATATTTTTCACAATTTGTTTCTAATGAACTGAAGAAAATTGATTGTGATTATGTTACCAACATAATGATGGGTAAATTAATCTTAATCATAGCTATGTATTCCATAACTTACAAGAAAAGTTTAGTAATGTTCTATATTTTTCTTTTAATCAAATCCTATGAAAATGCCAAAATCATCAATGCGTCAGTCCATTTTTTAGTACTTTCCATCTTCCCTACCCTGATTGTGGCTCTCAGCCCCAAGCCAACTGATTGCTACTGAAGACGTCAAAACATTGGTGTAGTCCTTGATATTTGACATTTAAGAATATGATACAAAGATGGAGATCTTTGCTTCCAGTGAGTAGGTAAGAAAGTTAGTGCTATATGCTTTTATCATGTCCTTTTTTAAATGACTCATTGACTCACTAACTTGAGTAGGCAGAAATGATGGAGGTCAAGGGTGCTTTGCAACAATCAGCATGAGGGAAACTGGGAATAAAAGGAGGTCTTTCTGTTGTAGACCCTGTTGTGCATCAGCCAAAGTGATGGTGAAATGTTGTCACATACTGAAAACAAGGCCCCTTTCTTCACCACTGTTGTTTGATCTGATTCAACTCCTCTTCAGTCACTGGCCTTGACACTTAGCTATGAACAACCATGACCGCATTTCTATTTATTTATTTATTTATTTATTTGTGGGTCCTAGTGATTGAATTCCTTGGTTATAGTGTACACTGGATGATATTAACTAAACCACCCTGTAACCTTCATATGTTCCATTGTGGGAATTATCTGCAACACAATAGCAGGTCTTGCTACATCACACAGCTAACATTGTTGCTCATAATTTTACCCCACCACCACATGCACATCTGTATTTAATGATGCTTTCAAGCTGAGTTCAAGAAGGGGTCACTACAAATTACAAGAAAGGTCATTACATTTTATTGCAGAATGACAACAGGTATTTTAACTGAAGACAGTGAATTACAGCCATGCCTCCCATAGTGGAGAGGGGCATTCCTGTACCAAGATATTATCTTTTATTGGCCATTATATATTTTACCCTGATACCAAACAATAATTTTAACCAACCACTGCTCTGCCCACATTATTTGAGCAGAAGTATTGCAGTATACATGGACTCCAACCAGTCACGATGGTATCCTGTGCAACGTCCCTTGTGGAACAAGTGTTGGCTTCTAATTGCACCCAGGAATATGGGATTCAATAGAGCAGTGTTAGTTGGTGCCCTCCGCCAAACAAGTAAGTTTAGATGACATCAGCTTGTTCATTTTAATTATCCTCTAATCCTCTCTGCTTTGAACAAGGCTCATGCTAAGCCTGGCGGTAATGGGCTGTCATAAGCGAGCGTAGACAATGTTTGGGCTTGTTCGGATAATCAACCAGCTGATGAAGAATGGAAAGTCTGGGAGGAGGAAGCAGGCAGTTTCTTTTTCTTTTCAACCCCCACCAAGGTCTGCAGATTCAGTAATTCTGAACTCGTTTACTCAGTGAGTGAGAGTAACGAAGGCATCCAACGGTACGAAAAATCCGTCTATTCTAAGTGTTTTAACAATGTCAATGTATAAAACGCTGCAGAGCTAAGGAGGTCCCTCTGCTACCTTTATGAGTAGAAAGCGAATGATTTCTCTTCAGTGGTACTTATTTTTCATTTCATTGAAGAAAAATACTGCAAGATTTTGAGGTCTAGCACAATAGATTTTAAAGTTATAGCCCTTACGATTTCAGTTCTGGTTGATTTGGCGACACCTGTGGTAACTTATGGTAAAGGTATGAAAATCCCAAAGATTTCCAAAGATTTCGATTTGAAATGACACATTTATCAATCACTGGGGACAGGAAGCATCCTCTGAGCAGCTACTCAATGAATACAATAGAAGAAGTGCAACTTGTGTGTTTACATTGCACTCAAACAAACCCTGAGAAGATTCATCGCATTACATTGCTGTAATGACTGCTTGCTTACTTAAGACTGAAGCAAACAGTCAACAAGACTAAAGAATACGCACATGCACATAAAATACGTGCAATTGTTCATGTGCACACCATCTGAATTCAGTAGGGGAATGGTGGTCTCCACTGACAATGCAAACTACTGTATAGAGTGGTTACTAATGAGTGTAAATACATTTAATGGCTAGAGCAAAATAAATAACAGCCATAACTTGTATCAAACATTAGGTTTGATATGATGAAAATCTAACAGACAGAAAATCATGGTCTTAATAATTGGACATCTAATTGTCAGCTTGCTGATTAAAGTATTAAAGTAAATTAAAGTATTAGGTTATAAATTGGAACATTGTTACATAGATACGACTGAATGGGAGTAATTTATTCAGACAGAATTTGTAAGGACAGTGTTGAACCAAACTGACACACTTACTTTTATAGTGATGAAATCTGAAAAATCTTGTTTGGGGTTTTTTACCTTTTATACCAGCTGTATTTTTGTTGCGTGTAAGCATTGTGAGAAAGTTTGTTGTAGAGCTGCAGGGGAACTTTTATATTGTGAATTCATATTCAGATTGTATGTAAATGATCTATTATTTTCAAAGCTTGCACAAGGGTGTAATAGGTTTAATTGCAACGCCTTGCTCGGTTCTGTTGTGCAATTGGACAAATGTGTGTAATATGCTGCCTTGCATTGCCAAAAAGGTAATAAATGTAAAACACATTCAAAGAAATGTGCTCTTGTGTTTTTAGACAGCTTTACCCACTGTTGCTTTGTTACAAAGCCATGCAGCGGTGCATACAGAAAGTGAAATTGGAAATCGCAGGAGGCAGGCCCAGTGACTGCCTGCTGCTACACACTGCTTACAGTGTGGTGCCTTTAATAGACAATGGAAGCTTTGACTTTAATACAGCACTTTGTAAATGAATGTCCTGCTGCTTCTGTGACTGGTGTAGTAGAAGAGTTATAGTTTTACTCTACCAAGCCATAGAATGCACTGTGCAGTAGCTACTGTGGTTTAAAATGTAAAAGCTCTCATTGAGCTGTAGTTTAATAAGCCTAAATAAAATATACATGTGAATATCTTCATTTCTGCTTTCATTTTAGTGTTGGTGAAATTAAGTTGGGTTTTGTAAATCTCTATATGTGGTACCAGGCTGAGGGTTCAGAGTTCCAAAAGGTTTGTGTGTTGTGTGCATTTTCAACATACAGTAAAGCATTCATTACACAGTCTAGCTGACCTCCTCTGCACACTGTCTCCATAACCTCCTAAAGGGATGAAACATGACAAAAATGCTGCATTGACTGAAGAGCCAGAAAAAGCACACAAAGTCCAATGAAAAGTAGGAATTTGACCTCTTGGAGGTGTTCACCTCAGATGATATCTTAACAGCTGTATTCATCCTCAGAGTGAATGTGTGAGGGCTGCTCTCTTTTGAAGTGTGAAAGGTAGAGCCAGTTAGTCTTTGCAGGTCAAAGTAATTACAGAGCAGCTTGAAGAAAGAGGCCAGAGAGGTCAGAGAGAAGTGCCTGTTGTGGCCTCAGATTACTACCTGCTACAGCTTGACCGGAGCTCCGGAGGTTACTGTTAATACTGAAAACATCTCTATGATACGTCTTACGTTGACATCATGTAGAAGGCATTTACATATAATGGCCTGTTTAGAGTCAAATATCTGGAGATATCTACTTTCAAAAAATAATGGCCCACCCAGTTATGAGAGGTATCAAATAAAGAGTTTTCTCTTTGTATTTGTTACAAATCCTCCTTCTGTGGAGAGTGACAGCATTGTCTGAAGTATTACTCAACTCCATCACGTGCTGATGGCTGTCACTTAATCCTGACTGCAGAGTACCTCTACAAAGGTATTAAAACAGTGTAACATTGTAACCTGCAGAGAAAGCAGCCCTCACACATGTAAACTAAGATGTAGTTTCTCTAAAGACCTGATCTGCTTACCTTATGTAGCTGATTAAAATTAGAGTTGTTCCACATCAGTGCAATCTGTTCCAGAGTGCATCTGGAGAATTTTGTCTGTTGATTAACTTGGACAGAGCCCTAATACTCGCTAGTGTTAGAAAATTTTACATTTTACTGTTGCAATTGATGGTTTGGTACTTCTGGGTGCCACTTTGAAGTGAGGTCTCACAGCCTAATCAAGCATCAGAAATACAAGACAGATGTTTTCTTCAGTTGTAAATGAGCTCTGCTTGCATCTCTTCATTTTTGTCTGGGCTGTCCAAATACAGGGATCACAGTCTCAGCTAATGTCACCTCTACTACCACAAACTACTACTAAGTTAAAAGCCACATGAGATCTGCAGAGAGGAGTTAGTAAGTTCTGTATTTAAAACATGTACTTTCATTGTGGCCCTTGATTTAAAATACAAATTATAATGAAAACACAGTCAAAGTATTGTAGGTCATACATGGCAGTAAGCACTTATTTATTAAAGCAAATTAATTGATGGCAATTTTGCTAAACAAATATATTTAAGTCAGATATCAAAATATATATTTAAAATGTGAACAAATGTTTGTTTGAAGTTTTCTCAAATGTGAGTATTTGCTTGCATATTCTCCATTTAAACTCATTGTAAATCGAATACCATTCAAACAAAACAAGCAATTTAATAAAACACACACACACACAAAAACCTTAACTTGTGATGGCCACTTGTCACTATAGTTAGATTATTAGTTAATTAATCATTTAATTTATTAATGTAATTTAATAAATAATTAATTTTATTATAGCTGATAGTTGCAGATGTATTTGTATAGTTAAATTATTATCAAATATTTTGCTAAATGCTGGAGATACTGTAATCAAAGTCTCTCAATATCCACACGTATCTCATATGCAGTTAATCCCCTGTATGAAAACATTTGTTCAAATGCATATGTGGATCACTGGTGATTAGATAAATTCATGCAAGTGCAGATGCTGACACAGCGGGGAAATTGGTTCCCGTAGAGGTATAAATAAAAGATGAAACATGTAATTTATGCCTACTTTATGTTTTATGTGGAGTTGCTTGTCAGTCGTCCATGTTACTGTCCTGCTGTGTGACAGAGCTGCTGCTGGTCCACAGCTGTCTCCTGGCTTTAAGACACTATGATAAAACACTGTAACATGTGTGCCAACCATGAGGTCAGTGTGTGGGAAAGCATGTCAGTCTGTGTGTGAATGTGTGTGATAGGTCATAACCCTAGATTGCCCCAGATACCATGCATAGTCCTATGACAAACAACATTTTAGCACATTCATAAATCACTGTTAGATCAACACAATACAGTCTGTCCTCATTATAACATCATCAAATGTTTTCTGAAGCATGCAGCATGTATGTAGTATTATAGAGTTTCTCTGTCTCAGCCAAAATCCTGTTATAAAAACACCTTGTCCATACCTCATGTGCTCAACCAAAAAATGAATGTATTACTAGTCAGCATTTACTTGCTGATCTCACTCTTGGGCAGCCAGATGACATGTGTCACCGTTGCAGCTGAGATATTATTTAGCCTCCATCCCCTTTTCTGCAGCTCTCTCTATGTAAGGCCGAGGCCCTAAAAGCAGGTCTGGGCCTGAGATGAAAGGGGATATCAATCAGCATCCGCAACATGGCTGCCCACCTGCTCCAAATACCACACAACCAGATAATGAGATACCTGACTGGATTAGCAGAAGGATGCTGGAATACAGTATTTCATTAAGGGTCACTGCTGGTTGGCTGATTACAGTCCAGCTCTGGTACTGAGCGGTGGACGCGGGACAATGAGGTGATTATCTCTCACTTGATAACGCTGCCAAATACCAGCAATGCCATTTTGATGGAGTTGCTATCAAATGCCAGGATCTGTGGCTCTGGGGAACAGGTGGTAAATGCTTATCAGAGCCTCAAGAGACCCCTCGCAGGTCCCCCTAGTATGCAGATGCTTATAAAACTACTCTGTTTTATTCCTTTGTGGACTTTTTCTTCATTGGGTAACCTTGCTATAGGCCATAATGTGGTTAGGAAACACAGGTCTACGGGGTCTTCTCGATTTAATTAATGAGTAGCTCCCCATGTTCAAAGATAATAAATTACTCCAAACTTCAACCGAGCATTTCTGCAAAAGTATGGCCATGAAATAAAAAATGCAATATCTTTACTGAGTCTTGGGTCTGGGTTCTTTTCTGTGCACGGACTTTTTCCAGGCCATGCACAGGTAATTAATACATACTTTCAATGACATTGCCATATCTGCCGAAAACTACCCAAGTACCAGCTGTCAACACATCATGTATGCCATTGGAAGGTAATTCTATTTCTAAATCTTGTTAGTGTGTATTCACATTTTTACCTGAAACCAGTCTACACCGGCTATTTGATTTGTTTTAATGTACACAAAGGATATGGCAATTCTGCCTGAATTTAAGAAAATGTATCTAAATCTTTAGCAGTTAGCAGCCAGGTATAAAGAAATTAAATAATTAGTAATTAGTAGTAATTCTAGGCAAATGTCAGCTTTTATTAATTTCAGTTGCATGCTGCCTGTTACCGTAGCTTCTGATTCTGATTCTGCTAGTAATTTCTGAGACGTTTTCCAAATGCCTGATTGAGTGATTATTTCTGGCCTGTATTTAATGGGCTTTCCGAAACCTGTTTGTTGAACAAGATGTTTTAGCTTAAGTCAAGTTCATATTGTACCAAGTTTGCAAAATTTTAACGTTCCTTTCAGCACTCCAAAAAGGTGACAACACAGTGCTGACACACCGCGATGGCTTTAGATGAGCAGCTAAGCCTGCAGACACGAACAGGTGCTCCAGTGTACATCCAGCTCGGACTTTGCCTATGGCCCTCCACTCTGTTCCCCCAAACCCCCAGGAAGTCATAACTTACAGCTTTTTTCATGTGATAAGGAGCAATTGTTCTCTCTCAGTTTTCTTGGAAACACAACAGTATATTTGGACTAAAACCCCAACATTAAGCAACTGTAACCAAAACAGACTATGTTTTATTACTTGAGTCTTTTGGCTACACTGGCAGGTTCTGTGAACTAATGCTATCCTGGCAGAAAGTATGAATATATCTGCATATTACAGTAATTCTCTACTGCTGTCTGTAGAGATATTGCAACTGTTATATCACTTAAAACTCATAAATGTAGTTATGACAAACATTTATATACCCCAGTAAAACAAGATGTCTAAGTAGTCTGGATGTTCACTTGAATAACTATGTGTTGTATAATAGTGTTAATAAAATTCCCAAATTGAAGTGTTACAGCATTATCTGTTCCGGGGTTCTCACATCTTCCAAAAGTTGTTTTTTTTAAATACAGGTTTGAATAGGGATGCCGTACTGTGTTGTAATAACCTTTTCATTTTAGTTCTTCATCCTCAAAAGAAACTATGAGGGAAAATATACTACTCATCTTGATAGAAAGAAAGGAAATCTTGCAGAATCCATTGTGTCTTTATGGACTCTATATCCAATAAATTGGCTAACAGAATATATATCATATTTAAGTACCTTGCATTGTGCCCACACATTTGGTATCCCCCTTACTTAAGCACACACACATTTAGACATGATCATGCTAATCATGCACTTCTGTGCTGCTCATGGACATGTCTGCTCATGGTCAGGCTGAATGTTTGGCAGGTTGCTGAAATGACAGGGTGGCGAATAATAGCCGTTTATGAAAAAGACAAATCAGCTCTACAAGACACAAGCTGTAAATTATTATTATTATTATTGTTATTTGGAGGACTGTAACGCATTCATGACAGGACAGACTCTGTGGATCTGTGTTAAACCGAAGATTTAGAAGCAAAAACTATCCTTTCTTTTTAAATATGTGATTTCATGTCAATGGCATGTACAGAACCCGAGGTCTACAGTGTGATTTCTAAATTTGGTTCTGAAGTCACAATAAAAAAAGGCAGCAGGTTTAGTAACCTGCTGATTTTGCCATTGCTCTTACCAACAAATAAAAAGCCAACAGTGTTATTCACAATCACTGGTTGCTATGGGTACTCAACAATTAAAGCAAGGCTGAGCTGAGTGCTGCTAATACTGCTGAAAGTAACATTAGCATGGCTCTGATCTAGCACATGAAAGCGAGACGCACCAGACTTGCTTCACCCAACTGGAGACACTTACATGGTCTAGACACACAATGCTGGCAGAGAATCCCTCCCTTCAACTATGGGGTGGTCACCATGGATACCACATACTCAACACCAATTTCTATTACTCTCCATATGGCACTGTGTGAAGGCCACACTACCTCAGAAATCCAACTCAAAGCATCCGAAATGAAAGCTTTGACTCTTCATGCCTGGTGAACTGTCACAGGATGGAGGTCATGATCAAACTGACTGTTATTAACTTCATCTTGTCATGCATGAGCCACGAGTACGGCTTTGAATATGGTAAAAAAAAAAAACTGGAGGTATAATTGGATTATGAGGGATTTGAATTTGACTCAATCAGACGCATTGTTAACTCTACAGCACACCTTCAGTATCAGAGGCCATGTGTTACCACAAGCCTTCATATATGCATTCATTCATGAGGTATCCCACATGAAATTGTGCATAAACACAATCCTATGCACACACTACACCTCAAAATGCCTCAATAATTCAAAGCCCAAAGTTTCTCTGCCTGTTTCTCCTCTCTGTTTTTATCAGATATTCCTTTTGCTTGGTTGCTCTCCTGGGAGCAACAGTGCAAGGCTGGAGAATTTCAATCTGGTTTATTCACCCTCCTCCCCCTCCATCTCCATGTCAGTCTGGATCAAACAGTGACATCTCGTCAGCTCCAAATCACCTAATGCCATGGCCGAAGTATTTTTTTTTAAGAGCTGGCTTGGTAGTTTTCATCAAAGAATCAAAGCTTCAAATGTAACACACAAGCTGAGCTTTCTGTGTTGCGTTGAAGTTCAGGAAGACAATCATGATGTTTTCTGATTAGGATATTGGGACAAAATTTGTATTCTGTGCCAATTTTTACCTTAAGTATGGCTGACTTTCAGACTGGCATGTCCCTGACAGCAATCGAATTGTCCACCTCCTAAACTTGCAAACTGGGTCTTTGCGGACTTTGGTCAAACATACTGTGACATGTCTTATATGCTCACAATCATTATGTAAAGTCTGCAAGGGCACTGGTCTGCAAGGGAGATAAAATGCACAATGAGACGCATTTTCTGAATGGTTCTGAACAAAATTCACGAAATTTATGTGAACTATCAAGCCTCACCATCTTCATGGGCAGATGCCCCCGAAAGATCCGCAAATCTGAAAGTGCTGAGAGACGTGTGGACATTTGGATTCAATCTATGTTTCATGGCTACTCAAACTGACCCCTACATTTTACGCACTGAGTTGTGTCTTCAAGCCAAGGGTCGTAGTTGAAGGCCAATAAGAAGAACATCCTATTCCTGTGCTGACTTTAACTTCACTTCCCATCACTTCACTTCACATTATTGTCCCTTCAAATGAAATTCACCTTGCAGCAGCAGAGACATGACACAAAAATGCATATTGTAAAAGCCAGCAAACATCAAAAGCAAAGAAGCCAAACACCTAGAGGCAGGAGACCAGTCGGCAACAACTGTGCAAGTAAAAGAAAAAGAATGTCCCTAATGCCACAGTCAGCTGTTGTTCCTGGAAAGACACTTTAACTGATCTCTGTGTGCTGCTGTTAATAATGCATTGTTTCCTAGTGACACAAAGAGGCACATTTCCCTGTCAATGGACCACCAGTGTCCTGCAGCTGCTTGTGATGTAAATACCCACATCAGGAAAGCCTAGAGGTGAGGCACAGGTAGTGATGAAATGAGTATGTGTATGCATGTTTATGTATGTATGCGATGGGAGGGGGTCTGTGTGCTGTTGTGAGTGTGTGTGTGTTTGCATGAATGTGCATTAGAAAGAGGGAGAAAGACACAAGGAGAGAGGGAAGAAATGGGTCAGAGACGAGAGCAAGACTTCTGTCAAGCATGAGTTGTGTAAGTTACACCAAGGTTCAGAGTTCACTGAGCAGCATGCTCACTACAACTTCTGATGGTGTTTGAAAGTGTTTGTTTGCTCAGGGTGAAAAAGGATGGATGGGTTTGTTTCTGTAAACTGAAATTCTTCTTCAGTGACTCACAGGGGTAAATGTTTTATGTAACAGCACGGCATGTTTGATATATATTGTGGTATTCAGTTTGATCAGCAGGTCAGCTGATAATTTACCGAATCCATATGTATGGCCAAATGCCTACATCTAATACAATTAGAAACATTTCTGATGACAGCAGCAGGGTTCTATTGGATTATGTCGGTCCACAACTTTGGTCCAGACTGAAATAACTTGAAAAATACTGGATGATCATTTTTGAGGATCCCCTGACTTTTCCTCTACCAGCACCGTGAAGTGGACATTTTTGGTTTCATGTAAAAAGTCTCGACAACTGCAATGGTACAAACTGTCTCCGATAGGAGCAACAACAGCTGTAAGATCTTCAAACTGAGAAAATGTAAATGAAAAGCAGATCTGACTGTAATGAGTGTCAGTGTAACTAAATGGTTGTTGATTCAACTTTAATATCTTATCTTTACTGAACTTGTTTTCTGAAGTTTAACTCAGCTAGTTTCACATTTTCACAACTCATGAGCTGACTTTGAACTAAGTAATCAAGTTTAGTTCAGTGTACGTACCTTTTTAGGGCAGCAGGGAAACGTTTTTAAGTTGAACAATCTTAAAAGTACTTACAGTGTACAGATATTCATGCTCCCCCCAGAAAACTTTGAATGCCTTTGGTGATCCCCTGACTTTTCATCTATCATTCTAGCGCCACCATCAGGTCAAATTCTTTATTTGGTTTATGACCAAATACTTAATTAACTAATTAAATTCCCATCAGCCATCTGTAGGCTACTTTGTGTTTAGTGCTAATAAGCAAATGTTAGCATGCTAATGTGTAACGTGGTAAACATTACCTGCTAAACATCACCATGTTAGCATTGTCATTGTGAGCATGTTAACATGCTGACGTTAATTCTTCAAAGCACCACAGTGCTGAACTACAATATCACAAAACTGCTGGCATGGCTGTAGACTCTTAGTTTTGTATTATTCATTCTTATTACTCAAGGTAATAAAGTGTCATACCTGGTTCATTGAATTATTTTATTATCATAACAAATCCTTGCTGCTCTCAGATGTGGACTGTTTCAGTATACCAAATAAATCATTTTTTTCTGACTTTTCTTAATGTTAAAACCAGTAAGACTGAGTTTGAACATGCTGAATGACACGCTAATCACATGCTGATACTAACCATGCAGTCATTTCTCCAGTAGTAAACAATAAAATAAAAATAGTGGTGCAATCTTGCCAAAATACGTCCACCTCTTCCACCTCTTTTGTTGTGAGACATTATGTTTAATCTCCTCGTCGCCTATCTCTCCTCTCTCATCGTTGAGCTGTGCCTCGCTATCCAGACCTCCATCGGAGAGGTGCTTGCTAATACTTGAGTGTGCTGCCGGGCTCCCTGCTGGGATAGGGGGATTATCTGATCACCTGTTCCAAGCTACATTCCCTCACTCTCTATCTGGGAGAGCTGCAGGTTTTTGTTGCAGGTGGTGTTTCCCCCTTCAGTCCTCCCTCCGTTATAGATTCCCTCATTACCTTTTCTCACCTGCTAAGTAGGGACAGTGCTCCAATTACTCACCATTGAGGGCCGCAATTGACACCATAAATGTGCATGCATCCCTGCAGGTATTTCTCACGAGAAAACCTCCGATGCAAAGTTAAAGAGTCCTTCCATGGTCAGAATTGTTACCTCAGAGCCCAACAAAAGATCCTTTCATCCTTTCTTATGCGAGAGGGAAATAGTGTGTGTGCCCTGGAGATATTTGCACGCACGTTCCTGGAGTGGGTCATTTCCTAATGTAGTACTTCCAATAAATAAAAGCCAGCAGTATAAACATTTAAGCAAGATGGCAAACTATTACACTGGAGCCATAAAAATAGCGCTGCCCTCTATTTCTAAGTCAAAGTGATCTTCTATACATTGCAGTGCAGGCTGGGACAGATCTTTTAAACTTGCACCCCAAGACATGCAAACAGTGATCCCCCTTCATTGAGAATCAGGCCAACTTGCTTAGCGATTGGCTCCAGTCTGTGCTGTTGTGAGCTGTTCATCAACCATGTAATGACTTAAATGTGCGATCAGGACAGTCTTTCTTCACAGCAGATTTATTTTTTTCCTTTTTGTTTTCCTTTTTATGAAGCGTTTATGAAGAGCGCTTTGCCTGTCATCAATATTGCCTGCAGAGAACTAACAGCAACAGATCCACCCTTGGAAATAAGTAGTGTTTTTGAGTTTGTTCCATCTGTGGCCTGTTTTAATGAGCTGGCACCAGTCCGACTGGGTGACATGCTTGCATTGTCCTCAAACTCCCTTCACACTATACCATAATTAGACATAAACTCCTGAGGCAGTTGCACAAATATGTTTTCCTTATGCAAAACCAAAGAGGCCGCTTTGAAGTTACAAGTTAAGTATTTTCTAATTGTGGGTGAAAGGGTGTTTTTCGAGTGTGAGTCATGCTAACTTGCCAAAAGTCTTTGTACGTTTCATGCATATGGCTAATGTTTGATGCCAGGGAGCAGATGCACGCTGGAAAACCCTCTTGAGGTGACACTGTCAATAGGTCGTATAAGGAGAGCACAAAAGGTTTCAGGGAAGGACAGAAATCCAGCCAAGCCTAGGAACCAAAACAGTTTGTGGTTCAAAAGGTTCATGCAGGGTACTGTTTGATGAAGTCTCCTGCTCTTGCTTTGAAAGAAATGAAAGCCAGTGTCATTTCAAACAGCGCATTACTGACAGGATTGCTGTGTTAATGCTGAATTGAAAACAATTAAAGGACATGACAGATGGTGTTTAGGAGAGTATGTGGGGGGCTTTTTAGCTCAGGCCTTCACATAACGTGCTCATATATCAGTTTAGTAGAGGGCGATCCACTGTGGCATTCAACACTATCAGTAATTAGAAGTGCATAAAACCTAATGACTTTGTCACCTGGAGCCCTGGGTAAAACATCTGTAGCATATGAGCATGGGATGACATCTGATCATGATGTCTTTACCAGCTGTCTCCTGGGCCATCCGCTCACATCTGAACTAACCTCCAGTGACTCTTTTTTATTGTTAAGAAGAAAAATCTGCCTCTGATGGAAAAAGTGCGATAGGTTGTACTTAAAGGGTTGGTTTACCCAAATTAGGAACAAAAAGAAAAGGGAAAAAAAATCACATTTATCATCAACTGTAGTGGTATCCATCCATGCAGGTTTTATTTGTACAGGTTTTGAGATTTCTGTTGCCACACCTATACAATAGAATTGATTTAATTTTGGCTGTGGCATTCACAACATCGAAAAATGGCATTTAAAAGATTCAACACCAACAGTGCTTCCAGAAACAGCGTCCACAGAGCATACTGTCAAGAGTTAAGGACAGTTTTTTGGGTAAAAAGTAGTTCCAGTTAAAACTGCTCACAGTAAGGTGTGTGAGATATCTTGAGCCACACAACAAATACAACTCCATTGTATTGAAGTGGCAGCAGAAATCAGAAAATTTCTGCTGCAAGCATACACATTCCTGGTAGATGTACGGAATAAGATTCCTTCCAGCCAATCAGAATTGAGAATTTTCAGTGGCCATGGTATAATACTTAGTACCTTGAACAGAATAATTCTACTGTTAAAGATAAAATTGTTGTCGCAGTGACAACTTTTCAGAATTGTAAAATCTTGTTAAAGAAGAACACCAAAGGTTACAGGGTACTTTAAGAAGTCATGCCTGTTTCATGTAAATCAATGCAAACCATTATTAAACCTGCAATACATTTTGTTTTTTTGGCCAATTTGGGGCAGCGGAAACAACTTGTGAACACAACACTGACATATGATATGACAAACATGTTAGCAAGCAGTTACTTGTTTACACATCCAGCAGTTACAGAGCAACATTATCATTCATTTGTAATTGTGCTGGTGAATGTAAGTTTAATATTCACTCTCTTTTAACTCTGTTTTTAGTCTCCACCTACTCCTGAGGTAAATATCTGGCTCTTTAGCTGCTAAATGCTCCACTATGTTCACCAGCTAGTCAATAGTTAATAAATCCTTCTCACATTTAAAGTTTGATATGGATTTCTTTCTATTTAAAATAGAGAGCTGTTCATTTGATGCTTGTTGTGCTTGCACATGGTAGGCTATTGTATAGTAGTATGCTACAATATCATGGTGTTGATGCTCCATGGAAACACAATGGCATTTGGTGACTTCAGTGATGTACAGTAGCATCGTACAGTTGTATCTTGGAAGTATAGTGGCATGGAAATTTGGTCACTGCCAAGATGGTACAGCACCATGTGATACAATGGTATTGCTATGGTATTGTACCATTGTGTTAGTGACCAAATTACCATGACATTAATTCTTAAGTCTTCAAACTCACCAGTCTATGACTCTGAAACTGGACTTCCTGGATTGTATTTCATTGTCTTACTGCTACCTGAAGCAACATACCCACACCAACACAGCCCTTTGCATTTTTTTATTGCTGTGCTGTGTGGTCTGAACTCACATCACTATTTGTTTTTAGAAAAGTGAGGAAGTTTTATTGAAGACATCCAGGGGCACACAATGTTCAGCCCAGCAGCCACTCCCATGACATCATTCAGTCCCAGTGGGTTTAGTTCACACCCAAACACAATTAAGGATTAATGTATTAAAAAGGATTGATCATGTTTGTGTAAAGTCCACAAAAGTCTATTGTACTGATTAAGGATAAATCCAAACTTGAAACTGTTAAAGTATGTGTATCGTTTAGTGATGTTGACAGTGTTACTCAGTTCCCAAAGAAATTAATTCAATCCAGGCTTTGGCCTTTAGTGCTGCTGGCGCTGTGTAGTCAACAAACTGAGAAGCAGAGCGGCCCAGACATGCAGGGCCCACAGCCCCTCCAGCACTATGGCAGAAAACACAAGTACCTCACATAGAGACCAGGAGTTTTCACAGTAGTTAAAATGCAATGTTACTAAGTCTCCTGTCACCCTCAGAACTCCCATGCATACACGTATATATCCTGCCCTATACACTTTAGGCAATGTAGGGTTATTGTACTCAAGCTGAAGGACATGCAAGTGTGGATACACCATGCAAACACTACAGCTGGAGATGGTTTTGAAATAATTTTGAGGATGGCTGTGCAAATCCTTTCTGCTGCCAGTCTTTACTGGAATCTTGCTGAGAGATTTATAGGTGATACTGATGTGCCAGTATGTGTGTTTTTGTTATTTCCTCAGACTCACACCTACTGTATCTCAGTCACAGCAGCACAGCAACAGAGAGATAACATGAGTCAGCATACGTGGATTTGGCACAGAACACTTGGTTTCAGGATGCCGCGTCGTAACAGCTCATCCCCCTTGTAATATGAAGTGAGTTTCCATTATTATTGGGTGGTGTACATGCAAGTCACCCACTAATGTGTGTAAGGCACACCCTTGAATATTGGAACTGTAACCATGGCACTGGTAACCTATGAGCTGGTAAAGAGGAAAGAGGCCAACGTCAGCAGGGAAGGGGAAGCAAGGAAGGTACTTCAGCATCCTTCCTTTATGGTTTGACTGAATGATATGATGAAAGGTCCTCAGCAATTCTCGCTGATAGGACACCTTTCTACATCTATCTGGTAAAACCCTTTGTGCCATAGGTGTAATATTCTGTCTCCAAGCAGATGCAGCACAGCCATACTTACCATACTTCATGGTAAAGTTAAACTGAAATTAAAATAGATTTTTGCTTAGAAATCAGTATAAATATATATATATATATATAATTTTATATTTCTAAGCTATATATATACCTGTGTTGTTTGTTTAGTCTTGTCAAAATTCAAATTACCAAAAAAAATAAATTTAAGTTTTATTTATTTTTCTGCCGTGATTGCACCCTGTATATTAGTGTTCTCCAGGGGGCGTGAACTTTTGGTTCCAACTGACAATGTATTTAATTTATGCAAAATCCGTGTGGGCAGACACTAAAAATAGTTAATAATATCACTTCATTTTAAAACGGGCAGGCAGTTGCACCAACTGGGGACCCATGTTGTTAGCCATTGCTTACCATTTTTACTTTGAGCACTCTGTGACACTGTACATTCGTCTGTTTCATGATGCAAATCACAGAGTAACAGACAGAGTGCAGAGGTTTCAGGACCACTCGTTGCTTTGGGTTTCGTCAGTCTGGTGATTTGCTGTCACCACAACTGGAGCCATGAAAGAGACACAGCAAACGCTAGCTAGACCCCCTTTCTTTGTGCGATGTGGGATGAATGTAATGAAATAACGTGAAAGAAAAGTAGCATCTAGTGAGAATCAGTGCTAAAGTTAGTAAGCTAGGCTAATTAGCTTCTGAGTGGAATACAAACTTAATAGCATGGCACGTCCTCCCTAATGTTGACTGTTATAATGCGACAGATGATTTAAATTGCTAATGGTATCTAGCGCTATGTGGGATTGCGGTAAAAGGGGGAAAACGTCTTGTATAATGCTCGTAGGCTATACAGGGCTATGTTGTGCTCTGGTCAGACAGCAGGTCTCCTAGCAACGTCGGCCCTCAAATGTCTGTCAGCTGCTGCCATGGGAAACACCCACCCAGACACCTAAACGTAGCTGCTATTTCCACAAATATTTCAAAAAAAAAGTTTTATCCTCTTTTGGAAAGTGAAAAAACTTGAAAAATGTACGCAATAGCTGCAGTATCATTATAGTTTGTATATCGTTACACAAAAAGTGAATAGAAATGTCAGACTGTTATGTAGAACCACATTGTAGTACTCAAGAACATATCCACCCTACTGTCCACTGTTATACTGCTGCATGTCGTCAGTCTGTAAAGTGCGATGAAACGTTTTTTGGTCTACCCAAACTACTTTGGTTAAAGGTTTCCTGAAACCTTTCACCAACTCCTAGAGGACACGCCTGACCTTTATTCCGGCTAGATGTTGGCTCTTCATTTAGGTGGAGACAGCAATATTAAGAGCAAGAGGTTGACCTGGTGAGAAAAGTTAAAGCCCTTTATTTGAGGCTGCATTGCATTCTGGTCTATTGAGGTTGATATACTGTAGAAGTGAAGAAGTGGGTAACTGTGTCCTTTCTATGATTCTATGATTTGTTTAGTTTTTTAGTTTTTAATGTAGGCCTACATGGCAGTTGAAAGTGAGTATGATGTTGGCTGCAGAAGAAAGTGGCCCAAAAATAGACCCAGAAATGTTTATAATAATAATATTTGTTTAAAGTTGCATTTACGTTAGTTGGGCTGGCCTACTGGGCTCAGATCAAGTCAGTTCAATTAGGCTGAGATTCTGGGGGTGTTTGTGACTTCATGGTGGGATGGGTGAGGGTGTGGGAGAGGAAGGGAGTATCCTGTCCCTGCAGAAACAATAGTTGTACAGACCAGTATTGAGAGTTTGCAGGATTAGTTCCCATAGAGAGTTTAAGATAACCTTTCAGCTCTGGCAGTGGGCAACTCCCAACACCTCAACCAAGCAAGTTTACATGGTTGGCATGGAAATAGAGACAGAAAAAACAAAAGCGGTGTGGTTTTTCTGGGTGGGTTCATTCCACTGATGGTTTTTGCAGTATCTATAAAGATTTCACAGTCTTGTCTTTGCATCACTTTCTTTAGGAGGACATCAGTGGATGTATAGATAAACCAAAGCACAGAAACTTAGATGATAGTTTACTGAACACTGAGTCACACCAAGGAGTAGTAAACTGGAAAATGAAAATGACATATCAAGGTGAAATATTACCTGAAGATATTTTTGTTGTACTCCCCATAGAACTGAAATGAACAGGGAAAACGAACAAATTCAGAGTTGAAATATTTGTAACATTCAGGTTCAGGTCATCCTTCATTCTCCTTTCAGACACAGTAATTATGCCTGCTTAATCAGGCATTTTAACATGGGATTGGCCCTTCAAGCGATCCACGGTCTGACTGTGTCTGTGCTTCAATGATATATAATAACAAACAATGTCGACATTCATTTGAACTCTTTGCTAATGATGTCTACAATCAAATCAAGACATGCACCAATGGTGCAACTAGCCAAGCAGGTTTGAACAGTTATCACAGCTCAGTCAGATTAGTAGAACCTGGGTATGGGTTTGATTGATGGGGTTATGACCTCAGTGTCCTATCGAAAGACAGGAAGTGAATGAAAGCCTCGAGGAAGTATTGCACTCTTACCCACTATGAGTACCATGACATCCTCAGGAAGCATCCATGGAGCGGAGCAGTGCCAAGTCAACAGCACAATAGATAACAAGCCAGTGGGAGAGAGTGTAGACCGTTCACCGGTCTCCACCTCTGTGAGGGTGCATTCACACTCCACTTTTTTTTTTTAACTCACTGGAAAGCCACTGTGCTTGTCAACTTTTAGACAGAGCACAGAAATGTTTAACTTTGTAGAGGGGAGTTTATGACATGGACTCACTGTTTTTCTGTCAACCCGAAGAGGACACACATGGGCTGCTGACAGACGCAGAAAGACTGGTAGCAGTAATTAGTGTGGTGGTTGTGTAATGTTTCTGGTAAGTGTTTGAGAGTTGTAGTAGCAGCTACTGCAGCTGTGGGAACAAAGTGGATATCATGTGGCCTGCTTTTTAATATGATCAGCATAAGATGAGGGGGCACTTCATCTCAAAAACATGGAATGCTCTGACCATGCCCTGACAATGAAACAACCAGAGCTAGAAAATTAAAGATGCACTTAAAAGGTACAAATACAAAATATATACAATACAAAACTATTTATTTCAATATTTCAGTTTCAATTTATTTATTTATGTCTGTACATTGAATACAGTTATCTTAGCTTAGCATAAAGACTGGAAACCCAAATCAAACAACAAATTCAGCCTACCAGCACCTTTACAGTTATATGTAATAATACACATCATATCTTGTTTGTTTTACTAAACGAAGTGTAAAAATGACAAGTTGTTTTAAGTAACCAGCAGAGACTCCAGGAAGTTAGTGCTCCCAGTCAAGAAATGAAGAAACGGTCTGGCACTTAACCTCCCGTAAAACAGAAAATTGACGTTTTTACACTTTGGTTCTTGTAGGGATTAAACAAACGAGTCAGAACTAAACAGAATTGTTAAGTAGTGAGCTTTAGAGGTGCTGGTAGGGGGGATTTTATTACCTTTGGACAGAGCTACGCTAGCTGTTTCCCCCTGTTTCCAGTCTTTATGCTAAACTAAGCTAACATTTATCGTACAAACATGGGAGTGGTATTGATCTTCTCATCTAACTCTCAGCATGAACGTGTATTTCCCAAAGTGTCCAACTATTCCTTTAAACAAATATATATTTAGTCATTTATTTGTTGAATAATTATTTTATTGACTGATTAAACAAATAGTCAATTGACTGACTTGATTATGGGCCACACTCAAATGTGAAATTCTCGACATAAGACATTCATGTAAACAATAGAGAAACTCAGTGGGCAGAAACGGTTCTGTTGGTGGTGAAATACTCCAGTCTTTTAAAGTATGGAGGCATGCAACATCAGGCAATATGTAGCAGCTAATCTGTTTGGGAAAATAGCCCTTGTCAGAGAACTTCCCATTTTTCTGTGAATTTTATTATGTTGTTCTGGGATGGTAGCAGGACCTCCCAGATAAGAAGTTTAACAGATTCTGATACATAATCATCGTATGTGTGAAAATGATTTCTGCTACATGCATATCTAAACACTTCGGTGGTTCAGTGATGTAATCCAGTTTTACCTCTCCCAAGGGTAGCAGCACAACTTAAACTCTGTCCTAGTTCAGTACCTCCCAGAAAGTTGGTGTGTAGAGGAAGTATGACGCATGATAAGTATGAATCATATATGTCCCACCTAGAGGACTTGGTTGTGTTTCTTTTTTTATAATCAGACCCAGTCCTCTGCTGAATGAAATCACCATTCAAACTTGGATTATTTGTTCAAATTTTGCCACTCAACTTTACAGTGACAGCCAAAAAAAGACCCCAGACGGCCAGCCTCAGAGAACAGAGGTGTATTGAGAATCTCAAAGTGGGTTGGTTATTTCTCCCCGGGCTGATGACTCGGTTTGTGATTTTATTCAGTTACAGAGTATTTACCTTTCACATAATGTCAACACTGATGTAGAGCAGCGGCGGGTAGAAATGAACTCACCTGTTCCTCAACACACACATTATATTGTGTCCAACACACACACAATTCAAACAACACAGAAATACATATGCACGCGCATACACTGTGGCCCTGAGTATGTTTATCCAGCTCGGTCAAGACCAGCGATCGGCCCTCGTTCCCTTCCCCATTTGATGTGTGAAAAGTGGAAGGAAATCAAAGCCATTTCCTTCATTCTGGACGCTGTGGGTTGTGGTTCCCTGGGGCAGGAGGGGCGAGACTGGCAGTAAAGTATCGTTGAGCCTGCAGAGTCTGGGAAGTGTATGGGGCACCACATGGTTGCCAAAAACAACAGAGGAAACTGTTGCTCAAAGGCACCAACCACAGGTAGGGGAAAAGGAAGGTGGTCCAAGCACTGAATTGTAATCTCCACTCCAAGGCGTTGCATACTTTCATTAAGTGTGATCAGAGAGCCTGAAATCCCCTTCTTTCCTCTTCTTCTACCTAGTTTGCTTATTTGCTTGTTTAACTGAGTCACTAACTCACTCACATTCAGTCACTCACCTCAGGAGATGAGAAAAGTTTTTTTTTTTTTCTAAACACTTGAAAGTTTTACACTGTTTTCCTGTGATCTAGATATGATGCTTTTCTTTTCTCATTTAAATGCTAATAACTTTGAGGACATCATCGACAGAAAGTGCTGGGAGCAAAGCTTTTCTCCTATCTGGTCGCAGCACAAGGTGAGCACCTGCCTCCTGAAGTCTTGTTGTTGGCGCTACAAGGCAGTTTTAGTTTTGTTTGACGGCTTTGTGCATGCATCCGTGCGCACAAATATGTGGGTGTGTTTGTGTGAGAGAGAGTGTGTTAGCTGCAGACATAAGACTTTCAGGAATCGGTATTATGTTCAGATGCCTGGCAATGAGGTAGTCGTAGCCAATGTGAAACAAAGAGCACATTGTGATTTAAATTCACTTTTTTTGAGGGAGGGCCAGGGTCTGTCCTGGAAACAGCACCTCAGGTTGTGATCAGAAAAGCATTACCAGGTCCAATTTTAAGGTATCTCTACTTTATTTCAGTATTTCCATTTTATGCTACTTTATACTTCTTCTCTCGTAGGTTTCAGATCGAAATATTGTACCTTTTGCTCCACTACATTTATCTGACAGCTGTAGTTAATAGTTACTGATTCAGATTTTACATCCAAAAGATATGAGTTTATAAAATATGATGCATTGTTATAGATTAAACTACCCAAAAGCATATAAATAAGTTCAAATTAGCTTCACCTTGACCAACTACAACATTAAAATGCTACCCAGACATTAATGCATCAATAATAATTATCAAAAAATATAAACACTCACTGGGGCCATTTTTCTGCATAATGAGTACTTTGATGTTAAGTACATCTTCAAAAGGTAAACAAATAAAACTCCGACCATGTCAGTCTTAATTACGTTTATCCGCTGATACTTACTTAAGTAAAATTTTCTATGCAGGACTTTTACTTGGAATGGAATATGTGCACATTTTTACTTAAAAAGAGGACCTGAATACCTCTTGCACCACTGTTTTTATATTTCTACACGTGTTACATAGAGGCGAAGTGACATGTGGAGGCTTTGGATTGTTTAAAGGCACCTTTGACGTAAGTACTCGTGAGTAACAAAACTAAAGTAACAAGCAATGTAACTAAATACTTTTGCTGTGGTGTAATTAGCAAAGTAATGTAATTATTTTTCAATGAGTATTATGTAATGAGAAACTGATTAAATTTCAAGTAATTCAAGTAACTTGCCCAACACTGGCTGTGATTCATATTTTTGAGTAAGCAGGAGCAAGAAGGAAAGATGATCAGTAAGTTGTGAAATATACAAAACAAAGAAACAGCAACAGAAAACTCTCGTCAGCACATTTTCACCTCCTCAGCCCAAGATAGAAGCTGAAACCTTGCTTGGTTCAACACAACAGAAAAACACATAGCAGCCCTTAGAGCATGCAGCAGAGTGTCACATCCCTCCACACACACTGAAAGTGAGATTGTGTTACGGGTGATCTCTTGAACTGTGTAAGAATCACAAATGCTGATATAACATCTGGCATCTCCATGCCCTGCAGTCAGAGCCCCACAGAAAGCACCTCAGTTGGAATGCAGGTTCCTTTGCAGAACATTAAAACAACTTCATACACCACTTAGATAGATGTCAACAGCAGCTTGGAATCATGCACTGTCAAGATTTATATCACAAATATTACAGTTCAGGCCCACTTCGGAGCAAGAAGTCCATCTGGGTAATGTACACAACTCACCTTGGATTCCCATCAAGCAGAAAAGATCGACTATGGGCAATCAGGGCTGACAGCTGATTTCTTTCAGAAAACTGGACCGGGTGAGGAATGTGTAGTGATGTGTCTTTGGAGAAGCTGAAGGCCTTGCTTCTCACAAAATCTGCCGTGTCCTTACTGAATAGATAACTTGTCCTGAAGAGGAAGAAGTGCACTTGGACTCATCAAACTGATCCTTTTCTATTTGACCTCTGCCAAGTCACTTTAAAAAAGAACCTTTATTTTGGGTCAGACTGCAAAGCGAAGGCTACAGAGCCAACGTCATGGCTTCATATGGAAGAAAAGTTGAGCGGGACAGCTTCTTTTGACCCCATTGAGCCAACACCTGAAAACCTGACAAACTTTCTCTCTAACTCGCTGACGGGCTTAATGGTGAGACGAGTACATGCAATTTAAAGCTCCGGATTGAATGAGGAGCAGATAATGTAGGTGTGAAAGGACACTGAATGGAATATGATTAAAAATGGGAAAATGTTTAATTTTCTCAATGAGCTTTAGAAAATCTTCACAGGCGGTAACTCGGTGACTTTGAAGCATCCAATCAGTGTTTGAATAGAGGAGCAAATTAAGCATTTTAATCGACATTTTCCGTGTACCATCAAATTAATTGCATGTCTCACCGTTTTTTTCAAATCAGTGGGTACATAACCAAGATAAGACTTTTAATTTCTGATAAGTTGGACCCAACAATCATCACATTGTCTGTGCTCTAAGTCACTAAAATTCACTTGACAGGTCAAATGTTCCATGGAATAAAGTCAATGTAACGCTGTAATAAACTTGTATTATGAAACTTTTACCCAGTGAATGGTAAAGTTAATATAAGTTATTTTATCTTTATAATACACACTTCTAAAAGTATAACTCAGATAGGTAAAAGTGAACTTGTGAGCATGTAAAAAAGGATTTATTTTAAAGCCACTTACTTGTTGATTGAGAGAAAAAGAACACATGTAGGCACCATTAAAGCCAAATCCTGTTGAACATTTTCCCTCCACACCTCATGTGTGGGTGGCAGATGGTAGCTCGCTGGTTGTCACAGCGATAGAAGATGGAAATACAGGCAACTCATTCAAAGCAAGCAAACACCTCCTTGGTGAAAGACACTGCCATACTATAGCAGCTGTAGAAGGGATAGGAGACCTGAACTGAACATGCATACATTCACACAGGAGCAGATTTCTTTTCTCTCATCAGTTTCCATCAAAGCATAAGTTGTTAATGTCCTGATATATCTATCTATAGAATATAGAATATACTACGTTACTTCATGCTACTTCCTAATAGCCTACATACTACTATGTTTTCCTGGCTGGTGATACTGTCACTAAATGTTTCTGTCATCATCTCCAGCCATGCTAACATGTTAAAAAGGTGATAGATAACATGTCAGTGTTGTGTTCACAGCTTGTTTCCATGGCCCAAAAATTCATGTAATGCAGGTTTAAATGTCATCCAACTACTGCATCAGCTCAGTAAACCCCACATGCACCTTCGTCAGATCACAGGATTTTAAAATGTGCTCATACAGGTAATATTTTGGTAAATTTCTAGTAATGGTTATTGAATCATTTACTAATGCTTTATAGATCAGTTCTGAATAAGAACACATTTTGGGGTGCCAAGTTGTGAAAACTACCTTTAGACCATTTGAGCACTTTAAAAAAAAAAAAAAAAATAGCTGCAGACAACCTGGACCAAAATCTTTAAACTTACAACTGCAGACTTGATTAAAATCTTTATTAATAAACTACATTTATAACTGCAGACTCGGTGGCTTATTATGTGAGAAACCCATGAGCATTATAGATTACAAGCATTTATAATTACCAACCAAGGGGTTTTTTCACAACCTGGCAACCAAAAATGTGTTCATACTGATGTCTTATAACTGATATATAAAGTAAATGAATTATTAGTTATCCCTCATAAACCTACAGTATAAAGGTTTATTAGAAAGTGGTACCAACATTTTTTGCAACTTTTTGCACTTAGGGTAATAATAAAGCTATAATAAATATATGATAGAAATAAAGTGTTGGGTTTGGAGGAGCAGTGTCCATTCTTTTGCCCTAGCAGGCTTCTTTGACAGCATACGGTGGTAGGCTCTAACACGGCAGTAAATCATGCCTCCGCTCGGCAGGCTGATGGGCGGCTCGGCTCAGCGCTGCCCGCCTTGTGGGTGTGTTTTAGGCTAATGGGCCTCTGCATCCACCTGCTAGCGCCCTGCCTCCCTACAGTCAGGAGCGCCCAACTTTCCTGAGGAGCACACGCTGCGTGCCTGGACCTCGCTGCGCCACAGGGACCTTGTTTCCAACTGCTTTTTCCCACGAGATGTTGACTGTGGTCGTGCGACGACAATATCTCCTCGCCTCGCGGTCTCGCACAAGATTGAACTAGAGAAACATTATCTCTCTTATTTTTTTATTTCTTTTCTTTTTTTTCCCTTTTTTTTTTTTTTTTTTTTTTTTTTTTTTTTTTAACTGTGCGCTGACAACTCCGGGGCCAATAACCACGCAGTGCGCACAGGTACAGACTGCCCTCCTGAACAGGGACTGTCCAGAAGCAGCACCGGGAGTTTCGATTGTTATTATTGATTTCAACTTGGAGACGAAAGTGACCGATCTGTTGGAATTGGTTTGTTCAATGACGTGCACGGTTGGATCTGAAGTTATATTCGGAAAGCTGTAACAATAAGGTAAGCCTTATTGTGCTGTTATGCTTTTTGCATATTATTTTCTATTTAACCTGCTTTATTATTCATTGTAAAGAAAGAAACAACGGGTTACCTGCCTGCAGCTGCGCGCTTTTTTTATTTCTTATTTTGTTATTTTCAGCATGCCCCAATGACTGCTTTGTTTCTCTTATAAACATATGAATAGAAATACTTAATCATAATTTTAATTTCCGATAGATCACAACTTTAATTCTTACATGAATCATTATTACTATTTATTTAATTATTCAGTTTGCCGTGCGCTCTAATACCACACCAGACTGTTTACAGTTCTGTCGTCCATGTGTAGCCAAGGCTGCCAGTCTGTTACACACAGATTCCAGTCTATATCATTTTTCAGCAACATTGACATTTTTTGCATACATCTTGTATTCTTCATTTATCATATTCATCTTCATTTTATATTAATGAAGTTTCATGTTGTTTTCGTTGTCATATTTTCAGCGTTCATACTGGGGAGGGAGGCTTTTTATTTGTGGTGAAATGTGACAAATCATCAGTGTTTCTGTAGGTCACCAAACGCAAGTGGATCCTTTCCTTTCCACTGAATAAAGCAGCAGGATTCAGGAGGATGGGTTGTTGCAACTTTGCACTCTGAGCCCTGGCCAGCTTGTGGTTATTGGCTTTTGTCTTTGACTATATGTATAAGTTTTAATGGTTGCATTACATTTTGTCCAACATGTGGCAGTTAATAACTTGCAGAGCCAAACAATGAAGAAGCTGAGAGCATCAGTGGATGTGATGTGCTTTGTCTTCTGTAGGTATGAAGCTGTTTGGATTTAAATGGTTATACAGTATGTTTCCTTTTGTAAACTTGAGCTCATGTATTCATTTTACAACACAAAGTTACTCACGGAGAGCAGACATATTTATCTGTGTAGTATAATGTGAGTGGACTCTCTGTGTCTTTGTTTGTCATTTGTGAGCAGTGCCTTGTTTGATTTCATCTGCTTGTGTGAAGGACTTGGCCTCGGTCTCAGAATAAACAGCTGGATGGTTAACAAATTGTCAGTAAATAGCCAGGGTTTAAACAGCTGGTTATGCTCATAAATCCACTTCAGCCAACCAGTCTGAGGACTCTATGGCTCTGCTGACGTCTCCAAAGGTGTGTTTGAGATGGAGACCTGGTCCGAATGTCCAGTGTTTGTAGTATAAACATGGGGAGAAGAGATTTGTAACTGAGTGTCCACCGAGAGGTCACGATGCTGTTCTGGGAATAGTACAATAATAATAGAGTGTGGTGAAAAAAGTTTCATCCTTGTGAAAATGCAGACACCACAGTGAGCTGTGGAAGTGGCAACATGGCAGAGTGATTAAATGGACCAAGAGTGGATTTGATGGAGAATGGGCGAGGGCAAGTCTTTCTGATGATTCGTGACGTGTGTGTGGATCATTGTGGTTGCTGCCTGGTGTCTATCATTCATTAACTCAAAACCTAACTGATGAGCGCCACTGCATTGTTTGGAAGACTTGTTATACTGTTGGCGTATGAGCCTGTCATCATTTGTAACCCCTTTAGCAAGCCTTTTAGCAAGAAGTTAATCTTTTATTTTAGATTGCACCAATCACAACGGTTTTCTCGAGTAAGTGTGAGGACGTGGTATAACCCGGTATTAGGTGAACCTCTAATTACAGAGCAGCACACACATATGGTGTCATGAAGTAGGAATGTGTTTTGGGTGCATGGAGAGGAGCAGAAGAAAAGCGTCTCTCACTAGAGTCAGCGTGATCTTTCCATCGGTTTGTCACACAGGCACACACACACACACACCGAAAAACAAACATCATTTGGAAGTGTGTACACATCTCTAAAAGCTTGGCTCATCTCCATCAGGACTCATCAGTTTTGTGAAACTCCCAGAGATCTGGGTGTAATCTCCACACCTCGGTGCTGCATCGCCAAAACTCGCAGGGATGGGATGGGGGGGGGGTGGGGCCCTTGGGAGCCATTGATTTGACATGTCACATAAATTAGTAAATGAAAACAGACTTGTTTTTTTTTTGTTTTTTTGCAGTGTAGAGTTGAGTATCTTTTCACGTGTTTGTTTTTGTCCCTGCAGAGATTTTTTTAAAACCACAAACTCTTGCTACTGGAGGTTGGTCGACCATGCAGCTGGACGGTCTGTGGACAGTCCACGCCCTCCTGGCACTGTCCAGCTTCGCTCTCGGGAACCCAGTGATCAATGACCCATTGGCTGCACCCCGCGTCTTCATCTCCTTCAAAGGTAGGAAACTGAACCTCATCCTCCACGCTCTTATTCCCACCTGCC
Source organism: Siniperca chuatsi (assembly GCF_020085105.1). Classification (NCBI taxonomy): domain Eukaryota; kingdom Metazoa; phylum Chordata; class Actinopteri; order Centrarchiformes; family Sinipercidae; genus Siniperca; species Siniperca chuatsi. The sequence goes on along the minus strand of NC_058043.1, from coordinate 26,966,111 downwards.
TCTCATTCCTGGTTTGCAACTGGTGCTCTGATGTTTCCAGCTCTTTTTATTCTATGCTGGTTTCTTAAACTCACGTGTTTGCTCATTGTATGACCGATGACATGACAGTTGTGTAATTGGAGCAATTGTGGCTTTGATAAGTGCTGAAGGTTTTTGCAGAGGAAGAACTTATAGCACCACTAGAATCTCATGTTACACCGCAGAGCAGACCGCAAACAAATCATGCAATTCTCATTTGCTGCCCCCTCCTCAGTCCTCCAGGCACTGTAATAATCACCAGATGCTTTCACTGGCTTATATTGTACAAACAATTAAAAACGCAAACAATGAATGAGCAGATGCACATATTGAAGATATTGTGTGTGTCTTGTTCGTACTCATTTTGAAACCATATACATGATTATTGTTTTAGTTAATCAAATGCAGCGTCTTTATCTTCAATCATCTTTATTATGAAATCCCTAAATTGGAGTCACAAAGAGAGACGGGATAATAAGGAGCATGTAATAACTCTGTGGCCATTATGTGATTATTCCCTGGTGAGACAGACGTGTACTTTAGGGGTCTGTATTTGTGCGTTTCAGCGGCTGTACAGATTAGGTGAGACGGGTTGCCGGGTTCTGAGGGGTGCAGAGCGAGAGAGGGAATTATCAAGAGCAAATTGCCCGGATCAGCCAAGCAGAGCGACGTCCCAGAGGCCTGTCCTGCTCAGAGATCAAGCCTTTGATTAGCATCCAGTGAAAAGCCAAGGGAGTGAGCAGCAGCAGCCCTGTTTGCTTTGCTTTCCACTTCCCAGCGCTCCCTAGTACAAGTTGACTTAATTAAGTGGACTGGCACAGTTCATTGTTGAAGGCGTTTTCCTGCTTTAATCAAGTAGGATTTAACACATCAGTGAACGCACATCCACAGCTCAGCAGTTTTTTTTTTTCATTTTCCCAAATATCATTTTAGTCAGACACAAATGCTGCGTTGTTTTTTAGAGAACTGTGTAAATTGTGTTTTTCTTTTACTCTATGGGCTTTTCTGTGCACAGACTCATTGGATGCTTTTGTATAGGTGCATCTTTGGATGGCTGAACTCACCCGAAATATATTTGAAAGCAGCGGACTACAGGCACTATACTTTGGCTGACAAACAGGGTGGAAAAAGCTCGGCTCTCCTGCTTACCTGTGTGTGTGTTTGCCTCTCCAGTCAATATGAATTTCACAGTCTACTGCTGCTGCCTCTCTCAGAGGAATGCACCCCCGTCTCCATTCAATATTATGACTCTCTCTCCCTTAATTGCTTTTTGAGAGGCCCATCTAGTCCTTACCTTGGCAAGCAGGCTGCATGTCCCCTGATGCATCATGATGGTGTTAAGTTTTTGCTTGAGCTGTTTGGAAAGGCAGTTTGCCTCTGAGCAGCAACTTTAATGGAACACAGTATGACGACAAGTGTGGACAATATGCAGGTTTTTAATGTGAGACTGAGGGAAAGAATGTGTTAATTATCAGTCCCCTGTTTATAATTATTGATCATTATGGCAGCGTGTCACACTGTGAAGAAAAACTTAAATTGCAGCTATAAAGCTGAATGTTTCTTTCAGCGTTAAACTAAACACATGTTCCAAACTGATTAACTCAGTAGCTGAGGAGTGAGGTTCAGAACCATGACCTCCATCTGGGAGGCCCTCACTTCCTTATTAAAGCAGGTAGAGTAAATCATGGGGCCTAATTGCTTTGCTTTGGCTTCATGTAGCGTGCACAGCTTTTATGACAGGGAGAACACCCTCTGTGATATTGAAAAAAGGCAACACACTCAAAATATTCAGGGGATATAAGGTGAAAAATGTATCTTCTAATACACATTTCAGTGAGATTAGATTTTGTAAAGTCTGAGGGATAAACCTTGGAAGTAGACTTTGTTCAGGCTTATCACGTCTTCTATGCTGGTAAGCCGAGGAGAAAGGGCAGAGTTAGAAAGAAGAAAGAAGTCTCCCTCAGTTTAGACAGCAAAGAGGTGTAATCAAAGTCACATGAGCAGAATCATAGAATCGGCCATAGGTAATCAGTTGACATTTTAAGGTTAGTTGAGACAGGACTGCTGTCACCAGCAACCCCCAAGAGAGGAATCATATCAAATAGTCAACCTGGAACTGCTGAGAATCTCATAGTTTGAGTTAACGCCCACCCAAAGTGACTCCTGGCATGAAATGTATGAATACTGTGGGCTAGCAGTAAAGTAAAGAGTGAAGTCAAGACATTTGATTGTAAAATTGTTCACTGTTTGGGGACAGAATCATTTTTTTTTCTTGATTGTATTTCAAGTAGGGCTGCAACTAACGATTATTTTCAACATTAATCTGCCGGTTATTCTTTCAATTAATCTATTAATTGTTTTTCCAATAAAATGTCAGAAAATAGTGGAAAATGTCATGTCAGTGTCATAGTGTCCCACAGCTCAAGGCGATGTATTCAGATTGCTTATTTTATTCAACCATCAGCCCAAACATATTCAGTTTATTGTGATATATGACAAACAAAGCATCAAATCCTTACATTTGAGAAGCTGGAACCAGTGTTTGTAAAAATGACTAAAACGGTTAATCGCTTATAAAAATAGATGCTGATTAATTTTCTGTTGATTGACCTCTCTCTCTCTCTCTCAAAACCTAACACAGCAGCGGCAGATGGCCGCCCACCATTGAGTCTGGTTCTGTCCAAGGTTTCTGCCCTCTTAAAGGAAGTTTTTCCTTGCCACTGTCACCAAATGCTTGCTCATGGTGGGATTTGTTGAGTCTCTGTAATTAATATTGTAAAGAGTACGGTCTAGACCTGCTCTATAGGAAAAGTGCAATGAGATAACTTCTGTTATGAATTGGCGCTATATAAATAAAATTGAATTGAATTGAAAATTGACTAATTGGCGATTAATCAACTAATCGTTGCAGCTCTAATTTCAAGTAGCATTCAAATAAGGAGCGTAGCGTAGTAAAGCCATCATTCTTGAATCAAATTTAGTTCCACCAAATCGGCCAATTTTTAAAGCTGTTCATCACTGAAGTGAAATACTGAATTAACATGTGAAAGGATTGTGTGAGAGCATCGTCTCTCTGTGAGTCATGCAAGGGCCTTTGTAGCATAAATCCAATAAGTGATTTATATGTGTAGTTTTTTTGATTCTTGCTTTTGTATCACACTGTGAGGTACAGAAAACATCCCATTTTCTGAATGGGCAAAGCGCTCCCGCTTTGCTATTGGAAGTTTTGCTATTGGAAGTTATGCCATATTTAGCAAAGAGTGTAACATTACTGCTGTTGGCCCAAATTCCCTCTATAACATATTTGAGTTCATGCATAAAGCAGATCCAAATCTAAATCCATGCTTATGGCTCTGCTATTTGGCCTTATACCACACATAAACCTCTGCCTCATCTGGGCTGCCACGACTTTGTTTACTTAATTTAGCACAAAACATAATTTTCTGCAAAATTGAAGCAAGACACTATCCGTGCTTTATATGCAATTATTTTCATGGAAGGTGTAACTGGCGACTAAAAGCCTTTAGTGACATTTTAGAGATCTTTAGACAAGGGCTTTTCTCAGGCTGCTTAGATAAACAGACAGCAAGTAGACATTGGTTCAGAATAAACAGAGAATAAACAGAGGCGCAGGGTCAAGAATCTCCACGATTGTAAATTTTCACTTTGAAAAGCCATACAGACGTAATCTACAGCTGAGGGTGGAGCCATGTCTTGCGCCACAAAGACCATGTGAGAATTAGCACAGTGCACCTCTCGCCTTCTCTCACTTAGTGTTAATGAAATTTGAAACGGCTGCTCTGACAACTACAGCAATGAAATTATGGTCTGTCTGTACAAAGGAAAAGTCCTTTAAATACCATAACATCATTGGGATTACAGCATCCTCCCAGTGAGTACATACAAGGCTAAATCCACAGAGACGACTCCAGAATATGGGTCTGTTTTGCCAGAATTCACAAGCTCACCGCTGCCAGGACAGGTGGCAGTGAAAGCAGCTCTGGCTCATCGTTATTCCAAATATTTCTCATCTGCACGCCCTCCTGTGAAGGGCTAACAGCAGGCTCCTATTTTTACTCCTCAGCAAAGTCTTTAGACTATATCGGGTGTGAGTGTGTGTGTGGGTGACTGCGTTAGTGTGGGTGGGTGGCAGCGTAGAGGGTTAGAAACTCCCCTTTGGGGTTAAATGCCAGGCATTCTGGTATGTGTCAGCCTTTGTTATGCAGTAGTTTACGTTTCTTAAATGTTTTTTTGGCTTTTAATGCCTAGGAATAACAACAGATGAGGATTAAATCTGAAAATGTGAGCTAAAAAGCAGCTTAGGAGTGTATCCAGACAGTGAAGTAGTTGTTTTGATATTCAGCAGTTTGCTATCAGTTCATCTCTGGGCTTGCCCCTTTACTGCCGCCCTGTCACTTATACTAGTAAATGTTTAAACTGTTATTACTGTTGTTCACACAATACATTCCATTGGTCACTTTCTTCTTTGCGCTCCAGAGGCATACATTAGTGGTCAGAATTATCTCACGCTCCTATCACTGCTGAGCTGATTGGCTATGACATCATGCATTTTTGAGGCCAGAGCTGAGTGTTTACTCAATATTGACTGTTTGAATGAGCAACTGTAATGTGGTTCCTTTGGCAAATTTGCATCCTGGCCCATTTTGCTGCACTCTGAAGTAAATGCAACATGACTTGTATGTTTGCTCAAGGTGATCATTAAAACTTCCTGTTTAGCTGCCTCTTTCTGTTACCTCAAGGATACCTCAAGCATATTGGCACACCTTTGCCCTAACTGTAATATTGCAATATTGTCGAACCACATATAGAAGCCACAAAACCACTGCCCGAGTAGTCTGGCACCGCTGCTGATGTTTGGCTGTGATCTCTAATTACTGTTTGTGAGGTCTGAGTCCACATAACCCCACGGCAGCATAGTAATGACTGACAAAGCATTGAAAACCACTATTACTTTGGCCATGTCCCAGACCTCAGCTTCTCTCCACAGCGGCTAAGCCAGGTTATATTTAGGGTAAAACTCTCTTCTCCCTCAGCAGGCACACAGCAGTCATTTGTAGCACCGTGGTTAACCATTGAACACAGTCGGCAGGGTGGTGACGGTGGTTTAAGTGCAAACGCAGCTTGGTCCAGCAAAACTTGCACTCTGCTGTGACTCAGCTGTCAAGAGTGTCACTTTATTGTTAGGTTCTGGTTGGCCAGAAGCCATCCTTAACTGTGTAAAACATTTGAAAATTCATTGAGAGAATGTAGACAGTGTGCGTTGAAGCAAAAGGAGGCTGTGGTGTGAGGTCTTGTCTGAGCCCAGTGTTCCAGAAACAGTGTTAATCTCCCACTGTGGCGCACATGAATGTAGCGATCCCTAATGCGTGTGGAGGTGTGTGCGTTTGTATCTGGGAGGTAACCCAACAGCAGCTTCCAGAACTTTATGGAGTGGAATTTGTGTCACATTTAAATTCATACATCACTGTGGAACTATATCAAATTCATGCATGGCACACATGCCTTTACTTGTTTATTAGTTTATTAGTCTGGAAAATCACATTGCTTTATCTCTGTGCTGAAAAACACTAAGCAGGAATTTGTTTTCAAAGAATTAAATGCTGAATTCATGTCAGAATTGAATGTAACCCACCTTGAAATGCATTTATCTCCATGACAAAGCTAAACAGTACATAGTACATCTCAAACTGTCATGATAATGTATTTAAATCACAATCATGCAACAATGTGCTAAAATGAAATGTGATTGCTGACCGAAGCAGTCTTTGTCCAGACCTGAGGCCTGGATGATTATATAGTCAGAGGTAATAAATGTATATATGTCCAGTAGTCTTAGGTTGACAGGTCAGGAATTAGGGATCGATTAGCTGTCTGCCTGTGTACCTAAACTGTGCCCCCTATTTGGTGGATGACTGATAGGACTATGTTTACATTTATTTCCGGACCAATTGGTAAATTGTTTTTTACTGGAATGCAATGAAGATAAGCTGGAGAAAAAAGCAATAATGCACTTTACATGGGGTTTGGTCACATTTATAGCACACCAGTGATATTCAGTCTGTGTGGATGGTATTTCAGTGTGAGTTTCATACAGTTTTGACGCAAATTCTGTATTTATTGCTTTTAAAGCGAACCTCCACTCTGCTTGTCGGTATAGAGATGAATCAACATAAAATAATGAAGGTTTTGCATTTCATTTGAGCATGTTTTACACACATCGATAATTAAAAATAATGTTATGTGTGCAACGCATGAGGGATGCCATGTGCATCAGTATTATAGAAGACAGTTCCTATTCTCACCTCTCTCCTTGTCAGGTATATGAGTGGGACAGACGTGTGATATTCCTTAAAAAAAAAACGAGTATGTTGGCGTCTTTCAGCACATTGCCCCTGAATCTAGCAGCAATCTCGTGTCCATCTCCGATGGTGCCAGTTTCCCTCTGCTAATAAAATCGCATGGTCACGGTGTCATCTCATAGCTGTGTCAGCCAACCATTAGCACTGTCTGCGCCTCCCACCCAGCGTTGCTGCTGCAGCTCCTGGAATATCTGTTTTATTCTCTCCTTCCCATGGTTGTTAAACGCACACAAGCCTTTCTTTATGATGGCTGATGAATTGAGTCATTGTATTTGAGTGTTATAGAATATAGCCACTTGGCACCTTGCTCTTACTTGATTCTCATGCCATATGGCCGCAAGGTTGTAAAGTGTATCGTAGGCAGCTTGGGTGGTCCTAATGTTTGATAAAAGAAGAAATAGTATCAGTGCTTGTCTCTGGATTCTCTAGCATCTGGCCAATGGTTCCTGAATATATTGTGTGTGTGCAGGTGCAGAAGTGTTAGCAGGTAACAAGGTTCTTATACATCTCCAGGGCATTATTGTGGGCAGGGGAAACTGAAGGTGACAGAGTGCCGTCTAAATATAGTCTAACTAATTTTTGAATGCTCGGTTTCCTGCTGCAGTTCTGTCTGTCTTCCCTTTCCTACTCGTTTCTTATCCCTGGCATGGGAATGGCAGTAAATGCACAGGCACCGGGGTGTTTGGGATTCCTGGCATGGAAGCCCTGCTCTCTTTTAGCATCTGCAGAAAGAGGGATATCTTGTGTTGAGAATTAGCGTGGAGTTCCGTCTTTGGTCAGGGTTTCACCTGTGGAACAGCCTCCTGAGTCAGGTTTCGGGCTCTGTCAGTGCCTCGCCTCCAGTGAAATCAAGATCGTCTCTCGAAAAGACTGAGGACCCAGTGTTGTCTGTCCGTCTTGTCTTTCACAGGCATGTTGTTGCATCTGTTTCCCCCCCCCCCCTTCCTGAACCCCTCCTCACCAGACTGGAAAATACCAGCCAAATTGTCCAGATACTGTGAATCACTTTCTCTCCACCGGTAGGGAATCTCCTCCCATGTGTTTTTATTTATGGAACTACAATTGTACTTTTTTTCCCCAGCTTTGCATGTAATGGGCAAAACTACAGAATTAGAGCAACCATTACAAACAGAGCGGAGCTGATGCAATTATGTTTGGCAATTATGTCTATGCAGAATATGGACAAACATGTTGGAGCAGTAAATGATCCCACATGGTCAAACCAAGTAATAAGACAGTACTTGGTTATTTCCTGTAATCACAAAAACTGCCATGGCAAGGTTATTCTCTCACTATGGTAGCTTGAAACTCTGTCAGTCACATCGTGGGAGCCCTGTCAGGTGTGATTAAACTTTATGAAACTTTTCAGTGATGTGGAGAATACTGTCACTCACCATCTTTTGTTATTATACTACCCCTTTGTTCAGGAAACTGCTAACAGACAATGATGTAGTGTTCTCAGGCCTGACATATTGGTCGAACCACTCAGGCGGTCAGGTTCATCTGAGCCTGCGACTTGGTATCTAGCACACCTGCCAAGCTTCAAGGTGGGTCCTTTTTCTACGTGGCATAATTAAGACTTCCTGTGGGATTTCATGTCTTTTCTCACCTGAGAAAACAGGGCATTAGTGGAGACTGGATAAACAGGTTGAAGTCTCAGACTGGCTTTGTCTCTGTACCGCCGCTGGGGCTGAGCACTGTATATTCTTAGCGCTAGTGTTTCTCTTGTGGCAGATTAAGGTGTCAGGTAGAATAATGGTCCAGACGAATTAGACACATTTGTGGATTCAGCTCAACCCTGCACCAAAGTTTCGTAAAGGGTTTACCCTTTAGAATGTGATATACTGTGATAACCTTTCCAAAAGCGTTACTTACAGAAAAGAAGGGAAGGAGTTGTAGAGATGGGGTAAGTGCAAAGGAAAAATTAATTCAGTGGCCACACAGGTGAATGACTCTAAATTGAGCCCCTACTATGAGGTGCTTGTATGTCTTGTCATCTGGACATAGATTTGACCCCCATTATCATTCAGCTACGTACAGACAAATTGTGTTATCTTATATCTGCAGACAAGGAATTGCACTCGATATTTGATGCATGAAAATGTGGATGATATTCAAGTTTTATTCATCTTCTGTCTGGGCTTCAGCAGTTCCCTTATAGCCACCCTGTCAAAGTACTCCCCTCAGCCCCTATACAAGTCATCCAGAACACTGCAATCTGCCTTGTCTTCAACCTCCGCAAATTCTCCAGTATCACCTCCCTGCCTCCACTCCCTCCACTGGCTGTCTGTAGCTGCTCATATCATATTCAAAGCCCAGTGCTGGCATACCAGCCTTTGAAGGCATCTGCACCCCTGTACTTCCAGGCCTGTGGCTCCAGCCCTACACACCACACCGCCCCTGCTACAAGAAGCTCGCTCTTTGCTACAAAAAGCCAAGTCATCCTTTGTTCAGTTTTGCCCTTTTTTCTGGCTCCCAAACGGTTGCAGCGTTCCGGTCTGAACAGCAGAGTCACTCCCTTTCTGCGGCTGTAGGCTTTAAAGTTTATTTTTTATTATCTTGCGTCACACATTTTTCTTACATGGACTTTCTGTGGTCATAGGCATACAAGAAACACTGAATTCTTGCTCTCCTTGGCTGTATTTTTGTTAATCTTGGAATTAATGTTATTGTATTGTTGCACATATTGTATGTCCCTCTGGATAAGCATGTTGGCCTTTAATGTAAATAGAGATAACCTAAAGGTCTGCTCATGGGTTTGAATGACATTTAATGCACTAGATTAAAGACTGATCTTGATCTACTGTGGTTTGGATTGTACTTCATTTATACATTGCATTGGACAAAGGTGTCTAACAAATGAGTAAATGTAGGATCAGTATCCACCCAGCCCGAGGTTTCTGCCTCTTAAAGGAAGTTTGTTCTTGCCACTGCCACAAGTGCTTGCTCATGGTGGGATTTGTTGGGTCTATGTATATAATATTATATAATAAAGAGTACGGTCTAGACCTGCTCTATAAGAAAAGTGCAATGAGATAACTTCTGTTATGAATTGGCACTATATAAATAAAATTGAATTGAATTACATAGGCCTGTTGTATATGGATGGTGTAATCCCTGGCCAATAGGAGTGCAAGTGAAGGTTTCTTAAAGAGTGTCTCCATGCATGTGTAGATCCCTGAAGGCGTTAAGTATATGGGAGTTTCTCAGGAAGGTCAAGTGGGAGGGTGTGACCCTGACTGAGGAGGTCAAGGCCACTGCCCCCCTCTGATCTACAACCTCAACATAATATCTCACCCTCTGTCAGTGGGGGATTGAGTTTCAGATGGGTCTCACTGCCTCAGATCTGAGACTTGGGCCCACTAATGTGACCTCTCTGTTTTGAGGTCTACAGTTAATATACATTACTGCGACTGAGATGGTGCACTGTTCAGTAACCTTAGAATGAGACGGAAAATAATTGTGTCATTTACAGAACAAACACAATTGAAAGGCACTGTATTTTGCAGGTACAGCTAAATGTTGTGTAGGACAATCAGTTTGTTGGAAGCTGAGGCAGAAATATTGCACATATTAATGGACTGTGCATTAGGCCCTGCATTTGAACATTTTCTACACTTGTAACAAGTACAATATGGTACTATGTAACTACTATGTAAATTCCATCATATCAGGAGTAGTCTTAAAAATAAAGCATGTGTTTGGATCAGCTGCAGTGTTACAAGATATTTAGGGAAGCAAAGGTATTCATAAGATAAAACATAACTGATTGCAAAAGTTACGTAAACCAATGGTGGTGAGGTAATTTGCTGACATGTGGATTAAGTAAGTATTAAAACGGCTGAGTATGTTCATAACAGAGCTGTAAATGCGTAGGATGCAAGAATTGAAGCCATGCAAAAATAAACTCTTCATCTGCAACTTGTTCCCCATGTACGATGTGTCTGGTTGCTGCTAATCAGTAGTTAATCAGTGCAGTTTGCTGCATTGATTCGGGTGGGTTACGTATTAGATCAAAAGGTTAAACACAAACTGACAGGAGCCAGACCTGGTGTAATTTGGCTTTATATTCAGAAAGTTCAGAAAATTTGAACCTATATGATAAAATACAGACACAGTGCAGCATTTTGACCTTTCCTACTCAAGAATCAAAATTCAGATGTTACAATTCAGTATTTCAGACCAACTTCTTCTCAGTTTCAAGCCATACTCATGGTTTTGTTGTTAGTCAGAGAAAAAGTAGTTAGTTCAGAAAGTTCAGTTCAGTTAAAGGTAAAAGTTCAGTTTAATTTTAGAAAACAGAAACTGGATGCTATATTGGTCATTGTTTTAGAGTTCACTCAAGCATGTTAAGAGTAAATTGCAGTCAGCATTTCACCCAACCCTCCCATGCTGCCCACCTCCGCATCTGGTCAGTGATGAGGTCATATGATATTCTATTACCATTTTGAAAGGGGAAATTAGGCTGTTTGGAAGACACACTAAAGAGTTTAGCCCATAAGAGCACTCAGGCATATTACAATGTGTGCACTTTGATGCCTTTGTAGTGGCGTGGTTTTGAAATGCTGATTTGGAGATTTCCCTATTGCTGCCTCCTGCCTGTTGGTGGAGTAGGTGTTAATTGCAATGTGTGGGGATGGACTCTCATTCACATTCATTGAGGCCGGGCCGGGGCCAGCGGTGACCCCCCGACAGGCTGTTTTTGTCAACGACCCATCCTTTCAGGCCCCCTCCTGCGGCGGTGCCTCCTCTTGATTGGTGAAGGAGTGAAAAAGAGGAACCCTGGCAAGCAATTCCCCTTGTTGTTGTTGTTGTTTGGCGTCGCCCACACACTCTTCCCCCTTGAAGGTCCTATAGCTGCAGGGGTGTTTGTGTAGGTTTGCCTCTTATTCACAGAAGTTCATTCACATTCTGGGAGACCTGGGGGTGGGCGGCAAACTGGCAGCAGGCCTTTTTTTTCAATGAATGCAGCGCACAGCATCCCGCAGGCCTTTCTCAGTGTTGCCTATAGATTCCTCAGTCCAGGTCCAAGGAGCACCACTGTTGAGCTGCAAAGGGAGGACAGCGGTTTAGAATGGAGGTGAAAAATGAGGTCCTCGGATGGAGGGAAAATGAAAGTCACGAGGAGCAGAGTGCATTGTTTACATCCTCCACTCCAGCCTGGCCTGCTGCCAAACCAGCAGTGGGCGATGTGTTGCAATATGAAAGCATGAAGGATTATGAGTATCAGGGGTAATGTTTGTGAAACTATTTGGTAATGCTCACTTTGTTCAATCACTCACCCCCCCCCCTTCTTTGATTCTCTGATCTCCTTGCTTGTCTGAGCGGGATGTACATGCTCTAGAGCTCTGCGAGTCCTCTCATTGTTTTGTAAATCTTAAGATGAGAGGGGATGGTGTTACTGTGTGTGCTAAGTCCCTGTTTGACTTCTTAACTTAGTTGCTTGTTTTCCTGCTTAGCCCTTCAATGGAGGGTTAATGAATACTTTATTGCCACTTTACTGTGTGGATCTTAGTGGCCGTATTTAATTTCCCCCCAAGGACGTCCTGTTGCGTTTCCCAGAGTTTCGGAGCAGCCTACTTTGCATTTCCTTTCTGTGAGAAGACAAACAGGCCTAGAGTCCAAGATGAACCGCTCTGACAGAGGGGTGGGGGTGAGACAGAGAAAAGGGGGCAGAGAGATGAAGGGAGGCAGGCAGAGTGCAGGCTAGGATTTCACTCCTACTTCTGTCCCTCCAAGCCGAATCAGTCCAAAGTCTCTCTCATGGGCTACAGTGTGGATCAAGTTTAACCCCCCCAATGCTTATGTTTTAACTTCCAGGATCGAAATAAAAGACAGACAGCAAGGTTGCTCAGTGAGGAATGCAGTTGCAGAAAATGTAGAAGAAGTTGGATGAGCTTTCCACGGTAGAAAGTTGACAGAAAGTCCTGTCAGCAACAGTACACTGTTGGACACGTCCATATTCTGTCACTTAACTGGAGTTCAGCTCCTCTGGTGTGTAATCAGGCAGACATCCATACATTTGTCACCATTGTGGTTGTATTTCTGCCGCCTTCACTGCTAGAACAAACATCCCAACTCCACCTCAGGTCGGTAATTACTGATATCATCACCCACCTTTGCAGTGTTTCTCTTCTTCTGCTCATAACTCTGTCAGACGGAGTTCAGTAATGCAGCTCAACTGTGACGAGTGTTTGCTATTTTAAAGCCGGTAATTAAGTCAGTTAACCTCCCCTCTTTCCATCATAGTGCACGACCAGAGAGGGGTTCCTGGGGGTCCCTGCACCAACCTCTGTCACGTTTTGGACCCTGTGGTGAGCGATTGCTTTTTAATGGAGGCCTCCCAGCAGAAAAAGAAATGCCCTAGTGGAAGCAACCTGAGGGAATGTTTAAAAGACTGGCAAAAAGAGCAGCACTTCCTGTTTTTTTAAATGTGGAAGCAGAATTGAGTAAAGGTAATTGATCGGAACTAATTAGCAGTGGAGAGATAAATGATGGTTAGGTGAGATGCGGCGCTTTTAATGACACACTGTGGGGATGGAATGCACTGCGGAATTAGCTCTTCAGTGAGTGTGTTGCGGCTGCGCGCCCACGGTAAAGCTCAGTCATGTGTTTGTGTTTCTGGGTTAATCTCCAAGGCACCTTAGGACTCACTGGCTGCACTGGAGCTTGCGGAAATTGTTAGTAAATCAAGTGAATTTTCCGACATGACTTTTGAGTTGTTTTTGAGCTACGTTTAGTGCCTGAAAGATTTCTTTGCATTGGAAATAAAAAATGACTGTTGGCGGAGTGCCCGTTTTGCTTGTTCCTTTGCTGGGACGCAGCAGGTGCTTTCAGTTTAAATTCAAACACTTGCTGCATGTGACAGTGTATGATCCTGCTCGTTGTGGTCATCCGCTTTGACACAGGGGCAATGCTACTGTGGTGCAAGTTGTCCTATATGTGGCCTCTCATCTGTTTTGTTTCAAGATGGGGAGGAATACTGCATCCAAAAAACTTCCATAACTAAAAGTTATTACACGAGGACTCCATTTATTGTGATTTACATGGTTGAAGGAAAAACAGGAGTGTCTTCTGGCTGGAGCTAAAGCAACAGTACATGAAAGCTCACTGAAATTAAATCAACAAGGGAGTATAAACCATGGGATTTTTAAATTATATGCTGTTTGAGTTGCATAATACCAGCTTTTTATTTTCACCTTGTCAAAACATGGCAGGAAGAAAAACCGCTTATAGAATCCAAGATCCAAGTTGTGTCAAGTTCTAAAATAAGCTGCAGACACCTGAACCGCTGATAGATGCAGCGATCACTCTTTTCACAGCTGGGGCCGACCTCTGCCTCTTCATCCTTCGTAGTTTAACATGTCCCCAGTTCTCTCTCTTAGCAACATGCTTTAGCTGCTTGGCAATGGTTGCCTCTTGAGATGTCAAGAAAATTCACTTTCATATGTTAACCAGAGAGGAAGTCTGAACAGGCTGTGAAAAGAGCTGTCATGACCCCGGACAATCACTGACACACCTGATAGTTTACCTGTCGAAGAGTTTCCTCTCCTTCTTAATTTTCCTCTATAATTTGTGAGTTTATTGTGATGGATGCTTTCAGGTGATATTAAATGTGTGTTGATACGCCTGTGGACATTATCATTCTTTTGTCAGTGGTTTAAATGGGATTACAGGGCAATCCCATTTAATTAAATGCTATTTCCACAGGAGATGTAAGATAACAAGACCATGCCAGTATACCATTAGATTTTTATTCTCTCTAATGTGGGACACAATTGATTTCATCTGAAATTAGGATTGGCAAGAGATTAATGTTATGAAGGGAAGTGCTACTGTCAAATGCTCCATTTCAGTGGAACTTGAATCTGCCGCCTTGGTTCAGACCTCAACCGTCACATGCTTGTTAAATAGGCCTTGAGGTTGATTGTGATAAATATCATCTGAAAAAACAAGCCCTTGCCGGCAATACATCATTGTTAACCTCAATGGGCTGTGGAGTGAGCGAATATTTATGAATTTTCTCTCCTTCATGTCAGGAAAACTACTTGGAAAAACTGCTGCTATAAGAGCTATGTATTATCTTATCTTAGAAATATAGAGTAAAGTGAATATATGATAATGTGCACATGTAGAAATGTCTTTTAACTCATTGTCTGCATCATAATAAAACAATGAGTGTTCCCAGATCTTTTTTTTCTGTGGTACATGGCAGCTCACCCACATTATATTGCTGCCAAACCAAGCGTGGTTTATACAAACTGTGAAATGAATAATATACAGCATGTCTTTAAAGGATCATTCCAATATCGCATGTCTTACTTCTTTAACTACAAATTTCATGCACTTTAGTGCTGACCATAATCCAAACCTTGATGTAGTTTTTTAGATTTCTGAATGTGTTTGTCATGCTGTATCTGTCAGACATCCACCAACATCAGTTTGGTGTGAAACTTGCAGAGACGTGAAACTTGTTTGAGATCATGTCAGCTTCAATTTTAGTCGAAGTTATTGTTACATGTTAAAAATTAACTTCTGAATAGCAACCTTTTTACTGCAAGAAACTATCAAATTCACATCTCAAAGTCTGTGTTTGCTTATACTTGGTCTAGAAGTTGGAGGTTTTATGAAAATAAAACTTATCATTATTGTAACTGTAATTGTTTCAGCGAGTTTCAAGCTTGTGCAATACAATTTTCATACAGAAATGATTGAAAACCTGCTTGGAAGTAGACAAAGAGCATAAAAATCTAATAACCTGTTTGTTTTGGGAAAAAAAAAAAAGGTTGGCAATTATCGAACACATACATAATTGGTAGTGAATGGGCTAAAATATGCAAGAGCACTGGCATGGCCTTTTAAGGGTGATGCACACCAATTAATTTCCCACTGTTCCCACTGGTGATATACTGCAGTTAATCACACATTATTTCCATATATTTTCGTTGCAGTGAACTCTCGCTGGCTGGGATACAAGCCATACTTCTCTGATGAATACTCGACATTCTCAAGATAAACTTGCCTGGGGAATCAGATTACTCTCTCCTCACACAGAGGTTCCACAAGAGCTCTGTTTTGACTTGTCTTGCTTAATTGCTCTGTCAATTAAAATATTTTTCAGAAACATCATGCGGGAGGGGCAGGGGCCGGGAGGATCGCGAGAGGCTCTGTCTTGTTCACAGCTGTGCATTGCCTGCAGTGCTGATGCAGAGAGAGTGAGAAAAAGTGAGGTTGGGTTGCTGGGGATTTAAAGTGGTGAGCAGCCAAACCCAAGCATTAGGTGTGTTTTCCTGTCCAAATCAGATTCACATATTATTCCGAGATAGCAGCACCTTTATCAAGATGTAAATGCAAAGTGTATAAAGTGTGAGATAAAGCTTAGCTGGAAGTGCTTTTGATTTAGGGAGTGCAGATCTATTGTCAAGTAAGATGGACTTTTTAGGAAACTGTCAGAGATGGAGCAATTTTTAGCAAATAATAATAATAATAATAATGATGAAATTAATGGATGAAGTCACTTAAACACAAGGGAAGCGTGTGGCAGTCACCTTTACAATTAACTTTAAGCCTGCTTATTGAAAATGATGTGAAGGTTACTGCCATGGCTTTCTGTGTATCTACTGTGCATGAATGGGGCCAATGATAACATGCCATATTAACTGCTTACACATTGGAGTTCTGTTTGGCAAAGTGTAAAAAATCTATTAATGTTGTCTTTTGGGACAAGAATGATTCAACCCATGACGGGTTTCATACTAAATTTACGGTTAATTGCTGAGTACTGCAGGGCCACGAAAGCGTGTGAGAACGGGGCATTTCCCTCCACAGCAGAGTTTGCTGGGTCTTTGGTACTTAATAGAGCCTAAAGCTGAATTTGTATTTGTTTTATAAGGGGTAACGGCGTAGTTCTTGAACCGCTGGAAGTAGCTGTGGCCGTAGCTACGCCATACTGAAGGCTATGCCGTAGCTGACACGCACCTCCTCAAAAATGTAACGGGGCTCCAGCTGTAGTTGTAGACATTGTTGAGAATGAAGACAACATGAAGTAAGTTTTAAAAAGTCTCCATTATCTTCTCCTTTTCAGCAAGACACGTCTAGCAAAGCCATCTTCCCTGCAAGCCTTCTGCGACCACCATTTTCTGTCACAATGAATGAAACAACATAAATATGACTGCATAGAATATTCTTATATTCAGGAAGGAAACTAGGCAGACCCTACCGCCGTCGCTTGTATCAAAAAGTGAATGACAGAAGGTAAACACAGTTACTTTGAGGAATATAATTAAAGCACGATACAGGAGAGGTCCCACCAAAACACACACCATCCACCAGCAACACACTGCATTGGCCAGTTAAATACGTACAAGCAGACATTCCTGGCATATTCTAGCATTAACCTCATGATAGCTAAGAAGGAGGATAAAGCACTGTGCAGTGTTTTGGCGACTGATAAGCCTTCCAACTCATGGATGTATCACTCAAACTGAACTTCCTACATCATATTTAATCTTCCCCATACCTGTAGCAACACGCCCCCACCAACACAGACCCTTGAGTTTTTTTTAACACCATGCTATGTTTGGTCTGAACACCCACTAAGGTCTTAGCTCAAGGAAGCCCTCAAGGTCCGTCAAAGCAGAACATTGCCTCAAACTGGGATAAAGTAGAGATAACTGCAATTATCTCAGTTACACTTGTCTCCCACTGAAAAAACTTTTGGGCCTGGGATGCCTCCTCCCCGCTGGTTTCTTGTCTTTACCATCTAGGAATTCACTCTGACCAAAGCTGTATTTCAGCCACTTTGCAATCTATACTTCCGACCTCTCCCGTAGCTCATTACCTGCTGCCAGAACTGCTCGAGAGGAGGGCTGCAGGGTCACAGAGTAGGATATCCTGCCTGTCAGTCAAATGTCTGGGCTGTCAGGTGTGGTTCGCTGTTGCAGAAAACCTAAGTGGGGAAAGACTGACTAGTCATTAAAATCTCGCAGGGAGGCAGAGTTTTGATTTTTGCCAAACCTCAGTATATTTCCACAGCTGTCAAGCTGTCTGTATGTCTTTCTGCCATGTGTGGATGTCACCTCAGGCACGACTAAGTCGAGAGAGACAGGCTTCCTCTGGGTTAATAAGGAAGAGGGATGATGATGGGGGGACAGAGATGAGGAGTTGTAGGGGGGTGCGATCTGCTCTTCTTATCTAAAAGTGTTTTCTTTATGTAGACCCACTGCTGACTCCGGGTCATATGGGATTAATATTGTGACCAGTGGATGGATGCAGAGGAATTTGATTAAATTAAGAGTTTCTGCGCACAGAATAGATGCACCACAGGTTTTAGTGTTTTTTTAAGGAAATGCATGCTGGTGCTACACCACTTTTCCTGTGACTCTGAAGGAATATGGTATTGAAAAACACATCATATAGTCTACAGTGTTTGTAGTTGCGGTTCTCTGACAAAAATACTTTCTACCTGTAATCTCAGTAGCACTAGCCAATAGGGAAAGCAGGCAAAGTGAGCCTGCTGAGGGTCATGTATTGCAGTATAGTGAACTTGTTTGCTCCACTTAGACTTTTCATTTACTCTTCTGCTCCCGTCGGCCCTCTCCTCTCTGCCAGCCTCAAAAGTTATAAATGACTGGATTTGGGAGGCTTTCATGGGTTTGTGTAGGGGAGTCCCTTTGTAAGCTACCAAATGTTTGGGGTCAAAGCAAGGCTATCATGCACCCAGAAGAATCATGGATGTGTGAAGTGCGAGTTTGTTACTGAAATGATAAAAGGAAGTCCTAGAGGGATGGCATATCATACCACTCCAAAAAACTACAGAATGGTTGTTAGAGGGAGTGTGGACCTGACGAATAAGGGTGAGTATGCAGAAAGATACATAAAGCTTTTTTTTTTACACCTGGTTGTAGTGCAGCACTACTGGAAAGTGGCAGCACTGACCTCTAAGTGCACTCAGTCTCTCTGGGAGATTGCAGCCTGTGACAGACCATGATGCCGCCCCATTAGCTGAGATAAGGCAGGCAGGGATTGAGAAGCTCAGATCAATGAGTCATTATGAGGAGTGCAGCGCTCGGGCCGCAAACGCCGCCGGAATGGGATGCTTATAGTCATGGCTTAGCAGCAGCCCAGCAATCCCTCAGCAGCTTCCCACCAACCTGCATTGAGGCCATGCTGGTAGAAAAACCCAGCAGGCTTTTCTCTGATTCCATGTCAAATATGCTATCCAGGAATAATGAGAGAGGGCATCAACCTTTTCACCTGACACTTTTCAGATTGCCAGAGCAGCCAGTACGTTTATTACCTTGATGTGGTTTACTTGAATTCCCATTTATGATTCTGATTTTTTGTGGAATGCTTACACGAAAGGTTTGGCTCTCTTCTTTGCCCCGTGGTCTCAGGCGTCCTTTCATGTGAAAAAAGGATTTAGCTTATAATGAGAAGAAAACTTTCTGGTAAAAGATAGATACTTAACAGGTGTTTTCACCCGGATGAGATCACTGTTAAAAGCTTTTAAAGGATAATTCTGGTTAATTACGTGCATACCAAGAATATTGATAGTAATCTCTCACTGCACAGAAAACTGTGTGCAGTGTGCAGAAGGTCAAAGTTGAACCAGGAAGTTGGTCTGTAAACTATGATGGATGTTTACAACAGACAGAGAAATGAGACTCTGTATGCAGTTGCTTTATCAGGCTCTACCTCTGGCACAATTTGTGGTGGTGACACGTTTTTCATAACAGTTAGATCATTGTTGACCTCTCATAATGGCTCTGACAATTTGTTTAGTGCTCATAATGAATAGAAAATTTGTGATGCGCTCTTAACAGCGACATCAACAAGTGAGTGGACAATGGCCACTTGTTTGTGGTCATCATGCGTGACCAACAACATTATCCTTACACGCTGGTCTGTTGTGTCCCTGTGTTGGCAGACGACAGCAAGATAGATGCAGGAAACATTTAGTTCAACTCTGTGTCTTTATTTTAGAAATCTGTTATTGCAGTTTGATGGGTTGTATACTGAGACCCCTCCCTCATCCCACTCTGCTGCATAGGCTGCCCATCTTCCCTGAGGCTCAATGATCCCTTAATAGCCACTCCGCTGTGTTACTCTCTGACTACTTTTTGGCTGATATTGATCAAACTTGAAAGGGGAGCCCTTAAGTGAATGTGTAAAAAGTCCTGGTAATCAATGATTGACAGTTGGTATTTCTCTCATCAAGGTCACTTTGCCAATTTCAGTGCATAGAAGAGCTGCAGGGCAATCAAATGATGAGTGAGAACGAGGGTTTTGTTTTGTCTCTTCATTTTGCTGTACCAGAGGGAGGTCGAGCTGAGAGAACGACTTTCAATCACAGTAGTACTTCAGCTCCAAGAGCACGACAGAGCATGGCTTAAAGGAGAAACAAGGATAATCGATCTTTGTGCTACTAGCATATCTGCACCTGGCTAGACATAATGCTGCAGGGATGTGCTGTTTCAGTCCGCCATTACAGCTACAGCTAATTGAACTGGGACACAACCACAGTGCTGTTTTTGTGCAGTTAATTTCAGTCAGAATGAGTACATCGCACTTTTGAGTGTGTTATTCTTAGCCATTTGATTCCTGTAATATATACACATTGTTGAAAAGAAGATGTATAGCTCTGTGCTTAGAGCTCAGCCAAGACAACCTGTGGAGTGGCGTTTCACCCCCAAAAGGTACTACACATTACTGTTTAACCTGGTTGCACCTGAAGTCACTAAATACATTTTGACAAGCACATTTCCTTTTCATGTTTTTTTATATAAAAGCTAGTGACTACATGTGGTCCTGCTGGGCTGTTAGTGAAAGGTAAGACCCATCAAGTTCACCACTTACGAGCTTAATATTACATGTCCATATAGCTCCTGGGGCACCCAGGCAGCAGAGTTTTGTTTATAAACGTCCCACCTTATCGGACTGATTCTGTTTGGCTGGGAATGTGAGAAAAACGGAGAAGCCTCCCTGATTTAGAAAGCATATTGCCTGAGTTGGGAAAGAAATGAAGTGTTTATGGTGAGGAAAAAGAGGCCGTACTGAGGGGGTTTGAAGGAAGAGAATGAGGATGCTTTGGCTGTGTGTCTCTCTTTTTCTCTCCAAGGGCTGAGGTTTTGGTCAACTTTGCCAAAGCAAACACCTCCATATTCCACCTCAGAGGAACCAATATGAACCTTTCACACGCTTCTTGCTTTCGCCTGTTCTCTACCTTCCATCTGGACTTACTTCATTTCTACTTAGTTTGCTTGCTGGGTTTGTATGTGTAGAGGAACTGCTGTAATGGACACTTTCAATTTGTATCCATTACAGCATTGTTGCATCTCATGATTACAGTGTGTTTAAATTTCTCCAGCTGCCGCATGTCTAAACCATCACGAGTCACACTTGTTGTGTGCGAGGTACTTAACGTGTGTGTGTATATGTGCATGCTATGCATATTATCTGTACATGTGTGTGAGAGACAGAGGAATGAGGCCCAAGAAGACACGCACACACACACACACACACCTCCCTCTCACCCACTCTGTTGCTTCTCTCTTTATCCACCTCCTGCAGTTATCGAGCTGATTTTATCACCCTGTTAGCTGCAGGGAGATTACCAGTGACAAACTGGGATGGCTAAATCGGCTTGGTAAACTCACTGACCCTGCAAACCACCACCCCCCCGTGCCACTATCTTCTTAACACCACCTTACATGGTCGTAGAGCGTGGTCTGCAAAATGAAAGTCTTAACACAGATAAAGCACTGTAATGCACTCATATAGTGCACATTTTTTTGTAGAGGAAATGAAATGGATTTTCTCGATAACAATTTCTAAAAATGGTCTAGGGTAATGGTTATGGACAACATCCAAGTATTAATATGCAAATGTTAAAGTCCCCAAATGTTCCAAAACTCTGGATTACACTTTTAACCAATGTTTTTACATTAACCAAAATAAAACCACTAAAAAGACGCAGAAACATAAATTGGTCAGTTGGGGACAGCCTCTCCCACCAGATGGATTCCTTTTCGTCTTAAGGGAACCTGTTATCTCGTTCTGACTCAGAAAGAGGATAAGAGTGCAGAGCCTTAGAAGGCCCTTTAAAACGACCATGGTTTACGTACAGCAGGCTTATGGCATCAGAGAGCATGATGGAATCTGTGGCTTTTGCCCTTCAACGTCTTCTTTAGTGGCTGCAGAACTGTGCTGGTTCAGAAGGGGTAAGGGTAGGATTGTGCTGAACAGAACTAGTTCGTATGAAAGGTGTCGGAAATCAAATGTGTGTATAGCAGTTCCGAAAGGCATTCATAGTGTTGCACTCGGTTCACATGAAAAGTGACAGAAAATAGTTGTGTCAGGAATAAAAAAAGAGAGCTTGAGAGAGAAGTTCAAACCCTGCTTCCTTTCTCACCTCCACACAGCTGGCCAATAACAGCGTGAAGTGGGTGTGAATGTTGGATTGTCGGGTTTTGGGAAAGTTGTAAAAATTGTCGGACACAGTCAGAAAGGTGTGTTCGACAGGCATACTGGCAGCTTTAGCCCTGTGACCCTCCATTCCCATGGGAGCATGTGTTAGAGATGCAGACCATTTTGGGCTTCCCCTGGCTGATGGGCCCAGCAAGGCAGCGGAAAACACAAAGCTGTTTATAAAAGGCTAATCGCCTTAATTTCAGATGAGCGCCCTTTGAATAGAGTGATGAGGCAAAATGCAATGATGCTGCTGACATACGCATGGAAAAATGGGATTTGTCTCCTAATCCCACTTCCTGTCCCCAAGGCCTGGGAATCGGGGGTGCATCGGAACTCAACTGATCGCCTGCCTCTGTTCAAAGAAGGTATGAATGAGGGGGATGTCCTATTAGCCTCCTGCTTCTGTCAACTACATCTGCCAGTGAAACTCTACGTGGCAAATAAAATGGTAAAAGCTTTCCTGCCCCAACCCACAACTTCTCCTTCACCCAGCCCCCCAAGGAACAGGAAGATATGCACTTACTCAGGGTGAAGGAGCAGTGGGAGCCTTGTGGGAGGAAGAGACCTGGAGCAAAGCCACAATGGCTGCTGTCACAATCTGTCCTGCCTTCTTGTCAATCTCAGGAAGGGGCTAGAACAACTGGCCTCCCACAATGTGACCCCACATTGCTCCAACAAATAAGGCATTCATAACCACAGGGCATGATAGTGGGTCACTGGTGTCACATACATTAGATTGCTCTATCCTGTGTCTGTTCAATTGTAAATCTTCCACTGGCCTGTCAGGATGCACCTGAGAGACACAGAGATGCATTGTTATATTGATACATTTTGCAGCACTGCCTGACGTAGTTTTCTCAGTTGTGGATTCAAGCTGCCAAGAAAGCCTTTTTCTTTGAATTCACTGTTTTCAAGGAGAAGATGTTGCTCCATTGATACAAATAAAAGTTACTTTCCTTCTTTGGATGGAAACTACTTGGACTGCAGAGGATGCAGACTTACTTTACCAGAGCACAGCATGGAAAACGGTCGACATGAAGTTAATAACAAAAAAGAAAATTGAAAACCTCAGCTGGAAGTCAGCCTGTGGCAGCTTAAACCTGCCTTTTTGATGCCCTTTGATGCAATTTGTCATGTCTGCCAGTTGACATTAGCATGATATTCTCTGTCATACCAGAAATATCACAAAGATCGACATTTAATAATGTTTATGTGAGACAGCATCATTCATGATGAAAAATAAATGTTTTTCCATGGAAACCCCTGAGCAAATTCTTACAAAAATGACAGATCCACTGTAGATTCAGCTATTAAAAAATCACTTTGTTGCTGAAATTTGACAACAGCTTTCAAAAGTTTGAATGAAAGTGAATTTATAGGCTGAATTTGTGGCATTAAGTGCTCTGGCACAGTGGATTAATTCCGCTTTAATGGCCTACTGTCCTTAAACAATGTTTCAGACTGTCCCCTATATGATTTCTAGTTCTGTTTTTGGTTAAGCACAGCAGGGTTTCAGTATTCATTCCCATAGAGCCTGAGTTTAAGACCTCTCCATTTTCACTAGCTTTAAGATTTTACTGAGAGAGGGAGACTGAGAGAGATCTTCACTACAACAAGGTAGTAATGGTCTCATTGCTGATGTAGCTCCCAGGTGCAGACACCCTCTGGAACCAGACAGCAGAACTAGAGACGGTAGAGTGTGTCTCTGCATCTGAGTGTGTCCAGTATATGGGGATTATAGTCTGACATGAAGCTGAGACATGCCAAGATAAGGGAGGCTAAAGGTAACATGGCTCTTACACTCACTGCTTTATGTTTAGTCTTTGTGGCTGCTCCCTCAAAGTTATTCTGATAATTCTGCAGTGCTGTTACTTTGTTCCTCTTATACAAAGTGAGTGCACGCTTGCCTGTTACCTCCTCTGGCTTCTGTCCTATATCACCATTAAAATGAATTTACCATGCTAAATGTACTCAGGAAACCAGAAATATGCACATAACTGTGGCTAGACAGATACCATATACCAGTGATTCACTGTTTCACGGGGTGTAGTAATTCACAGTCTTAGTGCATGTGGATCTCTGCTGAGCTGGTTCTCGGGGCTGGGAAGGGTTAGACTGATGGCAGATAGGTGACAACCTGGAGCCCAGTGAGTCATGCTCGACCAACACTCTCTCTCTTCCTCTTTCTTTCCTTTACCCCTTTTGAACACAGGCTCATTGCGATTCTGGACAGGCCATCCAGTAATGCCACTTTACCCCAGGCAATCCCTGTTTCCTGATTCCACTCAGGCTGAGGAGAGATAACCCTGACCCTGAGCTAATCCCAGA
The DNA here is from genome assembly GCF_020085105.1 of Siniperca chuatsi. NCBI lineage: Eukaryota > Metazoa > Chordata > Actinopteri > Centrarchiformes > Sinipercidae > Siniperca > Siniperca chuatsi. The sequence continues at coordinate 26,941,914 of NC_058043.1, read as the reverse complement.
TTAAACCAGAACATAAAGCGCTGCCACTGCTGCCCAGCGTCCTCTGACCTCCTTGTGTCTTCTGGCCCAGGCTGCAGCAGCCCTGCTGACTAGCACTTGCAACAGCAAGGTTTTATCCTGTCCAGAGCAGGTTAGGGCATTTGTACCATTTGAAATAATCTAAAGAGCTCATTTTGCTTTAGATTTAGGCAGCAACCAGTAACTTTTTGGTAGAATCTCCTGTGACTGAAAAATGCAATTGATTCACAGCAACAGTGGGTATGTAGAGGTTGCAGAAGGATTGCCGGTATTGACATGTGGAATGGGAACGGGGCAAGATGTGTCACTGTTGAGCTGGAGTCTGTTAATAAAACACATGTCAGTTAAAACAGAGCCATGTTTGTGCAGATGTGTGCGATTAGATCAAGACTCTCATGGGAGGATCTCCTTCCCTACTAGTTCTCCACATTTCATATCCTTCTCAGCTGGAGCTCCACCTTTATACGTTTCTGCAAGACTGAGGGAGAAAGGTGCTCATTTGTTTGGCGAGAGAACTCAGGTCCAACAGTGCACTTTATTGGCTTTAAATGTATTAAGGGTTCTAGTTTGAGGTCTAGACAAGGGGAAGATTAAAAGAAGAGACAGCGATTGTATGTGTATGTATTGTTTAACCGATTTTCTGTACCAGAGCACATCTGTCTGCTGTTCCATGGAGACAAATGTGTACCTCCTCCCTGCACCCACCCCCGCTCCCTCACCCTCTCTGCCTGTCCATCAGTGCTCTGGGTTTGGCAGGCAGCAGGAGAGGGGCTTAGGTGATGTGAGCCAGAGGCCCTGAGATAAGGCCATCTCTTCGCATGAGAGCTCATCAGAGCTGACAGTGAATACAAATTGGTTCCATTAGCGAGGGAGGGGGGTTGGACAGAGGAGGGGCGGGGCACTACAGTGGCTCCTAATTATAGAGCAGGTGAGCCCCCCAGGTCGGCAGGGGAGTGGCGCGGCGTGGGGGTGCGGTGGTAACGAGGTGGCAACGTTGGTAAACAGTACGGTGTCACGTCTCACAGTGCATCATGGCGCAAGCTCTGGATATTGTGAGGTCAGGAGTGGTGGTTAATGATGTGTGATATGGGATCGCTTTTAGTGCGTATTATGACGGATCACATTCAACATGTGTTGAGACAAGAGAGGGTCACATCTTTTCCCTAGTGAGGGAGCTCACAGCAACAGAATACAAACAGCATGCCATGAATAGCCAAGTAGCTTCACTTTATTGTGGTTTAACAGCTGGTAAAGCCCAGCAGGGAGTCAAATCCCTTCTATTCTAAATTACAATCATAATTTGATGCCGTGTCAGACAGATTATGATAAACATGTGATCATGTTTCCAGTATGACTGACAAATTACAGCCTTTGAGTAGACAAAAAAAAGCACAGTTTGTCACCATAATGATGGTTAAACCAGACAACAAAGCCGAAAACCTTGAAGAGGGAGTCTTTGGAAAGTCTAAACAGGAAAACGTTTTTTAGTTTCAAATCCCAACGCCTGGGCCACCCCGCCTACCTGAGCAGCGCAGGTGCGTCGTGGAACCTCTTGCTTTTCATTTCGGCGCCCATGTTAACAGGTTAGAGCAGCACCACACAGCCTGCCGTGAGCAGCGTGGGCTGCAGCGGCATGTCAACTAGCGATTCGGCGTGCCGCCTATTATTTCTGCGTGACACGCGTGGTTCTCAGCAGAAATAGACAGTGAAAATGATCTGTTGATAGTCATAATGACAATGAAACATTCTATAATGAATGGCCATTAACAAAGGCAAACTCAATGTAGAAAGATAGGGCTGGCAGGAGCAGCGTCGCAGCAGCAATCTGCCATGCCAACGAGTCTGTGCAGTGTTTGACTTAAGGCATCAGTATGCTTCAACCAGTCCAACCAAGTGCTTGCCATACCCCCGCCTTTGTGGTAGTAACTACACTCAAAGTGATCAATATGTTTAATGAGTAAATTTGAGAAATGCTGCCTTCATTGAGAAAGGCTGCACTTAAAATGTAAATATAAATATTTTTCATTCAAAATGTACAATGAAATAATTTTATATTGCTTAACGAGCAACTTAACACCCTGTTTTAGCTTGAACATGCACACAACATTCACAAACTCTGAACCCTGACACTCACAAGGGTCTAGAGAACAGAATTACTGGATTTTCTGTGGAAAAATAAAAAACTTATGTTGCAATGAACATTATAAAAAGGGACCAGGATCAATAATGTAATAAAGTGACTGTGCAAGTAGTTTTAGTGTTAAGTTACTCTTTAAACTGAGACAGATAATCAGGACTAGTAATGATGATCACAGAGATTTAAACAGTGTTTTCAGTTTTGCAATAAATGCAGAGTAGTGCTGTAATACCGTTCTTGGTGTCATGCCTGGTTAATTTCACCAAGTTAGATGATAGCGAGCAAAGTTGCTTGTGTAGATACTTTGTTTGTATGGGGCAGGTGTTTGTACAGGCATGCTGTTATGTCTGTGTTTTCTCTCCTAGCAGCAAGCCGCAGAGCCTGTCTCTCCTCCAAGATGCTGACACACACACACACTCACACACACACACACACCCAGAGGATAGCACATCACAAAAGATTACCATTCCTTTGTGCGCCAGGCCCTTTGGCACTACCAGTGGGTCAGATCATATCTCTAGATCCTGTGCCCTTGCATATTTGTTATCTGCTGAATGACGCGTCCTATCTGATGTGACACAGTGGCCGAGCCTCTGACCGCTTTTATTATCCTCCGTCCCACAGAGTGACTAAGCTGAGGCGAGCAGCTGCTGCGTTCACATGCTGTTATCGCTCCTTTTCATTTAGCAGCACAGCTAACCTCATACCCACTCTCCAGTAATCACACAGGCATTCTTTAACAACTGTGTCACTTCTCTACTGGCTTTGAAGCGTGCAGCTTACACAAACCCAAATAACTCATGTAAATGTTTGACATGAAGACAAGTTGTGTTGAAAGGAGCTGTTGAAGGAGAGTGAAGGAAGGCGCTGTGGGCTCAGAGTGTGGCTGATTACAAGTGACTCTGCTAACAAGATAGCAGTGCAGGTGCCAGTTCAGCCTTCCAGTGGCCACACACTCCATATGCAGGAGAGGGTTCTTTAATTTCCATCTTCATGATTGTGAGCTCAGTGATCGCCCCTATATTAGGCACTTCCTTATCCTGCAGATACAGGAAATCACTGAGAAAGCTTTGCTAGATTAAGATAAGAGAGAGAACCACAGCCGCTCTCAGATCCAGGCGTCTGGATACAAGCCAACTTCGCTCTAAAATCTAAAAAACTTTTTACAATAAACAAACTGTACTCAAAAAACTCATCTGAAAACGCATCGTCACATTTTGTGAAGTGTACGAACAAAGAGCTTGTGTTTTTTCTGCTTTTTACTGCTTTGTCAGGACACTTTTAAGGAAGGTGCAAATTAATTTACGCCCAACAGTTAAATACCACACAGCAAGTCAGTATGCCCAAATAAAATTTGCTTGAACTAAGTAGTAATTTTCCCAACGATTCGCTTGTTTGCAATAGATAAGTAAACATACATCTGCTGAACAACATTAGAAGGCCATGTTACAGTAGGATGAAGACAGATTGACACAGTACTCCGTGATCACACAGCAGATATCATCTTGATTCTCAGGTTCATCTTCTTTTTTTGGCAAACATAACAAACAACCTAGACTGTGCTCAAGACAACAGTCGCACCTTTATACAGGTACAGGGGCAGCAGACACTTCCTAACTATTTCACTGACTAAGACTAAATTAACGAGAAAGTCTGAGACTTCCATAAGGTAATGCAAGTCATGTCGAGCAAGTCTCTTAAACCTGTGGCAGTGTCGCCTGTGGCGTCTCAACTCATTACTGCTCCTTGTTAAAAGTTGACCCAACTGGGCAACCTTGCAATTTTCCAAAAAACGTCTCTAAAGCTATTTTGTGCAGAGCTCCATCATTGCTGTTGAAATGAAGTGTGCCTTCTGAAGAGTGTTAAGACTGTCTTCACCGGAGTTTTCCTCCTCTGCATTGACAGCATTCAAAATATTTGGCCAGGATTCCTGACAAGTGCTGCCTTTGATGTGAGAGAGTATGCCACCTCTCCCGCCCCCTCTTAAACACCCTAATTCTCACTCCTGCCACTCCGGTGCGTGTGAACTAACGCACCTCTTTCTGACAGGTTGGAAACTGCCTCAGGACACTGCTCAGGTAGAGCAGCTTGTTTATGATGTGCCTGGGGCTACTGCGGTATTTCTCTCGCTTTATTACACAACCTTAGAAGACTGAATTAAACCCTATTTAACACAAGATTTTTCAATTTAGCATTATTTCAGTAGGATAGAGCATAGCTTATGTGTTCCAGCTTTAGTGCCTCACTGTGATCTTGCTGGGATCTCAGGACAGAGGGACGGGCTGATGCAGTGGCTGTCACGCGTTCCACAAGGGAAAACCACAGACCCGTGAACTGAGCAGGTGATTGCTACACACTTCGCTCCACATTGTTCATCGCTCCCTTCCTGTTCAATGTTGAAGCAACAGACCGCAAACTTTTGTCTCTTCCCATCCCCCATCCTCTGTACCTTTCAGTAGTTCTCTACAGGGAGTACTGTAGTGCAGGTTTCAAGCAGCAACATGCTCTGCACTGTCATTGGCAGCGGCCTGCACTTTTAATTTACCCAATTTGAAACCAGAGAAATATGCAGTGGGGTGGAACACCCATATCAGTGTCGTATAGCGAGCGTGCTGTCAAGTGGCAGGATGTGTGTTTACTCCCTCGTAATTCTCTCTCTCTCTTCGATGTTTTGTTCAAACACACAGTCCAGAGTTTTCCATGATCCAATCACTTCCCCGACGCTTCTTGTGAGTTTGCCAGGAAAGTTACGAGTGGGGTGGGCTGTGTACTGTTAAGTCACGCTGGATGCAGTAATCGTTCCTTAATGAGAGGAAGTTCTGATGTTACCAGCGGAGTAGGATGCATTAACAGCTGAATATGATACATAAAATCCAGTCTCCTCTTTCCCTTGACAGCATGGTGGGAAATCATTTCATATAAAACAGCATTAACCAATGTGCTTTCTTATTTCTGGAGATGTGATCTTGAGAGTGCACCGCATGCCAGGTAACTTTTCCTGTCCAGACATATTTCCAAAGTAAACTCAGCCCGTTGGCTATTAATTTAAGATAGAGAGATATGCTATAACATGCAAGCCTGCAGCCCCGGAGATCACCGTCAGCAGCCAAGTATTCTCTCAGGAGGAGGAGGGCTGGCTCAGTTTGACAGTGAGCAATGTATCTCCCCTATGTTTTTATACCTCATTTTGGTGTGAGGAAGGGGCTGCAAACAGACGGTGGGATACATCCAGTACTTCCCAGTACAACCACTGTATTGTACTACAGTGACCACCGACCAGCTCCAGTGCATCAGCTGAGGGTTTGGCAAGAAACTCGCTCGCACAAGTCTGCAAACCTGCGTGCGTGGCGTTAATATGCACACAGGAAGACAGTGTTGCAATTACCAAGCCAGAATTTACAGGTACTCCTTCACAGCAAACTCAGAAAATAAATCTAATGAATGCAATAAAAATATACTGGCCAATAAATAAAATAAACCATCCGTTTACTTTTTTTCACTATTTGGCTCCTTGTTTTAGTGTTGGCCCTGCTTCAGTGCTACTGGATAGACTTCCCTGCTCAGCATTTTTTTCCTCATGCGAAGACCTATTTGTTGTTGAGATTTTGCTGTTGTACATGCAGGCAGAGAAATAAAAGTAACCTCAGAACCTCGGAGTTGGAGCAGTTGAGGTGGCGTTGGTAGTGAAGGTGTTTGTGTGAGAGGCTTTAGGCATGGTGTGTGTAAGGATAAACAGGGTTTAAGCGAGTAGAGAGTCTCATCAGTATTTCCTGGAAGCAACTGTACATGCCAAAGACCATCTGTAGCTCTCTACGTTGTTTATAAGTTGGCTCTGATGCTGATATTAAACTAGAATGAGTGCAGGACTCATCTTACTCAGCTCCCTGTTCTCAAACACTGGCAGAAACCTTTGTTGCAGCCAGAGCAGAGTGTTGAGTTGTGGGAACCGGCAGTGGGCTGTGTCAGCCAGCATCACCTTGAGATGCTGGGAGAGAGGCGAGGATTGTCTGTGTTCAGCAGACTGAAGAGAGTGGACTGAGAGGTCTCACTCCTGTGTGATCACTTAACTTTCTGTCTACTGCCACGCCTGCACTGAGAACAATTGAAAATGAGAAAGAAAAAGAGAGAGGTCTCACAAACTGACCTCTTCTTATTTGCGTGCAAGTGCAAGCATACTAGCATAAAAAAAAGTAAGTGAATAAGTAAAGGGAGAGACATTGAGTGCAAGGATCGGGTTCCTTCACCGGCTTACTTTCACCTCTAATAGAGCCATTGCCATTCCACAGGGGGAAGCTGTGCGTTCCCGAAACAAAGCGCCCGCTGTGTGTTTGTAGACCCCCCAGAGAGAACCTAAACCGTACACGCAGTAATGGGCTACTTCAAGAGTTTATCTGGCTCTAATAGACACACTTGTACACTGCTCCCAGCCTCTAAATCTCCAGGATAAGTCTGTGTATGCAGAAAATGCTGTCATGCTCTAATGTGCCTGACAAAGAGCACAGTAGCTCAGGCTCTCTGAGCCTTTCCTGTTCGAAATTGTAATCTCCCACTGTTAGTATGTAGCTGTGTGTTGCAGGAGAAACAGTAGACTTGTTTTGGTCATTAGAAACTTAGCTTAGTGCCAGCTCTTTAATTGTGTTAGTAATATAGCAAAAATATGCTTCTGCTACCTTCTGAGAATTACCACATACTTTACCACAACCCTACAAATTCCTCTTTATCTTTTCAATGTCGGCGCCACAAGAGCCACTCTGCGGCATCAGTCTTGATCTGGCACATAGCAGCACAGTCTCTCTGTATGTCTTTTCCAAGCGGATTGTGACTGGGTGTTTGCCTGGCACCAGTTTCAGTCCGGGGACCTGCTGGGCTTGTTTCCACAGGCGGCCTGACCTCCGGAGCAGTGTAACAGCCGAGCTCAGTCTGCTGCCATTGTACATCCTCGATCAACATTTCATAGGAGCACAATGCCATGTGCCCCCGCCTGAGGCGATGGTTGACTTTGGGACTGAGCTGAGAAAGGCTGACAGAATAGGGAATGATGCCTAATAGCTAGAATGACAGCACACCTTTTTTTTTGCTTTTTTTAACTTGTGGTGAGAGGGTTTCAACATTTGCATTCTTATGGTGTCAGAAGGCCAATGGCATTTAGCATTAGCTCCATATGTAAATCCTGTGCAGCATTACTCCTATAGAGCCTTAGAAAGTCTTAAATTGTTAAAGATACTTCAGCTCTGATTCATTCTTTCATAATAGAAGACCAAGGTTTTCTGCAGGGTTTGATTTCTACAACAACAACATCATCAAATAACAGGCATAGCTCTCTGTGATGTAGTCTACATTACAATTAGATATGGAGGATAAGGTGTGAGGAAAGATATTCCATCAGAGTTCATTACAGTGGGCCATGTTTTTGCTATGACGTAGACTTTGGAAATGTTGTGGAGTACATTCAGACCAGACTTTCTGTGCATTATCATATGTTTATGAGATAAGATTACATATGTGTTTGTTTCTTAATGTGTGGCTCTCTATAGGGTGTTGTTACTATGCACTATTCACAGTCCCTCTTCAGCTGACAGATGGTCCCATCCAGCTACTCTCTGACAGCAAACACACATTGAGGAGTTGCTGACAACCTGCTTCAGGAAGGGCTTCGACTGGCCTACGGAGTGTGTGTGTGTGTGTGTTCTAATGTGTTCTTAGCCGATGTGTTTCACTCTATCCGCACACACACGAACACAGCTAGTGTATGGGGACTCATCATTCAACTTAAGTCTCCAACACAAATAATCACAGGGTCCGACCACATGTTGCAGCTCCTCTGCTGTGGGCTCTGACAGCTGTCAATCACTCTGCTGACCTGTAAACATACCTTTGGTGCGCACAGTTATTAAATCAAACTGTACAAATATAGCAAATCTAATGCTATTAATCTTTGCTTATTGACGTAACCCTGTGTTAAATTTAGATCTGGCTGGAAAGACTGGTAATATCAGATTCCAGAGGGAGTCTGTTTAAAAAGGTCTCTAGATGGTGTTTATTTTAAGGCCCAATGGTGGACATGTTGATGGCTTTGCATGCTTTGGTGTCCAGACCTCTTCCGCAGAACCACCTAACAACCTCACAGGAATGTTTCTCAGTAACTCCAAATGTCACTGCACATACAGAGCGTGCAAAAAATATGTGGTTATATATCAGGTGATTCTTATTTTTATAAGTCTAGGGTGTTGCTTTTAAGGTGTGATACCCCATGTTGCCTATATCTCACACTTCCTTCCTTTTCTTATACACTGGCACACCTCTGCTCTGATCATTTGTAAACAGTCAAACAAAGCTAACTGTATTTGACAGTTTATCCTCTGGTTTCCCTTCACCACATTTTTGCCTGCTAAATCAACACAAAAGAACTCGGAGTAACCTCAAAGTGCGGTTCCCTTTTTCAGCTTTCTGTGGTCTGTTGGTTGTAGAATAAAGCTAAACAGTGAAACGGGACTTTCCTGCTGTTTGAGTGAAACCTCTCTGTTTGTTCAACAATATGTGAGTGCCACCCTCTAATGCCTCTCCCCTATAGATTGTGGAGGAGTGTGTTTGTCTATGGTGTGGCACGGGGCCTTTTCTGTCTTAGCAATGGCCTCTCTGCCCTGCCTTGCTGAACCAAGAAGAACATATCAAACAAACACTCCAACACAGAGCTGTAGGAAGATTGGGTTACTCTCGACATGAGAGGACATGTTGACTGCATTGTGTTACCAAAGGCGCACACTCTTCTGACCTTCAGAGAGTGGTGTCCAACTTAGGATGGAGCAGTTTAACCCCACCTAAACTCAGTATATTCACCATAACCTATCTTATACATGGTATGAATTTGTAGTAAACAACATATCTAACGGTCAAACTACTTTGTCTGAGACAGCCAATGATGAGAGACTTTCTAGATCTTCTGATCCACTCAGGCGGTATGAAGCCATCAACACAGTGTGACAGACACTCAGTAGCACTTGTCTCTAATGTGGGGTGTTAAGTTACAACAGTGCTGGTGGAAAACCATCAGATAACTCCACACGGGTATGCAGGAGTGGCATGAGGAATGTGTCAGTTGTGCATGCATGTGTGTGTGAAAATGTGCATGTGTACCACAGCTGTCATTAATGGATACATTTCTGTCTCCATGCAGAGCTGAGATCCACCGGTACTGCTCATCACTTCGCCTACCTCCTCAACACATCTGACTACCGGATCCTGCGTATGGATGAGGACCATGACCGCATGTATGTTGGCAGCAAGGACCACATCCTGTCCCTGGACCTCCATGATATCAACAAGGACCCACATATCGTAAGACCATTCCCATGCTCCAGCCTCCCCTCACCCTAAACTCTGGCCCCTCAAATGGGCTGTTACACTGGGATGTAGCAAGCGCCTTTACCTCAGCGCTACAACAGCAGCCCCCAGGGCAAAATGTTCTGTTCAATTGCCCCAGCAGCAGCCATTTTGTTTAGCTCACATCTAGTTTTTGTTGGAATGCACTTTTTCTGGTGTCACGTCATTAAAACACTGTAATTGGGTTATGACAATCCCAACAGGACTAATATTAGCCTGGGTGGATATCCCCTCTGCAATTGTAGCCCAGAAATCTCATAAATGCCAGTGATGTATAACAGGTTGCATTGTAACTATAAAATGTCCTAAAATGGCAGATCCACTGGCCAGTGTCCGAACGAAGAAGGATGGAGTGCCTTGTGAGTGGGAAGGACGCCAATGTAAGTACGCCTGTTGACAGCACTCATAACCTCAGCAGGGTCGTTCAGCTCAGATGATTTCCATCAACTTGATAGGCTAAAAAAAGAGAATGTGTAGTTTTTCAAATCCATAGCATTAAAAGCATACAGCTCCCTCCATTGTGCACATTGGTTTTAATGTGAGGATTCGGAACCTGTAAAAATGGCACTCACCTGTGGGGTTTGGACTTGGCCCAGTAAAAGCGCTGGTTCCCTTCTGTCTAGCCAAGGAGACAGGAATGGATTAGAGCCGAGAAGCCCAGTCAATCTCACAATCCTCCTCTCTGCCAGGCCAGGGTGGGGAGCACAACACTACTGGGTGATAGTTTGATAAATTGTCCAAACATATATAGAAGCACAGTATTACTGGTTTATTTTTAGTCACTCAGGCTTGAGCATTCAGTAAATCTGCTGTGTACCAGTAAAATATGGCTACGAATAGCTTTTCGTTTAGATGTTTATTGCAGTTCAATTGGTCTTTGTGTCTCCAGGAGGAGTGTGCAAACTTCATCCGACTGATCGAGCCATGGAACCGGACTCAGCTGTACATCTGTGGGACAGGAGCTTACAATCCAGTCTGTACCTTTGTCAACCGCGGACGCAAACCTCAGGTTAGGATTAAAGACTGATCTCTCGGTACATTAACTTAGCAAACAGCTTTCTCCATCTGCATCATGAATGGCATTGCTCGGCCTCTCCGTTTTCTTTCTATTTCTTACTCTCCATCAACCTCACGCTAGCTTCCCTTTACAATGATTTTCCTCCATCGTTAAGCTTGCTCGAGGTACCATGTCTCTGCGTCTGGCAAAGCAGCCAGCACAGCTTCACCAGCACACAGCTGTCATCCCCAGTGAGCTGTTAAAGTTACTCTGTTTAGACTCAGCTTTTAATGGGACCTCTTGAATTTCCTAAACTAAGCCAGGCATCACTACCATACTCCCCTTTAACACCTCACTCTTCTTTAAATATCACACTTGTTCCCTAATGATGGCATGGGGACTTTTTAAAAAGGGATAAATAAAAAGTAAATTTCCCATCAGACTCTCCCTCGAGATATACAGTGCGGTGCAGAGAACTTGCAACGGCAAGCACAGCTTGCATGAGTCCCTTGTTGCATCCAGTTCCTACATGACCCTTTACTAACGAAGGGCTTCCATCACTCACCTGTCCATCCACCCCTTCATACATCCTTCCAGGCCACCCGCCAGCCTCCACCACGTGAGACGTTGGGTAATTGGAAGTGGGAGCTCCCATTATGGGGTGCCAACGGAATGTTCCAGTTGTAGTCCATTAATGAGAGGGCTGTTTTTTTCTCCATCACATTGAACAGACAGGTCTGAGTTGTCCCCCTATGAGCACCTTTCTCAGCTGGGCTGGGTAGTTAACTATGATTGCAAAAACATGAAATGATATACTCCACACAGATGCATGCACACACATATCCTTACATACATGAGGAAACTTTTTTTGTCATTAATAATTCAACATTCAGGCAGATTTTTGTCTTTTGATCACACCAATGTAGGGTATATTCTTAAGTTCTCCTTACAGTAGTAAACTGTAATAGCCAAATGTTTTGCTTTGGCAGCAGCTTTGAGGGGGATGTATGTAGCATACTGTGAGAGCCTTTATTGATTCAACCACAGGATAGAAAACTATTATTGTTGCCTTTTCCACCATCTGGTCAAATAAAGCTACACACATTCCCTGCACAATCTTGCACACTCACATATATATTTTCCTCATGCACTTACATTATATTAAGTTCAGTAGGATTGGTTTGGGGAGTTTCCCATCATGTCTTTAAGTCAGGACAGATTCAAGCGATGCAAATATAGGTCAGGAAGGCCTTTGATCCTTCCTCATCAGTGGCGTAACATCCAGACTGTGTTGCTGTCTCTTGTTTTAGACGTCCATGTATCTGCAGATGGCCCAGGCCAGAGGAAGGGCTAGCCGCGCAGCTGAACCCAGCGCGGTGCACGAGACACTTGGACTAAAGGTGCGACGTGGGCCCTGTCTGCACCGCAGCCTTGCATACTGCCTGGGCTCGTGGTCACCAGCAGCATGCTCCCCCTCTCTTTGTGCACATTTTGCCAATACCATCTTTAACTTCACCATCATTCGTTTATCTCCGTAACATTTTGCATGCATCTTTTCCAGTCCATGCACAACCTTAAGGTTTTGTGTAACATGGAATCGTATTTAATTTCATGTCATTTTGTTTTTCCCGTGTTTCACTCATATTTTCTTTGTGTAAGCCTCATTGTCTGAGCACCCTTTCATATCTGTCATTGTCCTTTTTGTGCATTTGTGCTAAATGTCATATTTTGCATGAGAGATGGGTTATCAAGTGGAAATGGTTTCTCAGGCTGCTAAAAAATTCTGTTGACTTTTGCTAGGCACAAATTTAATTAAACAGGCTTTCACTGCTGTTCAATGCATGGCATATTAATTTTTATTTAGCATATATTCCGTGAACAACAGATACCTAAGTCATTCATCCCGCTTATCTGAGACTGCAGGATGTCCCACCCATCAGTCCTTCACCTCACTGAGCCCTCCACCTTCTGTAGGAATGTGGTGCAGTATCTCCCACAGAGGCGGCAGGACTAGTCAGCATCTGACCCACTCCCACAGCAGGCTCTGTTAGCCCAGAGCAAACACCAGCCATCTGTAGCCAACTATCTGTGCAGCAAAGGAATTAAAAGGGCCACATACTTGAACACGTCTCCACTGTTTGAGCTCTACAAGCACTTTGAAACACAGAAAGGGATGTTTGAAGGACATAAGGGCTTTAGGTGAAGGGGGACACTTTGAAAAGTTTTTTTATAGTCAGATTATTTTTTTTAAATATGTTGCAACTTTTCTGAAGAGTCATATTTTACAGCAGGGTTGTAAAAACATGTTCAGGGCACAGTTTTCCTCTGGTACACATAAATGTTTGTGACCTTTTTTTGCACATCAACATCTGGCATGGCTGGCAGTGAGCTGCCAGCACCTTCTTATTTGCACGAGTGGTGATTGTAATCAAAGATGAGTAGGGAATTGCACAAGGGTGCGTGTATGATCCAATTAAGTGAGTTTGGCACAGTGCCATATTCACTCCCCTGATTTAGTGCTGATGGACAATGACAGAGATGTCTCCATCTCTGTACCCGTTGGAAGAGAAAAATGGGTATTAGACATGCTCTGGTCTGTGAGGCGGGGCTAAAGGACATGCCATTGCATGCCACTGATTCATTTTCTCCCACTTTCAAACTCCAATTCCTGCCAATCACCTTTCAGTGCTTGCGTGCAGGGATGCCACGAGCAGTGAGCATCAGTCATCCAGCCTCCATCCTAGGTTTGTTTTCACTGTGCTGGATTACAGGTGTCAGCAGTAGGCCTGCACAGCCATAGGCACCAAGAAGCTGAGAGATATTTGGCATGCAGCTTATTATGCCAAGAGAAGCAGCCCACGACACATTGTTTTCCGCAGTAGAGTGGCATAGAGATGGATTAGAAATTCCTTGCTTTCTCGGCATGTATTTTTCTGTATGAATCCACGCTCATTATTCTAACACTTCATCCCCCATCAGGCTGTATAGGTCCCACAGGAGTCAAAGGGAGCACAAGCGTGCCTCATTTTCCCTACACAAGGGAATCACGGTGACAAGATGAAGAGTGCTGAATTTATTGCCATCTCCATATGCTTTTTCCGTTTCAGGAAGAAATCTTCCATTTGGAGCCGGGCAAAGTGGAATCTGGGAAGGGAAAGTGCTCCTACGACCCGAAGCTCAACAGCGTGTCAGCTTTGATCAGTGAGTATCATCTTGGTTTGGTCACATGAGGGCGTAGGCACGAGTACAGTCAGGCCCAGCGGTCTTCATGGCAATGGCACTGTCATCCCATATGGATTCTTCATCTTTTATCTCCTGTTTCTTTATATGGCCTTCTCTCTGCTCACAATTTATATTTTTGGCAAACTTTCTTAACAGAAAATATTTATTGTCTGCCATTGAAGAAGTCAAGAAGTTGAGGCCAAGTGTCCTTTCCATTCTGTTTCCTGTTTCCCACAGTGAGCTGCTTAGTCTAATCAGCCTAATCATTAGATCCAAGGAATTTTTCCTTGTTAGGGGGGAGATGGGCACAATAATATGTGCCTATTAATATGTGAATCCCTCACTTGGGAATTAGTGGCTTGGACTTGTTGGGGAAACTTTTCAGGGCTTGTATCACCATTTGCTCATACAGTTTTACTTCCCATGGAGCCTGAGTATTTGCATGTGTTGTAATGGTCAAACAATCATATTTACAGATGGGTGACAAATTAAAGGGAAAACCTGAATAAATGAGTGGAGAAACATAACGAATGCAGACTCTTCCATTAAGGGAACAAGAGGTCACTGAATGGAGTGATGGGTATGAAAATGATGTGGATCACATGCTACTGCCTTTGCAGTTACCAGATCTTAACCCAATGGAACACCTATGGGAGATTCTGGATCATCATGTTAGACAGCACTCACCAACACCATTATCAAAACATTAAATGAGGGAATATTTTTTGGAAGAATGGTGTTCATCCCTCCAGTAGAGGTCCAGTTGGAGAATCAATGCCAAAGAGCATTGAAGCTGTTCTGGAGACTTATGGTGGTCGAACACCTTACTAAGACACTTATGTTGGTTTTTCCTTTAATTTGCCACCCATTTGTATGTATGTGTCATAATGTAGGTACAATGTCATTGGACCAAAATATCAAAAAATAAATTAGGTCATCTACTATACAAGAGTAAGGATTCCCACTTTTATTCACTATCTATCCATCCTGTTATAGTAATATCATCTCTTGTGGCATTCATGAAGGCACTGTCCTCTGTTCCTTTGCCCAAGGTCACTTAGTCAGGTCCAGACCACACAGTTGCCACCAGTGAAAGGCGATCTTCTCTCTGTGGGGTGAGACAGCGGGTGTAAATCACTGGCACTGCTTTCCCACATTAGCACAGTGCCAGCTGACCAGTATGGAACCAGTACTGTCATCCAAGATGGATTTACCTCCCACTTCCACCAGTTAGCATCATACAAGGGTCACTGTAGTTATTGTTGATAAGGATTAAGAACCCTGTACCACAACAACAGATTTACCACTGACCACTGACTGTTCAGCTCTCCACCACATTAGACATCCCATCATCCGTGGACAATTTAATGATGTATCATCAATCTCCATATAGCTCTGCCGAGGACCATGACATTGAATATAATGGTGGTAGGACAGTGTTTCTTGTTTCCTCTGCTCCACCTCCTGCTGTCTTCTTACTCCATCTCTGACAGTCACACCTGCTCTCCAGTGGGGCCCTTACAGCAGCTGGATACCAACACCTTGCCTTCCTGTGGCTTAACAAGGCTGTTGTATGCATTTGTCAGTCTGCACACATGGATGTGTTCATACTTTATGGAGTGCGTGAAGGCTGTTTCAGGAAGTTTCAGCGTTGTTTTCAGTAACGCTTTATTTCACGTGTCCCGTAATTTCTTAGTGATACTTGATACTAAGTACAAGGAACATAGGAATATAGTAAATGCCCAGACATTTATTTCGCTTTTAAGAAGAGAAGAAAAAGAATCAGAAAATGTTATAGAGGTTTGATAGTTGGGATGGGTTTACAAGCAGTTACTTTCCACCGAAAGTTCCTTGAAAGAAATGCTAAAATCTTAATGACTGTAGTAACTAATAGAGATCCATTTTAACCCAAGCACTATTGCATTATTGGAAACTTAATTGTTTACATTTGTTAAATATTATTCTTGTCTGCACTTTACTACACTAAAACACACATTTTTAATTTTTGTTCAGTTCACCTACTGTGCACTGACTAAAACGTTGGTAAAACCTTTGACTAACTTTAGTAAAAGAAGTTAATTAAGTTAATTAATTGGAATTAAGGGGATTAAGTATAAGGGATTAAACAGTGTGTTTATCTGCTCTAATGTAAGTTGCAAACGTTACCATGTCCGGCTAACAAGCTTACTACCTATAGTAGTGACTAGCGTTATTTCCAAAGGCAAGGGGCATGTCATTAGCTAACTACATTATTACAGGTTATGTTAGAAAAATTACATGTTTAGGACTTGAACATCCATCATGTGCGAGCCAAGATGCTATTATATCAGCGTTTAGAATAATGATAGCGGCTTTGTCATAAGAAGCCTGCTTTTGTTTACTTCTGTGTGAAATCAAAGAGTAATTGTTTCCAAAATTACTGTGAATAGCTATTGGTAAATCTGCCCTCGTTTTCAATGTAAACTGCATCATGTGCCAAGAATGTAAAGCTTGACAGGCATAGCAACAGCAACTAAGGGGGACAGGGCTTAGCGAATAGTCAGTTGAATGCTGTTTCCATTTTCCTTGTAATTATTAACAAATGATATAGTCCTTTCCAGAATCCTTCCTAACAAATTACAGTTAAATTATCAGTTCCTTTCTAGGAAATATTAAGAAACTATGAGACTCATGAAATAAAGTATTATCCTGCTTTGCAGTCTTTCGAGGATTGTTCACTTGTATCTTTATTTACAGTACCATCAATGTATGCACTTTGTGTCTAAATGAAGACAAATGTGTAGATGAAGACTTTGTTATGCTGAGCTTCTGTATTGTGGAATAAAGAGTTCGGAGATGTTGGGTTCTAAATGTACATTTTGAAATAAAAGCCTTGGTGTTTTGTGCCAAGGGTGGAGCTGGAATAATGTCAGAGTCAAGGAATTTCACTAAACTGAACTGTTTTCTCTCTTTCTCAGATGGTGAACTGTATGCTGGGGTCTATGTTGACTTTATGGGAACAGACTCTGCCATTTTCCGTACTTTGGGGACAAAGACCGCCATGCGAACAGATCAGTACAACTCCAGATGGTTAAACGGTAACTGTCCTATTTAGCCTTTAAATGATATGTACAGTTTCATCCAGCTTGTGCAGCCTTCCAGCAGGATTTTTCAATATACAATCCAAACAGGGTTCCAAATGTATAGCTGAATTGAAAAGATTCTGCTGTTTGCATATGTTTAGAATCCCTCAACAGGTGATAAACAGGAAATGCAGACAGTTTATAAAACATTTCAACCAGATGTTTTCCCAAATTCATCCTCCGCCTAAACAACTCACCACCTCTTCTCCCCACAGACCCCACTTTTATCCACGTACACCTCATCCCCGACAGCGCGGAGAGAAATGACGACAAGCTGTATTTCTTCTTCCGGGAGAAGTCCTCTGAGATGGGCCAGAGTCCTGTGACCCAGTCCCGTATAGGACGCATCTGCCTGGTGTGTACACAGTGAGAGGCGTGTTTGTTTTGGGGTGTAAACATAATGAAAAGAAAACCCGCACTGATATGAAAAACAGGCTGGAGTCTCCTGAGGCGAGTCACCCACTGTGATTGAATGTTTATGGGCGCAGAACTAGTATTTGGCCAACGCTGATGTGCTGGAATCCACGTGTGTCTTTAACCTTCCTGTCTACAATGCATCCCTCTGTCTGTGAGATTGCCCTCTGACCTCTGAACCCGTGATCTTCTGACCTCTTCTCCCTGGTAGTCTTAAAACACTTGAAGGCAGCGAACGACTCACTGCCTTTAAAAAAAAAAACTCTCTTTTAGCGTCCTTCTCAGTTAAACTAGACTTCCTCCACAAAAGCCTGTGAGCTGAGCAACAAAAACAAATAACAACAAATGTCTCTGACATATCTGCTTATATGGCACCTTATAGTGTTTACACAGTGAGAGTGTGAGTGTATGTGTTCCCTTATAGGTTTGCGTGCATGTGTGAGCATTACAGCGGGTGTATGAGCACGGGTATAAGTGAGAAAATGTGGCGTACGTGTGCTCGTCGCCTCAGCTGTTCACCGTTGTATTTATTTTAGGGGGTCAGCCGCTGACCCGGCACACAAACACTCATCCCCATCTCAGTGGGCTCTGCCACGGCCTCCAGAGACCCGGTCCTGTCATTCTTACTTCGCCACACATCTGGATACTCTTTCTGCCATTCTGCGCACCCTGCACATCACCAAAAATACACTCAGTCGTATACTGTAATTACACTGGAAATTATGAAAACATTTCAGCTCCAAGAATGGGATTCATCAGAAGTGCACGAAGAATGTGAAGCCTACAACCACCCTTTAAAATGAAATATTAAAATATATATTCTTCCTCATCGAAGTGAGACATTCTCTAAAGATGCTGACTATGGAGGAGGACTCTAAAGCACATACTGGTCTCAGCTCTTTCTTACTGGGATAGATTCTGGCCTCGCTCCACCACAGATGGAAGAGTCTAAATAGGAGGAGACAGTGTTTACCATCCCCCCCCCCCCAGCTTCCTGGCTTTGCAAACCAACATGTACTATATAGCGTGTGTGTGGGTGGCTCCACCTGGGTTTGTTTTCAGTAGGAAGACAGAGGAGCAGAGGAGGATGTGAGTTTGAGCGAGTGATGGAAAAACTGTTCTGTGTCTCCACCCTCTCATATACAGAATGATGATGGAGGCCACTGCTGTCTGGTCAACAAGTGGAGCACCTTCCTGAAGGCCAGGCTCATCTGCTCGGTGCCAGGGGCCGACGGCATGGAGACGCACTTTGATGAGCTTCGTGAGTACCAAGACCATGAGATTATGCTGTGGTTCCTTTCACTATTTTCAGTTGAAGTGGAAATCTGTAGGTTACTTGGTGTGGGTGGGGGTGTTGTATAGACTTCCTTGTCAATAAAACATGCTCTCAGACTAGTGATGTCTTTTCCTCTGATTTTTTCTTCACTGCTCTTTTGCCAGATTACATTTTTACACATCTAGGGCTGCAACTAACAATCATTTTTATTGTTGATTAATCTGCAGATTATGGTCTCTATTAATTGAGTAATCATTTGGTCTATAAAATGTCAGAAAATAGTCAAACAAAAATGCCCATTATTATTTCCCAGCACCCAAGGTGACATCTTCAAATTGCTTGTTTTATCTGACCATCAGTCCGAAACCCAAAAATATTTAGTTTACTATCATATATGACAAAGAAAAGCCTCAAATTCTCACATTGGAGACGCTAGAACCAGTGAATGGTTGGCGGTTTTTCTAGAAAATAGCTATATGGATAAACATGTTATCGATTATCAAAATAGTTGTCGATTCATTTTCTGTTGGTCTGCTAATCGATTAATCAATTTATCATTTCAGCTTTAAACACATCATTTCCTGTGCACATGAGGAGCAGAGATCCATTTTATGTTTTCTGAGAATGATCAGGTGTTTAGAAGAGCCAATGTAAAAGCTTATATGTTTATATTGTAGATATTGAAACATTATTGTGTTAATCTGACATGGAATAGCGAAATTTGTTTTAACATAGTTAAACAACATTTTCCGCCCAGAAAATTGTATTACTAATACATCCCATAAAGGTTTTTTTTATTAGCCGAGAACTGATGTTACACCCAGTGTTTTGAAAGAAACTAAATCTCTTCTTTGTGCAGTTAATCATTTTGACAGTAGGTATCGAATGGCAAAGAAAAAAGACAATATGACTGGATTTATTTCAGACATATTCATTTTCAGGTTCCTGTCATGTATGATCACATCTGAAATATTAAATAGAGAGCAGTCTACTGCTGGGTCTGTTTCTATTGCAGCACCTGCCAAAAGTGCACACTTGTGCAAACACACACACACACACACACACACACACATGCACCAGAGCTCAGTCCTTGGCCCATATAGCAGCCCACTCCCATCATATGGCCCATACAGCTTACTATAATGGGAATGACACACATGATCCCTCCGCTGTAGTTGTCATTTTCTCTCAAAGATGTCTTAAAGAGTCTGTTTTTGTGTGTGTAAGGGGGTGGCCTGATGGCAGGCAGATCAGATCATCAAGCAGGAATGTCTGTGACTGTGAGACTATTAGTCTCTCCAGGGGAAGCTCTTTCTCTTTCTGTCTCACTGGTTTAAAATAGAGCCAAAGAGTGATAGGGGAGTGATGCGTGAGGCTACTGTTGCTCTTGAACTAATCTCAAGAATGAAAGTGCCATGCCTGTTGAATCTGATGATAGTTTTTTGATTCTTTATCTGGCTGACACATTCCTTGCTTTTATCTCAACCTGCCTGCAGTTCTAAAAGCACTGCTTTGTTTTTACAGGTGACATTGATTTTATCCCTCTTTGAACAACTGAAAAAGTGACGCACACTTGAAATCTCTGTGGCCTTTTCGTGTGTGCAGCCACTTCACCTAAATGATGTGAAAGCGGTTCTGAGTGGGAATGGGCTCACTTTGCCCTTACAAATGAGGGTTCTGTCTTTACTGGTCAGGTCTGTGTTGACACAGGCGTGCTGTGCAAAGTGGTTCTGTAAGAGAGTTGGAGAGTCGCCAGCTGTTGCCGCTGATGATGATTTTAAGGATATTGCTTGAATAAGGCTGTAAATGCGTAGTGGAACAGGCTGGTGAATGACCACGGACAGGCATGACAGGATAGACATGCCCATAGAGAAGTAAAGACTGCACATGTCAGTTTGCACAGCAGCCATCCCTGCCAAGGACTCCTAGAGGGGACAGTAATTGGATATGATTGAGTTTCATGCTAATGGCTTCACATTTACTGTCTAGTTTGAATGTTTATAAAGCTCTCTCGCTGGAGAGTTTGTATTTACAGAGGGAAGTGGAGATTGTAGGATTTCACAAGGGCAAATTGGTCTTTAACTATTGCACATTGAATGCACATTGAAATTGGGTCATTAAAGGAATAGTTAGACATTTCGAGAAATACGCTTATTCTTTCTTGCTGAGAGTTAGATAAGAAGAATGATACCACTCTCATGACTGTACGTTTAATATGAAGCTACAGCCCGGAGACGATTATCTTCGCTTTGCTTAGCTTAGCATAAATTCTGGAGACAGGGGAAACAGCTAGCCTGGCTATGTCCAAAGCTAACAAAATCGACCCATTAGCACCTCTAAAGCTCACTAATTAAAATATGGTTTATTTAAACTGTACAAAAACCAAATCGTAAAATGACCATGTTTGCTGGGAAACCAGTGGAGACTCTATGAAGTCACTGCACCCGGCCAAGAAAAATTCCCACATATAACCCTCCACAAAACCACAAATATTTACGCTTCACTTGTTATGGACTTTAAAGGTGCTGGAAGGTGAATTTTTTACCTTTGGACAGAGCTAGGCTAGCTATATTCCCCTGTTTCCAGTATTTATGCTAAGCTAAGCTAACTGGCTGCTGGCTGTAGTTTCATATTTACTGTACAGAAATGAGAGTGGTATCAATCTTCTCATCAAGCCCAAAAAAGCTAATAATGTTGAACTACTTCTTTAAGAGTCTACATACAAACCACATGTAGTAACGAGGCGCTGTAGGCTATATATGCATTACACTACACAGTTTAAAATTGTTTCAAGCCAGGACAAGTTCAGAAATATCAGATAACCATGCTTTAAATTCTTAAACTTTCCCCCTTTCTTTAAGACTCTTAATAAAACAACTCTACAAGTCATTACTGAGAAGTTTGTTGAAATGTCCAGACCAGCTGTATTCCTGGCATGGTAGTCTTATGTAGAAAGGCATTATGGCAAAGCACGCCTGAGACTTGGGGAGTTTTTACAGTTGGAATATGTAGCAATTATTGGCTCTACCTGACAACTTTTACCTATTAGACCCACACTGATTTAAAACACAGTGTTAACATGCCTTTTTACTCAATAACATACAAAAATAGAAAGAAGCTTCTGAATTTTAGATGTGGAATGATTTAAAACAAGTCTATAATCAATAGCTAGAGAGATGAAAAGGCAGAGAACAAGAAAAAAAGAGCCAAATGGAGAAAGAATGAGAGACACTAAGAGGAACGGACAGCAGATAAAAAAAAAACAACAAAAAAAACCAAAGGCTGATCAAATAGAAAATGAAATCTTATATCTCTTATGGCGGCTGAGATTTTATTGCCATAAAAACATAAGAAAAACAGTCATCCTTATCCCTGTCAGGATATCTTTTTATTGCAAATCAAATTTTTTCCATGTTTTCCTGACGCCTTGATCAGTTAGCGACTGTCCATGATAGCTCTATCTTGGCCTGAGAGGGATCTTGACTCCATATTCGCACACTTTGTTCTTGCGTGCAAATAGCTTATTTCTGCAGTACAACAGCTGTATGTCATGACAAGGATCATCTGTTGTGTGACACCCATGACAGCCCATCGTGCTGCGTCCATGCTAACCCATGACCGTTTCACTGCTCCGGCTGTGGCAGCTGTGGAAGATGGCATGGTGGTGTGTGTGTGTGTGTGTGTGTGTGTGTGTGTGTGTTGTAACTTTGGGGAATTTAGTAGTTACTGAGAAATAAGGACAATGTGCCTGCAATCTCTCAGCTTTATCCTTTTCTCCAGGAATGAGCTCACAGTTGTAAAAAGTCCCCAGAGGAAGACATGACTGTGCAGACTCACTAATGTGGACAGGACCAGAACCCAGCAGTTCAGATTCAAAGACAATGCTCACCCCCTCCATGTATCATTCTATCTGCATAGCAGCCTGACAGCTAATTTCTCATCCTGGTCTATATGGGACTGCAAGTGCATAAATCTGAATTGGTATACGTTTTTTGTGTCAATCAGTTCCCCTTCTGTTTCCACACTTTCCAAGCTCTAATAATCATATTTTTAGCTTGATCCCTTCATCTTTCACTTGTTGGCTCTCTCACCAATCGCGTCTTTACTTTGCGGCCATTTCCCTGCACAACTAGGTTGGGAGCACATCTCCATTTTGTGCTGAAGGCCCTTGTCCTATTGTTGGCAATGAACGTGCCTCCTGGGACTAGTATTTAGGTCAGGTACCAAACAGGAGAGAGACTTATCACCCATCACATGTTTAGCTCCTCTTTATTTGTTGCTGTGGACCTTTCCTCAGTATCAACAAAAGGATAATCTAAATCAGGCAGTGTCCAGTGTCAGAGCCCTGTCGCAGCCTGTGAGCGTTGGTGATTGAGGGACCTCCAGAATTGGCTTAAGAGTATATGATGCAGTTCTCCTTTTGGGAGAGAAGAGATATTTCCTTTCCCTCGAAGTGGAAGACATGAACTATGGACGCAGGAAGAGTAGAATCCCTGCACATCGTGTATAAATTTTCTGTCTCCTCACGAGCAGTCTCAGGTGGTTCAGCAGTTATGTTGTTCAGTCTAGACTGTAGAGAGACTGTTCACTGATCTATTGCAAAATATCATTGCTCTGGTGCTTGGATTGGATTGCTTCATTTAGGAAGGTTAGGGGAGAAAGCCTCTCAAGGTTCAGGTTCGATGTGTTATCGAAGTCGATTGCTGTGATTTTATACCTAATGTTTCTGTCGGCAGGATATGAGAATGGCGGGAGGGCTGTCTGTTTGGATGAAAGAGACTCACTTTTTTTTACCTCTTATTATTTCTATTAGACTGTTAGCTAATCGTCCTACGCTACGCTAGCTACGCTAGTGGCATAACTCTAGGGATGGCAATGTCAGTCTGTCGATTTGTCACTTAGTTTTTAGTGAAAAGTGTCTATCTATTGGATGAATAGGCATGATATTTGGTACACACATTCATGCCCTACACAGGATGAATTGTAATGATTTGTTTTGTGCCATCAACAGGTCCATTTTTTTGATACTTTGGTTTGTGACCAAATACCTGCAAAATGAATGAGATTCCCATCAACCTCAGCTGTACTTTGTGGTTAGTGCCAATTAGCAAATGTTAGTTAGTAAATTAAGATGTTTAACATGCTAAACATTATACCTTCCAAGCAGCATATTAGCATTGCCGTTATGAACATGTTAGCGTCCTGACATTAGCATTAAGCTCAAAGCACCGCTGTGCTTAAGTACAGCCTCATAGAGCCTTTAGCATGGCTGTAGACTCTGAGTCTGTTATGAACTATTGCGGCCAAGCTGAACGCAATTACACACCCACATTCACACAAACGTTTAATAAGCGCCACAGAAATTCTCACATGAACCCCTGACCTTTATTCTTTTGGTGCAATTGTGGATTTCAGAGACTCTAACAGAAGCATAAAGACACAACACAACATTCGACTTTGCTCATTATCCAAATCCAGTCGTGGGTTCCATGTGTTTTCAACAAAGATGAAGGTTCATCTTCTTTATTAGTGCATCACTCCTTCTGGGGAGCTGTAGCCTAAAGGTCTCTCTGGCTAAGAGAGGCTGGATTGACTGAAAGCTGTGTAAATATTAGTAAAGAAGAGTGCTTGTGCTGTGGAGCGTGATGTTTCCTTCACCCGTTCTGTTTGCACTGACATGATTTCTCTTTTTTCTTACAGGAGATGTTTATATACAGCCAACACAGGATACAAAAAATCCTGTGATATATGGAGTGTTCTCTGTCTCTGGGTTAGTGTACTACAGATACTGTATATGCACAATAACTGTAATATGCTCTGTTTTAAGATACATTTTTGTTTGTTTTGTTTTGTTTTTTGTGAGCAAAATTTTCCTGACCTTTTTTTCTTTCTCTTTCTTTACTTTCTCTTCACAGCTCAGTCTTCAAAGGCTCAGCAGTTTGTGTCTACTCCATGGCAGACATCCGCATGGTCTTCAACGGACCCTTCGCCCACAAGGAGGGTCCCAATTACCAGTGGGTGGCCTACACTGGGAAGATCCCCTACCCTCGACCCGGCACGGTGAGTTTCAAATCCACACTGACCCCACACATGAATCCCACAGCAAGCTGGCATAACAGCGGCTTCTCTCTGAGTTAGACCTCAAATAGAAACCGTCTGAACAAGATACAGGCATCAGCACAACCTAATTTATATACTGTAAAGCATGCTCTCAAATATGCTTTTTTTATGTGATTATGTCAATTTTTTTCATGGGTTTTGACCCACGCACAGAATGTTAATGCTTCTGTTTCTCTTTCAGTGCCCTGGAGGTACGTTCACCCCCAACATGAAGTCCACTAAGGACTATCCAGATGAAGTGATTAACTTTATGAGGAATCACCCTGCTATGTACAACGCCGTGTACCCAGTACACAAGCGCCCCCTGGTGGTTCGGACCAATGTGGACTATGAGTTCACCACCATCACCGTGGACCAGGTGACAGCTGCAGATGGCAACTATGAAGTGCTCTTCTTAGGAACTGGTGAGTGTTTTGTAAGCTTTAAATTTGATTTAATTTGATAGAAATGAGGGAAGGAGCCAAATCTCTGTTTTTTGTCTGCTTATAAAATCATCACAGCTTTTTTTATGGTTATTTTTAAGTAACTAATGTGTACTTGAAGTCAGTCTGAACCCATGAACCCTTTGATCAGAGTCAGAATGGTGAATGACAGTGTCAGCGGGAAGTTGAATAATGGAGAAAGAAAATCCCCCCATGGAAATAAATCCCATGTAAGTGGAGGGCTTGTCTCCCCTGCAATCATTTATCATTAAGAGAAAAGCATTCTTGCCCTTTGTGCTCGAGTGGAAATTTAACCAATCAAAGGGTTTGCACCTCGCTCTATTCACATGAAGTAAACAACAGGAGATTTGTACCTGGAGGGCAGGGGTGGATCAACAGCAGGAGGGAGAGAAAAGAAACAGGGGGTAAGAAGAAGAGGAGGAGGAGGGTAGTACAGTTAGGATATCCATCACCTTAATCTTGCCCACTGGTGTAAGAGAGATTATCTGTTTGTCTGCATGCCTTGAACCTTTAATAAGGCCCCAGTATGAGAGCAGCAGTCACCACACAGTATGCAGCCCTCACATGTTACACATGACGCCTCTTAACTGGCTTCTTTGTTTATCTGTACATTACGGGAAGGAGACTAATGGGTTTGTGTGCGATGGCGGCCACTGTGGAGGAATGTGTGTCTATTCAGCTGTTGTCAGAAGCAGCCATTCAGGCTCAATGCAGAAGTCATAATAAATTTCAGGTATCCTGCTTACAGGAATGCCCAGCTCTTTACAGAAATCAAACATGCCAGGGAAGGCCAGGGTATGTCTTATAGCATCCAGATGAATAGGTCGAGGCAAGAAGGGAGCTGAGGATGACAGAAGAGGTTTGTCATGGTGGCAGCAGCGAGTACACAAAGTGGAACAGAGCTTCACGTCATTGCGTAAAGGTTAAACTGAAAAGAAACTACGTAATAGAGGTGAAGAGTACAGTGGAGCCTGTTGATACGAGGATTATCCCTTTTTGGAGGTTGCTGAGAGAATAAAATGGGAATCCAAGGGGCTGCTGACAGGCGGAGGGGTGTGAGCTTGCAGGTATGCAACTGACAGGTGTGCATCGTGGTCCACAGACAAGGGAACGGTTCAGAAAGTCATCGTTCTGCCCAGAGATGACCTACAGACTGAGGAGCTGGTCCTGGAGGAAGTAGAGGTTTTCAAGGTGAGCCTTTATTTACTCTTCTTCTACTATACTTTATCTTACCTTCTTTGCACTTCCATGTTTATTCTCTGTTTTGCGTGCCCCTTTGTCATAATTTTCTCATCCTTTCTTGTCTTTTTTTTTCAATGTGCTCGTTCCTCTGTATATACATTTTCATCTGCTATGAAGGTAACACACTGTACTCACAATAAATTATTTTCTCTCATATCAAGGTCCCTACTCCGATTACAACAATGAAGATCTCATCCAAAAGAGTAAGCATGTCTGAGCAACTGATTCTCTTAACCTTTGCTCACATAAAGAGAAAAGAAACCATCTTCCAAATAAAGGGAATGAAATGAATGCAATTTGGAAAGGTCACAAGCTACATGTATACAGCTGTGCTTCACTGTTGCTTCCTTTAATAATTCATAGAATAGCTCTAAATCTGAGGGAGACAATGAAGAGAGAGAAATATGGAAAAGACATTAAAAGTTTAGTGTTGTCTTTCCTTTTCTATATGCTATGACATCATTCAACAGACAGAGAGCTTGTATTACACACGGCCTGCCAGACTGACGAATTTCAAACAGCTGATCATAAAATTATGAAGGCAACCTGATAGAGATGAGCTCAATATTCTCCCAGATGATCCAGAGCCTGCTGCTGTCTCAGCACAGTGCAGGACTAGATTTTACACTTATCTCATTACATCCATCTGGGTTTGTGAAGTCTTTGTATGGAAACAAATAATGGACATACAGATGTGAATCTTTAAAGCCACTGAATCTTTTTATTAGGGTTCACAAAGTCAGATATGAAATTCAAGTACCCAGACTTGATTACTCATCCTGGGTATCCCAGATGTTCAGGTCTGAATCTCATATCTTGAATTTTAGTGTCTGAATTTAATCGAGCCAATTTGAGCAACCAGATTTTTTGACTTGACTTGCAATTTTTAGATCCAAATTGCACTTACTGAATTATAGCAATCTGAATTAAATGTGTTAATCCTAAAATATATATATACTGGAAATAAAGATTTTGAAATTGCACAACTGACTATTGAAAATTTTAATAATGGCCATTATTTGCCTCCATATATTTGGCTCTGCTCAGTGCAGCTGTCCTAAAAAACCTCAGGATGTTTTCTCTTTCCCTCATTTCAATTTCAATAAGTGTTCTCTAGCATTGTGTATAACACCATTTTCCATCCTCTTCTCTCTCAACAGCAACAGCTGTATGTGTCGTCTGTAGTAGGGCTGACCCAGTTGGCTCTTCACCGGTGTGATGTGTACGGCGAGGCCTGTGCTGACTGCTGTTTGGCCAGAGACCCTTACTGTGCCTGGGATGGCAAGTCCTGCTCCCGTTACTCTGCCTCGCAGAAGAGGTGAGCACCAATAGCAGTGTTAGCATGAGCTACACTAACTTCATAACTAACTGACCCAATTAGTGTGTTGAATGATGCTCAAATTAGACTGCCTGGATGGCTGAATGGCTGTTTTAATGGCATTGTAATCTGTTTTAATAGTAGAACCATCATAGTCTTTGGGTAAACTATAGTTAATGCTCACTAATAATTCTTATACTTGTGGTAGTATAAGTTTAACTAGTAAATGATGTAAATTCACATACCTGTAATGCAGTGATATAATAACATAATGTCATGTGGTGGTGGTTTGTGGTTCGATCCATATAAATTTGATACTTTAATGGATGTATGTATTGTTGAATGGCTTTGAATGGCTTGCGGTTGCTTTATGATCTTTTCTCTCCTTATTCGGCAACACTGGTCTGACCCCTTTAGACGTAGCCGGAGACAGGACGTCAAGTACGGGAACCCCATCCGCCAATGCCGAGGCTTCAACTCTAACGGTAAGATGCCTGTTCTTCAACCTCCTAAGTTTTCTTTTCTGCTTCTTTGGCTTCTATTTGTTTATTAATGAACTCAGAAGGTTGAAAATAATGAAACATCTCATTATTGCTGCTCCAAACGGTTCAAGGTTTTCATTGTTATGGGCTGTAATGACTGTATTCTGGCAGCTTTATGGTAATCTGTGAACGCAGTATTGCTAAAAGGACTTTGATTTGCCACAACTGAGATTTTTGTCGTAAGGAGTTCATGGTAATGATTGTTTTGGTTGCCATGGAAATCCCTCTCTCTTTCTCTGCCCTGCAGCAAATAAGAACACTCTGGAGATGGTGCAGTACGGTGTGGAGGGAAGCAGTACCTTCCTGGAGTGTCAGGCCCGCTCTCCACATGCTGTCATCAAATGGCATCTGCAGAGAGATAACAGCGACCGCAGGAAAGAGGTGAGCCGCCACATAATGTATTTCTCAAATATTCTGGTTATATAAGAATATTGTCTTTGTGGTTTGTAGTTTACTGTATTTACTAAATGCATATTCATCCAATATGAAGCACAATATAAACTTCCTGAATTACTGAATTGGCTTGAAGCTTACTGACATGGGTTAGTGGCAGATGAGCATTTCCACAGATGAACATGAAACATTTCTTTTGGACATTTCCATATTTGAGTGGGGGGCACTCCACAACCACAGTATTTAATTTAATTTTGTTGTCATGGAGAGATGGAGATTTATATGCAGTATGACACATTTGAAAAAAATGACTCCAGTCTAATTCTTTTCTGATTATCTGTTAACATGATTAAGTGATTCAGGCTCTGATTGAATGATGCCTGATTTCTCACACAGACGTCCGACTGTGCTCAGGCCCAAGGGAAGGACACATAAAGGAGAGCTGTGAAAATGCCCTGAGCTATGATATATAACCCTGAGGCCCTAGTTAAAGTTTTATTGTGAAGCTATGTAGTGTTGCTGCCTCTCTTTTATTGACTATTCTGTTGGATGGTCTCTATTCCCACAGGCAGCACTGACTTTGCTGCTGCCTCACACATCTGATTCTGAGCTAAAAAGCTGTCATCACCTAATCAGATTCCTGGGTGGGAATATACAGAAAGAGATGGATTAATACAGCTACATTTAGAGTAACTTTTAAAGTTTGATTACATTTGAAATGATTGATTTTTTTAAAGGTCCAGTGTGTAGGATTTATTGGCATCTAGCATTGAAATTGCAGTTTGCAACCATTTGAATGCTGGTCGGATCACCCTCCCGTTTCAAGCATGGGAGAAACTACAGTGGCCACGAAACTCACGAAAAACACAACCTGCCCTATCTAGAGCCAGTGTTTGGTTTGTCCTTTCTGGGCTACTGTAGAAACATGGTGACCTCCGTGAAAGGGGACCCGCTCCCTCTGTGGATAAAAATGGCTTAATAAGGGGTAACGAAAACACAACGATTCTTATTTTCAGGCGATTATACACTAATGAAAACATACTTGGGAATAATATATTTCATTTCTGCCAGTAGCTTCTACTAAATGTTACATACTGGACCTTTAAGAATATTAATCCACCGTGCATGCCATGACAGTAGGGATGTAAACAAATACAGGGGGAGAGATGGAGGCACAATGCAAATACCACCTAGAATTTTTTTTAAAGTAGAAATGTAATTGTAGTGTTAATATTAATAAATTAATAATAGGAATGACAGCTATAGGGAAAATAATGTCAGTATTAGTAACAGAGCCAATAACAACAACTGTAGTAGCAGGAACATGGGGGCAGCAAGAAACAAGAAGGCACAGAACTACGGGAGAGAGAAGATGTCGAGTTAGTAACATGCAGTACTGGGATAAAAATGCATACAGATGGAGAGGGAGAGAAGGAGAAAGAGGTGCATCATGGGAGGTTTCCCGGCAGTCTAGGCCTATAGCAGCATAACTAAGGGATGATTCAGGGCTCACCTGAGCCAGCCCTAACTATAAGCTTTATCAAAGAGGAAAGTCTTAAGCCTACTCTTAAATGTGAAAATGGTGTCTGCCTCCCAAACCCAAACTGGGATCTGATTCCACAGGAGAGGAGCTTGATAACTGAAGGCTCTGGCTCCCATTCTACTTTTGGAGACTCTAGGAACCACAAGTAACCCTGCCTCCTGGGAGCGCAGTGTTCTAGTCGGATAATATAGTATTATGAGATCTTTAAGACATGATGGTGCATGACCATTAAGAGCTTTGTAGGTGAGGAGAAGGATTTTAAATTCTATTCTGGATTTTACAGGGAGCCAGTGCAGAGAAGCTAATATTGGAGAAATATGATCTCTTTTCCTAGTTCTTGTCAGTACACGTGCTGCAGCATTCTGGATCAACTGGAGAGTTTTAAGGGACTTATTCGGGCAGCCTGATAATAAGGAATTGCAATAGTCCAACCTTGAATTAACAAATGCATGCACTAGTTTTTCGGCATCATTTTGAGACAGGATGTGCCTGATTTTTGCAATATTACGTAGGCAGTCCTTGAAGTTTGTTTCATGTGGGAGTTAAAGGATAAATCCTGATCAAAGATAACTGAGGTTCCTTACAGTGGTGCTGGAGGCCAGGGCAATGCCATCTAGAGTAACTATATCTTTAGATAATGTGTCTTGGAAGTGTTTGGGGCCAAGTACAATAACTTCAGTTTTGTCTGAGTTTAACATTAGAAAATTGCAGGTCATCCAGGTCTTTATGTCCTTAAGGCATGCTTGAAGTTTAGCTAACTGGTTAGTTTCATCTGGCTTGATCGATAGATATAATTGGGTATCATCCGCATAACAATGAAAGTTTATGGAGTGTTTCCTACTAAAATTGCTTAAAGGAAGCATATAGAAGTTGAATAGAATCAGTCCAAGCACAGAACCTTATGGAACACTGTGACTAACTTGGGCGTGCACGGAGGACTCACCGTTAACATGTACAAACTGAGATCGATCTGATAGATAGGATTTTAACCAGCTTAGTGCGGTTCCTTTAATGCCAATTACATGTTCCAGTCTCTGTAATAGGATGTGATGATCAGTTGGTGTCAAACGCAGCACTAAAATCTAACAAGACAAGTCCATTGTCTGATGCATTTAAAAGGTCATTTGTAATTGTATTTGTAACAGTGCTGTCTCTGTGCTATGGTGCACTCTAAATCCTGACTGAAAATCCTCAAATACACTATTGTTATTTAGAAAGTCACACAACTGATTGGCGACTGCTGTATTCTGGCAGCTTTATGGTAATCTGTGAAAGCAGTATTGCTAAAAGGACTTTGATTTGCCACACCTGAGATTTTTGTTGTAAGGAGTTCATGGTAATGTAAACATCATACTACAAGAATCATCAAGAACAGACGTCCATAAATTCGTTTAGAAATCAGAGAAAAAGCTGCTATAACGTATAACCTCTGATTCAGACTTTTTCTTCAGTTTCACAGAAATCCAGGTAATTGTTGTCTGTACAGTGCGAACATGAACTGCTAGTAGTCAAAGCAACAGGACTTTACATGATACAGGTTTGCCAAAATGTTAACAAATAGACTATAGGCTAAAAATATGGAGGTGTAGATAGTTTTAAGTTAGATATTCACAGGGTGAATATCTTATTTCATCAGTTTTCACCAGATTTGTTGTACAGTGCAGGATAAAGGCTGACTGATGCTGCACAGCTGTTATTTTTATCTAATCCGATATTGAAGCCTAGCACCAGGGACCGTCTCAAAAGTGCATGCATAATGACCAAGAGAGCTTTTCAGATTTTTGGCAATAGTTTTTTTTATTAGTATTATTTTCATTCATTACTTCAAACAGAAAGACAAAAACAAAAACATCCTGCTCTATTTCCATTATTGATTATGTGGGCAGCTACTTGTGTACATATACACATGGGAAGTATTTCAACTCAGAAAATGAAACAATCTAGATGATTCTAAAATCTTTGTGTGTAAGCCTCACCCACCTCTAGTATAAATCCATTTAAATACAAATACAGATATTTTTGTGAATTAAACACATACAGATTCAATTCAATTCAATTGTATTTATATAGTGCCAATTCATAATAGAAGTTGTCTCATTGCACTTTTCCTATAGAGCAGGTCTAGACCGTACTCTTTTTAATATTATTTACACAGACCCAACAATTCCCAATGCACAGGATGTCACCTCACAGGTGTTTCATGAGCTGTTTTTCACTCTGCCTCTGCAGATGCGTTCTGATGGTCGGGTTTTGAAGACAGAGCAAGGTCTACTCCTGCGGTCTCTGCAGCCCTCTGACTCTGGCATGTACCAATGTACGGCCACAGAGAAGAACTTCAAACACTCGTTGGTCAAGCTGCAGTTGGTGGTGCTGTCGAGCCGGGCCGTCAACAACGTGCTGGTGGAGGGTGGAGGAGGGCTGGTGCCGTCCACTCTCCACTCCAGCAGCACCCAGTGGACCCCCAGTGCAGGCCAGTACAGGGACCTGCTGACCATCCTGAGCCAGCCAGAGATGACCCTGATCAATCAGTACTGCCAGGACTACTGGCAGTTCGGAGACCCGCTGCTGGGCGCCCTCAAGGCCAAAGACCTGAAGGAGTTCAAGGAGCAGAAGAAGCCCCGCAACCGCCGGCATCATGGGGAGGGGGAGGAGAAAGAGGAGCACGAGGAGGCAGAGACATGAGGAGCCCAGCTTTGTGTCTGAAACACCCTCAACCACCCTTCCCCCCACCCTGTGAAAACTGGGAGAGACTCATTGAGAGTAGCAACATGAAAAAATCCACAAACCGAAAAAAAAGCAAACTGAGAAAAAAGAGGCTTGCAAACAAAACCCCACATACATCCTCTCAAACAGTAAGATATATGATACACAGTATTTATTGTAGGTTGTATATAGTATCATTCTGTGGATTTCTTTGTACTTATAGAAAAAAACATGCTCTTTGTGTATAGGTACCTTTGGGGCAAATATTATTGTTATTATTGATGTTGTTAATTTTATTGTTGCTGTTACTGTCATTACAAAACTCATCTGTCAGCATCATATGACCTTGGCGACTGTTTGGAATGTGTTATCAAGCATGTAAGCTGTTAGGAGCGAGCTACGAGAAGCTCTCTATAACGGGGACATGAGTTGTTGATAAGGGGTGATGGGATGTCTGTTGTTTCTTGCTTGCTTTGACTCAATGCCAGGACTCTTTTATTTCTGGACACTCCAGGAACGCCTGTGATGCAACCTCCTCGTGGCTACATGCAGACAGAGACGTAATATTGCAAGGGGACCATCGACACATGGTCCCAGTTATTGTGGGGAAACAATACTTTCTACATGGGAACCCAGATGTACAGATGACTGTTAAAATATTCTCACTGGTGTAATTGGGCATTTTAATAGGAAACTGGTCCTTGTCCTTTGTTTTTTTATCTTCTAATTCCTTCTTGATGGGAGGTTTAATTGTAAAATTATGCAGCATCTTTGCTACTTTTCAGCCCAGATACTAAATATGATTATTTAAATCTCAATCTTACTCTACTTTGAGTAACCTGCAGCTTCTTCTGGCCATGAACTTAAGTTTGAAAAGGATACATAGATGAAAGCGAAACAAGCGTCATATAAGTTTTTATGAAATCTATTAGGAAATATAATGGTTGGGTTCTTTTCAAATGCAAACATCCTTTGAACTGAGATTGAGGTGCAATAAAGGGCATTATTTTTTTACTTTCAAGGGACATTGGCTGGGGCCAAATGCAACAAGCACACTCGGGCAAGTTATAGTTGACTTCTGTAAAAAAACAAATTCAATTTAAGATGAAAGAGGTGCCCAGATCAGGCAGCAGTTGTTAGCTCTGAGCATACAAGACATCTTTTGTTCTTTCTTCCTTTGACATTCATATGTGGAAAAAAAAATTGCCTATATACACAACAGAGCATTGTAACAATGTTGTGACACTAACCAAAATATTGGGAAGCTGGCTTTCATTGTGTGCATGAACCTGTATTTGTACTGTAATTCAGATAAGATACTGTGTGGTTGTTTTGTTTTTTTCAGTTTTTCATCTCTAGGGGTGTACAGTATGGTCTCTGAGGGACATCCGTACAGGAAAATGTAGAAAACAAATGCTTTAAAGATGCCCTCATTTCAAATATACTCTGTATAGAGCATGATGCATCTTTTCATTGGCAAAAATATAGAATTTGTCAAAGCATTAAGTGAAATTATCTCTCGTGTTTGTTTTTGGATAGCACATAATATGGCTAAGTATCATTTAAAAATCATTCAATGGCATATTAATTATGTCTACAAAGGCAGTTTGAATTTGATGAGAGGGCTGTTATTAAAGGATGAGTGACAATTCTATTGATTAGAATTTTTATGCTCACCCTCTAGTACACCATGCATTTCTCCAGGAAGTGATATTAATGACATTTTCATGTATAAGAATATATGATTGGATAAATAAAACCATCTAGAACAGGTGCAAATTCATTTTCATATCATTCTGACATTTCAAGGCTTTTAATAGACCTTGTCTAGCTTGTATTCAGGCTATATAAAAGTCATCTTGAATGCCTCTGAGAAGATGCATCCATAATTCATACAGCGGTATCTGTATCTGCTCCTCAATTTGGGATCTGTCTGCATTCCCAGAATCGACCCCAACTCCTGATTGTCTCCTCCAGATGAGACCAGGGGTTATCCAGCAAAAAAATGCAAAGAAAGGTTGTACAATTTGTTGGTATTTTTAAAAATGTGTCTGTAGTTTTTGAGTGTTTTTGTTTGTTTTGTATTTTTGCATCATCAGACTTTATGGAAAAAAGAAAATAACTAAATGCACAGAGGTGATGTTATTGTAATGACTTGTGTAAATTACTCTATCTTCCCTTTCCATTGTTGTTGCTGACTAATAAATTAAAGCTCTATATTTTATAAGAATGGAATGCTCCCCCCCTTCATTGTGATTGGCTTGATACTGGATGTTTTCCATGTTCTGCACAGAACCCTCTGGATCCTTGGAATAAAGTTGTACCTGTTAAAGAGATATGTATGCACATTTGTATAAAATATACACATTGCATTTGTGTTTGTAATGAAACTATTGGAAGGTAAAATACCACCAATGAAAGGACACACAAGGAGATTTGCTCCGTTTCTATCAGAGTTTTCTTTACCTCTGGGCCTAATTGAAATGGATTATGCAAATTCCTAATCCCTATCAGTTAATAAATTCAGATGAAGCTTGATCAGTAATTAAAGGTTCATTAACTCAGATGTTAAGTGTTCAGTAGTGCTAGATAATCAGAGCATACCTGTGGGAGATTCACAGAGTTGTTAATCAATAATAATTTCTCAACAAGATGACCAGGGGCAGACATTCTGCTTTTGAAAAATCACTATTAACACACCATCTCACATTTTCAACTGCTCAGTGAAGTGTAGTGCAACAAGCCATTGACAAAAAAAGTGTTATTGTGCATCATGATGTATTCAGTTTCCCTTAGACATAATTTACTACTCTTACATACTATTT
Source organism: Siniperca chuatsi (assembly GCF_020085105.1). Taxonomy (NCBI): domain Eukaryota; kingdom Metazoa; phylum Chordata; class Actinopteri; order Centrarchiformes; family Sinipercidae; genus Siniperca; species Siniperca chuatsi. The sequence goes on along the minus strand of NC_058043.1, from coordinate 26,906,219 downwards.
TGAAAATCTCATTTATTTCTGTCCTTTACAGGCTACCATAAACTGAGCCAAATGGCAGTCAATGGGCCTATTTCATGGAGGATATTTTGACATGTCACAGTAGGAAATGCACTGGTGTAGATCATTTAATGATGGCTGAATTCCATTTAGGTGCTTCGGTGGCTCACTATCGCACTGTCATGTTTTAACCGGAACACTAGAATATAACAGAGCCATCGTTAATGTTATTAGTAACATCTGTGCTTGTCCTTCTATGACAAGTCGAAATGTCTGTTGTTAGAGGCCTAAATCTCAGTCCCTCTTCAAACAAGAGGGTCCAACTGCAGACCTCTCATCTGAGGACCCCAGGTCTGCCAGTTAATGGAAAGAGAGTAGGGTCGCTAGTCATGAGGTGTGTCACTTCTGTTAGCAGCCTGGTTTTCCTAAACCTTTATTTAACCAATTTGAAAACTTTCAAATAGTTTCTCAGGAATTTAAGTAGCAATAACGTGATGATGTTTGTCACGTAGCAAACATTAGCTAAATATTCTTTCTTGTAGTGTGTTAGGTGTTAAAGAAATACTATGCTAAATTACCTAAATAAATACTACCTGTCCGAAGTGCAGGTGAAGCTCACATTTATCTTAGTCCATGACTATAAAACCATATCAAACAGATTCTAACATATATCCTCCGGAATAAAACTGAAATCACAAACCTTTGTTGTGCTGTCACTGTTTGACTTTAGTGAATTGCATGTTCCTAAACTCACACTGCCTTCAAAACATATACATAAAATACAAAACGTAAAAAACATATTTTCCAGTTTTTATAACTCCCTACCACTCAGCATGAGAACTGTAATGTAACTGTGCTGACAAACAAATGGGTTAAGCTAATCTTTACCAGCTCATTAGCTGGCTAACGTTTAATATTAGCATTAAGTTTGAACTCTATTTCTTCCACACCTCGCTAATGTTAAATGCTAGTGCTAGTTAGAGACAGTAGATAAAGTTATATTTGCCCAGTAGGACCTGAACATTTAACTTTCTCAGTGGCTATGTTGCAGATGGGGTTTTATTTCACTTGTAGCATGTTTTTTTACACAGATGTTTCATTCTGAGTGAAAAAGAGTTATATCAACCCTAAAAGTAGACCTTTTTTTTATGCTTTCGTGGCAGAAAAGGAAGTGATGCACCCCACTTCTCAGAACCCTAAAGGAATGGAACGGGCCTGGAGTCCCCAGATGCTCAATCTCTCAGATGAAGTTGCCCAATCGTATCTGAAAAGTGCACTCAGAATCTACACCAGACTCTCTTACAGTCATTGTATACCTAAATGAGGGCATTGTGGCCTGTCATTGTTATTCTATGTTGTATCTATTGACCAATATTTCATGAAACTCTGTGTTTCCAACTATCAAGATCCCTTAGTCAGCAGAATTATTTCCATCCCATAATGAATCATAAGGAATGTGTGATGGGAATACTTGAAGGCAAGTCTGGCTCACAGCATCCGAGGGGAACGAGCTGTTGTCAGGTCAGAGTAGTGTGCTTCGGTCCATTAGGGTTTCTGCACCTCATAAAAGCCCTGATGGCAGAGCTGACCCCTGATCAGCCCAAGAGTGACTCACATTCTCCCACAACAATCTAGGTCAGGAGAAGGCGAGAGAAAGAGAGGGGGGAAAAAATCGATTGGGGAAGAGCACAGGAGGGGGGTACATGGAGTACATGAATGTAAGGAGATAACCTCATGTCAGCACTGTATCCAGCGCTAAAGGGTTTAAGACACAACACGTCCTTACATTGCTTGGATGAACAGAAAATCTTCAAGGGCAGCGTAGGTGTGTTTTTATGTACATATAAAGTGCATTATACAAACCTATACTAAAAGCTGCTGCAGTGTTAAGTGTAATACCTTGGTGTTATTAATATATAAAAGAAATGTAAGAATATGTAAGACACTGTTAGCCTCTAACCCCTCATCAGGAGAATCTAAAGGCCAAGGTATGCTTGAAAGGAACAACCGTCTAAGGCAAAAGTGTTGTCTGTCCTTGAAGGCATTCTTAGTGCTGCATTTAGGGATATAAAGGAATATGAAGGTATTATTCGGGTATGAACAGTGCACTGTAATCAAACAGCATCCAAATCCAATTGACACAATTTGCCATAAACATCACACCAATTGTTCTCAGAGTTATTACTCAGTCAAATCAAAATTCAGAGACATTAGACACACTGTTAACACACTCCTAACAGTTGTGTTAGGATCTCCAATGTTCATTCAGGATAACATCCATAAATCCATTTAGAAATCATGTTAAAAAAACTTCCCATCTTGGCTCATAATCATCAACATGACAGCAGTTGTGAAGTAATTATGTGAAGAATGAGAAAAGAGAGCTTGAGAGATCGAAGCTATAACTGTACTTATAAACATCCACTCAGTAAGCAATGTCTGCTTGAGAGGGCTCGCAAGTAGATGTGATTTCATATTATTGGGTCACATGTAAAAAAGGTTGGGAAGTGTAATGAATGAATATTTAATTTTTGTGTCTGGTCATTTACATGACCCATCCCTCATGGAATTATTCAGACATATTAACTAACAGCAAACCAAACATTTTGGCATGTTAAGCTTTCAGTTTTTTTCAAATTCAGCGAATATCTCCTCACGGTCCACTAGCTGTCCATTCTGTGTGCGCGCTGAAAAAACCTCTGGTGTTTGTACACAGCGCTGGCTCTGTAAATGGGAAATAAACAACACTATTCCAGCCATGATCTGTGTGTCAAGTAACGTTAAATGACTTGCCCACGGACATTCAGCTTACTTTCTAGTTTACCAAGATATGCTGTTGTTGTGATGTTAGCTATAGTAGCAGGAGAGTTGTGTGTATCGCTGTCTGGAGCTGGTGTGCTGGCTCTGGGAAAAAGTCTCGTCCTCTCTGCATGTTAGCTTTGCAGCAGCAACTGTAGGGACAGTTTGATAACATACAACCTAGCTAACGTTAGTTACATTACTTGCTGTGTTGTTGTTCGCGCTACATCATGGTATTTGTCATGGTATTGGATTTCTCCAGAATCGCATTCATATATAATACAATCTGAGGTATCTGTCTATGTTACTTTTCTCCTCCTATCCCATGCTTTTGAAATATATTCCGAAAATGCAAAAACATTATCAAAAAGGTATTCAATTAAATCTCCATTCTCAATACCTATCAAATCTAAATCAGGAACATAAACAGTATTTGTCGTAAATCATGATATAAGGGACAATATGAAATGAAATAAATTCTCCGCCTCATTTAGCTTACAATATTCACAGATTCTTTCCACTACTATATATAGTGGTAATATACTGCATCTTAACTGTGCACAGAGTGATCCCTGACTTTTAGACAAATTATACATCACATATTTTTTACATTTGTAATCTTTCTTAAATGAACAATAAATTCTGGCTTTTGCCAGATTTCTTCTGTCCATGATTGTGTTCATTTAGCCCGGACGGATATATAAACTCCTCCACCTCCACATTTGCTTTTTGGAAATACTTTTCTTCAAGTCCACAAATATTTCAGAAGCCCATTCACCTCAAACAGACAAATCCCAATAGCAAATGTCACTAGCCACCCTGTTGGTTGGTAAACCCGGCAGCCTCTCACCATGCTGGTCTTCCATCTTACCTCTAGTAATGCTAGTGCTCCGTGGCACACCTGTGGTACTCGTAGTGTCTCTGTTGTGCCACAAATGTAATGAAATTCAACCCAGCAAACACAATGTCACTGGACTGGCTGATACCATCAATCGTATGAAGGTTGCAGGTAACTGATCATTTCTAAAGATGAATGTGGGCAACTGCATAATGCACTGTAATGTAATATAATGTATTAATGCTACACATGGCACCTTCAAGCATAAATATTTGGCCAGTATAGAATGCCAAAACAAACTGGAATGCAAATAAGTAACAAGGAATGAATGTTTGCCGAACTCTCAGACAAACCCAGATGGTTCATAATTCATGTAAGGTAAAACATACTGAGCAAACCAGCAGAAGCAGTGATCCAAAACATGTTGCATTCTTGTTTTTACTTGCATAAATTATGAATAAAAACAGATCAGAGTGGAGATAACGTTTGTTCCTTGGTTGGATGTGTTGCTCTCTTGTATTTGACTGCAACTTCACAAATAAGTGAACTACTACATACACTTGGTTAGGCATTTGAATATGCTCTTCGCGTAATGTGTATGTCACAAAGGCCATCCCACAAACAGAATTACATCTGCTCACTTTAGCCCCCAATGACATTTTGTGAAAGGACGAGATGAGAACACGTCTGGAGACACCTTTTCACCCTAGCATGGGTTTGTTTCAGGACAGGGCAGACTATAGGTCAGATGTTTTGGAAAGCCATCACATGGCATTCCAGACATCAGATGACATCTGGGCTTTAGAGAACTCTGTTGTCCCCTTTTTCATTCTTCCCCATAGACAGAGCTTTGTTCCCTTTGCTTATCTGATCCCTACCAATTAGCAGCAGAGTAGACGAGGGTGGCAGTCCTGAAGAGAGGACACTAATATTCAGGTTCAGCCTCCCCCACAGTGGCTGTTAATTATATCTGTATCATCACCACATCACTTCAAATCCAGCCACCTCCGCCTCTGAATCACAAACTTGCTTAAAATCAAGAAGCTGATCCTCATTTTGGAAATTCAAAACTAGCCACAACAAAGGCAGACCCATCAGAATCTCATCAGACAGTTCTGTGCAGCATTCTTCACAACACAACAGAGATAGATTTCTGTGGGGCGTTATCTCCTCAGTGGCATATTACATGACATAAAGCAAGCCATGGCATCACTAACATCATTCAGTTGACTTTTCAGATGTGGAATCCAGCTCTGTCTTATCGTTGAGCCTGATCTGGTGCTCAGTGGCTCAGAGGCAGTCGTGGCATCCTGTGGTTATCTGCTCCGTCACTCTCACAGTGAGAGCTGCCGGACACTTACTGCATTGTTGGAGCAGAGAGACTCAGACGTTGGATAGTGAGGGGCAGACGTTTGGCACGCCATGAAACTGGTTCTTTGTTCACAGGCATCCTTCTGAAGACCTACAGACTTGGCCACTGTAAAAACTAAACTCAGTCCATGAGTTCAGGACTTGATGAGCTGACATTAATTTATTGCCTTAACCTGGGATTTGTCACAAACTGGGTTAAAGAGTTTAGCTCTTAAAGCGACTGGATGTTTTATTTGATGCATCACACCATATTCTGGCTTTGATGAACTCCCAGTTCTCATATTGTCAGACTTTCTCATGCAGTAACCATACACAGACGAGACTCTGGGGAAAGTGTGGAATAGCCATTGTCGACCACCAGAGCCTCCCAAAGTAAAGCAGAGTGAAGAGGGAGCAACACTGCTCTCTGCTGCTTCTATACAATCACAACAAGAGTCCTGCTTACAGCTGCATTACATGGTGTTAACCAGCAGATGGCAGGATGCAACAGAGTCTTCTGGACTGTTCATATGGTATGATCGGCCTTGTCTATTGTTGTTATCCACTTAAAATATGCACAATAAACAGGCCCATGAGTGTAAAATTGTGAAATTTGTACTACTATGTTATATTGCTTGTAACATGTTTGCTGAATAAAACATGGATTACTCAGATATTTTAATAATCACAAATTACAAATACAACATTGTAAAAAAAAACTCTATACAAGTCCTGCATTCAAAATCCTGCATAAGTAAAAGTACAGCAATATCATCTGTAAAATGTACTTAAAGTATTTAAAGTAAGAAGTACATGTTCAGCAGAGAAATGGCTCCTGTGACTAATGTATTATTATATACAGTCATTATTAGATTAATACTGATGCAACAATGTGTTAGTAGCATTTTAGTGTTGTATGCTGGTTGAGGCAAGTTTTAACAAATTTATATACAGTTAACTAGTTCAGTCCAGTGTTTCCCAACCTAGGGGTTGGGTCCCCTCCGAAGGGTCACAAGATAAGTTTGGGGGTCATGAGATGATTCAATGAGACAGAAAATAAGAAAAAAGTTATATAAAAGAAACCATTTGAGAAGTTTAGAGGGGAAATGTCTCTTTGGTGGAACAGCTAACATCTCGTAGTCATCTGAACAGTAGCAAGTGTCCTCAACTTTTTTGTAAGGCGTCACAAGCCAGAAAGGTTGAGAACCACTGATTTAATCTTCAGCAATGCCTTGTATTTTATATGTTTTTATCTTAATTGGAAAAGTAGCTGTCAAATAAATGTAGTGGAGTAAAAAGCACAGTATTTCCCTCTGAATTGAAAAGAATCTTAAACGTGTACTTTAGTACAGTACTTGAATAAATGTAATTAATTTCCAGTGGAAATAGTGGTTATACACTGCAACATTTAAATTCATAAAAATTGTTGGAAACAAATACTAAAAAAGGCTCTGTTGTTTTTTGCCTTAATACTGCACAGGTCACCACACTTTACTATACTGTAATTGCAATATATCCTCATTATAAACCACATTTAATCATCCTGTCTTATAATACAAAACTTAAATACTGTAGGTTGATTTTGCATTGGTGACGGTCTGTTATACACAGCCACTGACACTGATTACAGTTAATTACTGAAGAAACTGAAATGTTGTTACATGTCTATAACAACAATATAGACATGTGTTTTCTGCAGGGCCTCAGTGGCGTGCAGTAAGCTGAGGCAGTAAACCGATAAGGGGAGTTGTTGTGATTGATTGCTTTCTAACCTCTACATGCCAATAACTCAATGCTACACGCCACATCCATTCATCACTATCGAAATTCTTCATTTGGAATATTGTCATCAATTTGAATCTGATAGAGTTACTGAAACGATGAACATCAATATAAGTGTAAGGAAGCACTTATTAAGAGCAGAGCTGTGTTAAGATTGAGATGTAGTAGATGAATTATTGCTTGCTGTTACTCAAGTATTTCTGTATCGATTGCACTACATAACTCAATCCGCAATGTGCAGAAACTATTGTAGGTGCTATTTTAATTATGCTAGTATGTAAAGTAGGGAAGTATGTTTTGCCCAGACGATGTAATATTTTGGTATTCCTTGTAAAATTATCTTTTCCTCTCGGCAAGGACAGACTCTGATCAGTAGCCTTTCATCTCTACATTGCTGGTTGAGACAGGAAAGAGACGATTCTCTCACCCTACCACTCTTAATGAAGTCATCCAGTGACACAGAGACAGAGAGGATACCCCTGAGCCCCAATGAGTGTATGGATGGCTGCATACCATTGTACAATGGGCATGAAAAAGAGCAAATCTCCCAAGAGGAAGCCTATTGAAACCCCAGGGGGCCTAGAAAGTGAGCTCTCCGCATTATTATTCCAACACGATGCAATTCAAGTATCCTCAAAAGTGTCACCAAATGGCACTGCTGGGATTTCTCGAACACTAGTTCGCACCCCACCAGGATGGGTGCTAAGCTTGTGCTAATTGAGAGCGTGTAGCACAGATGCTCTCCTCCGGGTGAGGGGGAAAGCGGAGTGTGATGACGCAAGCTGTTTCCCACATTTTCTCTAAATAATCCCGCAGATCTTTGATAGAGCCATCATTTTTTGAAAGATGCTATGTACCCTCTGTCCGCTGACTGACTACTTAGAAGAGAAATGATGAGGATTGCAGATGAATAAACAGATGAAGTAGAATTTTATTACCATCAAAGTCATCAACTCAGTCAAAGAGTACAGAACAAAGCTCACAAATGCAAGACAGGACCTACAGGTGACCACTGGTCCTGGCAAACATCACATCTACAAATACACCTGTAAGTGCATGGCAAAATGAACAGACATGGAATACTAAATACAGTGAGAAATGAATTGGAAAAAAGCATTGCTTTAAATTGTGTAACAGTATTTAAACAGTATTTATTTGCCATCTAAACAAAGAGAACGGACTACATGAAATAATCTATTCACATAAAAAAAATCTGATATTCTTCTGTTTAAGCATCTCGTTAAAATCTAAATATTTATCTTAAACAATGCAAGAAATAATATAGTGGTACATACAATCTGAATGATTGGAGTGTCTACCAATCTACCTTAGCACAAATTAAAAGGAGATACATGTATAAACAAAAGACTCTGCAACAACAAAGTCAAACTTGAGATTCTACGGATAATAAATGTGATCAGCTTTATCCAGAGCCCCTTTTTATCTGAGGTGCACTTTTTCATAGAAATTCACAGGTGTTCACAGTAAATACTCTTGACAACAGATTGGGTAGAGTCAGACAAAGTGGCCGAGCACAAGCCATAACATATTATACTTTAATTATATCATCTAATAATCGTATTGACAATGTGGCCGCTGTCTTTGTGACCAGGGAATGAGGGCCCGTGGTTCAGTGCGTGTTAGCACAGGAAATCATGTGGGGACTCACAGGCCAGAGGAGCAAATATGGTCTTATTCGCCCTCCCCCACACACACACTTATCTGACAGCAGCCATGTGTTAGTTAAGTGGCCCTGATGGGCCTGACAGCTGGTAAGGACTAAAGACTTTTACTTACAGGTACATGGACTGTATCAATAGGACACCAGGAATCACAGTTTCTGCAGCCAGTCGAATATTGCTCAATTTCCTCTAGAGTGATTACAGAGAAGTCCTTCTGTAGCTCATTATTAATGCTCGAGGGGATCAGTGACAGGAAAGGATAGATCATTATTACTGTTTATCAAGTATAAGCTGAAAAGTCTATAGAAGAAACAAATGAGAGTAAAAAAAAACAAAAATGAAAAAACCAAAGCAAAAAGAGATATGGAAATAAAAAATATAAATAAATAATAAATAAATAAACAATAAGTTCAGAAATACAGGTCAGCAAAGCTGAGTTGGTGAAGATGACCCTAGTTACCACAAGGTCAAAAATGATGCATGTCTTCCCTTGAAAGCCGCATGTGGTCAGTTAATGCACATTTTGTTTTACAGTTACAACCAAATATTAAGACATATGTGGCATTTGAGTCAATGTCCTAACACACAGGACATGATTAAACCAAAGTAGATACAAGTAGATGGAAATCTAGCAAAAGAAAAACCAATTTCTGTCATATGATGGATAAAGACGTTTCTAAAAAAGTAAAGCTACAAATTAATTTGGATGCATAGAACTGCTATGTAATGAAGACTGTTTTTTTCCCATATAACCTACATTGATAGCAGGGGCGCTAAATGAACAGTAGTAATAGACAGCATCATTTATAGAATGCTTTTGAAAAGAACATTGGCCTCGACATGGCTTGTGGCAAGAGGCGAGGGTTCTGTGGCCTACGGTAAGACAAGGTTGGCAGTAGCGCATCTTTATCCACCAAGTGGCTGTAAATGTAAAATGAACAGCAAAAAGTGAGAATGCATGCTGTTTTGGCTACTTCTACAAAGGTCTCTATGTACAGAATCTTTACACTTACAGCTATGAGGTTCTTTCCTGAGCAGGAAGTTAGCAAAGGAACATAGTGTTTGTGTGTGTGCTTATGTGTGAAGCTGCCTAGTTCAAAATACAGTACTGGGCATAATAACTCCCAGTCACCAATCTCACCATTGTTTAACACACAATAACTGGTTAGTGTAGACAGATAAGAAAGATAACCATATTTCCCCAGTGACGGGAATATGTGATCTTCTCCATGTGTGAGGACCAGCACTTACTGAGTATTACGGTACAAGGTCAAAATTTCAGAAGCAAAACTTTTCTACTGATTCTAAGAACAAACACTGTAATTGCAAAAGTGGCAGAGAGAAGTTTCCCAAGTCTGCTCATTAAAAAGAATCAAAGCCGTTTTCAGCACAATTATGTCTTCCTATATTCTCTTATCACTAAGAGAAGAATCAGAAAGAAGACTTTAGCCATAAGCCACAGTTTGACAGCAAATCTGTTTTTGCCCCTAAAACTCAAGTGTGTGGAGATTTATATAATCTGACAAAAAAACACTGGAGGGTCAGTGAAAAAAGACACATGTAAAAAGAAAGCCAGCACTCAGGAAAGGTAGCACACAGCCTCCATGAGATGAAACTAATGCTGCAAGTGAGAGAGAAGCAGAGTCAGTGTCACCATGCTAGCAGCTAATGTACAGTGTGCAGGAGTTGGTGGGGACTGCAGAGGTCACACAGGGAGGGGTGGGAGGGGGTCTAACCCTGCTCGTCCCCGGCCTCAGTGGCTGCATGGAGAGCAGCCGAAGCTTCTCCATTACAACGCAATGTGGGCACAGCCTCCTGCGGCGCCGGGCTCGGTTGCTGTGGCTCAGCGGCTGAGGCTGCCACCCCGGCTCCAGCCTCTGGTGCCGGTTGACTTATCTCCGCTCCGGCAGGGAGCTCTGTGACAGAAGCGGGCGTTCCCTCGGGTGTCGCGGCAGATGAAGGTGCGGAGGGGTCAGTGGCAGCCTGGGGAGCTGTGGTGTCTGCTGGGGCACCAGTTGCTGGGCTGGTTGCCCTCGAGTCACTCTGCTCAGGTGCTCTCAGTCTCTTCATGATGGTGGTGACCCGCACAGCTTTCTATAGCAGGAGGGAGAACAAACTGAACTCAAATAGGTGCTGTAACCTTAAAACTCTCATATTAATGCCTTAACTGTTATACAATAAGGCACTACTATACTTCCCTGTTTAAGGACCGTACAACTATTGTTGGACTTTGTGAAGAAGAGCTTCCTGGAAGAGAGAACAAAATGGCTTACCTTCCATTTAGCTCTGGCAAAGTTCTTCTCAATTTGTGCACACACATTTTCCTTGATGTTCTTATCTGAAGCTGCACCGCCAGAGATCCTGTTGTAGAAAATGGTAAAAACACAACACAGAGCTTTATACTCCCCCTATCTTTGAATGTCACAGGCTACTGCACACAGTATTACTCAATTTGTTGTTCATTTTATTGACTGGCAAACTTTTGCAGGAACTGTTTAACCTTTAAGGATTATTCTGGTCATTTTTCAGCTTGGGCCTTTTTCTCCAAGTTTTTGCCACTTCACAATCGATTTGTGTTCAAAATGTATAGTTTGCTCGAAGTGCCTAAGATACACCTAAGCAGGACCAACAGTCAAACTGAGAAAGTGATTAATACATGCCTTTTTAACACAATAATCTGAGTACTGAAATATCCTACTCAAGTCGGTGTACTGTTACTTGACTGAAATGTACTCAAGTAAAAGTAAAAGTATTTGTGTAAAAAATGACTCAAGTAAAAAGTAGCTCACTTAAAAAGTACTCAAAGTAAAAGTTACTTCCGTGTTGATTTTTATAATAAACACATTTTGCCAAGGTTACCTTACACATGCATCCCATGCTTATTGTGTAATATGTAGCCCTCAGCTCCCAGTTATAAATAGACATCAGGGGTGTGTTCAGCCTCGACAAAACGTAGCAAAACTTTTATTTAAACGGAAATGGTGGTGCCTTGAATACCCTGTTGTGTATGCAAGCCACTGCACTGCACTGCCTTTTTTTAAGATGGCGGTGTTTATATACATGTTGCTGCTGATTGGGTAACACCTCCAACACACCCACCAAATGAGACAAAACATACCTCAAAGGCTGTTGCACACCGTTTCACACCGTTTTGAGGAAACATGTCGCTCAAACCCGGAAACCGTAGCAAAACAGTGCACACAATTTTCAGATTGAACGTGCTTCAGAGCTTCCACACACATGGCCAGTCAGAAACACAGCCTCTGATTGGTCAACAGACTCAAACCAAGGTATTGTGGCTGCCAGTAGACAGCTTAGAACAATAATAACAAAAATCGATAAATAATTACAGAAGACATTCACTGTCGGATTTATAATTATGGATCTCCAAAAATACACTGCAGTTCGAGGCTGGATTACAAAGCTTCTGAAAGGGATACGATCGCACCGGAGCCCTTGTTGGCAAGGCACAACAGTTAGATTCTGGGCAAAAAAAAAAAGTAAGTCTCTAACATAAAGCGTTCGCTGATGCATGACATTTTGATCTGGATGGCTGATTTTTGATGCGATGCATTTGATAGGCTGGCCCAAGTCACTTTTCCCGTTGATCATTTTAAAGCAAAATGAAATAATTTACTCAGTAACGGATGGATGTACAAATATAGCAAACTACTTTACTTCATTAAAAACATACGTAAGTAAAAGTAAAATTACTGTTGGGTCTTGTCTAGCCTCACCATGTGTGAGGGACAAAAGAAAGGCCTACCTGGAAAGGCCAAAGCCTTCACTAAGTTGCTTGACTGAGAAACAAAGAACAAACAATAGGAAGGTGCCAAGCCGACACAGCCGTTTATTCCTGAATGTGAAATTGAGACGAAATCTTGTTTGAACCCAACATAAGATCTCAGTTGAATCTAAACAACGGACTCCTATTGGACGAGACGTGCGAGACAGCGCATAAAATCTCGGAAGACAGCTATGATGACGCCAACTCTATAAAGCCTGGCACTCCACACTGCTCGTTGCCATTCCACAGTAACCCCTTTACAAAAGGAGGCGCCTTACGTCTTTTCCACAGTAAACTCTGTTTATGACAGGAGGTGCATTAAATCTTTCTCCACGGTAACTCCCGTTACCACAAGAAGACTCTTTTCACGTGAACTTTAATTTCCCTAGGAAGAGTCTTAACTCGCTGGACGAGAAAAACAGACTATTTTGTGTTTGCACTTTTGGATCCTGATCGTTTACTCCCCATTACATTATTAGGAAACACTCCATAAACTTTCATTGTTATGCGGATGATACCCAGTTATATCTATCGATCTAGCCAGATGAAACTAATCAGTTAGCTAAACTTTAAGCATGCCTTAAGGACATAAAAACCTGGAAGACCTGCAATTTTTTGATGTTAAACTCAGACAAAACTGAAGTTATTGTACTTGGCCCCAAACACCTCTGAGACATATTATCTAAAGACATAGTTGCTCTAGATGGCATTGCCCTGGCCTCCAGCACCACCGTAAGGAACCTCAGTTATCTTTGATTGGACTGACTTCTTTCACCTACGCAACATTGCAAAAATCAGGCACATCCTGTCTCAAAATGATGCTGAAAAACTGCATGCATTTGTTACTTCTATTTTTTTTTTGTTCACTCTCACCGCTTTCATAGTGTTGTTTTCAGCCACAGCAAGCAGCTGTTTTCAACGAAAAAGCTCTAAAAACCCACTGTTCACTACCTGCTCAGCACCAAACAGCAGACAGATACAGTTAACGACTAGCTGGTGAACATAGTGGAGCATTTAGCAGCTAAAGAACCAGATATTTCCCTCTGGAGTTGATAGAAACCAAAAACAGAGCTAAAAGAGAGTGAATGCCAGGTGGCCAGAAACATGGCTGCAAGCGAATGCTATTGTTGCTCCGTAACTGCTGGATGTGTAAATAAGCACCTGCTAACAAGTTCATCATATCAACTTAAAAGGTTTCCCAAGTAGCCAAAAAATTTGTTCTTGCAGCTGTGCAAGTGTGTTAGCATGCTAACATTTGCCAATTAGCACTAAACACTGAATGTCATGTGAATGTCATTAGTTTTTCAGGTATTTGGTCATAAACCAAAGTTTTGGACAAAGTGAAATTTTGACCTGATGATGGCGTTAGGTAAAAAATCAAGGCATTACTAAAGTTAGTGTGGGGAACATGAATGTCTTTACCAAATTTATTGGCAATCCATCCAATATTTGCTAGTTCAATAGAAAATTTCATCCTGCTGGTAGCACTGAAGTAAAAGTTATTGGATCACCAAAGTCAGTAGTACATTGTCTGGGAACCATGAATTTGTACAAAATTGTGTGCCAATTCATCTGATATATGTTTCAGACACTACCATCTCTAGAGCCACGCTGCTAATGTGGCAAGCAGCTTTGGTTTACTGTTAAGTAAAGCATCAATATTGTTGCTACAGTATGCCTGCTCTATAGGAAAAGTGCAATGAGATAATTTCTGTTATAAATTGGCACTATATAAATAAAATTGAATACAATTGAACTGAACTTGCAGCCTACAGGCGGATCATTATTCTGAACAGTGATCTGCCTGTTAAAGTGAACTATGAACTTTCTCAGTGTGATTTTAAGGGACACATCAAACAAGAAAGAAAGTCTGCTCTTTTGCAGCTGTTCTGATTCCATTAATACAGTCTGATCATACTGTTCTGGTTCAAATGGTCTGCACAACGAATCAAAGGTATGCCACCTACCATTCATGGTTTATGGCCTCCTGGGCTGTCAGTCTCTGGTCTTGATCCACCTCCATCAGACGAGCAACCAGACTCTTAGCTGTCAGAGAAAAAACACACAGAGGAAACTCAACAAAAAAGGGTTTGTTCTCTTGATGGATGGGAACATAAATATGACATGTTTGGCCACTCTAGAGGTAAAGCTGTCATTGCGTTCCTTCACAGTGTAAACTTTCTCTTTGAAGTACCTGAATCAGAGATGTCATCCCAGTACGGAGAGTCAAACTCATAATCGCCTGCCAGAATCTTTCTGAATAGGTTCTTGTCATGGTTTTCATAATCATCATCATCAGTTTCATCGTAGAAAGGAGGGTTGCCTGACAGCCTGAGGTAGCAAAGGAAAAAAGAGCATCAGAAGTCAAAAAACATCTACATACCATATTTAAACAAGGCCTATTATGACAGAATGGACAATCTAAGATATTATCATCAAAATGATTTAACATGCCACACAGTGACTTTAAATGAGGTGTAAAAAATCCCTGTTTTATGTTTAGAATAATAATCTTCTGTCTTTATGTTTTATGTCACAACTTACAGTATGTACATGATGACACCTGTTGCCCAGCAGTCCACAGGCCTGCCATATCGCTGTCTGCCAACCACCTCTGGAGCTGCACAAGAGCACACAAACTTCATCAAAATCTCTGCGAGTTTGAAAGCAACAACAGGCAGCCACATCACATTATCCACTGATCTGCCTGTATATCAATGTCTTATTTGCCACTTGGTAAATATATATATTCTCACCCAGGTACTCTGGTGTCCCACAGGGGTCTTTGATCAGTCCGTTCTCCAGCTTGGCAAGATGGAAGTCGCTGATGACTATTTTAGAGTGCTTCAGGCGGTTGTAGTAAACCAAGTTCTCCAACTAAAATATAGCATATTACAATGACAACGGTTAATATAATATTCATGTTTAAGGTCTTTCATTTTCATAGTTAATCATCTAGTGAAAATTTAGGAGGTTGAATTTCAGTTGTGAGATCATTTTTTGACAGAAATATAATGAGAAGATTGATAACATCTAAAAGTTTATTTATCCAGTGCATATTAAAACGAATGAAATCAAATGAGAGACATTCAGTTTAATTTTGTCATTTTATTATGATTGGACTAAAGCTAAATGCCTCAACCTCAAGAAATGTATCGATTTTCATTTAAGGGAGATTTGAGAGGTATCGAGGTTGAGAAGCTCATCCAGCTTTTGCTATAAAAAGTAATCATATGGCAACCACCTTTTCCTCTATTACTCATTTGTCATCTTGAATCTGCATACTAACAAGATAAGGGCTCTATTTTCGTGAACCCTGTGACGTGGCGCAGATCGTAGTCAAGTGCGCCCTGTCCAGTGCGTCGTTGAAACGTTTTTCAGATTCTAATCTTTATTCCAACACATTTTGATCACTGAATATATCAGCATATTACTGATTCTACAGGATCTCCTGGACATATTTCTTGTTAAAGATGGTTAAAGAATCATATCCTTCACGTAGATTACAGTTTCATTGCTTGGGTTAAGAGTGAGATGCCACCACAGCAATGCCATCTAGTTTACTTCTGCCTACAACTGAGATTAGACTATTCTAAGTCCTGCACTGTTGTAGCGTGTTACCTTGAGGTTTCTGTGAACGATACGTAAGGAGTGGAGGTAAGCGACAGCCTCCAACACCTGGCGCACCACGTTGCTGGTGTCTCGCTCTGAGTAGTAGCCTTGGTCCAGGATCCAGTCAAATACCTCCCTGCCTGTTGCGCTGTGGAAAAGGAAGGCCGTATTGTGTTACCTGTTTGTTGTTGAAAGTTATGAATGTGATTCAATCTCAGCATTGGAAGATTTGCACCGTGTAACTGCAATGTTATCGGTTTAAATCTGACTGGGAACATTTCTGTCATCCCCATTCTCTTCCCATGTTTCCATCTGCTCTCTAGTGCCAACTATTCAGGCAAAAGCAAAACAAAAAAATAAGATTTGGTAATATAGAAACTGATAATAATAATTTTTATTGTATTGTATTTATCATGAAATGTTAATTACATTGTTCAAGAATACATTTTTTGACAAGATGACATAACACGCCCCACCTGTTGAAGGGAGATGGTTTAAATCTTTTCCCCATAGATGTTTCTTTTGTGTTTGATGATTTTCTTTCTTACCACAATTCCTAAACCCACTAATCAAGTGTCCTCAAAGGACGAGATGAGTATCGCACATTTAGCATATCCATGGAAACGTATCAAATTCTCCAAGAACACGTGCTGATGAAATGGGGAACTAGCAAGCATCATCTGAATACCAAATGAGTAGATTTCAGAGCTGTTCTCATATCTACCAGGCCTCAGGCTACAACAGCTCATTCCCCATGAGTGTATAATCAACATATACAGTTCAGCAGGCCCAAGCGACCGCAAAGACAAGCAGAGAGCCTTTTCCCCAGCTCATCAGGCATCTGAACTCACAGTTCAAGGAAGAGGAAGTACTCTTTCTTGGTCTCGAAGACGTCCACCAGTTGGAGAATATTGGGATGCTTCACCCTGAGGAGATGTGTCACAAAGCACAAGACAGAGAGAGAAAGAGAGAATGATATCAGGAGTCATATAGGAGATGACGTCTGCATCAGATATTCAGTTGGAGGAATAATGTAAAGTCCTGCTTTAATTCCCATGAATAACACACTATAGTAGTCACGGAGGCCAAGAGAGGGAGCAACCACGAAGAAAACAAAATTAAATTGCAAAATGTAATCAGTTAACTTTACTTCACATCACTGGGATGTGCATGCCCAACTGCCTATGCATAAATAAACAGATTTATGTAATCTGATGCATCCATTTGGGCATAAAGACAACCATGCCGTGCTCACTATGCCTTCAACAACCACAGCACCAGCTGGGAAACTTTATGGTGAATTTGGCCCATAAAGGTACAATACTTGAGCCTATAGAGTGTTGTTATTATCCACTGAAACCCCCACTGATGATTACAGAAGCAGTGCACATCCGTTATTGAGGTTTCTAAACTGTAATGTTCAGAAGAATATCCATGGTTTGAAAGGCTTCTTATAAAGAAATCACACCTTCATCTTCATCGTGCTCCACTGCTTCGCTTGCTGTCAGCGACAAATTGTTTGATAAGGCCCAGGTTATGCTAATGTGGGTTTTACTGGAAAGTTAGATAATCACAGAGAAGCTGAATAATGATGTCTCAGATAAACAAGACTGTTAGAAACAGTGGCTGTGTAATCACTCAGCAAAATGAGGTTGACTTTTCCTATTAAAGCAAGCATCAAGATTTGTTTTCTTTTTTGTTTTTGTTTTCATAAATTGTAGTCTGCGGAATTAGTATTTAAGATGATGAAACAGGGAAAACAAGAAACAAAGAACTTGACAGTCTCATCACAAACCTAATAATGCACTAGTTAACACAGAAATTTAGACTGCAGAGAACATTAACCACAATGAATAACTTACATCTTTAAGATGAGGATCTCATTTTTCGCAGCCTTGCGGACTTTCCTTCCATCCTTTTTCAGGAACTTTTTACATGTGTACATTTTCATTGTAGTTTTGTCCTTGGCTCTGAATATCTCACAGAACTCCTCCCTGAAAAGAAGCATTTAATGGCATTTCAGGTTTATTTACAGGGATTCATGCTGCCTTTAAATATGGTCGTGTTAACCGTGTTCACGAGAAGAGTACGTATGACAGCCCGCCCCCCGAAATCTCTGAATTCACGAGTTGTGACGTGTTTGGTGATGTTTTCAGAAATGACGGAAGCCATGGAAGTTCATTTTTCAGTGGATGGTAAGTTTATATATTGTAATTCTTTGTAAATCTAATTCCTTGTTCCTCCACAAGGCGTTGAAATAATCAAGACAAGAGAACAACGAGGAGTCATTTGGCGTCCATGTTGCCGTTGCCCAGCAGTGGTGTTCTCACGACTTACCACTTGAACGCCAAGCATATCCCATGTCGTAACCACGAGCTCACGAGTTCCATTTGAAGGCAGCAAGAATCACAGATCATAATGCTTTCTCAAGAAAAGATAAAGCATCTTCCAAAAGTCTGTATAGATGATGTTGAACTCTACAAGAAGCTGTTGCGATACTCACGATTTAACAATCTGACCCAGGTCATATTTATCCGTCACGTCCGAAGGATTATTATAATCCTTCTTTTCCCCGATTGTTAAACAGCCAAATGGCATGGCCACTCCTGACCTGTGGTAAGAGACACAGAGAGACAGAAGAGGGAGAGAATGAAATGAATAAGAAGACAGCGATAAGACTTTCATCAATCTATCAGGGTGTAATGTCCTGGTGTCCCACTTAGCTTATGAGTTCTCTTCAATTTGGCGTCACACATCATTACACTGAATGATGACTTGGCAAAAAAAAAACTAAAAAACGTGGCCCTCTCTCAGTCATAAAGAATTACTCCAGTAATGCTGAGAAAGCCTTTCAAAAGTGTGAGAGGTAAAGAGCCACCAGAGGCAGTATCAATGCAGTGGATTGTTTCACTTAATGTGACAGAGCCTTTCATGAGTATGCATTAATAACGGGCAGAGCCATAGAGGGATCTGCTGCGCAGGCTCAGCTTTATGCTAATATCTAACTTACATAACTAATAAAACAGCAAGGGGAATGTTTTTTGCAGTGAAGCAAAAGTGTTGACTGAATGTACCAGTGCTTCTCTGTGGGGTGCAAGTTACAAACCATAGGGGTCAGGGAGCAGATGTAGTAGCGGCTAATATGGTCCGAGAACCCATGCGAGGCAACCGCAGCAACAAGTGAAGCATTTCCAATCAAGAAAGGGAGCCAGCAATTACAGGCACAGCACCCCAGGACTCCGAAAGGAATTAACATACTTTACTAGCTCTGCATCAACACCTACAGTAATTGCAGTGCAGCCTCTCTGTGCCTCTCTCAAACAGCATGGAGTGAAATTTGAGACCAGCCTTTGCTACTTTACTGCAGGTTTTTGTTTAATGAGAATTAAAGGTTGTATAGTCAGTTTATTTGGAGTTGTTATTTTTGTGTTTCAAGGGAAAAGAAGGGATTTTTTTTTAAATTTCTTTCCCTGCTCTGCACAGTCAGGAACAGAGATACCAAAACAAGTAGGAAATTAACTGTTTTTAGAGTGTGACACAATCAAACTTTCATCCTCCCCTGCACTTCAGACAGTGTTTTTGTGGTCTGACTTAGGCTACCTTTGGGGACACATTTCAGACTAAAGAGCTTAGTTAAGTGGGGACGGCTTGTCCATTTGGCTGTGTCAAAAGCTGTGTCCCCAATTGGAAAAAAGCTGATTTTTGGGTCAGCGGTTAAGGTTAGGGTTAGGTACAGTAAGTAGTGGTTCTGGTTAGGATATGTAGGGCAAGGCAAGGCAAGGCAGTTTATTTAGAAAGCACATTTTCTACACAGAGGTAGATTCAAGGTGCTGTACAGAGAAGCCAAAAACAACACAATTCAAAGTTAATAATAATAATAACACAGTTCAGAAACATTTAGTTAAATTGCTTGAGAACAATAATGTTTTCAGTCTGGATTTAAAAACTTCAATGGATGGGGCATTCCTAAGGCCATCAGGCAGTTGGTTCCACTGTGCTGCATAATAACTAAAAGTGGCTTCTCCTTGTTGAGATTTTGCCATGGGCACCACTAGCAGTCCACTCCCCAACGATCTAAGAGGCATATCAATTATATATTTAGGGCCAGTTCCATGTAAAGATTTCTAAATAAGTAATAAGACTTTAAAATCAATTCTGTGGCTTAATGGCAACCAGTGTAGAGATTTAAGAACCAGGGTGATGTGGGCTGTCCTTTTGGTTTTTGGTACGAATTCTTGCGGCTGAATTTTGGATAAGTTGCAAGTCTTTTTAGCAAGACCTGTCAGAAGTCCATTGCAGTAATCAATTTTGCTGGAAATAAAAGCATGAATCAGTTTTTACAGATCTTGTTTTGTCATGAGGTCCCTGACAGTGGATGTTTTCAAGGTGATAAAATGCCAATTTTGTTATTGCTTTTACATTATTGTTAAAACACCAAGGTTCTTAACCTGCTCTTTTGTGTTTTAGTGCCTTGTTTTGATTCATCTGATGATGAATCTGATAACAATATATCAGCAGATTTTTTTAATTAAATGGATCCCTTTATTTTAAGTGAGCAAGATATGTACTAAGCGGTCCCGCTTAGTTATTTTACAGTTGAAAAATAAAAGGGTCACTGCTCTCTGGTGGACGAACTATGTAATGGTGTTTCTAAAGCTATATTTTGTGTTCTGCATTAAGGGGTTACAGTGTAGCTAAGGCGGCTATGTACATAGGCTCAGTAGCTACTCAGTAGGCTACGCAACAGCTGACGATCACCTCGTCAAAAATTTAACTACAGCAGCTACGAGCTACCATATGGGGCTGTGTTGGGGAGTAGTGGTGATACATGTAGCAGTGCTACTAGTTTAATTGCCTTTTCCAGTAGCTGTTGGGTAGCTTAGCTATTTTCAAATTCATAACGTTTTTAGTAGTAAACTATGTTTTTCTGCTAAGAAGTGGGAAAATGCCAACCAAACCAAACATTATGTAGTTACATTTTATTTTCTCTTGAAGATTAAAAAGCTCAGAAATTATTGAAATATTTCTAGACCACCCATGCAGATTCTGCACCCACACTTCCCCGTCTTCTGTTTCAGGTTAGAATCAATCAAGCGGGATGATTTGACAGTGTGAAGCAGAGAAAGAGTGGGACCGACAGCCGACCTGAGCAATAGCCAGGCAACCAGCGGTGACCCCAGGAAGTTACTGCTCCCAGCCAAGAAAAAGAATGGTACATAACCACCCATGAAACAGCGAATTGTTGTTTTTACAATTTGCTTTTTGTATGGATTTAAAAAAACAGATGTAACATGTTAATTGGTGAGCTTAAGAGGTGCTGGTAGGCAGATTGTGTTACCCTGAGCCAGGCTAGCTATTTCCCCCTGCTTCCAGTCTATGGAGAGATATAATATGAGTGGAATTGATCTTTTCATCTAGCTCTCTGCCAGAAAGCAAATAAGCGCAAAATGTTGAACTATTCCTTTAAATAGTTCCAATGAAGAGTAGCTTTATTTTCAAAGTACCTTCCCCAACACTGACGTGGGAACCACAAAAAAAAAGCATAAAATCAGATTATACTACTTCAGACATATCTTTGGCATTTCTGTACTGCAATTTATAGCCAATTTTTCAGTCGGGCTCTACTATATACATGATTGATTTTGTTTTATTAAGGGATTTTACAGGTCCAGTGTGTAGGATTAAGTGGCATCTAGCATTGGAATTGCAGTTTGCAACCATTTGAATACCGCTCCCCTCACCCACCCAAGTGTGTAGGAGAAACTACGTTGGCCACGAAACTCGCGGAAAAAGCGAAAGGCCCTATCTAGAGCCAGTGATTGGTTTGTCCGTTCTGGGCTACTGTAGAAACATGGCGACCTCCGTGGAAGGGGACCCGCTCCCTCAGTAGATATAAACGGCTTATTCTAAGGTAATGAAAACACAACAATTCTTATTTTCAGCCGATAATACACTAATGAAAACATACGTATGTTTATTATATTCCATTTCTGCCAATAGCTCCTCCTAAATGTTACACACTGGACCTTTAAGTCTGATTGCAAACACATGACTCTTACTATAGAACTAATCACACATGGTCATCGTTAGGGCTGGGGGATATGGATAAAATCTTCTGTCATGTTATGTGTCAGGGTTTATATCGCAGTCTCAATATACTGTATGTCATGATATAGTACATTTCCTGAAATGCAATTAAGAAACCATTTATAGATAAAGTGGGAATGGCTGGACCCTTCAATGATGTAAAAATTCTATAAATTCAATAATGCCTACAATGGCCAATACTGCCACTACATATTAAATGGATACATATGTTGGTACAAATGGCCAAATCTTTTATATCTCTCTTAATAAGCATATCATACTATTGACCAACCGTAGACATCATGAGATTTAACACTAAACAAACACGTGATTTTATTACTAAATGCTTCTACATGTGACTAAATTTTTTTTCAAAGAAAATAGCTTGCATAAAACAAAAAACAAAGAAAAAAGCAAGTTTGTGATTAAATGTTCTTCTGGTTCAAATCCCTGGACAGATTTGGGCAATCTGCAGGGAAAACAGTTGTTGCCTCTTTCTATCACTATCACTGATACTACTACAGTACATATTACTCCAGTAACGCTGTTCAGGCGCCTACCATACAACACTGCAGCATTACTGACTAGTTCTGAACTGGTGTGAATATTCTGCATGTGAAGCTGCATGAATGTAAAGCAGGGCAGTGCTGAAATACGATTGCGCCACAAAATTTTTCCAGATGAATAAGGGGTAAAAAATATTTATTTTCTAGCCACACAACATCCATCTGTGCAGACAGTCTGGATGATGGATGTCCACATGTAAATGAGCACACCCAGCATGAAATATAGCGTTATGGGTAAGAAGGGCAATCTGTTCACTGTAGCTCCGCGAACTGACTCGTAATCCAATCTAAATGAACATGGCACATCTCAAATTGCTGAGAGAAAATTGTGCTCTGCTCTCTTTGAACCTCCTTTTCTCATCTGAGGCCCAAGTCTGTGTTGTGTAGTCAGTGTGAGGGGCTGACCTTTCCTGGCTCCCTAGCTCTCACTCTCGCTCTCAAGATACTGTACATGTATCTCTGTGGTAAATGCTTTGGCTCAGTAAAATGTTATGATGAAAAGAAGAAGGGAAAGTCCTGCAGGGCCAGTGGCTTAAACGGAGGTAATTCTGAGTAAGTCTGGCAGAAGGAAGACATTAGCTAGCATGTCAGGAATAATCCATATTATGCTAGAAAACATTTATATTCTGCAAGCAGCTGTAACAGTCCACAAGAGAGTCGTTGCATTGCAGAGAGGGAAAATAGTCTGGAGAATAAGAGAGTGAAATTCTGATGATGATGATGAAATCTAATACATCTAATGAATAAATCTAGCTAATAAACAGAACCTTTGTGTTTTTGGAAAAGCTTTGTGAGCCCTTGGAGACATTTATTTTACAGGTTCATGATGAACCCGTAAAATAAAAGGCGGACTATGGAGACATGAACATTCGTACAAAGTTCCAAAGGCAGATTAGTTCAGCAAAAACCTAAAAGTACTTCCTCAAAGTATCTCAGTCAGACTCAGTCAGACTCTCCCATTAAAAAAAAAAAATGTGTGACTTACTGTAAGAATTTGTGAAGCATTTCAAGTGAAAAGAGCAGGATGCTGGCCATATCATATAACAGAGGCTGCATAATGGGCCTACTTGGACTGACCACCATCAGCAACATTCAAGCATTATCACCCAATATTCTGACTGTTATCTGCCCTGTGGGAGCACCAATCAATGGCTCGAGATGCTTCATGGCCCAGAGTGCGACCTACATCCTGCCGGCTAGGCCAGCGTGGGCCATATCACCACAGATTTTCTGCAGATGCAGTGAAGATTTACAGGACGGAAGATGGATAGTGATCAAGATCATGGCCACATTAGGCGAGCGCAGCGCCTCCTCTAGCCAGGCGAGCCAATGAGCAAATTAGTTTTTCTTGTTCCTGTAGAAATCGATGAGAAACTCTTGTAGCATTTGTGTCTGGGCAAAGTTTAGGATTAGGCTAAATGCAGCGCTTATGTGCTCTGTGTCAAGACTTTTTAACGCAGCAGTAAGGGGGATTATTTTACCTGCTGCTATGGTATAATGTTGGGCAATGCCTCGGGGAAATGGCTGGTATCTCTTTGGTATGGTAAGCCTTTACGTATGTGAGTGAGCAGCCGTTTGCACTAATCGCACCATGTAATTCCACAGAGACGGAGAAGTGCTTCCTTGTTTTTGGAAATGGGGTTAGGGTTTCATATGCTGTTTAGTTTACAACTCTGTCTCTGTCCTTCTATCACCCCTTCCTCCATACCCCTCCTCTGGCTCAGCAGCCGCTTAATGAGGATGCACAGTAAAGATCAGACCCCATGCATCACACTTGTGCTGACTGTAGGCCATTACAGATTTACTGACGTGAACCTAAGCAGTGCTGAGCCTCAACAGTCATGTAGAAACTATATTTTACACAGACAACATTCACCTGACCAAGATAAAAAAAAAATATGATCAAATAAAATGTGCTATATTCATTGTACATAATTTTGATGGATGAACAGTTTTCACTACATGTTCCTTATCCTAAGGTACACATAACTGAAAACAGAAGAGCTATACAGTACTAATTTGCTTTTTCAAATATGTTTTGGAGGAAACATAATTGCTGCCTGGGTTATGTTCAGTGGCAAAATGTTTTTCAATCCACAAAGTGTGACATTCTTACTCTGCACAAAAGTTTAAGAGATGACGTCAGGGTGGATGGTTGGGCATATATAGCAAAAGACTTTGACATGGAGACTAAGGATAACTGCCAGCCTCTCACATGCTGTTAGGTTTAGGTTACTAAAACACGTGGTTAAGGTTGGGGAAAGATCTAGGTTTTGGGTAAATATTGAAAAAGTCAATCAAGTCAAATCAAGGAGAAAACATTTTAGGGAAAACAAATTAAATACATAGACAGAAATATGTTCCAATATAAACTTTTCCTCATTATGTTTGAATTAAACGCACTCTGAGGTGCATTATGTTTCCTAAGAAACATTTCCTATGTAAAATTAGTTGTATAGGTAGCACTTTATAATAACCATCATTAATACATGGTAAATTGATAGTTAATTAAACTTTAGTTAATAGTTATTCTACCGTTAACAAACAAAGAAATAATAATAATTAATCATGTTTACTAATTATTAGTAATGCTATAATTTATGTTATTTTGTCATTAGTTTGTGTAATATAAAATAATTAGTTTATAAATTATATATTGAATCATAGCTGATAAGCGATGATAACAATTACATTCGGATTACATTAGTAAACTATGTATTAACAGTTTATTGTTGCACACATTAGAACATTATAAAGCTGCAACTGATTATAATACCTTGTTAAATGGTTAATAAATACTTCGTTAAGCATCTATAAACATTATTTAGAGATAGTTAATACTTTGTCAATGGTTAATAATTGGTTTGTAAACCATCTATACACATTATCTGGATGTTATTGTAAAGTTGCACCTGATGTTTACAATACTTTGTAAATGGTTAATAAATACTGTGTAGTGCATCTATAAACATTATTTGGATGGCCATTATAAAATTGCAAAACTTTACAATTGCTTAATAAATGGTTTATAGAGTATATATAAACATTATTTGAATGGCTACTATAAAGTTGTAACTGATGTTCGTAATAGAGCTCAACAGTGAGGTTCTGGAAGTGAAAATCCCATTCGTATTCTGAAAAGAGGATTTTGATTATTAGCCATAACGTTCCATCCAAGGTAGACTTACCACGAGCTATGAGATTGTGAAACGATGGTATGTGCTCCTGTAGAAGCCACACGTCTGTATGATATCAACCTTGTTTTAAGAAAAGCACGTTTTATTCGCAATCTCATGAAGAAGTGCTACACTACCCACAATCCTAAAGTGTTACAGCAACGTCTCTGATTGGTGGAGATAGCTGTTACCATGGAAATGTTTACCGCACCCACGAGCTCGAACCTGCAAACAGCTAGTGAGCTTTCTTTTTTTAAAAACTTTATTTACACACTTACAACAACCTTACAACAGGTTCAGCTAGTGAGTTACTGCTGTCACTGAACTCTACGTTCGTTTACATTACGTTTGCCACAGAGCAACCATGATTTCCCTTTATGACATGCTGCCTTTTTTTAAAGAAACACAATAATAATGATGAAGGTTAAATTCAAGAAGAAGTGCGCTACTATTGTCAGGTTGGAAAGGTATCATTCGCAATGGTTTTATGGGATGTTCACTCTTAAAATGAGTGAAGGACTGTCCACAGTCTTGTACCTTTTTTTCCATTTTCCAATCTTTTTTTTTTTGCTCCGAATCAAATGTTTTATGATCACGATTCATCTCATAGTTGGTTGGCTTGGTTCCAGGCTTAAAACTCTTTATATAAGGATTTTCTGAAACGTCAGTGGAGTGAATGAATGGGGAAATTCACTTCCGGAACCGCAGCCGGTAAAAAAGTGGGCGGTCACTGTTGAGCTTGATACTTTGTAAATGGATAATAAATGCTTTGTAAAACATATATATTATTTAAGTGACTGTTATAAAGTTGCAACTGATGTTTACAATAGTTAGGGTAACACTTTATTTAAAGGGGTGTGCACAAGACTGACATGACACCATCATAATCATGACATGACACCTGTCATGAACATGAAGGAGTCTTTATTAATGTTTGGTGACTGTTGTCATTATTGTCAATTATGTCACTTTTAATGCAAAGTTGACATCGTTTGAGATGTCTCTGTTATGACAACTTGACAATGAGGCGTTTTTCGCGAGTTTTGCGGCCACTGTAGTTTCTCTTACACGCTTGGAAGGGGAGGGTGAGGCAAGCAGTATTCAAATGGTTGCAATCTGCAATTTCAACGCTAGATGCCACTAAATCCTCCACACTGCTCCATTAAGTTGTTTACTTGCAGTGAAAGCGGTTTAATATTCAAAACCAAACGGCAAAAATCAAAAATCTAATACTAAAAGTTCTTATGGGATCTTTTGGTGGGAAAGGTAAGCAGGGAATGGTATTTGTAATTGGTAAAAACTTTCAACTTTAAATTTGAAGTGAGCATTTTCTCACAGTACTGTTCTGTGTTGAGTCCCCTAAACACACTCCATTCTTGCGTGTTGTGGACAAGCTAGTAATTCTGTTTTGACAAGGCTCAGCTCAGCCATTTAAAATATCATCTCTCCCTCGCTCTGTCGCTCAGTCTTTCCCTCTGTTCCTGGGGATTGGTTGGAGCCTCAGCCCCACAAGGACAGACACTCTAGTTATTACGACATTCATTTTCTTTCATCCCTGCTGATCTCCTGGGATTGCCCAAGAGACTGCGATAGCACTTTGCCTTCAGCTGAAAGGAGAAGATAAGGTCAACACAGATGGGCATGGCGACTATTGTGCAAGTCTTAAAAGAGAACAGTGCGAGAAAGATGCTCAAATGGTTGCCTCCCGCTGTCTCTTCCTGTGAAAAACGGTGCAAGGAAACTATGCTTATTAAACTGGAAGCAAACATAAGAACTGGAGGATGATAGAAAACAAGAAAACAAGTTATTGTTGGATTTCTGCAGCTCTGTATTGGCTTGAAAGCCGTTAACTTCGACAATGCTTTTAAAAAAATGCATGGACTACAGTTACAATCAGTAAGGTTTCAATCACACCAGGTAACAGGTTCATTTTGAAAACCAGATAGTGAAGTAGCCCGACTGTGATCGGAGAACTGACACTATGTTCAGGCAGCAGACAGATCAAACCTGTTTTTTTCATATCGGATTTTCTAAGATTCATTTAAAATCCCTCTGACTGTTAATGACATTTTCTGGTTGTTCATAACATATTTGTCATATAAGATCTCAGCTTGTTGGTGAGGAATGAAACTTCATCATTCACCCTGTCTTTAGTAGTTGTTTGTAGCATCTCTTCCATGTGATTTATGATGATGTAAAATACGTGCATGGAGAAAGAGGTGAACAACACTTAAGCCTGATCTGAGAGGTCAGAGATGTGATGTAAATAGAAATTCAAACACAAATGTGTACATAAATGGTGTAAATCTCATCTGACATGACTTGATTTTATGTGATATGTGACATATCAGATGTGCAAAAAATGGATTTTAGCTCCAGGTGTGAACATGGCATTTTGGAGGCAGGACAACACATGGATTTTAAAGACATAACAACACCATAAGTGTTAAACAAATCGTTTTCAAGTCAAGTGTCGACACATAACACATCATAAATTGGCCAGGTGTGAAGGGTGTGCAGGCGTAGGGTAGCCACAGTCCAAAGTAAGTAATTTAAATAACATGGAGGCAGCTCATACAACTAAAACACAACCAACTAATTCATTTAGTTATATAGAAAATGTAATTTTTCACTTGTAGCTATTATGCTCCAAAGATATAACAACAGGCAAATATAAATGCTAATGATTGTTATTGCTTGCGCCTAAGCTGTCTGACTCTGAGTGAACTTTTATTGATGAAGGGCTGAACCAAGGGCCAAGATAACCCAATAGTGCTGAGATTTACTCTATGAACAGTACACTCAAGGTGGAATATTGATGTTATGCTATAAATCTAAAGTACCTCTGACTATGCTGGCAAAATTATAGCGGCGCTGTTCCCTGTATATTTCTATATAATCAGAAGAAATAGGCACCCAAGATGAAGACCAAATCAAAGTACTTTGTATGTATATTATTTCACAGTATACAGTAAAAACTGCATTAATTCAGTGGCGATTCAATGCACCCATGGAAGCACAGAATTCTCAGAAGCTCACTGGGAAAGAAGAAACAACATTCTGCTACATCACACCGCCTCATTACTGCAACTCGCAAGAATTATCTTTTTACATTTGATTTTAAGGGGAAATGGCCTCTTGGAAATGTTGACATAAAAGTTTGCATGCACTGTCTTGGGGGTCTTACCGCACTAATTAAAGTTGCAATGTAGCATATTAGCCTTGCTGTTTCAACCTTTGCAGGGCCAGCAGAGGAGTGTGGAGCTGAGAGGTCTATAACGAGGGGGAGAAGAGCAGAGTAACAACAGCAGACAGGAAGTAAGAGATGGAGAGTTGCATCAGTCAGCAGCATGCGCGGAGCGGGATCAGAATAAAGATGGTGGCAAAGGTTTTTAAAATACACAACTGAATTAATTAATCATGGCTGACAGTCTCCTTTTCCACAGCGTGTCTCACTGGGCCTGTGGTTCGTGTCTTTCTTGCATCGAGGAATCGCTGTGTCCCGGGGCGCTTGCTTAACAGCGTGCTAGGAGCAGAAGCATGTCAGCTCTGGCAGTGCTGTAATAATTACCAGCCTTCTCTCCTCAGCCCTCCTCTAATCCCAATTCAGTGTGCTGCACTGATTGTCGGTGTCTGCGTCAGCCCCACACACATCAAATCTCTCAAGAATTGGGAGGATTGGATGGCTTATATTTTTTTTAAGAGGACTTATTAAAGGTCAGGGACCCTGATCATTCATGCCTTTAGAAAACGATCAGAATCTATGTGCTGTCATTCACTCACAAGAGGGCAACAAGGCTCTGTATTTGACTCATATTGCTGCATTCCTCACTGAATGAGAAAACACTGCAGTGGCTTCTTCGGCAGCAGAGAGGAGCTTAAGAAAACCCTCACTCTTCTCCACTTGACCTCCTTCCCACTTCCTTCTGTCTTCCTGTGCCACCACTCTCTCACAGTCACACTTGGAGCCCCTCTATGGAGAATCATCTGCAGCGACAACACCACAGACTTAATCTTGCACTTTACACAAATCACAAGGAAAATTACAGCCCCCTCTTACAACAGCTTCTAAAGGGGAGGTGAGACTGCACGATCATGTCACATATACTGTACAAGAGTCACAGTTCTATAGTCGATATATTGCCCGCCTTCCCAGGACAAGCAGACTGCCCTTTCTACACCTGCTGCCCACCATACCATTATTTTTCTGCTCCAGAGCGGGGACACAATGCCTGGACTTAATTAGGCAGGAGAGTACACAGGAATTTTTGTTATCAACTACATACAAAGCCAGTGAACAGCTTCTCAGAGCCTGTGTGCATTACAGCCTGAGGAAGCATCATCTCAGAACTGACTAACAGGACGGACACATGCAGTGGCTGCTTTTGGTATATTTTTTTTATATTGTTATTTTATCAGTATACTTTGGCAAAAAAATGACAGAATCAGTACCTACAAACAGCTGACTAGAAGTGACTTTAGCATTTGAAAGGCAATTGTCCGCTACGTCCTGTACCTATGACTGTAACTGTCTTTGGTGTCTTCTTTAATCCTGCCAGCACCAACAGCATTCATCTTACATGTCTGTTTCACACAGGAAATGGTTCTGAGACCTACAGTACAGTACACTAGCCAAAGCACCTCACCAAGAACTGCAAGCAGCCGATTTAAACAAGACAAAAAAGCATTTTGCTACATTTTGTCTGCTTAACGTGAAAGTCATGAAGACAATGTGAATATGAGATGAGCTGTGGTTTTCTAACATCAATTATTAAACCGATTCAAGCTATTAGCTGATGCTGCTACTAGTGCTTGAATGTTAATTGTGGGCTTGACTTGGCTTGCCAGGGGGAGAGGTTTGATTTCCTGCATTTAAAATTTGCTGTATGGAGATTTTTGGCATATGACTTAAATTATTTCGTTCATGGCTTGTGCTAATTTAAAAGTCTGACGCACGCTCCTTTAAACAACTCCATCTTTTGTATTTAACACGAGTAGAAATAGAAAACGAGACATTGTAGTTGTTGTTTTTTTTTTTCCCATTGTGGTTTAGCAGCCTACAGTTTGGAGTTATTTACTAACCATCCATCAGCTAACGTTAGCTTAGCATCAGTGACCGGCACACAGCTCTCCAGTCCCAACCTCAACTGCGCAATTACACCCTCCAACTCTAAACAAAATTAGGTGATTCCTGAATATACTCGTACCCACGGCTAACGTCAGCAAGCCAGCTAATAACACACAGCATGTAAATAAGACAACTTTGGAATTACCATTTGTCCTCTTTTGGTAGGTAGCTGCCCCAACTTTAAGCCTCTGCTGCAAGCTAGCACATCCCGGACCAGACTATTGACTGAACGCAGAGAGATCAATCTGATATTGGCCCATCATCTAACTCCCAGTAAGAGTTGAAATGTCAAAGTAACTAAGCGTTACTGGGATTAGTAACTGTAATGTAAATACTGAATTTGTTTTGAAATTGTAAGCCCTTACACTACTCATTACTGAAAAAAAAATGACACTGGTTATTACTACCAGTATTAAGCTAGTTTGATATTGGTTTTGTAGCTATATGTAACTATAAAATCCCTATGGAGAGAGTATGTGAGAACAAATGCCAGCTTGTTTTGATAAAACAGCTACAGACAATCCATCCTGAGGGAGACAGCGTGTGTGAGCGCATAGACATGAGTGCATGCCTGAATGCACATATACATGTGTGCATTACAGTGTGAATCCATATACTGCACTGTACTATGGACATTTGTGTCCTTTCCTATTTGCAATGGACACAGACACTATTTCTAATTTTAGCCCAAGAAATGTCGCTGCTGACAAAACCCCTGTACCTTTATGTCATTTTTAGTCCGATGCAGGAGAGTGTTGGTGTGAGCGTGGTGAATCGCAACATAAGGTGGTAAGAGCACTTTTTGAATGCCCTAATTACAGACACAGTTCAAAGAATGTATGATGAAAGCAGGTTCAGGGAGGGTGTGAGACTGACTGAGTTAATGGAAGAGTCTAACCAACCTAAACCTGAGACACAACATCTCTGCTGAGAAGTCTGGTCAAGTCTGCCTGACAGTGGTGACCACAACCTAGACAAACAAACAAAAGATAGTTTGGTCCACAAATTTATACTCGTCATATCATTTACTATGTCTGGTGCCTCCATTACTGTACTGTCAACAATAAGAAACCGCTGTATTTTTTTCTGTATATGCGATGTTAAGTGTAAAGTGAATGTATTGATATTTTTACATTTTGGAGCTAAAGTTGTATTTATTTTCATGCAAAAATATGCAGAGTGATTGCTTTTTCCTATGAGCGTGTCCAACGCGGGTCAAACATACGTTGAGTAGACCCACGTCAAACGCTCGTCCGTTGTCTGAAAAGGGTATAATACTGTTCGATTCAGTTTGATTTATATAGCGCCAATTCATAACAGAAGTGATCTCATTGCACTTTTCCTATAGAGCAGGTCTAGACCGTACTCTTTATAATATTATTTACAGAGACCCAACAAATCCCAATAATAATACTATAAGCACCTCTTGGTTTGAGTCCTGTTAATTGGCAGTTCGCTTTAGAGTGTGTAGAATTTGAACATTTCATACAGTGGTAGTATCAAAAAAGACACTGTGGCATAGAGCAATGCAGGCCCATGGATCAGACCCGAGGACACTGAGATGAATGTGCTGAAAGCAACTGCACCAATTTTGACTGTGATTGTCTCATTTTCTACAAACAAAAACTTACACCATTAGAATCATTGAAAAGATGCTATAATCATATACAAGTTAACTCACATAGTGGCTGAAAAGTACAATTTTTATGTTTAAAGATGTTGTGGTAATGTTTTAAATTATTGAGTTTAATTGCTATTTTTCAGCTTATGTCAGTTATAAACCAATATGTGAATTAGCATTAGTCCGATGATCAACTATGTTTCACTATAACACAACCGTAATGTACAATGTCCTCTTTACTCCAAAAAACAGGTCAGTTGTTTACATGAGGAGACCCATGGCTCAGCTTCTCCTCTCCAACAAGCCTTGCACTGCCAATCTCATTAGCTTTCAGTTCCTCTGTGCTGCTTCAGTGGACAGAAACTTTAATTGCCATGCATAAAATCGACATTACATGAAATATTATCATCTAAAGGCAGGGATAAATAAAGTAGGTTTGGTTTTAATGTCGAGCTCACACTAATTGAAAGTCCCCTCGGAGTGCTGACTGTGAAATTGATAGCACAAAAGAGACAAATTATGAGCAGTAAATTCAAGAAAGCACATTATTGAAACTGACAGGAGGAGACTGTAAATTGATAACATTTGAAAACAAACAATACTACACCACAGTGAATCCCTCCCCATTGTGGGATAGCAGCAAACTTGAGGGAAATTGTGTTGCACTAGCTAACCGCAGAAGAAGGCAACCTTAGGCTATAGTAGACTAGTCTAACTCCATATCGTTGAACATGTATGCACTAGTTCACATTCATGACATTTCTGTAACACATCTGGTATTACACAATTGTCTTGTTAGCCACAGCATTAAACTCACTGTACAATAAAGTCTCCTACATTTTAATGGCATCCTCCCTGAGTCCCTGTTCAATAGTTTGTGTGTGGGGGGTGTTAAGAGTGCAGATACATCTTGTAGGTTATTAACACAGCTAGATTTCCAGATGACAGTCACATTACACTGTCCCTGCTGCCTGCCTTCTTGCAAGAGAAGGAGCACATGGCTATACTGTAAGATATTTCAGATCATTAGCTTTCTGTCTGCAATACTATTAGCATATCTTTTCTTGAATGATATCTCTTGATGTTGGAAAGATGCACAATCACATTAGCTGAATGGAGAGACTCCTGCTAGTCCAGAGATGCTGTATGCTCCACCTCTGTCTTTGTCTCATCCACTTCCTGAATCTGCTTTCACCAGTCTCAGCTGTGATAGCCCAGGAAGGAGAAAAGCTAAAAACCTATTATGTCAGTCCTTTATTAGCTCCAGTAGTTGCACCTGTGCAAATGTTTCAAACCTTAAACCTGCAATAACTGTTTTTGGGCCACTTGGGGGCAGTGGAAACAAGTTGTGAGCACTGACATATCAACACCTTTTAACTTGATAACCTTTTAGCAAACTGTTGCTTATCTATACATCCAGTAGTTACAGAGCAACATTATCATTCAGTCATGTTTTGGCCACCTGATGGAAGTCCAATATTCAAGATTACTTAATTTGTCCCAGGGGACATAAAGGCTGTCAAATAAAAATACATACAATTATAGTGCAATAAAAGACATAAAGTGCATAGCACAGATAAGTGCAGACATAAGTGCATTTAAATGCATGCATCACAGCCCCTTATTTCACACCCTCCTTATGTCCTGAGTTTATGAGATTCAGTGATAGAGGGATGAAAGAGTTTTTATACCTATTCAGGTATCGTTCCAGTATGTAATTGGAGCCATGTAGCTTCTATCTGATGGGAGCAGTTCGTATTCTGAATACAGGCCATGGGAGGGGTCTGCGATAATTTTCCTAGCCTGTTTAACTATAGTCTTCTCTAAGAGCATTTGGAGGGAGGGATGCTCCCCCATGAAATTCTGTAAAGTAATAGACTCTCTGTCACAGCATGATAAAATAACAACATTACCCTCTCGCTGTTGGATCGTAGTGCATATAGGATTCACATGGACATTCCAAGACAGATTACAGTCCGTATGTATTTGTAAGAATGAACCTGGGTAACACAAGCGTTATGGACCAGTAGTGGAGAATGATCCCCCCGATGTCCTGGATCAAAAAGTTTGAATTTAATTTAAAGAGTTTAAATTTCCCCGATTTTTCCCCCGAAATGATGAAATTTCAAAATCTGCCCATCCACTATAATTATTAGAAATGGTATCACTGCTGTTTGCGATTGTGTTTTTTAAATTATGTACTTATTCCACATTTGTCTGTTGTGTCCAAACAGAGAGCGAGAGAGACGAGCAGACACACACACACACACACACACAGGCGCAGAGAAATGCGCTTCTGGTGCGAACAGCCAGGCTACTGCTCGCGCAGCTTTTGCCTCCTGTCTGAACCCGGCGTAAAGCTCCGTGAAGCCAAGGGGAGCTGCAGATTCAGGTGATAGTTCTCTGTGTTCATCACTAAAAAGTATTGGCCAAAGGAATAGTTGGACCTGATGGTGGCGCTAGATGAAAGGTCAGGGAACAATAAGTCATTAGGAGTCATCCTCTAGGAATCATGAATGTCTGTACAACATGTTGTGCCCGTCAGCTAACTAGAGGTTGAGATATTTCATTAGATAAGTAAAAAATCTGACTAGAGGAAAAGGCAGGAAATCACTAGAGTCATTAGAATTCAACCTAAGGGGACCATTAATGTCTGTGCAAAATTTCATGACAACCCATCCAATAGTTGTCGAGACATTTCACTATAAAAACAAAAATGTCAGCCTCATGGTGGCACTAGAGGAAAATTCAGCGGCTCATCACAGTCAGTAGGATTCATCCTCAGGGAATCTTGATTGTGTGTACAAAATGTGATGCTAATCCATTGATGTTGAGATATTTCAGTGGATAAGTGAAAAGTCTGACCTGGTGGTAGCGCTAGATGAAAGGTCAGGGACCAGTAAAGTCATTAGGATTCGTCCTCTGAGAACCACGAATGTCTGTACGAAATTTCATGGCAATGAATCGAGTAGTTGTTCAGAAATATCTCAGTTTGGACAAAAGTGGTGGACCGATCCACTGACCAACTGACAGCAAGCAACTGACAACTGCAACAAGGTCTCATCACACAGAAAAGCCATATATCTGTACAAGACTGACGTAATCTTTCTGGCATAGAGACCAAGGTCTTTTCTGCAGGCACAAAAAGGATCACATTTTTCCTTAACTCTAATTTGACAGCAAATTCTTTCCAGCACCATCTCCCTGTGCTCTCAAACATTCTGTTTTCCCTCCTCTGTGTAAAGTAAATAGATTGTGTCTAATGCTCTCATTAGTTTCCGCTGTTGCTCTACGTAGCATTGCGTGCTAGCTCCATCTTTTATTCTCTCTTCTCATTCAGTTTGAACAGCACTATTCTCCACCGCGGGAGAGGAGGCTTCTTATATCATCGTTTCACTGAACTGAAAATAGTTAGTTCAGAGCATGAAAATGCCTTTGACAGAGGGGGGGGGGGCTGAGGCTGCCGCCGCTGCACCCGGAGCCTGATGTTTAAAACAAGGCAGATCTGGAGGGTTTTGTCTGAAGTCCAGCACAACTGAAACTGAAAGCACTATGATGAATACATTGCTCAAAGGCAATGCATGCATGATGAAGATGTGGGTATCTGCATGATTTAGATTCATTCTATGTGATGTCTTTTTGATTAATTTAATGAAATGATTTAATGAAAAAGCATCAATCTACAGGGAATGTTATGTAAAAGATCAAATGATTTACATACAACATGCATAAGAAAAAGCACGATAACAATAATATATAATTGTGGGATTCTTTTTTATTCAAGTCAGGTCAATAATATCAGGCATGAAGCAAGTATTTTAATACGACTGAGCAGTATAGATCTGCTGTCTCGGTCCTGTGACTAACTGCCATAACTCGAGCTCTGGTGGAGTAGATTTTGATATTCAGCTAAAACAGTCAGTCAGCAAAAACAGGAATACTGCAGTGGAAGGTTTAACATTGTTGTGCAAAGGCAGGGCTGGGAAATCGACCTGGCTCCCTCCACCATTTTTGTATTTTTCAGCTGTAAACCAACTAAAAAATCAGCACAATGCAGTGTAACAGATGAAAACCAGTCAGGAGGTCATGATTCAATCTTGTACACAGGTTAACCAGTTTTAGATTTTGTTAGCTCTCCATCCAAGTCCAATCTTGAAAGCTGTCCGCAAGTTCATTTAAATTCTCTTTTATTCTGAGAGAGCAAATAAAACTCAACAGCATGAAGAGACTT
Organism: Siniperca chuatsi; assembly: GCF_020085105.1. Taxonomy (NCBI): domain Eukaryota; kingdom Metazoa; phylum Chordata; class Actinopteri; order Centrarchiformes; family Sinipercidae; genus Siniperca; species Siniperca chuatsi. Next base: position 26,869,563 of record NC_058043.1, on the reverse strand, counting down.
CATGGCCAGGGCACCATGCCGCTGCTTGTTAGAAGTGTGTTACGAGGTTCTTGGAGGGGATAGAAACTGATGGGTTGGACTGCTGCAGAGCTGTTGTTGTCTGAGGGCTTGGTGTGAAATCAAAGAGAAGTTTCTCTCTAATGCTTGCTGCTTTGGAGAGAAGCCTAGAAAATGGAACAATGATATTGTATCAGTTCGTGTTAGTTAATGTGATGCTTGTCTCAACTCTTTCTGCTGTTATTTTGTGCTGCAGCACAGTGTGCATTGTGTGTGTATGCATATACATGTGTATTCCATCCTACTGTATACAGAAAGCCTTTAGCTTAATTTGTTGTTTAATTAATAATGGCCAACTTATCATTTTAATACAAACTTTTAGATACAGACATTTGGTTCTTAAAGAATCAACAATTCCAGATTTCCCTCAAAATTTCATACATAAATTCAATATTTAGGCTCACAGTCAGGCATCGGAGCACACTGTGTTTAAGTGAAACTGCTTTTATTTTAGAGACAAAGAGAACAGGACAGCTGCTGTTATGATTCAACTCGAATTCTAATTGAATTGTTGGCCAAACAAAACAAACAATGGGCCCAAATACTGATATGGTTTAATTTGCTGGTGTGTTACAATTACCTGCTCCAAATATGACGCAATGATATAAAACTGCAGTTTAGCGGCGTTACTAGTTTAACTACATTTCTCAGTAGCGTGGTGGTAGCGTCGCTGTTTTCTGAATCAAACAGCTTTTCAGTAGCTTAGCTCATGTTAGCTAATGCAGCCATCGCCAACCAAGCTAGCCATCACAATTCAGTGCAGTCTGCAGCCAGCAACTTGTCAACAGCTAGCCACTAGCTAGCTACAATTTTTTTCACTTTCTGTTGGCAGAAAGTGAAAAAAATTAAGCGTGGTTGGTTTTGGAGCAGTGAGAGCAGAGAGCGCTGACTTCTAATGAAGTTGGTTCAATGTAAAAAAAAAAAGCTTCTATGTAGTAAGCTACTTTTGCCATGTTGCTGTAGCTTAGCTTGCTACATTTCTCTGTATAGCTTCAGTGTAGTGAAGCTTCATTTAATGTAGAGTAGCTTTCCCAATACTGACGAATTTAATTGAAATTAAAATCAGGACATCCAAAAATACTATTGAAGTTGACTGAAATGAATATTATCTTCATTTTTTAATCAGGTTTCTTTCTTGATTTAGGCCTTAAATGCTTTTACTTTTCAGTTTTCAGTGATGGTTAGCCGTGTACACAAAGAGGCAGCACCGATGACATGATGAATTAGACATGTTTACAAGATTATGTAAAGCAGCTACCTTTAAAATGAATGTCCAGTGAAGTTTATTATTACATTTTTCAATTTACTTTTCAAACTGAGCCAAGGTACAGTTTATTTCCAGGATGGAGCTTGTGAGCTGCTCAAACAAAATACTGTGTATGATTTAACTGAATGAATAAAACACAATTTTAAATGAGCCATCGGTAAATTGCTGCGAAGTCATTAATTAGATCAGACACAACTTGACAGACGCCCTGCAGAAAGAAAGCTGCAGGCATAAATATCCAGGATGTTTGCAGAGGTCTTTAAAACATTTTAATACCTGATGATTTCAGACATCGGTAGTGAGAGCAGCAGCAATCAATTCACTGATTGTCATATTTGAGAATAATACCTCCCTTAATGTTTGTGCATCACTTATAAAGCTTTGGCTGCAAATTGACAACTCCTGCAAGATTAATAAGCACACCAGTGCAGTCCTTAAAATTGGGATATTATAATGATTTTTGTCAAGGAAAATATTAGAGGTTACTGAGCTCTATAGTTTCCACCGACAGTATCTTAATGTGTTATGTAAGTCACTTCTGTAATACTCTCCGCAGCCTCATCATATTTACAAACTACCCTCTCTGGGGGAGAAAACCCAGCAGGATGAGGGACGCGTAATCTCTCAACAGAACGTTCATGAAAACTAGGATTGTGTTACTGCCTGTGCTTTTGGATACTCAGCAAGAGAAACTAGCTTGCACTGAATTTCTAGCTGCTTTTCAAATGACATCAGAGTGGAGCAGCTGTGGCACTGTCACTGTGTGCAGGTAAACGGATGTTGGAAACACTGCTGAATGGCTTGCAGAAAATCCAAGTCATAAAGCAGACTGAATAACACTGCAGTGGCTTAAACGTTTCAAATGAGTGTAAATGCAACGTAACAGCCCTCTGTCTCCATGGTTACACACTGGTCACACGGGTGAAGAGATGACATATTCTTGGTGTAGAAAGAACTTTGCCTGCTGCGAGGACATGCTCTCGCTCCTCAGACCGGGGTGAGTACATGTGTTGCGGCCCACTGCAAGCACAGACCCAGTGAGGGGTGGTGAGCTGTCCTGCATATGGCCTCGATAGTCCCGGTGGAATCACAGCGCCGCCTGCCCACCAGTCCGGCCCACCTGCTCCTCAGCCGAGCCAAGCAAACCCAATCCCCATGCTGGCTACATTTCCTGTTGTACACACGCAAACACCAAGCCCTCCCAAAAAACGTCATCTAGTTTGCATTTCAGCCAATGCTTAAATTGATCTAGGCATTCATGCATGTTTCACACCCACAGTGTGATCACATTTGTCCTTCTCAAAGGGAAAGAGAGCCTGGTCCAAACCTTTATTGGTCCTGTGATGCACTCCAACTCAGCTCTATTTACTGTACTGTGTATAGCAAAGGATGTTCTCTAATAAATCCATGCAGTAAATTTCCTTTTTTATACTTTTGTTTTATTTTTAGATGAAGCGTCATCAAGTTAGAGCCAAAGGAAACCATGCTTAAAACCAGGAGAAAAGAGAGAAAGAGCTAATGTCTGCCTCCCAAGTATTTTATATCCACTCAGCAAATATTCAGGCATTATGTGTAAATCATGCACACCGCCCCCCAGAAAACACCAGTGATGTTCACTACATCAGACACAGCTGTCAACACCTCATTTATTTCTGCAGTTTCTTGCCTCCATATACGAAGACGTCTGTTGTGCTGAACGGCTTAAAAATGTAGAGTTATATCTTATGTTTATGAAAATCCTCTGTTTGTTTTGTCTATGGCCATTTTCACACCGTTTTCATACAATATTATCATGTACCTATGTTTTGTATATGGTTGTATTTGTCACAGTTTGCTCCTCAGTCCCTCTCTTCAGCCACATTCCCACCTCCTCAAACACATGTTTATTGCTATTATCATCCTGTCTACTAGATGCACTTTGTCACTTTTTCTCCTGACCCAGTTATTCTCTCACTCCCACGTTCAGCCACTCCCTCCTGCCCTGCAGTAACCCCTTTCCCTCCTTTCCCCATCGCCTGACTGCCCCACCCATCTACACACCTGTTTCCACTCTCCCTCATCAGCCCTGCAGTTACTTGGCCTACTCCGCCCACTCCTCACCTGCAACTCATTCCCTCATCAGCATATATACTGGTTCACTTCCTTTGTTCTTAGTCACTTCATCCCTGTTGCTATGTTGGTGCTGGTATTGCTGCCTTTTGGCCCTTTTAGCTGTCAGCCTACCTGTACCTGCCAGCAAGCTTAAAATAAATCACTCAAGTCATTGTTCTGCCTCCTTTCTGTGTTTGGATACTTTCCCTGTTCCCTGCTTGCCAACACTGTGACAGTGTTACATACATTTTATGGTATTTAGCACCACCATGCCTAAAGTACAGCCTTACAGAGCTGCTAGCAGCCATGCTGGGCAAACTCTGCTGATGAAGATCATGTGAACAGTCACAGAATGGATCTTGAGGTTACATTGCTTTCTCAACTGCCATTTCCATGGTGAACTTTGAACCTTTACACAAACACTATGTCCGTACACAAAGCATATAATGCGTTATAGAACATACTGTATAATTGTTATACTAGTTGCTTATTAATCCAACACAGTTGCTGTTATGATCCATGTTGGAGCCTCTTAAAGTGATGTCTGTTATGTCATGTGACATGTGGCTCTGTTCTAGTTTTATCTACATAATGTTCCTGGCAGAAATACCATGCAACAGGACACGTGTCTGAACTGATTTAGACAAGTGTCCACAGCTCTGATGTGTGCTGGGAAAATTGGAGCCGTAACACTTAAAGCCCATGGGATTGGTCCTCTGATGCTTGGCCTTTCTTGTATAAGTTAAAGTGGAAGAACAGACTGACTGCTCTACAAAAACCTACTATCCACCACAAAGCTGGACTCATGCTTCTTTTCGTCCCACGTGAATGAAAAAAGCCCATCTCTGGGGCCTTTCTCCAGTCGATAGTAGCAGTCTGTACCTAAATATACTTTCCTCTGTTTTCTTGCTTTGTCTAGGCAGCGATACAGTTAATCTGCTCTTGGTGTGTTGGTGTGCTCCATGAGGAGAGAGAGGCTGACGTACCACCCTGAGAGAACAAGCAGGGAGGAGTGGCGAACGGCCAGGTGACTCAGAACATGTGACAGGGGGTCAGTGCGGTGGGAGGCGGTGAGATGAATGACTGAGGTGTGAATCCTTGCCGCTAATGGAGGCATCCACCTCCACCAAGCTCTTTTTCTGAAGTATGTGATTAGCTCATCTCCAGCCTTGTGTTCAGCTACATGCCTTCGGCCTTTGAGCCCAGTATTTTAAAATTCCTCTGTGAATTTGTACTTAATATAATAGATTACGCATAAAATCTCACCACAAACACCACAAAGGCTGCTACAAGGAATATCTTCCAAGGTGAAGCGGTTTATTTAAGTTTTATACAATGTCGATGTAAAACAGCTTGGCCGTTTAGCAGTCTGAAATGCTTCTTCTTCACACTTCACCGGCTAATCTGACCATTCTCTGCGCCTGTTTGTTGCCTTGGTTACAAAGTCCTTCAATGTGGCATCATAATACAGTTCCATTTCAATGCAGAAAAAAGCAGAATTTGCTTTGGAGAAGGGTGTATGTTGTATGCTGCATATTGCTAAATTTAGACGTTTTTCTTATTTGTCTTTTGGAGGTCCAAGAGGTTTGTCTTCAAACAGCAAGTGGATAAAACATTCATGTGCATTACCGCATGGATCAGTGCTACTATTGTCTTTCACAAAAGAGGAGTAGGAACAGTTGTTTTGAATGAATTTTATCGGCTCTGCTCATTAATGTCTACCACCTGTTCCTTCAGCCCAGTTTCCCTCCTCGTTATCTGTTGACAAAGATCTTGCAAAGTGGATCTCATTCAATGTGAAAATGCTGCATCTCATTACAGTAAACTTTAATCTAATTAGTGACTCACTAAGATGAGAAACAAACATGTTTCTGGTTCTTATAAACAATATCTTCCCTCTGTCACAACGCATACAAGGCCGTACATAATGAGAATCTGCACAGTTTACTGAATTACTGTACACATTTAATCTTGGGATCATGCCAGGCTACCAGAGGGCTCAGGTGTGGGACAGACTGAGGCAACGAAAGGTTACAACCTCAAAAAGCTCTAATCAGTTTCAGGGAAATATCTGAAAGCCATAAAGATGGCATTCAAGTTTCCTTAAAGTGGTTATAATCTAGTTTTAAACAACAAGAGAAAGAAAGAGGTCGCTCGTACTGATGAACCTACAGAGAATTTTCACATGAATCTGCAGCTCCCCTCGGCTCTACAGAGCTTTATAGTGAGTTTCAGCTCACTGTTTGGCTGTCTGGTCCACAACTTTACTGTTTTGGTTCACTTTCGTGGCTCTCATAAAAAGCGTAATTTTCAGCAAAAAAGCTCTAAAAAAAAAATAAAAAAAACCACTGCACACTACCTGCTATGCACCAAATGACAGACAGTTAGCGACTAGCTGGTGAAAACAGTGGAGCATTTAGCATCTAAAGAGCCAGATATTTCCCTCCGGAGTTGGTAGACACCAAAAACAGAGCTAAAAGAGTGAAATTTGTGTTTACAACAAGTAAGTAAATTCAACTTAAAAGGTGATATGTTCACAACTTGTTTCCACTGCCCCCACGTTGCCAAAAAAAAATCAGTTATTGCAGGTTTAATGCTCTGTTTTACTGATGCAATAAACATACTGGCAGATGCCCATAAATGCTCTTTGTTGTGCACTTTAAACAGCAATTAAACCGTGAAATCATTTGCAATCACTTATTTGTAATATACAACATACTGTAAGCGATCGAGCCTGCTGGGTACATATTAATTTGTGGTGTCCCTCTGCTGATTCAGACATCTTTTAACATTTCTAATTTAATTGCATACTTTCTGTACAGAAGTTGCTCGCTCTATTACCAAGCCCCTTCTCCCCACCCTCCTCCTCCTCCTCCTCCTCCTCCTCCTCCTCCTCCTCCTCCTCCTGTTTAGCCAGAAGCCAAAACTGCACTGTTGCACCTCTCAAAATTGCAAACTGACAATGCTGAGCTTGTCAAAATGCTTAGACTCTAGCTCAAAAACGGAAACCTCCAACGTGCTTCCCTATCAAGGTGTCTAAAAAAAAAAACAGTGCAGTAGTATCTTACTGCAGGCCAATTCCAGACACATTAAGTCCTGACTCAAGGGTCAACTCAAAGCACATCTCTACCTGTGTCACCTCAATGACAAACTACCACACCATGAAGGAGCAGCATCGATTGTAGTCATGCGACTGCCGGTTGTCTTCAGGCACTGTCATGCAACTTTAATGAAAATAGGTTAGAGGAGACAATATTTAAAGGGACTGAGAATTTAATAATCAGGACTCACACATGAAACATGACAAACAGAACCGGGAAGCTTTAAATTTTTATTTCTCGCAGAAAACAATCTAATTTTCTACATTACATCTATAGTAGCCTGTGTGTTTTCTTGTTTTTTTTTTGTTAGTAACAGAAGATGTCGCTGAAAATTTCCATACATTTAATCAGTTTTTGTTGCATAGAGCAGATGAATAAAATGTCACATGAGAAATTACCTTGCACACGCAAATATCATGGAAAATGCCACCTATTTCTTTAGGACGCAGTCAGCAAACACCGCGTCAATAATACCTCCCAGCCATCACAGCCTTTATCGCTTCCACCCCTGCCGTGTGTGAATAAGAAAAGGACAGGGCAAGCAGCTGATGCAACAAACTAAGTGGTGATGACAGTAATGTTCCACATAGGAGGCCCATTACCTCTAATGCACAGTGGAAAGGAGAGGATGTGCCAGATCAAGACCGCGGTAACGTCACTGCATGCCTTTTCATAAGCGACTCGCTCGTAGAGGAAAATGTCTACTGTGGTGGCATGAATCAACGTTGAGGTGAAATATTAATCCACGTTCATTTAAAATTCCCCTTCAAATTTTCTATTTCTGGGTGCTAGGCAGGGTGCCTCTTTGAAGCTGCATGGTGCCACAAGTAACCCTTTCACTAAAGATGAGGTTTGAGGGCAGAAAACACTACTGTTTGAATTTTTGGTAACACTTTACAATTAGGTACACAAGATTTAGAGTACTTACTAAGGAAGTAATGAATGAATGAGCAACTATTAGTTAATGGTCAGCTGTTGAGTAACTCCTAATTAAATGTCATGGAGTAGCTAATCAGTAGGTAATGATTAGTTAAACGAGTGAGGAATGAATCAGGGATAACTTGATTATTGATTAATCGTTAATAATTACTTCCCTAATAGTTCCTAATGGAGGAATATATAGTAGATAATGATGAATTACTGAGCTATATATATATATATATATATATATATATATATCAGAAACGACTCATGAACAAAGTGGTTAGTATGATGACAATTTACAGATATTCATTAACTAATCATTACCTAATGATTCATTAATATTATATATATATATATATATATATATATATATATATATATATATATATATATATATATATATATATATATAGTATGATGACAATTTACAGATATTCATTAACTATTACCTAATGATTCATTAATATTATATATATATATATATATATATATATATATATATATATATATATAATTAATGAATCATTAGGTAATGATTAGTTAATGAATATCTGTAAATTGTCATCATACTAACCACTTTGTTCATGAGTCGTTTCTGATTAACTCTGAACCAGTCTGTGAATGTCACAAGACTCATTTATTACTAATTACTTAAACATTAGTTACTGTTTTTGTGTCCCCTAAAGTAAAGTGGAGCATCATACTGAGTGGTTGGCTAAATCGATCGTACAAAATGATATCGTGTCAATGTCGTCGCAGCGAGACAAAACCTAACGTTTATTTATTTCAGTGTTTTTCAGATAAAACGGGCGTATTTTGCACATTTATGTTTGCAGATAAATAAATGGTTGTGGAACCAAATGTGTGTATAGTGACTGTTCTTGTATCTGAAAACAATTAGAAGAGCTCCGCACACTGTCTCGCTTATTTCTGAAATGTTTAACTAATGGACAGGAAATGATGAAGTAAGATCAGTACTCAGTAACCACTCAGTGTGATGCACCACTTTACTTTAGGGGGACACAAAAACAATAACTAATGTTTAAGTAATTGGTAATGAATGAGTCGTTACTAGTTTTGGTTCAGAGTTAATCAGGAGCGACTCATGAAGAAGGTGTTCAGTATGATCGATTCACAGATATTCATGAACTAATTATTACCTAATATTTCATTAATATAGGATCTTGCAGTCTATTCTCTAGGAATTAATCAATATCTATTATATAGATCTCCATTAGGAACTATTAGGAAGTAACTACTAACGATTAATCGCTCTACCCCGGCGTGCCTCTGTCCCTGGGGCCCACCCACAGGACAACCAACCCTTGTCCAACATTTCTTTCTTCCTTCTTTGAATTTTATTTGTATTTGTATTTCCCCTCTCTTCTCCTCCATCTTTCCCATTTATAATACTGCTCACTGCTGTAACTTGCGCGTGCACACACACACACACATACCTAGACAGGCGCAAAGTACAATAAGAACATGATAATTATTTAAGCTTATCTGTATACGGTTTTTTTTTCTTGTTGTATTTATTTTCTTTCTTTTTTTTTGGTTGTTTGTATCACCTTGTCATGTCGCATATATGTCTTCTTGTCAATCACTTGTCTTGCACTATAAAATAAAACTAATAAAAATAAAAAAAAGAGTCAATGTCAGCAACGTGTTCCTAGATGCCTACGACAAGAAGAAACTAGCCAGGACAGAACAGCACAGATGAGACTGATTAATTCACAGCTGGCCCTCCTATAGAGGATATTCACTTACGTCACTTTTTCATGATATTACCTCCCTCACAATGCTGAATGGCAATGCAATGAACCAGAAGAGCTGCAATATCAAGATGGAAACAAACAAAATATCTTAAAAAACTAAAAGAGATTAGAAGTGCCAGACTGTGGAAGTGTGAAATGTGGCCAGGAATTGAGTTTCCTGATATACTTTATGTGTACATATACTGTATAGTTTGGTTTATAATCTTACATTTTGTTCTATAGCATTACATGTTCATGACTAAATATATAGCAATCAAAGTGAAATTTTCATTAAAAGTATTATTCATTAAACGTTTAACACTCAAAAACTCAGCTAATCTGTTTCATAAGGGCTGTGTGGGTGTGGCTTTCATCCAGTTTGACTGACAGTGTCGTTTGGCAACGTAAGCAAACAAGCACACAACTGTCTACAGATCCTGATTCAAATGTTCCTAAATCCTTAGTGGTGCACGGAAGAACATGACATCACGTTTTTCCAACTGAGCCCCGCCCACTTCAAACTAGTAAGAAGAACGCAAGAGAAAAACATACATTTAAAAATCTCTCACGTGAAATAACCAAAACTGCCGTAACTTTGGCGAAATATTGTGTGTTCTTGTAGGATCATGAGCACACAATGGTCATTCATAGTAAGGTGATTAGGAAAATTGGTTTTTGGGGTCTTGAAAAAGGAACTCCACCAATTTTACTAATCAAAGTCTGTTTACGGGTCTTGGGGAGTACTACTGCATATGTGAAAAGAGTTGTTAAAAGCTTTTTGTGGCTCCAGACAGCGATAAATTACCTCAAGTGATGTCACTTGAGTCAGTGTCGGTTGGGGCTGAAGAATACTGAAGTTGAAAATGAAAAAAATCTGGGGAGTTAGAAAGAAGTGAGCTTACCGGATCTCTGTAGCCCGCTCCTCATCTCTGCTTGAGGCAGATGGCTCAAGGCTACATTAGCCGCTACTAGCATAGCAAACTAGAATGTCGGCGGTCGAGTTGCATTGTGGGTATTGTAGGCACCAGGTTTTGACAAGGAAGAAGAATGCATAGAATAAAAAGGATAATATATAATATATATATATATGGTTCTGCTGAATCGATTTTGATCCTTAAAAATATTCTAGTAATCTCTAGAATGACTTGTAAAATATTTTGATTTTATTACAAATGTCATTCAGAAAATCATATTTGGTTAGTTGACATTACACAGCAACAAGTATCCAGTATCAATTCCCATTGCTTCTTTTCTTTTTGGCCTTTTTGTAAAGACTTATACCTGAATTGCCTCTAAATGTTTTTGCACTGCTGACTGCACAACAGCTCTTTTTTAGCAGTATTTTTACATGTTTTTTTTTTTTCCTTACATGAATGCACAAAGGCATATGCTGACTGCTGCATGCGTGCCACCCAGGGGGGAGTGGGAGTGACTGTGGCAACTTCCGTGGTTCAATGACATCACATGCATTTCCTCTATTGGCAGATCAGGAGCTGCGTCTAGGCCCCACCTCTTTTTGACCATCCACCAATGGGAAAAATCTAAGTTTGAGAATTGACTTTATATCATAGCTGAATGATAGTAAGTCAGATAGTAAAAAAATAATGTTAATATTTATAATAAACTGCTGTGAGGTGTGTTAACAGATAAAAGATGATCTGACTCATGACTTGTGTTGAAGCACTGGCATTTATACTGATTAATACATACATATATAATGATTAATAAGTAACCGTCAGAGAACAAGTCACAATGTGCATGGATAAGCTCTTATAATAAGGATACGGATAATCAACCAGTAATGTATCCATACACTGCATGTTTAGTGCGTTCGTTTTTAATGCATCCATCATCTCTGTCACAAATGTGAGCATCTTCTCTTTCCTGTTGAGATTAGCAGCTTTATGTCAGATGCTGCATTGCATGACTGCTTAGCGACTGCTACAGGTATCACTGCAGGAACTGTAGTATCCCCCTCATTTCACTCTCACTCACTTCTCACAGCAGGATATTGATCCACTGTAAATGGAGAGAGCGCATGCACGGCTACAAAAAACAACCCATGTGTTGCTGCAGTCTCTGACTTGATGGCATCACTTATTTTTCCCTGGTCTGTTTAAGTCATGTGAGGACAGCATTGGCCTGGGTTTGACGGGTGGACAGCAGCAGCAGTGAAACTGGAGAACCATCAAATGGAACCCATTAATTAAAATATTCCACACTAAATCAAAGATAATGGTGGGAGCATTTAACACATGTAGAACTGAATGTCTACATGATTTATTTTGTTAGTTTACAGGATATGCTTTGCTCTGCAAAAAAAAAAAAAGATGTTTAAAACATATTTGCATGACATCACATTTATGAAACAGAAAACATCTGCAGGCTGTTTGGAAATGTTTTGTAATTAGCAAGCATGTCTTATATGTTATTTAATTTCCTCTGTGCTGCAATGTAGCATTCTATACAGTATGTTTGGCTGTTTGTTGAGTCTGGAAAATCTACAGTTTATATGGCAAAAATCTGTATTCATGAGGTATACCTCACATGTGGGTTATGTAAAGTCAATACAACAGTCAGCCTCTGCAGTGGCTGAGTATCCACATGCTTGATTCTCTTCAAAGTGAGGGAATACACTCACAGTCCACACACTACAGTTCTCATAAAAAGAACCAGTCCTATCTTATTACTTTAGATGTAACCCTTCCACACTTGAGGGATGTTGTCTCTGACTTAAGTCATTAAACTCTCTCCTCTTGTATAATACGGGTCTCTCACTCATACTCAAAGGCCTGCTATTCTTATTTTCTTAGAACAGTGGTGACAATATAATGAAATACCACATTGGGAGCATCTCTGGAACTCCAATAATGCCAGCAGCAGTGCCACCTCCCAATGACAATTCATGTGCTTTAGTGTCAAAATGTGCACTTTACTCTCCATACAGACAATGACCCCGCCCTCCCAGGTTGACACATAAAAGTTGGGCAAACAAATAGCAAGATGGATAAACAAGTGAACTTCTCTGTTAAGCATCACTGCATCCACAGTCTCCACTCGTTAGAACAGAGTGGTTTTGATAAATGAAAAGTAGAGTATCTCAGATACTGGATAATCTCTCTGGCCCTCCACATGATATGTTCGCTGCAGTACATACCAATTTATGCTCCAATATTGCTGCTCAGTGTGTGTTTTGATCTAGTACAAGTACTCAGCACAGTACACTCCTCGACTATGTAAGGGCACACATGGTGAAGTTAGTTTGTCGTGTGGTTCTTGCACAGGAGTGTTAGAGGTTGAGGACTCTCAAAAGTCCCATAAAAATTTTAAAAAGCACAAATAAAGCCACATGCACGGAAGAGAAAAAAATGTATGTGTAATATCTTACACAGGTCAATATGTACTGTATACAGAGAACCACAGGACTAGTAGGCAGATAGTAATAAAAACATTGTATATTGGAATGTATTGGTGCAGTACTTCTAGAGAAAGCATGGATCTGAATGAGCAGACTTACAGAAATTGATCCTACAGCTATTTATACAGGAGAACCGACTCCACTGTCCTCTGAGTAATTTATTTCCATTCATTTACAACATCACTGTTACCCTAATCATTTCACCAGTAACAAATTTGTACATCTACAGTCGCATTTTCAAAGCAATCCTCACATTTCCACATTTCTCTCTCGTGCCAGCAATCAAGAGCGGACGCAACACAAAGTTCGAGTGGCTCTCCCCGGAGATCTAATTGTGTACAGATTGCGAAGGCAAAGTGGTAATCTGCTGCGCTTCCTGCAGCTGCTGCTGCCACGGGGCCACCGCAGGTCTGGGCTTCTTCTGGGACTGAACAAATCATTACATACAGCTCACTGGTGACCCAGTGCTCATCATTCATCTTAAAGGGCCTTCAGGACATGACATATGGTTGAACGGCATCAGCCTAGAAATGCTGCCAAGTGGGATTTATTTATTTTTTTACCTGTGTAAATCCGAGCATGTGGCTCAGCTGACTTACTGGGCTGCCAAATGTACAGACCTGAATTTATATCTAAGTAGAGGATTAATAATAATGAATGTCAAGAGGCTGATTGAGACTTGATTATTCTGAGTCTTATTAAATCCTAGAAGTAAATGTCAGAGTGTCTGCTTTCTAATGTTGAGGCAGGGAACATGCAAGAGTTCAGAAAGATTAGTGTCAGTGTCTCATAGGCCGTTACAGTAAAAAGCCTTATCTACTCACTGCATGCTGATGGTAGCAGGAGTTATTCCTTATGAACTTGAGCCTTTGCAGAATGCAAAACACTGATTCGGCCACATTTCCCAAAAAATATTTTTAAATGTCTACAAAGGTCATCAGTGCATGTGTTTTAAATAACAAAAAAAAATATATACATTTTTGCATGTGGTATTTGATGACCATTAACCTAAATAAAAAAAATCGCAATACTTTTATCTCATTACACATTTGAGGCGGAGTGAGAAGGGTATTCAATTTCTGCAAAAGTCATTATTTATATTTTTTTGTATCATCATCCACTGTGCAATTATAACATGCCTGAAGTTGCCCTGTTTAAGCCATCTTTAACCCCAGCCACTTCTCACAAGAGATGAAAAACCACCGTAGACAATATCAGAGAACATTACTGACCTTTGACATGGTAGTGTCTGTATGGTTTTTCACATTAAAAGATTGCCCTGTGTTGGGGCTCATAAGTCACTAAAAATGATCATTATATGTTTGAATGTTGCTCAGTGTTGCAGCATCAGCACTTAGATGTGTGCCTGTGGAGCCAGTGCAGACTTAGTGCTGTATAAACTCCTGAAATGTAAGAATAAAGGGCTCTTATTGCCATAAGAATTCAGGATAATGAGGAGGTCTGATGTTTCTATTCATTCTTAATTCATACCCGCATTAATGATGAAACTATTAAGTTTGCCACGTACCATTTAAAATAAACATCTCACTTGTGTCAATTAGTATCTATTTCAAAAATATCTTTCCTGGATATCTATGGATTAGTTATGGAAACATTTTGTTGCAATAGATTTGGAATCTGTAAATCAACTATATCTAAAAACTATTTGTTTTTACCCAAATTTCGTAAAAAATCTATTTTAATTAAAATGTTTGTTTAAGACATTCGATCTAATGGTGGGTTAATTGACGCCAGAGCGCTATTTCAATGTTCCATTGTTCTTCATTCCGTAAAATATTATGTAACAAACTTAAATGGTTTGGGTTAGTGTTCTAAATACACTTAGACACTTCGAGAAAGGAGAAAAAAATACTTGAAGTCATCGCATTTTATGCTTTTTCTGCGCATTCTGCTCTGAGTTCATTGATTCCGAAATCTGAACGGCTATTCAGAAAACATCACAACTTACCTTGACACCAAATTCCGCCTCTAAACGTAGGATCCAGTGACTGTCAAAGTCGAGCCCCCCCCCACTCCTATTATACTAAGCGTTCCTGTGAAGTTTAGAGAAATAAAAGTACATCTACATCAAATTATTGCGCTCCTGCAGCCTGTAGTACTGTACCATCTGTTGTGCCTGTCTGCGTCGAGCTCCGCGCGGTGAAGAGGAGAGGAGGAGGAGGAGGGGGGGTTAGTGTCCAGAGCGCACAGCGGATAGGACAGCGCACGCAGGAGGAGAAGGGTCAGAGACAATCTGATCGAGTTCAAATAGTTTACAGAATCCGCATGCGATGTGCAGCATGTGGGCTCTAACTGATAAACCAGCAATAAAACAGCACACAGTGGGGGATGCACCTGCACTCACTTTCACTTCACACACCATTTTAACCAGTTCATTAACATATAGGCTCGTTTAACCACCCTTTAGACAAATCTATGAATCTTAAAATTAAAATTTACACTATAGTATTTCAAAGCAAATAAAATGATGGAACTTGTGAGAATCATACCTAAAAGACGAATTACTGTATAACATCAAAGTTTGGACATACTGGACATAAAGAGTTTCCTTCGGGGATCAATAAAGTATTTCTGATAGTTTGCTTAGTGTCATATTTACCAGTACCAGTAGTATCATTAGCCTGTCTGCTATTGTATAGACTCACTCCACTGTAGCTTGTGTCAAGTGATGGACTGAGACATAAAATACTACGTAGTTCCTGGCAGGGTTGTTATTTTATTCTCACAATATGCATTTCAATGTAAGTTTGACACAGGCAATTGTAAAAAGAAAAAAAGAACAGTAATACTTCATAACAAAAATGAAGAGAGCAATAACAGGTTTCACATGAAAGGCATATACGGTATAAGTATGTATGCAAAATGGAAGGGTAAAGGGAAGGACAGGAGAATTACATGATATTATAATTCAGACCAAAGTCTTGTTAACTAATGTGCAAAAAGCAGCTAGCCAATCAGAGCTCCTGCTACTGCTCTATAGGCAGAAGAATTAATTTATCTTGTGAAGACAGAATAAGGAAATAGGCTTATTAACTGGCAAATCTCTATTATTTTTTCATTTGAGTTCTATTGTGTGTCATTTAAATGCAAATTTAATTAATTTTATTTTATTAATTTTTTTTTTTCAAATTCATGAAGTAAAAGTCTACAATTATTCCAGTGGCACACTCCAGACACCATACAATTTGGGTCACTTAAGTTAGTTGGCAGACTTAGATTGTCAATTACAACCACCAAGCCATTCTGTACTTCCACAGAAAGTCCTGATTACCAGTCCACCTGGTTTAACAGAGTGGCTCATAACTTCAGTCCCCGAAACAGCAAATGCTTGTACATCAATAGCCATTTGTTTTGTTGTCCTTGAGACATACATTAAACCATTGCTTGCTCACATGTTGACGTGTTTATGAGCTTTATATGGCTAGATACCAGTTGGTTCTCGCAGCTTTGGAAAATTTGATTTCAAAAATCAACAGCAACATCTCTATTCAGAAAAGGTGTCTGGATGGATAATCCACAGAACAAGCTGCCAGCTGTTTTTATAGGTGCTATTTTCTCGGAGGAAGTAGTTCAATGACAGCCTGTACTGGGGTGGTGGAAGAAATCTCAGAGATGGATATCTCAAAACCTGGGCAAATAACACCAAAATCAGCATGGCTAAATTCCAAGCAGTATGCAGTACATGCTTTTCTATATGTTATATATGTTTCCTTTCAACTGCCAAATCAAGCATCTGTAGCTGGCCTCTGATTGTTGTTGGAGATGAAAATATGCTCTAACATTCTGGGCCTTATCCAAACCCTCAAGGGTCCACATGTCCACACACATTACAAATGAAGCATGAGGTCAAACGGATATACATAAAACTAGGAACTGAAAACAGTGGATGCTCATGGATTGAGACACTGGATATTCAGAGAGTAGATGGTTTTCCCTCAATGTGACAGATACTGTACGATGCACCACACATGTTCAGAATGATGAAATCAGAGGTCAAAAGAATCCACTTGCTTCTAAACAAACTGGAATCATACTGTAAGGTTTTCTAATAACAGGTCTGAATGCATTATAGGTTGCTAATTGTTTATTTTCAAATTGTGTCCCTGCTAAGTATAAAATAGCGCAAACGTAAAGGCTATCTCTCTTCTATCACCTCAGGTAAACAGAACTGGATCCCTCCACCGAACACCGCTGCCTCTTCACCCACATGTGCTGAAGCCTGCTGAGGCAGGTGAAGATCGAGCCTGTCACCCAGGACGGATATTTTTGGAGGGGCACAGACAGAACGTTGACCCTGGTGTCGCTGGGTGCCATCTGCAACCGCTGAGAGAAGCCAAGCTGCCATACTGGCCATTTACAGCTCCTGCCAACTGGGATCGTGCTTGGTCAGCTGTTTACGATGTGCTCGCCAGGCTTGCTCACTCTCATGATGGAGTGGTAGAAGAGCATAGCAGCACAACGGGGTCGCTCATTTCTAAAGGGCAGTGAATTATGTTCAGGAAGTTTATAATCCAACTCACCCTTTTCAGATGACCAAGTTATGGGAAATGGCACAGGTGTTTGCTTTTTTATTCAGCTAACGGGCTTAAAGGAATTGTTTGAGAGAAATACGTAGTAGGCGATTTGTTCATTTTTAGGGGGGATGGCCCAATGGGAACACCAACCTGGCCTATGTCTCATATATTCCAAGACTGTGGCGATTCTTAAATACGGCAATGTGAAGCGCCACTACGAGACAAGGCACAGAGCATCTTTTGAGCAGGTTAACAAGGGGGATGGATTTTTGTCATTTTGCTAATAAGGGGCATGGCATCCCCCCCTCAAATCGCCTATTGGAAATACCCTTATTTGCTTTCTTGCTAACAGTTAGAGAAGATCGATATCACTCTCATGTCTGCCAGTTAGCTAGAGCCAGGAGATGGTTAGTTTAGCTTACCATAAAGACTGGAAATAGGCTCAAACAGCTAGCTTGACGCTATAAAAACTTGCAGTTTTTACACTCTGTTTTTTGTATAATTAAACAAAAGAGATAAAGCAAGTTCATAAATTAGCTTTAGAGGTGCTTATAGGTTTGTTTTGTACCTTTGGATGGAGCCAGGCTAGCTGTTTCCCCCTGCCATGGCATGGCCCCCTCGCTGACTCTCTGGGTCAAGTAAGGCAAAAGTAGTGGGACAAGCAAATCTGTAAATGTTATCACCGTAGTCCAGCTGAGACAAGAATAGACCTATAACCAGCGTGAGGATGGAGAAAAAGATGACTTTAACCTATGACACCTGACACCTGTCTGACAGTCCTGGACTCTGTTGCCCCCTACAAAGACAAAAAGTCAAATAGAACACTCCAGCCCTAGGTAAATAAATCCATCCAGGAATTTAAAAAAGACTGTAGGAAAAAGGAACGAAAATGGGGAAAAAGACGGCTTTGTATGTTTTTTATGAGCATTGGAAAGATGATGATGAAAAACTATCAAATGGCAGTTAAAGAAGCAAGAACATCCTTCTTCTCTAATTTTAGCAAATCACTCTAACCCCAATCAACCACGTGCAGCCTTGATATTATTCCCACAAAGTTTCCCACAGTTGGGCCCAGTATTTTATTGATTATTAATAGCTCCTTAGCAAAAGGAATTTTTCCATCTGTGTTTAAACACGCTGTGGTCCAACCTCTTGATCCTTCTGTTCTTAACAAATTTAGGTCAATTTCTAAACTTTCGTTTTTATCAAAAGTTTTAGAAAAACTGGTTTCAACCCAACTTTCAGCTTTATGTGTCGTAATAACATCTTTGAGAAGTTTCAATCAGGTTTTAGAGCTTTACATAGCCCAGAGACTGCCCTCCTCAAGGTAACCAATAACCTTTTAGCAGCCAACAAGGGGGAGAGCGCAGTTTTTATTCTTTTAGTGCAGATTTTGACACAGTAGATCATGCCATATTTTAATTTACCGCCTTAAAACCTGGGTTGGCATCAAGGACACAGTACTTAGTTGGTTTTATCCTTACCTTTTAGAAAGAACCTACACGGTCAGACCCCAAAAGTATAGCTGCTGTTTTAGATTGTCTCAGTGATGTCAACTGTTGGATGGCACAACATTTTCTTCAACTCAATAACTCAAAATCAGAAATCGTGTTGTTCAATCCCCAAACCCTATCAGTCTCATTTGGTCTGCTGTCTGCTAACGTGAAGCCCGCTGCCAGAAATGTGGGAGTACTATTTGATTCTGATCTAAGCTTTAAGCCACAAATCAAAAAAGTTGCCCAGTCCTGCTTCCTCCAAATCAGAGCCATCTCCAGAATGAAACCAATGCTCTCACACTCTGGAAAAAGTCATTCACGCATTTTTCTTCTCTTGACCACTGTAACTTCCTCCTTTCTGGCATAAACCAAGTCACATTCTCGCCTCCAACTAGTTCAGAATGCAGAAGCTTGTTACGGCCTGTCCACTCATCGCCAGCTCGTTGTTTTCAACCCATGTGGTAGTTCACATCCTTGGCCCCTATAATAGCCTTCTATTTACTTTCCTTTGCTTGCTTGCTCAGGATCACTTCCTCCCTGTCTGTCTGCCTCGCTGGGTCTCAGCTACACAGCCACACGTACCTCTAGACTTGGACCCACGGCTCCCCTCACACCCCTCGGTCTCATCCTCTGGCTCCCTTCGCTCAATCCCATCAAAACTCTGGTGAACTGTACAATAAATCCCTCTTATCTCTGACTCACCTCTCTGTGTCTGAGTCTGGGTTTGAGTCCACCCTTGTGAATCGTAATAAAGCTAGGCTTCTCACTGGTTTTAACAAACATCACATCACCCCAATCCTGGCATCTCTCCGCTGGCTCCCTGTTCGTTAAAGAATTGATATTACTGATCACTTTTAAAGCACGTGTGGGTTTGGTCCCAAGCTACATAATGGAGACGTTGACCCCATATGAGCCAGCTCGCAGCCTCAGATCCTCAGGTGGGGCCCTTCTGGCTGTTCCAAAGTCGAGGCTTAAATCTAATGGTGACCATGCCTTTGCCTCCAGGGTCCCTCAGCTTTGGAACGACCTGCCTGAGGAGATAAGGCTTGCAGAATCTTTAAAATCACTTCTTAAAACTTCTCTTTCTAGACTTGCTTTTGTGTGATGTTGCTTTTATTGTTTCCATTTGTTTTTATTTCCATTGTCATGTATTTCATTGTTTTTGTGTTGTCTTCTTGTTTTAATTTTACCTTAATTTTGTCTTGCTTTGTTTGGCTTTCTGCTGTTATACTGCCTTCTGAGTATCTTGTTTCTGCTTTGCCTTGTCTGTCAAAGCACTTTGTAAACTCTTTTTCTAAGGTGCTATATCATAATTATATAACAAACTCAGCATGAACTTGAGTTTATTGGTTAGTGTTTCAATGTGATGCTTAAAATTAAGATTTTTGTCCAACCAAATGCCCAGATATTTATAGATATCAACAAACTCTATACCAGCACCTTCAAGGGTGTTATTAGATGGAAGGATCCTTAGTATTACTGGGGGCAAATAGCAAAGCTTTAGTTGCATCATTTTCATAATAGTTCATGTGAAAGAAAATAACAAATGCATATCCAGCCAGCTGCTTTTGACCGTCCATCACTGTCATCTATACTATACTATATTGGTACTCGACACTTAGTTTATCTTATACTTATACCAACATGTTACTTAATTTATTTCTGACCTGTTTATAGTGTATAATATCGTTTTCTCCTGTGTGCACTGACGTAAAGGCGAGCTACTGTAACAAAGAGTTTCCCTACGGGGATCAATAAAGTATTTCTGATTCTGATTCTGATTCTGATTGGTCCTTTAATTTGCACACAGGCTTTGTCAAAAGTTGCTACTGAGTTCACCTGTTTAAGGAGATATTGGTATGATTTTAGTAAAACGTTGGTTTGTTTGCATAAATCAGAACAGTCCATACTCACTCACGAAGCAAAAGGAGTACATTTTTGGTGAGACGATGTTGTGCACAGGAAATAAAGCAGTAAATGCACCTCTCAATACTGCCTCTCCACGAGACAAGCCTGAATATACAGCAGACTGGCAGAATTGTAACAAGTGTGAAACAAGACAAGTTTAGCAATGCCTAAGTGCTTGGGAACAGTTCAAAAGTGTGCACAGAGCGATGCCTGATATGTTCAGCACTTGCTGTACAGTCAGTCACTTTGTCTCCTGTCACGACCACATCAGTGATGTAATGAAGCAAGCAGTAGTTATTGCATAATGTAGAGTCAGCTGTCATCTCTCAACATTGGGACAGAATAGACAGCTGGAGATCTGTCACCAGGATGTCATGTTCTTTAGGACAGAACCACAGTTCCTCATTGTGCAGAAGTCTCAAATGTGCCATGGAGAACCTGTGATTACACCGATCACTCCTCCCTTTGTGGTTGATTGTGAATAGCATGCACTCTCAGTGGCACATGGTCTGAAACATGGTCATACAGTAGAGGATAGAGTCGCTTATCAATTAATTGACAACAAGCTTCTTCCTGCCAGGGTTGGCTGTAATGTGTGTTTCATCTCCTCTCAGTCCAGGAGTGTCAGCATATAGCTCTTTATCTTTATTCACAAGAGATTGTGGTCTAATTAATGTAGACATTCTGCAGTCCTCACATCACATGGCATCACATAGACGCCGTTTGTTTTTTACCTGAAAAGTTTGTTTCCTTGTTGTTTTTCCCGTCCCCAACCATCTTCCCAATACTTTTTTTTTCAGCGTGCCCAGTACTTTTGGTCACAGACAGACTGTGCTGTTTCACTGCAAACGCCTGATATCACAACGACATCCATGGCCTTGAAGCATCACAGCGCTCAAGCTGGAGTTGCTATAGCAACGGGTGATCAGAGGGGTTATTTTTCTGTGTTTGTGAACATATTGAGGAGATGATGGGGAAAAGATGATTTTATAATCAGTCACCAGCTAGATAGCATTTTGTACTCACCAGCAGTGGTGGAATGTAACTAAGTACAGTACTTACGTTCAATTTTGAGGTACTTGTATTTTACTTGAGTGTTTCCATTTTATGCAGCTTTATTTACTCCACTACATTTTGGAGGCAAATATGGTACTTTTTACTCCACCACATTTATTTGATAGCTTTAGATACTAGTTACTTTGAAGATTTACATTATAAATACAAAATACCAACTAATAAATTATAATATATTGTTATAGATTGAGCTACCTAAGATATATAAAGTAATTCAAATTACCCTCACCTTTACCAGCTGCAATATTAAAGTGATGTACACATGAATGCATCACTGATTATAATCCAGTAATATACTTCATGTAATTCTAAAATGGACCATTCTGCATAATAAGTACTTTTGGCTGTACTTTTACTTAAGTAAGATTTTGAATTCAGGACTTTTACTTTTGAGTATTTTTATACTGTAGTTACTTTCACTAAAATAAAAGATGTGAATACTTCTTCCACCACTGCTCACCAGCACCACAACACCGGGCTTTTTAAAAGCCTGTAACGGTGATAAATGTGAACCTGCTATTGTTCCTCATCACTGAAACATGCCAGAACACTAAATCTGATGTAATCACTATATATATCCCTCCTCTTCTGGTGACCATCCATGAATGGATGGCCCCTTTGACAGAAACCTACTGCATGACAGCATCTCCTGAAACAAGCTTTTCAAGAGGAGCCCTTCTGAGATGTGAAATCATGAAGGGCACAGCGTGATTTGATATCACCCCTACAGAGGGGGTGCTGCTGACACTTTACTGCCACTTTTAAAGGTCAGAGCTGGAGGCATCAGCAGCAATATAAGGATTATATTACAGCATGTAGTAATTGTATGTAAGTGTTGCAGATGGCTCACTTTTTGACCACTGACATGCAGAACAACATGTTTTTAAAATGGTTTATGGTAGTATATTTAATAGCATATTTAAGAATGTTTTAATTAGTAAAGATCTGTAAATGTAGGTGTGTGTGTGTGTGTGTGTCTTTTGCACACACACAGTGTCTCTCAGCTCTCGGTTCTGGCATGTTTTGAGATTTCATACCCACCAATTGCTGTTTTGGCTTCTTTTTCTCTTATCTCTCTTTCTGTCAGCATACAGAATCTTGTATCACTATTCCTGGGAGAAAAAAAAACATATGAATGTATATGATTCCATGACATGGACATTGTTATTGTGAGTCACAATCCTCTATCCAGAGGAATAATTAATGTTTCACCATCACAGCACTAAGAGGCCTCATTACAGCCTGTAGATCCATCCACTTCCCCCTTAGCAGGATTTTTTTAGCATCCTGCATCATAGCCAATGGTGAAATTGAAATTAAAATTAGAACAACTGAGAGGCAGCAGATACGTAGGATCTGGTTTTTACTGTGTTATAAAATCCATCAGAAGAGAGTGCTTTAGAACAATTTTGGTGGCAAAACTGTCGGTAGCAAAGGAATTTGACATATCTAAAACATATTTTACCTGCTATGAATTTATAGTAAATACCATGTAAGACAGATATTCTAGCTTAGGATGAATGATGAATGTGTAGAAATTTTATATTAGATTGTGACAAAAGATAGAGTTTTGTTATGCTAAAAATGAAAAGCTGATCAAAGAGAGTATTACTAACCATTCGTCTCTTATAAAACTTATTACCCTCCAGCAGGTGAATGTGTTTGTATTGAACGTTTAAGTGCCGGAGCTCAGAGGATTTTTCAATGCAGGCATGCAGCCAAGTGGAAGAGCTGTTCGATGTTCAAATGTCTTCATGTCTGCTTATTTATGGCAGGTACTGTATATTAGTACTTGCCAAGATTCTCTGTGCTATTTCTGGCTCTCCTGAAATAACACAGTAAGCTCATTTTTTGTCAAAGGCTTTGAGGGCTTAGTTTAGATTATATGAATGAATATCCATGGTCACCGTGGTGATGAAGCTCCACAGATTTACTTCTGCAACTTCTGTAACGATGAAAATTAAGCTATGCTAATCACAGATCAATTGTAATACTTCTATATTTTGGGAAATACGCTTGAGGAGATTGATAACACTCTCACGTTTCTACGGTTAATGTGAAGCTAGCCGGGCAAGATAACAAAATCTGCCTCCCAGCACCTCTAAAGCTCACTAATTAACACAGTCATCACCGTGAAGTTGCCAGGCAACTCCAGGAGACTCCAGGAAGTGACACGGCCGAGACTAAGCGCGGCAAATTACCATACAGATATGAGAGTGGTATTGATCTTCTCATCTAACTCTCAGCAAGAAACAATAAGTGTATTTTCCAAATTGTGGAACTATTCCTTTAATTTGGTCTTTTATACTGTGATACGTTTGTCTTTTGGTTTGAACCCACCTCCTGACAGCAGTTGAACCAATCAACCAATCAACTTGCTTGACATGCAGGTTGTGTCGTTGAGATTTTGGAGATGTGCACATCAGCTTCTCTGCGAGTCTCTGCAACCTACAGTTACCCATAACACCCTTCTCTGCGTTGGTCCACGGAGACTTTTACGTGTATCTTCGATGAAGCATCATTTTCAGCATCAAGCCAACCTAGAACACAATTCTTACTTCCCTCAGTCCTCATACATGTATACTGAAGTCCACTTATGCAAGCTTTGGCAGACTGGCATGACATGGGATGAAGCAACCTCCAGCTGTGGCCAAGCTCAGGCTCCCTGCGGAGGTTGTTCAAACTCCATCAGTGATGTGGTTAGAAGTGACAACATGTAACAAGCATATAATAAAAACAGCCACCACATAGTATGGAAGGAAAAATGTACATAATAGAACTGCTACCATGTAGGGTCATAGAAACTGTAAGGAGGGATATTGTTTCATCATTTACCGACCACTGTGTTTCAAGGACATTGTCATAAGATGTATGTGCAGTCATCATCTGTGTCAATCATTACGCTAGGTACTGTCCTAATACCTTTTTAAGAGGAAAAGATGGCGAGAACAGTCACGTCTAGCAGTGTCTTGTGCCAAGCTCTTCGGGTCCATCTGACTGAGATCATACCACGAGGTCAGGCAACACATCGTCATACCTAAACGACAGAATAGGTCAATTGTCAGTGACTCCCAAAACAACATATATGACCGTTGGAAAGTACCGCTTAAGAAAGTCACGTGATGTAAGTCACATGACGTTAAACACGTGATTAATGTTGTGAAACGGTCACAGTTTGGTTAGGTTTAGGCAACAAAACTACTTGGTTAGGTTTAGGAAAAGATCGTGGTTTGGGTTAAAAAAGTAACATAAGTTACGTAAATCACGTGACTTAACTCACCTGACGTAAGTCAACGTAACGTTAATTAACTAAAAACAAGTAAACGTTGACTTGATTTTACACAGGACATGAACCCCGGTCTCCTGGATGAAAGACCTGTGTTTGCTTGACCCATCCATCACCACCACCACCACAACCACCTCCTATTGTGGACTTTATACAATGTCACCTGACTTCCTTCTTTGCTCCTGTCATAATTACTACGGCCACTTGAGGTCGCGGCCTACAATAAACGTAAATATGGGTCATAATAAGCTGCTTTCACGATCGACTTATACATTATTACTATCCTCTGTTGAGGGCATGCAGAACTGTTTCTAAGCTACAATTATCAACACAATAGCCATACTGAAATCATCTCATGTCATTCGCAAAAATGACCAACATTGATTAATGGGCTCAAAATTTACATTTACATGTTTTAATGTCCAAACACTTCCAAAATCAGAGATGAACATGAATGCCCACAGTGAACACCCTGGATACACACATATGAGCCCTTACAACTCATCATCTGCTGTTTTGATCGTGTAACCAGGCCCCTGTCCACCAACTTTGTCAATCCTATGTGGTCAGTTCAATGCTTTGAACAGATCCGCAGAGATATGCACAAACTCTTCCATTCTCCACATCCTGCTACTCCAACACGAATTTGCAGATTTGTGATAGTGCCCCGTGGTCTGGAACTGTAAAGGGGAGTTTCCTCTGAAAGAGCTAGTTTGTGAGGAGGAAGTGATGCTCATTGCTGGGAGGGGACCATCTGCAGGGCCTACGGCAAAGAACAGGTCAGGTGGTAATGGCTGCCTCTCACTGCCATGCTGCTTAAGTACTGCTCAATGCAGAGGAACACATGTGTAGCTGTTACTTCCTAGAATCACTTCATCCATCAATAGGAGACATCTTTTTCACCACAAAATGTAGAGATCAGGGGCATCTGAGTGGCACAGAAGCAAAACACTCACCTACCAAGTTTGATTCTTGGCAACAGTACCTCCAGCTTGATTTTGTGTTCCAAAGAACACAATTGGCAGTGTTTGTGGTTGGGAAGCCAGCGAGGGATCATGTCCTTCTCACTACATTAGCAAGTATTAAGACCAAAATCAGCCCTGCATTGGTGTGGGCATCTTGATTCAGGTACCGGTGAGACATGAAATATGGTCTCTGAAGTCCAGTTTGCGTAACAGATCCATGCGTTTCATGGCTTCTCAGACACCAAAACACTGCACAGCGGTTTATTATACTACGAGACAGGATTCACCTCTTTTTTTATTACTAGCTAACTGAAGTCAGAGCCTAGATGCCAAATATCAACGCTGTACATATTTTACATTCACATTGGCAATAATACATTCCACATAAGATGGCTGACTGATCGTCCGCACTTCTCCTGATACAACCAAACCTGTTATAAAACCTACATCTGTTATCAAACTGTGGTACATGCAGCTACTGTATGCATGAAGTCTGCTGTATGACAGTTCATACCTGAGGTACGCCACCTCACCAACAGAGGTGGTTCACAGAAAGATGGTTTCCATGACAACGTTATCTGATAAGCTCCCTCAAAGCGATCAAAAGTGGGGGAATAAAAAGCCACCTACTCAATAAGTCATAGACTGGTGAGAGCAACTCTATCACTGCTTTGTGTAATTTAGATGTCAGTTTTGCACAATGACAGAAGTTTATTCAGGTGGAGGGCAATTATGTCTTCAATTGCATCCGATTTACAGAGCGTTCGGTGCTGCCACTGATGTGCTGCCAAAAAGTGTCCCAATAGATCAGGAAGAATCAGAGTGAATGACAGTTATCTGAGATGAATGATAACCTGCACAGAGAAATATGATGATCAGCTTGTTGGATATAAAATAGTAGTTCCAAAAAGTAACTTTTTTACAACTTCTTTTTGAGGTCGATTATTTATCAGGCTGAGGGTAAACCCGAGCAAAAAAGTATGGGTCAAGACTAGTTTATCCATCAGATGCAATACTGTAAAGATCTAATATTGTGTCAGAGTGTTATTTATGAAATTTACAAATGAAATGCTTGTCCAGGAAGGTAATTGCACACCTTCTGTCTCCCTTCCCCTCTCTTCCTTTCATTCAGCCAACCTGGACTGTTTACTGACCTTACATACAGAAATATGTTACTTGCATTGCTTCATTGAAAACTAACACGCTTTATACAGAGTCTTGTGACGTAGCTCATATGCCAAAACAAATTACACACTTGATGTTTATAAACCAGCGGTAGAGATGATTTGTCAACATCCACAGTTAAATGCAATGATCACAGATTGGATGACACAACTTTACTGATGCAACCATGGCAACCTGGAGAATAGGATCCAGCATCTTGATAGGCTGTCGCTGCTGCGACTAGGCAGCCTGGTTGCATAATGCTCTCAACCTTGACTTTGATGTGTTCCTCTTTATGTCTTTGTACCTGCAGTGAATGTTTATGTAATCTGTTTAGATAGATTTTTTTAAAAATGATTGTATTTAATGGTGAGAGCAATAAAAGTGATACAGGAAAGTCTAAAGGAAAAAAGGTCAAAGATCAACAGCTGTTTCCACTACCTAGAGGTAATAGTCTGCATATAAAAATCTGCATTCCCATGTTATCTTAATAATGTTATCCATTTCTCATACAGAACACAGCAAGATAACAGTGAAAACAATTAGCACACAAATTAACAGTCTGTTTCTGTCTGCATGTTTGCGTGTGTGTGTGTGTGTGTGTGTGTGTGTGTGTGTGTGTGTGTGTGTGTGTGTGTGTGTGCAGGACGGATCAGCCCAAAAACTTTGCAAACTACTTCCAGCAGACTTGAGCAGTAGAAAGAGTTTAGCTTCTCCCATCTGGTGCTCCTTTAATAAAATGTGTTTGAACTGTGTCACATTTTTTTCAACTGGCCTCTCCGTTTATGCAATGCAACACGTCGTAGAGAAAAGAGAACACAGAGAGCAGCAGCATGCAGAGAAAAGGATAAGTGTGTGTAGTGTGTGTGTAGAGTTGGTGGCAGTGGGTGGGTGGGTGTAGGAGGATGGGGGTGCAGAGAATGAGAGTATAAATGTTACTTGCAGTGCCTTCCCTCTAGCACATGACCGTCACTTCACCCATTTAAAATCTGATTATCATTTTGTTCCTTATAAGAAACACTGCAAGGATTTCATAATAAAGCGTGTTATGAATCATGAAAGAGGACAATCATAATTTATATATTTTTAAGTTAGAGATTATTGATAACAAATTATACGTTGTCTGAGATTCAAATATTTTACTGTGATGATAATTCTTTTTTTCAGCCACATAAGCAAATTACTCTTCCATGGATTTACAGTGTCCATACACAGCAAGCAATGGGAGATGCAGTTATTAAGAAGTGATTCTCCCTGTGTGTGTTGGAGTAGAGATGAGGGTGGTTCATTGGTAAGAGGGAAACAGGGAGCAGAGGAGCTGACCTCAGAAGAGGACACTTTCTCTGCTCTTAATTACCAGCTATTCCTGAGAGAGAAAAGATGTTCATCTGCGCTGCAAGCACTGTGCACTTCTGCTCCGCAACCCCCCTCAACTCTCACACTTACTACATCACTGAAATACATCCTCAGCCCTTTGTCACTTCCTCATTTAATGATGCTCCTGTGGAAAAACTGGAATTTTCACCTGCACCAACTTCCAGGATTACTCATGAATATTTCAGTGGTATGTGTCTGGCTGGATCAGCACTTTATCCTCATCTTTTTCCTATGATGTTACAGTCGCTGGAGAACAAATCCCCCCACCCCCCACCACCCAACCCAACTGGTCTATAGCTGTCAATGATCCCTACATGTAGATTTGGATTATCAACACCACTACTTCTCATCTTCAGCACCCTGCAGTGCCTCGTGAGTCTCATTAGAAAGCAGTTACAGATGGAAAAACACATAAATATGTGTGCACAGATTGTTTTGGATGGATTTCAGCTTACACTGGATGTTTCAGGGAAGCGCTGACCTTGTCACGCAACACATATTTCATACTTAAACAAATTCAATATGGCCCTAAGTAGAATCAGTGTGTGGGCAAATTGCACTGAAGATAATATATCAAATAACAGGCTAAATCCAATTTCACAAACACATCCCCTTGAGGTAAGATTCAGATAGCTTGACTGCTGATCCTTGCTTGCAAACACACATACACATACACACATTGAGAGTGAGAGAACAAAGAAGCAGCGATCCCTTATTGTATTCCTATTGACATCAGAGAAATAGAATTTTTAAGGGAATGAGCATCTTTCGTTTTGCCACCGCCCGTCTAACAATGCCTGCTCGCAAGAGATTTTCTATCTATAAATACATATCTTCCAATAACAGTCAGGCATGATGAGGTGAAGGGCCGCTATTCTGTGAATAAAACCTTTATTGGCTTGTTAATCCTAAACTCATTGAGCTTGGATGTAGTCATGAAGAAGGGAGATTACATCCCACGGGTCTCCCTGGCCAAATGGACACACACACTCTCACTGACACACACATAAATATACAATGAGTTTCCTGTGTATCTCTGCACATAATATGGGTAAAGAGTGGTGATCTGTATTTAAAATGTAGTATGCAGAAGAAACCGAACCTGTTAGAAATAGCACTTCATAATCTACTATCTTCGAGTCTCACCAAAAGCACACAGTTTGTGTGAATGACAGAGAATATATAATCAATTTTTGCAAAATTAACTTAGCCCGAGACATCTGATATTTCTATGACAGTGTGAAAAAGAAAATGTACATACCCACACGGCAGATATATAGCTTAACTAGTCTGGTGGACACTTTGTTGGCAAATAAAGCCTGTTCTTATTACGCATCTGCTTGTAATCCGCAAGAGTAAGAGGAAACCTGTTTTACCCAGAGTGCACTGTCGATTGTTCTGCCCTGCAGAAGTCCAGCATGTTTACCTGTCAGCAAATTGTACAGCAAAACTCAAAACTCCCTCCAGCCAAAGGTCTCAGTGAGATATTGTAGTTCTGTGTGTTCCTCCATAATACAGAAACCCTTCAGGCCAGGATCTGGTAGCAGGCAAGAATATGGAGAGTTAAAAACTGTGAACCCACAAAGAAAGATGGATGTATTGTTCAGCAATAGTATCTTCTCTGGATTCTGTTTGTGAACAGTGACTCTGCAGCAAAATACATTTTAAGGGAAAGGTAACGGATAAAGTTTTTTTCTACGTATCATCCAGAATATTGGATTAATATCTGCAACATTTAAACGGATAGTTTTTAGTTGTTTGTCCCCCTACAATACTGTATGTGTGGGAAAATAAGTCATGGAAAAAAATAGTAAAATTGCCAATGTGACTATGTGTCTAACAACAAGCACATTTAGAGTATATGAACATTACCTTTCTCATGCAATGGGTCCAGGGAATGTAGAGGAGGGCATGTAAACACCATTTACGCATCTCTTAAATTCTCAAGTAACATTTACAAAATCCCCCTTGAGTATTTACAGTCCACTGGACCATAATCCATGTGTTCGTGTGATCACTGCAACCATTTGTATATATTGGGTCTGCAATGGTATGTACTGCTTTCAGAAAATAGCTAAAGCCTTGCACTCCGAGTCCGACACTGGCAAAAGCTTCCACTTTCTCTCGTCTACTCAGCTTTTATACCAAACTAACTGCCAGCGATTGAAATGGAAGCAGTACAACCTGTACCTGTCGAACTCTGCTGAAGAATACTGAAGCTGCCACTTGGGGACTTCAGGGCTTGCCAGATTCATTCATGCACCAGGGTCAGTCAGTACACTCTGTGCTTATTAGCCCGGATGCTATTCCTGGCTGCCAGCAGAGTTTGGAGAGACTCACTGCTGAAATGTGGTTTATTTACTGGAAAAATCATGCACAACTAGAATTAACACAAATATCATAATGGGTAAAGTAAAACACTCCAGGATTTTATAAGCTCAATGTAGTCTACAACTTAATTATAAATAAATTATAAAATAAATAAATTATTTTTGGCAGGATAATGAGGCATACATTGCTTTACTTCCAGTCAACCTGTTGAAAATTCCTGTATTTCAACCTTTCATTTCCCATAAATGTGGCTTTGCACTCACCACCTCATTGTAGAGTTTTGGGGGAAAGACAACTCGCATAAAACAACCCATATCAGGGCAAGCTGTGCGAGTCTCTGACAGCTTTCCAAATAAACATGATTTATGCATGAATCATTTCAAACACTTGCCTCTGATTCCGACTGAGAGCGCTGCTGTCTGCTCATCCATAACACAGGCTACTGTAGTACATTACTTCCTCATTAAAAGTCTATTGAAAGAAAGCAAAAGCCACAGAAACATTCATAATGTGATTACTGTTGCAAATAGTTGGCTGCTGAGCTATTAACCTTATAAACAGTATTCGTAAAGGCCAAATTTTGTACTGAACTGAATGTACTGCTGACCTGAAGTCAGTCAGAATCAGCGCTGAACCTTATTGAGGTTTGAACAGTGACGCACTCACTTACTTTACTAGAAAAGAAGTGGTTCATACAATGTGTTCATTCAAAAGTGTTTATAGTTCTTCTGAATGGCCACACTGGAAAGGCAGAGTAAAAAGCTGGCTCCCATGGAGAGGGGGGAGAAGCGATATCATTTCAAAATGGGGATAATGGCGCACATTTTAGCCAGTCTCTGCTGGAAGGCATTCATAGTGTTACGTTCGGTTGTTCACGTGAAAAATGACAGAAGTAGTTGTGTAAAGAATGAAAAAAGGGAGGTAGAGAGAGAAGTTCAAACCCTGGCACCTCTCTCACCTCCACACAGCTGACCAGTCACGCGGGAAGTGAGTGTGTATGTCGGATTGTCGGTTTCGGAATAATACATAAATGGCCGGACAGACACAGCCCCCCCCTCCCACAATCTGCCTGTTAAGCATAAAAAAAATGGAACAAACTACGGCTGGCTCTCTCAGCTCTGTAATGTCAGATCGTAGTGGGTCAGGGAAAATGTATAACCAGATGTTGCTGTTTATTGCTGGTAGGTCACACATATTGCACATAAAATTGCTTTTTTGATTGTCAAAAAACATACAACAGGATAGCTTTGCCCTACAGTGAATTCTTGACATGGCATGATTACATATGATTGCCTTTTATTGTCTATAATAATGTTTCCGTTTTTTTCACCTAAGTGTACAATCATAAGGTCATCACACTTCCTGCCCCCATGCTGAATATAATTATTGATGTCTTGATCCCATTTATCCCACAGCGCGCTGCCACCTGGCAGACGCTGACGCTCGTGCTGGCCTTGTATCTCCTCTCAGTTGAAAGATAAATCAGTGAGAGCAGAGACTGTAGCCCGAAGGAGAGGAGAACACAATGGCTCAGTTAGCAAAAGCCCCAGTGTGAGCAGTGTCAGTCACTTTATTCCCCGCAGGGACCCACTGGACCTCAGAACGCTCCCCACTGGGAACATTAGAGAAACGGGCCTTGTGGCTAGACACGCATGTACACACTCGCACAAAGACACCTCTACTCATGGAAGAGGAAGAAAACGATTATTATCGAGGTTTTGTAAAAATGGTTTGGTGACTCAGGTGAATTTGGAACCATACAGTCACGATCTTATTTGTCAAAAGGCTAATTAACATCACCTTTTCACACCCAGAGAGTCAAAATCAAATCAAAGAATCAAATGCTTTCTCCCCTTCTTTTCGGCCCTTTTGAGATTACCTCAGGATGTTCACATGAACAAGCTAGACTGAGCAAAATCATTCATAATGAAGGTTGTTTAGACCTAGCAATGTTATCGCATATGCTTCAGAGAAACATCATCCATTATCCAGTGTATCTCTTTCTATTGCTCTGCCCTTTTCTTCATCTATTTCTGCCACGAGCCACTCATGCAACATCAACATGCAACATCACCTCACTTTTTTTTTTCTGACTGGCAGGATCTATGTTAAGCCTCATAACAATACAGTTTTCAAAGATGTAGGACTGTTCTGCTCATATTATGATCCAGTTGACTTGTTGTGTCTTTGGCGCCCTCTGGCCACAAATACTGTTTATCCCTCAGGCTGTCCAGCTGCTCAGTGACTGGTATTGGTGCTGGGTGGAAAGAAGCTCTGCTACTCTCACTTATTGTATGATTATTCTGTTGAATCACCATTTGTCTAGTCCTGACAGCACACTGGAAACATATTGGTGTAAACATTTAGCAACAAATTAACACAAACATTGCCAGTGTTTCACCATCAGGAATGCAAGACCATAATAAAGCCAGCAAATTAATCCCAACCATAGATGCTGACCATGAAATTTTAATGCCAGTGCACACGTGCAATATTTGTTTTTGCTTTATCGCAGAGGCAAAAAGGGAAGAACTGATGAAAAAGATTGAGGTTATAGTGTGGGATGTTGTGTTTCTGTAATCGTCACATTTTGTGTTAATGGAATAATATTCAACCTTCTCTTCAAAGCATGTTTTACTAGTGCATCAACATAATTCAACTGAGCTGGAGACATACAGTGCAGACACACCAAACCATAAAGGAGCATCTTAACTCCTTTATGCTTTATCCAACTCTCTGAAATAATAAGCTTAAAGCTGTTAAAATGTAAACCTCAAGCATTCATAATGAGGTAAACACAAGTGGCTCCAGATCTGAAGAAGAAAAAAAGCATCCTGCCTTTTTAATACCTAAGACTAATGGGCAAATTGTTTTCATGAGACAGTGCCAGACTCGTGGGCAGAAGATAAGGATTTGAACATTTGTTGCACTGTTGCAGCAAAATTCCAGCTAAAAAATAACCCAGATTTGTTGGAAAAGAAATAGTAAAATATTTATCGTGAAATGAATATTGATGAGGCAGGTGGAGGGTGAGTTAAACCAGAGTAAAACAGCAACAATGATTATATCTGAGTCATACGGCACCGCACTAACCTGCATCACTGCATACACCACCCACTCTGCTTTGACCTTTGAGTATAATGTAGAATTTCAGTACAGCATATTTTTATGTCTCTTGCATGGCCACTCTTCCTGTTGCAAGTACAAAGAAGAAGAACAAAAGGCTCCCTCACACTGCAGTCAGAGATATTTAATAACAACGTTTCAGTACACAGACCTGCATCAGGTTAGCTTACCAGACAAAACGAGAGACCATCTTAAATAGGTTGGTTGACCCACGTGGACCAATCAGGTCACACTACAGACTGACATCACTCAGTTGAATCATATGAAACCCACATGGACCAGTCAGGTCACCTGTCGATCTACAGGTGGGCAGAAGTCCTGCTCTTTTGCAAGTAAATTACTAACATTAAATTCCAAATCTGTAATGCATACAGTTGTTGACTTCAGTGCTGTCACCTTCAACCCTGCAGGTGAAATGCCTGCAAACTACCAAGATGAACAAATACACAAATAGCAACCACAGAGCGTGCTGTATGCTCAGGTATGAATTTTGGCCTATGGCAAGCCTCCCTGTGTTGATCCTCTGAGGATGTTTGTGTTGTATGAACGTGGGGGCACAAATGACAAACTACACCAGGAGCTTAGCTTTTCAACAAATGGACCCCCTCCTACCTGTGAGAGCTCTGATGTGCGTGTGTGTGTGTGTGGCCATTTTGCATGTTTTTACATCTATTTGTGATCATTTTGCACCTCGATATATTCATTTTGCATCTCTTTGTGGTTATTTTGCAAATCTGTGTTTTGTTTGCATCTCTTTGTGGGTGTTTTTGAGTCTCTTCGTAGTCATTCGTGTGCTTTTTTTTCGTCTCTGTTTGCATTGCTTTATAGTCATTTTGCGTCTCTTTGTGGTTGTTTTGCATCTATTTGTGGTCATTTTGTGTCTGTTTGTGGCCGTTTTTTGCCATTTGGTGATATTGTGTCTTTCTGCAGTCGTTTTGTGTCTCTTTGTGGTCATCTCACGTGTCTTTGTGGTCATCTCACGTGTCTTTGTGGTCATCTCATGTGTCTTTGTGGTTATCTCACGTGTCTTTGTGGTACTAGATGCCACAGTAAAATATATCCACTACTGCTGGAAAAGACAAATGAAGTCCTGCAACAACTCAGTGAGATTCTCACATGAACTGAGAGGCAAGAAAAATAAACATCGTAGGGAGATATATTGTAATAGTGAGTGGAAGCCGAGCTGAGATGTGAATTAAGCCTCCTGAGCTTGCCTGCTGCTCGCTGCACCCCACACAGTGTCTGCATTACAAGCAGCTGGTAGGTGGTGAGATGTGGTTGACGTCTGCTTGTGGGCAGATTGTCTGTAAGGTTTTTTTTTTTCAAGGAGATGAGAAGCTCTCCATTGACTGGAAAGATGAACTTCATGCAGCCAAAAGTCACAAGTGAATATCTGCTGTAAGAAAATATTAGAAAACCTTTTTTTCCTTCTTCCTTCCTTACAATAGACCCTGAATCTCCTCAAGACTTTGCAGCTGGTTGCCATAGTTATGGGAGGCAGTGGAAAAAACACAGCTGAATGATTAAATTATTAATAAATGAACTGTGTAGAGCTCGCCTTCGCACATGCACAGCAGAGTATCTTAATAACATCCTGCCTAAAAAAAGACAATAGACGTCGGATGCTAAAATTACATGGGTGCATAAATACATCACTTGAGTTGTTGTTTTGGACGTTGTCCATTTAGTATTTCATTAATAGATTAGTGTATTTTTGGCCACATGGATGGTGCATTTGCTGAAAACAGGAATTCTGAATACCCTCCCTCCACTGAAATATTTTGGCAACATTTTCAACTATGTCCTTAATCCAAGATTCAAAATGGCATGATTCATCAAACAGTGCCCAGTGCCTCTATTTATTTCAGGTTTATGTTTAAAACTGATAAACATGCCTCATTGAGAACCAATTGTTCTGTGTGTGAACTGAAATAACAATAGAGTAATCTGCAACCCAATCCTCTTGACACAGATATGACATTGTTTGATAAGGCAACAAAGCTAGAGGTGGTCAACATGAAGACACATTTTCACATGTTTTCTATTTGGATGATGTGTGTAGGAAAATACAAATGCATTAAATTTAGCAGAGCTTCTGGAATTATTAATGCATTTGAGGGAGAAAAAAAAAACCTAATAGTTCATATAGGGAAACGAGTGTATTCACTTTATTCTGACAGTTAGATGAGAAGCTCAATACCACTGTGTATAAGTATAGAGCTGGAGCCATCAGACAATTAGTTTAGCTTAGCATAAAACGAAAGAAAACAGCTAGCCTGGCTCACCCCAAAGTAAAGAAAAATATTCCTACAGACACCTCTAATGTATTGACAATATATTGGTAAAACAGGGCTCAACGTCGCTGACTGACTGCCACAAAGAGATTATGGCTTAATGCTTAGCAATTAACATACTGTATCTTGTTTGTTTAATCTGAACAAAAAACAGAAATGTAAAAACAGCTATTTGTCTTTTTTGAGGGAGTTGTGTGTTGTAACTATTTCTTGACAAACAAAATGTTATCCATCCACCCAGTACTTCTGTGCAGCATCTCTGCTGGTTGCTTGGCTGCCTCACTGTGCTGACAAGACCTTGGGAAGTCACTGCACCCAGCTGTTGTTAGCCATGAAATAGTTGCAGCATGTAACTCACTCTACAACTACCTGTGCACAGATTAAACAAGGCATATTTTAAACCATGCATATATATGCTAAGCTAAACTAATCGCCTTGATTTAACACAGACATGAGAGTGGTATCAATCCATCAATCCTCTCATCTAACTCTAGGAAAGAGAGCAAATAAGCGTATTTCCCAAAAGCTTGAACTATGCCTTTGAGACCTACTGAATAGACTCAGCCTTGGAAAATCAATTATATCTGCCACTGATTGTGTCTTGTCATATGACAGGCTAAACAAACCACTTGCCACACAATACACCGTATGGACCACAAAGTGAGATCCAAAACAAAGCAATGTAAAAGCAAAAGCTTTGCCTTCCTAACTCGAGAGATCTGGGAAAGTAAAGGTTGAATTAGTTCAGGGTTTGTCACAGTAAACACCTTTTTCAGATACATTGATATGTTGTTGCTATTACAAACAAACATCTTAATGTACAGCAGCTAGTAATCTCATTAACAATCGCTGATGTGTTTTATGTGTAGGTGGACATCTCATTTTGGGAATGATCATTTATTTTGAACAACTCCTCCAGCTCCTCTTATATACACTGGACCAACTAGGGACTTCACAGCCCTTCTCAATGACCTCTGCTGTACCACTGGAGAAGCATCCATAATCAAGGGCTCTAAAGCTTCTCCCAAGCGTCAGTTTTCAGTAATGATTTTCTCAGTTCACGAGAGGCTCTCAGCTCAGCCCATATAATAGAGTGGCCACTCAAAAACAAGAGGAGATGAGTGTCTTCTTAAGCCCACATATAGAATAAGAGGATGATGATCATGAGGATGAAGATGATGAGGATCAATAGATTCCCCAACAACAGATTCGGGTTGCCTCAAATTTATTGTACGCGGCCATGACTGGGTGACGTCAGCGGGGTCAAAAGTGCAAGGAGGTGTGGGGTGGGTGGGCAGGTGGGTGGGTAGTGGATCTGATGGTAGGCAGACCTGTGGAGCGGAGGTGGTTATTGTGGTGCTAATGGTTTTTCAGAAGGGGGAAGGGTTGGTGTGAGGGCTCTTCATTGCACTTCTGTCGGTTTAATGACTCCACAGCGTGATTACTCAGGTTAGTCCACACAGTTACATAAACCACCACTCAGGTTTGTATGCTAAATGTGGTCGTCCTGTTGCTGTGAAGTCCAGCTGGTGACATGCAGTAGATAATAATAGTATAATTAGCTAATACTATAGCTAAACTGCATGTCTTTGGAATACATGTGTTACCTGAAATTATGTATTCTTGGGGAGGATATGACAAAAATGTAGATATATCCAGATTGTAGGGTGTGAGTTTGTTGATACCTCAAAAGCAAATGCATTTCAATTATTTGGGCAAAATATGAAGATTTTTTACCAACCAGTGCTTACTATCTGGAATCTAGATAGGGTTTGATTTGGTAAAAGAACTATGCTAATGTAATATACAAAAGCCACATAAAACATTCATCTTATTTCACAGTATTCTGCATAGACTCTATCTAGAACCAAGACCAGTATGATTGAATGGGGAGTTACATGCTCCCTTCACTTTCCAATAATTATTTCCTGCTATGATAGTCCTGTCGTCCTTTTAGATTTTATTCAGCGCCTCCAACACAGCTTTCACGTATTAACAAACTACCACATTCTTGTGATGCATTGTTGCAGTAATAATGTTTGATAAATGCCTGCCTCTGCAGCTCTTATACCTCTTTAGTTATATGCTGCAACCACTGATACCATTTCAGCTGTGTATATTGGATGGTATATTGATTTGCCATTACCAGATGGGATTTCATTTGTCTTGCATAAAATGCTGTCTAATTTATGAGGTGTGATTTGTGCTGTTAATGGATTTTTAAAAGATGTAACCTGGTTTAGCCTTGAGATATCCACTGAATGATGCCTCTGCCTTTCAATCAGTACTGAGGAGAGACACTGAGTTGTTTTAGCTGTAGCTGGGCCTGTGTAACTTCAACCTTTGTCTCCCACACTCCTATACATTTCTAAGATTTTAGAAATGCATGATTTCAAGTTCCTCTGCAAGTAGCATTGGACATTTTGTTAAACATCATTGCTGTTGCATTGGGTGCCATGGGTAAATTTTAGATTCCATTTACCTCATAAATGATGACAGTGGTTCCTTCCTACATGACAGTACATTTGCCACTTTTAATAATAGACAGAATTTGTATTGATTTTTGTGATTCTGCCTCTAGTATTACCTGATATCAAGTCGAAATCACATTTTGTGGTATTGCCCACCCTTACAATAAGGCCTTCACTGCATACCAAAACTATACATTTCAACAGGAAACTGAACATCAGAGAATCATGGCTTTTTGTATTTGTAAATGCTTTGTTAACTATAGGCCTTTTTCAATCAATCACATTCATGAGCATATAATATACTTTTTGTACTTTGTACTTTTTTCTCTTTGTTGTTGTGGATGTTATATTAAATTAAAATGAAAACGTTCTGCATTATTCATATAATTTGTCCAATAAAAATATGTATGACGATAGATCTATTTCTCTATAGTAAAGCAAGCCTTGAAAAGATATACTCATTAAGGGAATCAAGGGAGGCAAAGATTATGGTAGACACCTCCTTAGGATTTACCTTTCACCAACTGGCACATGTCTCATAGTAATACTTGGTGTGAATAGATTCAAATATCAGAACTGACTCAATTAATATGCCTTAATGTAGTCAAGGGCAGTATTCCTCCATGTAATTTTAACAGGGCTGCTGAGTGTGAAGACAATGATGTAGAGGCACTGCTAGGTCTTTGTGGTAATCACATAGAGGTGCTCTTTGGAAACTTCAGGTTTACTGTGCTTATTTCTTCTTGTGAAGGGCTCATTGCATGGGTGGAATAAGGTCTTAATCAAAAATGAAAAATGCAAGTCTCCTTCAAAAACGATCCAAGGCACACTGTAGGGTTTGTGCAAAATTAAAATGCCTTTATTTTTCCATAGCAATATGTATTTAAAGTAACCAACGTGTTGCAACCAACATAGGTCTTCATCAGGGTCATTGTTAGCTTACACACCTATATTGTGTTACATTAATGAGTTTAGTGGGAGGATGGTTCTCATATCAACATTACAAGCCTATTGGTCAAAAAACGAGGGCGTGATACATAAATACATTCATCAATGAAAGGCAGAAGGAAGGAGGACAAAAGAGAAGGGAAGGGGGATGGAAGGAAGTGAAGGAGAAAAAAATGAGATCAGAAGAGGTGAACCTAAATGTTAAAGGATAGATTTAATGTGGCTACCAAGTCAAGGTGGACCTAATCTTTTCCTTATGCACACATGATAAATTCCTCAATCTATAACATTTCTGTTCATCATTATAATCACATATTGACTACAAAAAACACCATAACCATCAATAGTTCCATATATTAAAAACACAGTATTTTCATTATTCCTGAAGTAATATTGCACAAAAAAGGAGAAAAAGTCTTGTCATTGAGGCCCGGGTATTGTGTTGCTTTCAGTTGTACAATCCAACAAGCTGAGCTCCAAGGAAGCTCCAGCACTCTCCACTCACTTTAATTAAAGACTTCTACTGGACAAGTGTTAGCAATTAGAGTGTCTCCTCAACTATTGTATGTCCCCAGGGAGGTGCCGAGAGGAACTCCCACTCACCC
The DNA here is from genome assembly GCF_020085105.1 of Siniperca chuatsi. Taxonomy (NCBI): domain Eukaryota; kingdom Metazoa; phylum Chordata; class Actinopteri; order Centrarchiformes; family Sinipercidae; genus Siniperca; species Siniperca chuatsi. The sequence goes on along the minus strand of NC_058043.1, from coordinate 26,829,368 downwards.
ATTAATGTTTAAACTGGCCTGATGGGCTGAATTATTCAGTGAATCACTCGTCCTCTGCGGGTAAGTGTCTCCTTGTTGGTTTGGTCCTCAGGGCTGAGTCTGTGACTATATGGGCAGCTGCAGTAGCTGTGGTTTAGTCAGTGGTTGGTGTTGTCAAAGAGGGACTGTAAATGTAGATGGATACTGTGAATTGGGAAACTGTTTAAAAATAAAGTGAAGACAAGGGTCAAAAGTATAAGGAGCAAGAGTCAGGAATCAGCTAAGGCAAGTTTCAGCGTGGGTAGAGGGGGTCCAGAGGAGGGATTCAAGGGCCAGACGGAAGACCTCTGGCGGACAGCCTGGAGGCAGGGCCGAAGGGTAGAGCAGGTCCAGAGGATGACCAGACTTGTGGAGCAACTCTGGGGGTTGGCGATGAAGGCGAAACCCCTCCGGAGGCCGGACTGGATGCTAGCGGTGAAGACAGAAACCATCTTGAGGCCGGCGTCAAAGGCGGCTCCCCTGGGGGGCGGGCTGCGGTGAAAGCTGGAAGCTAGCATGCTGGTTGTTAGCAGGTCAGAGTGAAGGCTGAGGTTTCTGGGTATAAAGAAAGTCTGTGAGCCATTCAGGAATGGCCTCCCTCATCTCCAGGAATGCCGACAATCTTGTTTGGGCCCGAGAAATGATGGCCTCTCTTTGGAAGTCATCGACTTCCTCCCATATGTACCTGAGGCACATCAAGTCACAAATAACATCATATTCCTCCTCAGAATAGTCTGCTGGGTCCATGTTTGGTCAGATCGTACTGCCACAGTTATTGTTCAGCCGGGTAGCAGACCCAAACGCCAACTAGGAGGCAAAGCAGGTGCAGTTCAGTAATTTAATGACACAAGAGACCACTGGGGGGGCATACCATGACAGTGTTCTGCAGTTTTTTGCAGTTGCCAATTTGGTTAGCATTCTCAGAAACAACAACTACTTAAATGATTTAGGTGAGTTACCTAGCTTAAAAGTTAGCAACTGACTAGACCACACGCATGCCTCATGAATGGTACATGTGGTTTGTTTTCTGTTTGGGTATAAGAAACTTTCCACTGTTAGTGTAGCTATTTTAACTATAAAAGTTGATTATGATAGGCATATTTACCAACAGGTAATAGTAAAGGTTTGACCTATAAAACCTGAATGGAAGTTTAAGGTTTGAGTTTTTACCTGCCAACTGTTACTGATTTCCTTGAGACGTATGTGAGGTACACAGGAGTACACGGGAAGTGACTGCTCTGTTGCTGTTTGCCAAGACTGAGTTCCAGCTTGCCAGGCTAGCTGTTTTCCCCTGCTTCCAGTCTATATGCTAAGCTAAACTAATCACCTCCTGGCTATAGCTCTGTATTTAACGGACAAACTTGAGAGTGGTATTCATCTTCTCATCTAACTTTGAATAAGCTTATTTCCCAAAATGTCAAACTGTTCTTTTAGCCACGGCTATAGACTTTTACCTACTGTAAACATAATGAAAAAAGTGTATTAAAATGTAATTTTTTAGCAGGACGTCTGTGAAATGATAAGTCAATTATTTAAATCTGCACCATACTATGGCTTCTGGGCTGTACTTGAATAAGGCCAGTTGCTTAATCACTGATATAATTGTTATTATCCTCAGTGCTCATAATTTATGAACACTTACAGGCAACAGTCCAACAAAATAATTGTTTCAAGTCAAATTCTTGGACTGCTTTGTTTTCCATGTCAGTTTCCGATTCATTCTGCATTTGTTGGGAAAAATGCATTTCATGACCCAATGGATCTTATGTAACATCAGCATTTCAGAAGAGGTGCACTTTTGCCTGAGGTTCAAATTGTCCAAGCACACAAAATATATAGTATGTCTCACTCATCCTAATCCATTATGCACATAATTTCTTCCTCTCACAGAAGCAATCAGAACAGATTTTTTTATCTGTTTTGAGAAGAAATTCCTTCACAAGTCAACTGACTTGGCTGCATGTTCTTACTATAACTGGAGCCATTTGTAGTACATATCAATTTTTTTTTTTTTTTTTTACGAATCTGTTGCAATGTGCAAGTAAAGCCTGGGTTATCTATATTGAACCAAATTCTGGCATTGCTACTGGCATCCTACACATTCTCATTGTGAAAACAGCAGTTACCTTGGTAACAAGCACACCACAATAAGGGCATCTTAGAAGACAAACAAATCGTGCTGTGCCGTGGAGGCTGGGACGTGTGATAGATTTACATAATCAAGGACATCTACTGTACAGGCACTGTTACCGTGATCTTGAACATCTCCACAGGAACACCCATGGAGGTTGCTCTGTTACATGAACACATCTCTGTGTCTTCTAACACCTAGCTGATAGACATTTAATTCTCACCAACCAAGGCAGCTTTAATTTACTGGAGCCTTTCCAGAGTTTAATAAATAAAAGAATAAATTAATAGCATTGACACAAGTAGTGACAAAGTTTCCTCAACAATGTAATTGCACATCAGTATTTTCCTCATGCATATGTGCCTGGGGCAATCTTGATGAGGGTAATTGGATGAGTTTGTTCACTTAAGTCAACGGATGTTTCTCTACAGTCACAGCTGTTAACTTTATTTGGTAAGTGAAGACTTTAGAGGAGATCTGAAAGCTGTTATCCCAATACAAAAATTTCACACATTTGAACGTCTTTCTTTGCTTCAATGGGCTGTGAAGAAAGAAGGAACTGTGTTTTCCGTTTGCATTTGTCATAGCCTGTATGGCTATGCTTTAGTTTTTAGTGACATCTGTCAGTGTTATCTAGCCAGGAAGCTGTTCTGGTTTCTACTCACACAGTCTTTATCAAACTCCAGTTCCAGGACTACTAGGACATGTGCTGTATAGTGGCCTTCATTAGAGGCCCATCTCTTAGCGTGGACTGTCCGGATGTGTGTGTGTGTATGTGTGTGTGTGTGTGTAAATGTGTGTGTACATGTATCTCAGTAACAAGGGATATACACATAAAGATCAGTTTACTTGTCACAGGGAGTACTACCCAGCCTGTAAAAACTGTTATTAAATGGGGAGTGATCACAACGTATGTTCTTCTACGAAAAATTATATTAATTATAATTAATTAATTAATTATATTTTTTGGCACTTAACTAGTTCCACATTTTTCAATGTAGAAACTTCATTCAAACATCAAAATATTCAGCTCAATTAGGACATGCCGAATATTACTTTTCTCATTCATACCTTCCAAAATACTCCAGCTTTTCCAGGACATTTTCCACATTCAAATAAATAGACGAAATCTTCAAAAATCACGTTTACCCACTTTTTCAACTCTTAAGTATTCATTCATGCTTTCAGCTAGAAACTCCATTCAAACATCAAAATGTTCCACATCTTCCATACATTCTGGGTTGCTTTTCTAATATCATTAAAACTTATTCAACTATTCAAATAGCTATTCAAATATTCAACTTAGTTTGAAGTAAAATTATAATGACAGTCAACTAGAAAAACTTTCAAACCCATTCATCTTCAACCTCTTCGCAGTCATTCATACATTCACGTAGAAACTCCATTCAAACTTTAAAACGTTCTCAATCCTTTGGAATTTCTCACATTAATTCAACTTGTCATGTCTTTCATACTTTTTACACAGTCACAATTCAAAATTCATGAATTTATTTGTCCTTTTCTGAGTTTATAATGGGTGTGTATTGGGTGGAATGTTCAGAGCTAGAGCGGGTGACATCGCTAGAGTGCAGAGGAGAAGTAAAATCTTAAACATTTCTCTTAAACTTGCTTTCATTCCCACAACTCTCATTCCACATACGTAATTTATACATCAAAAATGTGTGTTGGTCGCAGACATGTAACTATGGAATCAAACAGACTCACACAGTTGGCACAGTAAGCTTCAAATTGACAGCAGTGCCAGCCAACTGCTGCATAGACTTTCATATTAACTGAGACCAGAATTTTCAGGAACGAGGCAGAAACTGGGACATTTCTAAATTGCTCTAATGGACACATTTTTGACACTACTCACACAAAGCTCTCACAGCCTCTTCAGGAGGTTTTCATCTCTCTTACGGTATTTTAACTTAGGCGATATGAGTTATGGTCATTGCGCTAGAAGCTAAAATCTCTCTTATGAAATTAACTCTCTGAGACAGGAGTCACCAACCACCAATTTAACGTTGCTTGGCCAGCCTGAGTCCCATTTCGTCCAGACATTAGTCAAGTCATGGAGTTCAGCTCCTAGCATAAACTATATTTTGCTTTCCTCAGCCCATTCCCACTTTCCCAACTATTGATATTCCTTCCTACACTTATCATACATTTTTCAACTCTTATCTACGAAAAACTCCTTTCAAACCTTCTAATGTTCCACATCTTTCATACAACATTGGTATTATTCAACTTTCAAAGCCAGCAATTCCATTTAGTGTCAGCTTTGTGTGACTTTAAATGTGTCCATTACAGACCATGTGATTTGTCAGACACCTGTTGATGTTCTTGGTCTATGAACCACAACTATAAAAGTCCATAAATCAAGTAAATAAAGAAATTATACGATCAAATACATAGCTATGAAAATTACATTTGAACATCAAAGTAATATTAAACTGAAATGGATTTCTTTCTGACACATATAGGCTGTCACACTTGAATGCATTTCACAATTCCAAGCTGTATCTCAGTAATCAGAAGCTTCCAGTCTGAGGAAGTGAAATGATTTACAGTCTAAGCCTCAGCGCCTGAAGACATGACTAAATTGGTTTTATGACAGTGACAACATGTAGAATTACTCTGTCATAAATCTGTCACCTGATACAATCATGTTGTGGTGCTACAGAAGTACAGTGCCCTGGCAGTGCCACCAAGTATAGTAAAAGATTGAAATGATTGAAACCTTTTCTACTATAGTACAAGATGTTTTTCTCTTATTTGCACAGTTTAGTTTGATGTGATCCGGTGATGACGCATGCTGGCAAGTCAGCCAAACATATTTAGTACAGGTCTATTTTCAGAAAGTAGAAATAAGCCTCACAGTCTCAGCATTTAAAAAAAAAAGTGTTTATACGCATTGAAAACGACCAAAGTATACAGCATCTTTGTGTGGTGGAAACACAACATTAGTGAGCCAGCCAACTTTATCTGAAAGCAGACCAGTGAGGAAATAACATAAGTGAATAAAAAAATAATACTGAGATTAAAGGTCAGTGTTTGAAGATAAACTCAGAGAAAATCTGACAAATCCCTCTGTGTTTCTACTGAGTCTATAAGAACACAAATCTGCATTGTATTTGCTGTCTGTGGCTACGTTTTCTGTATTATTCTGTTCTCAATGCTGTCTGTTCTTGCTCTTTCCACTGAGTGTCCTGGTGAACTTAACTTTAACACAGCATCTTTGAAGTCACATTTTAAGTTGGAATATAAGAATATGAGAGAATTATATCTATTCAAAAACAAATGTAATACAAAGTCTATGGGCAGTTTGCTATGTGAGTAAGCATGGCAGCTGGTGGAAGGTTTGAGTTTATTGGCTGGGGTAAAGACAGTGTTTTAATTGGCTCATGTGGAGTGCAGGTTGAGTCGGAATATACAAATGAGACAGAGCAGACCTCTGTTCTTCTGTTTTTGTTTATTACCATCACATACAGTCTTGGATAAAAGAGACCCAGATCCTGTCCATAGTTCTGAACCTGCTGGTGCTGAAAATTAAATATTGGTTGGTCACATTATGGCACTTCCTGTGTGTGAAGAAGAATCATTACTAGGAAAAAGGGATCACTGGATAAACAGCATGAATTCCATGAATGTTAATTTGATTTGTTCTTTCAGCGAGAAATTTATTTTCTATTTTCTTTATCAACATTGTGCCAGCTGCTCAGTATGGGTTTTTCTGTAATTTATTTATTAGTCCCACTACAGGCTGTTTATGTGGGCTCCTTACTTTTCTTTCGTGCTGAAGGCGATGCACCAACACTGTCTCTAAATAGACAAAATTATCACCTGAGCAGCTACAAGTAAAAGTAAAAAGGAGCATTTACACTGCATGTTTGTACTATAAAGGCTTCTTTTTTGCACAAATGGCTCACCAAAGCAGTGAGCATCAGGGACCACATGAAGATTTTATTAAGAAAATATTTATTGTACGCATCAGTTTAGAATAATATCTGCAACTCCTTCAGATGAACAAAACTATTCAGACAGATTCCAAACTGCACTGAAAGTAACAGATTCGGTCTTTAAATAGAATTTAAAGTCTTGGCCTACATGTCTTTCACTTCCAGGTCCAGGTTTTATATTATTTACTAATGATCACTGTTGACTGGACTGAATGTGGGAAACCTTTTTAAATAGAACAGAAGAAAAACCTTCAGACATCATCTAAACCCCAATAAGAGATGAACTCTTTTGATACAACTTGTGAATTTTCCATATTACCATTATTTACAAAATAAAAAAAGAGATACTAACAAAGGCCACTTTATCATAGGGCTGTCCAAAAGTTGACCATTTACAGAAGAACATTTTGCCCCTTCTCCCTTCCAAGTCTGTGCATATCACTGTACTGAACTAACAAGACTAAGAGTCTATGGCCATGCCAGCAGCAGTGAGGCTTTACCATGGTGGGTTGTACTTCGGTACAGTAGTGCTTTGAGCTAAATGCTAACATCAGTATGCTAACATACTCACAATGACAATGGCAACATGCTGATGTTTAGCAGGTACAATGTTTACCATGTTCACCATCTTAGTTTAGTGTGTTAGCATGCTAACATTTGCTAATTAGCACTAAACACAAAGTACAGCTGAGGCTGATGGAAATGTCAATATTTTTGCTGGAATGTGGATATAAACCAAAGCATTGGACAAACTGAAATTTCATCCTGAGGGGATTAATGCCTGTGTTCATGACAATGCATCCAATAGTTTTTCAGACTCTAAATCACAAATATCAACCTCATGGTGGCGCTAGAGGAAATGTCAGGGGATGACCAAAGTCACTGAGATTCATCGTCTTGGGATCTTGAATGTCTGTACAAAATTTTGTGCCAATCCATTTCAGTCTGGACCAAAGTGGTGGACCGACCGACTGATATTACCATCCATAGAGCCATGCCGCTAGCATGGTTAAAAACTGAGCATTATTTAATAAAGTAAAATTAATCTTAACATTCCCACTGTGTCATTGTAAATAGGCAGAAGATCAGGAAAGACAGACAGAAACCAGTAAAGTCAGAAATCAATTAATAGGTTTTAAAGAATATGTTGAGATGACAGTCACATTTGCAGTCTGTTTCCAGGGCCTCTGGGTACTGAGATGCCTGAATGTCCAAAGCTATTTAGGAGATTTCTTCCACATATCCCTCCTGTGGCGACAGGAGAAAAGCAACTCACTGCCTCCCATGATCTGATCTGCCAGTCCATCCTGCAATTTTGAAATGACGAACCCGAGGACTGATTGCCATGGGTTTTCTGCACAGAGCTTTTTGATTGAATCTATCAGCTTCTCATAGAGATGTCATTTCATGGTGGAACTCATTTGCTTTTGGTCTGTCAGCATCAGGAAATAAAGTCTCATTTTCACTTGTGGTTAATGAACCTGATTTTCTAGCATTAGTCTGCACTAAGCATCCACATTTACAGTAATCAGTACTGAATATAGGACACACTTCAATATTGTGCAATGGCATGCTAGATGAGCTGTAACCACATACTGCTATCCAAAATGTGATTCAGAATGACACATCAGCACCAGATTGGCACTGAAATTATTAAAGTTTTAGTTTATTCTTATAGAAAGTCCTTCCTATGTATTTAAGTTACAATGCTATTTAACATGCATAATGCACCAGTGATAGGTTTCAAACACAGACCCTTTATGCCAATAAGCATAATTTACAGTTTAGATTAGACTGATTTATTACTGAGAGTACTATTATGCAAGTCAGACTTGGTTTTTCAGTTAGAATACCCGAGAGATAAGCAGTGTGTGTTCAAGATTAAACATGTATGATATGAGTTAAAGTAATAATTTAAAGATTGCTTTCTTTTTCGTATGGCAATATCTGATAAATGCTTCATTATGTTTACTAGCTAGTCGATGACTTTGTCTGTCAGCTGTTTGGTGCTGGGCAGGTAATGTACAGTGGGTTTATTAGAGCTTTTTGATGAAACAGGTGGCTGCTGCTGCTGAAAACCAAGCTGATAAGAGCAGTTAGGCTGAACGAAAACTGTTAAGCTGTGGGCCGTAAAACCAAAATAATGAGCTTAAAGATGCTAAAATGCTCATTGTAACAGTAAAAATAGAGACTAGCAGAGCTTTAACACCTAACAAATTGTTAATAAAGAAAGCCCGTGGTTGGAAAGCTGCAGAGAAAAATACAGCGAATAACAAGCTAGTGTTCATATTCAACATCTACAGTGTGATACCTTTTGAAGGCAGTCCTTCTCTGTATTTCCTCACTTGAAAAATGTATGTTTCCCAGCCCTGAGATTTTCAATTGCCAGAAGCAGAATCCTGAGGCCCCAATGAAAGAGAATTTCTTCTCTCTGGAAGAAGAACTACTGCAGCACAATAACCAACACGTATTATTTGAAATGTACTTCAGACAGCAGACCTCATCTTCTGACACATAGGTAATACTAATCAATAAACTTCATGACTCCAATCAATAGTACAATATCTCACACAAAAAACACATGCAGTGCCTTTCTTCTGCTTCAATATCTCTTTCTGGGAAGCGTTACGTCATGAATTATGTGTTTGTGTTACAGCAGATTTCTTATGCACTTCTACTATACCCCAGAGCTCATAAAAGCTGATGCTGAGAAAGAGCTGAGAAAGTGAAGCTATATTACATGCCTCTCTTTCCCACCAAGCAATTTGAAGTGTCCTGAGACTGAGACACTTCTGTGACAGCTACAAGAAGGCAAAATGAATCAAGTTGGTGGGGACAGACAGTTTTGTGAAGTCTGGTTTTCACTGGTAGTTTCAGTTTCTTTTTGCAAGGATGTTACAAGCTTGAGGTAGAGAACTGTATTGCATTATTGTTACACTTTTTGTTTTCTTGTTTAATATTCTTTTTAGCTTATGCAAGAGAGAAGCAGGCAGGCAGATGAACGCAAACTCCCAGTGCTCTGTAAGTAACATATAAGCAGCCAGATTTACAAACTGCTCGAGGCATCTCACAAGAGGAACAAGCTGGACTGCCAACGGTAGATGCCTGTTGCCTTGTCTAGACTTGTACCTCAGTTTAAGACAGAGTTGTGACCATCAGTTCTGGATATGACAAAGTTGAGTAAAATTGGCAAGTGCAGAGTTGGAAATCAAGTAAAGACTGACCCTCAAGATAGATTCAACATTATAACCCTCATTAAGGTAGGCTTATTGCAGGCCTGTTGTATTATACTGTATTAGTTTAAGCTATGTGCACCTAATAAACTAGTTCAAGCGTCTGAATCTCATGATCTAATTTAAACTGTAGTATTTTTAAGTTTTTATTTTCTTATTTATATATTTATTGGCACCTGGGGGCAGCATACAAAGCTATTGTACACAAGCATTCATGAATGCTAATGTAACTCTCTTTTTATCTCTGTTTTGGTCTGCACTAACTCCTAAGGAAAATATCTGGCTCTTTAGCTACTAAATGCTCAACTATGTTCTGTTGTTTGGTGCTGGGCAGGTAGCTGTTTATAAGTTTATCAGTTTATAAGACCTTTTTTGCTGGAAACAGCTGCCTGCTACTGGAAATTAGATTGATGAGAGTGGTGAGATTGAACAAAATCATTAAAGTTGCTGGCCCCAAAACCAAAACAATGAGCTGAAAAAGGCTAAAGTATGAGTATGAGTGATAAGTGATGATTCTCTGTGGATTTACCAGAGCCACCCCTTTCATATACAAGTAGCCATTGATCCATTGTTAATAATAATAATAATAATAATAATAATAATAATAATAATAATAATAATGATTAGTGCAGCTTTAAATAATATTTACATACAAATTACACAATGGATTTATTAAGGCTGCACTGCACTACTTAGTGTAGTATAATTACACTGATGCCAGGAGGGAAATGTACGTGTCCTTCCACTATTAAAAGAAATCTTCATATCCTCAAATACTCTATGTCACTTTGTTGTTGAAAAAGTAAAAATCTTGGGAATTGCACTTTTTAAAAAGCCAGAGCTATGTATACGTTCCCCTAAGAATAAAAGCAGATGAGTCATGGATCAAACACACGCACTCAGACAAATCCTCAACAATTACCATAAGAATAACCATGGGTAAACCTACTAAATAGCTAACAACAGTTGTCTTCTTTGCTTAAATCTGGCACAAAAGAGAAAGCGGCTGAAAGAAAGAGACCTAGATTATAGGAATGATGAGGGATTTTTAGGTGGCTGTGGTTGCCGAGCGCCCAGCTACTCATCCTTGTGATGATTGACAGGAGGGTTTTCAGCGAGAGATAAGAGTTGAGACTGTGTGAAGCAAGGTGTCAGTGGAGCTGGAACATTAAGTCCAACAGAGACGACAGAGGCGACGCTGCCAACACAGCACCCACAGGAAAATGCAGCTGGAGTGTCTGTCTGTCCTGCTGTGCAGTTAAATAGGTGATGTTCATCACCAGTTAATGTGAAACCATCTAGTGTCATCTGTAGCTTAAAGTTAATGCAAGTTGACTGCATACTGTAAGAACACTGTAAGAAAAACAGAAAGCTTTCATGTTAAAGGTTTGGTTCACGTAGTCAGTAATGGGGGATCAACATGAGGAAAAATGTTTTGCAGACATTATATTTGTACATTGCTCCTTCTTTTGGATTCTCTGTCATGATTGTTTTTTGGACAATCCACTTTCCCTTATCCTGCTTATCCTCTTAGATTATATTTGAAGGTGGAAAGAGCGTATGGTGACAGTGAATTTAGGTTTTCTGTTGTAAAGTCAGTCTTTACCAAAACGAAATTATTATTTTTTTTATTGTAATCTCTGTCCTCTACAACAATGATCTGTCAACAGTGGCGGTGGTAAGCCTTCAAAGAAGCCATCTCTCTCTGATTCACTAGGGCTGACAACATCTGACATTTACTATTGATGTTTAAGGTAGTTTTTTTTTCTGTTGTCAGCCTTTATTGTACCTCAGCTAGGAATATGTGGACCTGACAACATGTCATCTACATTTGGCCAGCTATATGGCATGGTAAAAAAAACACCACAAAGCAACTATCTTGATAAGCAGACTAAACTGACATTTTGTTTTACCTCATTCATTCAGCCTGACATTGTGTTCCTGTTTGCTGATCTCTTTTTAGGATGGGGGGGTTATTTTGTTTTGTCTTGCCCTAACCAGTCAGTAGCACGTGATCTCCCGTCAACGTAATTTTCAGTCGACATGGAAGCTGCTGTAGCAGTTGCTAGATTGCAAGATTTTTCTTTGATCAAAGCATTTTTGATCAGAGAAATATGCCAGTGTCTTTTCTGTAAGTCGATTCATAACAACTTTCAACTTACACGCTTTAGCTAGGCAACTAGCTAGCTATGTAGGAAGATCATGTGCCAATTCTTAATCCCGCCTACTAAACTCTAACTGTTCAATTGTTTCTTTAACCACTTTTTGGGCACAACATCAGATTTGACGCACTGAACAAATCTGAGACGTGCAGCGATTCAGAGGTCTAGAATCAGGCTACCAAGTAACTTCACTGTCACTGAAATGCAAGGCAATTCGAACAGAGTCTGTGTTTTCCTTTAATATAGCAAAGAAAAAGATTACAACTCAAATTGCATCTGCAAGTGGTAAATAAGTTCTACGTTTACAGCACATTTACAGCACTAGGCAAAAACTGTTATCCACTATTGCTCATGTATGATTAAAACTCTCAGAGCTGTTGACTTAAGGGTCTGCCAATTTCCACAAATCAAGATCTGTTTATTCATCATGTACTACTCAGCCTGTGAAAACAATAAAGCCTTCTGTGGCTCTGGAGGAGCTTTCAAAAGTCTGAGAAAAAATAACCCTGATGATGTCATCAGGGTTCTCAGCAGGGTTATCTGAGCTTGGACTTTAACAAATTTTACAGAAAGTCTGTGTTACAAACTGGAAGCATGGAGTTTTAAATATGTGGGTATTTACCAGATATGGACGGTCTAATAATGATTAATTTGCATTATGGGAGGTGTCCAGCATTTTTGGAGCTTGACCCATATGAGGGACTAAAAGTCAGGATATCTCAGCCTTTGTTGCATTGATTTTGACCATTCCTTCTAAATCTGTCCTTTGAGTCCCCCAACTCTATTTAAGTGCACTACTAAATCTCTGGAGTAAACTCCATAGTGACATGGACATCCCTCCAGACACTTGTGGACAGCTATAGTAATCAAGTAGCGAGACAAAATATGAAGGCCCAACTCTATTAAGAAGAAGCCACAGCTATTTTTACAGTACGTTGAATTATACTTATTCAGCTGGCAGGGGTTTGTTTTGCTGTCCTCCCCCACTGTCTTTGCTCTGTAGTAATTATTATGCAAATTGCCATTGCAGGGATTGAGGAGCTTCAGGTTTTCATTCGTTTTGGAGATAAGTGCTAATTTTTTAAGGGGTGGAAGCCTCGTATATCTAATCTTGTGTATGGATAGATCACAAATGCCTTTTTTACACAAACGTGGGCAGTCACTGTTGCTTCCAAAAAGCAGAAAGAGCATCTAGAAGATTTCTTGAAGATTTGATGATGCAGCTGGCTGTTGTTGTGAGGTCAAAGGTCAGCTTCACTGTGAAAGAACATAATGAATTTGTAAAAGATGATGTCAGTGTTTAGCCATTGGTTGCACATAATTGTTGCTGTTGTCCAGGTTGACGTCTCCATATAGCCAGAGATGTACAAACACAAACACACCAGGGCCCTTTGACAGGTCATCGTCTTTATCCTCCCGTTCATGCTGTCTGCCATCCATCAGCTGTTTCCATGACTCCCACTGCCGTCTCTTGCTCCTGCTCCACTGGCTGTCGCCTATGCTTGAAAGACATTCTTTTTAATTACACTCTGTTTTGTGACTATCATTTCTCCCAGTGGATCCGTTGGAAAACTGTCAAGAGTGAACCAGCTCCAGGATAAATCCTTTAAAACAAGCCTTAATATGACATGATATAAGTATCTGTTGATTTATAATGGTGCTATTGATTACATGCATATTTCACTTTCTTAGCTTTCTTTTAAATTCCCTACAGTCAGTAAGGTGTAAAATTATATTTTTCCTTCACAGGCGTATTACTCTGGATATGAAATTAGTCTTAATTTACACTGCGGTGGTCTCATTTTTCTACTGTACAGCTAAATTACTATTCTATGAAAATTCATTGGAAGATAATAAATTGCTGTACATTTTCCAAATGTAGGGGCTTTGAGAAATGAATAAGAATGAAGAATTATTAACTATTTTAACTTGAAATAACATTCTAAATATCTAATAAAAAAATAAGCAGTAGGGATACAATTTGCTTTCAGAAGTGCTTCAGTCTGCCTGGTGCAGCTGTCACACAACATCCTGAACTGTATGTAGTGGATACTGGAACTTTCATCAAGAAGAAAGCCCTCCAGAGCCATCACTGTGGTGTTCCAGGAAACCACTTTTGCAGTTTGAATGGGAGCATTATCATCTCCCATTCCCTCGAGATGGGACCATCTCGAGGGAACAGTGTTTGCACCCTATGGTGCTACTGGTTGTGTAAAATGGCCTCATATTCCTTGGCTGATATACAACTATGCAGCGTAATTATCAGATTGACGCACTAGATGGATCATTACAGATCCGTCCGCCATTTTTAACAGTTGGCAACACACACACACACACACACACACACACACACAACTAATTGACATTCAACGTAATGGCTGCCCTGCAATGACTCACTTTGTTCTACTTAGTACCGGAACAATTAGGGATCGCCTCAGTGAAAGCAGATGATGACCATATGGGAGTCAAGTTACGAGTTGTACTGTATAAGCTTTAAAGCGTGTAACTGATAAATGTCATAACACTGCAGATACTTAAAGGAATATGCCAATGTTTTGAGAAATTTGCTTGTTTGCTGACTTACTTACTCAGACTTACAGGAGAATATCAGTTTAATGTGTGTAGCCTAGCTTAGCAGAAAGAGGGAAACAGCTAGCCTCCATCAAAAGTACAGAAGAAAGGCAGAAAATACTTTAAAGCAGCAATAATTAATATTGTCATAAAAACAGTGGATCACATGACTATTTGTATGGCACAGCGTCACTCGTGGTGATGAACTTTGTAGCATCTTTAAGCTCATTGTTTTGATTTTCAGGTCCGCAACTTTAGTGTTTGGTTCACTCTCACCACTCTTATAGTGTAATTTTCAGCCATAGCAGGCAGCTGTTTTCAGATAAAAAGCTGTAAAACCCCACTGTACACTACCTGCTCAGCACCAAACGGCAGAAAGACACAGTTAGTGACAAGCTGGTGAACAAAGTGGAGCATTTCGCAGCTAAAGAACCAGATATTTCCCTCAGGAGTTGGTGTAGACCAAAAACAAGCTAAAAGGAGTGAATGTTGGATTTACTTTAGCCAGTTTAGGCAACTGGTTGCTAACTTGTTCACCACATCAACTTAAAAATCAGTTATTGCAGGTTTAAGTAAATTTCCCAGTACCCTGCATGTAACTCTCAATTGAGGTTCAAATTATCATGCACCTGCTACACAGCACTTTTTTCTGTCTTCATTATGTCATATACCACAAAAAACAAAACAAAATTGTGAATTGTATCTTAATACTAGTTTAGCATTCATTGAAATGCAGAGTTACTGTGACATTCCATATTTACAGTAAAGGAATTGCTGAAAGTCACAAATAATACAAAAATTCCGTATCTCAAAAGGTCTGCTGTACAACAGAGAAAGTAAATCAATGTAAAACTTGAACCTACTGTATGAAAAAAAAATGTCACAGCCAAGACATCAACCAAAATGGAAAAGTTTCCACCGGAAGACCTAGACACTGAATAACAAAACACAGTTAAAGACATTTCGAGACAGAAATGCAAATTATTTGAAGGACTTGTTAGCATAACGTGGGAAAGAGAGGGCCTGTTGTGAATGCCTTATGTAATAGTCACCCAGCACTGCCACTCCACAGATGGTCCAGGAGAGGTAGGCAGTTGTACCAGCACATCTATTTCCACATATCAGCAGTAAGAGCTCTTATCCTTCTCTGCAAGCCCAAACTGTGACAGGAGGCTGAGGCTCTTGACGAGCAGCAGTGAGGCCAGATACCATGATTAAAAATGGATGCTGATGCGAGAGAGAATGTCAGCATGATGCTGCCATAACACACTGATATAAAAAAAGCAGTCAGATTGCTGTCTCTGGATGTGGTGCTCATTGGTGGGTTATTGACTACGGTGAGTGAGCAGAGTGTGTTAAGAGGCAGGCTGGTCCCCAGAGAGGATTTGCATGATTGATGCTTTCTTTACGAGGCTCGTATCATGTGCTTGTCTCTAGTCAGCTCAGCAGAAAAAAGACACATACTGTACCTGATGATAAATGGGAACTTGTTGAGATATGATCTCTAAAATATTGAATACCAGTAGACCTACATACAGTATATGGCAGCATGAATAGGAAATAGTTCCTCATTATCAAATTTTTCCACGTGTGAGGTTTGAGGAGAGGATAGCTTTAGTTTTTCCATGCATGAGAAACACAGCTGGCGCTGGCTGTTTGTATATGCAGATCTCACACTCTCACCCAAGGTTCTTCTGATTAGAGGGGAAAATCTGAAAATCTGGTGCACTGCTGACTCAGACGAACATTATACGAATTTCTAGAGAGAGTTAATATTTGCAGCACTGGCCTCAAACACAAAAAAATGACAAGACTGTGCCACAGACACAAACACATCCAGTGGTGAAGAATTATTCAGATCCTTGCTTCAAGTAAAAGTAGCTATAGGACAGAAAGTAAAGAACATTTATAATCAATGTTCTTATACAAACAAATGACTAAAGTATGTGTAATTTGTCAGGGGTCGCTCGTAGTGATGAATCCACAGAGAAATCTCCCCCAACTCCGCAGTTCCCTGTAGTTCAACTGAGAAACACATCTTGTTTTATCTCATTGTTTTGGTTTTATGGCCTGCAACTTTACTGTTTTGGTTCACTGCTCTGAGTGTGGTTTTCAGCTGCAGCAGGCAGCTGTTTTCAGCAAAAAAGCTCTAAAAACCCACTGTACACTACCTGCTCAGCACCAGTTGGCAGACAGACACAGTTAGCAACAGGCTAGAGAACAAAGTGGAACATTTAGCAGCTAAAGAGCCAGATATTTCCCTCAGGAGTTGGTAGAGACCAAAAACAAGCTAAAAGAGAGTGAATATTGGACTAAGATTCATCAGGTGGCCAGAAACACAACTCCAAATGAATGCTAATGTTGCTTTGGCATTTAGCACTTATTGGACTCGTGTTTGTGTCCATCTGATGAATGTAAGTAAGTACACAATTCACTGTCCTTTTAGCTCTGCTTTGGTCTAGAGGGAAATATCTGGTCCTTTCGCAGGATACAGTGCCAGAGGCAGGGCCCTGTTCATTCCTATGAAAGTTGCTCAGTGGCGCATTAAATCAAAACAGCCACTTCCCGCTGTAAAGAAATTACCCAGATGAATGCATACTGCTACACACCAGACTTCTGCTGACTTCCGGTTTAGCCCTCCACAAACTTGAATGGGGATAAAACGATTTAATTGTGCTGCTCTTCCAGTCTATCCAAATGTTATCGGACCCAATGGATCAAATTCTAATCGTGAAACGAGTCATTTTGCAGGGGTTGTGAAGCTCAAAAAAATGTATCCACCGTTTTACAGCCACTCCTTTCACAATGTAAGTTTATGGGAAAAAGTCTTTTTGGACCAGTGTGCATCACGGAAGTTGTAATTACACGGTTTGCCCACTATGTCAAGTTGGCTTCAAAGCCTGGCGCACTTCCAGGGGGCTTAGCTGCTGCTGAAAACGACGCTGAAAGAGCCATGTGTGTGTGTGTGAACCAATAAAAATTCAATGAGCGACCCCTTTCACATTGTCACATTGTTTTCACGTTGACAGTTGATACATTGTTATTATAAAAACATTGCTTTAAGTATAGTATTTGAAGATAATAGCCTATACGTTGTTATTTTTCACTGCTGAAGACATCCTCCTCCAAAATCCATGCAATCCATTCCACTGGCTACATTTTGATATTATGTGCTTTCCTATTTTTCAGTGTATTTTCATATGATCCTGATTTCTGAGCCCCATCACATCAGTTTAAATAAGCCATTACCAAAAGTTTGAATCCTATCCAATAAACCTAAACCAGACTAATAGCTTTACACATGCACCCTGCTGCCGCTGATTAATTGCTGTGATAATATGATTACTGGAGAAAATTGGGCTCTCTATCACATCATCAGTTTCCTATAAGATAAAGGATGCAAGAGATAAAGGAGTGAAAAGAAAATTTCATCAAAGTAAAGGGGCACAATAGCTGAGAACTTCCATTACCAAGCATGACAATTATACAGATGAGCCAAATATGTGCTCTCTCGCCTCCCATTGTGTTCCGGTGTTATCACCCTGTACACCCCTAGGCACAAATTAGTGACACGGATGTCCAAAAAGATGGGTTTATCATTAATTTTGCTATGTACTGAAGAAATACAATACAATACTCAAGGAACAGAACTCACACAAAGCCTGCCTTAATTGAGCTCTGCCTTCGGCTGCTGGTACCAGACTATTGTCCCACTGGAGGCTATTCTTGGTGACTCATTCCTGTATTGATGGCCGAACAAAGCACATCTTAGCCATTTGGTGAGATGGTGAATGGCAAAATGTTTAACACAAGGAATATTTCTGGATGCTGTTCAGCTTGATACTCAGCTCTTATATTTTGGTATAGCTGCTACCAGCTTGGTGTCTTTAGAGAATTAAGGAAGCAGAGATTTCATGAGAGGAATTTGGTGGTATTGTATTTTGAAGAAGGCATTGTGTCATATTATATGTGCAGTTGGAACCAAAGGGCATAAAGATTCAATGGCCTAACTACTAATAAAAAAAAAAAAAAAAAAAATATGTAGCATGTGGGGAAAGGCTGAACTTTGCATGACCCTGGATATAGATGTAATGAGGTAAACACTGGCAGGCAGAGACTGTGGTGAATTAGAGGATTAAATTTGCTGTAAGTTTTCTGTAAGAATTCATTACCATATAGGCTTGTTTTTTTTACTGAGCACTTTGCCTGGAATGATAAGTTCTCTATCAATGATAATCTGAGCTTTATTTGGCATTCTGTTCCTAATAATAATAATAAGCAGGATCCCTCTTTTAACTGTGCTGCCTTCAGGATAAGCCAACCAAAAGAGATGAAAAGATGAGCGTGCCTTTAAACCAAAGTCAAGGTGGTCCAAGTATTGTTGATAACAGAACTCTCTAAACAGCTTTGGGCAATGTATCATTAATTCAGTATGTTTCGAAGACTGTGATGTATTATGTGAAAACTTTTCTCAATATTTATTTCTCAGGGAAGATTTACTGTAGATGTTGTTTTTTCAGTTTCCCTCATGTTCCACTCCTTCAGCCTTAAAGTATACAGTATACACATTATGGCACTGCTCAGGGCCCTGTTCTTCGTACATGGATAACTGAGTTATCCAGATTAGAATGTTGACGATTTGACACAAATCTGGATTTTTTGGTTCTTCAAAGCTGGTTTAAAATTCCTCTGGAACTGTTGTCAGTGCAACAAATCCTTAAGCCCAAACCTGCAAAATTGCAGGCTTATTGACAAGACCTTTTAGTCTGAACCCAATACAGTACATGAACTAATTCAAATACAAATTCGCTTTCAGAGATTTACAATGAAAGAGTGTTGATATACAGTAATTATGATTTTAGATGAGAACATGCAGGTTATTGTAAAATCACTATTATCTGTTGGTGTAATTATCACAATTTAAATATACAACAAAATAACGTTTGTACATTAAAAAAGAACCAAACCAAGTGCAGTCTGAGGTACTGTGAGCAAATATAAATAAACTCAACTAAAAGATTCTGTTGAGAGACTGTTAAAAGACCAATGGAGCCAGATACAGTATTTAATTTGACATTAAATTAGGAATTTGTCATTTGAACAATAAAACTTATTAAATGATTAACGGCAGAACTCACTTTGCTAATATTTGTTCATGCAATTAAAGATGCCTTCTAAGAGACTTTAGTAAGATTTCATTTTCATAGCAGGCTTATGATCTTAACCTGAAAGTCTCTTGCACGTCCGTTGGGAACCTCGACCAATCATGCACCAAACATCACTTGTAGTCTAACCACATTCACTGTTAATATCTAGTGTTTAACGGTGATGAAAGTGTGGAAGCAGTGGAAACATTGAAGAGCACAATAAAGAACAAAATGACACCCATAACAATGCAGGAATGCAGAAAAAGAGACTAATTTCCATGAATCTATCGCCCCAGTGCATGCTGGGACGCTTCCCAACACACCTATGCCCATGTCACATGATCAGCCAATCATATTAACACTTACCATGGTTTCAACTCTTTGCTTTTATTTCAAAATAAGAGCACATTGTCATTCAAGATAACTTCATCAGGGTTCAACAAATCAGCCCTCAAATTGCTTTCAAAGAACCAAGTTAGCTGGATGAGAATAAGCAGGAATATTTTAGCCTGAATTAGTTAAGCCACATTTAAAGAACAGGGCCCAGGTCAGCCTTGGTCTGGTAGGATTACCCACTGAGCACCTGCGCTACAGCAACTGATGTTACAGTAACCTTCCGAAAGACTACTTATTCCAACCTAGGACAAAGACATATGCTAATGTTTATCCATGTTGACACACTACACTGGGATCACCTTGGTTGTACTAAGTAGAAGCTACTTTTGCCTTCAGAAAAGCCTGAACTATTTAAAGGAGGTGCTAGAAACCTTCCACAGAGATTTTCAGTCCATTCAAACACGATGATCTCACTTCCTCCCAAATGGGCCCTACAGGGTCGAGATCTGCGGACGATGAGTTCCTGTATTTGTATGTAGACTTACAAAGCACAGCCTTTCTCTTTTCAGTACTCCTCAAGGTAATTTATTCTTTGAAGGACAGCTGTAATGCCTTTTTGAATATTACATGAAGCCCCTAATGGAGAGGATGAGAGTCTAATCAAGATCACATTCAATAAACATTTTGTTTGGGGCAATGAATTATTCAAGTAATATGCAATTTCACTAAACCTCATGTGGACTTGCTTTGCTTTTACTACTTGGCAGTACATTTCTATAGACAGTTTTTTAACTTCTTGTACTAGAAACAATTTTAGATACAACATCACAGCTTGGTTTGGAACTCTAGTCTATACAACTAAAATCCAAGACACTATAAGTCGGGTGCAGACAGCTCTGCAGGTTTTATGAGTTAGGATGTACCCACCCCATCATGCAATTTTTAAGAACTTGGGGATCAGACTGCCTCAGAAAAATCACCTTAAAACCATTTCTATCCATGATGTGAGCTGTTCTGCACAGCAAATCATGTCAGGTCACCAACAAGTCAAACCAAGTCGATACCCAACTTTAAATGTCAAGTGTAATTAAAAGGAAAATTTACAATCATTTATTGATCTTATCTTCTTTTTCTCTTGTAAATCCTAGGGTCACTAGTTTTGTCTTTATTGAATTATGGCATCCTCATGAGCAGCACAGAACATCTATCAGCCTAGTATTTGAAACTTGTTTCATCAATAATAAATTAGCTGAATAAACGACTACAAGGTAAATAGCTATGAGCATCTGGAGTTTTAATACAACAGCTGTTGCTGGTCTCATTTCAGGTGTAAGAGTCCCACTGGAAAAGGGATTATAACATAAATCCTCAATTACTAGTACTACTAATTGTGTCAATCCAAATTGTAGTTTGAGCAACCAGTACATCTACTGGATGGATATTTGAGATATTTCACAGGATAAGTAAAAACTCTCCTGTTGGTGGCGCTAGAGGAAAAGTCCAACCCGTCCTCACAAGAAAAATGGCTGTATAGGTTGATTGTGAAAGCAGCTCAGGCGAGGCCCAGGAAGATGCTGATGGCGTCGGCGAAGCTGTTGAAGAGGTCCCACGCTGCGGTCCAGGCGGCATGACCCGTGACCAGTCAATGGCCGCTGGGTCCAGAGGGTAGAGGCCACACCGCCTGAACCCAGCCAGCACCAGTCCTCGATCCTTTATCCTCTGGTAGGAGTCTCTTAGGACCCTTGAAAACTCCTTTGTGGAAACCAAGAAGAAATCTGCCTTCAAGGATCCAAAGAAACTGACATCCAGAGGCTGCAGGATGTGAGATGAGTGTGGTGGCAGGCACAGGAGAATGACCTCCTCCCTCCATGCCGTCCGGATCAGCTCTGGATCCAGGTGGGATTGGTGACCATCCATGATGACCAGCAGCGGGCGCTCCTACACATTGAACTTCAGGAAATGCCCGACAAACCACTTCCTAAACAGCTCACTGTCTATGTACCCTGCCGGCAACTTCCCGTAGAGGGCGTTGGAGGACCCCTTCCTTGTTTTAGGTGCCCCCTGGATGTCCCCGCTTATATATGATGAAAGCGGGGACATCCTCCCCAGCCGACACAGATATATTTACTTTAAGCCAAAGCAGCAATTGCAAAATTTCAATTTCATTATCCACCTTTTCTTTAACCATCTTGATGCGCATGTAAAGAAAATAAAAACCTCTACCTCTCATACACACACACACACACACACACAAGCACACACCCTTTAGCTACTTTTTGTATTTTAACTCCCTGTATTGTCTTATTTCTCCTTCCTGTCTCTTTTCTCCCTGTCTCCTTCTTCCTGTTCTTCCTGTCTCTTTTCTCCTGGTCCCCCTTTCTGACTCGTCCTGTCTCGTTCTTCCTGTCTCTTTTATCCTTGTCTCCTTTCTAGTCTCTCCTTCATTCTCCTTTGTCACTTTCTGTCTCTGTTCTCTAGCTTTTCAGCCAGAAACATAAACCACACAAGAGCACAGTTGAGTGTCAAAAACATTCAATTTTGGTTAACCTTAGACATATTATATTGAAGGTTAATCTATAATCAAGATTTCCCATCATAAGAGCCTCAACTGGCCTTCAACACATACAATCTCTCTCTCACACACACACACACACACCCAAATTATTTTCATAATTGATTAAATCATGGTGCATGAATATGGTTTATTTGGCCTAGCTTGTAAACAACAAGAAAATAAATTTGAATAGCAAATTTGAAAATATTTTTGCGCAAAATTTTTATGTGTACTGTCATGTTACAGAAAATAAAAAAACACTGCATTTGCCACGTGCGTCTTTGTTCGTCTTTGTTCGTCTAGATATGATGAGTTTTAGTGTGCTTCTCCATGCATCGCCCGTAGGCTTCAATAGAACTGGCACCAAGAGGAGCATTAGAACGTAATTATGATGTAATGACCCTTCCTTCTTTTTTAGTTTCCTTGAACCTAACCAAGTAGTTTTGTTGCCTAAACCTAACCAAACTGCGACGGTTTCACAACATTAATCATGTGTTTAACGTCATGTGACTTACATCACATGACTTACGTAACGTACTTCAGCGGGACGCCTGTTGCTGGTACTTTCCAACGGTCATATATGGGAGTCATTGACAATCGACCCATTCTGTCGTTTAGGTATGGGGATGTGCTGGAAAAGTTTGTCATTATGCCTCTTCCGCTGTAATATCTGTACAAAATTTTATAGTAATCCATGCAATAGTAGTTGAAATACAGTACTTCAGTCTGGACCAAAATTGTTGACCCAGAAAAAACACTGGAAAAAACCCTGAAAAAAAAAACCTACGACCGACTGCCATTGCCTGGCTAAATTTCCTAAACTGTTCACCTCACATGCATCTCAAAACATAGGTGTCATTTACACTGGGGACGCTGGAGACATGTCCCCACCACATTTTGAAATGGCTGATTTTGTCCCCATCACTTTTAAAAAGCAGAATTTGTTAAAAGAAGGAATAAAAAATCAAATTAATAATTTAATATGGATAAATAAGCAGAAATAATCTAATCCCTGCTCCAGTTTAATTCATGTTCTCACAAATCGATATTTAGACCATATGCTTAAAATGAGTCATGATTGGTTGAACTTGACTCATGAACTCTTGTGAACTCTCTGTTTCTCTCTCGTTGTTAAAAAAGTATGCAGCATCAAAACAACGAGGCAGTTTAACTTAACATCTAAAGGTAAGGTGGATTTATTATCTTTATAAGTTATTCCTTCAGTTGGTTCTATTTTGTCATATTTTAGGGCAGTGATATTGGATATTGTTATCGCTGGACTGACTGACATGCACTGGTGCTTTCTGCAATAGATGTGATTTTGGCATTGTTCGATTAACATGGTGTTGCAGCTGTGGATGTGATGGATGACTGTTACTTGTGCGGTCGTCGTTGTTGTACGTTTTATGCTGAGTATTTTCGTATTGGACTCTGTAGTAGCCTAGGCTGTGTCCTTTTGATGCACCATTATGCAGTTTTTCTATTGTTTTCTATTATTGTGCAACCAAAATGGTCAGAGTAATTATAGTCATGCATTTATCAGTAATTTCTGTAATCCAGGAGGACCCATGACCACTTTAACGCACAGTTCACACTTAAGTGATTTAATACACTCTGCTCCCTAGCACAGAGGTGTGAATGGACCTGAAGGACTCTCTTCTTTTCTGTCCTGTTCACAATTTACTTCTATCTAGAGACAACTGAGAAGCCTGCCACAGCTTGATAAAGATTAATGGTGGCAGGAAAGCATTAATCCCCTTCTCCATTTTTGATCAGGACGTAGCTGTAAGTCCCACACCAAGTGTTGAGAAGTTGGGGGGGCGATCCAATCTTATTTTTAATTTTTTTGATTTGTAATAAAAAGGAAGAGATTAGTTGAAAACTGCTGAAGGAGCTTGGAACATTTTCCACAAAGTATGATGTATACTTACAAGCACTTGTAAAATAAATTGATGACCACAGGGAAGAGATGATTTACTTGAAATTTGGAGCAGACTGAATTTGCTTGTGTTTACATTTTTTCTAATATATCACTTTTTGGAAGAGGTGGACAAAGTTTGTTTGGAATTATTTGGAGATAGAAGGGCCTTTCACACTTTTCACACTAGTTTCTCCCTTCACCTTCTTCATATCTATGCAAAGTCCCTCCAGATAACAAAAACAGCAGCAGTGTGCCTTGACCTCATAAGTCAGGCATGATGCGGTTAAATCAATAGCTTTTAACATCACTATAGTTCAAGCTCAGGTACTGGACCAATATAAGCTTGACAGAGCTTTTTCTCTCTGTAAAAAAAGAAAAGAAGATGTGTAAATTATTAATGGCTTGTATTACAGATGCAGGGAGTCAAGCTTTTCCCGATACAGAACTGACATCGGCCTAATAACAGTTTACACTCTTCTCATCTGCTGCAGCTTGTGGCAGAGCTGGGCATGACTGCTCAGAGGCAGAGGCTGCTGATGGATGGCTCGTATCTACACTGTTATAGGCATAAGGTTATAAGATAACCACGACCCCTGCATTTGAATATAACAAATGGAAATGTGGCATCATGAAATAGTCCCATGAAATAAATAAACGTGGCATTATGAAATAAAAGTGCCATGAAATAAAAACGTATTTATTTATTGAACCATATTGACTCATTTATTTATTAATTAATTTCATAGACATATTTATGTATTTATTTATTTAGTTAGTTAATATTGACTAAAATGGCATTCCATACATAACTACAGCAAGTTGCTTGCACAATGCTGTTGTTGCACAGATTCATAACAAATAGGTCAACACTAAAGGTCAAGAGGAGGTTTCAGGTACAGACAAAAGAGTTTGTTTTGTTTTACTTACAAATTCCAATCAGGTCAACACTTCCTGAGATTCCTGAAATCCTGAGTTCTCTTAAACCACTTCTATGTTTTCAAGCCATGTGTTATGTTAATATAAAGCTATTTAACAGCGCAACAGATTTTTTATGTAAGTATTGGTGAGCATTTTTCAAATACCCATTACATTTCATATGGTGTTCGACAGGGTTACTTAATTGGTCCACTTTCATTATACATGCTTCCGCTTGCCAATACGATGTATTCACAGCTATGCAGACGACACTCAACTGTACATATTGCTAGTGCTTGATGAGCCCAGCAGTTGTTCAACAGAGTTTGGATGTGCAACTATTTGAAATTAAAAGAGGACAAAACTGAAATGATGGTTGTGGGTGCTGATTCTAAAAGAGACAAAATTCTAAGAAGACTCAATCTGAAGCAAAAATTTTGGGTGTGAAATATAGACTTCATATAGTGAGTATAAAGGGCCCTTGTGTGAGGAGAGCCCACAAAGATACTAGAATGAATAGCCATGGATGCAGCGAGGGGCCCATATACTCTTAGCCGCTGCCGTAGGTCATCGAATACCACAGGATTAAATGTACCACCTCTTAATTTTTTAACTTGTTTAAATGTTTTTATACAATTTGATGTGAAGCATTGCATTCTACATATGAAAGGTGCAATAAAAATAAAGTTTATTATGATTGTATTGCGAAGAGGCAATTTGCATCAATTAAATGTGCAAATCGTCTTCTAAATCGTACTATAAATTTGCTGCAACTGAGAGGAACAGTAATGGCCACTTATTGAGACATACTGTACATTAACCCCATTCAGTGTAATTTACTGTCTGTAGTGTATGGTCACAGGAAATCTTCTCAGCACACAGGAAGTAATAAACTGAAATATAGCAGTGCTCAGAGCAGGGAGAGCTGGATGCACCAATTATGGTTGAACATGGTACAAAAATATCCTCTTCATGTCTGCCTCTAACAGCCACTACAAAAACATTAAGTTCCAAAGACTGTGCAGTTGAATAATTCTGAATGATTTCTGTGCAGCTCTCATAAATTCACTTATTCACCATAGGGCTGAAAGTGCAAAGCTGCAAAATTTAGCAGATTCTAACTTCTTTTGTAGTATGTTTACAGACCAGTTTAAAGAAGAGCAGTGCTGAAACTCAAATGTTATTCCACTATCCTAAAATAGCTTTATCTCACTAACTTACCTGTAATGTCACAGTGGCACTTTTCTGCAAAAGATGGATGGATTCAGGATGAAGTGAGAAAGATAAAAAGTAACTCTGACAGTATTCAGGATGGGTGTCTAGGGTTCATGAGGGTAATACCACTAGCGCAAAATAAGCTTATTTGAATGCAAATGCTGAATGTGTGCTAGACCTCTATTTCTTTTAATTTTAGCTGTTTCCTGCTGCACAGTGTAACATAATGAGAGTCTTGCTTCATTGGTTCATATAGGGTTTTTCTTCTTTTATGCCAGATCCTACTGGAACACAATCCAAGAGCTCCCAGTTCGGGTCCAGCACTTATTTGTGAGGGCCTGCCATCATCACATAGCAACGGAAATAATTAGCCTGCCGCTTTCAAAAAGTCTTGGCCAATCTCACAGATTGCTTTCCCTCTCTCCAAAGTTGACACAGCACTCGAAGACTGGTTATTCATGTTCCCTCTGATGAGGCTGCCATATAACACATACAGACACAAAACGCACACACTCTCTGCGTCATGATCAACCAGCATTAACTGTCTTATTTCATAGTTTTAGGATTTGGTTTGAAGTCCATGTAAACTATCACAACAGAATCAAGGAAGGAGAAAATAAATGTTATGTATGAGATACGCATTAAAAGGCCTATAGTATGGGACCTAATGGTGAACCCAGATCAGGAGAAAAGCTACACATCTGACAGCAGCACTCTTAACAGGTTCTGCACTTTTTATAGCCCAGATAATACAACAGGGAACAAGAGACACAGAGAGAAAAGGAGAGGGGGGGATCTGTGCAGCGCTCATCTCCTCTGTGGATCCTGTGGGCTTTGCCCTGCAAAATATGGCCTCATACACACACACACATTTTGACAACGTACACTGGGCTCACTCTCTCTGTCTATATCAAAGGCCCCACCACGCAGGGATTGACTTTTGTTTTTGGCAGCATGAAAAAAGAGAAAACTTTATGATGTTTATTTCCCTCTGGTTTTATTTGACTCGGGTTTTGTTGTGTGGGAAGTGTGCTTGTTGTGTGTGACGTCTGTTTACAGCATAGGGAGTTGCTACTGTATGTTGTTGTTTGGTTTATTAGTGAGATTGACAGATTGTCTATGTTGGCTGTTTCTTCCACTCATTTAATTGAAAATGCAGTCATTTGCTCCTGCCAAATGTCTGAAGGCAGAACAGACAAATGAAAGAGGAAGAAAAGAGGAAAACATGCCTGTTTGGTCTGTTGTGCTGTTCTGGTCTGCTTTTAATATCTTACATGGCATCCAGAAGGCTTATTGGTTGGTTTTAATAGATAGGGGAAAATCCTGGGTCATTCACGTTGCTATGCTACTGCAAAAATGATGCACACATAAAGAATGCTGCATCCATGTTTCTGGTAACATCTTCAGGAGCAGATCAGTGGCAATGCAGAGAACTTCTAACAGGATGCTGACACCTAGTGGAGAACTGCAACAAAAGACTGTGAGTTCAGTCAATTTACGTAGCAGCCATATGGGAAAATATCTGACTGTGTGACATAAATCAACTGCAAAAGGCAGAGTTTGCATACATTCTCAAATGTACCTAAAGTCCACAGCATGAGAAAAAATCTATAAACAAATAAATATTTTAATTTATTACACTATCTCAAAGACATTGTGTCAGAAAAACAAGCAACAGGGTGATGTCCGATTGCTTTCAGAACATTGTTGTCAACATTGTGCCTTACAAAGGTATGATCCAAAATACACAGAACAATCACTACACTGCAAAAGAATTAAACGCAAATGTGAGATTGTCATACCTAAACGTATATACACATGGGCTCTGCTGCTGTAACAGTACACTGTTGTAGGTAGTAAAAGAAAGCTACTGTGCTTCTGAATTACATGGATTTTACTTGTTTGCACTGTAGCTCTGCTTTTTGTGACTCCTTTCCTCAATACTGTAGCCAACACTGCTAGACACAGACCTGGACGAACTGACATGGCATTTATCGTTCCACACCAGGATACTAGGATGGACACTATTTTATAAACAGATCACATTAACAAAAAGGAGCGAGCTACGCATGTTGCTTCATCTCTGTGTTATTTTTTGGTTTACTGTGGTTTTCTCTGCACCAGCTGGCACCCAGGAAAGAAGCACTGCACGGTGCATGGTGTATCTTCAACTTTTTATGGCATTGATCATGTCTACATTAATACCAGCTGGGCAAGAAAAAAAACAGATATCTGAAAAAGACTCCTCATTTGGTTACCTATTAGCCCTAGCCTGTGCCTTTCTTTGCACAATACTTTGGTGTTAGAAAACCCTTACTTCAGTTAATCTGAACAAACTCTGTTTTTACCATTGTTGGCTAGCTAGCTAACCTGCAGGCTGATTTAGCAAATCAGCGTAATGCCAATTAGCTTCTAATGGATACGTAGCAAGTGTTAACAAGAAGGCTTGTTTTGTTGGCTAACAACAAGCTAATACTACTACAAAACTGATTAGATGTATCATCAGTGACATCTGTTAACAGTGAAAAATAACACAGAAACTAAATGTCTATTACTTTTAAGAGGACCAAGTTTGGAAGCTCACACTTTACTCAGCTATTGTTGCAAAAGTGACAGACCTCCAAAATGGATGCCCAAGGGTCTGCTATGTCAGCTGAAAACATCTCACTACCACTTTCATGCACACAAACAGTAGGCTGAATCTCTGTTTCAGATGGTAAGAGACATGTTGTGACCTGGCAGAGGTTGTTTTTTTTTTTTTTTTTGCTCTTGCTGTTAGCACCGATACCAGTCTAGGTCGAGAGAGGAAGAGGAGAGGATCAGGAAGAGACCGAGCCTGAGTCAATATCTGTGGAGTCGTATTCATCAGCAGACTCTGTGAGGGCAGGGTAGGGCCGAGGCTGGTCCAGGTTGACATAGGTAACATTCAGACTGATGTAGTGTTCTCCCTCCAGGCCAGACAGGATGGTGGAGACAGCCAACACCAACGTAGCAAAGCTAGGCCTCAACTCTGGATCAGGGTCCCAGCACTGAAGCATAATGCTATACCTGGAAAAACATGGACTATCATTAAAATAATCTATAATTACTTTCACTTTGAAATCCTGAAATTCCAGACTTACTTTATAAACAAAATATTTTTGTTTCCCTCCAGCAGTGATAAGCTGTGTCTGAAGGCTACTGGATCTTAAAGACCCTACACACCCACAGTCCACCCACACAGGTGTTTTTACTTATTGTGCCTGATCAGACCTCTTCTGAGGACTGTGTGGGCATGTGCAGACTGTGCTTGATTGACATCTGTCTGACCCAACTATTAGTTTTGTTGCACCAGAATAAGTTTAAAAAAAACACCTCTGGTGGTGTGCAGGGCCTTTAAGCAGTGTTTAGCTGTCATAAAAAAGTTAAACACCAGAAATTATACTGTGGTCAGGAGTGTTACCAGCAAAAATAAAGTTGTCCTGAACATCAACCAGTTATAGGAACAGTTCGACAATTTGGGAAATACGCTTATTTGCTTTCTTGCTGAGAGTCAGATGAGAACATATAGATACCACTCTCATATCTGTGTGGTAAAGATATAGCTGGAGCTAACAGTTAGCTTAGCATAAAGACTGGAAACAGCTAGCCTGGCTCTGTCCCAGGCCAAGAAATACTCCGGCACATAACACCCCGTATAAAGACAAATTGTTGTTTTTACACTTCCTTTGTACGGATTAAACAAACAATACATAACATGTTATGTAGCGAGTTTTATAGGTGCTGGTAGGCAGATTTTGTTACCTCTGGGCAGACAGGCTAGCTGTTACCCCGTTTACAGTCTTTATACTAAGCTAAGCTAACCGTCTGTTGGCTCTAGCTTCATATTGAATGGACAGACATGTCCATCTATCTTTTGTTAAGAAAGCAAAAATTGGTATTTCCCAAAAGGTTTAACTATCCCTTTAATGTTCTATGTTGGTGTTCTACATGGTTTCTGGTTGACACTTTTCCACGAGTCCTTAACCCACGTTGGATGTGTGACAAGGCCTCAGTGGACAAAGGATATGAATGGTTGATTTATTCTCCATCAATCTGTAAGTTTGCAAAAGCTTAGGCTACAGTCCAAGGTATTTATCATTAAAACAGCAGAAACATGTCGCTTTTCCTTGTAAAGTCCCATCAGTGTGTGTGTGTGTGTGTGTGTGTGTGTGTGTGTGGTTTTGCACGCGTGTGAAAGAAGCACTGTTCTTCGAGGTGTCTTGTAGACATACACATTAACTTCCAAACTGCATTGGTTAACCACGTTGGAATATCAAGTAGTGGACAATTTACGGTTTTCACACTACTGAGTGACCATTCGAACATCTTGTTGTTACTACTTAGACTTTGTGCCAGGACTTTTTCTCTTCCGTCTTGTAGCTGGAAACCTGTGTTAGCAGTATTGTAGTATTAGCATTGATACTAAAACAGCCTTTAATTCTGTGAAGTTTTACAATGGATGTATACAACTAAGCAACAGCAACAAATTTACAATCATTCTTTAGACTAATTCAACAAAATGAGCAACATATTGCTATTACTGCTACTACTTACAAAGGGTCAGGGCAGTACTGAGGCTGGGGAAGCCTCCTGCCCTTCAGTAAGTAATGTGTTATGTCATAAGGGTCAACCTCTGGGTAGGGGCTCGCTCCTCTGGTCAGCATCTCCCACATCAGCACACCAAAGGACCACTGCATCAGGAAAGGCAAAAGTTACAGCAAGTTCCAGTACACTTGTACAGACCTGAACTCCCAATCAGTATTGTATTTTGCACACATGTTAAGAAAGGTTTCGAAACCTAGATACATCTTTAAAGGTGTGAAGCAATCCGAAAGATTTAGTGCATAATCCAGCCAAGTGGCAATCAATGTAAAATGCTATGTAGAGCAGTGTTCCCCAAACTTTTTGGCCTGTGACCCCTTAAACCAAAGCAATGTCTACATGCAAAAATGCCTTTGTTTTATTAGAAAAATTTTTAAAGGCCTAAAGAGGTAAAAGTGTCTGGTAGTTCACAAGGGGGAAAAATCAAAGATTGGATTGCTTTCCTATCATTTCGTGACCCCTCAAATTTACCTTGCAACCCCTTGAGGGGGCCCGACCCCCAGGTTGGGAACCACTGATGTAGAGGACAGCAGATGATAGTAAATTGATTATAGTCATATATTAACATGGTAATAACTGATGTTAAAATGCAACATCTCAAACATTGTTGAAATTTAGTGAACCATACACATAATTACTGTACTCCCTTGCCAGATAATGTAATTTTCCTACCTAATACCTACAAGACAAATATATCATGCATTAAACATTGATTTCCACCCCTACAAACATTGACAAGTGTCTCTAAGTGTCAAAACGTTGACAAGTACTGCAGATCTTGATTATACTAATGTAGTTCTTCATTTGCTCACCACATCGGACTTGGAGGTGAATTTCTGTGTCTGCAGACTCTCGATGGCCATCCATTTGACAGGCAGCTTAGCCTTCCTGTGATCCTGAACACTGTAATACTCCTTATCAAAAACATCTCTGGCCATGCCAAAGTCTGCCACTTTGACTGTATACGACTCGTCCAGCCTAAAGACAGTAAAAGTAAGATGAAGTTTTTGTTGCAAAACATTATAACTGAGTACTCTGATGTAACAACCTCAACCAACTTTGTACCATGAAACATCTCCCTACACTAAATAAAAGAGAGATTCAGGCCTAATGGCAGTGAATAAATTGCTGATTTCTCTGCACATCTCGGTGACTCACATGCAGTTGCGTGCTGCGAGATCTCTGTGCACAAACTTCTTCTGAGCCAAATACTCCATCCCCTTGGCAACCTGCAGCCCGAAGCCAATCAGATCCTTTACGGTGGGGTTCTAAACAAATCCCACGAACACATGACAGAAACACAGACTTGTTGTAAATGTTACATAGTTTGCTAGGTAGTAAACAGATGGTTGTACATAAATCAGATGATTCATTTCCACTGTTTTAATGTGGCTGTCACACCCTCTTCTCGCAGCGTATGAAGTGCCGCAGGTCCCCATGCTTCATATACGGCAGCACCACTAGAGGGAGCCCTTCCTGCGGCAGGAGGATGCCCAGCAGAGATAGCACATTACTGTGGTGGAAACCCTTCATTAAGATACCTTCCTTCAGAAACTGCTCCACCTCCTCGACATCTGTTATTCCTGTTGACACACACACATACATAAACATTATGGACTAAAGGAAGAAAGACACTGAAATCCCAATTTTGAAAAGCTGCATTTAAAAGGTACTCAGAAAACATCCTGACTCCTGTGGCAATTTGTTCCACAGCAGAGGAACTGAAGAGAAGGTGCTTTCCTAAGGCATATATATCAACACTCAAGAAGCAAATATTACTCACTATTCAAAGACTTGACAGCACAGTGGATTTCTCTGTTGTTGTGGTCTGTGAAGTAGCCATGATAGACAGTGCCAAAATGACCTGCAGGAAAAAAACAAACAGACAGAATGACACTGGACTGCTGCTGTTCCTTCAATATAGGATATAGCTTACACAAGGCTCCATAACAAGTTTTTTTGCTTCAGATAAAGGCAGTGGGGTTCCTTACCCTTCCCTATGATCCGGTGGTGCTGCACAATAAGCATCTCAGCAGGAATAAGAACATCCTTCACCTCCTCCAGCAGCTCTGGCCTAAAACTGGAGATGGAGATCTTCTCTGGAGGCATGAGGGGAGTGAGCGTAGAATCTATGCTGCCTGCAGCATAGGCCAGGCTGGGGAACACCACCGGCCCCACCAGCAGTGTAGGAGGACTCAGGGATACTACTAGTAAAAGTCCAGAAAGAGGAATTTATCATTAATGAGAGTTGCGAAGGTATGTGTGTCAGAAGCAAATAAGCTATACAGTATTAAAGTGCAGTATGATAAGTGCTTAGCTAGACAGTCACCTCTCCTGTAGTCCCCAACAGGCGACAGCTCCACATTATTTGTACCAGAGCGGTGAGCACTGTGGGCCAAACGGGTTTCTACCATGGAGGCTGAAAAACACAACACAACACTTTTTAATCATCAACCCCAGGAGAAGAACACCTGTACATCTCACGCAACACCAGAGATGTTCTAGTTGAAAGACTTGTGTAATTCATCCCAAATTCCCACCCACAGCCGGAAGCAGTTATATAAACAGGTCTGACCAAGGTCCACATAACAGAGAGGAGCCCAACCTTTCTTCTTCTTCCTTAAGTGTTTCATGACAACGAATGCCAGCACCGCCCCTGCCACCAGAGCCGCCAGGATCCCCAGAACAATGCCCACCATGTAGTGGTTGCTGACCCTCACCACCGTGCCAACATTGTGGACCTGCCCGTTGATGGAGATCTAAAGAATAGAGTCCATCATACAAAGTGAATACCATTACTATTGCATTATTATTTTCTATTTCTTGTATATGCCCCAATGGGAAAACATAAATAAGTTTCTAGCTATTTAAGTTTTAAGCTATTTACACTGAAACTGGCTGTTTTCTGTCACACATGGATGACTTTAAAGTACTGCGTGTGTGACGGCATATGGCTAACTACCAAAAAAGAACTTTAGATTAACTTTAGATTTTTATCAGTTATCTCTGGAAGGCAACTCTGGAAAGCAACTCTTCCAGACATGGTTGCTTTTCTCAGTCCAGCATTGTTGATGGTTTGCTACTGATTAATTAAAAAGGTAACTAGTTCTTGACAGAAAAAATGTTTGATGTTTTGGTAAATGCGCTTATTCGCTTTCTTGCAGAGAGTTAAATGAGAAGGTCAATACCACTCTACATTTATCTACGTTCCAACCCTCACCTACGGTCATGAGCTTTGGGTAGTGACTGAAAGAATGACATTGCGGACACAAGCGGCCAAAATGAGTTTCCTACGTAGGGTGGCTGGGCTCACGCTTAGAGATAGGGTAAGGAGCTCAGCTCATCCGGAGGGAGCTCGGAGTAGAGCCACTGCTTCTTTGGAGACCCCGGCTAGACCCAGAACACGCTGGACATCTGGACTACCTTGCTTAGCCTGCTGCTATCAAGACCCGACCCCGGAAAAGCGGCAGAAAATGGGTGAATGGATGGAATACCACTACCATGCCTTTACATTAAATATGAAATTAAATATAAAGCTACCTCCAGCTTTCTAATTAACACGTTATATCCCAGTTGTTTGTGAGACTTCATGAAGTTACTGTGCCTGGCTGAGAAATAGTCCAGATTACTACATTTTAAAGGTGCCAGTAGGTGGATTTTGTTACCTTTGGACAGAGTCAGGCTAGTTGTTTCCCCCAGTTTCCAGTCCTTGTGCTAAGCTAAGCTAACCGGCTGCTGGCAGAAGCCCCAAAATTATCATACAGACATGAGATTGGTATCCATCGGCAGGAAAGCAAATAAGCGTATTCCCAAAATGTTGTACTATTCCTTTAAGTTTTACTAATTTTGAATGCTAGCATAAACTATCTAGCTAACTGTCAGCATGCAGACATGATAAGGTAGCAGAATTTCCTGGGTTTGTGTATTCAAAATTAAAAATGTGTAATTCATTTTGCAAAATAAATTTTACTAGAACTATACTGAGCTCATCATATCTCATGGCAGCTTGACAGTGCTTGCACAATGTACAAGAATGGTTGGTGATCCCTGACCAGGCATATGCGTGGCCTGGGGCCACATGTTGCATGCTGGATCCAGATAATTTAGTCAGTTTATCATCCTCTAAACCTCCAGCCGGACTAACCTTCACTGGCAGTCCTTCACTTGGGATGGTCATGTTTTTGGGGATCCTGCAGGTGATCTCATTATCCAGGACTTTAGCATCACAATTAACACCTGCCACCGTCATAATGATGGTCATACAAGAGCTCACCAGATTCAGCTTTTGATGCTGTGAACAGAGAGGTCAAATCAAGAAATGAGACAAAATAAGTTATTTCAAAATCCATAATAAATATTACAAAAACACATTTGTCATTAATTCAAATATTCTCAGAGCAATTTCTTACATGTAGTGACACTTCGTCAAACCCAGGGTACAAACTCAGCACGTGTCCATCTGTTTCAAAAGGTATGGGCTCGCCGTAGGGGTGGTAGGAGAACTCTTTGTTCCAAAGTCCCAACGCTCCGTCCATGTCAAAAGAAAGCTCTCCTTCCTCGGTCTCATCCCTGGGGAACACAGGGGAGATACACTCCATCCTTGTGGGCAAGGACTTGCCTATGCACTCCTGAAACAACACAGTGTAATCAGTGAAATCAAGTAAATCTAAAACTGTAGACTGATTAAAAGAATAATGCTTTTGGATGTATCTACTGTACATTAGGATGAACACTGTACCCTTGTCACAGGTTTCAAGTGGCTCTCATTGGGTTTAAAGCGGATGATGGTGCGGTAAACAGAATCCAGGTTCTTCCCCTCAATCACAATCTTTGACCCCCTGCAATTCAGACAAATGTGAGAGACGGTTACAATTTCATAATGTCCGTGAAAATAAGACCATTTCCTGTACAACTGAATTTGTCATATTGGAAAGATGAGGAAAAAAAGGTGGAAAAATTGTACTGTAAAGACAATATTTTTCTTGTGTTACTTGTGTTCCCTTTGATAAAATGGGTTGATTTCAAAATACACATACACAGCTGAGTGTGCTGGAGGTCTCGCTGGCCTACCTGTCAAAGCTACAGCCAGGTAGGACGGCTGTAATCTGCGGGTTTTCTTTGTAGTAAAACACCTTTGTGGTGAGGACAGGAGACTTGTCAATGAAAACACTCAGAGGGACGTCCCTCACCTCTGACATGTGCTGAGACAGACAGATGATGGAGGACACATTGCCTTTAGGCTTTGTGACTCTGTAGAGAGACAGAGGTATGTGAATTACATTCCATAACAGATATACTGTAGTAGATCAAAAAGCTTCATGCTTTTAAATGTATTTTGCATGTTCAATAAGATAACATCTGCAGTAGAAAATAGTTCTGTGTTCTGAGTCTTTGGATGCCAAGACTCGGAGTAAGCCTGTAGTTTCCCAAACCATAATTATTCTACACACAAGTTGGAACACATTTGGCTAATAGGTCATGGCAATAAAAACGTTCAAAGCTGCAACTCGTCTTCTTAACTCTAGAAAGTACCTACACAAAGTAGTTTATTTAAAACATTTGAGGTAAGTGTGATTAAAAACAGATAAGGGGAGATGTATTTTCAAACCTCTTTATTGGACAGGGCACATCATTGAGAGTGACTTTCCTGGTCTTCCCAGCATCCAAGTGAGGTCCAGTCACTGTGATGAATGTGCCCCCAACGCGAGGCCCATAGTTGGGCTGGATTTCTGTGATGTTGGGAATCTGGAGGGACAGTTTATTATAGTATTTCAAACGTGTTTCCAAAGTGGTTTTATAAATTAAATAGCTTATAAAAATATGTATAGCTTGTATGTTGTAATGAGGATATAAGTAGATGACAATATGAAAGATTACCACAAATATGAATCCTGGCATTTCTGCCTTCCCGTCAATAGAGTAGCGTCCATCCACCTTGCCCTCATGCACTTCCACTGTAATGTTGACTGGTTTGGACAGCTCAGTGGCCCCAGAGCGAATCTTACACACTAGGCTGAAGGGCAGCACAACAAAACACTTGTGTCAGTATGTCAGTGGCAAATACAGTTACTGCAACACAAGTGACAATTGAATTTCAAGGTAAATTAAAAGTGTTAAACAGTGCTAGGAGACAAATGTTACTGTTGTTTTAACAGGTTAGCTTCGCTGCTAAAGAAGTTTATTCATTAAAAATTTAAATTGGGGGGGGGGACTGAAGAGGGCCGTCTCTGGGAGGTCAGTGATGACCTTAATTGGCTTGAATGACGATATGTCAAGCTTAGGACTATTATTAGTCTGATAAGGTTGAGCTGTTTTGATTTAGTGAAAGCTAGCCATCACAATTTGGATGTAACATTAGGTGTTAACATTATTTCCATGGAGTCTAACATTAGCTAGCGTACTTGTTATTCCAAATTCCACTTATGACGTTAATGACGTTAGGGCTCTGGGACTACTCGTTCAACTTTACTAACAATACCATTTTGGCGACGATTACAACATAAGTTGAGCTCCTCAGCCAAAGTGCCAACTTAACGTTAACGCTAGCCCCTGATGGTTCCATTTTCTTTATGCTAAGATAATATTAGCAAGGCTAATACTGTCGACACCACGTAATTAAACGATTTGCTTTCGGATTTGTTTTGGAACATGAGACTAATTCTGTTCCTGCTCGACAACTGCTACTACAGTTGTTGTTATTGGCTTTGTTATTATTATTGTCATTATTATTCCTATGACTATCCTTCATATTATTATTACTGCCTGAGGTTTCTGCCTGTTAAAAGGAAGTTTTTTCTTGCCACTGTCACCAAGTGCTTGCTCATGGTGGGATTTGTTGGGTCTCTGTAAATAATATTTAAAAAGTGCTACGAGATAACTTCTGTTATGAATTGACGCTATATAAATAAAACTGAATTGAATTGAATTGAATGAGACAACGGTGTAGACGTTTAACCTAGCTAAAATGGACCTACGTTGCAGATGTAGTTAAACGGAACGCTTGTTACAGTAGTCTAATTATGTCACTTGAGAAAAGGGCAAATGCCAAGCTCGCTTAAAATGAGTTGAAATGACCTTGTTACAGTTTTTCTTTTAGTTGTGGTGGTTGTGAAATCAATTTATAAACGTAATAATGACAACCCCAACTCCTTATTAGTGCTTATTAGCAAATGCGGTCCCTAACTGTCTCAACTCATTATTTTGCAGTGATGTTCAACAGTCAGACCAATTATTCCACAAACTGTAGCCTCAATAGACCAGATCACGGTGCCGCAAGACATGTTCTGTTAAGTTCTCTCACTTTCTCAGAAGGCTTCTGGGAAATAAAGAAAGAAAGATTGTACTTCGAACCAGAACGAGGCCTGCATGGCTACTCACTGTGTATTGTTGCTTTTGACTGGAAGCACAGTGCAGGCAGTCTGTCCCAGTCGGACCTGGTGGGTTCTGGAGGTGATGGCAGGTCTTAAGGGGGACTGGAACTCCCATCCACACACCGTTACCTCTGTTTGACCATCAGGAGGAGCAGTCCGTGGAAAGAACTGCGTCAATAAAGCAGAATATATAGTACCACCTTGAAATGAAATGTTTTTATTAGTTGCACAAAGAGATGTTTGTATCCGTGCTTATAGAACAAACCTCACCCCAGTGATCCCTGGTGGGCAGGACTCATTCCTCCAGCTACTGTGACACTCGCTCTCCCAGGAGCACACTCCAGCGCACCAGCCACAGCCCATGAACTTGGGGGCTGTCAAACACATAGCACAAGTCAGGAAGTGTTGACAGCCCGGCCCTCTCTGGGGTACCTGGATCATCTGAAACAGAGAGATAACAATTCTTGAGGTCACATCATCAATCTTAGAAGAAAGATGCCCTGAGCTATTTCATTAATAATGTTGCTATTAACATATCCTCTGAATGAAATGACCTGAATTTACTGTTTAATAATTTATCCCTTCCATGCAAAGAGAGCCATGTAAACTGATACCGGCCCTCATATCAGCACCAGGCTGTTTAACAGATCACATGGACAGCTCCTGATGCTGAAATGAAGTCTAATGAATTTATAAGATTAATAACAGATTAAAACAAAGTCATTTTGATTAAATCACGTCTTATCTCTTCAATTCACACTCCACAGCTTTATCTTAACAAAAGACATTATGTTGTTTTCTGACAGCAACAGCATCATCAGCAAGGCATATTCCAAACTTCTGTTTTCATTAACCACTGTTTTTGCATGGTTTTTAAGGGTTTTAAGAAAAGATGTGTTATTTTCTGGGATGAAATGGTTTTGCCTGTAGCCTAGCTTAACCAGAGACCTGAAAAGTTGATAAAATTGCCCTGGAGTTTTCAGAGGTGATTCATTTTCCTGTTATGTCCCAATCTCAACAACACAAGGTAATAGTCCTAACGTCCCACGCTCCACAAGACCCATGTGATTACTGATCCACTGTCAGCCTCTAACATCCACCCTGCCCTAAACTACCATGTCTTATCAAGTTTATCGATTTTCTTTAGCCATTTATTCATTCTCCAGGTCACAGGGGTCACACCATATCTCAGCATGCACTGGGAAAAAGGCAGGAAAACACCTTAGACAGGTCTCCAGAGCATCATAGGGTCATGGACAGACAATTAGTCACACTCCCAACTCATTTGCAATTGTAATGTAATCTAACCTGCATGTCTTTGAACTGTGGGAGGAAGGTTGACCCCAAGAGCCTCCTGCTATCAGATGACAGTAATATCCACTAAACCATTATACACTTTCATAAAATCTGTCCAGAAAGGTTGTTTTACTCTCGTTTAAAGACATGGAATTGCTCTCGTACCTTGTCTCCAACCACAAAGAGAAGATACTCTGATGAGTAAACAGCGGCGATGGACGAGACCCTCTGGTTCTCTACCAAAGAGTAATTGGCGAAGATAATAGGGCTGGATCTTGTCAATACAAGCTGCCAACACAGACACAACAAATGATTATTAGAAGTGGATCCTATACAATGGTCAAGTAAAGACAAATGCCAAAAATGGCTAATAAAATAATCAGTAATTTTTTAAATCATGCTGTATACCTGCAGCAGGCGTCCAGTAGAGGTGCCAATATGGGCTACGGTCTTGTTCTCTATGGTTGTGACCAGCAAAGATGTGAGCAGGACATTTGTCATCTGCCTGTTAAAGAGGTCCACTCTATAGTAGGGCTTTGACACCATAGTAGGATGGTCTCTGCATGTGGCGTTGTTCTCCATGCTCTAGTACCAAGGCCACAGGCAGCAGAGGACATGAAAATGAGACAATGAGGAAGAAAGTGAGGTACTCAACATTATTTAAACTCAGTTGACAGTAGGGTCTACAACAGGTGGCTGGGCCTTTAGATACAGAAAAGCAAAAAGAAGAGTGAGGAGTCTTTATTTTTGACCTTGGAAATAGTACTTTGACCAAACAATCCAAACTCAATGTCACGTAGTAGACAAAACAATCCCAACGCAAGGCCCATTTACTTGCTTTTTCCATAGCTTTCATTCACATCACACGGTCTTCATCAGCGGATAAAGTTTGCTCAGTTGTCATGGAGTTGGGTCTGTAGGAAAGAGCCAGCAATTGGGCCATGAGTTGTAAGTCTTTTGTCAAACGACCATTTTTCAAGGTAAAGACTGAACTGTCATTGTTCAACCTACACGTCAAGTCCTGAAAGTGCAGGATGAAATAATAACAGCTACTGAGCTCACATGTCAGCAGATCCACAGTCATGACAACTGAGCAATCTCCATCTGCTGCTTAAGACCGTGTGACATTGTAGAAAGCTCCGGAAGAAGCAATAAAGTGGACTTTGAGTTGGGATTGCTTTGTCAATCACTATATTCATAGGTGAATGGGTAGAAGGCAATATAAAAATGCAATTCTCAAACTGATAAACCATCATCCATATATTATTGATGTTAACAACAACACAGTTCACCAATAGTAAGTAAGCAGATATATTACAGTATCACATTTTCCTTTATGCTGCTTTAAAGCCAAACACAAGGAGCTTCTATTTTGTCACTCCCGCAAAGTTCCCAGCATCCAATCTGATTTATAAAGTAGTTTAAATTAGCTTGTTGAATGTATATTCATGTGCTCTGAAGAGTTCCACATTCTCAGACAATAATATTTTATCTTTTAAAAAGGTACAGATGAAGTTAGACAGGCCCAGGTGTTTGGTTGTAAGGACGTGGTATGAGCAGCACTGGTCATCAGGGTAATCATGAGAGACCCTGGCACACCAGAAGCACAAGGTAAATCGGTCATGATAATATGATCATTTCATAATTTAGGAGGCCATGATAAATGATTATGTGCTGCATTACTGACAGAAGGATTGCCTTGTAGCTATAGACACCGAGCAGAGTGGATCACTGTTTGATTAAAGGGAGTCTTCATGTAAACACTGGCTAATATCTCTGAGGCCAAGATGTAAAAACAAAGAAATTAGCCTACACTTTGTAATTGTTTTCTTGGCATAAAAAAGTGGAAACAGGAAACTGAGAAATAAGCCTTTTTCAAATTAAGTGAATGCAAAAAAAAATATTGGAAGACATGCATCCTCCAAAAAACACAAACTGCATTGCTATTGACTGAAGTCATTCACCTCCAAACGCTAGAGGAGCATAAAACCTTTATAATTCAGTTTCCTGAACGCTAAACCTCAAATTCCACTGACCTAAAAATAAAAATAAACATTATTTGGGAAGCTTAAGGGTACATCCTGCACATCATCAACCTAGCCAACAAAATTAACGTAGGTTCAAAGGTTGAGATACCTCCAAGTACTAACACCTCTAAAATGACATTGAGAAAAAGTGTGAACAAGGACATTATTAAAAATAGGATATATTTTATCCTATGCCAAATTAAAACAAATTTTCATATTTCAGTGAGAGCCCAAAAACTGAAAGTGGTCTGCATACTCATTGAAAAAAAGTTTACTCTACATTATTCAATAAAAATACATTATGTCTAAATAATTTGTACTAAAAAGCAGAAAAGCATAGTATTTGTGAGGCACAGATGATGTTGTTGGCACAAAAGGTGTTTTGATCTGCTGAGAAATGGAAGAACCAGGATTTCAGGTTTTTGGACAAGCCAACTGGCAGGTTACTCAACAATCAGACCAGCAGCCAAAAGCAACAAAACAGAAGGAGCTTCCTCTGAACACAAATCAAAGAAAGAACATCCAAAAGAGAACATTCAAACTGTTAAAAAACTGAACCACTACCAAAAATCATCTGTAAATCTAACAGCTTAAATTAATGTTAATTTTTCAGCTTTTATAATCCTTGAACAACTCACAGCTCACAATATTGTTTCTGAGTCACAACATCTGTTTTCTTAACACAAGTTCAAAGACTCAACATCCAAACTATGAAATCATAGCTGCAACTCCAATAACGGCAACTCACTTCTGGGAATTTTACTTGCTGAATCAAACTGGCTAGAATTGACTTTTAGTAAATAGGGAATATGAAGTGTTACCATAACCCTCCCAACTCTAAATAACTTAACATAAAAAAGAATATTTTGGGAAATATGCATGGGATCTGGAAATAAATAGCAGTTTCCCAATTAGAGAATTAACAAAAGAAACCAATGATATCATGATGTAAGATGTTTAAAAAATATAGAACCAAATGCACACTATGGCCTGAAAAGGATACTGAATACATTCACATCATGTCAGTTATATATAATATTTAATAGGAAGGATTGAGGCAAACTTTTTTGACTGACATGAGATACATTTTCTTTAAAATACCCTCTTCCTGTCTGACCTGAGAAATTCACTCAACTGTGGCAGAAAACAAGTCAATAGCCAACTACCCTCACTCCTACCTGGCCTCCGTCCAATTTTCATCCCACCGGTTGCTTCTGAATAATGACGAATGTGTAGGCTGACTTTTTCCATTTTCATTTTTCCATCCAAAAAGCAATTTGTATCTCTGTTTTCTTGGATTTAACAGTGAGTGCTCACAGAATGCTGATGCGTGGTTCTAGTTGCATTCCCCTGCCAGCTGGGATGCAAATGACCTCGTGGTACGTCACAGAAATCCTAAAAAGTTTCCTTTCATGGGCAAGATCTGACACATGATGAAGGGCATGTGCTTAAAATAAATCGATCCAAAAAGGAAATCAAAAAAAGGCCATATGTTTGATAAACTCAGGCACCATTTCAATTGGATGACCGTAAATATTCAGACAGTGATTTTCATGCGTGTTCATGACCTATTCATTAATTAAATCAGCTCTTCTCATCACTTTCAAAACCTCCCCACCATGACACATTGTCAGTGTTGTAATGTAGAGAATGTAGAGAAGTTAAGAAGGGCTTCTCCTCTTAATAGTAATAGTTCGACTTTTGGGGAAATACGCTTATTTGCTTTCTTGCCAAGAGTTAGATGAAAAGGTTGATACCACTCTCTTAACTCCTGGATGTAGCTTCATATTTAGTGCACAGACATGAGAGTGGTGGTATCGATCTTCCCATCAAACTCTCAGCAAGAAAGCGAATAAGCATTTTTCCCAAAATGTCAATCTATTTCTTTAAGAGGAAAATAATGCTCCCCTCCGGGAAGTGCACAGTTGTAAGGTACTGTATGAACAAACAGTGAGTCATTCCATAACCACATGCAGCTGGAGCTAACTCTGCGCTATGATAAAACCTTTTAACATTTTGGCTGTGTTTCATTTCATTAATCATGTTTGGCTCAGTTTACTTTTGCACAGGCATGCTGCTCCTGCCAGTAGTGTGAGGAAAGTATTGCTTTGTTTAGGGGTTTACATGATTTCATAAACTGATATTTCTCCATAATAATCATAAGAAAACACATATGTAAGGTATAATACTTGTCATTATCATTTTTGACCAAAACCATTTTATTCAAGTAACTCCTACAAGGACTTATTTACTTTACTCATTTGGATATTTCCTTTCCCATGTACAAACATGGTTTCGAATGATTTCATCCAGCCACAACAAGGCCTCGGTAACCTGGCTCTGTTTACTATCTTTTCATTGTTTATACGCATGGTAAGAGAATAGACACCAGACATACTTTATAGCTCCACACCCACATGGTAAGATTTTTAACAGGCCCTATC
This sequence comes from Siniperca chuatsi, assembly GCF_020085105.1. Lineage (NCBI taxonomy): Eukaryota > Metazoa > Chordata > Actinopteri > Centrarchiformes > Sinipercidae > Siniperca > Siniperca chuatsi. The sequence goes on along the minus strand of NC_058043.1, from coordinate 26,785,443 downwards.
AAGATACCTGCACCCTGAGTCAGCAAATAGTTAGTATTTGAATGTGTGCAGTTCAGGGAAATACCTTAGATGTTGTCTACTTTAGGTGAGTTCTCAATCTGAAAGTGAGTAATGTTTTGCTGGATGTATTGCTGGAATCAAATCAAATCATCTTATCCAGTAGACTACACATACTTAATCAGTCACACACAACTGAATTTACCTGTTAAAGGGAGTCTGCCTCTTTCAAACAGTATCTTGAAGAAAATCAAACTTTCAGTTTAATAAACGTAGACCTGACATCATATTGACCACCATGGAATTGCTGTGTGTTAGTGGACTGATGTGCTCACCTCATGTGGACAGCTCTCACAGGGCTGGAAATGGCAGAGCCCTCTGGACAGCTGCTCTGGTCCAGACTCGCAGCAGTCATCCACCCCATCTACGATTGCTTTGTTCACGTTGTCCATTGGGAAGGCGCACAGGGCCGAGTCCTGCTCCGTGACCCTGTTGTCATCAGTAACCGCAAAAACCCCATAGAGGATGTCATCCTCCTCCTCAGCCCCCAACTCCTCTGCCAGCTCCCTGCCTGCCTTGCCAAAATGGGCTGCCTGGACCACGTTGTACACCACATCCTTGTAGGGTTCACTGGCTACATTCCTCCTCCTGCGTTTTGGTTCAAACCGACACTCCAGGATCACCTCACGATACCTCTTCATCTCCCATTCATTCCGTGGGAGACGGCCCAAGCGAGTCTGAAACGGAGATGAGTCTTGATCGGGGCACTCTCTCTGAACTGAGAGGAAGTACACAAACTCCTGAGTGAAAAAGCTGTAGACATATTCAATATGGTATGTCCTCCGCAAACCCGGAAGGACAGTCAGACCACGCACATCACTGTAGAAACCATCTTCTGTGGCCAGTGGTCGACGCACAGATATAGACTTCCTTCCGTAACGCTGGGTCACACTGTCATTGACAGTGGCAGCAACAAAGAAGTAGACTGTCTGACCCTCTTCAACCATGGTGACTTTGGTACCAAGTGGGCTGGCCACGCAGTCAGGACAGTAGGCAGCAGAGTTCGAATCCTTTCTGAACAAACACTTAGAAAGAGAAGGCGACTCTCCATTTGAGTTAAGTTGATGGAAATAGCATACACCATACTGAGAACTTCCACAAGAGTATAAATACATAAAGAGAGTATCCAACAGCAGGACCTGATTGTTTGTGTCCTCCAAGAAGTTGGGATCCTTGTCAACATCGCACAAGTCACATATCTGACACTCTGGACTTCCCACCGGCCCAGTGTGGAGCTCCCACACCTTCTCCAAGCTTCTGTTGACAGCTTCGATCACATTCTGAGAGGCAACATACACCTCCTGGTAAAACGAGTTGTTGACTATGTTCTGGATGGGGCCCCGGGCCTGGAAGAAGGGCATGGTGTAAACCACAGAGAAGTTGACAGGGCTGGGGGTAAGAGAGGAACAGTTGGCCAAGGCAAAGGCCAGCAGAGTCTGGAACCAGACATATGTCCCCCACTGTGTGGTCCAGTGGACCATCTCCACTCCGGGGTGCACGGGGGGCAACGGCACAGACAACGTGGGGTTACCTCCAGGTCTGATGTCGGGACAAAAGCATCCTTAGCACCAACCGCTGATACCTGAATGAAGAGAAATAAGTCGTTAAATCATTAAAATGATCCTCTACATCACAAATGTGACTGAAACGCTGTGGATTCAGTCATATTCATTCTTGACCCTGAAAACAGTTTGACAAAAATATATCTTGTTCGACATTTTGAAAAAGATGCTTATTTGCTTTCTAGCTGAGAGTTAGATCAGAAGATTGGTACCACTTTCAAATCCGTCCATTCATATGAAGCTGGAGCCAGGAGATGATTAGCTTAGCTTAGCATAAATACTGGAAACTGGGGGAAACAGCTGGCCTGGCTCTGTCCAAAGTTAACAAAATCTGCCTACCAGCACCTCTAAAGCTGTTAAGAGCAGTGACTTCCTGAAGTCTTTACCATTGGGTTGCCAGTGGAGACTCCAGGAAGTCAGTGCTCCCAGCAAAGAAATAGTCCAGCACATAAACCCCCCAGAAAACCACAAATTTTTGCAGATTAAACAAAGCAGATATAGCAGTAGTTATTAGTAAATTTGTATATTAGTTAGTCTATATTAGTTGATTAGTGAGCTTTAAAGGAGCTGGAGGGCAGATTTTGTCACCTCCGGTTCAGAGCTTTCAACCTCTCTCCATGGTCTTCAAAAGGGAATGGAGTTTTTTTAAAAGAAGCTGAAAAGTGAACCTTGAGTTTTTTGTCAAGTGACTGGCATCTTTTTGGTTCAAAACTGATCTACTATATACATTTTCTTCAGTAACACTAAACCGCCAGCAAAACTATAAAATTATCAATAGTCATCCATCACAGAAAAAGTATTATTTTATGAAAATGGTGCTACCTAGGAGTGTTCATTATTTGTAACTGAGGAACATTAATCAATATCAGTCTGCTTAATTATGCTCTGCACTGAATCCAAATAAATCTAAGGTGACAAATATCATCATCTTGATAGAGCCAGATGATGATAAAAGTGCATGTGGTCATAAAGCTTCCTCTGACTCACCACAAACACTCAGAGAAAATGTTTACATAATCAAACAGTGTTGTGTTGGTAGTGCTCAGCATAGTAGACAGTGGATAAAACAGTTTTTATTGTGACTTCCTGTACGTCATTCATATCTGTCAGTTCATGTTTATTCGGGTTAATCCGACATCTTTTTTTCTCCAATTATGAGTTGTTCATGTTCTTTTACGTAGGAGAACTGGTAGTAACAAGCCAAGTTAATGGCCTCAGTTCAACTTTAATGCACCAAATGTATCAAATAAAATTGAGCATTTTTTCGTGGCTCATCTTCATCAGTCTCTAAACAACAACCAACTAAATGGAACCGGGTTTCAAACCCTGAGCCTTGTCTTTATCCTGAACAGACGTTGCTGGGTGGATCATTAACTAGACACATTACGGTAAAGCTGTATTCAAGAACCCCGGCCTCTCTACTTTGCATTCCTGTCACAACCAATACGTGCTTTTCAGGGGGAAAGATGTGCACGGACTGATGGTCATAAGACGACATGTGGCTTTTTAAGTCCCAGGTGAAGAAGAAACGGCTTGTCTGCTCGTGCCAGAGAATTTCATCAACTCTGATTATTTCATTTAGCAGCAGAAAACCTTCATTTAGGCCAAAATTTTTTCAAGAAAAGAGCACTTATTCTTGCTATAAGGAATCATATGGAAAAATTTAAAATAAGACTCTGGTGTCTTTACATCAATAATTCATAGAATCCCACTAAAGTCGTGTTACATTTTAACATTTGCAGCTCCATGTGAAACTGAGGTTAAGGTTAGAGGACATGGGTATACATAGTAATGGCACTGATTGACTTTCTTCATGTTCATGGTTAATAAAGCAAATGGTTGAAATTGAGTTTCCATTCCTTGTGCTATAGTGCTATTTACAGGCCGGTCAGTATGCAGGTTTTTGCTGAAGGCTGCATCAGTGTATTCCATCACAGGTGAATTAAAAATTATATTAGTGAGAACACCGGCTTCCTTGGTTCTGTTATTTAGACAATATCAAACCAGATTTCAAGCAACTTTATATTAGATTCTGATTTATAGTGAATGTGTTGAATTTACCCTTGTAATGCTCGTGCATTTTTATCTTCACGTTTATATCAACAGTCAAAAAACATTATAGATGTGACATACAATGACTTCAAGGGTCTTATGGATGCTCTTGACTAGTTATAAACTAGAGGTTGACTGATGGGGCTTATAATACATTATGACTACCTATACCCACCTATACACACCTCCACAATCAACTGTAGTAAGGATAGTCCATGCAGTATCATAAGTTATGATTGCATCTATAATAATGTATGCTTCACCATCAAGAATCTATGCTGCGTCTCCAGGACTCCTTGCTCTGTTTCAAATCACAATAATAGAGACATTTTTTAAATCAATCTTCTGTCTGTGTGTGTGTGTGTGTGTGTGTGTGTGTGTGTGTGTGTGTGTGTGTGTGTGTGTGTGTGTGTGTGTGTGTGTGTGTGTGAACACAGTGGCTACATACAGTTGTTGATGGTTTGTTAGAACACCCCATCTCCTTGCTGTCATCCCATAGTGAAAATAAAGCTTGACGAAATGCCTTTTGTCTTTTTCTTACTTTGAATACATCATCTGCATTGTGGCACCTTACATAATAATCACTTATGATGCAGCATAGATTGTTTTAAATGCACGAAAATACATTACACTTTACTTAACACATACAATGATAGCTTATGGACTATTATAGAAAACTATGAGTCCGTACTACAGTTGAGGTGTGGATAGGTGGTTATAGCTGGTCATAATAAATTATAAGCCCCATCAGTCAACCTCTAGTTTGAACTAGTCAAGAGCATCCATAAGACCCTTGAACTTATAAGTCATTATATGTCACATCTATAATGTTTTATGGCTGTTGATATAGTGCATCAGAAAGCATTATGTGTGTTTATGAGTGTAGTCATAAAGCATTATGAATGCAATACTGTATAATTAACTATGAATGCCCCCATAACGCACTATAGATGTGGTCGTCACAAGACGAGTAACAAGTGTTGCCCAAAGTTTCTGTGACAGGGATGCAGACATTGCATTGGTTTGAGTATGCAACAGCTTTATCGGACCGGTGCCTTGCACACAGGCACTTTGGTAGCAGTTAATTAGAGTAAGAAAGAGCACCTCTCTTTCATTAATCACTGCACAGATATCCACAGGGATCTGAAGAGGCAAGCTGCTGTGCAAACAATCAATGGTCAAAACATATTGTACCCCAAGGATACATGTATTGATTCAGTGGCAGGAAATGCATCCCAAACCAGTACAGAACCTACCAGTGTGGAGAGACAACAGCCCTGCCTTTACTTTATTTTGAAACATCTAAATTTACATAAGGATGATTTCTTCGAGTTTACTCTTCAAAAACAATCTGAGATGAATCCAAGTGGTCAACATGGTATCAAAATCAATTCTGAAAATTTCACAGAAGCAGTGTCATTTTCAGCCTGTGCTTTTGTGCCTGTTGTTGTCCTTTTTAGCTTTTTGGCAGTATGTTTTTTTTTTAGCTTATCGCAATGTTTATGCTCCTGTTGCTTATTCAATCCATCTGCCTTAAGTTCAGTGAAATCGCGCCAGTGTATTCTGGCTCCAGTCCACATGTATGATGGTTTTTGATTCCAACAGCTGTGGAAAAACATGAAAGGTTAGAGAGGGCAACACCTTGCTCTGTGAGCTTATACATACTGCACTGAGAATAAATCCAATTATAAATGTAAATTGTAATATTTCATAATATCACTCTCACATTATAAAAGGAATAGTAAATTATTAGTGTTTTTTTTTCACTGATCATCACACACACACACACAACAAGCCACACAGAATTAACTACAGTATCAACACCTCAGCCTATATTACAAATAAAACTCTATCCAAACAAAGTGTAACCAAAACTCTTATTAAAAACACTTAAGATTTATTTAAATTCTGTAAGTGGCACACAGTGATAAGTTTACGATGACATAGAGAGCTTCATGAGATTCTTTATATCCTGTTATAGTATCGCTGTATGATTTTCCTGAGGAATAGTTGTTTATCCAAAGCGGCTGCATGTTTGCTGTGACATCTGAACAAGCGCCTCCTGTAAGATTTAGCGGCGTCACATGGATTTGTTTCAAAATATCCACGGCACATGCAGCTGCGAATGTTATGAAAAGCTTACCTGTACAGGTTAGTTACTGTCCTCTTCAGGGAAGCAACCACTGCCAGCTTTTGGTCCCTGTCTGACTTGAGCGCAGGGATGACTGATCTTTCCTCGGGTAGATTCAAGATTACTTGAGATTCATTTCTGCTCAGAGTTGAAGCCGGCCCGTCCTCGCAAAGCGCTGGAACACGTAAACTGCGTCGGTTTCGGATTTAACTTCAGCTCCCAGCATGAGTCGGTCTTCTTTCCTTGAGTAGTGCTCCGGCTCGCTCCTCCCCTCACCGCTTCACACTGACACACACCAACTGCAAACCCAATTAACCCAAATTGTATCATTGTATTGATTAACCCATCTTTCACAGTGACGTACATTTTGCGATAAATTGATGCAGGCTGCTTGTGAATGCGCATTAGAACTGATTTGTCTTCATAGGCCTTCTTGTTTTCTTTCTGACAACCAATTCAAGATTACTACTGTACATTTTACCGTGTTCCACGGTGCTATTCCTATTTTTATTTTTTTTTTTTTATCATGCTCCAAGTGTACAGTTTTCTTATTGTTTAGGTCTGTCTTATTCATAAAATATGACAGTACTCATGATGGTACACTGAAAAATAAACCCAGTCCTAGAATACATTTTACAATATATATATGACAGAACAGTAAATAAATAATAATGGTAAACAGTAAAGTCAATGATAATAATTGTATCATTATACTGGGACTACAGTAGGGTTGTTAAAACAGGTATTATTACTAATATTATGCTATTTGATATATGTATGCAAAGTGCAAACACCAGGGTCACAGTCAAGCAAGACACAGAATCTGATAGGGAGTCTGTTTTGTTACTTGTCATTTATTTATTTATATATAATAATTCTGGAATTGTGCAGCAGCCATACATGTGCACTGTACAACCTTATATTGGTTTTGCACAATGACCATTAGTTAAGGCATGATTAGTGGAGGCAGATGTGGCAACGTTGGGTTCCTTAAGCAAAGCAAGATCCCATGGAATACAGGGAACCTTTATGATTAGACACAAGCAGATACAATTTCACACAATACTTTTCTTACTGAATATGCATATTATGGTAAATTAAACACAAATGTCTAAAGGGAAATTGTAATGGAGATTGGAAGATGAATGGACTTACATTTACACTGACATTAACAACACATGTTAACACAAACTGCTGTCAGCACTAATAAAGGTTGCAGACTCATGAACACATATCTCTTGGAGTGCCTTTTGCATAAAGAAAGTGCATAGAGGTAAAATGTCAGTGGTTCATACAGTTATTGGTCATCACGTGAAGATAAAACACAACAGGAATGTGGCTACCCTGTATTTTGACAGTATGTCTTGTAACAAGAGATTACATTCTACTGCAGGTCAGTATTTGAATTCAATTTGTATTCTTGATATTTAAGAGCTGAGCTGATAGCATTTTAAAAAACATAGACAGCATTTTTCATATTCTGAGAGGCATAATAGGTCTGTTACAGTAAAACAATTATTTATTAAACAACTTAAACAGCATACGAACACCACTGTTTATGTTGTTATTGCGTCATCGCTGATGCCGATGCTGCTTCCATCTGTTGTTGTTATCCAAATTTAAAGTTATAAAAAAATATAGCCAGATAAAATACAGCTTTAACTTACAATCTGCTTCATCGCAAATCTGTGAATTAGATCAGTGGAACCCAGAACCAAAAAAAGCCTAGCTTTGACAATCATTAGTGAACATTGAACTGACTGCTGCATCATCCACAGCTGTCGTTAGCACCGGGGCCGTCGGTGCCCAGGGTGTCGCGTTATGTTTCAGGAGGTCAGCCGGCAGCGAAGGGCTCAGTATGTGAGAGGACTCAGGATGAAGAGGCGATCCTCCTCCTTCCTGATCCACTTCAGCAGTTTGCTGACAGCAGAGACGGCCAAGGCCTTGGTCCCCAGCGGACTGAAGCAGAGGTAGAGCTCGAAGCCACTTGTCACCTGCAGGAAGGAAGGTAGAGCAAGACAAGGGGTATGACAAGGCTGTTGAGTCGAGTATTACGGTATTTTATGATTGCTTTGGCTCACTTTTGATATGTAAAACTCTTAATGCAAAGAGCCACACTGACTTGCTAAATTCTCACCTTCAAAGTGCAAAACTCTAAATCAAATGCTCAGTCCTCAGAACACAGCCACCTCACATTAGCACAAGTTGTCAGTGCTTAGTGCTTAGCGTGCAGATCGCTGAATCAGCACGTTTGTAAGCACCTCTCCTGATTTTAACAACATTAACCTTGTGAGTAATATTACGACATAACTGCTAATAACTTCAACACCACTCTTATACTTTTTAAAGGTACGGCAGTGATGAAGAGGAAAAGTGAAGGGAAAAAAATGCAATGTAAGAGGGAAAATGCTGAGTGTGTAATGTATTGAGTGTCTGTTACAGCAGTGTTAATTGTGGTTTAATGTCATATGCTCTCCAGCATTACTGTAGCTTACTGTATTTTAGATGATTAAATATGCAAGTGATTGAAATAGCTAATGTTTGATATCTTGAATAAAAAACAACTTTGCGGTCGATACAGAACAGAAACAGTAAAGTGACGCAGCAAAGTACAATCTCATCATTTTGTCTCGTATGAATGTAGCATAGTGTAGTTACTGTGGTGTCAGACTCTAGAATACATTATTTTCAGTAGTAATACAGTTTTCAAAAAGCATTCTATTTATATACATTTTGAGGAAATGACCACTGCAGACAGCATGTATCAGAAGTAGTTACTGTTATATATAGATATTTGATAATGACCTTTTTTTTATGTAATTATTATATTAAAACTCAGTGACGAACACATTCAATGTTGTGATGTTCTGGTAAACTTAGTGCGTAATGTATTTCCTAATTTCATGTCAGGCGATATGTCAGGGGTGCAACAAATAATCGACGTAGTCAACAAAAATCGATGACCAATTTAGATGCCGATGAATTTAATTATCGATTATTTGGTGACGTCATCGGGCAGTAGCGACACCTCTTACTGGAGTGAAGTGCACAACAACTTCACGAACAAAAACCTCCAAAGTGTGAGAGCATTTCAGTCTAACTAACTCGGCCAAAAAGGTTGTGAACCGCAACATTTGCAAAGCTGACCTTGCCTGGTATGAGAACACATCAGTTATGCTAGAGCATCTGAAGAGGAGGCACGTTGGCTCGCTGGATGATGAAGACTTGTCTCGGCAATGTTAAAAGCCATGTTACTTCACTTCAATTTGATACATTCTAAAATTGCAAAAAATCCTACAACACCTGTCTACGCATGCGTGCCCAATGTGGCTTGGCTTCTAACGATTTATGGGTTTGTTTGATCTTTTTTCGAACTTGACTTTTGGAAAAAAGTGACCACCCCAAAGAACTCACTGTTGCTATAGCAACCTGTTTGGTCCATGACAGGACTTGATTTCACTTAAACATTCTGTTGTATCAGCAGGAAAGTTCATTAAAAGAAGTATTTTTGAATGAAGCATTCTTATTTATTGTCTTTATTGTTGTTAACACATGCCTAAAAACAACCTCAAGCTAAATTTAAAAGCTGATAAGCTAAATAAGAGCTATTGAGTAACTGTGCGATTCATAATCCGAATAGTCAATTATTCGTTTCAGTAATCGATTGATGATTCTACTATCAAAATAGTCGTTAGTTGCAGCCCTACTGTGAAACTGAAACTCTGTTGTGAAAACTGAGCCAGAGCAATTGTAAAATACTGTAAAAGGCGACAAGCATCTCATCTCACAGTGCCAGACTTACCCACGCCAGCAGGTTTTCAGTTTCACTACAGCGGTAGAAGGAGCGGAGAGGTCTGGTTGGATGATGCAAGTTGCTGTGAAGGTCCTGGTACAATCCCATCAGCCTTTCCTGCTCTTTATCAGACTGGTACACTGCAGGAAACTCTGGACTGGAGGAAAAGAAATAAGAGCATCTTGTCAAGTGCAACACCTGAAGATTTGCACAAAAGAAGTCTGGCACTCAGAGGGACGCCAAGAATTAAAGACAAAATGACATGACTTGTGAAGCTTTTGGTATGTTTCGTAATGTAAAAACCACTGACATAAATTCAACACGAGCATATCTCTGAAAATGTTTCAGCCCACCTGGTGTACAGCCCTGAGCTCTTCGATTTGTACAGGAAGTGCCTGAGCTCCGGGATGCCGACCTGCTCCACAGAATAGCTGGGACATTTAAGCGCCTCCTTCAGGGCCTGGTAGGCACTGCGCTTGCTCAGCCTCTCCATGAACCGTTGCTTGCAGTCGGACATGTTAAAAAAGTCCTCTCGGTCGGTTGAGACGAGGATGAGGCAGAGCTGGGACGCGGGCTCCAGGTAAGAAATGTGAGCGTGGAAAAATCCTGCAGTGTTGAACTTTGGCAGACAGATCGGTGTCCAGCCTTCACCCTCTCGAAACGACGAGGAGGAGCCAACAAGGTTGAAGACCAGGTGCAAGTCTATGTGGTGCAGGAACTGGTCCTTTTTTCTCACCAGAGTAACTAGGCGGTCCCCCGCCAGCAGGATGGAGAACACCAGGTTTTTGGCTTTGGCGGCTTGTAGGCTCGATGAGACCACGTCCCTGGCGGAGCTGGCCAGAGGCAGGCAGGTAACGGCGCTGAGCAGCAGACCGGGGTCTCGGTCCAGCCGATGCAGCAGGTTGTCGGTGAGATACTCGGAGCCGGCCAGCAGGCGGCGCAGGTCGTAGTTCTGCTTGTGCTGGAAGATGTTGTTGAGCTGGGTGAGGGTAAGCAGGCTGACGATCTGGTAGTAGATGTACTGCAGCTCCCGAAGCAGCTCCTTGTCTGACTGGCAGGTACGAGACACGCCCACCAGGACCAGAGGGCTCTTAGCGAGGAAAACCACTTTACAGCCATCTGACACACAAAAGGTTTACAGAGTTGACATGGATCCAACATATTTCACAACATGCACTTTTGAACAATTTATTTTTTACTTATGAGCCACATCCTAGAACCAAAGTATATTCTGACCTGCGTGGATGGAACGAATGATGTTCTTCTCAGCCTCAACAAAGGATACAAGGGCCATCATCACCCCCATGGTGCTGGACAGAGCCTCCTCCGTGCCGTAGCGGGTGTAGATTGGCTTTCCAGCCTCGCTCAGCACAAACACGTGTTTTCTGTGGCTCCTCCATGCCTCACTCAACACGTCTTCCTCCTTAGTCGTACTCTCCGATGAAATGTCGTTGTTGTGTTGCTCCTCGATGGTTTCCTCCCCCACCATCACCTTGAGCTCTTCTGTGCACTCTCCTGATTTGTCCAGTTCAGCCTCCCTCCCAACCTCTTCCTCAGCAGTCAGATCCTCGAAAGACTGTGCGTGGACAAACATAGCACTCTTCTGACCGGCACCTGCATTCATGTGGGGATAAATGATTGTCAAATGTTTGTCAGTATAATGCATGGATGTGTAAGAAATAAATATGTAAGCCTTTAAATATAAAGCCCCGTTGGAGGGTGCTTTTTTAGTTGTTTTTTTTTCACTCACTGCATGGGAGACAGTCACAATGTTTCCCATAGAAAAGCTCAGGGAAGCGGCTCTTTAACGGGGGTGGGGTGGTTAACCAGATGTAGATTTGCCAAACCAACCACTTAGTCCTCATCCTTAAAGTCTTTCCGATAAAGCCTAAATCTCCCCTTTGTGTGGCTTGTCCAAGTCAGATTACAAAGGGCACATTATTGTGTCCATATGTTCAACATTTCTTTGCACAAACAGGATGTGCATACTCATGCTCTCTTACACACATACACACACAGTGTGTATGAGTCCTGCCCATAAGATTGCATGGTTATAACGACGTCAAATGGAGAACTTAGTTAAATGTATTAACAAGGTCAAAACAAGTCATTCTGGTTTTTGTCTGTTGCCGAGCAACATTTGGTCATTCGGAAGTCTTCTCGTGGAACACTTTTCACCCATGAGGGAAGTTACAGAAAAGTATTACTCTCGTGCTTTAAAAAGGTACAGTTCACCCCCAAATCTAAAATACAAATGTGTCCTCTTATCTGTAGTGCTTTTTATCCACCTATAGTGTTTTGGTGTGAGTTGCAGAGTTTTGGAGATTTAGGCCGTAGAGATGTCTGCCTTCTCTCAAATATAATGGAACTATATGGCACTCGGCTTGTGGTGCTCAAAACGCCAAAAAATAAAAAATAATAATAATAATAATAATATGAAAAACTCAACAGCAATGTCAGAAATCATGATCCGGTTATTCAAGATAATCTACAGACCTTGTTATGAACAGTTTCATGTAGGAACTATTTTCTTTCTATCAAACTACATCTGCCAACCGTATCACCGCACAGAAGGAAGCGTGCAGCGATACTGCTAGCTCACCTAGCACCACTGAGCTAGCTAGTGTTACAGCTCAGCCAAGGAGGACGCCACTTATGTTTACATCCTGCGCCATCACAAGCACAAGCCTCTCGTCCATGAGTAGATGCACTCGGCAACTCGCACCACAACAATCTAGATGGATAAATAGCAGATGGATTTTTGATTTTGGGGTGAACTGACCCTTTAAGCATGTTTTTGTCATGGTAGAATTATGTATCCTTTAAAAATCAGTATTAATGCAGGCATAGCCTACTGCAAAGATTTTTTTTTTTTTTTAAATGGCCAAATTAAGCCGTATACACAAGAATAAGGGCGAGTGAAAGTCTAAAAATGTAATAGACCTGATTTAATACAAGCTTAGACTGTTGAAGCAGTGCAGTGTATTAGGTTAACACAAGCGTCACTGTTTTTCTGCTGCACTGACTTGTCCTCCTCCCTGCAGACAGAGATGTTTCACCTGAACATCACAGCGTTGTGTGTTTCCAGAAGTGCTCACTGGGTCTCAGTACAAGCTGGACGTTAGTCACACAACTGATTCTGTATCCACTGGATCAATGGACACCACTAGACTCAGGTCTTTTTCTCTCACTCAGACACACAGACACTTTATTAAAGTCTTGTATTTTAGTTTTTTATATGATCTATAATTACCTTGTTTTATTTTGCTTATTGTATTTTGCTTGTTACATTTTGCTATTCCCTACTGTACATTTTTGTACTCCCAGTAATTGCTGCTGTGACACCTGAATTTCCCATAGGGGATCAATAAAGTGCAATCTTATCTTAACCAATAAATATGAAAAGACTTTACATGGCTGTACAGTAACAGTCCACATTTGTTGTGCTTTACGTTATTTGCTTCTAGCGCTGCTGAAATTAGAAAGATATGATGGCTCATTTGGCTGCCAACTCAAAGCCACAGGGTTTTATTAACTACTTTAAAACACACTGTTAATTTATTGAGGCAGCTAAATGATTTGTATTCGTATTCGAATAAAAGCGGAAATAGGCAATACTGTTACTGTGAATCTGTAGTTTTCAGTGCGGTTCCTCCTCACTGTGCTCTTTAGCAGGCAGCTCCCCCTGCTGTCCATGAGGAGCCTCTGCGCTTTTATCTCTTTTAATTTACTATTTAGTAAATTTACTTTTAATTAGAATTATGACCAAAAATACCCTCCATATTGATCACTGAGTATTGAGTACTGGGAAACGTTCATTCTGAAGGCCTATGAGTTAACAGTTTGAGTCAAGCATAGAGGCTGTATTATGTGTAGCTCTGCGGTGTATTCCAGAACGCAGGTTTAGTGAAAACTCTGAGTTAGTTAACCCTGAGATGAGGGAAACTCTGGGGCTGCGTTTTATTATTAGTTCCACTTCCCCTCTTTCACTTCCCCTCAGGCCTTGGTATTACGTAACAGCATATGTCGCACGGAAGCCACTTGGACAGCAGCGGGAAAGTGGGATTTAAATGGAACACACATACCCTTGAACACTTTCCCAAACTATCACAGATCGACTGCCAGTTGTAGACTTAGAGCTAGAGGCCTACTGCTTTTTACCAATAAATCGGAAATACCTGCAGACGCATTTCAATTAGGCAAATAAGGCGTCTACTGCGGATAATTGCTATACAAAGGCGCTTTGTAATTAGCTGCATCAGTTTCTGATTTGAAGGCTCAAGCCGTTCCACTAACACAATTCAGCCCTGTCTAGTCAACTTTAACTCAAGCCAGGCTTGAACAATCCAGCATTGAGCGCGCGCGCGGAGTACATAAGCAGCCCAGAACAGTCGATTGTCGAAAAGTGGACATATGTCGCAAAAAGAAGGGCAGACGACAGCAGTGTTCTTCTCATTATGGCATAGCGTAACTTAGGAGAACTGACATAACTACAATGCATTTACTGTTAATTAGCCTAATTCTGTGAGGTGCGTGAAGCCTCTATGACCTACATCTCAACAGGAGCCATCTCAATAGCCAGAAAAGAATGTGGCAACAAGTGAAACTTAAGTACAAAAACATTTTCCAGAGTGGTAGTAGCCTATAATGAATATATTTTGTCTATGTGTGTGTATGTCTATGCATATAACATGTACATAGCAAAGTATGTAGCCTCCTATGTGTATATGTACATGTTTCATTATTTACCTCTTGTAACTGTTCCTAATGTTGCTTATGTTTTTCATCTTCTGACCTTGGAAAGCACTTTGTGCTTATTGTTTGAAAAGTGCTCTAGAAATACAATTATTATTATTATTATTAAATCACCAAACACCAAACAAAAAGGCGGATGCCACTGCTACTGGTGGGGGACCTCCACCTGAGGACAACCTGGGGCGCTCACTAATAGAGGGAACGGGGGGGGGCCTCGTCAGACATCATTCCCCAAGGTACTCGGGAGCAATATGTACAAGGTATTGTCTACTACTTTTTGTCTACTACAGGTATCAGTCTCTCAATGGTAATAACTAACGGCAGGCCTGTATCTTTCAGTGAGTAGAGACACTATATGTCTGCTAGATCCCCCGACTCAAAATGCCCAGGGATTACCTGACCCATGTGTGAGTAGGTCTTTTTTTTTTTTTTTAAAACACTGCATCTTAAGCAAATCTTTCTTTTGCTTTACCAGCTGCAGTGTTCTTTTATTTGCAGGGAGATGGTGCCAGCCTTGGGCCCTTGATGAGGAGACTGTCTGCAGTCACAGATGCCAGAGGTAAGAGTAAGACCGAATGTGAAATGTTTTGGATGAGTCTACATTCTACAAATGATGTATACCCCTTGCTGCAGGACATGAAGCAGGAATGAAGTGAGTAACTCTTCATATTGCTGTTATCAACTCCATAATCAGCTACCATCTGACACATTTTTTCTTTCACAGGATGTCCGTTCAATATACAAGTGTCATCTGCTCATTGGCACTGAAAGCCAGAAAATGGATATGGTGTGCAAGAAGTTAAAAAATTAAGAAGTTAGAGAAACAAACTGGAGAATGATGTATGAATGATGTTTTTTTTTTAAAACACAGCAGAAGGTCATGGCTGGGATTGTAATTAATGTTTTTGTTTTTTGTCTTCACGTGAAAAAAAAAAAGAGTGAATTAATAAACTACCAACCAAACTTTGGCACACATTTCTTTCTTAAATTATACCTGCTAAGCTTTCAAATAAAATGTTTCACTCCAAAATAAAAAAGGTGACCGTGAATAAAATGGGGATTAACTGAAATAGCTCTTAATTTATGTTTCAGAACACATGACCTATGTGATGCGAGTGCGAAAAGACACTTGACGGAACGGTCTTTTGGGATGTGCAGTTTTTTTCCATGACTTCACAATTTTTTGATGGGGGTGTGTGAATGAGTTTTGCACTGTATTCACTGCAGCAACTGTAGCAAAAATGTGAGGGTATGAGTTTCTTAATTTGTGATTCGTAGCATAGGATTTGTGCACCAGCAATGAAGACTTTGAGAAGGTGTAACTGTTGTGTTGTGTTTGTGGGAAGAGAAAAAAACTCTACAAGTTTGCAACTCCTAAAGTATTTTTCTCTGTGACCTCAAATTTACTATTTTCTACAACTACAGATTCCACTGTCACAGGTGCTCAGTTGTTTTGCTCCAATAATACCTTCATATTATCCAAGCCTAAAGATGTCCAGACAGACCTACATTCTTTAAAATAAGCACGAGAGAAGAAATGGTGGTAAATGTTGATAGTGGCTAATTGCTGGGATTTACTTGTTGTGTGTAAAGTGCCTGCAAGTGGGAGTTCACGCGCAACACAATTTCACCATATTTGGGCTTTCCAATCCTCTCAGATATTATCAAGATTCATGTGAAATGTAGATTACATTGTAGGTCCGTCTGACTGCCTACTGACAATCTGCCAAAAGGGCTGGATATTATGAACCAGCCTAACCTGGTTCAGTTCCCTCCACCAGACCTGGTGTAGGGCTGTCCGCCCTCTCGCAGCGAAGGCGGTCCCCAGGAGCCAGAGTACCATTCTCCCATGACACAGTCGCCCTTTGGGCTTCTCCATCCATCACTGCTACTTATGGCAGGAACGCACACCTGGCAGGACAGACAGACAGACAGACAGACAGACAGAGAGCTATAGGACCAAAGGTCAACAGCTTCGTGACCGAGACTACGATTGAAGATCAATCTGGTTATGATGTACTATTATTATGACATGGCCACCAGTGCGCGAGTCATTACAATTTTATGGTCTGACTTTAACCCCTTTTTATTTACCGAGAAACTACAGAATGAAGGCTGAGTCTTACTCTTGTTGCTACAAACAATGGCTGGTGCGATACTAAATTGGCAGACAAAATAAGAGACTCTTGTTAGAGTATAACATTTCTCCGTGTTTTCTCTCCTTCATTATATGTGTTTAATATTATAAAGAGTACGGTCTAGACCTGCTCGATAGGAAAAGTGCAATGAGATAACTTCTGCTATGAATTGGCGCTATATAAATAAATTAGAATTTGGACTGAATACGGGTAATGTCTCTTGTTTCACACCCTTCAGTGTTGAAGAGAGGTCTGCTATGCTGATGAAGAACTTCAAAGACTAACGTTACTTTGATAGCTAACTTTAGCAGATATAATCTAACATAATATAACAGTATGTAAAGCTAGCTGGGTCTGGTTTCGCTGCCTTCATTCTGACAAAGAGCTCTCAAGACACTTTAAATTAATTCCAAATGATTACCTTTCATTTCCGGAGCTGTCTGCATTTAATTGTTGTGCTCCACAACTCGCTTGTCACATTTACTGCAATTAGCTAACAAGCAGGGAGAAGACAGAAACAGAACGTACTTTTTCTCGCTAGTCAACATGCCCTGCTAGGTTGCGGAAGTAGGAATTGTGGGATATGAAGTTATCTTCCAGAGAATGGCTCTTGAGCAGTAAACAGGCCGATTTGATTAGAATAAAACAAGTTTGTGCTTCTATTTTATTTAGCTTAGTTCCTCATTTGATCTCGATGGTGCATTCATAGCACTTCGGACATCAAACAACTATGCTTGCAAATTATTAAGATACTCGTATAGAGAACACGTTCTGTTATCTGAAGTAAAATAATAGATGTCAAATAGGAATTACTTTAAAAGGATTAACTAACGTTAATCTCTGGGAAACAACGGGCCATCAGTTCTCTTTGGTCTGAAAATGCTCTATGAATTAATTAAGAAAAATCTTCCTTGGTGTAAAAAAAAACAAAAACAGTAAATATCAGTAAAACTGACGATACGTACACGAGTAGCGCAATGGGCGGGACTTACGTTTGAACGTACAGCGGGGAAACAGAGCAGCGATGGAGCAATCATTGTGTTAGCTTATTACGGGTTCTGTCTGATAGAGTCAGTTCAATTCGGTTGAAATGTCATATTCCACACAAGATTAGGGATGCTTGATTTCATTACGAATGACTGCGCAGTAATTTAACGTCTTCGTTTTGTAAGTATGGCGACTGTTGATAGGACAGCTAACGTTAACCAAAGCTAACTAGCTTTAGCGTAAGTTAGCTAAATGTTAACGTTACGAGTGCAGGGCCAGTAACGTGTTTGCTAACATTAATGTTACAGCTTTAGCCAAGCCATATCATTTAACTTGCAAAGACAAACACGGTTAGGAAGAGTATAACACTGTTTGTCCGTCAAGTAATACGGTTTCCTATACTGTTCATAACAGGTTGATCCTTGTGACAGTAATGTTAAGATGCCTATCCGAGCATATTGCACAATTTGCTCCGATTTCTTCGATCACTCCAGAGATGTTGCTGCCATCCACTGCGGACATACTTTCCACTATGAATGGTGATCTCATATAGAAAGTCAAATCTTTAACAACACTCATCATTTCAGACTTCTGATTCTAATTGTTGCCTTTCTCCTCCCTTCTCAGCCTTCTCCAGTGGTTTCAGACAGCCCCCACAAAAACCTGTCCACAATGTAGAAAACAGGTACAGTAACTTACGCTTCCAAACATCACCAAAGTGCTACTAGCCCAGGCTGAACCAACTTGCCAAAAAGAAGGAAAACGTCAACTTAAATACTGTTGTGCTTTGTGTGTAGGTCAGCACCAGACACATTATCAGCAAGCTGTTCTTTGATATTGGTGGAGAGGAGGAGGGCTCAGCTGACCCGGAAAGCTTGCAGGTACCAAACTTAGAGCATCTATTCTAAACAATATATCTGTTGGTTTTGAGGTTTTTACAGAGAAATAGTTTGAAAAGTGGTGAGTCAGTCTTAAAATTTGTAACTCTTATACTCAGACAGATACTACAGATAGCTGTCATTACATCATCTGGATTTGATTTAGAGTGTCATATTGTTTGTTCTCATTGTGTGTGTGTCTTCCTTCCTTAGAATGAGCTTGATAGAATGAAGGCGCTTTTAAACTCTAAAGGTAAGAAACCTAACGATGTTGTGATCCGGTGATGCTTGATTGTTAAAAGTAGGCAGCGCTAGTTTATCATCTGTCTGATCGATTTGTAGAGCGAGACTGGCGGGACCAACAGAAGATGGTGGCCAGTTTGAAGGACACTGTGGACAAGCAGAGGAGAGACCTGGACAGTGTTCGGAAAGAGATTATGGAAAAGGAGATGCTCTGTTCTGCCCTCAGAGTAAGCTGTCTGTTCTCTGTTGTTTAAACCCATTTTCTTTACTGACTCATATTTCATATGTAATGCCTTTTCATATATTTGTGTACTTTTATTTGACTTCTCAAAGAAACAGATGACATATCTGGAGACGCAACAGAATGAAGCTCAGGCTGCCAAGGAGGAGGCCCGTAGACTCAGGACCAGAATGAAAACCTTTGAAAGGTATCTGCAGTCATATAAGTACTGTCATATTTAGGCTTCTAAGTAGGGCCACACTTTATTAATCACAATATTGATTGAAATGTGAGCATGCATTTTCATAAATTAAATTTGGAGTGGGTGATTGGGCAGCTGGAGAAAAAATCTTATTAGTAATTTAGATATATGAGTAAGGAAAAACAGGGGATTCATTGTTCATTTCCCTCAGCTAGAACAGCCAGATAAGTTCAGTAAAGAGACCATTTAAAGGTCCAGTGTGTTTAGGATTTAGTGGCATCTAGTGGTGAAATTGCAGTTTGCAACCATTTGAATACCGCTCACCCTCTCCTTCCAAATGTGTAGGAGAGGAGTCACATGGTGACCTCTTGTGGAAAGAGACCTGCTCCCTTTGTAGATAATAACATCTTATTCTAAGGTAATGAAAACGATTCGCGTTTTCATGTTAAATTATACACTAATGAAAACATACTTACCTCACCTACTATAAATATCATATTCCATTTCTGCCAATTGCTCCTCCTAAATGTTACACTGGACCTTTAAGCTTACATCACAACAATAATAATATAACAATCAGAATTCTTAATATTTATTCCAGTATTGATTTATCAAAATATCCACAAGCTCTGCATAGTGCTGTGTCTTCTTTCACTGTAAAAGAAAAGTCATACTCATGCTGTGCACTAATACTGCTGGTTTGGCCCCAGCCTGGACGTGTTGTTGCAGGGCCAGAGAGCAGAGGTGGAGTCCATGATCACAGATATGGGTATCAGCCAGGCGGCAGTGGAGCAGCTCTCCATCTACTGCATCTCGCTCAAAAAGTAAGGAGCCCGAGAGCTGTTGATCACTAAGTGAGCTTCAGTCCTAATGAATGCAACTTCCGTGTCGTCATTCACTATGCATTTATCTCCTCCCTTCCTTTTTCAGGGAGTATGATAATCTAAAAGGAGGCCTGAAGTCTTCAAATGACATGTGTGAGAAGCTGAAGAGAGAAGTGCTCTCCTCAAACAACAAGGTAACTTTATGTTAGTAAGTCACCACACCCAAAGGAATCAATTCTTGAATGTGGAATTTCTTTTTTAATGTTTTTTTTTTGTGTGTGTGTGTGTCATTTTAGTTACAAAAAGCCTCAATGGAGGTGAATCAGACAAAAGAGGACATGAAGTCTCTGCTGAACGATCTGGCCAATGCTGACAAAGAGATCTCTGTAAGGCAAATCCACCAATCGTGCTTTTATCTTCAATATCAGAGAAATTCATGGTCGTGATTCCTGCATGTCTGTCTGTCCACAGAGTCTGAAGAAGAAAGTGGAGTTTCTTCAGAGGACTCTGAGCACCCCGACACGGACAAATGAAGCTCTCAGTCGGCTTGTCTTTGAAAGGTGCGTCACCCAGCCACTGGACTGAAATCTCCACACGCTTCGACTTGTCTTTCATGGAAACACACTGTGTGTGATTTACTGATGAGGTTTCTCTGCCCATCTTTCAGCCCCGCCCCAATGGAGCTGAAGCAGCCTCGCCTCCACCATCCCGCAGATAGCGAGGACATTGACCTCAACATGACTTATGACATCACTACGCCAGATGATGTGGCCAAGAGACCGACGCAGGTCCCATCCAAGAAGATGCGGCTTGACCCTCCGGCGTAAGTTTAATGTGGCTCATTGTGGGAGTGTGTGTTTTTATCTGCTTTAAAGTGGTTACGGAAGCTGCTGCTGTGTGAGCCATGTGTTCATAATATAGTGTTTTAATATCTGTTTTTTCAAATATTCTCTTTAAATTACGTTTTTGTATGCTAAAGAATTAAGTAGAAGTGCCTGTAAATGTTATGTAAAATGCTTTATTTTTCAGGCCGTCTGTGTCCAAGCACAATGAGAAAAGTTCATCTCTAAGCAAGGTAGGTTTGTAAATGTCACTCAACAACGTCCATTTTCAAATTAGGTGTACTTGTCCCTCAATATTTCTTTCTTACCTCAGGCTCGAGATGAGGAGGGATCCATGGATCCTTTTTTGAGGAACTCCCTCCTCTTCAGAAAGAAGACTTTCGGAAGCATGTTGGACCCTCAGAGGAAGCCTGGCACTGTATGTACAACGCAACCATCTCCTGCGCTTCAGGTCTAATGTTTTAATGTCATTTGTCCTTTTAGTGGTTTGATGAAAGAAAATGTTTCTTGTTTCAGGTGAGAAGTGGTTATGATGGTTTAGGAGGACGTACTAAATTCATCCAACCTGTATCCTTTTTTCTGTCATGTGGAATGTATGTGTCAAACAGGTTTTTCTTGATTTTGAATTACTTGAACATTAATGTTATCATTGATGGAAGAAATACTAGCCCAAATAAATTGCCCATTTATGTTGCAATATTCAACAGAATTTAAAGCTGCACTAATTTATGTAGCAGCTAAAGAGCCAGATATTTTTCTCAGGAGTTTGTAGAGATCAAACCAGATTTTAAATATTGGACTTTAAGTAGATTTGTCAGGTGGCCAGAAACATGACTAAGGGTCATTTGCCATAACAATTGTATAAAGTGATATTATGTAAATGTTTTTGCTGTGTTTTAACCTTGTTTCGCTAGTCCTAATTGGCAAAAAAAAAAAGAATGCAGCTTTAAAAAAAAAAAGCATTTGGATAATATTTGTTTTGGACATTTTGAAGTGTCAGAAAATAGTCATAATTAATAGTGAAAATTCATTACCAAATATTCATATCTGAAAATGATAAAGAATGAAACAACATCAATATAAACTGTATCATTCCTTAACCAAGCACTTCACTCCAGTCTCCTTTATCAGAGATCCGCCCACTGATGAAAGCTAAAAGGAAAAAGGTATCCAGGCCTCCACCCAAGATTGCAACTTGCCTGACTCTGGACAGCTTCCTCGAGTAAATGTTGACCTCTCCTTCCCCCGGACGTGGAGTCAAAGGGCAGGATGCTGTAGCATGTTTGCGCTGCTCTGGCACACAGAACCACCCTGGCAGCGGTTCTGCCACTCAGCACCAAACAGGACTTTCTGATTGAACTTTATTTAAAAACATTAACTGACCTCGTCTTGACAACGGATGCGGAACTTTTGGTGACATCAGCAAAACCTGCTGTACTTATTTTTTGTGTGTTGGCTTGAACTTGTATGTTGGCTTGCCTTTGCTTTGGAGCCTCCTCTTGTTGTTATATGTGTGTGTGTGTGTGTGTGTGTGTGTGAGAGAGACAAACCAACTTATTTGCGGACCATTCGAATGTCCGTGCTCTGTAGTATATCATACACTGCTGCATCTTTTCTCTATACTCCGAAAAATAATCAGTTATTTTTCGCACAGATTTAATATCCTTCTCCTTAAACACCTACATGAGGATATACTGTAGGTATTATAGTTTTAATGGTCTTGCCAGATGTAAACCAACTCAAATAATAAACAAGATTTTTTTTTTATTAAGGTTGTGTGGGGTCTACAAACAATTCCCTCTTGACTGTGCTTTTATTCGCAAACATTTCACTGAGGTGTGCTGTCCTGCAGAGGGCAGTACAAACAGTGCTTTCTCACATGAGGACATGAATCTCACAGCCCTCCTGAATGAACTGTGAGGAAACATGCACCGCACGTGGCGATTGCTGAATCCATTTGTATTGAAAAGGCTGCACCAGTACAGACGGAAATCCTCAAGGAAAAATGTTATTTAAAACGCCTTCGGTAAAACCTGAGTTGTACATTGTGATCAAGTAACAAAACGTACACTGCAAATCATATACTGGCAAGTAAGGGACTGTTGTTAATTTTAGGAGTTACCTCATGTTAAATGAATAATGTTTGCAGAAATGAGAACTTGCAGTGATAGAGGACCTTTATCATGGCACAAAATCAGTCAAATACAACTGATGATGTGAAACTTTCTGACAAGGTTCCCATGCATGAACAATAGCTTGTCTATGATTTTGGCATGTTGCTTTACAGGCTGGCCTTAGAGGAGATTGCTTTATATTTTGGCAAACAATATGGGGAAATGCCACATTGTTTTCCACTGTGGAGAAGTAAAAGTACCAGGTAGAACATAAGTATCCCGTTCACAATTACTTGTATCCTGTTTGCACTGATGAATTTACAGTTTCCACAATGGAAACCAGCTTGTACCATGATAATTGTATACATAATACTAATTTAAATAAAATGCTTTGTAGCATTAGTGATTGGACATTGAATGATTCGGCTGTGAGTGATTATAGTAAAGTGATTCATAATACCTTCCCAGGGGACTGCATCAGAAATAGTAACAGGACATGGTGGTGCATTTTAAAAGCTAGTTCCTTCCAGAGCAATCAAGAAGAAAAAGTCACAACACCCCATACAAACAATATTTCAAAACATTCATGTACACATAAAACACAATCCATGCAGTGCTTTTGGAGCCAGTAAACAATAACGCTTCATTGATCCCACGGGATTCCGCATACATGTACATCTTCCTGTAGGGCAAAGGTAGCCATCTATGCTTAACTTTTTTATTTTTTTTCCTAAACAGCATTTCCCAGGGAAAGTTAAAACTAACAATATCTCCTTGTCAAGTTGAGGTGTATATGGTGGATGTTGTTACAAAAAAAAAAGAAATCTCCCATGTTGCAGTCCATTCAGGACGGCTCAACATTATTCCAGTTCTTGTTTAAGTGTACTAAAAAGTTGTCCATTTTAAGGGTGAGCATTTCTGTTTCCTTTTGTGCTTCATTCCAGAGTTTTCTAAATAAGTAAGATAAAGAAAAAACATCCAGGAACGTCTTTGCTGGTGTTTCAATCCATAGTAAAAGGGGAGAAAAAAACAATCCAGCCAAAACTAAAGGAAATGCTGATTTTTAACTGATCATTAGCCATCACAGTGTGGGCTTGTGACGTTGGGTGATGAAAACATGGACCCAGTTTCCTTTGTTTCACTGTGATCTGTCCGGCTCGATCTTGGACTCTCCGTTCTGTTTGTCGTTGGACTTCTGGGACAGGTGCGTGGACACGGTGGCTGCTTGCACCACGGCTTTGAAGCTGCGCTTTCTCTTCTGGACGTTCTGCTCCGGGTGGAAGATGATGACGTAGACCTTGGGGATATAGAGCATGCCCAGGGACACGGTGGCGCTCAGGCTCATGGACACTGTCAAGGTGGTGGTCTGGATGAACATCTGCAACAGGCACGGCAGGTCAGAAAGATCCCTATACACACACCTACTGAACTAATTATCGATTCAGTTCTGTTCATTTCTTAGAATTCTTTGAGCATCCATCAGAGTGCAATTAATAGTTGATTATATCATATTGCACAGGTTCAAGAATACATTATATGTCATCTCATA
Organism: Siniperca chuatsi; assembly: GCF_020085105.1. NCBI lineage: Eukaryota > Metazoa > Chordata > Actinopteri > Centrarchiformes > Sinipercidae > Siniperca > Siniperca chuatsi. The sequence goes on along the minus strand of NC_058043.1, from coordinate 26,761,096 downwards.
GGTTGTCACAATGCAGTGTTTACAATTTTCATGTCAAAGCACAGGAGGCAGTGTTTTTGAATGACTTATGACATGGTATATGTAGTCAGGAAAGGTGGCTCTATTTATGGGCTTTGACCACGTCTAGTCCCCCCTGTTCTTCCTCTTATTGCAAATCCAATGTATAATAATGAGAAGTGACTTCTCCTGAGATCTGCCTCCAATAAATTATGAACTCATTATTCAAGCAAACTGCACAGGCCATAAATAAACCAAGCCATATATGCCATAAATAAGATATATTTGTGCCATAAATAAGTTATAAACTGTACACTATCCTCAGCAGCAGCACATCCTGGTATCTCACAGGCTGATGTCCTTACAGTATAGTTTCTTTTATCATCTCTGTCATGCTTTTTATCGGTTCCTCTCAGTGACCTCTCCAATTCTAAAAGGAGCTGTGGTGATTTATGAGCACAAAGTGGATTGTATTCATGTGCTTGGCCTGAGGCGAGCAGAGAAACTGGCTCAGGAACAGTGAATGATTCTTCCATATGTAAATACAGACATCAAGCAGGTAAATCACCTCCTCCTTCACGTGTTCTTACACATGATGGGAGGATAACTGCCACTATTTCCATGAGCCAAATAAAAGTTAGTGTCTATATTTAGCTCTTTTTCTAAATGATGATTAATTGAATGGGATGGCTGAATTGGGGCCCCTACCGTCCCTCAGCTCATCTGACCTCCTTTCTTTCCTTCTCTCCCTTTTCTTAATTCACTTCATTTCCATTCGGAGGAGGTGAAAAGACTTTGAAAGCACCTCAGGCTTTAATTGTTTCAGCCTGACTGATTCATAATACGGGCTCTCTATTAGTCAAAGCGTATCTCTGTTTTTCAAATATTCCCCCAACAGTCTCGTACTTTGTGACGGCAGAAATAGCCCACAAGCTAAATTAAACTCTCAGTACAGTGGAGGCAGGATGTCCTGTTAGTACAGCAGGAAGCAAATATGATATGACAAGCAACAAACTCAGATTTCACTTTGAACATCTGAAGGGTTCATTTACTCTCTTACTATAAGTGCGTGGAATTATGTATTGTATAATTTTGATTCACCTGATTATTTAAAATACTCCTGTTAATATATAGCATCTACAGTAAAGAGCCTCGCAAAATACTGAAATTAACGTACTGATATTAATTTGATATTTAACTGTACAACAAAATGAGGGACTAAACTTTACAAAAGAATCTATTAACCTATCAATTAATAGATTATACTATAAAGCATATAATTATTTCATTAGTAATTGCAGAATATGTTATTGCAGGGATGAACAAAAAACTTAAACTGAAATAGAATAGAATGGAAAATGAATAGAGGCAGACTGAATGAGAATCATCAATCAGAATTAATTTCTGCCATCTTTTAAGCAATATCACACTATAAAAATACCATTACAAGTAAAAGTCCTGCATTCATGATTTTACTGAAGTATAGATGTACAAAAATGTTAGCGGCAAAATATACTTAAAGTATCGAAAATAAGTAGCACAGTAAGTGTGTTATATTATATTATTGGATAATTATGAAATGGTGTGCCGCGACTAAACATACAACAAAACATAACAGCCACCTCAAACATGACTGTAGAAACAAATGCAGCAAGTATGTGAGAAATAAGCAATCAGGGATGTGATTTTTCCGGATTAATCCGGAATTCCGGATTTTCCGACCTGCACGAAAATGCACCGCTGAGGTGATGAGGCTTCAGCTTCAACCATATTTTGACATACTGTAATTCTAATAGTTTTGGAAATATATCTAGACACATATATGGTTGCGCTTGCAGATTTGCGTATCATAGTTATATCTAGTTACTGATGCAGTAATGTGTAAGCAGCATTTTAATGGTTTGCTGGCTGAGGTGGAGCTAATTTTAACTAGCTTATATACTGTTGGGTAGTTCGGTCTGTAAATACATCATATTTTAGAAGATCATCTTTTGTATGCAAAATCTTGATCATTTCCCTCTGAAATGTAGTGAAGTAGAAGTATCAAGCAGCATAAAATTAAAGTACTCAAGTAAAGTACAAGTAGCCTACCTCCAATCCCAGGAAAAGTGGCCAGTAATGCATATAAAATGTTACATTTCCCACCTTCTCCGTAGACTGCGCTGTGCCAAAGAAGATGGGTACAAAGGCCAACCAGATGATGCAGGTCGTGTACATGGTGAAGCCGATGGGTTTGGCCTCATTGAAGGTCTCAGGAACTCCTCTGCTCTTGATAGCGTACACAGTGCAGGTGATCATCAGTACGATACTGTAGCTCAGACACAAGATGAGGGACAGGTCGGACATGTCGCACTTCAGGACTCCGCGGGCGAACTCTGGGTTTGGGGGCTTCTGCTCCTCGTAGTCGATGATGGTGTGGGGGGGCATCACGCCAAACCAGATGAACACCCCAAGTATCTGCAGAGAAAGGAGCATTAGTTAAAGTACTACAAAGGATATAGGTTATGTGTGTGAACGAAGCAGCCACATGCATACCTGCACTGAGATGAGTATAAAGGTGATAATCAGCTGAGAGGTGGGGCTGATGAATTTCGGGGGCGTGACTGACTTCTTGCCCTGTTCAAAGATGCGGTAGATCCGGTTGGTCTTGGTGAGCATGGCAGAGTAGCTGATGCACATGCCGAGCCCCAGCAGCAGCCTGCGGAAGGCGCACACGGCCACGCTGGGCTCGGCTATCATGAGGAAGGTGATGAAGTAGATGAGGAAGATGCCCGTCAGCAACACGTAGCTGAGCTCTCTGCCGGAGGCCCGAACGATGGGCGTGTCATTGAAGCGGATAAAGGTGGCGATGACTCCTGTGGTGGCCAGGATGCCCAGGATGGCCAGGAAGACGGGGATGATGGCCCAGGGAGAGCTCCACTCCAGCTTGATGATGGGCGTGGGCCGGCAGCCTGTGCGGTTCTTTAAGGGCCTCATGTCGAAGGGGCACATGTCGCAGGAGAACTCATCCAGCAGGTACTGGTAGCCATCGCAGAGCTCACAGTGCCAGCAGCAGGGAACGCCCTTCACCATCTTTTTCCTCTCTCCGGGCTCGCACGGGAAACTGCACACCGATTCGGGGATCTTGCGGTCTCCACCTGACCATTGCATCTCCTCCGACTGGGGTGGATGTACAAACATACAAACACAACTTCAGTTGTATCATACTTGAAGTAAAGTATGCACTGGCTAAGTCTTTGTAAAAGGCTAAAAACTGCTGCTGGGCTGACACTGTTCGGATTGAGCCCGATTTCAGCCACAAATTGGTCGCCCCGGCTCAATTTCCAATTGGGCTGAATTTCTGCCAGATTAGTTATCATTTCACGTGCAGTTTGAGGGGGGTCAGGATGCCTGATTAATTGCCTGAACAGCTCTGGGACGACGGTTGGATTTCTAGAGTGTCCGAAATTTTGGTCGGCTCTCTTGCAGTTTGAACAGTTCCACGATCCGATTTCTCTCATGGCTGCTGACAAAAGATCCGTTATAAATTGCAGTGAGCTTGTTTTGATATTACTGGAGTAGTATTTTACATGTTGTGATATAAAACTGAACTTCACTGCAGAACAGACAGACCAAAGTCTGCTTCTTCCAGCCATCTGCGGCTCCATATTTTTATTTTATTTTTATTACTTTCCGTTCATTGTAGAATTGCACAAAGAAACACTGCGCAAGTTTTGTCAAATTTGTTGAGGACTGGGCGCCCCGGTGGCTCGCCTGGTGGAGCGCACACCCCGTCTGCAAGGCTGAATCCTTGCCGCTGCGGCCCAGGTTTCGGTCCGATCCGCAGCCCAGAGGGGAGTCGTCGTCCCCCCCTCCCACATGCCCTGTCTCTCTTCAGCTGTTCCTATCAAATGAGGGCAAAACAAAGCCCCCAAAATGTTTTTATATAAAATAAAATTTGTTGAGCATGCCGTCATCTTTTTTGAATAAACTTGGATAAAACCAACCGGGGATTCCATGTTTACATTTAGTGTGAGCGACACGTCATGGCCAGTCAATTGATCCATACACAAAAATCGCAGGTTCTGGGAGTGCAGAAAGTGCAATGTGAGGTAACACAACGTAAAAGACTGATAAAAAAATGCAGTGTCTGCCCAGCTATAGAGGAACGACAATCTAAGAGACAAAGGAACATGCAGCTAGTTAGCTTAGCTTAGCATAAAGACTGGAAACAAGGAAACCGCTAGCCTGGCTCTTGCTAATTCCAGGAGGTTCTTGCACCTGGCCAGGAAATGGTGTTTTAACACGGATTAAACAAACAAGACACAATGATTAATTAATGAGAGGTGCTGGTAGGCAGAATTTGTTACCTTTGGACAGAGCCAGGCTAGCTGTTTTATCCAGTTTCCAGTCTTTATGCTAAGCTAAGCTAACTGGCTGCTGGCTCTAGCTACATAGTTATCCTACAGACATGAGAGTGGTATCAATCTTCTCAAAATGTCGAACTATTAGCAGAAGTTGTACCTCAAATGGACCAAAAACAAATATTTACATTGAGTCGGAGGTGGTTTGTCCACTGGCCGATAACCTTGTAGCCAGGGTTGCTGACATTAGACAGTTGGTACTGGAAGATGTCATAACGTCCAGGAGCGTCTCCATTCTCATTGAACATCACTCCAGTTCCTGCGCTGCCTGTTTGATGGAGACAGAGTTTTTATGGCCTGTGCACTATCAAAAAAGAAAAGAAGTGAGTCACAGGGGATGAGGATTTCAAGCTCTCTAAGCTGGAGACATGCACCCCTAAATTTAGTGGCGGGGAAAACACCCACACGCTGTTGAATACAGCTTGCGTTTGCTTTCTTCAGTCTTGTGCGATTATGTGAAAGCTGAGTGCAGGATGCTCTTTAGTGAAGGCTCTCCTCCACGCATACTGTCTTTCAGCACACTCTGCTCTGTTGCCCTAACGTGATTGAATGTTCTTCTCAGGTCCCTGCAGGCGCTCAGTCAGAAAATCTTCCATACCAGCCAAGGTCATCCAGCAAGAGGAGAGCAGTAAATAGGATGCTTTCAAAGAACACTTTTTTTTTTCTTTTTCCAAACTGTGACTTTTTTATAAAAGACGAGCATGAAAAGCGGGAGCGTTGTGTATAGGGAAGAGCAAGGAGGCAGCCCTAGGGGGGGACATGCTTTAAAGAAATGTGCTGTATTCTGTAGCTAGGTACATTAGCAGAAACATCTCAAGGCTTCCGTCTTCAAGCTGACCTCCCTTTTACTGTTTTATTTGTTAAATTTTCTTCTTTTCAAACTTTCTGCAGTGATGGAGAGCAGCAGTGGAAAAGCAACGGTTTTGCCAGCACAAATCTCCTATCACTTAGGGTTTCTTGTCCAGTTTGATTTTTTAAAAAAAAAAGAAAGTTTTTTAAAATCTAAATCATCACACATTGCATGAGAAAGGAGAAAAAACACATATTGAAAGTCAAAAGCTCACCATTGAAGTTGACAGAGTGAATGTATTGGAGGAGCATCCGTCCTTCCACAGGGTCCATCCTCTCGCAGACACCCATGGAGCCAGGACACAGGTCCAGGTGCATGCTGTGTAAGGCGTGGGCCATGGCGTACACAGCATCAATCACAAACTGCACCTTGCCCTCCTGTTCGTACTGAGAGTCTCGACTGATTCTTTCCTCACCTGACAGACAAAACTGCTTACAAACACAGAACCACGATATATTTAAACAAGGACTTCCCTGTACATTAAACTATAGCCTGCTTACCTGTACATTTTCTTCTACCAAGTTCATACTTTATGCCAGGGCGGGTTAGTTTGCACTTAAAGTCGTCCTCCCAGAATTCTGCAAACCAGATGTTTCTTCTGTTGTTTTCTAGAGATCTTGAAGTGAAGTACTGGTCGAACCCTGAATCATTTCACAAACCAGACTTAATTTCATGTTTCATGAAAATATCACGCATGCTTTGAGACCACCGGACTCAGACTGATATCAGTATCATATTGCGCTAAAATCAGCCAATCGCCATTGAATTTTTGCACAATTAAATATTAGCAGACTTATCAAACATTAATTTCCTTTATTTGTTGCATTGTTATTAGATCGATCAACAGCATATGTCATAGGCTATTGTAGATATTCCTATTGCACCCAGTTGGTTAGAGTTATTTTGATTGAATACATTTGCACTACCATCAATAGAGGCTCTTTTGGGCAGGATGGTGACAGCGCCCTCAGCCACATCCTCCTGGTCTTGAATGGGGGAGTTTTTGGCCCCCCAACTGTCAGACCCAACAAACAGGAAGTGGCCTGTCAGGTTGGCCTTTTTGGCAGCCTGCAACACCCGTCTGAAAGAGGACAGATTATACTTCATCACACACTTTCTAATTTACTCCTCTGCTAGTGGCCAAGTGTGATTATCAAACAGGAGACTTGAAAATTCAATATAAAACGGTATTCTTGTGCACATTTTATCATCTGGCTGATTTCCTTTCTCTAATATGATGTGCAGCAGAGCTTGACTCACTTGATGTCGTCCTCGTTGGCAAAGATGATGACCCCACGAGCATTAGAGGTCTCCATAAGTCTCTTGATGATCTTCTCAAACTCCCCTGGTCTGGGCTCTCTGGGAATCTTTATGGACTGTGCAATACACAGCCCCCCTGTGCCAGAGTTATTGGAAATGTGTTGGCATTGCTGTATATCCCTGTTTCTCCCCTCACTGCACAGTAAAATAATTATGTATCATACTTCTAATAATCAATGTCATAACTGAAACCTTAAAAAGTATATTATAGATTACAAAAAGGATGATATAGCAAATAGTGATATTAAATAAAATTAGATATTCATGTTCCCCTTTAGGATGAATGGTGATCCTCTGAATTTTCATCTGGCACCAGCATGAGGTCAAAATTTGAATTTGTCCAATTCCTTGGTTTATGACCAAATACCTTTAAAACTAATAACATGCTAACAGCATGCTAACACGTTAAACTAAGATGGTAAACATGGTTAACATTATACCTGCTTAGCATCAGCATTGTCACTGTGAGGTATGTTAGCCTACTGACGTTAGCATTTAGCTCAAGTACAGCCTCACAGAGCCACTAGCATGGCTGTAGAGTCTTGGTCTTGTTAGTGTCTAGATGAAGAGCATTAGACCTAAGCCAGTATTGAAACTAGGAAATATCTCTAAATGACTAAATAATTCTATGAACCAGTTCTAATAAATTATTACATTGAGTAATAACAATTAATAATAGCCTACAAGACTAAGAGTCTACAGCCACGCTGGCAGCTTTGAGACTTGTGCTAACGTTACTGTGCTAATGTTACCATGCTAACATGCTAACAATGACATGCTGAGGTATAATGTTTACCATGTTCACCATCTTAGTTTAGCGTGTTAGCATGCTAACATTTAGTAATAATTAGCACTAAACACAAATTATTTGCTGGCTGAGGTGGAGCTTACATTGTTTAGATATTTCAGTCCAAACCAATATGGTGGACCAACTGCGCCACTAGCTTGGCTAAAAACAACATGCTGGTATTGCAGTAAACTGTCTAACATTGTCAGTTAATAATATGAAATCTGAACTCTAGTAACATCATTTAAGCATTTAAACCCATATGAGGCGGTGACTTCTGTTCGCCCTGTTAGTTCTTGTTCTTATGTATTAAAGGATTTTTGTTTCCTATTTTAGTCTTTTAATGAGTGAGAACAACACGGCTTCATAAATGAGTAATCCCTTATTGTCACAGCAGTGAATTCACATTCATACAGCCAGATACACAACCTGCTTCTCTGGATATCTGGAGGAAGGCATCGACGCCACTCTCTCCATAGTTGCCCTCAGAGGCCAGCGTGGAGACGTAGTTCCAGCCCATGGCTTTGACTATGTCCACCATGGCCTGGGCCTGGTAGGAGTCAGGAGGCACCACACGGGAGAAGAACTCATAGCGGCTGTTGTCGCTCAGCTCCGGGGCAGTGGAGGCATAGCTGATCTGGGGGATCTGAGACACAAGGATGGGTCAGTGGTGACGAAAGGGTCGGGTCAAGTAGAAAACATGAGCAACGCTGATTATTAGGCCAATATGTGATACCAAAGATAAAAAGAATGACTAGAAGAGGCAGTGAACCACGTCAGAGGATGATGTACCACTTACTCACAGACAAAACCTTAACAGGGTTTAAATGGAGGCCTTCCACATTATTACTGACAAGTCAGAGTGCACTAAAATCCCAAAATTGGACTATCATAGAGAGTGTTCATCTCTTGAACAGACTGTGTTCTCAGTAATTCTCAGAACTGAGGCAACTTCACAGTGTGATCTGCCCAGAGCTGGTCTGTGCTAAGGATATAGCCAACGTCACAGTGAAATACAGATGGTAGGAACCACAGCTGTAAAAGCATTTGTTTGGGGGAAAAATGGATGAGAAGATTAATTTACCGGTGTTCTACTTCTTTAATGACACAGTTAAGGTCGACAGTCTCAACCCTGACCCTGCTAATGCCAGTACCCCAGCATGGCTTAACGTTGGGCCCTCTGGAGGGGAAGAGGAAATAAAGGTAGACACAAGGGGTAGCGAAGGGAGAAGGAGAGAGGAGCGAGAGAACCATTTCACAGATTATCTGGAAGGATTATAGGGGTTTTAGTCAAATTACGATAAGCACAGAGGGAGAGACAGAGATCAAGAGACTAGAAAAAGGCTAGCATTTCTCAGCTGTAAGCCATACAATATATTTAATTCTGATGGCCACAAGCAGCTTCAATTTGTTGCTCTGTGTTAGCCCCGTCAAGATCAAATTTACCGGTCAGCCTCCATGTTACAGACCACATCCTCAACCAGGGGTGAACTTTCTCCAAATAAAAAGTTCTTCCATCACTGTGTTTTGACAAGTCCGTTGAGTGACATATGACATCAGGACATCAGTGTCCCGAGGGGTCTGTGTCGGTGTCAGCGAGGTGATTCAATTGTTTGCATATAAATTTGTAATGAACAAGACAAATAATCCTCTCCAAATTAATCCCATAGAAGCATCTGCACCAATTCACTTTCTAAAATCAATGAGGCGTATCAGTAACCCAAGTATCCACTTACAATCCAGCACTGCTGAAATCTTCTCACTATCAGTAAATGATTGAAATTGGCCAAGATATTCCAGGATCCAAGCCAAGGAAATATGATTGTGGTTTAGCCCCGACCTGATGGTCTGATTTAACTTTAACACTAAATGCTAAACAGAAGTGTGTGCAGGTACAAGATAAATATTTTATGACAAGCATGGATTTTTATGATGCATGTAGAGCATGCATTAGAGAATGATCAAATGTTCATTCAAAGTATAAAATGTGCCCTGAACGGTTCAGGGAAATTAAATAGACAGCTTAAATATTTTGCTTTTTTTTAACTGCATAGTCTGCATTTGCTATGATTCAGATTATGGACAGTGCACTGATGATTCTAAATACATTGTTTTATTATAAATAGACCTACAACTAATAATTATTTTATTATGTTGATATCTAGATTCTCTTTTGACAATTTTTTTTTTGTGTATAAAATGTCAAAATTAGTTTTTTTAAAAATGGCTATTTGCCTGAACAGTGGTTCAAAACTCAAAAAGATATTGATATTGCGATAGGATATTGATGTACAAGAGACAAAAGCAGCAAATCCTCAAATTTAAAGTGCTCGAATAATAATCAGTTAATAATCTGTTGATCGGCTAATCGATTAATCAGATAAACATTTCGGCCCTAAATGGTACTTGAATCCACTGTTGGCTCTGCTGTATATGCTGTTATTTAACAAGCTGAACTGTTGAGTAAAATATAAAACTGATGTGATATATACTTCATAAACTGCAATAGAGATATACTACTGATTATATAAAATGACATACACCTTCAGTTTTCACTTATGTCAAAAAAATATGATAACAGTGTGTGTGGTAGATGCTGAAACATCTCCTGCTCTGGCTAAGAGCAGATGTTTAATGCATAGTGAACATCAGTCTAGAAGCATCTGCAGTCCGGAGAGCAGCACATGCGGACAGTAGGAGGAAACACACCATTTAGCTAAATCTGTTCCACACCGTCCAGGCTACAAGTTGCTGTTATCCCAGAACCAATGTCATCCCGCTGCCCTGATGCTCTATTTTCAGCCCAGGGTCCTGAGCTGCTGAGAGGGGCTTAGTGAAGGTTGGGATCTATAATGTAGTTAACATCTGCCCTGTATGCAAGCTGTCCTTCACTCAACATCCTCACTATAAAGAATGCTGCAACAAGTAGCATCCAGTGCAGGTAGAAATGTCTGATTTCATTATTTATGTAAAACTAATTTGGCCAATTTGACCCAGGCTAGTGTTGATTTTTAGACATTTCTAGCTTTCTGGCAGACTATGTCAGTAAGGCGATCAGACTATGGCATAATGTGAGATTTACACAGATTCAATGCCCCATCACCGCTGTAAGCAGTGTAATCAATTATCAAAGGTAAATCATCCGTTAAAAAAAAACAAAAAAAAACTACAATGAACACATAACACGGATTAGCCTGCGGAAGTCACCCATGACAGTGGATTCACAATCCTGTGAAGTACCTACCATCAATACAGAAACTCGTTCAAATTATTAATTGTTTCAAATGACTTGTGTCAAAATCACATCAGGTTAAATATGTGTTGATTATGTGTCTATACAGCAGCAATAAGGTGATATGTGCAATATTATCAATCCAAGTATCCAATGAGATGATGTTATTAAATGTGAGGAGTATTTTTAATTAGGTTTGTAAAATCCATAACTGAATTGCAGCTAAACTCAACCATGTTCATGCTGTAGAATAAAGACAATAACAGTGAACATTTAATGATGGCCCCATTCATCATCTAAGAGTGGACTTCGTGTGCACCTGTACATCTTAACTAGATCAGCGGTGAGCTAATTTAATAGTACAAACATGAACAAATAGGTTCAGTAAAACAAAAGATAAAAATTCAGCTAGTTTGAGCAATAAGTCTACATCAAAAGCAAAACTGTGTGTGTTTGTGTGTGTTCAGACACATGGGAAGTCCTCTTTCTGAGCACAGCTGGTCACTGATACCACTAAAAGATGTTTAAAACTAAACATGCAAAATATTAGGGATGTATTCCTGATAGTTGTACACTTTTTTGGCACAGTCTCAGCTGACTCTCAGTTTGAAAGTCAATGACTAACTAACTTTTTTGGCTTGTGACCCCTTAAAATGAAGCAATGCTACTTGTGACCCCTAATCACTTATTTAATTTGAAAGAAATTTGAGGCCCGAAGAGGTGAAAGAATCCAGAATATATGTATATTTTAAGAATTATGGCATTTCTGCCTTTATTTTTTGAGAATGGAGAAGACAGGAAACACAGGGAGAGAGAGGAGGGGATGACATTCCTGGTTCCTGGCCGTAATCAAACTGGTAATGTCGCAGTTGTGTGGCACACGTCTTACCTACTCAACCACCAGGACGCCCCAAGTATCCATGTAATTCAAAGAAAAAAACAAAAATGAGAGAAAAGATCATTTTTTAAAACAAAACATAATTTGGTATAACTTTTTCAATATTTCCTATCCCTTTAATCATCTTGGGACCCCTCAGATTTATCTTGGGGCAGAGTGGGGGATCCCAACCCCCACGATGGGAACAGCTGCTTTAACTCATATTCCTCGACTTTCTCCTTTGTGAATAGATTAAAAAAGATAAATCATTAAGGGATAATGGCTTTCACCTTTATCCACCTCGTCAGCTTACTTACTGAAAAGAGGAACTGTCCTAAATAGTTTGACCTTTCAGTGTTTAATGAAGAGAGGTAGTGAAAGAAAACTCACCGAAAACAGTCTGAGCACATTGGCCACCATGATGGACACCGAGCTGCCAGACGCCCCGATCACCCCGACCACCCTCTCTGGTTTGGGGATGATGGGAGGCTCTCCATTTGAGCAGCGCACATCTGAGGTGTCCTTCTGGATGAGGGCCTGGACAAAGGTGAGCGACTGCTCCAGGGCGTAGGTGTCTCTGGAGCAGGTGTCCAGGATCCGGGCCCCCAGAGTGATGTTAGGCAGCAGGTCCGGGTCGCTGTTGATCTGGTCCAAGGCGTACAGCATGGCCTCCAAACGATGGATCCCCTTCTCTCTCTTGACCTCCCCGCAGGGCACCCCGGCGGGTCCCCGAGAGTGTACAGGGAACAGCCCGCCCAAGGTGATGTCGCCCTCGATTTTGATGGACTGGGGCTGGGTGCCCTGCTGGGCCCACGAGCCCGGGCTGATACCCACCAGCAGCACCCACATCAGCTGAAGCCATGTTTGGTATCTGGATGGTGAACGGAGCCAGCAGCACTGATGGGACGAGCGAGCCTCTGATGTCATGGTGATGACCAGAGGTACTGACAGCACCTGGCCACTCCCTCTACCTTTGACACCTGAGGGCAGTCAGAGAGGGGGCTTTAAGGTCTGACTGTCATCTCATCATAATTACTGTATGTATAATTTCCATAGTCTCAGTCTTCTTTCCGAGAAAAAGAAGGCTACAAACTGTCGTATACCTACTTGGATTTTTGTGTCTCCAATATTCCTCTTAAGTTTACCCTTCAGTTTTACAGCTGGATAAATCAGTTATTTTTTTCCCCACAATGTGGAACCGCATCACTTTATATTCTGTGTTTTTGTTTGGTTTGTCACATCAGTGAAGCTATGTCACTGTAAAATATTCAAATACAACACGCGATTTTAAATGGTTACAACATAAAAAGGAAAATTCTAGATGCGTTTTGGATCATTTTATTCACATTTCCTTATAATTTTGCATGACAGGTTTGGTATCCGGAGAGACTTGGGATCTTGTGTGCCTGTATGCACAACATGGCATTATAATTGTAGACCTGCCAATGGATCTGTGTTGTTGAGGAGGTAAAATGATACCCTTATCAGGTAACATCAGTATGAGGTAGACACATTTTCTGACATATTCTGACATGAAGCTGCAATCTGTTTTGGTGCATTAGATCCAAACTGAGAAAATATATGAAAAAACTAAATAGCTGTATATGTATACACCATATAACGCTGTAGCTGAGGAGCAGATTTCAGACAGCATGCAGGATGACACAGAGTGAATATTGAAAGCTTTTATCACGGAGAGCTGAGAGTCGATGATGGAAAACACCATAAATTTTGCAAAACCGAAACCATCAGCTGAAGCTTCACAGCATTTCATGCTCCAAAAGTTGGAGCAGGTTAATTATATCTGCATGAGGATTATTGACAAAATCCACAGCAAACAATTGAGCTAAAAGATCACACAGTAAAAATTACATTATTAAAAGTGTAAATATATTTTATGTTTCCAGGCAGAATTTGGACAGTAAAAAATATTTATTATGGGCTAACTTAATTTAGTTAAAATCCAAATGTCTAATATGAATTAAAACTAAATAATACGTTTGCATGCTTAGGTTTACTCTTTCAAATTGCAATACATACCCATATTCATATTCGTATTTATGCTGCCAAGTCTTTCTATTTTTACGTACTGCGCTTGTGAAGTTGGATTCATAGAACTTAGCTGAAAAGATTCTCAAAATCAATAAAAGCATAATGAGAATGTGCAGAAATCTAAGCTGCTTAAATCACACAACTGTTGCAGACAATTTTCTCTTTCTCTCTTTTGAAAATACCATTACAGGCAAGTAGAGACATTTCTTCATGTAAAGGCACTTCTTACCTGCCCATTCTTCATTGACCAGTCTTCATTTTATCCATCACATGAGCTCTTCCAAACAGGCCTCCATCCATGGTCCGAAATGTGATTATATTTATCTAGAGGCAAGGCTCTCCTTTCCTCACCAAGAGTAAATCCTCTATCATCTCAGACAGCTGCCGTGCACTCTCAAAAATAACCAGAACACACTGCAAACAATGGTCTAAAAAAGAAGTAGTTGTGATTTATAAAGACAAAATGAAAACACTGACTTTTGAGGCTTCAGGATATAGTATCATGGCAGAATCAGGGAAAAGTGGAGGAAAAGCGCAACCTTACAGCAGTGGGATTCTACAAATCACTGCCAAATCCTTTAAAAGCTCTCTCTTTCTCTCTCTCTCTCTCTCTCTCTCTCTCTCTCTCGTTCTTTTTCCTCTGCGTGCAGCTCTGTCCAGGCACTCCCCCCCCCCTCTCTGTTGAACCCTCTCCTCGCTCGTTCTCTCAGCACACTAATGGCCGCAGATTGGGATTATCATGCAGGCGTCTGTGAAGAAAGCACTAGGTGGACTAGCCCATTTCTTTTTTCTTTTTTTCATACAGCTGAACCAAATGCAGAACCCCACCCCCCCACCCCCACCATGATGGAACTCTGTCACTTTGAGAGATTAAATGAGCAGCGATTTGATTCATACTCTCTCACACACTAACATGCCACACACATGCACACACACACACACACACTGTCTTCACACACCTGTCAACACTGGCACATTAGAGGAGAATATCAGAGCACAAAATAGGTTTCTGCACCACAGAATGCAGCTGGATTCGATTTATTATTGATTTGAGTCGATGCTCAAGGAAAAGCAGCCCCCTGGATCAGTTTGCAGCTCATCATTTGACAATTAGATGCGTGAACATAGTATCACTACTGCCGTCTACTGTACCTATATTGACATCTCAAAGAGTGCATCAAGTACAGAGACTCATGTTGTGTTACAAAAATAAAGCACACAACACAAATTATTTGTTTTCCCTTCACGTTACTTTTAATTTCAAATAACACACTCTATGGCATATTAGAAAAACAGATTTAACTCCTGATTTTAAGTTTGCTCAGTGAACCCAAGACAACAGAGATCTGAGGTTTACTAGTACCTGTGTAAAACGTGACACTTTTTGTTAAAAACTACCCTAAGAAGACAGACTTCTCCAAGCCATCCTCCACTTTGGTGTACTCCAGGTGAGATTTGAAGTACTGGCTTTCGTATCGCGGGCTGCTACGGACATATTCCAGGTAGTCAGGAGTTCCGGGGCAGATGACGTTGTCTGCCAGCAGGACGCTGCCTTTCCTGAGGAGGCCACACTCCTGATGAAAAAGATAAGAGGGTGTCATGGCAGAAAAATAAAGAGTTTGATCGGTATAAAATGAGCATAACAAACTTGCCTCCATCAGTTTTGTGTCAGGAAGGTACCGATCCTTCCAGTGATCCAGGAAAACCAAATCAAATGTTTTCACCCCAAACTGCTCATTCAGGTTGGGGATCCAGTCACCTGATGCTCCTTCAATTAACTGGACCTGGAAAGAAGAGACACACTGTCTTCTGACCTGTGCACACTCTGTGAATAATTGGTTTTCAGTTTTTTCAGCGTGGAGACATCTGGCTTTACCTTTTCCTTTAATCCTGCCCAGGCAATGACTTGACGAGCAATCACAGCAAAGTCTGGGTTGAATTCGAGAGTGATGAGCTTGGCGTGAGGGGGAAGCAGGCTGGCGATCCGCACCGTGGAGTAGCCACAGTAGGTTCCTAGCTCCAACACAGTGGCTGGGTTTACCTCAGACACCACTGAGTCAAGAATACAGCCTGTGGTAAAAAAAAAAAAAAAAAAAAAAAGATAGATAGATACCAAAACATACAGCTGGGTCAAGTAAAGTCATGATTTTACACATGAAAGCACAGTCATATAATGAGAAATACCTTTCTCATCCCCCACATTCATGGCCCACTCCTTGTGTCTGCAGAACTCATCGATGGCTTTGACCACGCTGCGAGGGTCTCCTCTAGTGGCGTTCTTCTGTACTGCACTCAGGAGCCGCTGAAGGGAGGGGGAAAAAAACAGTACCACTTTACAATAGGGCATTTTTATAATAGGTGTCACTAACAACCCATCATTAATTATTCATTCATTAATGCTTTTATAGATGGTTAATAAGCATACATAAAAACTTCTGGGTTGCCAGGTTGTGGCCCCATATTTAATAATACTGTATGTAAAGCATACGTTGCACACCTTTAAAAAAAAATTGTGATCAAACACTGCACTCGAGGCAAGCTTCGATGGACGATGGAAGTGCTAATTATCTTTTTGATTTAATTTTGGTAAACATTCATAAAGGCACAGAGGCATTACTGAACAAACTGTGGCATACACACTGCAAAAACAAGGCTGGACGCTGTTTTTTTTTTCAATGAGAGTATGCATTCATAAAAGCAAGCACCAATAAAATATAGGAAGCATAATGAGAAAAGGTGTTTGTTATTGTCCAGTCAAAAAAAAAAAAAGCCAGCTCTGTAGAGTGATCTGTAGTGATGATCAAGATTTCAAGAGCCCAAGAGTAGTGTTAGATAGATTCAGGGAGAGGCAATATCCTGAGCATGTGTTGACCAAGGCATATAATATAAGGTGTATGTATATTTATTTGTCTCACTAGTCTACCCTCAGCATGGTTTCTGCTCCTGCACACCTGGTTCCCATTAGCTCATCATCCCTGTGACCTGCTACCCGCCTGCACTGCTGTTTCTTGTTAGCTCATTAAGCCGCCTGTATATAGTGTACAGGCAGCTGAGCGTCTTTTAATTACATCCGACTTGTCTCAAGAGTTTGCATTCTGGCTGTCTTACACCGCGACCCTTTCCTAATGCCTCAATGTATTTCAATACACAGGTTTCCAGTGAGGTAGTAAGGGTGTTGCACTTTGCATTAGTCAGCACAAAATGCCCACAGTCCCTACACGCCCATGACACACCCACACAGGTGTTTTCACTTACGTTGCCTGATCTCCTCTGAGGACTTTGTGGATGTGCACCGACTTGACTGACTCCCTCACTCCTACTGTTAGTTTTGTTGCACCAGTTATGGTGGGAAAACTTGCACCTAATTCTTTTTGTGTACACAGAGTTAAATATTAAAAATATAAAATATTTACATGCCTACATACATTGTGTATGCCTGTGTCACATGCTGGCTCTGATGTAACTCTACAAAAGGTCAAGTAGTTAGAAATGATACTGTTATTTCTGCCTCTCCTTTTTATAGTGTAAACTTTACATATGTTATCAGTATATTGCTCTACTATGTGAATACCACCGCCATGGCATTTTTATTGCTGAAATCCATAAATCTTGGTGCTGTTCACTGACAGATGTAAAATGCACAATTTAACTTCAGTTTTTGACCAGCTACTTCAGTAGTCAGTGTTAATGAGAATAGACAATTTTTTGCCCTCCAGTATGTTAAAGGGTTTTGGCTTGTCATAGCAGGAGAAGCGAACTAAAGAAGTGTAACTAATAACATTAAAAACGGCTCTGTTACAGTAAATTGTCCCAGTGAACCAGCATGCACTATACTAGCTCAGTGGGACAGAATGCAGCCATAATGAGTGGTGTTAGTTGCACATGTGAAAGGTCTATTGTTCCATGTTAAATCTATTCCTGACTTGTCTTCTTAAAAGCTTAGTGAACCTGGATAAAAACAAAGATCTGATTAAGAGGTTTTTTTTAAAGTTCAACAATGTCCTCAATGTGGAACAGGAGTCATGATTTCAAAAATGCCAGATTTAGTTTTTCAGTATAAGTGCAGATTTTACTCGTCATACTAGCAGCGTGGCTCTATTGATGGCAATGTCTTTCTGTCGGTCGGTTCACCACTGTGGTCCAGACTGAAATATCTCTGCAACCATTGGATGGATTGCCATGAAATCTTGTACAGCCGTTCATGGTCCCCAGAGAATGAAGCTAGTGACTTTGGTGATCGCCTGACTTTTCTTCTAGCGCCACCATCAGGCCAAATTTTTAATTTGTCTAATACTTTGGTTTATGATCATACCTGCAAAACTAATGATATTCCCATCAGCCTCAGCTGTACTTTGTGTTTAGTGCAAATCACCATGCTAACACCCTAAATTAAGATTGTGAACATTATACCTGCTGTTAGCATGCTGACATTAGCATTTTGCTCAAAGCACAGAGCTGCTAGCAGCATGGCTGTAGACTCTTCGTCTTGTTTAGATGTAAATCATTAAAGGTCAATTTAATTAGTGTTATTAGAACTACTACTTGCATGTACAAGTACACACATGTGCTTTAGTGGTATTGACATTTGACCTACAGTGTGTGTATGTGGCCACTCCTTTTTTTATTTCCAAAGCCCTATTTCCTGTCAGCCTAAATCTCATCATCACTCAGTCTCCTCTACTTGCAGGACGACATCACACCAATCTGGTCCTTAGTGTGTTAGGGCTGCTCTTGCAAGAGGTGAATACTGTATATTAAAGGCACACCTGAGGACGTGTGGACTGGGTCAGAGTGTCCAGCATCCGCTCCACAATGACATCATGCCAAAAGAGTGCCAGTCCTCCATGATACTGTACAGCAGTAGGGATCACCCATCTGTACAGCGCATACAGAAGAGCTGCTCCACTGGTGCAACTGTAAAGAAGAGTCAGCCACATCCTGCAAAACCAAGACAGGGAGCGTAAACATCAATTCAGCGTGGTCATATGGTGCTGCATTGTGGAAAGAGGCTGTGATAAATAAACCGCAGACACACAGTGCAATAACAACACATCTGCATGAGATAAATGAAAGCTCTCATATCTCCCCTCACTCTGCCTCTCCCTTTGTGTTGAGCTAATGAGATGGGTGTTTACTATGCAGTGTGCAATACTGTCACTGCTGAGGTTTTCATTATCAGCTGCTGCTGCCAGGTCCAAGCTGCACACCCACACACACCTCAATGCGATGACATCGGATATCATTTAATATCAAATGCAATAAGCACAAACACACAACACAGCGCTTTGTGTGCATCTTTCCCACTCTCAGAAGCAATTAGCCTGCTTAGAACATCTCGAGCACAGATGAATTGAGAAGAACAGAGCAAAAAGGAGGAGAAAAGCACAGCCAGAATCCTAAACAAGGGCCCCTTCTGTGGGAAAGCTGGAAACGGCATTACCTTGCACTTATAATGCAACTGTGAAAGACCAGTGGTGGTTGAGGTAATTCCTTTTGATTTGGAGTTTGAGTTGCATGGCAACTGGCTGGGGGTTAAGAGCTGTGTCACAAAAGGCAGAGCACTGGGACTTTAACCTTTACTTTGGCTTCATCCTAACGTACACACAACCAAGACATTCAGAAGCGGAAATGCAGAATAGTGTGCATACTGTCAGAATTCAGTCTCTACGCAAATCACATCACAAAAAGTTTTCAAATAAAAGAACAGGAAGAACAAGAATATAATAGGCTATCAAAATATCCAAAACTTGTTCATTATTGAAGATATAATACATTATTTGTTGTGGAAAATGGCTTGACTCAGGAGTATCACCAGCAATGTCAGTTTGGAACTAAATCTTTGTTCTCCCCAATTTCACAATACTGCGAGTGCACACACTGTTCAGTCGAAAACAGGAATTAAAACCAGACTGAGCCATGGTCTCCCTTGAGCAACACAGGAACAAACACTTGTTAGGCATAAAAATACACCTCATGCATTCGTAAAGGGTCTCTCATTAAAATCTAACAGAAAATAAGACTTACATGTGTGGGCAGGCGGCGCTCCCTGTCCTCTTCTCACCTCCTCTCGCTGCTAGAGGAAAATCTGTGAGTTTTCTAACAGCCGGACATATGCCTGCGTTTACATAAGACTCCTCCCTCCTCTTCCTTCCATCCCCCTCTCGGAGCTCTGCTAAATGTGAGCATGCAAGGAATGTACAACAGACCAAATTTCAATGGTCAACACATCACACACACACACACACACACACACACATCACACACACACTCAGGGATCAGGGATTGCAAAAAATGAGGGAGTAATTCCTGCTTGGTATTTACTGATTTCTTCGGGTTAACTGAGTGCTGTTGCAACCAGTAGCAGTAGCATTAAGTATCTCATTTCCATTTTGATTACATTTTCACCTTTTTCCTCCAAAAGTACCTAAAATGAGGTTACTATCACAGACTGCAGTTTGTTGTTTTTGATAATACAACATATAAACGGCCTTTTACTGTGGTGAGTCATCAGGGTAATCCTTCAATCCTTCAAGTTAACATTTCTGAGACTGACTGCTGTGTGAGTAAATCCACACAGACAGGCTTACTACTACCTTATCACTACTTAAACAAGCATTTCTTCAAGTTGAGGTCTTGATTTACCTGTCTTAGAAATAAAAAGAAAACCAATCTTATGTCTGTTTATTGAAATTCAAGAACTTTCCAGTAAGACAAAACTTCTCTTTTGTCATTGCTGTGCTTGAGTTAGATGTGACTGCCATTAAAATACTAAAAGACCAAGCAACCCAACTGGGAAAAGGCTCCTATTCCTACTAGGCTCCTTCTAGGCTAATAAATATTTCTGAAAGCTGCGCTCATGATGCCAGCACCAGACTGCCACTTTATATCCCACAGCTGTCCGAGTCCCATGTCACGTGCGATGTGTCCGAGCCTGCTCCTGAACAGAGAGCTAGTCCACTGGGTTCCGAACAAGTCAGAACTGGTATGCCTAGGAGATGATCCAGGGATGTTTCAGACACTGGGCAGCTGTGGCTCTTTCCTCTGGCAGCAGCTCCAACATGGTCAGGAGGAACGAGCTGAACTGGACGGCTTCCTCCCGCCGCCACTCGTACTTATCCAGCAGGATCTCCAACAAGCTCCACGGCTTCAGCTTTGAGATGTGTCGCAGTTGTCCTGCACAGGATAAAAAAAAAGTCTACTTTTAATTATTAAATACTGTTTCTGCAAATAAACTGTTAATATCAAGTTTTTAATGTATCTCAAACTTCCCGAAACAAAACACTAAATCCTTTTTTAAGTATGACAATTTGAGTCAGAGTCCAAATATC
This sequence comes from Siniperca chuatsi, assembly GCF_020085105.1. NCBI lineage: Eukaryota > Metazoa > Chordata > Actinopteri > Centrarchiformes > Sinipercidae > Siniperca > Siniperca chuatsi. Next base: position 26,740,250 of record NC_058043.1, on the reverse strand, counting down.
AGATGCAGGTAATTTGGTGAGCAAATAAACATTTAAAATAGCAATAATAATGATAATGAGTATTACTGTATTTGTAATAATTGAGTGCATTTTACCTTTATGGTTGAAGTATTGTTTGGAATTTCTCCCCGAGAGGGCAAACTGGGATGGAAGGGGTCCCAGCAGCTCAATGATGTGGGCAATGTGATCTGAAACAACACGGGCAGATACTGTAGTATAAGCACATTTAGTTCAGTCAAGGACAAAAGGGACGCAGTGACCAACACAAACCTTCCTCGCGGGAGAACGTGGCTCCTGACTGGGGGTCGAACAGATAGTCCCCTGTGGCCAGCTCAAAAGCCTAAAGTACACATAAAGGAACAAAAAAATATATATATATGGTTGTAACACATCTATGTAGAAATGGCAACGCTAGAATGAAACATATTTACAAAGGAGGGATGAAAAACATTTTTTCAAAAACACACATCTATGCAGGTGCTCGGCTCACCATGCAGGCGGTGCTCCAGATGTCGGCTGGTGTGTCGTAGTCAGCCCCGATCAGAACCTCCACAGAGCGGTACTGACACGTCTGGATGTCCTCAGTGAAGTGTTTGTGCTGACGACAAGAGAGATGAGTATTAATAATGTTCCACTATGAAATGACCTGCATCTGTGACTATTAACAAAGCTCAAAAAGTGTCAAATGAACTTAATTAACAAATTAACAAAACAACTTATTCGACAGGCTTTTTACTATTAAGTATATGCATATGATTATCTTAGCCAAAATGATGTTGTTGTGCAATATTATCGCAATAATTATAACATGTAGTTGTAAAATGTTTAAAAACATGCCTTTAATTATTACAAAACTAAACTAATTAAAACAGATTTCAAATATCCAAAAGCCATGCTAGCGGCTCTGTGAGGCTGCACAGCTTTGCTCTGAGCTCAATGCCAACGTTGGCATGCTAACATGCTCACAATGACAATGCTAATATGCAGGAGGAATGTTAACCGTGTTCACCATCTTAGTTTAGTGTGTTAGCATGATAACTTATAGATAAGGCTGATGGGAATTTAATTAGTTTTGCGGGGATATTTGGTCTTAAACCAAAGTACTGGACACATTGAAATTTTCACATGATGATGGGGTTAGGTGAAAAGTCATGAAAGTTATTCAAATTCATCCTGAGGGGAACATGATTGTTTGTACCAAGTTTCATGGCAATCCATCCAAAAGTCGGCAGATATTTCTGCCTGGACCAAATTTCCATCCCTAGAGCCTAACATGGCTAAAAAAAATAATAATAATGTTTTAAAGTGAACTGTTATCAGAGAAAATGCCATCATTGTCTGTGTTTCTGACTCTGCCAAATGAAATGGGAAGCATAACCATCACCACTGCGTAGTACTGAGGTGCACAAGATTGTTTGTCTCTCTCAAGCTATATTTCAAATCAGCCCACGCAGTCGTGTCTCACTGGAGACATAGGGCAGCTGCGTTTTTCTCTGGAGGGAAGATATGGCTACCACACTCTGCAGAAAGCACCTGTCGCATTCGGTTCTGTAAAAAAGAGCTGGGTTGTAAGTGTTTTATAAACTAGACATGTGGCCATTTATAAAACACCTCACAACTTGCTTCACTGCTCCGACAGCTGTGAGGTGTAGAAGCTAAATTCTTTTTTGATTGAAAATCATTCCGGTTATTAATTTGTTGCTGTTTTTTTCCAAAGCAGTTTTTCTATAATTGGTTGCCAAATTCTTATCGGTGTGGTCTTTTTAACTTTACTCATGAACCCATTGAGCAGTTGTAGCTGAATTTAGATGACATACGCTCCAACGTTTCCCACAGGATTTTGTGAAACTGTGGTGGCTGGACCTCCAGACAGCGACCTCGGACCCTCTAGGAAGACAATTCTGTACATTTTCAAGTTAAATGCATCAATCTGGTGCACTTTGGGAGCAAAATTAAGAGGCTAGATCTATGAAGAACTTTGTGCTCAAGTAAACAATTCAATCCTAAACACATTCAGGGTTTTGCCTAGGTTTCTGGAGGGCTTAGGTCATGTGGTCGTGGGGTTTGATGTTATTTGACTAAAAACTTAGTATTTTACATGATTTTAGACTATTATCATTACAATATTTATTATAAAAACACACAGGTTGTAGTTTTGAGTTTGAGTTTGCCATAACAAATAATCGTCACAAAATAGCATTGGTTAAACAAAGCTTACAGTGAAGCCACTAATATGTATGTTAGGATTGTATCTTTATCTTATCCATACTCTTATCGGCCTAGTTCTTTATCAATACTCTTACTGCTTATTTTTCATTATGAAATAATGTTGTTGTTTTTTATTATTTAAAAAAAATAAATAAATGCAGAACAGAATTAGAATTGATCTATATTTTAAATATAACTAAATATTGTTTCTAGAGCAGCAACAGTAAAGTTTACAACAGCAAAGTCACTATATGCACTCAATAATATCTCACTGGAAACAAATCTAAAATGTCAGTCAAATAAATAATATTCCTGACATGAAAATATGAAGAACACAGAAAGTCAGTATCAGTCCTTCCTCCTGTCCTCTGCTGCTGGTGTCATCACGCTTGTAGAGAGAGCAGGGGCTAGTTTGTCTCAGCCAGCAGTAAGTTTACAAGAATTTGCCAAATTTTAAGATTACAGATCTAATAAAAAATAAAAATAATTAAAAAATATTTTCGGTTCATTATGAAAGTGGTGGGACAAATTAGACTCTAGGTAATTAATGGGAAACACTGTGCACAAATCAACTCCAAGCAAAATGTGATAGCTTGATAAATATGAACAGATATAACTCAAGAGTCTGACACAGGATTCAGGGATTCCCCCAAATCTAGGCCAATCAGCATGATTCCCACTATTTGTATTTTAATGCATAAATAAATTATGCGTTATGGAGGATTATGGAGCCATGGAGGAGGCATGCGCTGTGATTATGGAGCCATGGAGGAGGCATGCGCTTGCTGACAGCTTTCTAGTTTGAAGATGAAACAATTTAACTGTAATTTTATAGATTTTCAGGTTTCGTTTGCTTGTTAAATGATCACTCACCACCCAGCATGCATTGCCCAGGTCAGCAATCTTGATGAGGATTTTATCAGCATTCCTGGGCTTTAGTAGGTCCAAAGGTACATCCGAGTCACTGATACCTAAAATTCATCAAAGAATGTGACAGCTAAGAAGATTAGACTAGGATAAAGTGTACTGACAATACCAAATAATCTATATAGGAACATACTGTGTAAACACGCTAACAAAGGTACAGATTTTTGCCACACTGTAAACATTAAGTTACCGCAGGAAGAGGAATAAACTCAATAGACAAACACAAATGTCGTGAGACTGACCACGGGGAGAGGATGGTGAAGGTGGAGGCGGCTCTTTGTCTGCAGCGTGATGTAATAGCACTGATCTAGAGCCAGAGACAGGAGCATCTGTGTTGAGGTCTGGCCACGAACAGATGGAGTCTCTGTGGCTGTGTGGAGTCGAGTCCAGTGCGTCTTCCAACAGCAGGGTCTGCCTCCTTAACGTGAGGTTAGGACCTGTGAGTTTAGAATGACAGGTGGAGCTACGGGTGCTAGAGGGAGCAGTGACATCAGAGAACGACACATGAAGTTTGTCTTTTTGGTTGTGTTCGGGTGCACTCTCCTGTCCTCGTCGACTCCTGTCTTTCCTCGTCAGCCGCTTAATCGGGCTCCTGGAGACCTTGCTGGACTGCCGGGGTGCAGTCAGTTGTGGGAAACAATCAGAGGTGAGCACTGAGTAAAACAACTCATCTGAAAAGTGCTCAATGAATCATCACTACGTCATGCCTGTTTTGGAGGTAAAGCAAATCAGGAAAAATTAAAGCCACTCATGTAGGATTTGAAAATGTCTAACTTTGGTGCCCCCTAGTGGCAGCATCAAAAAACATTCAACATAACATATCATACAGGAGCATTATGTACTCTATGACCTTTTATCAGCTTCTTTTACCAACGTATCTAAAACAGTGCTACAGACAGAAATCCTAAAATCTTCACATGTTTGAGCCATGCATTCCCTCACCAACTTTTCATTGTTTTTTTCCCCATAGATGTTTTCTTATGCACATCATCTGTAGTTACCATAAGCCTATAGAGTTTTACATGTATTAATATCTCAATAATAAAGTGTGAAGCTGTTACGCTACAGGCTGTAAAACAGTAGGTTGCTAACAACAAGCTATATTGAAACCACAATAGAGGTTGTTGAAAGGACATCAAAATCAAGCCCCCACCCCACACACACACCCACACACACACACTTGTCCTTCCGTTTGACCTACAGGAGCCCATTGGTGAAACCCAACAATACCACAAGAGCAAGCTGGCAAATTTGAGCAGAGATTCAACACAAGCATATGTCACCATGCAAAATATAATCAGGGACTATTTCAGTGTTTCTATCCTTGGCTATACATATTTTGAGATATAAGAGCTGTCCAGTACATATATATATGTCCAGTACATATATATATATATATATATATATATATATATATATATATATATATATATATATATATATATATATAAAAAGTATTTCTACCCTGATAATCTCTTCTTCATATGCAGATCCCATTTTAACCCAGAATAAAGAAATACTACTTTGTGGCTTGCTTTTTTGATTAGACAACAAGGCTTTTTTTTTTTTTTGCTCAAATCATTTGTGAAAATGAATTATGTTGCTCACATAACTGTAGGAAGTGGTGTGGCCTTGCTGTAATATTAACGTCATAAATAAATGTGTGTGTAGATTAAGGATTCAAATCAATGCAGTGTGCTTGTCTAGGACTGCAGTCTGTAAGTCAGTTGGTACAGGTCTGATGCCCTGCCTTTTAATGATTTCACGTCCTCTGTCGAGTTCCAGCCTGTAGATGTTGTCAAGATGCAATTAAGAGAGGCTCGAAACATTCATCTTACCCACTGCCCGAGAGTGTGGAAAACCCCAGTCAGCTTCCCCAACAAGTTGGACAAACTCTTAGGAAGTAGCAGAAAACGTACAGGTCATAATGTAATTTTAACAAAATACAAATGTCCTAATAAAATGAATGAAATAACAATGAACACAAGAATACATTTCAGGTTGCACACCTGTTTATCTCTGGAGCTTCTGTTCACTGGCAGGAAGTGAAAACATCAGCGGGGAAAAGATTCGCAGAATGTGAAAATAAGTGAAAAAGGCAACAGCGGCGTACATTTTTCTTGCACTTAATCAAGAACACCGCCACCAGCCTGGTACTCTCAGATTCCTGTGAGGCATATTCCTTTATAATTGAACCTAAACATATATGAGAGATACATGTGATTGCTAATGCAGCATCACTAACCCGAGGAGCTGGTGAAAGCAGAAGACACTGGCAGCTGCCACAGCTTGGTGTTGGCTGCCAGTTTCTGAACGGAAACCTCGTCCACCCTCAGGAGGATGTTTTCTGGCTTGATGTCTGTGTGGATAATCTTGCATTTAGTGTGCAAGTAATCTAAACCCTGCAGAACCTGTGATAAGGAATGAAAATACACTGTCACTGTCACTGCACCCCATATCAATGAGGAGCAAAAATAGAAGATAATCTGTTAAAAATAAAAGAGCCCAGGCAGTGGTGAAAGACAGGGAGGATGATTTAAGGTGGAATAAAGGGTTGCACAGCACCTGTCTGAGGATGTTCTTAACGCAGGGCAGGGGGAGGCCAGTGTAGTTGGATTTGATGATCCACCTCAGCAGATGGTGGCCCAGCACCTCCAGAACCATGCACACGTCTGGTGAGCAATTAAGGACCTTGTTTCATACTGTACACCATGGGTAGTTAGAGTTTCTTGGGTGCTTGGAGAAGGCAAAAGCATAATCTTTTCGTCTTAAAGTCCTTCCACTATGGTATAAGGATGTCGTCATGGTGGCATCCGTTCGTCTGCGTTTAGGCACGCAGAATGTCAGAACAATACTTGATGGAAAAGCCATACCTGCGCCACAAGCTATAGATCAGGTGATTCGATTGTATGTCTCTGTAAAGGATACGCTCTCCATTCACTCCAGTGACCCTGAAGTCATCAATGAGGTGCACGATTCTCTCACGTTTTAGATCTTTGGGGTCACTGTCCCTTACCTGATGGTCATACAGTGAACATATTACAATATCAACAAAAACTGAAATGTATAACAATCACACTGTGCTCAAATAACTTCCTAACGTCTATAAAATGCAATAACATGGCAACGATTTTGACTGAATGAAAATAATATAAGTGACAGATGCTGGTGGTGTGAATATAAAAATAATAAAACCTTTGCAGATAGGCTAAGCCTAATATTACCAAGACTGCGAGTTGCCAGAGAGCATCCCACACACAATATTATCTATTACAACACATCATTCAAAATGTTGTGTGCTCCAACCTGTCTTTCTCACACACACACACACACACACAGTGTACTGTGCATTATTTCCCCCCTCATCTCTACTAAAACACAAAAATAAATCACAGTTTCTGATCAGCTTCTCACATTTCTTTCGATATTAAATACAACCACAAATTTTCTTTGTGTTGACCAGTCACTCACAAACATTAACAACGCTCTAGCAAGGTCTACTACTTGTGTATTGTATGTATCTTTTTTTTTAAAAAAAAGCATCTTAAAAGCAATGAGGTCCCACTGACACATTTCAGAAGTTTGATCTCATCCAGTGCCGTCTCTGTGAATGTTTGGGCACTCTTCACCACCTTCAGAGCCACAAAACGCCTCTTCCTGCATGCAAACAAGTAGAGCAGTTAGCTACTATGATGTTTATATGATATTATATTATCACCATATTACGTTATAAATGAAAAGTCAAAAGGTCAAACCCGTACTTACACCATGTCCCAGCAGAGCCATACAGTAGAGAAGTGACCCCATCCCAACTTTTTAACCACTTGGTAACAGTCAACAAAAATCTCTCCAATCTCTACAGGGTAGTAACCACCTGCAACACAATGTACCACCTTTATCAAAGAAAAGATCTCAACCAGTGTGTTGGAGTTTGGTGTTGGGGCGCTGCCTACCCATGCCATAGTCAGCAGGATTCTCCTGTTGCTCATCGTAAGACCCCAGCGGCGGCTCAGGGGAATGAGGATGTATCTGTACAGCTGGAGGGAAGTGGGCAGGTTTGCTGGGCGACGGGGGAGGTTCAGGACTACCTGCTGTGTCTGGGGAGGGGTGAGGACTGGGTTTCACAGGTGGATTTGAAGAGCTGGCTGAATGAAGGGCTGATATAGCGGCGGCATATGAAGATGACATGATAACTGTAACTGGAGTGTGACAGGTTCGAGCACAGCTGAAGATGGGCCCGGATGACAGCAGCGCTCAGGGAGAAAGCTACAACAAAAAATGCAGTCATGCTTATTTCTCTGAAACAAGAGTTCACTAGGTGTCTGTCTCAGGCAGCTAGTTTGTGCTTTAAGTCACGGATTGCAGGAGGTTGTTTGCAATGACATTTCAAAGGGACGAGCGAATGTGTATGTTTATTTTTAGCTGGATGAGTGGCATGTCAACGTAAATAGCTCCTGACACTGGCCCAGCTGCACCAGAACTCTTCCTGATATTGCATGAACTACTACAGTGTGGGCACCACAGTTGTAAACATGAACGGCTGGCAATTCAAATTAATCTAGCTTCTTTCAAGGGCTATCTGGCTAGAGCAATTACTTTGTTGACAATTACTTGTGATTAGAAAAATACCGTCTTTCAGACAGCTCTCACTGCAGTCGATAAGTGGTAAGGCAGGCGTATTTTTGTGTGGTTGTACACTTTGTGTAATGGTACTGATGTCTATTAGAGATCAAGTCATCTGACCTTAAATGAAAAATCGAAAAATGCCAAGTATTGCCGGTACTTCAAAATAAAAGTCTAAAATTTGTACCAGCAGTAGGCTACATTAGTCATATCCTGTCACACTGTTATACTCCGGGAACAAAACTGTTGGCTTTTATGGAGAGAGAGGAAAAAATATAATATATAATATAAAGATAAGGCTAGCTAAACGTTTTACATTCTTCTGCACTGCTTGATAGTTAAGTCTTGTGTAATGTTAATATGTCTTGTTTTAGAAAATGTATTTTGTGTACTGTGTAGCCTACATAGGCCTACTTGCCATTTATTCAGTGACTTCCGTTGCTTTTTTGCAAACATAGTTTTATTCTGAAGGTTTTTGCAGTAAGTCTTTTCTAGTCTAGGAATCTAGTGCTGGCCTAAGTAAGTGCAGTGGGCTACATGTTGCTGGTCTTAACGACGAGACTTGGAAGTTTAACAACTCAGAGCCTTATTCGCTCGTAATAAATACTCAACAACGTTAGAGGAGGAGCCTACTTACCCCTGTGTGTGATATATCCAGTTTTAATATTTGCAACGCGGGAAATAAAACGAGCCTGGCACGAGGACCGCAGAGTCCCTCAGCCCGAGTGCTCTGCTCCTCACTGTGGTCTGTGTCACTGAAAAACCCTCAGGTCCAAGAATAGCAAGCTGCTGCCTCTGCTGCTGTACTGTGTTCATGACATTTATCACCATGTAGCTACCAGTTCTATTTCCAGAGGTGGCGAGGAGGCTCTTATCTATTTTAAAAAAATTGTATTATTGTTTTATCTTTGACTTTCATATAATCCAATTACAGGATTTAGAAATATTATAGGTCACCATGAAGTAATTATGGTAAATAAATCAAAAGAAAATTATAATACTAGCAGTTTTTCATTTAGGGACTACAGTATGGACTTCATCTAAAATACTGAAACAGAGATTAAAGGCCCTTCACAACCATGGCACGTACACTCACCCTGTTAGTTTTGTTGCACCTGTTGTTACTTAGACATTTATCATTTTTACTAGTAGGCTATATAAAGTCTGGTGACATTACGTGATTCCCAGAACAGTATTTGTGGGCATTTTTATGCCTCTATTACAGTAGAGAGACAGAAGGATGTGAGGGACAGAGAGATGCAAAAGTTCCCCGGACTCGAACCGGGGACGTTACAGCAGACATTTTGATTTATTTTAGCAGGAAAACCACAGGTGTAATTAATAAAATGAATAAGTGCTACGCTCCACATAGTTTTACTATTTGCAGGGCCAACTGTGTATGCTGCCTGACTAGTACACTTAGTTTCATTGTACTGAATAGCAGTTAGCACCTGCCATTAGTGGATGAATGTGTGTGAATGGAGTGAATGACATGTAGTGTGAAGCGCTTTGAGTGGTCGGAAGACTGGAAAGGCGCTATACAAGTATCTACCATAACTGGCCTTGTTTGCAGTTTGAGGTGTCCTGTCAACAGTCAACAGAGGTGTCTTTTATAATGGTGGCCTATGGGGAAAATGCTTTTTGGGTAGCAGTGGAATTTTTTGTTGCAATACCGCGAGTGACCACTGGAAAAAAATTGGAAGCAAGGCTGAGCTGCGGCGCCGTATCCAGTTCTTATTATACATCCACGGTTGGGGAATTATCTGTAGTCAATCAGATGGCTCCTTCTGCTTCAGCCAATCACGTAGGCATAGATTCGAGGGTGTCATTGTTTTCTCAATTTTAAAGCAACTTTATTTATAACACATAGAGGATAAGTACATTGACAAACTCAGTGCTGTACAACTAGCGTTACATCCAAACACAATATTGCAAAATAACCTCACAGCTGTGAAATGTTATTCTCTGTTTTATAGTTTTGGCATTTCCTTTGTTAGAACATCCAAAAGCAGCACAAAGGTCTGACATTTTCAAGGCTACTATTTGAACAGCGCACAGATGCATCTCACAAGCCCGAATGCAGTATCTACTGTATATGGCGTTACATCTAACCGCAGGTCAACCTCAACATGGAGTCTGGTAGCTGCTCTCCACAATTAATTAATAACCCTTCTGTAGTGCATGGTTAAATATGTTTGAGTTATGAATGCTTGCTAAATTAGTTAGCTTGCTAGCTAATGGATGGTCCTAGGTTGTCTATCAGCATAGCTAACTTGTTAGCTAACGCTAGTGTCACTAATGACAAGCAGTTTGTAAATGCAGGTTCAACAGTTTGATGAAAATTGCAAATACGTTTGAATACATATATTTGTGGATTTCTATTACATTCATTTAAAACCAGAAATGTTTGTGTGTGCATATGTGTGTGGATTTTTAGTGTGGATTTGTTTTACATTTATATACGATAAATATTTTTGTGTGCATTGAAAAATATTTCTGTGAATCCTTCTGTGTGCATTCATTAATACTGAGACTGATGTAACTCCATAAGCAAAACCTGTTTCAGTGTTCATATGGACACCTGGCATTTGTTTTAAGATAGACTTGAAAAATAGTGAATCTACCCTTTAATATTTAAATTTCAGCATAGTGACTAATATTGCCTTTCACTTTTATTTAGAAAAATAAAAAGAGAGTAAATAGTAAAGAATAAGAAACAAAAATAAAAAGGTACAACTTCTTTATCAAAATGTCACTGCTTCCACTATTACTGTATGTACAATAAACAAACATGTCACATTCTGTGTTGATTTCAACCTGACACTTTATTTAGTAGAATGAATGCACAATCTCATACATACAGTATAGGGTAGGCCTATTTAGTCTTATTTCATAGGCCTGGTTATAAAGAGAGGAGGGAAGAAGAAAACAGCTGCACTTAAATATAAAAAAAAAGGAAGAATAATCAAATATTAACACGTCACACTGTTAATGAAATGGTTTTAACACACATTACCAATTCTCGCACTGATGAGAAAGAGCTACAGTAGATAGCTACAAAATGTTATAGGTTCATAAATAGAATATAGTTTGAATAAATTTGCTTCAGAGCTAAATTTATATCATTTATTTTCAACTTACAGAGTACATTTTATGAAAAATACATTTACGACCCCCAGTGCACAGCAGTTTGGTCTTTGATTTCAGGTTTTAACCAGCTGGAAGAAGCTGTATGAAGCTGGATACTGAGAGGATGTGAACACATCAGACAGCAGAAGAAACCAGGTAACATTCAGTGGTGTGCTACAGTTTGTAACAGAGTAGAAAACAACATCACTTATGACAAACGTAAAGAATTACATTCAAATGAGTCCCAAGATGGCCAAAGATCAAGTACATTAAATGGAAAAAAAAACCTTTAAAAAAGAGGATTTCATTATGTTATGTTCATTTTTTTGAAACAACACAAAACCAAGCACATGAAATGAGTAGAAGTCATTACAAATACAAAAATCAGCCAGCGTGAATTCTCATTAACAAATTTACTGGTATGAGACCTGCTCACACCGTCATTCAAAACTGCAGCAGCCCTATTCTGTTCATACCACCCACTTCACTTTTTACAACCAATTAAATAGTGCTCACTTGGGGGGGAGGGGGTGAGTGGGGGAGGTTATTTTGATTAAATACTTATGTGGTTAGTTTAAAAATTACATTGTTAGTACGGGAAGAAAATATCAGCTTCAAACTCATCAGTAGCCTACAATCCACACTATATACAGACTAACACTCAGATAGACCCTCGGTAGATTTTGACGAAACTCATACCTTCATTTTTCCCAATTAGAAACCCTGTCAAAACCTTCCTACTGCCTGTCATCTCTCTTTGAGACAATTTCATAGGGAATTAAGGCTTAAGATGTTCATAAAGTGCTCCATATGACACTCAAATCCTCCACAACTAAATGCAGAAAAAACTGATTTGATATGAGTAAATTATTGTCATACAGTCACGTGCTACTGCCATACGGCAGACTCACAACGGCCCTCGGGTTTTTCCTAAAACTGGTCTAATTATTCTGTCAAGGTCAGCACAGAGAAAGCTACATTTATCAGCCAGCACCAAGCTGAATCTAGAAAACAAACTGAAAAATCACAATATATATGACATCATTCCAAGTACCGAAATTTCGTGACATCGTGAACTGCTTTCAGTTTTTGATTAGACTAAGCTCACAAAGGCTTAATGCTAGCATTTCTGATTATTAGAAAGCACTTTAAAGTTTTCTAACCAAGATGATATTAAAACATTTAGGCACTCCCGTCTGCTACACCAGTACGCTACAGTTCATGGCCCGTTTCATTTATCAAACATTAAAAAAAAAAAAAAGATGTGAAATTAACGGCAGATGAAGACTGAAGCATGTTTCTGCGTTTTATATAGTTTACAAACACACATTCACCGGCATGTATTAATACTTTTCAAATGATGTGAGCTCATATAACATCTTTGTATATCACACGATTAATGAGCAATAAATTACCTCTTTAATATAACTGTTCTTTATATCTCAGAAGATACAAAATAGCAATTTAGAGTTGTATATATTCTGTAAAAAAGTATATCTCGGGAGACTTTTCAGGGTTATTAGGAAGGATTTTACTGCTCGTGTTGGACCAGAAATATCGATATATGAATTACAGCATGACCATGTTGTTATTAGATAAATCAACTAACTCCAGTGCACATCCACATGAGAACACTGGGTTTGAAGTTCATAAGTTCATATACTCAGGGATCAGTTATAACACGGGAAACTTGCCAAGGCTTTTTCACACTGTACAGCTACAGTTTGTCATTTATTCCAGTCTCTTTCTGCTGAGGTTGCCGTGTTTTGTTTTGCTGTTGAGGTCACATTGTATCAACTTGTCTGTGTGACTTTGTGAGTCTTAGTGAAGGTGTGTGTGAGGCTACAGTGTTCTTGCTCATAAAATGTAGTGTGTGTGTGTGTGTGTGTGTGTGTTCTGCTGCGTCAGACTAGGGTGCCTGGGTCTGCACTGGGTTCCTTTGGGGTCACCTCTTGCATCTGTGGATGGGGAGTGTCCTGATAGAGAGAGAACTCCATCGACCTGTTGGGGAGGCAAGACAAATCAATGCAGCACTCCACAAACACGAGGCAGAGAGTGGACGGTAAAACCACAGTGAGAATACATCTTCATGAAATAAAAAGTATGAATCATGGTCAGAATATAACAGAGCTTGGACTGCTGTCTCTCACGGGCCACTTTAGGCAATTCAAGGAAGCCTATGAGTGAGAAAACTTGAGTGTTTTTGATCAGGAGACGTCCGAGTGCCTGGATGTTGGCGGGCGGCACACAGCTGCAGATAATGCTGACCATGTAAAATACAAACACAAACAACCACCATTGTAAAAGTCAGAGGATGATAGATGGATTGGTTGGGAATAGAGTGAGAGTAATAGCACCATCCTCTGCTGGAAGACTTGCTGCCAGCCTCCAGTGAGAAAGATATTTAAGCAAACCTCAGTGGTAAATACTGAGTAACTGACTGTATTTGCAAACATGCATGTTGGTATTTGTAGTTCAATGAAATTTATTCTTATATAGCATCTATTCTAAAACATACAAAATGCCCCTTGAAATCAGATCAAATCACGTCTCTTAAAAGTGATAGTACAACGTTTCTTCTGCTTTGAGTGCAATGTAATTGTCAAACACTGTACAATAATGAAAGAAAAAGTTCCATTCCTTTAGGCTTTTTTATTTTGCAAGTTTTTACGATGTATGTGTATGAATTCTAGCTCACAACACTGATGGTTATTCCCACCAATAAACATACAGGTTTAAATTAGACGACACAACAAGATAAAAAATATAATAAAATACTGACCTTCCATGCAGCGGGTGACCGTGGAAGCTGGCTGACTGGGGTATCTGAGACCTGTGGAGGTTAGCTTGTTCACCTTGAACAGACTGGGCCTGGTGCACCAGCGGGTGGGGGTGTGAGAGGCGGGAGATCCCTGCCTCGTGGCCCTTTGAGGCAGCAGGAGGATAGCCAAGGGCGTTCCTCAGGTACCAGTCCCTCAATCCCTCCAGAGCCAGGGCTTTATGCAAGCTTCGCGTTGAGTCCTCTGGGGTCGGGAGAGAGAACTGTGGGGGTCTGCGGCTGAAGGAGGGGCCAGACAGTTCGGTCTGGTAGGGGTGCAGGTTGGGGATGGAGGATGTGGTGGTGCCAGAGGCAGGAAGGGGAGACTCGTACGCTGACAGCAGGATGGCATCCTGGGGATGTTGCTGCAAAGGAATAAAGGGTCCACAAGATTTGGTTCTGGTGACTTTGACCCTGCGCAGCTCAGCTTGGGACCCTCGGAGGACCATGGGGCTGTAAGGAGGTGCAGCGCTGGGTAGGTGCACCTGGGAATGGGAAAAGCCATTGGCATGCGGCACCGCCGCAGTGGAGGAGCGAGGAGAGGACATGTCCTGCCAGATCCTGCCTGTGGACTGGTACAGGTGGTGCTGCACTTGCATCCTCTGCTGTTTCCCCCAGATATAGTCCATCAGTAGCTCATTGTAGCCTCCACCAGCCCCTCTGCTGCCCATGGACAGACGCATTTTGGCCTGTTCCACAGAGCCATCGACATGTCTCTCAGGGCTGCCCAGGTGAATGTGTCGCAGCTTGCCATCAGTTAGTGTCTCTGAGCTCTTGTAGGGCCCTCCTCTGGGAGGCATCCCGTTTCTGGGAGCAGGATCATCAGGGAGGCTCGATCTATCCAGCAGGGCCTCTGAGCTGTTACTGCGCCTGGCCCGGGAGCTGTAAGGGCAGCTTCGGCGGTCAGAAGAAGAGCCCTCCTGGGCCAGTGGAATCATATAGGGCACATCCAGGCTGCCAGACCATTGCTTCAACCCATTACCACCTGATGCATCCGACCTAAAGCAGAGATTAGCATTACATTAGGGGACGACTTCGAGCAACTATGGATGCAGAAAAGTGAGTGGAAGTAATTTTAATGAAAACCATGTAACTGCATTTCACAGAGAATCACTTAAGAAGGGACACAATTTTTATGCTTAAACACCAAACGATGAGCTCGAGCCCTTGCTGGTAGCTAAATATGACACTAATTGTTGTTACAACGCTGACTCTGTGTCTGCATTGAACTAAGTCATTAAGCCATTTCCAACCACACAGTTCATCGCAGTGGAAGGGAGCTGTGGCCGTGCTGTGTCAGACAGAAGCATCACTGTATCACAGATTACCTGACGTGAACGCTGATTGGAGCTGTTCGGGCCAAGAGAGGAGTAGCGGGAACACTTCTACCCTCGACGTTAGATGCACTTCTTGGTAAAGAGTGAGTTGGGCTGTGAGAAGTAACACAAGAGGACATGGATTTATCACCTATACATGAAAACAATCACGATTATATTTGCAAACACACACAAACACACACACACACATAGTATGTACACTCTCAAGCAGACTGCACAGCTTGCAGTATCTAAGTACCTAACAGAGCTTGTGACAGAGTTGCGGCGTGTCCTCATCTCATAGTAAATCTCAACTGGAGACAACTTCCTGCTGATCCTGTGGTCAGGGCTGCCCACAGTGAGCCGGGGCTGAGACAGAGAGCGCTGGTCAGCAGCCACACTGGGAGAAGACTCTTTTGGGAGAAGAAAAACAAAGAAAAGATCTTTTAACTAAACAGACATTTCTACAGTGAGGTTTGTTACCATTTAGACCTAAAGAAAATAAATGAAAATGGGCAAATATTCACACTGTGTATCTGTAAAGTATTTAAAGTAGAGGTGTCGCAATGTACCGGTATTGACGATAACCGTGATATTTAACAACAAAATATTGATATGTTAATAATACACATATGATAATATCGTGTAAATAATCCAGAGCGACAGAGCTTGGCAGACAAAATACAATGATCTGGAGGAGAAGTTCAGGACGCTGGCCGAGAAAGAACAGAGCTGGGAAACCAGAGTAAAACAGGTGGAGGAAGAGAAGAAAGAACTGGAGGAGCTCTGTCTGAAAATGAAAAAGGAGAGGAGAAGTTTCTGGTCTCGCAAGAAGTGGGTGAAGACTGGACAGACAAAGGGGGAGAAAAAGAAAAGTAAAAAAGATAGAAAAGTAAGAGAAGAAGGAGATGAAAAAGAAAGAAAGGGAGGAGAAGAAGAAGAAGAAGAAGAAGAAGAAGAAGAAGAAGAAGAAGAAGAAGAAGAAGAAGAAGAAGAAGAAGAAGAAGAAGAAGAAGAAGAGCCACAGAAGAGAAGAAGAAAAGGGTTTGATGTTTGGCAGCCAGTGAGGATGTTTGGCTCAGGTTGGACAACAGTTGCGCCCTCCGCCCTCCACCCTCCACCCTGTGTCTGCCTCTCTGAATAAAGATATACAGTATAATTGTATGACATTATGGTTGGTATAAAGTAAGTAATAAAGTACTGGTGTCTGTCATCAAATATTGTTTTTTTAAGTTATGACTTAAACAACACTGAAGTTCTGTTTGGACAGGATCGGTGTTACGTAATAAAAGATGTTGTTCCAAATGGTATTTTAGACACTGGTAAATTACAGTTTAGGACCATTCTAAAGACCATTTCCTAAATTTTTTGTTCGTAACGGCCAATAAAATAAAAGTCAATAAACTGTAAGTGAGTAACTTGTGTACAGCAGCACATCTTGCACATACCCTGCATCTTAAGTCCCATCTTACAGCAGATTTTATCCCCTCGCGGCCCGGCAGCGTCGCAGAGTTGACGTGATGACGGTGAACACGTCACGGTACGTATGAAAGGAGGCACTAATTAAAAAGCTGTATGTTAGTTGTTTAATGATGCCCACTAACAAATGACAAAAAAAATATCACTTTCATTAAAAGCACAAAAAGTCAAGTGTGCTATTTTGGGTTTACAACTGAAATGTGACTTCATATTCTTATTTGGTACCTTAACACCAGAAGTGCAAATGAGTCTCCCACCCGCTAAGTGTGAGTGATGTATTTTGAATGTGAAAAATGCCTGCCTGCCTCCTACCGCGTTAGTTAAGCTCATTATGTATGGATAAACAGTATTCATCAGAGACAGAGATAGTTGTTGAAAGACAGTATTCGGTTGACTCACCATTGTCATGGGATGTTGAATCTGACATGGAGCTTGTACTCTCTGACATGACAGTGTCCTCTGAAAGACAACAAACCAATCAATTCAGCGTGAAATTTGATATCTTTGCTAAACGCAAGTGCAAAGCCAAGAGTGTTTTTCAAAAGCATAAAATGTTAATGACTGCAGATTTGTTTTTATTCACTTACACCAGATATGTTTTTGTTTTTTTAAAGTAGGTGTGTGGGTGTGGTTTTAGGTGTTTTGTAATTATACCTGTGTGACACCCCCGATGAACCGTCCTCTTGCTATTTGGGACATTTTGGCCGGATTCTGAGTGTCTGTACAGAGCACCAGTGAAGATGTCTTTCATCTGCTTTCTTTGGGCAGCCTCATCCTGCAGCCAGGGACAGCCAGCCGTGTTAGACCACAAGTACACACAGCGGTACAGCTGCTGCGTAAACACAATTGATATTCAAGGTGTTGACTTACCTCTCCCTTGGTGTTGGGCGTCAGGCCAACTCTGCGCTGCACCAGTGGGGGTTTCTCTCCCGTCTCCAGGGGGAAAGCACGTGGCAACTTCCCAGTCAGCTCCTGCAGAGGACATTCATTAGCGCCCAGTAACTAAAATCCATCTTCTCATTGGCCTGTGAGCTCCAAAGTGTTACATAAAATGATACCACTTAACAGATTACTTTAAGTCTCAATAAAACCACCCTTTAAATAGTTGACTGCACCGAAATAGATGCCAGAAATAATGGTTCTATCATAATTTACCTCTAAAGCAGAAACAGAATAACTGTGCAGATGAGTAGTGCTTCAAACTTCTAAATTAGCCAGACTGAAACAGAACAGATAACTTGTGAATCCAAGAATAGAGCATGCAGAGACAGAGTGAGTGACTATATATCCAGCTGAAAACAAAGGAATGTTTTTAACAGCTGTTAATGAAAAGCTGAGGCCGCTGTGGCTTCATTAAGACATACTGACAAGTTATCTGGAGCAATCAAGGAAATATTAATATGCAAGCCATTTTATTTGAGAAAAATAAATCACTGATTCTCAACAAGTTGCATCTAAGATCAGAGGTTCACATTTACAGAATATTAAAAAATATGCTATAATCTGCAATATGCTTCAGTCTCTTTAGTAAAAACACAAGAAGTGAACAAATTAACTTACTACAGTTGTCATCTAAAAACTAGTGTATGGAGTGAGAATGTTGCACCTTGAGCCATGTATGTTTCAAAAGTGAAGTGAGAGCTACTCACTGCTTCCTGCAAACAGACTTGTTTGAGCTCTCCCACTCTGGTGTTGAGGAGAGCCTCCAGGGCCTGCTTCCTCTCTTGTAAAGCTGCAATCCTCTCAGCCTGCAGCTTGCTGTCCTGGCAGCCTTGAACATCTACACAGCACAGCACATGTAATGCATCTTCAGAAAGACTGAATTAAAGTTAAGGGCTTGCAATATTCTAGAGTTTTTTACTGTCAACAAATCCCACGAAAAGACCCAAACCAACAATGAATGATCCTGCTAACAAGTATTGTCTGTGGATCCAATATGTGTATATATATCTTCCAGTCTCAGAACTATTAAAAACACATCAATGAGCCACACTCTGTTGCACTGGGTGACATGTTCCTTCATTACCTTGTACATGGAAACTGTAGTTTCTTTTGAGTCTATCTCACATACACTGTCTGAGAAATCCAATACCATGACAAATACCATGATATAGAGTGAACAACAAGACAGCAAGTAATGTAACTAACGTTAGCTAGGTTGTACGTTAGCAAACTGTCCCTACAGTTGCTGCTGTGAAGCTAACATGCAGAGAGAACCAGACGTTTTCCAGAGCCAGCAAATCAGCTCCAGACAGCGATACTCACAACTCTCCTGCTACTATCAGAATCAGAATCAGAAATACTTTATTGATCCCCGTAGGGAAACTCTTTGTTACAGTAGCTCGTCTTTACGTCAGTGCACACCGGAGAAAGTACTAGAAAAAAATAAACACTATAAAACAGGTCAGAAATAAGTTAAGTATCCTGTCGGTATAAGTATAAGATAAACTAAGTGTCAAGTACCAAGTGGGTTTACTGGTTGGTGATGAAAGTACAGTCTAGAATACAATGTAACTCCTTATGTAATAAATAATATTAATAAGCGGAAAAATAGTTTCAGTAGCAATAAATAAGATAAAAACTAACAAGGGGAAAACTAATATTGCACGGAAGTATTACACAGAATATTGCACACTTATTATTAATTATGGCTAGTACAATCTTCAATGTCCAGTTTAGTGACCTAGGGTCAAACAGTCTAACCCTTAGAGGGAGGAGTTAAATAGTTTGATGGCCACAGGCAGGAATGACTTCCTGTGGCGCTCTGTGGTGCTTTTTGGTGGGATGAGTCTTCCGCTGAAGGTGCTCCTTTTCTTGACCAGCACGTCATGGAGCGGGTGGGAGACATTGTCCAAGATGGCATGTAGTTTGGCCAGCATCCTCCTCTCTGACACCACTGCCAGAGAGTCCAGCTCCACCCCCACAATGTCACTGGCCTTGCGGATCAGTTTATTGAGTCTGTTGGCGTCCGCTACCTTTAGCCTGCTGCCCCAGCATGCAACAGCATACAGGATGGCACTGGCTACCACAGACTCATAGAACATCTTCAGCATCATCCGGCAGATGTTGAAGGACCTCAGCCTCCTCAGAAAATAGAGGCGGCTCTGGCCCTTCCTATAAACAGCCTGAGTGTTCTTGGTCCAGTCCAGTTTGTTGTCTAAGTGTACTCCCAGGTACTTGTAGTCCTCCACAATGTCCACACTGACCCCTGGATGGAAACCGGGTCACTGGTGCCTTGGCCCTCCGTAGATCCACAACCAGCTCCTTTGACTTTGTCGCATTGAGCTGCAGATGGTTCTGCTCGCACCATGAAACAAAGTTCCCCACCACAGCCCTGTACTCCGTCTCATCACCACCGCTGATACATCCCACCACAGCAGAGTCATCAGAAAACTTCTGAAGGTGGCAGGACTCTGTGTGGTAGCTGAAGTCTGTGGTGTAGATGGTGAAGAGGAAGGGAGAGAGGACAGTCCCCTGAGGGGCCCCAGTGTTGCTGACCACGCTGTCTGACACACAGTGCTGCAGGCGCACGTGCTGTGGTCTGCCAGTCAGGTAGTCCACAATCCAGGACACAAGGGGGGCATCCACCTGCATCGCTGCCAGCTTCTCACCCAGCAGGGCTGGCCGGATGGTGTTGAAAGCACTGGAGAAGTCAAAAAACATGATCCTCACCGTGCTTGCCGGCCTGTCCAGGTGGGTGTGGATGCGGTTAAGCAGGTAGATGATGGCGTCCTCAACTCCCAGCCGGGGCTGGTAGGCGAACTGAAGGGGATCCAGGAGGGGTCTGACCATGGGCCGCAGCTGTTCCAGCACTAGTCTCTCCAGGGTCTTCATTATGTGGGAGGTCAGTGTCACCGGTCTGTAGTCCTTGGAGCCACTGGGGCGTGGCGTCCTCGGCACAGGAACGAGGCAAGATGTCTTCCACAGAATGGGGACCCTTTGAAGACTCAGGCTCAGGTTGAAGACATGCTGAAGGACTCCACAAAGCTGGGGGGCACAGGCTTTTAGCACCCCGGGGCTAACGCCATCGGGGCCTGCAGCCTTGTTTGAGTGGAGCCTCATCAGCTGTCCTCTCACCTGGTCAGCAGTCAGGCACACAGCAGAAGTTACAGGTGGGGGAGGGGGGGAGTCGTCGGTCTGGAGAGGGCCGTTAGCCTGATGGGGAGGGGGGAGCAGAGTACTCAGAGGAGCTTGAGGGCCGGCAGCAGCTGAGTTAGAGGGGGGATGAGCAGGAGCCGGTGTGTCGAATCTGTTAAAGAACAGATTCAGTTCGTTGGCCCTGTCCAAGTTGCCTTCAACTCCTCTGCTGCCAGTCGGTCTGAAGCCAGTGATGCTCTTCATGCCGCTCCAGACCTCCCTCATATTGTTCTGCTGAAGTTTCCTCTCCAGCTTCCTCCTGTACTTCTCCTTGGCTTCCCTGATTTTCACCTTCAGGTCAGCCTGGATTGCCCTCACCTCCTCCCTATCACCATCCGTAAAGGCCCTCCTCTTGGCGTTCAGAATGTCCTTGATGTCCTTTGTTACCCACGGTTTGTTATTTGGATAACAATGGACCATCTTGGTTGGGACATTGCGGTCCACACAGAAGTTAATGTAGCCAGTGATGCACTCAGTGAGCCCGTCAATGTCCTCTCCACGAGGCTCACAGAGTGCATCCCAGTTTGTCACCTCAAAACATTCCTGCAGTGTCTCATAGGCCTCCCCTGACCATCTCCTCACTGTCCTTGTGGTCACAGGCTGCCTTTTAACCAGAGGCACATAGCTGGATTTGAGGTGAACCAGGTTGTGGTCTGACCTACCCAGAGGGGGGAGGGGGGAAGAGCTGTATGCATCCTTAACGTTAGCATACAGCAGGTCCAGTGTCCTCTCCTCTCTAGTAGGACAGCTCACATACTGGGTGAAATTAGTCAGTGTTGTTGAAACACTAACATGGTTGAAGTCACCCGAGATTAAAATGAGTGCACTCGGGTGTTGAGTCTGGAGATGTGCTATGGCGGTGTGAATGCCGTTGCACGCCGATGCCGGGTTAGCAGAGGGGGGGATGTAAACAGCCACAACAATGGCATGTGAAAATTCACGTGGCAGATAATATGGCCGGAGTCCCACAGCTAACAGTTCAATGTCCGGGCTACAGATACTCTGCTTGATGGTAACGTGACCAGGGTTACACCATCTGTTGTTAACTAGAACAGCAAGCCCGCCACCTTTCCGCTTACCGCTCCCGGTGTGATCCCTGTCGGCCCGAACTATAGCTAACATCACAACAGCAGCATATCTTGGCAAACTAGAAAGTAAGCTGAATGTCCGTGGGCAAGTCATTTAACGTTACCTGACACACAGATCATGGCTGGAATGGCTCAGTTTGAGCCACTTCATTTGTTTCCCATTTACAGAGCCTGGGCCATGTACAAACACCGGCGTTTTTTAATACAGCACACACACTGAACAGACAGCTAGCGGACAGTGAGGAGACATTCGCTGAATTTGACAAAAAGACGTGTATTAGAATTAGAATCACATACCCAACCTTTAAATACTCATTAGAGCACAAAATGTGTATTCATCCACAGCTAAAAACAGTCCCCAACAAATGCACTGCTTACTAGTTACGAGTAAAGTTTACTAGAAACTACAATGCCCAGCTGTTACAGAGCATTTAAAAAAATTGCTTTATATTGTTTTCTTCAGTAGGAGCCAGTTAACTTAGGGCTGAGAGCCACAGACAGGGTAGGGAAGTCAGAAAGATTTGAGAGACTAACATGTTGTTTTTTGTCTTTTCATGGGATTTGTTGACCATAAGAAAAAAAAATTAAAAAATGACAGACTAAAGTAAAAATGCAGTTTGTTTCTACTGTTTCACAATGGTTGCGTTTTAAAGTGTCTGTTTCTAACAACTTGATGTCTGCTCACAGTTACTCAGTGCTCTGATAAGATTATCTGGCAGCTGGGGTGACAGTACGTTAACAAAAGGCCTTCACACATACAGCTGCTTTTTCAGCTGGCTGCTCCCTTAAAAAAACACTTGTTTTCCTTCTGTTGAACTGTCAGAAAAAACACAAGCTGATAGAATTGCCAGGCCATTTCAGGCTTGTCCAGACATGAATGTGTCTGTCCTTACACTCACCAGGAGCCCCCAAACCCATGGATGTGATCAGATGTCCTTTGACCTCCATGTGATGTAATTCTGGGGACTTTACAACTCACGCTCCCAGCCGCGTCTCTACCTGATGAAAAAGAAACAGAGATTTAACTGCTGCTGAGGTGCATCAACAAAATATATTCAGGCTCAGATGTTTTCTTCTCTCTAACCTTGCAGTATCAGCCATGTGTTTTCTTGAGGTGTAGAGTCAATGGATTTCTAGCAAGTCAGCAGTAGATAAGCATGGGTGTCTCCTAGATCAGATTACACCAGGGACCATCAGGAGGAGCCACTGCACCTCTGTTCGGGTGTCTAAAGCAGAATCCTTGAAAAGGTTAAAAATATTACTAATACAGCTTAAAAAGTAAATAATAGTAGAACAATATTAACAGTATAAAATCTGCGTAAATCATCAGAGACTCTGCAAGGGGACCGTCCCTGTATGTAGAGAATCTATTGTCAGGATCGCAACAGCTTCACTAAAAGCACTATAAACCCAGATTTGACAATTTATAAATCCATATTAAAAATATGCATTTAGCCGGTTTTATGGAACATTTAAAAATGTATATCAAAAGTTCAATAAAAGTCTGATAACTTAACTTGCACCTTAAGGCATTCTGAAAATGAGTAATCCTCTAAAATTAGCTCTCAGATACAATTAGCAACCAATTAATATGAAAAGAGAAGGAAAAACGAGACAGGATAAGTAACATTAATAATGTATGGACAGAAACAGAGAGGGAGAAACCTAAACCCTGTGTGTTTTATGTCTCAACAGCTCAATAGCAACTGGTACAAAAGAGAGGGAGCCAGAGGAATAGAGCCAGGAGCAAAGTGATGGAATAAATAACAGAGGCGAGGAATAAACGCAATGTTCAGAGGAGTTTCCTCTTTGCTGCTGTCATAAATATCAAGGTTTACATGAAATTCACTTTGCATGGAATTACATTTACTATATTTTATAGCTTCTACATATCAGATCATCAGGGCTAGTTCTATTGTAAAGGAAACATTTTTAAAGGGTTGCCTAAAATTGAAAAAGACAACCTAAGACGAGAAATGCTGCCTTCGCTCGACTGTAGCAAGTGAGCAATGTTTCATGTGCACTTTTCCCCACATAACGGAGCTTCATTACATACAAAGCCTCTTCCCTAATACCCAATAGAGACTTTACATCCAAAAATAGCAATAGCGTTTTCTGCCAAAAGCCTCTCACTCAATGCTGCTATAAACAAGCATCTTGCCAGTCGAGTAAATCATAAATCGACTCCATTCAACCCACAAATCTAGATGAAAGGCCTCAAGGGCTGAATCAAAATTACCCGTCCAAAGTCTGCTTCTGCCAGCATCACATCTTTCAAAAGGAAACATTTATCTATCAGTTACTCTGAGCAGCTGTCTCAAAGCTCACACACAACTGACCATCTTTTTGCTTTTTTTGGGTCAATAAGACATAGTGGTCTGTTTTCCTCACTCAAACAACATAAAGAATGAGGCTCACTTTGTGTAAGGACATATTTGAAATACTTTTACTGAGTTTGTGTTGGCTCCTGTCCTGGAACTGAACCATTAACTGCTGTTTGCTGCTGTACGTGTGAAAACCCCCAGCATGCTCGACCTCCCACTGACAGACAAGTAGGAGCCGTTCACACGAACAAGTGGCAAAGTTACGGCCGCCGCTCAGACAAAAGGTGATCACATGAATCCTGTTACACAAATCCGAGTCTGTGATAATCAGATTTTAAGTTAATCGAATATACTGAGAAGGACTTTCACCTAGGAATGTAGAAGGCAGTATCATGTCTGTTCTCTGTTGAACAGCGAGGCTGAGCAGTAAACCCACTGAGAGAAGCAGTCAAGAGAAGACAGACAGAGACATTTGGTATTCATCTGGATGGTCGCTGGGCAGCTGAATACTGGAGCCAAAACGCTGCCATGCCTCTTAAGAATGGCTTTGTCCAGCAACCAAAACATTTGCTTGTAAACTTGATGCTATCCTTTTCACTCACTAAAATGTGCCCTTTATCTCTTTAGAAAACTAACAATCCTTTGACTTAAGTGCACTGGGTTAACTAATGTTTCATTTTTGCTCCTATAACTGATATAATACAGTCATTTAAAGTGTCACAATGTAACTTTTGAAGAAAAAAAGTACACAGTCTTCCTCTTACAAAATTAGCGATAAAAACACACCTTTGTTCTCTTCAACACACTCAGGGCTTTTGCTGCTACAGCCTTATTTGGTCTGGTATGACCAGTAGCTAATGTTAGCAAACGTTAGCAAGTAAATATTGCTGTGTAACTGACATTACTAAGTCAGTTTGCTGACATAATGACTCTACTCTGCATACTTCTCTACAGGGCAACACACACCTGTGGCGTCTAAACACAACGCGTTGGGGTACGCCACTGTCCTATTTCCCAGCCTCGACGCACATCGACTCTCCAGAAAAACAGCAATTCTGTCACATTCAAAACATCCTGACTACTGTACTTGACGAGTTCTTCTGTCTGTATGCGTCCCATGCGTGCTACTGGCATCAACTGACGTATGTGAAATAACGTGATGCTCCACAAAACTGCCAGTGTGTGTTGCACTTCACACTGTGTTTTAGCATTTACCATTATCCCTTAATTGCTTGTTGTTCAGCAAAGATTCCACACCAGCTTACACTTACGTAAGTCTTACTTTAGTGTAACCCACAGTGTATCCAGTTGATGAAAGCTTTTACATTTGCTACTTGTAACATTCCAGCAGGTCTTTCTGTGGAAAAGTTTCCAACAACAGCTGTTGCTATTTGTTTAGAATAAAGCTGAATGTAGTAGCATTAGTTAATAATTAAACTGAAACAGAAAAGGTTCCAACTATAGAAAGAGACATAAAGGAAATACAAAGGGGAAAAAACAAAATGCCAAAAAATGGCAACACAGTAGTGAGTGCTTAGCACCCAAATACCCCAAACACACACACACTCCAGGGTAACCTCAGGTATCGCTTTAAGACAAAGGCGAATCAATCAACTGCAACAGGTCGCACTTTAACCACTACTGAGTCTAACAAATAACACACCTGAGAGGATCAGTGGTCTCACTGGTTGAAGTCAAGCGCTAACTGCTTAAACATCTGGTGTACAGCTGTGTGCAGAGGTGTAGGTACAACAACACGAGACTGCATCACATTCCAGAGAGAGGCCTGCGGGAGAGATGATGGGACAATGAAGAATCAGATAAACAGAGTCACAGAGAGCGGTATCAAAGGAGGGACCAGAGGAGAAATGAGTATGAGAGATATGAATGCAGCATGATCATCAAACTCATGTTGACTTAACGTGTGTGGGGGCATGAGGGATGGGCTCTGCATGGTGGTATAGATAGCACTGTGGGAGCCATGTTGATTAAAACATGAGCTGTGCGATGAGAGTGAGCTGCCCCTGTGCAGCATGCATCACACGAATGCAAATCAGCGAGGAGTTTAATATACAAGTCTGGCGAGCAAAACGCTGAAGCCTGTAAGGTAGGTCCAATCCTACCATGTCCGCACACAACAAACTGCACCGCTCTCTCTTCAGCTTAGAAGTCATACATATTTGACCGCAACATTTATAGCAAAGCTAAATGACTACAGGCAACAGGTTTTACATTCAGTTTCCACATCCCTTGATAAACACGACGCCTCCCAGCTGCTGTCAGCTTTTATCTGGCCCAAGAGTCCCAGGAATGGGCTACTGTTGTCAACAGCATTTATATAACACATATATTCATGACTTACAGTACAACATGTCTTAATATATAACTGTAGATGCTTCTGCAACAACCTCATATCGGATGCAAGTGGCAACAAATGCACAATATGTTTGTTAGTCTCTTTCAACAGGCACTATAGAGCAGCTGAGATGTTACCTCCAGCTCTCTACAGACAGGTGAGGCAGGCAGCCCTCATGTTGACTGTTGGTGTTAACACAGCTGCTGCTGTTGTCAACTTACACATGGCAACCAGAGCAGGGTTACAACTGTACAGAGCCTGCCGGAGGAGCGCGGAGGTCCGGAAACGGCTTCCGAGGAGTCAAAACTAGACCAATAGTGTTGTAGACTGTGTAGCTTTGAAATATCCATATCAAATGTTGCAGGGTTGGCTCTCACAATGCCTTCAACGATGACAGCACTTCCGGTGTTTCTTCTTGATGCGTCCAACCTCTGAACCTCACTTTGAAACCCCAACCAAAGAACTGTGGAGGGATTATGGGAGGTCAGGTGACCCCACCCCTCCACCCCCCCACACTAATATGATCTCTTCTTGTGCTCTCTATATCCATGAAATACTGATTTATAACACGCTTATCGCACACAGCAGGGCAGCTTAGTTCGGACTGACCAATCACGTGGCTCACCATTTCTCCTCCCTGGCCTTGACGCTCACCTTTGCACATCTGACACATCTACAGCGGGTGAAACAAAGCAATCTTGGTGATTGCTATCCACCTGGATTCTGCTAAGCTGAGGTGGGGGGAGTAATAAAGAAAGGAATGTGGCTCTAACGTCCGAGGGGATTATTCCTATGCGTTCCCTTTGCTCTGTAACACCTGGTGGGATTTCTGTACAGTATGTGTTCCAAAGTCGTTTTTATGTTCCACTGTGGCTGTAATCCGCCTTGTTTGGTTTTGGAGGGCGTTCGGGGCTGCTTATGATGTGCAGCCACAGCCATACACTTACATTCATTACTACACATGCATAACAGCCTGATCTGATTCTTTGGTGCTTATGTGTTCTTTGTGACTGAAGGAATGTGGGTGAATCTTATCCGTGGCACTACTGCTCTGGTGTATTTTCAACACTTGATAAGGTCTGGGATTTGATTCCCTGAGCTCACACGCTACATACCAAGACATTTTGGACGAAGACAAAAGCATATTTTCATTTTAAATCCATGCAAATGCACAGGTAAAAGGGTTTGCTGAAAGGTCCTGGATCCAGATCAGGGAGTGAATGTGTGTGACTTTTCACACACCCGACTAAACCTACATGTTTGTCAGTCAACTACTACTGATCCAGATGCTCAAATCATGTCAGTCCATGTCTTGAGGGCATCATAAAAGGAGCAGTGTCACCTTGATGTAACAAAATGGCAAAAGAATACCATTATGTTTGCACCGATCTGGGTCAAGGTCCAATCCCATGGTGTTTGATTGAATTGTAACACTCAAAGTAGCATGAAAACCACAGGGAGTGCTTTCCAGAAAAGTAGAGTGCCATGCTACCAATTTAAAGATAACAGCAAACAGAGAGGGGAGAAAACAAACACCAACATGTGTCAAAATCCCCTTGAACAAGATGACACCGAGCAAGAATTGTGTCCTAGCTTCCCCTGCAGTAAAACAGCTAAACCAAACCTCTTTGCAAATGGCCTAATGATGCAAGAATACCAAGCCCCTGTAAACACAAGAAACCCCAAAAATAGGAACAATCAGCACTTTTGAAAATGCTAGGCAGCAAAGTGGAAAGTCCTCTTCTGAAAACAGAGAGGTGTTTCCCAGAAACACCAAAAGGTGGACTAGCAGTGAAACACCCTGAAGGCACTCACTGACCCACACAACACATTTGGATGAGTCTTTTTCAGATCCAGACAGACATCCTTGTTCAGGAATCTGTTAATAATAGGGCTTAACACTGCTGCATGAGAACAAGCAGTATTGCTAAATGAGAACAGTGAAATCAATATGGCCCAGCAGACAGCAGTAGCAGCGTGCTCCTGCCTATTTATGCTCCAAAACAATGCAGTATCAGGGAGAAGTTGTGTATTCCCAAGAAGCATGACACAGATTTTTACTCCTTTACAGCTGCTCGTTTGAATTCACGCAGATGCTGTTGCAATCCTGGCATTTTCTCCCTTTTAAGGAATGTGCCACACAAACAATATGTTGTTCGGTTTACAGCCGCTGGTGAAGGAGACATATTGGACTTCAGCTCATGGACTCCGTGCATTTAATTTACAGGCGTGTTGTTTATCTCAGCGTGGAGAGCACAAAGCATGTGTTCCCACATGAAGCCCGGCTTCCGAGGCTGCAGCCGTCCTGCATCTGCATAGTTGTCGCAGGCGGCAGCACTGGCTGATAACAAAATACACTGGACTAATTAATGGAAGCAATAACATATCGCGGCTGTGTCACAGACTGACACGATGACAAACCCGGTTTTTACGTTCAAATAATAAATAAAATAGCAAATAACGTTGCCTACTGTGGTCTCCCATGTAGGCTAAGCTATTTTTTTTAATAGATAATTTAGGTTGTCTTGACGGCTATTCATTAATACGCCCAGTTAGGATGAGGACATCTTGGAACAGAAACCCCTCTTACCAGAGAGCATGACCGATGCCTTCGGAGGTCTCCATGGCCCTCTGTAGCAAAACCAAGCCGAGAAAAAGCATTCCTGCGTAACACCACAGGACAAAAATCCTCCCCAGAAGAAAGCTTTAATTCATTAAACGCGCGGTAAGTCGTAATACACGAAAAAAAGCCCCTCGTTCATGGTGGCTTCGTATCGCAATTGTAATTCACCAGCAGCCTCGCGACCTCCGCTGTGTCGGAGCCCTGCGCATCTCAGCAGACTTGCTTTGAGAAAGAAGAAAGCTTTCCCTTCTGCGCCGGATGAAAACCCTCTATTTTACACAGCCAACTGACTCAACGCTGTCACAGCAATGGTGCCCCTCCCAGCTGTTACATGCCTTCAACGTGCGCCAGTTAATCCTGATACAAATATTATTATCCAGTTGTTGCATAGGCACGCGCACAATGACGCTGAACAGTAAAAACAAAACCAAAAAAAAAACACATTAGCTCGAATTGATGTGTGTTGTGTTCAAGCGCTCTACTCATCCTCGCTTTGCCAGTTATTCTGTGAGGACAATTTTAAAAAGAGTTATATTTTCTGTGTAGGTGCGGGACCTTCTTATCCAGGCAAAAAAGCTACAACCTCATTTGTTTATAAAGCTAGTACGGGCTAACACTGGCACATTTACAGAAATGTTGATTAATGTACGCTGTCCTTCTAAATAAAGAACATGAAATGAATATTTTTATTAAATATTAGTAATGAAGCAATCCTTAAGAATATTTTAAAATACTATTTAAAAACAACTTTTAAACAACAACTCTCTCTGTTATCCATAGCATACACAATATAATATAAAGCCTTGTTCAAATATTGTATGGTTCAAACCACAGAAAATACATCACAAAATTAAAGAAAACATGATAACAACGTTTAGCGCTTCATTCTTTAACACAATTAAACGCATTTTTAGGTTGAAATGGAGCCTTTCCATTTGTTTAGAAGAACACCGAGGCATAACAAATGTTCACATTACAAGCTACTGTAAATCAGCTAGACTGGTTTCTGAGGGCTTCACTTCAGACACACAGACCTTGGTGGACCAGAGATCGAAGTCTCTTAAGCAATATAAAATATAGGTTTGGCTTAATTTAAAGGCATTAGCTGCGGTTCCCACTGAAACAATGCATAATAATAAAACCAATAACCAACAAGTAAAGCACTCTGACAGCCACTGAAACATGATCTGGCTCGGTTCACTGTATCATACACCCCAACAAGTAGGGATTCAACAGTTAGATATACACATGGAGCAGCAGCTGTGGTCATATGTATGACTATCACTAGATATAAAACCTGAGTTGTGTTTCAGGTGTAGTGAGTCCATCAGATATATTTGATAAATGTTATAAAAATCTGTTCAGCAAGAAAAGTTTATTTGAACGCTGCCTTCAGAAAGACAAAGACAGGAAATATGGAAAACTTTTGCTTCAATTCTTTAAATATGTTTTCATTCAAAGACTAGATAACAATATATTTTTTAAGAATAATTAACTGATCCCAAACATTTCAAAAGCTGCACAATTACTCGAGGAAACCAAGAAACAAAAATAAATCTGATAAGAATCCATAAACTTTCACATTATTAAAGTCAAACATCCCAATGGAGAGGGGGACGGGAGAAAAATCGAAATATTATATAATTTAAGCAAAATTGATCTAAAGGTTTAAAATACAATATTAAATACCACAATCATACTAGTCAAGAACAGAAATGGAAGGACGTGGTTTAAAGAGGTTTAACACACTTCTATCAACCTAATAAATACAGAATGTCATCTGTAAGATGAGTTTTGGCTACACCAACAGTTTCATATGAGGATACCATTGTGGAAAATACATTCTACAAGCATATACTAACGGAAGTGTACGTACTCTGAGCTCAGTATTGATCAATGTCGAATCTGCCAATCAAAACCAAACCAAAATCAAAAAAAAAAAAAAAGTCTAGGGGAGATGGATTTGCTTAGCATTGTTGAAGATACGTGTAATGAATCTTTTACATGATTGTTAGTTGTAAAATGTTTTTAACAGCATGGCTTTACTGCATTGTAACTACAGTGCTTTTAAAAAGTATCCCACCCCTTTTTCATGTCATTTAAAAAAAAAAAAAAAAAACTGCATCAGAGTGGATGTAATCAGGCTTTTGACAGTGACAATCTGCAATAAATGTCGCAGAGAATTAACGTCTGGACTCCAGCACAATAACATTGCTGTTTTTAAACCCGTCTGACCATAGAACCCTCATTAACTTGGATTCCGTCTTCCGGCAATCACTTCCTCAGATGTCTTGAGTTGTTTGTTGTTGTTTTTTTTTTTTTTTAAATAGTGGTTTTCTCTTTGCCTCTCTGACATAAAGCTGCAGCTGTTCAAGCAACAGTTGTTTTACGAACACTGTCTCCCAACTCAGCCACAGAGCCATGTAGGTCATCATGACTGAGCTTTAGGCTCCATGGGATATTCAGTGTCGCGAAAATGTTTTAGTATCCTTCTCAATTGGCGCTTTTCAGTAACTGAAAATATGTTAGACTTGTTAAATTAGATCCAGATTATCTCTATTCAACACATTGTGGGACTCACAAATTGTTCCCCTCTCATGATATATGTGTGTCATAGTAAAGGGGATGAAGTACTCACTCACTGAGTTTTATATTTGTACCTTTTTTGGTCAATTTGTAGAAATTTATTTCCCACCTTTTTTCTGTTTTTTTTTTTTTTTACATCCACTGAGATTTAATTCAAAAAGCAAACATCCACAGGGAGGTGAATAAATTTTTTATACACTGTAATCTGTCTAATCAAAGTCTAGTATACAAAACATATTTCACAGTCTCCTTTTTCAATTCCTTTAACTGCACATACTGGTATACACAATAACTTAGACGTTCGAACATTAAGTTAGTGCCAGTATTGCACAGAAAAAAATATCTCAATCTTTGATGACTCAACAAAGTTGTTGCTAAATAAACTGGGTGGAAAAAAAAAAAAAAAAAAAAAAAAACAAAATGCTATAAGTCAATCAAACTCTAAGAAAGCCACTGCAGTAGTGATCATAATATAATTTACTATAAAATGGAAGAGGTGGACAAGGTGGAAACAACTTATTTAGTCCCAAAAACTTCAGTCTGCTGGTTTACAGATAGCATGACAACATTGTTGACATGGTGTCCAATGTTGCTGGTGAAAAGATATATATATATTTTCTTTTTAAAAGACAGTTTCAGTTTTGGGCTGAGCGAGACAACATTTGGGGTTAAATGACCACTCAAAAGTGTAATAATGGTGAGAGGGTGAGGGTTGTAGATTCCTCAAGTAAGAGTGTGAATCAACCAACAGCACACTAACCACACAGTGGGCTAATGGATTTCAGCTATATCCATCCCACTGCCCAAAACCTGACATAACAGTCATGAAGAAAAGCCCTACACCAACATAACAACATAACAGAAGACATCTGAGAAGAAACACGCCTGGGTTATAATGTCACAGCACCTGGAATGCCTTTGGTGATTCTTCAAATAATAAAATCATACTATTACAGTCCAGAGGTAAATCTGTAAAATGTCATATGTATTCTCACCAAAAGAAAAACGGAAACAAAAAGAAGAAAATGGCAGAAAGTTGCACCGGAGAACCGGTGGTCTCCGCTGTGGCCACAGATCTTCTTCCGTCTCTGCTGAAGTTAAAGTCCTTGCAGCGCTCTGCAGTTAGTACAGACGCTCACTTTCTTCTTAACCAAGAAATCACATGTTGATGCCCGCTCCAGTATGAGTGGGTCTTTAATAACTGATGGATCTTTGGGGGGCAGTCCCTGGCACACAACGTACTTCTCCAGGCCCAAAAGCAGACCGACTACTTCAGTCACTGAGGTTAAGCGTGCTGGGTACTTGTCGTACAGCGGGTGGGTGGGGAGCAGCGGCTGCTTTTGGACAATGACCTGATAGCAGAAGCCTGGGTCGATCAGCACCATGGTGTCAGTCATGCTGGACTGTTTAGAACACTGGATGAGCTGCAGCTGCGGGCCCTCCACCATTATGGCATACCATAGGATTGGCAGTACAGAGGAGCGCAAAGACTGTAGCAGTTTCATTAGCTGGTTTTCTATATCCGCACCACTCCCAGCTGGGTTATCAGCCAAACTGAAGATCTGTGTGATCTGCAGAGAGCAACAGAATGAAAACAAATACACAAAAAGGGGTTGCATTATATGTGGCTATTCAGACAAATAATATGAAAGGTCTCAGCAGGACACTTACCATGGGCAACTCCTCCTCTTCATCATCTTCTTCCTCTTCTTCTTCTTCCTCATCATCATCAACATGCCTCTGACCATGTCTGCCTGCGTGGGATTTCTCTGCACCCCATCTGCTTAGCTGGTCCTGGATTGATAAAGGTGAACTCATGAGCTCAACTATTAACTGCCGACAGTGAAAACTCAACCTGTAGTTCATGTACAATTAAAAATATCAAATCATATCGAACCTAAGCTGAAGTGAAATTGAATTCCAGCCGCATCAAATTGTATCAAATCAGCATTAAACTGCAGCGTGTGGCATTGTTACATATGTATCTATTGTTTAGCTTAGATCATGGACCATGTACCAAATCATGGGATAGATATACACCCCTAAAATCTACCCAGTGTAACTAAATTTTACAGTGGGAAGTATCTACACCTCCACTGAGTATAAACTGTCTTTGGTGTGGTGGCGGTTCCCTGCTTGAGCTAGCAGTACAAGCTTACACTTAGCTGCCATTTTATTACTGTAAGTACACCGAGCTAAAAGCTTCCTGCAATATATCCTTCCTTCATGAAGGTTAGAATGTTCAGTTTTTGTTGAAACTGTTTTAGAGAGGTGCTGATTCAACTGTACGATGATTTAGGAGGATGTAGTTTGTGGTGCTGTGGAACTGTATATTGCATTATACAGAGAGTTTGTAGTTTGTAATATTTTGTCTACCTATTAATATAAATGGCGTGGACAAAATATTTAAGACACCTCTAAGTATAACACAATTCAATAGCACCAGAGACCATAAAGTTGAATCAACATTTCTTTAAAACTGTTTAAATTAAAACTTGACATTATAGCCTTCATGAAAGTACAATTTATTGCAGGGCTGTTGTACTAGACTGCATTAGCAATGTGACGAGCTGACGTTTGCTATCTTGTATCAACAATAAGCTACATCGTAGGTTGCTAAAGCTTGACATCTCAGCAGCCATAGAGGTAACAGAAGAGTAACCGACATTGATCTGCAACACTTGCGAGCCCTCGCTCATAAACTACCGTCATGTTGTACATAGAGAATGGAAAATCTTACTGACTGCACCTTTCATGCTGACTTGGACATGGAGTTGAAGCGGTGCAGCGATTCAAGTGATAAACATGGAACAGCAGTCAAAATGGAAAGAAAATGAAGAGCAGAGAAGATCACGATGATTTATAGGAGTTTTCTGGCCACTGAGCAGCAAGCATGCTAATCAGCATGAAGTGGGTTTGGTATTGGGCGAGGTTGGATCGTTAGTGATTTTAAATTGAGAAAAAAAAAATCCTCTGGCCTAACTAAGTGTCTTTATATTTCTGCCTCATCAGCATTCATGACACTGTAAGTGAGACAAATACTAAAAGCAGAATTTGTGCACAGTCAGTATTTGCAATGGAACCAGGATTATGAGGCTTCGTTCACAGCGTTTGCCTGCACACTATACTAAACAACATAAACAGTGCAGTTTTGCATTTACGAGAAGCAGCAGGGCATGTGGCAAGCACCACTTAACTCAGATATTACAAATTCTAGCTGTATAGCCAAACATTGTTCACACCTGCAGAACTCTTTAAACTCCAGTGGTTATGCCAAAGATAGATACCAAATATGTCAGGCTAGATTTTGGGGAAATATGTGTATAAAGTTAAGCAAAATACATCCACATTTCTACTTGATGGAATGATGCAGCCATAAAAAAACATGCAGTCTTGGGCTTAGATATATATATATATATATATATATATATATATACACCTCAGTGTAAACATATAGCGGCACCGAAAACTGCTAACAAACTGCATCACTGATGCACTGATGATGGGTCACGAAGCATCAGATATTGACCACAAGAACAAACTGAAGGAAAGCCAAGAAGAGAGGGGTGACGAGGAGAGAGAGCAAACAGCTTGGCAGTGATATGCAGCCTTTATGAGGAGATCAAATTAACTTTTAGGGGTGACCTGGTGCCAAGTGGTTAAGACGCGTACCATATAATTGCAACAGCCCCAGTTGGATCCCGTCCGCCTTCGTTGCATGTCATACCCCTCTCTCTTTCTCTCTTAATGTTTCCTGTCTCTATCTACACTGTCAAGCTGTGCAATAAAAAGGCAAAAATGCACCCAAAAATTCACGTATGTACTGTCACATGGACAAAACTCGCAAGAGAGCAGAGGACAGGGGGAGAAGGAGCACTCCAACTTGAGACAAGACAACAGAAATCGACACAAGCACACCTGTTGCAAAAAGATGAATCAACCCCGAATGGAACACAGAGTTATAGAATGCATTGCCATGGATTGGTGAAAAACCTGGTCGAAATAGAGTTGGAACCAGGCGTGGAATCATCACACTGAGCCACAGACCAAAGAACAGCATGACAACAGATACATAAGGAAATGGACAACGTGCCAGAAGCGATTGTGAAGTGTAAACAGAAGGCCATGATGACTCATGATGAGTCAGGTTTAGTGCTATTAAGCACTGGGCAGCAAGAATTTGTACACCATCAGCCAGAAAAGTGCAACTATCTACTAAAGAACGGTGGGACATCTCAAGCAAACGGCTCCTGAACTTAAAATATAGACCAATCACAAAATCCATTTTTGGCCTGATGGAGAAAAAAAAAACAACAACTTACTAGTTCAGAGTTGTTGTGGTTGCTGATGTGAGGGACTCTGTCATGCAGTCCATTTCGCTGTCCGAAATCCAAATGATTCAACTGCTCAAAGACAAAACCAAGTTGACATTCTGTTTGGTGAGATAAGGTGACAAAAACATGCAGATAATGAGCTATTTTCAAACCTGCATAGATGATTGGTGGTTTCTCACATTCAGTTCGTAGTGGTGTTTGCTACCGCTGGCAGGCTCAGGGCTCCAATTCATCTACAACAGTGAGACATAAGCAAAGGAAGAAGAAATGACAAATTCTTCCTTAACTTTCTAATGAAAATGTGTGGAGGTTTTATCTCCAGGAGAATGCAACTATCTTCAAAAACAACCACTACAAGCAAAAAGAAACAATAAAAAGATTTGCACACCAAAGGCATTGGGAACTCACTGCTTGGAAGTTACTGTCATCATCTTCATTGTCAGTGAAGTCCAAGCCAGACTGCGATCCTTTGTTTTTCTTTAAATTTGACTTTCGACTGTATGTGTAGTGTGGTCTAGGTCTGCCCGGCAGCATCGAGCCATCTGGCCCATAGTCACCTTGTCCCATCTGGAAAGGCAGCAAGTGTCTCTGACAAATGTAAGCAGAGAAATATTTCAAACCAACACTCGTCAAGTCAAGTCAATTTTATTTATATACGGTAACCCAATATCACAAATCACAATTTGCCTTAAGGGGCTTTACACTACTACATCATTACTGCAAGAAACAACTAATTAATTAAAAATTGGTAGGGCCTTACCATTGCCTGTCTCTGACACTGACGTAGTCGACACTTCTGCCTCTTCTTGTTGCTGCCTCCAAACTTGGGTTTGTCTATACAGAAATCACATGTGCCGCAGTCTTTCCTGCAGAGACAGGCTTTACATTCTCCACAGGATCGCCGCTTCCGCTTCTTATGCCACTGAAAACAAGAATAATAAGAGAACTTAGCACAGATATAAAAGGCGTTATGAAACAATCAAGTGAACATGAGCGATAATTGCATAATTCTGTCAACTGTATAGGAAGTGGAAGGGGCATTATAGTGAAATGTTGTCTGCTTAATTAAATTCAAAACCTTCCAAAATTAGTCTTCTAAACTTTGAACAAATTAAGTCAAGTACACCATACAGAGGAAAGACCACACACAAGCATAGGGAAACTGAGAAACCCAAATAATCTCCTTGAGTTAACATGACAGTCGTAACGTAATGTGCAACTTTGTTTCGATGAGACAGTGAGTGCGTTTCCATCCACCTGTTTTATGAGCATTTTCCATTTGCTCCACTGAAGAGACGAAAACATCAGATCTGCGTCGGGCGATGAGGAGAATGTAACCTTCCTCACATTAAACACATGAAACAAACATAAATGCCATATTTCCATCACATTGTTTTCCATCATTTGAGGTTGGACTGGCGCTCTTTTAATCAGAGTAGTGGATGGAAACACGCATTCATTTGCATTTTCTATTGCCGATTCTCTGGAAATTCGGTTCAAATGTGCGCTACATTTGGATGGAAACTTGGTTTAGTGAGAGTACTAATAATATCCCTTCCAAAAACTTATTCATTTTTTAACCCCGTCAAAAACCAAAGACCCGGCCTTCAGTTTGCCACTGCTGTGAATGGTCAATATGGGTTATTGGTCCAACTGAAACTGTATAATCAGCCACATTCTGACAAAACTTTGACCATACAGAGCATACAAACGGACAGAAAAAAAGTACTTTTCTATGAATGTTTTGATAGTTGTTTTCCCACCATGAGAAGTAGTTACTACTGGAGTACACAGTAAATGACACGAAGTCGACCACAGCTATGGTTCTCTACGAAGGAGAAATCTGCCAACTTTCACTAGACACTATTCAGGCCTAAAAGGGTTGAGGCACTGTTACAACATACATATTGGTTGATTCTGAATCACTTTAAGCAATCACGTCTTCAAAAAACTCACATCGTCATCGTCGTCGGTTGACATGTCATCCTCATCGTCAACGTCCACGTTGACTGAGAAGTTCTCTGTGTCACTGCTTTTGAGACTCAGGTGCTGTGTGAATAAAACATTATCAGTGAGAGTAGGAGAAAGGTATAGCAATAATATTGAGTATTAATAAATACAGATATAATTTGGACTACAAAAAGTTACCTGTGAGTCCGTAACTTCACTCTGTAAAAAAAAAATCGTTGTTAGAACGTCGATGAATTCAATGAATCATTCAGTGTCAAAGCCACAATGCATGATTACACTGTTGACATTGCAATTACATCCCATGCGATACAGTGTACACAGTCTGTATCCAAATGTGGAGAATTTGGAATAAGCGAAACAAGTCTGTAAACCAGCCTGCAGAAAAATTGAATATTCTTGGCCAATAGTCGTATTTGAAAGATTCTTCCTTCTATAAACACAGCCAACAATCAATATTGACTTAACAACCAAGCAGAGGAAGCCTTGCTTGAAAAGCTTGAAATTTGCCAAAGAAAACATGCGGTATAACAGGCGGTTTACATGTTCAACAAGAAGCCATGACAATCTACATGACAGCTTGTGAGCAGCAAGCACAGAAAATATGTACATTTTTAGTGGATTATACAAGCTTTTATTACCTGGAAACTCATGCTGTCATCAAATGTTTCAGGAATGTCATTGTAAGGCATCTGCTGCAAGAAGCCTCCACTTCCAGGGGCCTGGTGGAACACACAGAAAAAAAGGCATGAATGCAAGAGTAACAAACAATAAGCATCAAAATAGACAATAACTATACCCGGCAGCTTACCTTGCGAATAGGACATATACATTTGCGTTTCCGGCATATGCGTTTCCGGGACTCTGGGCTCTGCAGTCCATGTTTGCAGTTGGCGCACTGCCCGCAATTCACTGTGTTGTGGCATCCCACACACTGTCCACAAGGAATCCACTACAGGTGACATGAACAAGAATAGAAAAGCACGTTTGTTTGTTAATTCATTTATATCCATGTCTCATTTGTATTTTTTCCCCCCACACAAATTTTAACGTTTTCATCTGGATCCTGATTCCGGAAACTCATACAGGAAATTTGTCTTTTTAGTGTTGAAGAATATGAATTATCTTTTTGTTATGTACCTCCATGCCAGATGAAAAAAACAAAAAAAAAAAAAAAACACTTCACACTGCCAAAAGTGATGAAATGTTCAGCCAGTTTCAACAATGCAACTTTCAAAACATTCACATAATGTGGGCATTCTGAATCCATAGTTTAAAAACTGTGTTATTAAGTTCCCAATGTACGATATGCTAAAGTTTTGTCTAGTCAAAGTGGCTAAATGTAGCTGTTCATTCACACAGCTTGCTGACAGAATGCTTTACCTTTCTGAAACGAATCATCGGATGCTCTTTTGTCTTTGAGGCTGCTGGAATTCAAAAGAAATAAACATTGTAGGATGAGTAAAATTGTTAAAAGGTTATTTTCATGATTTTTTCCCCCCTTCCTATTTCTAACGCTGTTTTTGCCTCAGAATCATGACATTGCACACCTATAAACTGACATACCCCAACAGGTGGGACAGCAGGGCCTCTTCCTTTGCTTGTCATACCATGTGCCTGTGAAGGAAATACCACATTTGGCACAGACCCTGCAGAGAAACACGATAATCGCTCAGTCCATCTGCATATATCAACGACTCACCACAAACAAACCCTTTTGACTGAATGGAAATGCTCAAGTGTCTTGTTAATTACATCAGCAGTTTTAATTATAAGGTTAAACGATTGAAATATGAACTGAAGTAATAACGGACTCACAGAGTGTTGTCCTCTGACCCAATTTCACCATTTATGGAGGGGAGCGGGAGCGGTCTGGATGACGAGGGATGGGGAAGTCTGATTTTATCTTCCCCTTGCAGATCCTCTTTGCGAGAGCCTTGGTTTGGAGTTCCCATCATACTGTGCGAGGAGACACTTGGCTGGTTGGAGTAGTGGTTTTTGGGCCCAAAACTGGGGGTGAGCCTGTGGTGGGAGTCTGGCGTGTCGGCCCTCTCTCCTCTGTCCATCAAGCTAGACTCTGAGGAAGAGCGCTCCCGGATCTTTCTCTAATCGATAACAAAGTTAACTGTAAGACTTACAAATCTTAAATGGTTTAAGTTTTAAGTGATAAAAGAGGCAAATACCTTCACTCTGTTGCGAACTCTTATGGGTGGTGCTTCGCCATCGTAGAACTTTCCTGTCTTGTATTCAAAGGCTGACAAGTCAAGAAACCCCTCCAGCACTGAAACCAGTTCTACTCGGCTTCTCACTCGATCACCCCGTGGACTGCAAAGGAAAATAACAATTACAGCTCCAAAGAGCTGGCTGACAACCACTAAAAACTACAACATCCTGTTGTCATCCAGTCACATGCTTCAGCTCCTTAAGTCCTAATGGCAATTAGAAGATAACAGATTTATTTAACCATTTCTTAAAAATGATAAACAATTACAACTAACAATTATTTTTACTATTAATTTATCTGCTGATTTTTTTTTGATTAAACTGATTAGTAAAAAAAAAAAAAAGAAACACCCATCACAAGTTCCCAGAACCCAAGGTGACACTGTGAAATTGATTGTTGTGTCTAACCAGTTCAAAAACCCAAAGACATTCAGATTACAATCATGTAAAAGTGAAAAGAGCAGCAAATTCTCACAACTGAGAAGCTTAAACCAGCAAATATTTTGAATTATTGAAAAGCCAACATATTACTTGCCTAACCTATGTGTGTTATTTTTAAAATCACAGAAGACACGAAGCACTGATGATCAGAAAGTAAGCATATTCAAGCACACGAACATAAGAGAAGAAACAAGTCAACCTGTCCTGCAGATGCTAGAAGGCTTATATAAGCGGGGTTGTTTTTGTGAGAGAGAAGATGAGAGCATCGGTACCAGGAGTCGCCCTGGTACCAGAAAGTAGGGGAAATTTTCGGCAGACAGGTGTTCCGCTTAGCAACAGGGTAATGCCACACAATCCATCTTACCAATTACAAAGTTCCGCGTCTGATTGATTGAATTATTGACCAACCAGAAACATCCCATCCCATCAGGTGGAGCTTAGTAGGAGAGGTATAAAAATTGATGCCGGGAGAAATGTTGTCGTTCTGCATTCTGAATCCAGACCCTTCGTATTTCAGATTTGTATTGTACTTTCTGCAATCCGAAGAATGAAGCATCTTATACCTCAGAAGTAAAAGTCTCATTCTTCTGTATCTGTTTGGTTCCTACGAACCTGACAGTGGTTATATATTTAAAGTTATTGAAGGCTGAACAAGAAGAAAATCAACCACGACACTATCTAGTATTTACCTCAAGTAATATACATCCTTCTGTCCCATGCTACAACCTGAGCGCCGAACAACTTCTTTGCGTTTCCACCCCTCTCCAAGTATTGGCCACTCAACCCATCCTTCATCAGGATGTGATCGCTTACGGCGGGGAATCTGAAGCCTGGATTTAGCAGAGGAAATGGGAATTATTCATGTTAGAAATCTTTATACCACATGGGAAAAACAAACTGCACGGGAAGCCATCCAAGAAAATGTTAATATGCTAAGCTATGTGGTGTTATATACTTATTTTCTTTCAATAGATTGAAGCAAAGTTACCTACAGGTTTAAGTCGAGCTGATTCATTCAACAGCAGTTGAAACAAATAGAAAGACATTCAAAATGTATCGGCAGTTCCTCTGAATATCACTATTAAACCTTTAGGACAGATTTATTTACATATAATTATACTCTATTTCCTACCAAGCAGCTATAAACTGTAACCCCCTTGCTAGTGTACTTCATCTTGTTAACCATTTCCTTTAATTGAATACACTCCTTGTTGAATTCAGTCTTCCAATCAGTCTTAGCACGTATGCATCACCACTGCCAGCTCCATGGTGATAAAGATAATGATGTGGCCCTTGTGCTTGCACATGGCAATAATAATCTAAATCTAATCCAAAGATAATCCTGCTCATTATCAGACTACGGTACAAGATATAAGGGCTCTGCAGACAACCAATGTCCATACCATGTTAGAGAGAAGATCTTATGTGACAGCTTATTGCACTATTATGACACGACCACAGACTGGAGTAAAACAAAATTATTCAACCTACTGATAAATCTTTTTCAAGGTCTTCTCGCTGCCCACCATGCTCTCACTCCTTTCACTTTCTCCTGCCAGGCTTTCTTCCTCTGGATCATTCCTATCAACACTATCGGCATCATCGTCATCCTCAAGCGGCTCAAACCAGTCAACAGGAGGCTCGCCACCAGTGGCCTTAGCCTCCTCCTGTTCCTCTCCTGGAGTTTCCTTTGCTGGATCTGAGCTGGGGTTTTCATTTGTATGGAGTCTGTCTGAGGGTGCCAAAGGCTCCTGTGCTGGTGCTGCCACAGAGGTTTTTTCTTCTTTGCTGCTCTCTGTGGTTTGTCCCGCATCTTCTTCCACAGGCTTTCTGCCAGGGACCACGTTCTCAAGTGGTTCCTCGTTCATTGATGCACCAGTTTAGGCTACAAACGGTCCAAAGTGTTTCCCTGGAGACAAATAAGATATCCTCTACAGTCGATCGTGCATCCCATTTACAGTGCTGTATTTTCGCTTTGTCCGTGGATGTAGCCCATTGACCTTGGTTTTGGGAAGGTAGAGGAACCGTCAGGATGGTTGTCAGCTGCTTAGTTTTTCATGACAGAACCTGGGAAAAGAGGATGTTGTTTAGAAACAGAGATTAAACACGCCGTATGTCCAGTAACGTTACAGTATGCCTAGCTCGATGGTTATGTTACTGTAAGGTAATGTTAGCATATAAGAACGAGCTGCTCATACATCTGTTTTATACTCGATGGCAATGACTTAACGAGCAGACATTCACGTATGGTTAGCACAGCATTTAAAAGTATTTACAACCAACTAAAAACACGGGATGTAGCGTTATGTCCCAATGTTGTAAACGCTAACGTTAGCTGACAAGCTTCTATTAGTATATATCTACCACGTATCCATGGTTAGTTAGCTAGCAGTGGGATGTAACTTAGCGTTAGCAAATGTTAAACACAACGTTAGAGACACTAGCTAACCTCAACAGCTTAAGTGCTGTTACTGCTGAAAGTGCTCTATTTCTCTGATGTTAGTCACGATTATTTCTTAATACGTAACTTTGTTTAGCGACGTACCACATAATACCAGTACAGCGATGCCAATGCCACTTACGTTAGGTTAGCTGGAGTATAACGTTAAACACTGAAACTGCAAATGGGAGTAACGTTAGCCACCGTTAGCTACAGCATTCCTCCGTGGTTCCTATGCCAAACTGAATTGAGAGCTGTGTATCGCTACCATTTTACAAATAACTGCGGTTAGGTAGGCCAAC
Organism: Siniperca chuatsi; assembly: GCF_020085105.1. Taxonomy (NCBI): domain Eukaryota; kingdom Metazoa; phylum Chordata; class Actinopteri; order Centrarchiformes; family Sinipercidae; genus Siniperca; species Siniperca chuatsi. Next base: position 26,696,928 of record NC_058043.1, on the reverse strand, counting down.
CAAACACGCACCCTTGGAGTAATGTTGCCCATATGCTTAGCACTCTAATCACAACAAACACCACTTCGCTTTACCAGGTAGCGCTAACGTAGCTAGCTACCATGCACCACGCAATAACGGAAACGATAGTAGGAACAAAGAAGGCTAGACACCAAAGAATCAAATCCGTTTGGTTCACGGATGTAAGCTCTGACCCCGCCTATAGAATACAGCGCTGAACAAACAACGTATAGGTCTACTTTGCATTAACAAATACAATTACTCAATTGTTTTTCAATTTAAGGGGCTTTATAATTATAATGTGATGGTAAATTCAATTATCCACCATAATGTATTATAAAAACTCAGTTTCAATGTCCCTGTGGCCCGTAAATTGGAACTGTATTACAATAATCATTTTGAGATGTAACTACTTTCTAACATATTTATTTACTAATGCTATAGATACTTACTACAATAACAGCCAGGCCTTTTTAGCTATGTTTTAGCTATATCAGCTAGCAATACAGTATTTCCATTATACAGTCACTCAATGAGAAAGTATTGAATTTGATTCGTTGTTTACTGATTTCAAACAGTAGTTCACTGATTTCAAACAGTAGTTCAAACATTACTCATTTCCTGCAAACATTCTGTTAGAAGAGAAAAGTAAAATGAGAAATAGCGGATTGCGCACAAAAGTAAGACCTGACCAATCAACAGATGGCAGGGAGTGACTTCTCTCATCCTGCCTGCATCATCTTTAATAATGTGCTTCCTCTTTGTCATTTAACTGTGCTGCCTTCACGGGTTATTAGAAAGAACTGCGAAGCGCACTAGACCGTTGGGAGCGTTGTTGTGTTTGTCTGTAATCCCAGTGGACAATCCTGAGGTTGTCAATGCGTGACTTTACAGGACGCACAGCTTAGAAACCATTATCTGCAATTAAAATGTATTTGTAAAATCATATAGTTTATGCAAACAATATTGTATGCCTCCATTTTCAGGCCAAATCACATGCACTAATTGGTCGGAGAAGCTTGTATTTATGAGGAGCACTTGAAGGCAACAGTGCTTGTTAAAATGAAAACCAGTTAACTTTTTACGAAACAAATAAGTTGTCTTACATTAATAGTTTTATTTGCTGTTGGAAAAAAAACTTGTGCAACACAGACAAACTGACCTTTGTATAAAGTTGTGTAAATGAAAGCATTTACTGCTATTCAGGCAATTAAAAAATAAGTTGTAACATATATAAACATAAAATCTTGAGGAGTGCACTTGTGTTGCTTTTTTTGCTTTTGTACAATGTAAACTTTTTAGGTGGGAGGGTCAAAGCTAGAGTCAAGTGTAATATTAACAACATATCAGTATTCTTATGAAAGAGAGAAAAGTCTACCTTGCAATATCCTTGTTACTTCACTGTTCTTGATGCGTTCTTTCTCAGCCTACATCCACTCATAAACTCATGCAACCATTTTTTTTCTCCTTTGAAGATGGCAACGATTGTCAGTTTAAAGCACACAAGTACATATTCTTGGTTTAGTTGCATTTCAAGCCAAGTTGTAATAATCATAATAATGTACATCATGTGTAGAAAGGCCAATAGAAATGATGGAACAAATCTCACACACACACACACACACACACAAGCAATTTTATGGTGTTTATTCAGGGCGATCATACCAAAAACAGCAGTTTTCAATCAGTAGTAGTTCATCTACCACAGTCAGGAAAAATATATATCCATTTACCTCTTAAAAAGGTAATTATCATACAAACATTTTAAAATAATTATCTAGTTAGAAAATCAGTTTTCATCCAAATGGTAGTTATTGTTCTACAAGTTTAAATCAGTAACACTCAAATCTCACGTTATGTACAGTGTCCCACAGACGGATGCAGACTGGGTCGACTACCTATCCTTGTTGCTACGGAGATCGGTCGTCAACGGGTCGTGCTGAATAGTTTGGTGCAACATCAGCGCGAGAAGACCAGCTCTGTTGGTCATAGCAGTCCTGACGTTACGCTCCTGTTCAAAGAGCTCGTCCAACTTGTACCACTGTGGGTGAAGAAAACAAAAAACAAAAAACAAAACAGGTTACTGCTAAAGAATGGGTCTAATCAATGTTTTAAGTTATTCAACTTCAGAAAGTCATAATTATCACTTCACTCAATGTGGGCTGAGGCCCAAGAGGCATTTGCTTTGAACAGATGTAATTTCAAGAAGGAGATAAACAGAAACTCTTCGTATATGTGATTGGACAGATGCAAATTTCATAAAATGTAGGACTCTGTTTGATGTTTCCAATTGAAAACCTACAGCACGTCCAATAAATGTCACAAGTTCGGTCCCGAAGTTTGACTTACCACCCTGACTCGCTCCAAGTCCACCTCTGCTCTCCTAAGCTTTTCCCAGTTGTAATGTTTGTTGCACTTCCTTTTGGAGACCCTGCAGTAATCTCCAGTCAGCTCAAACACATTCTTCACCAGAGGACATCCACACACCTCATCCACTGGGACCTACTCACCAAACAAAAGGAAACAAATAAGAAATCTCCACACAAACACTACTTAATGTTGAACAGGTTGTTCCTATCATGGGAAGTTTTACACTGAGGGGTTTCCACTGACCTTAGGGTCTCTGGAATGTTCTGGACACAAAACCTGAAGCCTTTTACAATATGTTTTGCTTTGGGGATTGTACACATCGCAGAAGAGTCTGGTTGCTCTGTGGGGAAAAAAAGGAAGTGTTAGTGAAGCATTTGAACTAGGAAAAAATGCTATACACTTTGAGAGCATTTCTTTTTCTTACCCTTCTATTCTTGTAGGGTACATCGAACCAAAGGAGGTCTGACTCTCATACTGTCAAGATAATCATTAGGGAAAGAAATGTTACCCATATGCTTTTGTTTGTTTATATCTGATGCTTAGAAGCAGAAACGGGAATGTAAAAAATAATTACCTTTGCGTAACATCTCTCCATATGTCTCAGTGCCACTTTTGGATTGATGGGATGACTACAAGACACACAGAAAATCTGCAGGTCTGTGTCCTCGCTATCACCTTCATTCACCTGCAAACACAACCAAAGCATTTTATCACAAAGCGTTACCTCTGTTCTGTTCTTCTTCAGTAGCTTCACATAAACAAAGAATGCCTGAGATTGCAATTTCAAAGCTGGCCCTGACTTTGACGAGACCCACAGGGAACTATCATGACAAAGTAGTTACAACTGAACAAACATGCAGGCTGCTCCAGCTCACCTCCTCGTCCTGCTGAACCGCCTGCTGCTTGGCCTTAGCGATGATGCCTTCCAGTTCGTGGAAGCGTCGCTCCATCTCTGTGAGGCGCAGCCGGGCGTTCTGCTGTTCCCGACGGATGCGCTCCAGGTGCTTCTTACCGTGCTCCTCAGCGATGCAGGGACTCTGCTGCCACTGCTGGATACGCTGAGGGAGGATCTCATAGATCCGGCTGTGGATCAAAATGCACACAGATTAATGCATTTAAAGGCTATATAAAAAAATAAAATAAAATAAAATAAAATAAACTCAACATGATTGGAATTTCCCTTTGATCGTAACTTAGTTAGCAGAAAGGAAAAGCCTCAGAGACACTATCCATGGGACACTACACCAAGGAGAATGATGAGAAAGACAAAGAAAAAATAGCAATACTTAGTGACAAATCTAATCAAATTGTGAGTTTAAAAACCAGGTTCATAAGTTCCCAACCAAAGCTAATAATGTAATGTCATACTAATAAATCAGACAATACATAAGTAATCAAAAAACTGCACCATTTTACCAGCATTTAATTCTTCTAGCACTAGGGGGAGCAACAGTACTATCATTTGACTACAAGCAGGGGCTATAAGAAGCAGTTTCTGACCATGCCCTTTATACTAAACAGAGGTGATAAACAAGGTTCCAATTATTAAAAAAATTAAGTTTTGAAAAAACTCAAATGAAAATAAATTAAGCTTCTATTTAAATTCACTTGAGATGCTGGCTTTGTTTGTTCTGAGCAGGCGTCCGGAATACAGAATCTATCCTAACAGAAGTACACTAATGCATGAAAGGCGAAGGGAAATGTTCTTACTTGGCAGCTAACTTCATGCCACAGTCCTCAGAGCAGTATTTGGAGTTGGGTCTCGCTCCCTCCACACAGCTTGGCCCCAGACACTGACGCTGCCCTCCGTTATCCCGGAGGTCACCCTTCTCACTGTATCTGGTTCTGTCTTTGTGCTTCTGCTTCTGTTTGTGGCGTCGTGACTCCTTCTGGATAGTTCAGAAAGACAGGGTAGTAGACCGGATGTTACCATATGTGTTACTCCCATTCACCATGTAGACACCTGGCAGCACTTCAGATAATAATGATGAGGAAACAAGTCTTACTTTCTTGTCAAACTTCTTTTCTCGTCTCTTGACGTGCTTCACCTTCACAGCTTTCTTACGCATGACAGGACTGAAAGGTGGCTCATCATCGTCATCACTAGCCCACGCCTGGGTGAGAGGAGAGCAAAACAAATGACTCAACATACGGTTCCCGATCAAACGTTTTAGCTGCTGACTGAGTGCCTCTAAAATGAGCAGGTTTATTTGCAACAATATGGTGTCAGATTTTCTGCTACCATGTTGTTGTCAAGTCCTGCTGTCTTGTACTGCTGGTAGAGTTCCGCCTCACTGTCGTAGTCCTCAGAGTACCGTCTCCGTCTGTGGTAGGAATTGTCCCTCCTTTCTTGCAAAGACAATTCCTCATCCTTCACACGCAGCATTTTCTGTACAAAACAACAAGCAACAGGCTGCACATTTCCAAAGTAGCCACAAGGGACTGCACAGATACATCAGAGATCAGGGAGTGCTAATCGTGTCAAGGATTGGAAAAAAGATGGATCTTTTAAGTGTCACATTTAAAAACGAGCTCACGTGTATTGACAAGTTAAATCTACAACTTTCAAGATCTTTCGAGGACAATTAAAAGTGTCAGTGAAAATGTAAAAAAAAAATAAAAAAATCAACAGGGCAGAAATGTTAAATATTCTTCTACACTTCGGTGGTATAATCACATTTGAAAACAAAACAGAGATCAAGTTACTCACCCTGGCTCGAACCTCACATTGCCTAAACCTGCACTTCTGTCTGATTTTGTTGGGGCCTCCAAACTTCTTCATGTCCTTACAGAAGTCACACTGGGCACAGTCCTCAGTCCTTCTGCAGGGCTCACATTCCCCACACATTCGGACTGAACGCTTCACCTAAGGAAAATCAAACAATGGACAATGAGAGGTTGCATCCGAAGAAATGTGCATTGTTTTGCAGCTTACATATTCACCTAATGCTTGAAAATGTGTTGCTGTGACACAAAGCAATGTCTTCTGTCATTTTCATTTTAAAATGAGGTTATGAGTTTAAAACTTCTGTGCAAAATGATCGAGGAAGACATAATCCAAAATATTAACAGCTTTGCTTCACTGAGCTGCTCTCGAACATTTGATATAAAACTGAGGCGGAAGAAAGACAAATTGATGGCTGACCAATATGGAAAACAAAAGTGACATAATAACATTAATGCATGTCTGCCATGTAACTTGTAACTCACTGCAAGTAGCTTCTGCATTCAAACTCCTGGCTTGTACTTTCAAAGGGCTGTAAATCAGGTGTATTTGTAGTAACCTTGATCACTGTTTTTATTCATATACAAAAACTGTTGAATCAAACTAACTGATTTATGTAATAATAATAATAAGCAAATAAATGAATACTAATGCTAATAGTAATGCATGTTGTTGTTCTTTGTGTCAATGAGGAATGGCTACATGTTAAGACTTTAAAGATCCAATTATCCAATTTTTATAATTGTATAAGTTTTTTTGCAGTCAAACCTAAGTATTTAGTTCAGAAGTACAACTTACTTTGGATCCACGCCGTCTTTCACTCTTATAGTCTGGAGTACTCGGCGTGCTGTACTGTGTTTCAGCTCTGTCAGGCTCAGCTTCCTTCTCTCGGTTTTTCTTTGATCTATACTTTATTTCCAGTGTGGGGTTTTTATCTGGTGACAGGGAGAATAATGCAACAATGTCTTGTTTATTTCAATGATTTGTGATATATTTAATGTTCAATGGCACTCTTAAATGCTGTGATAAAAAATGTTTTTTTTACATCACCTCTGCATCTCATGCAGTACCATTCTCGGATTGCCTTCGCCTTCTTCTCGGTGATGTTAATGCAGTGGCCATGGAACCACTCATTACAGTTATCACAGCCACTGTCAGTGGGAGGAGCAAATGAAGAAACTAATGTATGAGCATTGTTGCATCCGTATGCAGTAATGGAGTAATTGCAACAGCATTGGTGTTGTGAACTTACATCATGAAGCAGTTGATGTCTGGTTTCCGGCAGATACAGTACAGTGGTGCATTCTCACCCTCCATACTGCTGGTCTCAGGCCCTGGTATTGGGTCAATGTCAGACATTTCGCTGTCCTGAAAAGTACAATACGTATCACAAGCCACATTACGACTGATGGAATTACACTTAACACCAATGATAACTGATTGTTCAGTTGCACTGCAGGACATTGTTGTCAAGGAGTGCTGCAGGCTTTATGTGCATTTCTGAAGTTGCTGCTGTGCTTAGCAGCTAGCCACTTAGCATTTCAGTTTGCAGAGTAGTTCTGCCGTAACAGCCAGTCTGCTGCTCAGTATCTGGAGATTGTTCCTACCTTGGTCACTGCATTGAGTTTCCTACAAGTTCAGTAGTGCTTAACCAGTGCACCATTCTCCAATCCATTAAAACAGACCATTCTTCCTGTTGCTATCACAAAAAAATTCTACTCTTAACTCTCCTACATTTTTTTTGAAAATGTAAACATGTTTATTACACTATCAGGACCAAGGCGTGGTTAACATTAGAAACTAAGCTAAAGCAGTAGCTAGATTTTACCTAACGTCTTCCATGATGCACAGTTTCAGTGCCTGATAATGTTCGTTAGCTATATCATAATTAATGTTAGCTTGTGATGGCTAGAAAGAGAATTTGATGTGTTAAAATGCAGATAATGTTCAAAATATAAAAAGGAATTGGTCAGCTAACCAGCACACTAAGTTAAAGCAAACTCCCAGTAATGATAGCAGCTGCTTTGTTTACACACAAACCTACTGTATGTGCTTAAGTTAGCTCAAACAGTAGTCAGTTAGCATCAGCTAAACTAACATTTACGGTTAACGTTTGCCAGCTAGCTTACGTTGCTGTGACGTTAGCACACAAACACAAAGTTGTGAAACGAAGTTTAAATTCAACGCTATATTATTCTGCATTAACATGATTTATATTTAAACGATATAACTTAGCGTTAGGTTGGATCACAACATGCTCCTGTCGGATGTAAAGTTACGGCTGTGTAACCTAACGTTCATTTGTCGGCCAAATTGAAGCTAACTTTTCCAAATCGTAAAATTGAGACATAAAAGTATTTTTTCTAATAATTACCATTATGTGAGATCTGTACAGTCTTTAGTCGTTCTGCAAATATAGTGGAAAGACAACAAATACAGCGCGAAACAGTAGCTCGACAGCTAGCATTATGTTACGGTTTACACCATGGTTGACACGGACATAACATTGCTCACAATCGGCTAAACTCGTTAGTACTCGTAAACATATCATTGGTCAGTCTTCTTCTTCTCTGGTGGCACATTAACATTCATTGCTGCACTATCGCCACCTGTTGGATTTCGTACAAATTGCGTTTCTTAAATTCATACACCAGACACATTCAAATCAGTGATACTATTATTAAGGCTCATAGGGACATACTATGTCCTGTCTCTGCAGGAGTCAATATGCAATATGTAGAATATCACTGAAATAGGCTATATATAATATATAATAATATTGCTTTACTTATAATCATGTTAAATACTTGGATATATTAGATACTACTACCTACAAGATGTAGGACAAAAACACCTATCTAAATAAGCAATATTAATACAACCATTCTTGCTCCTGTTTTTACACACACACACACACAGAAAGAGAGAGAGAGAGAGAGAGAGAGAGAGAGAGAGAGAGAGAGAGAGAGAGAGTCACGCCTCTACTGCTGACAGGTCACTGAAGGATGCATCTGCGATTAAGGCTGCATGCTGGATTGCTTACTTCTAAAACACGTCATGAAAAGTAAGTACAATACGTTTCTTACAAAACTCTTATCATGCAGAGAGCAATCAGGAGAGATAAACACAGTGGGCTTTGTGGATTCCTGTACATTACAGTAATGAATCACATAAAATGTATTCAGGATTTAATCACTGTGGCTATTGATTCCATGCATCACATGAACTGATTCAAAGTTTATTGAAAGTAAATCATTTTGATTTGACACATTCAATTTGACACAATACTGCATTATACCCTATTTACATCTCTTGTATCCCCTACGACCGATTACTGTATACCTAAAAATTATTTGTTAAACTATAACAAATAGTTAAATATTTGTATAAAATACTTGATGAACTGAACTAAATGTGTTTTCCCCTGTTTTATCTGCAAATTAAAAAATGTCACATAAGGTCCTTGAAAACATGAATTATTAATGAATAGCAAAATCAAGATCTTACATTCTCATTTAGCTGTCAGGATATCCGTGTGCTGCCTTTCATCTACATTATAAATGTTTCCAAAATGGTGATTAATAATAGATTAACTTCTCTGCTGTTTCCAAGATGTCCACTCGCCACTAACAGCTATAACCTCAGCTACAGATCTGACTGGATCTGTGGTGTGTACAGAGAATGATTTCAGTTTAAGAAGAGAAAAGATGTCAAATTAAAGCATCACAAAAGATCTTATAGTGAATTAAAATTACAGTTAGGGAAATTACATTTTAGAATTTTCTCTCAGATTAACAGGTCCAGGTTCATTTGTTTAGTTTCTCTTGTCCTCCCTCATAGCCCTGGTTCAGGTAGAGCCTGAAGCAGATGACGTATTTAAGTGGAGGCCACAATGGATGCCAAACTGAACTCTACAGATATGAATGAAAAGATGGGTGGAAATGACGACAAAGCAAAGTTCCGTGACTCACTAGCCACTGCTTCAAAGTCGCCCATTATACCTCACAACTCCATCACAGGTCAAACAGGTATGTTTACAGAGAACAGGGTTTATTACTGTAGGTAACGAACTGCAGTTGTTTAGAAAAGCTGAACTTTCTTTCCTCTTTTCTTGTCTTACAGGATCTTTGACTGAAGTCACTAGTTTTTCAGAGCACATCTCCACTGAGGACACTAAATTATCTTCAACTGACATCTCTGTGAATGTGTTCCCAAATAAAACAATAGGTACCTTAATCCATGAACTCAATATTAATATCTATTTCCACTAAAGGCAGTTTTTGTAAAGATTTGTTGTTTGTTCATTTTTATGTCTGGTGCAGAAGCCTCTGTTGAAACCAACTTTCATAATAACCCAAAAGGAGGAGTGACCAGAGCAGTATCCATGTGTAGCCCATGCTCTGTGGAGAAAGACCAGCCAAAGCCTCTATGTGCCCTGCTGCCATCCTCTAAGGAGACCCGCACAGTCTACGAAGTGAGTCAGTCATTCACATCCATCAGCGGGAGTCAAGAAAGCCCCAAAACCACTACGGTCCACGCTGAGCCAGATGGTGACGGTAAGGACAAAAAAACTATTGTGTATTCCGTCTCGATCTCCTCTTTCTTAAATGCTTTTCCTTGAATTGAAGCTTTGTCGTCTCATCTTGCTCACTTCCTTTCTTTCCCTGAGACCTTTGCGCTGCAATCCTTTTGGCCTGCCTCTTCTGCCATCCACTGGACTGTTTCTTGGCCATGATGAGAGGGTGTAACGAGTGTGTTTGGTCGCTGTGCTCATCCCTGTGCGGCTGCGAGCCCACCACTCTGCAGCCCCTCCTGGACGTCACCCACCACTGTGACCTCTGCGGGTGTCTGGGTGTTCGCTGCTTCCTGTGCGACTGCCCCGTCTGCGACATCTGCCTTCAGGCTACAGAGTGCCTGGACCTCGCTATGGAAGTCTCTCAAATGCTTTACCACTAATGCTTGCTGCCAGCAAATAACCACATCCAGATATGAACCAATGGAAATCATTTATTCATTTTTTTTAAATCTTCCAAAAGCCAACTTGTAGGGACAAGACACAAATGCTACTTGTTTATGGTTAACAGTCAATGTTAGGACTCAAATATGTCAGGTTAAGTCATGGTTAATATTCTGTATGAGCAGAAAAAGATGACCATAGGTACTTAATCCTAATGGGACTACGAAGAACGCAATTAGCAGCACTGAGCTATGGAGTAGAGCTGTTTTTATCTGAAAATCAAAGTAGGTAAGTTCTGAATGAACAGGAGAGGACAACATAAAATCATTGTAACCACCAAAAAGAACAGATGTTTTTGGCTGCTTTAACTAATTTTGTTTTTATGTTACCACAACTTAAAGAATCATTTAAAATGTAAGTATATCAATAACTTGGAGGTTGTGTTGGAGGAAAAAAAAAAATACAGTGCGTCAGTGTTAAAATAACAACAAAAACAACTATACTTTTTCGAACACACATTCATAAACTGTACATAACATTGCGTTAAGCATCTGACAAAATAAATGCCTTTCTAAAGTTTGTGGCTATTTTGTAGAATAATAATTGCATGGCAGGTTTCACACAACAAACAGTTATACCTTATTATTACAGAGGTGAGGCTAGTGGTTGGTTTAAAAATAGGTCAAAGTCCTCTGAATTCATAATACAATGAGCAGTAATGCATTATTAGATATATCACTTTTGATCGTCAAAAAAAAAATAAAATAAAAAAATCTTGGTAGAACATGCTAACCGGTAAAATCACTCAGTGACCACCAAGGTTAACGGACATAAAGAATCACTGACAACACAGATATTAGTCAGGAGCAACTATTTATCAAACTATTAGTCAGGTATCAAAAAAATATGTAATTAACTACAGTACTATTTTAAAAAGGATAAAATTGTTCTGCATTTCTCATTCTGTCTTGCATTTCCATTGACTGAGTGAATATATTAAAAAATAAAACGCTGATTTGTAATTTGTAGCTACTCTGGAAGAAGTCCTGCTTTGGCTAACTAGCTGCAGCAGCAAGTGATTTTCCACTGCTTTTAAGGTTTATTACAAATACATGCAACCTGGGCATTAACTGTCCACTGTGTGTAATAGTAATAAAAACAGACAAAAGCTCTCATAAAATGCATAGACTGCCATAAAACAAGGTGCAATAAAATTGCTCAAAATAAAATATTCTTATATACAATATGCAGTAAATATTTCACAATGTGCCAATTCACTTTACAAAGATCCCTTCTGTAGCTGCTGGTGAAACAACCCAACATGGATGAGCATGCGACTACTATTAACAAACCCTGATTCCAGTCAGTTGAAAAAACACAAAAACACAAAATATACTGTATGTTGGCATCTCTTGATCCGTCTGTTATGCCAATGTTGTATGCAAACCTCACAGCTTTCTTCCCTATAAATGGGCACATAATAAATTCAAGCAAACTTGATATCCTTCTTAAATCTCTGAAGAAAATCTTAAAAACTATTTAAGAATGAATTATTTGTTCTATGCTAAGTCCATGCCCCTATTATACAATATTCTATTTTAATAAGATTGCATTTATAAACCCAGACATAATCATCTGACTCCAGCTCCAATGAGGAACAATAATAATTAGGTCTGTATGGCAAAATAATTCAAGAACTTACTTTCTCCTGATGCAACGTTTGTTAGTTTTGATCTTAATGTTAGCTATTTTTGCTTTTTTAAGTTAAATTCTACAGTCCAATTAATAGACTCACGTTATTTAAGGATAGACTGCACTTCCTGACATTCTTGTCCCTACAAACGGTCTCTGACCGCCACACAGAGCTCATCACAAGTCCTCGTCCATTTCAAGGCTGCTCCTGCGACTGCTGGTTTTAGAGGCACCTGGTGACAAAGGAGAAAACAGCGGCTCAGCCACCCTCTCTGGAGACAGGGTGCACCCTTCGTCCATAAGAATGTCTCCCAAGCCCACGTCGTGGTAGAGTGCTGAGGCGGAGGTGTCGTCTAGCTCGGCAAAGCTCAGGCTGCCCAAGTCCAGGGGGCTGCTGATGGTGACTCCTGCAGGAGAGTCTGACGAGGGCGGAGACAGGAAGGAGGTCGGCAGAGGCTGTCCAATGGCTGCCGCGCCCAGACTGAGGAGGTTCTGGGAGGAGGCACCTCCTGCACCGGGAGGCAGAGCCTGGCCGCTCTGTGGGACCGGCTGCTGCTGGAGCAGGGAGGTATCGGAGATCAGACCAGATGAGATGCTGGTGGAGGTGGAGAGGCCGTGGAGCCGTGCCTGCATTTCCAGCTCCTGAAAAGAACAGCAGCACATTTACATTCAGATGCCATGTCCTGGAATGCCTGACAATGTTATTATTTTACAACACCCAGGAGTTGTTTATGCACTTTGCATGTGAAAAGCAATTTTCCTACAATAAACATTACCTTAAAATAGAAAATCTTCGCTTTGTCACCTCGCTGCACATTTCTTGGGCTGGAACATCCCATTCTTTTGTGGCTGATTGTTAAGCTTTACTGTCTTAAGGCCCTGCCACTAACTCAAATCTCACCTAGTGTACGTTTACAGTGCACTGTGAAGTTTTCTTGTAAACAAATGCGGTTTTATTTACATTTTTGTTCTTTTTTTTCTCTCCATTTTTAAGAATGAACAAACCGTATTCATAGCCTAGCGATCTTCTTTTATACCTCCCTTTTTGGCACACCGCTGTTTTCTGGTGCATTACCGTGACCAACTGTCCACATGTGGGATTGCATGACTGTGATACAACCCCTTTCGTTTAATAAGACATAGCCAGATTTAAGTACAAATGTCAGAAAAACATTAACTGCTAAATATCAAAACATGCAACGTCTGCATGGAGGCAGGCTTCGTTGCATGCTAGCTGTAATAACTCGGTAAAACAAACACATTTGCATTATCATCTATGCAGTCTGCAGAAATGTGTATCGCCTGTGCCTGTGGTGTGCATGTGCATCCTTCCATTTGCTGGGCGAGCACGAGAAACAAGCAATCACTCGTCACTGTACAGCACCACTAGCAAAACTCCACAATGTGCCTTTAAGGTATGTAGCCAATACATAGCTGTTGTATTTCAAGTCTTGGATAACACAGCTGACCAGCAAATACTAACCTGGATGCGTAACATTAGACTGTGGTTTGCTTGCTCCAGCTTTTTCTGACGCATCTCGACATCCTTGGCTCTGTGCTGTTCCTTCTGTAACTTCCTGATGTAGTCTACAGAAGCTTTCAGAATGGTGCCTTTATTCCAACGCATCTCACTGTCATCATTGGGAGAACAGTAAACATATGTTGTAGAGGCGGCGAAGGAAGGAAACACAACAGTAACAGAAAACACGATTACATTTTTACTACACAACAGTTGCAGAGACTCAATTCTAAAATTCGAACGCTACAATTTCGTATTTATTTAGTGATTCAGCAAAGGAAAATTAGTTTCCTGAAAAATCAGACAGCACTTACGGGTCACTTGACTTGGGTATCAGAGTACCCAGCTCTTTTATACGGTCATTGATGTTGAATCTCCGCCTCCTCTCAACTGCAGACAAGCAAGAAGGACCAGGCAGAGAGGGAAAGCAAAACACTGAAGTTTACCTTTGATATACATAGACATGAGCAGACAAAAAGACCATGTCCCAGAATCTGCATTCACATTCAACAAAGAGGTGCAGGGGCCCAGAATGGTGGAAAAAAAGCTCGACTTACTGAGGTTATGGTTGTCTTTCTTCTGCCTTTCTTTCATTAGTGCTTTGGCATCTGAATCTGAAAGACAAAATCACAGTGTTTCATACAATGAAACATGATCAAACTTAAATCCTGAACATTACAAAAGTCAAGACACATGTTTATAAACGTAAGTTACTCTACCAGTAATTTCCCTTTTAATTTTTGGAAGATCAGCAGGGCAGGAGTTGCTGACAGTGAGAGTAGGTGCTGCCATTCCAGGGCTATGGTATACATCCAACAGATTTCCTGGGAGCTACAGGAACAGAACATGTTGACATATATGTCATAAATGCTCACTGATTGCCACAAACCTAGAAGCAAACATGTAAAAAGGATGCCTTCCACATTCCTGCTTAAAAGTTAAGACCAGTTTCTTGAGTTCAAAATCAAATCAAAGCTTGCTGCTGTGGCATCACATGAATGCTACTACATGTTGCACAGTGCAACCGTGCCCCAGATGCTGTTTAAGGATAAAATCTGACTATTTATACGACATTCTTGCATATTAAAACTGAACAACAATACCTGGTGCTATTTCAAAAATCACAAAAAGTGTTTACCTCACTGTGCTTCTTCTTCTCCAACAGCATCACCATAATCCTCATTTTCTGTTTTGCAGCCAAATTTTGGCAAGCTCTACAAATTAGTTGTTACCCTGGCAGCTACTATGTACTTATTTAGGCGCGCAATCCACTTTGTCTCGCTTCTCCCTGTCTTGTATCCTCCAATAGCTTTGCCCCGCCCAGGCAGCACTTTTGTGACGAATAGTAACTCAGTGCCAAAAGTGTATATTTACTCCTATGACTTCAGAATTCCACACATAAATAAAAAAAAGAGACTGTCCATTCACAGCAAAAACTTCGGGTATAAAAGTTAGTGAGTTAGATGTGCCTGAAATCTACTGTTATCCTTTCACGGTACATTTAAAGCAGAACTTGTGAACTCTAGAGGAAACTTTAAAAAGGAAGTATTCGTGGTTAAATAAATACAATGTTCTTCATACCGTGCTAGGCAACTGAAGACCTGAGTCAATCAACGTAATGATGTCGTCATTAAAACTGGATTCAAGACTAATGATGTCGTCGATCACATCGTCAATCTAGATAAAGCAGATGAGAGAAAACACCAGTGGTGCTAAGTCAGTAAAGCCCTCAGGGTTAAATGTGTGAAAGTAATCAACAAGTATGTATAGAGTGTGCTTTGTAATTTAAAACAGTCTTAGGGATACTCTGTGAAGACTGAATGCCAACACTAAACATTTTAACCAATGTAACAGTTCTAAAGAGGCCTGATTTCAAAGAGAGAGTGCTGGCATGGTTAAACTGTAAGTGCAGTATTTAACATCTTATTGTGACAACAGGCCGACAAGGGTACGATGACAAAAGCATGCATCATCACAGTGGGACCCTCTGGGCACATCATTGCAGAGCAAACAAAAAGTAATTAAGCTAGAAGTGAGCAGAAGGTTAGACATTTAACTTCCCCCAAAAATGCGGTCTGAAGGAACTATTACCTATTAAGGTTGTGTAATCTGCTGTGCTAGCAAACCAAACCCACAAACAAGAACTTAAACCACTAGTATGAAAACAGGAATTTCCCATACTTCCTCCTTGTTGGATCCGATGTTAAGCAGAGCCATTGGACTGTTAGGGGCACTGCTGGCAGTAGGAGCAACTTCTGGGGCAGAACTGGACTGCGGCACAGGGGACACACCCAGGGTCTGAGTAACTGCCATGTTGCCCAGAGTGGTGGAGAGGTACTGCTTCACCTGTTGCCTCTGTGCCTGCTGGATGTGGTACTTGGTAGGGTTCTCCAAGTGGGTCTGCACCTGATCATTTAAAGAGTTGTTAATGGCTAATGTTCTGACATAATCAGACTTCCCTAAATAAAGAACACAAGTGATGAATATCCAAACAGGACGCTCTTACTTTCAGCACCTCCACAGGCACCTGTGCTGGGGGGGGACGGGCAGCATTTGGGGGCAGTGTGACAGAGATGGCAGGAGTGGAGTCAGAGGCCCGGAGCTGAGAGGCAGAAGCCTGCTGCTGGGCCTCACGTCTCTCCTGCTCCTGGGCTTGTTCTCGCATCAGCTGCTGCCGTAGCAACACACGTGACGACATGGCTGGAAAGAGAGACCCAGATCTAGGGATGGAGCTGGAAAACGAACACAGAACAAAATGAACAAGATAGGTAATACCAGTACCTGAGGCCTATCCAGATGTTACCTCCACCATTGTTTTCTACCACAGATTTCCAATAGAAATGTTGTATTTGTTTTAAAACAAATACAACTTTTCAACACACTTTTTTCAATTTCTGAACATCACATGCAACTACTTTAATAAAAAATTTAACATTCTGTGACCCAGACCAGAATGACTTGAAAAATGATGAATGGATGAAGAAAGATAACATGGTACAGCGTAAGAATTTACAGTTGACATATTAGCGGAAGTCATTTATATTATACAGCAAGACGTGCAGCTCTTTCAGGCTTAAGTTTACTATAGTTAATTATTTTCTGCATAAATTGAGGAGCTTTGGGAAAATGCTTTGTAATGCTGTATTGTTTATTTTCCCTAGGTGGTTATCTGAATTTGAGACTTCTGAGAGCGTGACACAGTCTTAAGCTAAACATGTCACAGATCAACATCTTGCATTTTAAAATGGTTTTCCACATCACCTCCTCCACTGATCGTCCAGCAACCTGACTTTTGCTCAAGACTGTGGGTGACAAGTCTCAGAATCAGAATCAGAAATACTTTATTGATCCCCGCGGGGGAAACTCTTTTATTACCGCAGCTCACTATCACGTCAGTGCACGCAGGAATAGAAGTACTAAGCAAAAAATATAATACACTATAATACAGGTTAGAAAATAAATTAAGTACCAAGTGGGTAAAAGTATAAAATAAGTGTGAAGTACAAGTGGGTTTGCCGGTTGATGATAATAATACGGTATAAGGTAATAGTGCATGAACTGTCAAGTTAAGTGTAGCTTATTAAGATTATAATGAGACGGAAGATATTGCATAGCAGTAATAGAGGTATGAATAAATATCAATATCAATAAATAGGGAATTTTAAACTGAAAAGAGTATATTGCACAGGAGTATTAACACAGAGTATTGCACAATTATGTCAAGTATTGCAGAGATGTAATGGTCAATGTCCAGTTTAATGACTTACGGTCATATAGACTAACATCTCCTTTTGTGTGTTATCACCAACAATGATGGGTCCATGTGGAAGAGGTGGCTCATCCTGCTCAGTGAATGGATTTTTATTTTTATGGATTTGGTGTAGTCTCAAGTTATGTCAAACAGCAATATTATGCTTGCGATTCACGATATCATCCCTGGAATCACTTTACCTTACATTTTGTTAAGAAACAAAGATTTTTTATTGCATCACAGATAAGACATCTTTTTAGTGAACATCCCTTTTAGTGAAAAACAAACAAACAATCTTAAATAAGGTAATCATAAGGTCATCAATTGCATCAGTTCCCCCTGACTTAAGAAATACAGTAATTATCCTTTAAGAAAAATAAAGTCCAACTGACATTGTGGCATAGAGTCAAACTGTCCTACTTTGGACCCATTTAGTAAAAAAAAATAATTCACTCGTGAGGATATTCACGTTTATCCCGATAATGGAAATTCACCCCGATCAACTTATCTTGAATGTTTTTTATCCCGATCCGCGATAATATTGTATATCCTCCCATGCCCAGTCGCACAACTTGACATTATCCTGGTAACGGGTAAAACTGGTTACAGGGCAATAGGCTCTTATCTGCCCACTTATTATTAATAGGTCTTGCTTCTTGCTTCAAGATAGCTTGTGATAAACTGCTGCTGAAAATTCCACAGACTTAAAGATTAACTTGTAGAGGTACTCCATAAGAACAGGCATAATACTTTTGGGTTCCAAGCCAGTTTCTCTAATTTGTTATCTTCAATGCTTTTTCAGGCCATGACAATACTTTTATTGTTATACTCTCCTCTTCTGTTATATCTGGTACAGTTTTGCCTCTTTCTGTTCCAAAACCTTCCTCTGAGATATAGCGTGGACTTGTAAAGACCTCTTCAGGCTCTAAGCTGTGACCTTACATACAAACCAGCTTTCACACCTCACGCCTGCATCAATATTCAATACCTGGAATCGTCCTCTACATCCTCAACAGTATGTAGACTTAGGACACTACTTTTAACCACGCTGCTTGTTATAGTTGTTAGTAGTTCTTACACAATCTTGCATATCTTTTAGTGTCTGTGTACACTCAGATTTCAGACTTTGCACGCCGTGTCCTCTCTCATGGTTTCCAAAACGAATCAAAACACGTCTTTACAAGTTGTGTAAGTTAGCTAACGCTATATGTCTGCAGACTGCATAGCTGAGTGTCAGTATTGCTTCATCCTATGGGCGAGTTGTGTAAAAAAAAGTTGACACTGACAGCGTACCATAAAAAGGCTGATTTGCTTCATGTCGTGTTAATTTCTGGGTAGTTTTAAACAGCATCAACTGGTTACCTTAGCTATCTTACTTTTAGCTGTTATTGTAATCTCTATTTTAGGAGAGCTTTAGGTAATCTAGCGGCGTATAGTTAGCTGAGTTCATTTGACAGCTCAGTGCTGCTAACGGGCCCACATCAACGCGCTGTATGAATATACAAACAAAGCTATCATGTATACCGCGTAGGCGTTACGGTGACTTTTCAGTTACCTACCAGCCGCCAACTGGAAAGACGTTAGCTATTTTTGTTGAAAACTGTGGTGTTTCCGCAGTAACGTTACCTAAAGACAGTCACGGAAAGGAAAAATAGGAAGCTGCAGTTTCGCTAGCTAACTAGCACTAGTTAATTGCCAACAAAGCTAATGCTACCTAGCTAGATAACTTATTTTAGAGTAAAGATAAAAACGTACTGCGACAGTAGCTTTTTTTAATGTAATCACAGCCATAAATGTCCGAAGTCCTCAGTTTTCTTTGCCATTTTAAAGTCGGTAAATACAAGGTCTTCAGCAGGCGCTAGCCACGGCACTGACAGTGTTGTTATTCTTGGGCCGACGGGCTGATGTCATCAGACGCACGTTACCCGGAACTTGTTGACAGGTTCATACATTTTCAAATTGGCCTTCATGGTGCTACTTTACCTGAGATAGAATGATTAACTTAAGTAAACTTTTCCAATGGTTGTTAGGAACAGTGGCTGGACAGGAATATACTCTCATGGTGATTTTTCACTAGGTAAAGATTGATTGATTGACTGATTGATCATTTTTATAAATGAACAAAGGATCAAGGGTCAAAGCAGCTTAAGTTTTGCAGGTGGATTGTAACACATTTTTACATCAATCAGAATACTGTAGCTACATCCAAAAAGACAAAACACAAATATAAAGTATTCTTTACATCTTTTATTTCAATCTATTTTAATCAGCTATCTGAAAATGAGAAGTCCATTGCAGATGTCAAGGTGTCTGAGAGTTTGGTGGCAAGTTTGTCTGCATTGGAAAAAAAATACAAGAAAAATGTATCAATTTCATTTGCATGATCAGAGTAAGAAACACATTACTCCTATCAGAAGCCTGCCTGTGTGGGTGTCATTACATTACTGATGCATGTTTTGACCATCAGCAACATGGGGTATACAAAAACAAAACAGACCAATAGAACCTTTTACACAGGAATAGGCATTTCTGTTGCATAAGACCACATCTCAGGCCTGCTTAGCCACATTAACGCTGGGGTATAATTTCTCCACCATGAACTGATGTCTATCTTGAACACTATTTTGGTTTTTTAAACTTTTGCTTCTATCAAAACTGAGTAAAATGAAGCTTGTCTATAACAAAACTAACATGAGGTTATAGAGTGTGTTTGTTTACTCTCTTGGATTAAAGAGAATCTTAGAAATCATAGCATGAATACACCACACCGCAGACAGAATGATATACAGTATTCGACTGAGACCGATATTTATACAAACCAGCTCTTTTCTGTTGTTTTTTTCGGTTCTTGCTGGCAGCTAGGAGTGCCTGGCCCTGCTGGAGAGGATCTACATTCAAGATATCCTTCAAACCAGGAGCCCTGGATGCAGCATCATTTGCAGGTAAGTCAGTCTTTGACTTCTGAGATTTTATCTCCACTGTCATTGGTCCAAACTATTTTAAGCAGGACAGAAAGTTAATTTAATGAACCACATTTTACAAAATTTAAATAACATACTGTCATTAAGTAAACACTTAGTTGTAAGGACTGTATTGTTTCACACCTCTGGGTCCTGGTCATCCTCCATAGATTCAGTTTCATCTTTAAATTCTGGTTCTTCCAAGGACCCCCCCACCATTTCCAGGTCAGAAGGTGGTTCACCCTGGCCACCTTGTGTCATTCCAGTGGTTTCCATGCAGAAACCCATTTGCATATCGGGACAAGATGACTCTGAAACACAACAAACAGCAAATCCAACTTTGGAGCCACAACTGCTTCTTTCAGGTGTTATAAAAAAATGCAAACCCTCCAATTCAGCTGGGAATGGTGCTACCGCTGCATCAGCAAAGCTTTAAGCTCACACCAAGCAGCTGCTGATTTCTGTTGACAGCATATTTTTAATGAGGGGCATCTAAACAATAGGATGTCATAGAAAGGAAGTCACAAAATCATCAGGGACTCAAATAAATTAAGTGTGTTAGGAGCTCCTGTGTGCAGTGTATGCAAATGTGCTCAAATCCATGTATCATAATGGTACTATATTTCAGCTGTCCTTCTGTGACACTGTTAATTATCACAAGGAAATTCATTTCCAAGGGTCAGGTCACAAGAATTTTCTTATTTAAAAAAGGTGGAGTATGCGACTCTAATCCAATACACGTCTTTTTGTCAAATTCAGTGAATATCTCCTCACGATCCGCTAGCTGTCTGTTCAGTGTGCGCGCTGAAAGAAAATCTGGTGTTTGTACACCGCCCTGGCTCTGTAAATGGGAAATAAACATGCCATTCCAGCCATGATCTGTTTGTCAGGTAACGTTAAATGACTTGCCCACGGACATTCAGCTTACTTTCTAGTTTGCCAAGATCTGCTGCTGTTGTGATGTTAGCTATAGTAGCAGGAGAGTTGTGAGTATCGCTGTCTGGAGCTGGTGTGCTGGCTCTGGAAAACGTCTCGTCCTCTCTGCATGTTAGCTTCGCAGCAGCAACTGTAGGGACAGTTTGCTAATGTACAACCTAGCTAACGTTAGTTACATTACTTGCTGTGTCATTGTTCGCGCTATATCATGGTATTTGTCATAGTATTGGATTTCTCCAGAATCGCATACCCCACCTTTAAATCAAGTGGTGTCTAGACATGCTGACAGCTTCGGGTTCATGTTCTAATGCTTGCCTCTGGAACTACTTTTTAGCTAATAAAGTAGCCGAATGAAAAGTGTTGACAGTGAGGTCCGTTGATTATCCTGAGTAACTGGGCCATTGTTTCTAGATACCATTACAAGTAACTGAGAAAAAAAAACATTATAATAAACGTATATTTTTTACCTGCAAGAACCTCCTGATTTCCCTTTTCCAGCTGATCCCAATCAAAAGCTTTACCCATCTCTGTAACAATCTCAGCGCTGACGTGTGTGGGAAGAGTGTGTGTCTCTGGAGGGTGCGTGAAGTAGCTGATCCTTCCCCTAAATAACATAAACATGCTGAAATTAACACAGTGCCAAGAACACTGGTTGATTGTCATTTGTCAAACTTCCAAAATCCATATTTTTACCCACCCTGTCCAGTCCATTAACACACTCTTAGCTGCTTTGTCAGTGTCAGGCAGTCCTCCCTTTCTTAGTTTGCCTTGACGTCGAGCGAGCAATGCCAAGAACTCCAGAGCTGTGTGAAAGTCTGGAACTCCGTAGTGCTCCATGATCTGTACAGCCAGCAAATTAACTGTAATGGCAGTGGGACACAATCACGCAACATACAAAAAGGTCGTAACAACGACATGACATACCTGTGCCTTGTTGCAGCGTCGAATGATAGCTTCAACAGGTGGAAGGGGATCTACAAGCTGTTCGATTTTCACACAGTTCCGAAGTATCATTGCTGCATCAGTCGTCGAAATTGCCATGACAATGCCGGGGCAATCTAGAAGCTTAATGTGTTTGTCCAAATGCACCTCTTGAAGGCACCTGAAATCCATCAAACCCATCGGCAAGACTAGTAGGAAACAAGCAGGATTTCACAGGATCAACAACTTACTATATACTTACTTGGTGACACCAGGAGTGGCTCCAACACTACACGCCCGTGCCCGTTTCAAACTGTTGATCAAACTACTCTTTCCCACGTTAGGAAAACCTACAAAACAGGAGTGACAAAATGATTTAACTTTGGACAAGCTTGCGTTATACACAGAAAGAACCCGGTGTATTACTGGATGTGGTGCTTACCTACAACACCTACAGTGATGGCCGTCTTTATGTCTAGGTTGCGGCAGTAGTTGCCCAGTAGCTTCATCAAGCACTCTGCACCGACACAAGCACTGCTGCTAAGAAGCTCTGTGGTGGCTTGTGTCACTGGTACGTTACTGCGTTTCTGTCCATGGCACGAGACAGGGAAAATTTGTTTAGGGTTTAATGTGAAATTATGTTATTCTATAGCTTTATTTAATGACTCTCAATATGCATTTTTAGATGATCAAGATATAAATATTTAACTTCATACCAAGTTCTTGGTCTGTTGCTGAGTCGATGCTTTGAAAGCTACAGTAGGAAACTCATTACGAAGATATTTAATCCACTTTTCCACAATTTCTTTTGACACCAAATCTATAATCACAGCATCACAGTTTAAGTCAAGCATTGGATATTATTATTGAATATATACACTTGTAACTACGTTGTTATCCAATCAAATATATGCGAATAAAGACCCAAAAGACACACTTTCTAAATGTATTTAGCCAACTTACCAATTTTATTAAGCACTAAAACTATCTTCTTGTTCGTTCCACTTTGAATGACAGCCTGCTCCACCTGAGGACATCTGCAGCCGAGAGGGTCACGTGCATCCAAAACCTCCAAAATCACATCTGAGGCCTCCACTACCTTTAAAAAATATATATTTTAAAAGCACAGTGTCCATGTTCACAAGTCCACTCCACCCTGTTCTATTATGTTTCTATCATAGCTGAAGGTACAGCGTGATTTAGAAGGCAGAAAATCTGTACCAGCCTATCTGTGTGTGCGTGTATACGGGCAGGATGTCTTTTACCGGAGATTGCACATTTTTGATCCACCATGTGGGAGCAAATGCATTTATGGAAAGGCAATTGCCTAATTTATGGTAATGTGCCATTAAATAACTATTCTCCAACATGCACTGTCTTTTGACTGCTTTTAAAAAAGGTTAAGAGAAAAAGTGCTCAAATTTCAGTGATAATTCTATGTATACGCCTCTAGCACTGTAATAGTCATCAGATATGGGCCAGTTTGTGGCATGTATGGAGCAGCTACGTACCTTTTTAAATTCTCTGTAATATGCCTTCCTTGAATTCTCATTTTCAAAATTAACATGCTTCTCCAAACTCTGCATCTCCGTCTCCTGCAGGAAAACAGAAATCACTACTACGGCTACTTGCATAGTATGCAGTGATTTTAATTTCCACGAAATAGGCTGACATTTACCCTCCGCTCAAACTCTCTTTGTCGCTGCAGGATGTCATTCTGAAAGCTTTGCAAATTCCTCCTCTTCATCTGCTCTCGTTCTCTAGAGCTTTTCTGCTTTTCCTGGAGTTCCTGAAGCTAATTAGGAAACATATGAAGTGAAAGATGGTTTACCTCAAAAAAAAAAAAAAAAAAAAAAAAAAATCTGCAATGTAACCTCAGACATGAGTGCGGGGAAGACTTCTGAGTGTTTACCCTTTGCTTCCTGATTTCTTCTGGTTTTCTGTGGTCTTTGACATGCTGCACAGAAGACTGCTCTGAATTCTTTGTCCGCCCTGAAGCATCAAACTTTCGTCCATCTGTAGTCTGTAAACAGGAAAACATGCCAAATATATTGTAACCTGCAACCTAGGAAGCTAAACACTAAATTTATCACCACACCGTGAGGCTTTGACAATTAAAGAAGCTTACACCTTACACTGAGCAAACAATACAAACAAGTCTGAAAATGTCTTTAAAATCTTACTTATGAATAAATACATATAGCAAAGTAAAATGTAGTGCAACAGTGTTTGTGTGTCATGTGATGTCATTGCCATACAGTATATATTTGACATTATCTGCTCTATAGACACTCTACAGTTGCTTGGTTTGTTTATAGAGACATGCACAGTGACACTGAAGCGGCTGGATGCTAAATTTACACCGAAGTAGGGTGATGAAGGGAGCTGGGACAGCATCTTACCCATGCTGCAGTCAGTGCCACTGATACTCTCTAAGCATCCACAACAATTAACACGGAGCTGGAAAATACATCCGTGTATTCCCAATAACGTTAACGTCACCTTCAGGGATTTGGGTTGTCCTGACATCAGACTATGATATTTTCTTGAATGTAAAGGCAACACTGTTTTAACTCTTGTCAGACACACACACAAAAAAAAGCACACCGAGTGACAGCCGAGGCGTTCACTCGTAGCTCCAGCATTACGAGTTAGCCAAAGACAACATTAGCCTTACCTTAAATTTTCCGAGGAAGCCGAGACGTTTGGCTCGTTTTTGTTCTGTAAAATGTAAGAAACGACAGAATCCATTTAAAATCATCCACATTTTATTAGTGAGTGAATACATTTAGTCAATACCGATAAAAAATACGTACTAGCTTTCGACATAACTTCACCCAAGGAGCCTTCTCTGACTTCACACGTGTGTGTGTGTGTGTGTGGTAAGAGGGTAGACATGCGCACTCAACTACGGCTTCTTCTTCTTCTGATGAAATTTCCGGCAGGCTAGACGCAGCAAAGGCGTGTTGCTGCCCTCGACAGGTCATTTATAACACTCCATTGACTGAGTTACCTTTCTCTACCTTTCTCAGTCGCTTAGGGACGATTCTCAGATAAGAATTAAAATTCTCAAAACTACTTGTTCAACCTCCACATCATCTAGTCACTTGTGCACATCATAAAAGCAATTTCTCAACAAACTGCAAAGGCTTTGGTACATTCATACAAATGATCAATTGTCTGCTGTTTCCTGGATTATCAATTGTCAACACATTACAGTGTAAACAGTAACGGCATAAATATGAATCCTGTCTAATCTGTTACAGTCAGTCTCCCACATACAATAATGTGTAACTTTCTACTGCTGAAATCAAAACCTTAGCCATAGTTTACATCAGAAAATACTACACTGTTGTTTTACAGTTTTCTACAATCGCTAGGACACATTTCTCAATACTTAGGTCACTTTTTCAAAACTCTTCGCACAGTGATCACAACAGAAGTCTATGTGGGCTAAACTGTGGATCATTTATCATTGCTCTGGCACAAAATTCATTCAATGACGACATCTTTCAAAATGCATTCATTCTCTCGGATGAGATCAGAGCTACTGTAATTGATCATGTAATAAATCATGGTCTCTCAATGAGAGAGGCTGGCCCGAGAGTGCAGCCAAAACTGCAACGCTCAACAGTGGCATCTATTGTTAAGAGTTTTCCAGCAAACAAACAAGTAAGTTGTATTCTGCAAGGGCATCTGACTGAGTAAATAGAGTAAAGCCTCCAAACCCACTTGTGTGTAATTGCTTTAGCATTTCTGCTTAGGACCCAACGCTTACCTCACACAGGTGGGAGAGGTAGGGTGTTCACTGATGTGATGGAAACTGCAATCATTGATGTGGTCATCAGAAACAATGGCGTAAAACTCAATGAGATTCGAGTGTTGGCAGACAACGTTACATTTGCAAATATTCACAGTGGAAGCATAACAACTATTTCTAGAGTCCTGAAAAAACATCAGGTCCAGATGACGCAGTTGTACACTGTGCCTTTTGAGAGGAACTCTGAACAAGTCAAGCAACTCAGGAACCAATATGTCCAGGTAAGGTGACTATAAAATGCAGAACTGTTTTTGAACAAAACCAAACACACACAAAGACACATTTTTAGGTCCTGTATACTTTATTTACTACTGTAATAGCCTAACTCTTATGTTGCCTTGTGAATATATTTTAGAGAGTCATGGAGATTGAAGGCAAACGCCCCACATATTCATCTTTGTGGATGAAGCTGGTTTCAACTTGGCCAAAACAAGGCGACGAGGAAGGAATGTGATTGGGAAGAGAGCCACAGTGGATGTCCCGAGCCAGAGGGGAGCGCAGCAATATCCACAGAACGGACTGCTGTTACACAAACCTCTAATTGGGCCATACAACACTGAGCGTCTCCTTGCGTTCCTGCGTGACCTCTATGGAAGGGGTTGTGCGATGGATCAGGCATGCCAGAAGATTCTTTCCTAGGTGTATTGCCCTAGATGACATAAGATGTGATGTGGATGAGAATCTGTGGCCAAATGCAGAAGACCGAGTAGATTAGCATTCCTATTGTATCTGTATATGTATCGGTGGATGGTGTGTATACAAGTTATTGTATTTTTTAATTATAAAAAAAAGAGAGACATAAAATATATTGAAGCATACTGCATTATGTCTGATTCATTCCAGTAACATATATTGCAGTGAATTCTAAACAGTAGAGAGGTGTCCTTGTTTTACAGAAGAAAACGTTGCATAATGCTACCTGTTGTTAGTGTTTTTTAGGTCATTGTTTTATGAGTGACAAAGTGTGTTTGTTGGCTGGCAACCGTTGCTAGTGTTATGGAAGAAAGAGTTGAGACACGATTGAAGAGTTTTGGTAGTTTTAGTGCATTTTGAATGTGAAGTTAACTGCTGTGCCGAGCTGAAAGTTGGTTAGGAGAACTGTGTGAAGAGTTTTGAAAAAGTGACCTAAGTTTTGAGAAATGTGTCATAGCGATTGTTAAAAAAAATTAAAAAAAACTGTAACAACATGGCTAAGCATTTTGACTATCTTGTTGGTAAACAATGACACAAGGAGAGAAACTAACGCTTTTGAGCAAGTCACAGGCTTTTGCAGGCAATCCACTGTGTGGTGCTGTTTGCTACCAATTGTTTCAAGAAATGCACTCACTGTTTTGCAAATGTTTAGGATGATTTGAGAAATGTACCAAAGCGACTGAGAAAAAACTGTAAAAAAAACATCAACATATATAGTATAATCACTCATTCTGTACTGTGAGGGGTCTGATCCTCCCTCTCTCCTGCATTTGGTCACAAGTTCTCATCAACATCACATCTTATGCCTTTTCTGGCGATGCATCTAGGAAAGTATTTCCCGGAATGTCTAATCCAACCCCGCAATTAGCTGCGTTTGGAATGATTATTATTTCATTTTATTGTAAATATATGATTTTCTGTATATTTCAATCTGGTTACTGCAGAAATGCACTAAATTTGCCATCATTCCATTTAAATGTGATTTACAGTAACAGTTTTGAAAACAGTGTGTTAGCATTTGAAAAATGTGCTGCAAATATATAATGCTTTGCAGGTGGTGAATGAGAAAAGAGTTCATGGATTTTGGAAAATGCGGTCACTGAATGCATTATGTATGAAAGTAATGAAAAATGATTCAGTTTGGTCCACACAGACTTCTGTTTCGCTGACTGTGTGAAAAGTTTTGACAATGTGACTTCAGTTTTGACCAATGCATGTTAGCAATCGATTAAAAAAAACTGTAATTACAGTGTTTGTTGTTTCACAATGTTCGGAAATTAGTAGTGATTTCAATGAATTATCTGTAACTCCAATTTCTGACAGCTCCGCTTGCATGAGGCTTCTCAATTTCCAATTCAATTCAATATACTTTATTGGCATGAGTGTAACAAAGGCTCTTCAACAGTCCAAGGTGACCAAATCAGATTTGAACCATCTTTTTAATTTCCTAAAGTGTTGTGGAAAGTCTGTTTTTATCTCTGGTTCCATTTCCACAGGTGGCCACGGTGCTGCTCGTTTCAGCAGACTCCTTAGCCTCCATGACTGGCTTCAGTCCGCTTGCAGGGCTCACAATGTGGGTTTTATTTATAATTTTAATCTGTTTTGGGACCACTTGTCTCTTTTTAAGAGAGACGGACTTCACCCAAACAAACTTGGCTCACGAATGCTAGCCGCTAACATACTGCATGCGGTGCAGTCCTCTCCAGGTGAATGACTGTTTACACTCCACACACACACCCTGGAATCTCCCTCTCCCTTTCTCTCTCCGGTTTCTTCCCAGGCCACTGTTTCCAGCGCTAGCCCCCCCAACTGTCCTCCCCTGGCACTTATACCTTCACTGGTTAATTTCCCTATTCAGACTGTTGTTACAGATAGGGCCTCCCCTCCGGTGCGCCCCTTGGCCCGGGCCCCTGCTGTTGTTAGTAGTAGGTCTGTGGCCCTCACGATGGTGCTCGCTCCATTGCAAAAAAGTCCTGAACAATGTTTTCACATCTAAAGGCTTGGATTTCCTGTTTCTGACAGAGACTTGGCAGAGGAGCATGGAATATGGCCCCCTTATCAAACTGTGCCCGCCGGATTGTACTTTTATTAGCACTCCCAGGACCTCGGGCCGGGCTGGAGGACTAGCTGTAGTTTTCAGGAACTGCTTTTCAAGTCAGACGGTAAGCATTGGGGTTTTCTCCCAATTTGAACTACAAAGTTGTTCATTCAAATCCATTTTGTTGCATTTTAATTTACAGACCCCCTGGTTCTAATAGTTCTTTTATGTCTGAATTCAGTGATTTTTTATCCTCTAGCGTTAGGTTGGACAGAGTTTTTATGGTTGGTGATTTTAATATTCACTCACATTGATGGCATTTCTTGCAACTTTGCTGCTGAATCCTTTAATTTTATTCAACATGTGTCTAGTCATTAGGTGTCATACCTTGGACCTGGTTTTCACACTTGGTTTAAATATTGACTCTGTTTGCTCTGGGGAGCTGCATGTTACTGACCATAAATGTGTTCTGTTCAACCTGTCTTTTAATTTAGATTCTCTGCCCAGTAAACATGTAAGTTTCTCTTGCATCATAAATCGCTTGTCTGGTCCACTCCTTTAATACACATTGCTCTGCTGTTTTGGCGCCGAGTAAACTCATTGCCCTGGTTAAATGATATCATTCGTTGTTTTTGGCATAAATGTCGGCGAGTAGAGCGACTGAGGAAATCCACCAAGCTCCACGTCTCTATTTCAAAGACCTCTTAGCTGAGTTTCACAACATGGTTAAGGATGCGGTTAAGGATTGTTTAACACAATCAACAATGTTGTCACTCCTGCACCTCCTGATGTGCCTGCTTTTTCAAATCATGACTGCAGTAACTTTCTCTGTTTCTTTGGGGATACGATTAGAGATGTCAGGGCTAGCATCATCCCCTTGTCTACTCCCTTTTCTGATTATCCAACTCTGCCATCAATTTTGGCCTGTTTCACTCCTATTTCTATTCCTATTTTGGTGGGCAGTATGGAACCTTCGTCAAGCAATGTAGACATTTTACCAACTTCCATGCTCAAAAATGTACTTGGTGGTCTATGTTCGTCTATTGGTCGATGCCTGGTCTCTATTATAAATAGCTCCCTGCAATCTGGTTTGACCTGGTGTGCCAGTTAATTTTAAACATACAGTTGTTCAACCTCTTCTCAAAAAAACTAACTTTGATCCATGCCTTCCCAAAAACTACATACCTATATCTAAGCTGCCTTTGTCTGCTGCTGGCTCTTTTAAGCCTGATGAGACAGACTGATAGTTTTGCACAATTGTCTGACTGCCATTAAGGACTGGACTGGACAACTTTTTACAGCTCAACGCAGATAAGACTGAGGTCCTTATTGTTGCTTCAGATAGCTTAGCTTCCAAGGTTTCTCAGTGTATTGGGTCCCTTTCTTCAGCTGTACAGTCTAATCTCAGAAATCAGTATCAGTATTGTATTTGATCAGGCTATTTGCTTTGACAAACATGTCAAATCATTGATTTAAAAAATATTGCAAAACTCAGGGCTGTTGTATCACAACCTGAGCTAGAGATGATCACTCACGCTTTAATATCATCCCGGCTAGGCTACTGTAATTCCCTTTTCACCTGCCTGTCCCTGGACCATCTACAAATGGTCCAGAACGCTGCTGCAAGGCTGTTGACCAGGTCCAGCAGGTCGACTCACATCACACCCATCCTATCGTCTTTACATTGGCTTTCCATCAGGCTCAGGATTCATTTTGAGTGCATCTCTGACCTGCTCCACCCTTATATCACCGGTAGGTCACTTATGTCTTCTGACCAGGGCTTACTGGTCATCCCTCGCGCTCGACTGAAAACAAAAGGTGATCGTGTCTCAGCAGCTGAAGACTCTTCTATTCAGATGCCTCGTGCTGTCTAGTGTTTGTAATCTTGTGTGTTTTTAAGGTCTGTTGTTGCTTATGTTATATTGTTTGATTATTTTGTTGTTTTTTATGGTGCTATTGCTTATGTTTTACTGTTGTTTCATTCCCTGTCTTTATGGGCTTATTTTGAATAATTTTACTCTTGTGGAGCACTTTGTGACCTTGCCCTATGAAAGGTGCTATACTAAATAAACTTTACTTACTTATGTACAAATCTGTAAATACCAGGGAAAAAGTCAAGAGGTTAGGTGTAAAGAACAGTGTGATTGGCCATTCATAAATTAAAAAAAAAATGGCATGTCAATTTTCTTTACTTTCGTTTTTGCCACCTTTTTTTGAAAAGCATGCATGAGGAATTCCAGCCGAGGTAATGATACTATAATATAATAGCGGAGAGAGGGGCAGAGAAATCAAAAGGGTTGGCAAGCATGGGATATTATTTATCAGAATCACATCATTTATATCATATATAATATCAATGTATATCATTTATAATAGATTATCAGCATGTTTTCTTGCCAGATTCCCTCGTGGCACACGAAAAATATAGACCAGACTGAATCTATCGCTGCTGAGCGCGAGCCAACCACGGAGCTCCGTGTCATGACGCGCTCTGTCTGAGCAGCCCAATTGGTTAACACGGGAGCAGAAAGGAAGCGGGTTCATCTCCGGTGTGTCCCCTGAGGCGAGCGGTATTCAAATGGTCGCAAACTGCAATTTCACCGCTCGATACCACTAAATCCTACGCACTCCTTTAAAAGCCATACACTGCACGTCGATTGCCAGCTGGTGAAATCATTGTCTTTTAATTTTTCATATCATGCTTTGCTGTTGATGGATGATTTTTTTATGGTTTCCTTCATACTGACATTGAACACTGAATGTAAGTTCTGTGATGAAAAGGTTGTACACCGAACTTTGCATTTGGAAATGATAATTTCATAATTCTGTTTTAATGTTTATCCAATGAATACTAAAATGTATTGAATTTCATAATATATAGCTCTGTTTGTTTCACTTAACATGTGTTGTTTTGAGTGCAGCAGCGTCGCCCTGTCCTGGCACTTAGAGCATCCAAGATAATGCAGGTGAAGATTTCCCAAGTTCCCACAGACCAAATGAGATTAGAGGGACACCTCAGGCTGTTCCACTAAATTGATTGGCTCAATTACATGTTTGTCATGATCTCTCCGGAATGACAGTTCACTTCAGGGTAACGCAGAGGTTTATCAAAGCTGCTATAATGGCTTAATCCCGTGTATAAGCGCTTTTCTCAAGTCCAGTTCCCTCACAGCAAATCGCCTCACAGATTTCTTGAGACCTCCATGTGAGACTATGACTTCCAATGAGGAAGAGGATAGATCCTGGAACTTAAGAAATCTGTCAACTTTTCCCCTATTGCCCTTTATTTCCAAATGTGTCTGTATGCATATTAGTACTTCAGTATAGAAATAATACATTTTTGATGTAGTTTCTTAAGTAATCTTAAATGCAGACTTAAAGAACAGATTTTTGCATTCAGTATGTAAATTTACATTGCATCCAAGAAGTGGAGTTGATACTAGGTATTGTTTTTTTTTTTTGTTTCTTTTACCCCCCTTGACTCCTACTTAATGTGATGCTGTGATGTTTTCGAGGGTAGGTCTGGAATTCCACTAGTTATGAACTATTAGTGTTTGGCTAAAGTTCATCGCTAGCAGAACTCAGATTTGCTTCTGACTACCAACGAGAATCTCCACCACCACCATAATCAGGTGTGAAAGTCTGTTTTTCACACTTGCTGTTGGAACAGCAGGTGGTCTACATGTGTAGTGACAGTTTATTACACTTGTGTGAAGTGAACTGAATCCCCCTTTGCTAATCATATGGTCTTGTGTTCACATCAGGTAATAATCTCTCTCTCAGATTTGTGTGTAATTGGTTTATGTTGTTGAGAGATGTTGTAATGAGCAGAATCTTCTTGTTTTCTCTTTGCTTTACTCTCTAGCACAGATAACTCATGAGGGTCAAAAACCCAGACGCATGCCTCTGAGGGAGTAATTCTGACCCAAAATGAAAATGATTCTTGCATTCATTGTATTCAAAGATATGTGTGTGTGTGTGTGTTTGTCCGCCTACATTTCCTCTAAACTCTTCAAGGCAAAGTCAGTGAACCAGTAAACCTTGTACCTTCAGCAAAGTCAGTGAACCAGTAAACCTTGTACCTTTAACAGTGTGGGCAACAGGTAAGAATTACTGACAGCCTGGATTAAATCTGAGACTAGGTCACTGTCTAAATTTGGGGTAATTTGAGCCTCAATTCTCATGAAATGTGACCATATAAATGTGAGGAAGCGTAATCTTGGGCTCCTGACTCTCAGAATGAATCCCTAATACAATCAAGTTCTTTTTCCACTGCACATGAGTGATACTGTCACTCATGTACTCATTTTTTGTTAAGTTCTGCTAGAGAACTTCTACCATGATGTATAATATGGAGCTGCTCCATAACCCTGTATCAAGTTTCTTAAGACTTCAAAATGTTTGTACGGTCTCATACTAAACAATAACATTAACACCAGTGATAAGGAAAATGTTCAAGGTTCTAACGGTATCTAACAATCTCTGCACCAGTAGTTATAAAAATCACCAAACGAAAACTTTCAATATGCTTGATTTTTTTTATGTTCATCTGAAAAAAGACCAGTGATATAATGATTCATTAGCTTTGTTTTTTTTTTTTTCATTTGCCAGAAAGCTATGTTTACTAAAAAAAAAAGAAAAGAAACAATAAATATTTACTGTACAAATCACAATGGTTCTCAGATTTTTTTTTCCAAAAGGGAGAACATGGAGGTTTATGCAGGAGCCACAGAGGAGACCTCTGTCTTTGATGTGGATACTTCAGAGCCATCATCCACTTCTTTGCCAAAGAGCTGCATGATGCATGAACGGAACTGAAAGATACAGAAAAAGAAAGCATGTTAGAAATGTAAATGATTTAGACAATTTTATCAATGTGGCAATGAGACAGTTGTGCCCACCTGTCGGTTCATGAAGACATAGATAATTGGGTTATAGATGGTAGCGCTCTTGGCAAAGTATGCGGGCATGGCAGCAGCCAGAGGATGAAAGGCATATCCAGGGTTAGCTGCACCGAAGCAGACGAAAAAGGTGTAAGGTCCCCAGCAGAAACAATATGCCAAGATCATGACAACGACCATCCTGGATACTTCTTTCTCAGCTTTCTGGGTTGACTCTGATTCCTTCTGCTGCATGGCAACCTGTGGTCGACAAACCAACACAGTGTGAGATTCTGCCAGGCTGTAGTCTACTTTATATAAAGTATAAAACTGGAGGTAAGATAACTTACGGAATGGATAGCCCACCAGACTGCAAGGTAGCATAAGATGATGATAGCCAGAGGAATGATACAACATGTAATCATAAGAGTAATCATGTAGGACTGGACTCCAGGATCTTCATTTCCACTGAATACATCAGGTCCACAGGAAGTCTTCAGTCCATGAGGCCAGTACCTGATGCAAGAAAATGTTTAGTTTACATTCCCAATGATTAATTCAAAACTCAGGTATTTAAGATTTAAAAAAAAACACCAGGCTACCTGCTCCATCCAAAGATGGGGGGAGCACACCAAAATGCTGCCCAGACCCAGGAGAACACTATTCCACCTGTGGCCCACTTGCCATCAAACTTGACATTTCCAAAAGGTTTGCACACAACTATCCATCTCTCCCAGGAGATGATAGTCAGAGACCAAAGACCAGCAATGCCTGTGTAAGGAAGCAGGATACTCAGTAAAGGAGTTTACTCACAGCCTGATAACACATGCAACACCAAGAATCCTCTCTTTACAAACTGTCTCCAAACATTTCCCATCAAAGATTAAAAAAACTGCTTACCACAAGTTGCAACAGTGTAGCCCTCAAAGATGCACATTGGGAGTCCCAGAATGAAGTAACCAAAAATCTGGTTGCATACACTGATGGTGCTGGCTAAAAGTGTCTCTAAAAGATCAGCAACAGCAAGATTGACCAAGATCCAGTTCAGAGGGTGACGGAGTTTCTTGAACTTTGCTGTGGCCACCAAGACAAGACCGTTGGTGAAGGTTGATAAGACAACCACAATAAACATCCAGAGTGTTGCAACGTGGTAAATCCATCGAGGAGCAATGTGGTAATTGGGACCCTCAAAGGGACCTGGGGAAAAAAAACAAAACAATCTCATATATAGAAGCAATACCCCTTTGAGACAGCACATATTCATATATTTAATGTTAAATATATTACACAAAAGTCTAATAGTTGTGCTGTGCAATAATACATATATTCCTTATCAATCTAATTCTAGTTAAAGCCGCATTAAGCACTAGGGGGGAGAAAATGCTTTGAGGAGAAATGTGGTAATTGAGAGGTCCTCGAAAGGATCAGAAAAAATACAGTAAAATCATATTCATTTTGGCCAAGTTCACATTGTCTTGCTTAAAGTTTGGAAGCCCTTGGAAGCAGAAGTATGTCACATGTTTATGTGAGATAAAGATCTGGGTCAGTCTCAGGTGAAGAGACAGCACAAATCTTTATTTCATCCAATTATATAGAGTACAGTACAGCTTTCTAATCA
The DNA here is from genome assembly GCF_020085105.1 of Siniperca chuatsi. Lineage (NCBI taxonomy): Eukaryota > Metazoa > Chordata > Actinopteri > Centrarchiformes > Sinipercidae > Siniperca > Siniperca chuatsi. The sequence goes on along the minus strand of NC_058043.1, from coordinate 26,662,048 downwards.
ATAAAATGAGATAAATGTTTGATACTGTACAATATCATTTTCATCAGCAAACTTTCGAGCTCTAACTTTTTGTTAAAATCACTAGAATTAACAATTACTGTTAACAAACAATTAACATTAAATTATTTAAAAAAATAAAATGATAATACTGTACCTATGGTATTATTGCTGTTTGTGTAAACAAAGCCAGATGACCTTGTTGTATCTTCATGGTACCGCCGGGCAGCAAATGCCTGTTTTCCCCACTCTTCTGCCATTCTGATCTTAGAAGGAGGTCCTCAGCAGTTAGCCCTTCTTGTCACTTGCAACCTCCTTGGGTGACTGGTGCAACACATCTGACATTAGCTTTTATACTTATGCTCTAGAGACTTCTGATAGGATTAGGTCACAATCAAATTACTGTCAAGGTGTGCTGCTTGGCAGTAATACTCAGCGGCAAAGCGAGCATAAGCAAACTTATTTTGAACTGTAATTAAAACTATCAGCTAATTAGGTTAAGACACAAAATGAATAATCTTGTTTGAAAGCGGATTTCCGTCCACTCCATTAAAATGGGGATTAGCTGCGAGACCTTTGACTACATTTTGACTAAATTTGCTTTCATCGAGTACTGTAGTAGCCAATATCATCTATTTCTTACAACTATATGAATGAATGAAGAAATGAATAAGTAATAAAGCAACACTGAATATGTGTATCAAATGATAACATAAGCTTCAAAGCAAATGTTCATTTTCTTAGACATGTGGATGCAGAGGAATAATTCTACATTGGGACACTTAATACCAGGAATTGCATCCGTTGGATGATATTAAATTAATTTGGGAAATTATAACAAACACAGCAGAACTGTGCATATCAACTTGATTTTATCTTGTGTATGATGTTGTGGTCCTGATAAGTATACATGTGGACCCTGGTCGGCATGTGAGGTCACCCAGGTTTTAAAGCAGCTTAACTGGACAAGTGGTGATCCACGGAACTATAATAGCGACAGTGGCAGTAAGACACCTTTAATCCCTCCGGAATGAGAGTTCACTCCAGAACACAGGATTTTTCAACACTCCCTTGATCCTACAACTCACGTCATAGTACTCATGGCAAGGTCAAAGTGGAGAGGGTAATGCATCCTGATTTATGAGCAACGACTCAAAAGTAAAACACTTTCGGAAGGATGGCACAATTAAAAAGCAGGATAGGCATGCACTGATTCTTTGTCTTGCGTCAGTGAGTAAATTAGTGTCTTTAGCCTAGAGGCAGGATTATTGGCATAAAATAACAATTAACGGTCACTGCACTAGTAAACAATGAAATAATCAGAAATCAAGGCAGTGTGGTATTGATTTTATAAAAAGACAAAATAATCCAAAAAGATATTTTACTTTATGTGGCGCAGCTGCAACTCAGTTGGACAAAGCGAGCACAAGTCATGCACTGGAATGGCCATGTGAGATGTCCTGTCAAAATCTTATTGCTGTTTATTAATTATTGCCATTTACTCTAAAGTACTTGATTTGCTTATGGCAAAAACCTGGTAATCAAAGTTTTAATATTAAATTGGAAGCTATTTTACAAACTGTGTGAGGTTTCATTTGGGATATTTTACCACTACATACTGGTTTTCAGGATATTTGTATTTTTAGCTGTGAATTTCAGTTTTATGTACATATAAGCTGTGCACAGACTTTTGGCAAAGAGACAAATCTCTTAGGTGATAAGAGCAGTCAGTGATTAGAGAAATTGGAACAGTCTTGCATACTTAATTACTGTCTTTACCAGCTGCTAACTTCTTAATTTGCTCAGCAAAGCCTTTTGGAAAATGTCATTGTTGCAAGCATGTGTTGCTTTCTAATATAATTGAAAAGGCCATTCAAACTATGCATTAAGTTAAATGTTTATCTCATGCACAAATAAATCCCCTAAGCAACATTTTAGAAACATATGCTTCCCTTCTGAAAATCTAATTAGTTTTCTGTCATAGTCTTGTAGTGAAAGCTCTTGCATTCTACTCTCCTAAAGTCCACAGTTAAAAGAAGTGCAATTTTGTAACTTGCAGAGATTGACCAGGTGTGTGGAAGTGTGAAAGTAGGCTAGATTTTGCTTCTCTCTCAAGCTCTGATTTCTAGTCCTTCACACAACTACTTCTAGCAACAACATGAATGCCTTTGATGAGAGACTGTCTGAAAGTGTGTGCTGCTATCTTTATACATGAGAGCAGTCATACGTCACTTTCCTGTCGTCAGAATGACCACGCCCCCTTTTGAGTGAAAACAAGCACGTAAAAGTGCCAGCGCCAAATTGAAAAAAACTAGTGGCAACATGCCTAAAAGCTGCTGTGTTGCATTTTGCAAGTCAAACATAATGAAAAACCCCAGTTTATGATTTTCTTTACTTCCCCAAAGAGCGAAGTAGAGCAAAAGAAGAGATCTGTGGCTTCAGGCCATCCACAGAGAGGATGAAAATGGTAAACTGTGGGACCCGCCCAGTCAATAGTGTACTTCTGTGGCAAACACTTCGTCACAGGTTAGTTAGTGATGTAACTGAGTAAATGTTGTTACAGCTGCTCACTATCACGTCAATGCACACAGGAATAAAAGATCTGCTTATTACTTCTATTCTTGTGTGCATTGACGTGATAGTGAGCAGCTGTAACAAAAGAGTTTCCCCTTGGGGATCAATAAAGTATTTCTGATTCTGATTCTGAAATGACATGTGTGCCGATTGTGCCTGTAGATAATGGAAAATCAGAAGGAGTCTTAGTGATGGTGTAATTAAAGTTCTTACTGTGAATTTGAACTTTAAGAATGGAGTTTGGTTTAACATTCTGTCCACTTGAAAAACTGCCAGGAGCAGAGAGTATTTTAAAATTATTCACATAAATTAAGCCAACCCACCTTTTAATAATAAAGCTTGTAAAAGGCATAAAGCAACGTAGGAAACGTAATTGTTTGCCTGAGTGGCCATTGGATTTGGGCTCCTAATAACTAAAAAGCAATAAGGTATTCTTATTTTATGCTATTAAATTGGCAAAGACCTAGGAATTTGCATTTACTGCCAGTTAAATTAGAGGCGCATGGGGGCATGACTCTGGGGCAAAGTACCCAGATGTGCTGCTCTCATCTATTGACATACAAAAGATGCAGAATTTTTGGAGAGAGAGCTTGGATCAGGGAGGCAGTGGAATGCAGCCATGACGGCAAGCTTTTCGTCCTGCCTTTGATGTGGCCATTCAGAACCCTTTTGTGCTTACACATGGTTGGATGACACATCATAGAACCGAGTTTGTTTCAAGCATACTGTAGCCTTAACTCCTCTTCCTCACCTTCATATTATTTCGGTAACAGTTTAGTTAAAAGAGTTATTGACCAGCAATATCAAATACATTATGCTACACCATAGTGATGGGGACTCCCTGTGGTGGACAGATATTGGTAAAATTTTCTCTTATTACTGATCCTGCCGTGGCACTGGTAAACTTTACAGAATCTTTTAATGTTATTGCTGACAGACATGCTCCTATGGAAAACATAGAATTAAAAACAGATTCAGTCCTTGGTTCTTCCCACAACTCTCCAATGACATCCAGACACATGGCAGACATATTAAATAAAAGACCAGAGGAGAGGAAATTGTGATTAAAAGCTTCTACCATAGAAGATCTATCAGCAATATGATCAGATAGATGTTTGATTTGAGATGGGAGGTGTGACCATCTTAGCTTAAGAGATGCTATGGTGTTCCAAAGTTTTTTGGCAGTATCACAGGCAGAGAGAGCTGACTGATAATAATTTGATTTAGCCTTCCTAATCATGCTGGTGCAGATGTTTCTTTGTTGCCAAAAGGTTAACCAGTCCTCAGGGGTGCCACTGGAACTAGCCTTGGACCAGGCTTTATCTCTGTTGTGGATGTCATTGGAGAGTTGTGGGAAGAACCAAGGACTGAATCTGTTTTTAATTCTATGTTTTCCATAGGAGCATGTCTGTCAGCAATAACATTAAAAGATTCTGTAAAGTTTACCAGTGCCACGGCAGGATCAGTAATAAGAGAAAATTTTACCAATGTCAGAGATTGACAAATCATTTAAAAAATCCTGAAGATTAAAATGCTGTAATGTAATTTCTTGTGGTGATAATTTGAGATTGAGATTTTGGAATTTTAGTATCGCTAACACAGGCAACAGGACAGTGGTTACTAACATCAAGGGCAAAAACTCCAGAGGCAGGGTATTTGTGTGGTCTGATAGTAAGTATATCAATTAATGTGGAGTTTTGAAGTTTGGTCTGGTGGGTTTGTCTGAGAGCTGAAAAAGATTAAGTTCCAGGCACTGATCTTTTAATCTGTTAGAGCTGTCAGAGAGCCAGTCCAGGTTAAGTTTCCCTATTATTAACAACTCAGAGGAGGCATACAGTGACCATAGCTTTGCAATATCCTCTAAAGCATCTAAAGCATCTGTCATCCCTACCAAGACAGAGGTCCAACACAATATATTTATATTTCTTGAGCACAGAGCATGAGTTGATTTCCTGGACAGTGAAGCAGTCTTTTACACAAATCACAACTCCAACAAAATGTTGTATCCATCTACAGTAATGACATTATTTGGGATCTTATGGGAGAGCCATGTTTCAGTCAAAACGAGGACGTCTGGGGAGGTTTCATGATGCAAAACGTGAATGTAGTCCAGTTTTGGGAGCAGGCTTCTGATGTTTAAATGTAACAGTCTGAGCCTGTGGCATATTTTAAAGTCATGAGATGTGTCAAGTGTAACATGCTCCTTAGAGGTAGAAAGGGGCGGACGAGTGGGCACAATAGACACAGGAGGATAAATTTGATTTTTGAAGGAGACACACTTAAGTCGACTTCTATGCCTAGCTAGATGGCCTGATTTATAAATAACAGGAATGTTGTGTATTGACCAATTGTAGATATAACTGTCAGTAGTGAGTGAATTTGCAGGGTTGTTTGAGGGTCCTGGCTCCTCATAAACAATGGAACTAATGCACGGGGAACCAATGTGTCTGGTGCTAGGTGTTGTAATGAGTCAAGCAGGGTAGCAGGGGAGAACAGGGGATTGGACCCAAACGCAGACAATGGAGGCAGGCTGGTATAGTTCAATGGGCAGAACACTACAAAATAAAACAGGAAATGCCTAAAACAAACTCTCAAACCATGACAACATGTGTAGATCACAGTATCAACAGCACATGTTTGGACTCCAGCTCCAGGATAGTCTTCTGGTACACTGGTCCTAAACTGAAGCCTTGTGAGATATAAAAATATTCATATTTTCCCATGTTTTTAAGTTGTCCATGCTTTGAAAACTGGACCAATCCAGTGTATAGCTGTTTGAAAATGTTAAATAAATTAGTTTTGAAATGATGATGAAATAAAATGATACACTCTGATCTTGTTAACGGTCCAATTGCTTGGCCCCCGGTAGTGCTGCTTGCAGCATTCTCTAGTGCCACTCATCTGATCAACTTCACACTCTACACTGCACTCTGTTGGGTCCTCAACAATACACCCGTATGAAGTCGATCAGATCAATAGTTCTGGAGATATCCAGCCGCTCACAGACCCCGCTGTGAGCTGCTGGAGCTCTCTCAAGAGACTGGTCTCATAGACAAGAGGCTAACAGATTTCCCTGGTGACGAATGGTTTGTTTAAATATCACAACACAAATGTCCATTATAAAATTAATCAAATTAACAGGAACCTGTGGTTATCTGTGTTGTTCTCCTGTGGGGTGTATTGACATAACCAGCCTCCATCATGTTCCAGCGGGCCCATGCAGGGCTCTCTGCCCTCTAGCCTTCAACCCCTGGTACTCCGCTCCAGCCAGCTCACAGTGGGGTTTGTGAGCGTGGCCAGTTAACAACCCCCGCAGGCGCTAGCTTGCAGTCGCGCCTGTTTGTGGGGCTTGTCTCTGCTGCTTTGGTGCAGGAGACACTGTCATGACTCACTGTCAAAACACCCCAAAGGAGAACAAGGCAGATAACCACAGGTGTTGTGATATTTAAGCAAAAGATCTGAGATGTGAATTGCCAACTTTGCATGTATCCAATTATATTGTATTAGATGCATGGCGTGACATTTATCAGGAAACACACCCTTGTACTGATGCCCACTGATGTCTGACAAAGCCCATTAAAGGACACCCTGCCATAATTATTATTCAAAATAATTTTTAATGAAATACTTTTGTGATCTGGTAAACAACCAACACACTCTTGCCAGGACTTGCACCTGGAATCTTCCACCCAGTGGATGGATGTGTTTATTACAGCAGTTGACAAGGCAGGTGCTTGAAGCAACATGAAGTAGGAATAGCTCTGCAATGCTTTGGTTAATCAGCCTCAAACTTCATATGGTTATTGAAGGACCATTCCTGATCAAACCTATGTGGCATTTATTTAAAGGGGTGTACTACACTTTAAACTTCTGCTTAAGGGTTTTTACTATTTACTTCAAATTTGGTTAACACAACCCACAAGCATTCCCGACTCTAAATTGAAAAGGTATGGCTGATGTGTTGAACAGGTTTGCATTGCAGACGCATGACATCATATTAAACATTAAGTTGGAATAACTCAGTGTAACTTGCCTGGCCTGCAGCAGTCATATATCTGGCTGGATACACATCTGTTAACTTCTATGTGATCTGTGTTGTATTCTATGGCTGTGCTGATTGAAGGAAGGACCCAGACCACAAACAGCCACTGGTTGCTCTTTTAATGGGGACTGTATGGTAGTTGTGTCTCTCCTCTCAGTTAACATGGCATGGACTGAGAGTGGTGCAGCATTGATGTCAAAAACTGGCGACCTCTTAAAGTGACAGTACAGGTATTAACACTTCAGTTTAAATAGGTTACAAAATACATCTTGAACGTAAACAAAACAAAGGTTCTTTGTTATATTTATCAGGATTTGGTGAAGTTTCAAACATAAAAGTAAAGATATAATTTCAACCTGGTTATATTCACCTCTCCTGTAATTCACCAGCATCCTGATTACATGATTGCACATGTATTAAAACTCAAAACTCTGACCTCAAAAAGCTTGTCATATACTGTAAGCACATTCAACATGTATTAAAGCTCAACTCACAAAACCAGCAATTAGAGACTGAGAGCAGCTACCTGATAAAATGTTTAGACTCTTCAGAAATGGTTTCTGAACCACAGATTCTATCAGTCTGTTCACTGATTTCACCAGTCTTCCAGCACGTGGCCCAACATGGACATCAGCCCCAGTGTGTGAGTGTGAGTCAGTGTGAACTGAGATGTCAGCACGTGGTGCACATGAGATAGATGGGTAGTTAGCAGGACTGAGTACTAGATTAGACTGGACTAGCTCTACTGAATCAGCCAACTCAGACTGGTTATGAGGTGAGACTGCAGGCTCCTCTCCATCCCTGGAATTTGAGAGGTCCTGTGCATCGTCATGCTGAGTCAATTCTTCAGACATTGACAGATCAGTTTCATGGGCATCCTCACTCTGATCCATCCCAAGGAGTGTCAAGAAGTTGACCTTCAGTAAGAGATTCCTGTGCACAACTCTTGTGTGTCCCACCGCATCTTGTATTTTGTAGTCATGGATACTGGGATTTACACCAACAACTGTATACACTCCACATACATTTCTCTTCCCTCGTTCTCCCTTATTGGCTACCAAAACACGATCTCCAAGAGACAGGTAGGTGCCCTTAACGCATCTATTGTATTGCCGGGCCTGGTGTTGCTGCTCAGTGGAAGGGTGTTTCTGGGCGATTTCCATGGCAACTTTCAAGCAGGAAAACAGAGACTCCAGGCAACTCCAGGATCATTCAAAACATGCTTGAACATAACGTCCACGGCAGTCTAGGGACACACCCAAACATGAGCAAAAAGGGTGCATAACCTGTAGTCTTGTGAATGGTGGCATTATGAGCAAATGTGAGAACACATCCCAGACCTTCTTGGCAACCTGCTTTGCCGTCTGATTGGCACAAGGGGATGCATGAGTGAGTTTGACGAAGTGGTCTGTGACCACTAGGACGTCCACAGACTTGCTGTCCTCTGCTGACCAAAAATTGATGCACACTAACTCCATCGGGGCAGAGTTCTTGATACTTTCCAGGGGCGCACGAGCAGCAGGTTATGGCCAAACACACATCTCTGACAACATCTGTAAGTCCTTCTCCATATCAGGCCAATAAAAACATAGCCTCACAAGCGAGAGTGTACAGTCCTGACCCTGATCACCTGCCAGATTGTGGATGTCTGAATGCTTTGTCCCTTAGACTGAGGCAACACATATTGGAATCTTTTCTGCTTGGACACAGGATCCCTTGTCACGCTATACAAAACACCATCTTGAACTTCCAGCTTGTCCCATTGCTTGAACAACCTGAGGACCTTTGAGTCAGCACCATGCTTTTCTCGCCTAGATGGTTGCTTCCTGGTGGCAACAAAAGGCAAAACCTTAGAGATGTAGAGGTCTTGCTGTTGATTCAACTGTAGCTTCTGAGCAGAGAACATGGGCGATACATACTGACCGCCTGATAGTTGTTGGACATGTTGGGCTAAACAGAGTGACCTGGACTCCACTGCATCAATCCAGTCACATTGGGCCTGACAAAGATCCTTGATCTCGGCTGTATCACACACATCCATGGGTATTGGCTGGTTCACTGATCTGTGGGCTTGAGACTGGCAGCTGACTCTGAAAACATCCTGCACCGAATCCTTTTCCACAGCGTCCCTTCAGCCAGTGGCTGAACTTTTCAAATACACTCCACTCCAGTGCCATGAACTCCATTCTATGAGCTGGATATTTCCTCTGTGATGCACTGAGAGTCTTGCTCGCAAAAGCAATAGGTCTGGCCTTGGATTCTCCTCTGGGAACTTGAGAGAGCAGTCAGTCTAACAATGCATCAACTAACAGGATAAATGGCTCAACAAAGTCTGGATGGGCAAGCACGACATATTCCAACTGCATGGTCTTCACTTGGTCAAAAGCGTTCATTCCCACATTCCACCACATTCACAACTATTTCTAATAAATATAGTGGATGAGCAGATCTTGATATTTCGTCATGTGGGTTGGGGGGGGGGGGGGCAGAGAAATCAAAAAGGTTGGCAACATGGGATATTATTTGTCAGAATCAGATCATTTATATCACAATTTATATCGTTTATAATACATTATCAGTGTGTTTTCTTCCCAGGTTTGCCCATAAGAACACATGATAAAACAGGAATACAAAAAGGGTCCTATTGTCACAGCAGGAGAATATAGGATTCAGTGGTGCTTGAGGACAACAGTACAACCATCCATTTCTCCCCATGCCAGACTTCAAGTTGGTCCTGATTTGGTCCTGATGTGTCCATCTTCTCTTTCTCTTTATCTTCCTCTTTCACTTCTTTCTTTTCCTCTCCTTCCTTCTCTTCCTCCTTCTTCACTAATTTTGCCCGCATGTAGTTGGCTGCACTCCGGCGGTCTCCTCCCTGCACTTCAGCCAAAGATACTGAACCCCACATTGCTCCCAATGTACTTGTGTGAGTGTGTGAATGACGAGCAGTTGGCACCTGCCATCAGTGTATGAATGTTTGTGAATGGGGTGAATATGACATGTAGTGTGAAGCGCTTTGAGTGGTCGGAAGACTAGAAAGGCACTATACAAGTACAGTCCATTTACCATTTACTGGTCTCTTCAGTCTACACACCTATCCATAATATGTTGTTAAAAGGCCCATGTACAGTATAAACTGTATAAACAGTAACTTTATCACTCATTATAAGGTTATTCAAAACAAAATTGCCCTGCATTTCCTGCAACCTCTGTACCAGGAAACCTTAACATTGACATAACATTGACACTATGTCAATTTATCTATTTACACTTGCTTAAAGCATTGAATGGTAACAGTTGTTGTAACAGTGTCTCCATTCTTAGTGTTGAACCTCTAACCAGAACCTGGTAGATCCAGTGAAATGCAGGTGAAGATTTCTCATGTCCCGACTTGACCAAAGCAGATTATACAGACAGTTCAGGTTCTTCCACAAAACAGATTAACACAGTAATTACTTCTGGCATGCTCAGTCCGTAACACTTTAATCTCTCCGGAACAACAGTTCACTTCAGAAGTAAGCAGAGGTTAGCAAAAGCTGCTATAGTGGTTTATTTAATCTGTTGACTATGTTTTTCTCGAGTCCACTTCTTGCACAGGTAGCTGGTTTGTAGATTTGATAAGAACTCCATGTGGGACGAGGACTGCACATCAAGAAGAGGATGGATCCTGAAACTAAAGAAATCTGTAAACTTCTATTTTCCTTTATTTCCAAATATGTCTCTATTCATATTAGTAAACTTTAGTGAATGTTCTAGTTTTTCAATAGTTTCACAATGTTTCACAGTTTATGAAGTATTATTGCTTTAAACAGCTTAAATGCTACTTTTGCCTAAAACTTAAACTGATTTTTAAAAAATGTTATAATGTCTTAGGGAAGGGTATTTTGTTTTTATTATGTTAATGTAAATTTACATATCTTTTAAAAGGTGGAGTTAATACTAGTTAATGTTTTTTACTCTTGATTCCTACTTCCATGTGATGCTGTGATGTTTCGAGGGTAGGTCTGGAATTCCGCTAGTTCTGAACTATTCATGTTTGGTAAAAGTTCACTACTAGCAGAACTCAGATTTGCTCCCGACTACCGACGGGAATCTCCATGACCACCAGGGGACCAGTGGTTTATACACTTGCCGTTTGAATAGCAGGTGGTCTACATGTGCAGTGACAGTTACTGACTGTAAATAATTACACTGGTGTGAATTGAACCGAGTGCACCTTTGCTACTCATATGGTCTCGTGTTCACTTCACATCAGGTAATAATCCTGTTCTCAGATTTGTGTGCATATGTTGTTGAGGGATGTTGTAATGACCAGAATATTCTTGTTTTCTCTTTGCCTTTCCCTGCAGCATGATAACTCTTGATGGCCTAAAACCCAGAGGCAATGGTGTCAGTGTTATTTCTAAGTATTGAGTTGACCGATTGATTTTCATCTCTTCTCAGCAGCATGACAGGCAGTAAACATGTAACCAAATATGTTTAGTTTTAAAATAATAATAATAATTTCAGAATTTTCACATGTAAAACTACAAATAACAGCACAAAATCTTCCACAATTGTTGTTTCAACATAGCGTCATATGTTCAGATTTTATTGTATGAATTGTATTTGTGTGTATGTACTTTCCATAATGAACATACAGGCAAGAGTTGGTGACAGCACTGAGGAAGATGTTTCTGAACAAAACACATTTGTTTTCCGTAAATCTACCTGAGATAGATTTTTTACATAAATAGTGAAATGTAAACAGTTTTATTCAACTTGAGATCATGCCTTTTCCCATTTATTGTGTAGATGTGTCACATACACGTTCAATCTGTGCCAACACAGGGATTTGTGTGAGTGCCCAGACGGAGGTTAAGAGGTAATCCTATTCAGCAAACCCTCTTAATCTTATTTTAAAACAAGTGCAAATAACTACTTTAAACTGTGAGCCATTTATCATAATAATGATGCATTTTATTTCTGTAGCACTTATTATCATGTATTGGACCCAAATTGAAAATGATTCATGCTTGCATCGTATGCAAAGATGTATGCGCGTTCGTCTGCCAAGTTAACCTCTAAACTCTGCCAGGGAAAGGCTTTAAGTCTGGTGAGTAAACTAGTGAACCACGTACCTGCAACATTGTAGGTAACATAAGAATGACTGACAGACTGGGTTTATTCTGAGTCTAGCTGTGCGTTTCTTTTAGATGGATGACCTCAAGTCATATATATAAAAATAAAATATAGGCATTGCTGTACTATTAACAAAACTACACCCCTTGACAGTATTTTCATGTGATTTACTCAAAGTTGTACGGTTACAGTACAGTACACATGGTAACTACTGTGTTCAAGGTTTTGAAGTATGGCGCCATCTGTACGCTGAATGTTGGACTTGTCTACATCTTTTACACCACAGTGACATCTGATATTTTGTATGCATTTGAATTAATTGATTGATAATGCAGAAGAAAATTGTGCTTTTTTTTCTGGTTGACAATAGCAACTGTGCCAGATGGACAGAATGGGTTCAAATGACAGAGTGGAGTAGATGCTTAGATAAATGATTGATGATAGATAAAGACCCGTTCAATGTGAAAACGGTTTGCACCGTTTTGCTACAGTTTCCTGGTTGAACGACATGTTTGCTTGAAGGCTTTGAGGCACGTTTTCTCTCGTTTGGTGGGTGTGTCAGAGGTGTTACCCAATCACAGCAACGTGTATATAAACCCCGCTATATTAAAAAGGCAGTGCGCTTGTGTACACAACAGGGTGATCAAGGCACCACCATTTCCGTTTAAATACACTTTGCTACAGTTTGTCGGGGCTGAACGCAGTCCTGGTACAAGTTCCTGCTGCAGGTTAAAGTGTTTGCATGGTGCAGTGCAGCCAACAGTGTGTTAATGATCTCATCACTTATCTCCATAAAACCTCGTGGTAGCAATCTTTTTCAAATTTCTCACAGTGTCAGTATGTCAAGTGGAAATTTTTCAGTGTCAGTAATGTTCTGTTGGACATTTATACAGCTGTTCTTGTGTACTTACACTCTGAAATAGTAATATGTTTTCTGTATTGTGTTTTCCTCATGTGCTTGGATGCCATGCTGTTACTTCCTCAAAATAAATTTGACCACAAATTCTTTTTCTAGCTGATGTTCTGGAACATTAAGTTTCAAAATATCCACAGTGAGCTGGAAAGAAATGTGGCTGTTTCTTTGGATCTATTGAGCACTAAAACAAATTCAGTCAGTGTAAATAAAGCAGAAATGTGGGTTTGGTTTGGCCTCTTTGTCAAAATGGTGTAAAAATATTTTTTTCATACCATTATGCCAGTTAGAGCATGTTATTGCTGTGTTTGTCTCCAATCACTAACTTTGTCAGGCTTACAGTGTTCTCAGTGCTTCAATGAGCACATCAGCAGAGATTAACACACACCAATCAGACTGCTGTTATTCACTTTTCATAGATATACCTACAGAAGGTAATCACAGACTGTATTAAAAAAGTTATGCACTATAACCAACGTAGTCAGGAGCCACGAGGCAGTTAAATTTATTAGGCAGCGACCTCTAGTGGCCTCCAGGGCTGGACTGGGACAAAAATCAGCCCTGACATTTTTGGCCCAGACCGGCCCACCACAGTCGGCTGAACACCACCCACCAGTACACCATCCTTGCGGTCCCCTTAAATATTGCGCACTGTACTATTCCCCCAAACCACTACAAAGCTGAGTAGTAATTACTGTGGACAAGTGTACCAGTGCAAGTGGACCAGTGTACCCACTCGCTCCTGACTGACTCTCTGGTGATCAGAGGTGGCTGTAGAATACACAATATCCATACTCAAGTCTACAGCTTCTTGTTCCTCCCTGTCTCTTTCCTCCGCTGCTACCTCAACAACCTGGCTCGATTAGACAATGACATAAGGAAAGCGGGAGAGATGATTACAATTAATTGGGTGGGGTATTCAAATGATTAGTAATTCAGATCGAGAATTGTTAGTATGTGAAAAAAAAGCTGTAGAATTTAAACAATACCATACTGGTAATGACCAAATTTTTGTTTATTCAATTAATACATGGAGCTGTTCCATCTCATTTCAGTGTATACTAACTAACTATTAAGTTCATACAGATTTCAAGTATCCAAATATTGATGATGACTATTGCATATGGTGTTTACACAGTTAATAGATCACCTTTGTGTTTTATATGAATGTTCAGAGAGGAGTAATAGACCTGTTTATGTGATAGGCCAATTAAATCAAGGGTATACTTGTTTATTTGGGGAGTTTTAACTACAGTTGACCTCTCTGCATGTCCACTGGTTCTCACGCGCCTACCACTAGAATGTGCAGCACCCAACAGTTTGAACATATTGTAGGTGGAGAAAGGAGTAGGAGTAGGCTACATGTGGGCCTACGTTACCCCACAGATAGTAATAACAGTAATCCACACAATATAACTGTATATCATACCTGAAAAAAAATATATAGAACAACTTTATTGCCTGTTGTTGGAAATGAAAACTATTCTTTAAGATCGTAATTTTAGCACAGCAGAGTTACAGATGTAACCTATACAGCCTTTTTGTGCATCTTTATCAAGGGAACCCTTAGCCTAATAATACGAATAATATTATGAACAGTGGTGGAATGTAAATAAATAAATGTACATACAAAAGTACTGTTACTTAAGAACAAATTCAAGGTGCTTGTACTTTACTACATCTCAGAGGCGAATATTGTACTTTTTACTCCACTACATTTGCCTGACAGCTTTAGTCACTAGTTACTTTTGAGGGTATTTCATAACCTTCCTATATGATGATCTTATAGAATATGATGCATTGCTGTAGATTAAACTACCCAGTAGTATATAAAGTAGTTAAAATTACCTCAACCTTAAACATTGACAACAGTAAAATGCAAATACACATGAATGCAGCAGTAATATTAATCCAGAAACATCATATGTTACGATATGGACTTAGGTCACTCACTGTTTAGCCAGCCTAATTGCAACAGCATTAGGGAACTATGCCAGGCTACAAAAACAATACCTCAGTGTCAAATAGTAGAGTAAAGTAGAGGATCCTACTCCCTGTTCACCGCTTCACTACACTATCCACTACACTCTCCTGCTGCTCCCTCAGCTCCTCGCGGGGCCAGCCAGGGGACCAGCCACCTCTCCGCCTTCCACCTGTTGGTGGTTCGATATTGAAGCGCTGCTGCAGCCCCTGCAGCAAACGTATCTCTGATTTGTACACATTTTGCAGCACCTAGATTATTATTTATTTTTGGCCCACAACTTCTCCGCACCCCTCTTGTTTCGTTTTTGAACTTAAATAAATAAATGAATTTTTGAAAATAAATAAATGAATATGCCATTAAATGCCCCAAACATATTAAAATTAATGTAGGCATTAAATAATTTATAAAATGTGACACAAAATAATATTTCTATTTTAATTTGCTTCTGTATTTATTTACATTTGTATTAATTCCCCTATTTATTTACTTTCTGATTTAATTTTCCATTTTATTTATTCATTTACTTATTTATTTTTTAAATGAACATTGTATTTTTGTATGTATTTATGTATGCATTATTTTCCCTTTGCATTTTCCCCCCATTTATTTTCCCAAACTTATTTATTTCTGTCTTTTGTTTTTACATTTCTTTATGCATTTCTGCTTCATTATGCAAATGAGGGGGGTGTGTCTCATGCAGGTAGTAACTTCTTTAATAATGTTTTTGATACAGATTGGACAGACTATGCTGCCCTCAAACACCTTAATATATTCAGTACATTTTTACACTTTTCAACAACTACTCTACCCTCTCTAAACTTTTTAGAATATAAAGTTCAAGTTTAAAACCCCACTCCATTGCCCGGCCCTCTACTTTCCATATTGCCTCTTGCATTTTCCTGACTACATAATCTATATTCCTTCCCTTTTTCCACATAACTCCGTCACCTGCAAATAATGCAACACCAATCGACCCATCTATACTATTAAATACTTCATTTATCATAACTGAGAACAGAACTGGACTGATTATACTCCCTTGAGAAACCTCAGGCAGAACCAGACTCAGGGTGTGCAGCCATCCGCTGCTGCTGGTTGGGTTGAGAGAGAGGGAGAGGGGGAGAGAGAGAGAGAGCACAATGCAAATTCCACCTGGAATTTTAAAATAATAATGTAATGGTAGTGGTAATATAAATAATAATAAAGTAATAATAATAAGAATGATAGTGATAGAAAAAATAATAGCAATAAGACTAATAATAACAATTGTAGTAGCAGTTGTCGAACAGCAACATGGAGGCAGCAGGTGGCCCACAATCACAGATCCAGACTCTGCAGCTCCGAAGGCAGAAATACCTGCTGAAAGCGACAGAAGGAGAGAGGAGAGAAACGAGAAAGCACAGATCTACGGGAGAGAGAAGATGTCGAGTTAGTAACATGCAGTAATGGGATAAAAATGCATACAGATGGAGAGGGAGAGAAGGAGAGAGGAAAGATGTGCATCATGGGAAGTCTCCTGGCAGTCTAGGCCTATAGCAGCATAACTAAGGGATGGTTCAGGACTCAGCTGAGCCAGCCCTAACTATAAGCTTTATCAAAGAGGAAAGTCTTAAGCCTACTCTTAAATGTAGAGATGGTGTCTGCCTCTCGAACCCAAACTGGGATCTGATTCCACAGGAGAGGAGCTTGATACCTGAAGGCTCTGGCTCCCATTCTACTTTTGGGAACCTAGGAACCACAAGTAACCCACAAGTAACAAGTTCTGGGAGAGCAGTTTTCTAGTCGGATACGATGGTGCCAGACCATTAAGAGCTTTGTAGGTGAGGAGAAGGATTTTAAATTCTATTCTGGATTTTACAGGGAGCCAGTGCAGAGAAGCTAATATTGGAGAAATATGATCTCTTTTCCTAGTTCTTGTCAGTACACGTGCAGCAGCATTCTGGATCAACTGAAGACTCTTAAGGGACTTATTCGGCAGCCTGATATTAAGGAATTGCAATAATCCAGCCTATAAGTAACAAATGACAATGTGTTTCAGAAGTGTTTGGGGTCAAGTACAATAACTTCAGTTTTGTCAGAGTTTAACATCAGAAAATTGCAGGTCATCCAGGTTTTTATGTCCTTAAGGCATGCTTGAAGTTTAGCTAACTTTGGCATGCACACAGGACTCACCATTAACATGTACAAACTGTGATCAATCTGATAGATAGGATTTAAACCAGCTTAGTGCAGTTCCTTTAATGCCAATTAAATGTCCCAGTCTCTGTAATAGGATGTGATGGCCAATGGTGTCGAATGCAGCACTAAGATCTAACAAGACAAGTACAGAGATAAGTCCATTGTCTGATGCAATTAAAAGGTAATTTGTAATTTTCACCAGTGCTGTCTCTGTGCTATGAGGCACTCTAAATCCTGACTGAAAATCCTCAAATAAACTACTGTTATTTAAAAAGTCACTCAACTGATTGGCAACTGCTTTCTCAAGGTTCTTAGAGAGAAAGAGAAGGATAGATATAGGTCTATAGTTGGCTGAAACCCCTGGATCAAGAGTGGGCTTTTTAAGAAAAGGTTTAATTACAGCTATTTTAAAAGACTGTGGTCGATAGGAGAAAAGCAGTCTGAATATATATCAGCTGTTACTAAGGTTACTGTGTTTGAAGATAAATCAGTACAGGTTGAGGACAGGACGTGATGAATTTTTTCTCTAATAATTAAAATTTTATCATTAAAGATGCTCATGATGTCGTTTCTACCAAGGGCTATAGGAATACATGGCTCAATAGAGCTGTGACTCTCTGTCAGCTTGGCTACAGTGCTGAAAAGAAACCTGGGGTTGTTTTTATTTTCATCTATTAATGATGAGTAGTAGGGTGCTCTGGCATTATGGAGGGCCTTCCTATACGTTTTAAGACTATCTTGCCAGGCTAAACGAGATTCTTCCAGATTGTTGGAACGCCATTTCCTTTCAAGTTTGCTTTACATTGGGAGTGGCTGAAATTAGCATAGGAGTCCTCTGTTATATTGAGACATAGCATTGAATTAAGAGATGGAGATGCAGATGGAATCGCTTCCTTAAATTTAGCTACAGCACTATCAGATAGACATCTAGAGTAGGAGTTTTTGCTTAATGGTGTGTAGTCCAGTAATAGGAGTTCAAAAGTTATTAAATAATGGTCTGATTAAATGTTCAATTTCAATGCTATATACCAGAACAAGGTCGAGGGTGTGGTTAAAACAGTGAGTGGGTTTATGTGCACTCTGACAAAAGCCAATCGAATCTAATAATGAGATAAACGCAGTACTAAGGCTATCATTTTCAACGTCCACATGAATATTGAAATCACCTACAATAATTACTTTATCTGTTCTCTAAGGACTAAAGTTGATAAAAACTCGTATTATATATAGTCTACCAACCCCCTTCTGATTTCCCTTAAGTCCTGTGTTCAGTAGTGATTTAAGCTCCATTCCTGTCCTATCTTATGTACCATATTCCTGAATATCTCCCTTTCTAAATTATATTTCCTAGAATGCATGATAATGTTTTCTGCATCTTCCATTTACACCACTAATATAAATTTGATTGCCTTTTCTCCATTATATATAAAGTTGAGTAAACACCTGCATGCCCTAACCTTAGTTGTGTGATGATTACCTCCTCTCTGCGGTTATGATATCCTCCTTTAAGCTGTTTAACATGAACTGCTTATTCATTACCTTTAATACCCATATGCGCAGGGACCCAACAAAACTGCACTTCTCTGCCCATCCTTTGTAATCTTAAAAACATAATGTGAATTTATATCATTAGATCTTCTCTGACTGTTTTTACTGGCTGTACTTGCTCTATCCACTGAGGGCCAAAAATGATTACAATTATTTCTGCTGAAAATAATGACAATTTATCAGTCAATCTATGATATATATTAACATTAAATTCTGGTATTTATACCTATTCTCACATGTCCATCATCAGGACTCTTTAAATCATCTGCATATATTATATCAGAAATCTATAAAATTGTCTTTGTACATGATCTTTAACAATATGCTGAATGTTATCTGTTACTGACCAATTCTTCTTTTCGTCTAAGAGCTGTAAATTAACATATGGATCTGAGAGAATCCATGGGGGAACATTACTTAAAACAACAGATGGACTGTAGTTCAAGTCTTTCAGACCCATCTTTTCTGCTTACCTATATTCCATCCCAAACCAAGCTATTGATCTTAGTATACTCCCAGCATTCACTTAAAACCTCAGTGGTGGGGTGTTCCTTTCCACAACCTTTAAGTTGTCCCCAATACGCTACTGATCGTTTCTCTCGTCTAAGATGTAATGGTAACTCACCAGCTTCTACTAACAGAGCATTTATTGGAGTTGTTCTAATAGCCTCTGAGCATGGTCTTAATGCTCTGTTCTGAACCCTGTCTAATCTTTGTAAGATTATTTTACATGCTTTTCCATATACTACACATCCATAATCAATAGTGGACCTTATTAGTGCCTGGTATATATTTAACAGTAATTGTTTATCAGCCCCCCAGTCAAAACTACATACATTCCTTATGAGGTTGAAAGCTTTCTTACATTTTGTTCCTATGTGCTTTATATGAGAGTTCCATGTGTTCTTTTCATCAAACCATAACCCTAAATATTTAAATTCTGGCACTCTCTTCAAAGGTTGTCCGTATAGAAATAAGTTGCTGATGATTGGTCCTTTCTTTTGTGTAAACAACATGTAACATGTAAACATGTGTAAACAACATGTAACATGTAACATGATTTCATAATTGATACCTTGAAACCCCATTTATATCACCAACCCCATTTATATCACCAACTTTCAACAATCTGTAAAGCACTCTGTATATTTTTAATCACGATTAATATTTCTCCCTCTTTTCCAGATTGCCCCATCATCTGCGTACTATGAAGCATGTAAATCTCTATGTACATCCCTAAATACATACACATGTGTCCAGCCAGTCTTAAAAAAACCTGGGCTTGATCCCACCCTCCTGGATAACTACCGCCCAATATCCAAATTGCCTTTTATTTCGAAGATTCTCGAAAAACTTGTATCTAAGCAGCTCCTTGCTGCTGTGGAAAACAACAATACCTTTGAAAAGTTCCAATCTGGCTTTCGTCAACACCACAGCACTGAGACAGCCCTTCTCAAAGTCACTAATGACCTTTTAATAAATGCAGACGCAGGCATGTGCTCAATTCTTGTGCTGTTGGACATAAGTGCTGCCTTTGATACAATTGATCATGGCATTCTTTTAGACAGACTGAGGCACTGGGTGGGCATATCTGGCACTGCACTAGACTGGTTCGCATCTTATCTGTCCAATAGGAAATTCTGTGTTAGCATTAATAACTTCAAGTCATCCTTTTCCCATATCAAGTATGGTGTGCCTCAAGGTTCAATTCTGGGGCCAATATTGTTCTCCTCATACATGCTTCCCTTGGGTGATGTAATCCGCAGACATGGTATTTCTTTTCATTGTTATGCGGATGACACACAGTTGTACCTCCCTGTCAAGCCCACTGACCTTAGTATGCTGAGTTCTCTGCAGGACTGCCTGTCTGACATAAAAAATTGGATGTCGATAAATTTTCTTCAGCTCAACTCAAAAAAAAAACTGAAATCCTTGTTATTGGGCCCCAACACATCACTAAAGAAATACTGCCATCCACTGGTAATCTGTCACAACATATCAAGCCTGTTGCACGAAATCTTGGTGTCCTGTTTGATAGCAATTTATGCTTTGAGCAACATATCACTAAGCTTGTCCAATCATGTTTCTATCACCTCAGAAATATTGCAAAAATACGATCTATTTTAAATCTTAGTGATGCAGAAACTGTTGTGCATGCTTTTATCTCCTCACGCCTTGATTATTGTAACAGCCTGTTCACTTGTCTTAATCAAAAAACTCTGACACGACTGCAGACTGTACAAAACTCAGCTGCTAGGCGATTAACCAGGACCAAGAAGTATGACCACATAACACCTGTTTTAGCCTCTTTACACTGGCTCCCTGTTGGTTTTAGGATTGATTTTAAGATCTTGTTGATTACTTCTAAGGCTCTTCATGGCCTGGCCCCAGATTATATTTTAGACCTTGTAATCCCTTATGAACCTTCATGTAGTTTGAGATCTTCGGGCAGGGGTCTCCTGTCTGTTCCTGAGTCCAGGATGAAAACTAAGGGGGACAGAGCTTTTGCTATCAGGGCACTGAGGCTCTGGAACAACTTGCCCGAAGAAATTAGGTTGTCTGAGTTTAAGTCTCGTCTCAAAACACATTTTTATCTGAAAGCATATCCTGATTTTACCTGAACTGGCTGTTTATTTTACTGTTTATTTTATTGCTTTTCTGTATTTCATGTGTTTTATTTCTTTATATTTCATCATTCACTGTGTTATTTTATTTTTCTTGTTGTGAAGCACTTTGTACTTTGTTTTGATAAGTGCTCTATAAAAAAAGAAAAAAATATATATCATTTATCATAACATTGAAAAGGATAGGGCTAATTACACTTCCTTGAGGAATTCCATTTTCTATTTTAAACTCACTTGATATATCTGATCCCACTTTAACCCTGAAAGTATGATGTGATAAAAAAAAAATCTAATATCTCGTTATACGTCCTTCCTCCAATACAAACCTGACTCATTTTAGTTTTTTCTACAACATTACTCATCTACCTCTACGGAATCCACTTCGACATGGGCTTAGCAATCCCTTATGCTCTAAAAAGCGATCTAGTCTTTGCACAGTCATCTTTTCCATTAACTTACATAAGTGTGATGTTAAAGCTATATGTCTATAATTACCTGCATTAGCTGGATCCTTACCTGGTGTCACAAATGTAAGTATCAATGCACTTTCCACCCACGAGGGAGTTTTCCTTCATTCCAGATTTTGTTGAACAAATCTAAAATAACATTCAAAATATTATCACGTAAGTGTTTAAGAATTGCATAATATACTTTATCTTGTTCAGGACCAGTTTATCCACTACCAGCCAGGGCCCTCAGTAATTCTAAATTCTAAATCCAGACAAGAATCCATTCTATCTCTGATCCTGTTCACTTAAGAGTTTTCTCTTAATATGTCTCTTTTCCTCTGTCTACGCCTGTCCTCAAGATGGTTTCCACTGTGCACACTTGCATACATTTTCCCAAGCAAATGAGCTTTTTCCCCATTAGTTATCGCCAATTGTTTACCATCAACTAGAACAGGAATTTGCACTGATGTTCCTTAACATTGTCCATACTTCTTTTAATTGGATTTCCCTTCTTAAGCTTTCCTCCACGCATTTTTTCTCTCTTTGCTGATTTAATAACTCTCCTAACTTTAGCTCTCTTTCTTTGGTAATCAATAACATTTTCTTGATTAAAATTCTTTCTCACCATTTTAAAAGCTTGATTTCGTTCTTTTATAGCCTTGCTACACTCAACATTCCACTATGGTACAACTTTCCTTTTACCACTTATTTTACTTATTGGAACATACATTGATGCTGCATTTATTATCATATTATAATAGCATCTTTATTACCTTCCATATTTATACTCATTTCTAATTCTGCACAGTATTCCTTAAATTCATCCCATTTAGCTTTAGGAAAGCACCATCTACTGTAAGGATTACCTTTTTCTGTAAATGCCTTTATATTTAGAGAGCATACAATTGGGAAGTGATCACTACCAACTGTGGATGTGGTTGAGACTTTCCATTCACTGGATCCTGCTAAATGAGCACTCACTAGCAAAATCTAAGCTTGTGATCACATTTCTCACTATGTTCATCCTTGTACCACTTCAACCAACAGTTTATCATCTATTAGGTCTTAGTGACTGGCATGGATTATATAAATTAACCATCTTAATATTGCCTTTTGATCTGCATATTTCAATAACCACACATTCATATTTATTTGGACATTGGTCCCATATCCGAGATATTTTGGCTTCATTTTTGTACAGTGGGAGACAGTGGAGACATCCACAGTCTATCTATATATACAGTCTATGGTTGTAACCATGGTTGTATTATTAGAACTCTTAATACATCCATAGTTTTAACCCACATAATTTGAAAATTAAAATGAAAACGGCATTTGAAATTAAACTTTCAAAGACTGAACCTGCTGTACAGTGGACAATATTCAAATGCAATGAGCGAAACAGTGCCCCCAGTGGATTGCATGTACATGTCACCATACTCTTTTTATGGAAGTGGGTTAGAGTTAGTTAATAGGGTTTATTAGTTGTAACCCACAGAAGACAATCCACAAATGTGTACCATGACCTACAAATATTTCACTATGCACAAACAAGGCATATTCACAAAAATACAGAACGATTTACAAATATGTATAACTTACTCTGTAAAAACGTATTTTAATTTCACATCAAAATGACATTTTACAAATGTAGTTTCACCACAACAAATACATGTAAAATGATATTTACGCATTTGTGGATCCATTTTTACATGTGAAACAGGTTTTGCACATTTGTAGATTGCTTGCTTGTCAGTTTGTGGGTCACGTGACATTTGTGACTTCCCTCCTATTTATTTGTGGAATTTTGTCCAATTCATACCGCAGCAGATCTGTAAAAAAGGAATCGGCAATGTGAGGTGCAGTTACTAGCTACACCAGCAGGTGGCGAGATTCCCTCATATGAGCTGACGGAACCACCGCCTGTACTGAAAGAAGAGTCATCTGTAGACCCGCCCCTTCTCTGCATCTGATTGGCTGTGCCGTTCCAGGTTTCTGCTAAACGCTGAAGTTCTCTCATGAAACCGGTCTCTTACACAAGTGGTTTTATTTAAATAATGGTTTGTTTAAATAATAATAATAATAAAACTTTATTTATAGAGCACTTATCAAAACAAAGTACAAAGTGCTTCACAACAAGAGAAATAAAATTGCACAGTGAATGATGAAATATAAAGAAATAAAACACACAAAAGCAATAAAATAAAAAGCCAGTTCAGGTAAAATCAGGATATGCTTTCAGATAAAAATGTGTTTTGAGAAGAGACTTTTAACGAAGACACTGACTCAGACAACCTAATTTCTTCGGGCAAGTTGTTCCAGAGCCTTGGGGCCCTGATGGCCAAAGCTCTGTCCCCCTTAGTTTTCAACCTGGACTCAGGAACAGACAGGAGACCCCTGCCCAAAGATCTCAAACTACGTGAAGGTTCATAAGGGATTACAAGGTCTAAAATATAGTCTGGAGCCAGGCCATGAAGAGCCTTAAAAGTAATCAATAAGATCTTAAAACCAATCCTAAAACAATCAGGGAGCCAATGTAAAGAGGCTAAAACAGGTGTGATGTGGTCGTACCTCTTGGTCCTGGTTAATCGCCTAGCAGCTGAGTTTTGTACAGTCTGCAGTCGTGTCAGAGTTTTTTGATTAAGACAAGTGACTTTAAATGACTTTACACAATACAAAATTTTAAAAAAATGCATGTTTGTGCATAGTGAAATATTTGTGGGTCATGGTACATTTTTTCTGTGGGTTACAACTAATAAAGTCCAATAAAAACTTCCATTAAAAGAGCATGGTGACATGTAAATGTAAATGCAATACACTGGGGGCACTGTTGCATTTGCATATTGTCCACTGTAGGTGTAGGTGAAAATGTATTGTCAAATGCCGTTTTCATTTTCAAATAAATTTTGACTTAAATATTGCTTGCATGAATGGATCAGGTTACATTGTTTGTATGTGGCTCTCACCCCCCATTCTGATGAAGTGCTTTGAAAAACTGGTTCTCCAGCAAATAAAGAACAACATCCCAGCCAGCCGGGACCCTCACCAGTTTGCTTTCAGAACCAACAGATCCACAGAGGATGCCATCTCCACTGCCCTCCACTCTGTCTTCACACACCTTGAGAAGAACAACACCTACACTTACACGCAGCTTGTTGATTTTAGCTCAGCATTCAACACAATCTCCCCCGTGAAACTAATTGGAAAACTTTGCTCTCTGGGCTTGAGTACCACACTCTGTAATTGGATATTGGACTTCCTCAGAAACAGACCCCAGACAGTTCAGATTGGCCACTCTAGTGCTCAACACTGGAGCCATCCAGAGCTGTGTGCTCAGCCCCCTCCTGTTCACGCTGCACACCCGTGATTGCAGCCCTCCACATGTCAGCAAAACCAAGGAGCTGGTCGTTGATTTTAGGAAAAAGGAGGCAAAGACACACACCCCTGTCTACATCAGTGGAGCTGAGGTGGAGCAGGTGAATAGTTTTGGGTTCCTGGGAATCAGCATCACAGAAAACCTGACATGGTCCACTCACATCTCCACCCTGGTCAAGAAAGCCCAGAAACAGCTGTATTTCTTAAGGAAACTTAAGAATTCCCGTGCCAAGTTCTTGTTAACTTTTACAGAGGAGCAAGAGAAAGCATCCTGACTGGAAACAAAACAAACTGGAATGGGATGTGCACGGCCCAGGACCGGAGGGCTCTGCAGCGGGTGACTAAAACCGCTCAGCAGGTCATCGATACCAGCCTGTTGAACAATATTGCTCGTTTTGTACTATACAATAACCTTTATGAGAGTAACAGCCTACAATTTAGCTTTAAATATTACAATTGCACAGAAAATTAGGAAATCTGAAAACAGTGTGCAATGAGCTTTGAGGTATGTTTTTTCTCATTTGGTGGGTGTGTCCCCCCCAGTTATATCAGTGTGTGCAGGTGTGTGTAGGTTACAGGTTATATGCCCCAGAAATTTGGCTTGCATGACGCCCATGCCCACCCCAGACACAGCCTGTTCACCCTGCTGCCGTCTGGAAAGAGATACAGCAGTATCCGCTGTTGTACCACCAGCTTCTTCCCTCAGGCTGTGAGACTGCTTGATTCATCCTCAGCACACCCCCATGTAAAATAGCTTTTATTTCTGTGACTTATTATATATTCATCAACTGTATATACTTTTTGTACATAATGTTTGTTTTTGAGTAGGGAACTACGATCAAAATCTCATAATACAACCCTGTGTTGTAAAATGATCAATAAATCTATCTTGTATATTGCATTTTCATTTTCAAATTTGAATTAACATTTAAATATTGTCCACTGTACAGCGGGGTACGACTTTGAAAATATAAATGTCAAACAGCTTTTCCATTTTCATTTTAACATGGTCATATAACGCCCATACTAGTATGTGGACATGAAAAAGCAAATTGGATTATTGTATTTTCAATTTAAATTTTTACTCAAATATCACATACATATGTGGAAAATTATAATGTTATTGAATTACATTTTCATTTTGAAGTTTACATTATCATCACCAATACGCTTCCATAGACACATTTATTTACTGGGACAATACTGAATTACATATGTGGACAATTATTTTTTCACAAGTACATTCCACTAATGTCAAAAGCCCAACTATCTGATGATCTGATCCCAGAATGTTTCCCCCAGTGTTTGCTTGAGAAACAATTACTGACAATGTGGACACAGATATAAGTTGTACGTCAGCTGTATTGATATGCACATGAATCCCTTTACAACAAATGCAGTACAACTTTTCCAACTCATTCACAAAGATTTATGATATACTATAAGCATTTGCTTGCAAAGGTTAATTGAGTAATAACTACTATGGGTTTTCAGTGACCTCTGTCAGACATCTTCATTTCTTGTAAGAAAAACAAGATTTTAGGACAGAATACAAGAAAAAAAAAGAATATATACATTTTGGTCATGTACGTCTGGAACGAATAGCATAGTAAAGACACAAATACTTCATCACAGCATTTATTATTTTTTTTATTTCTCCTTTTTTTTCTTTGCATATAACTCTTTATCTAAATCAAGTCTCGAAGTTCAGACTAAGCAGGCCCAACTTTGGAGACTTCAGTCACCGATTGTGTTGATGAGGATTCCTCCTCACCTCCACCCATCCCCAGCATCGTCATCATGCATGAACGGAACTGAAAGGGAAAAAACAGATGATTGATGATTCTGTAGAACAGTCAGTCATCACAACAACAAAAAGTCTCTGCAAAGTCTGGCATCTAGCGCCTTATTCTTCCCCATTTATCTTCATCATCATGCATGAAGAGAACTGAGAGAAAAAATTCTAAATGTACCATTAAAGCCACTACGTGTAGAATTTCAAAAATTTACTTTGGCACCTAAATATCTAAATACTTCTACGCATAGCGTCTTTAATTTACATCACAGTGTTGGTGAAGTGGATAAATTAATGGTGTAATATGTTTTTTAATGTAATATAAAAATGTTGCAGTACTGAGCTATATTCATATCAATACAATACAGCATGGACTCAAAGCTTCTGCATATCAAGTCATTTTCCGAGTTACTGTATGGTCTGTTAAAAGCTAAGAGGAGGAAACTTTAGGATTATGTTGCATTCATGAACCTCAGACTGAACTGTCTACCTGAGACACATAAGATACAAGTACATAAGATAATAAGATACAACATACAGTATGTGATACACAGACACTATTTCAGCACATTTTCAGCCCAAGGGGTTAAGGCCCCAAAACGTTGTTGGGGTTCCATCCATCAGTTTCTCTCAACAGTTGTCCCACATACTACTTTGCAACAAAGTAGAAAGTGCATCCCTTCTCACATTAGTTATTCATCACAACATTTAACACACCTGTTTATTGAAGAGAATATAGATAACTGGGTTGTAGACTGCAGAGGCCTTCGAGAAGCAAGAAGGTATGGTCGCTAATCTCAGGTCGAATGGTTGCCCACGGTTATTCACAACCCAAAGAGCAAAGGAGGCATAAGGCAACCAGCACACCAAGAAGCCCAGCACCATGACGACCACCATCCTGGTCACCTCCTTCTCTGCCTTCTGGGTGGAGACAGACTCAGCTTGGGCCTTTGCTGCCTGTTGAGTGAGAGAAGTGAGTTGAGTCTCATGACTTCTGGGTTCTGCGTGTTTAGTGCTCCATGTACCAAACAATTTCATCACACAGGAGACGTCATTTTGTTTATGCCTCCCCTTCAGCACATGTTATTGCTCTCTGGCTTGTACCGTTTTGAGCAGCGTCACACAATCATTAGACAAAAAAAACATTCTCATTCTTTTAACTTTGCCTCACCATTTTCAGTGTAATGAGGAGCTGACCATAGCAGAAGATAATGGTGGTGAGGGGAACAGCAAAGCAGAAGCAGAAAAGGAACATCACGTAGGATTCATTGTTGTATTTGTTGTTTGTGGTGTACCAGTCTGGACCACAGGAGCACTGCAGGCCTTCTGGGATATACCTGGAGAGATGATCACAAGCACATTGAGTGTACATGGCAGCTTTACAGTTCGATCCGTGCAAATGTAAGGGTGTGTGTGAGTAATACTAACCTGCTCCATCCGACCAGTGGAGGAACTGAGGCGATTAGTGCAAACACCCACGTGAATAAGCAGCAGGCTAAAGCATGGTCAGGCTTGAAAATAAAGTTACCGAGTGGCTTACAGATGACCAGCCATCTTTCAAAAGCTACCACAGCAAGAGACCACAGGCTTACCATACCTGGAATGACAGAAACAGACCATTTAAGATGTTTTTTTTTCAAATTAATATAGATAAGTAAATAGTAATAAAAAGGCATGCTCAATTGGAATTAGTTCATTGTTTTGAAACTACAACTTCAATCTTACCACCAAGTGTAGCCAAAAAACCTTCAATCTTGCATGCTAGTGGTCCGAAGATAAAATATTTGGATGCAAAGGAGCAGCATGCCGTGAAGGAGCCCACAACAGACACAAGAAGGTTTGCCACTGCCAAGTTCACCAGAATGTAGTTGAGATGGGACCGGAGCTTCTTGTATTTGATAGTGCATGCAATGGTGACGGTGTTAATGCCAGTGCCAACTACAAATACGAAGAACATGAATCCAGCCATGGCGTAGAAGGTGGCCGAGTCCCCCAAGTGGCTCTGAGGAACCAGGAAAGGACTAAGCGACGTGATGTTGTCGGTGTCCAGACTGACGGGTATCCAGAAGTCCTCTGGCAGCTCCATGCCACGATTTGCCCTCATTTTGCCTTTTTTATATGACTATTGATCACAATTGTTCCTCCTCAAGTGTTCTTCTTGCTTATGTTGTTGCTTTACCTATATCACCTATATTATATTATAAAAATAAAGAACAGAAGTTTTAAGAGGCAGACATGAAAGCTGTGAAGTCTGCAGTCCCAACGTCTCTAATGTTAATCCTTTGTGGAGGAGTGACTTTTATCCCTATTTAATCCCATTAAAAGGTTAATGGATTATATAATTGACTGATTGACTGAGGTTTTCATTAATTGGTGTAAGTCATTTAGTGATTTCCCCTTCTTTCTGTGCTGCCAAAGAGGTTACAGCCTGGATGTGTGTCTGACATTACAGCTTGTGTAAAGGGTTCAGGACGACTTCTGCCATATGTTCATAAAAAAAACAACAACAACCAGTTGCCACATGCCGAAAATGTATTATTAAGTGTTTTATTGGAAAATATGCACACTTGCATGTGCTAATCGTTGGAAAGCATGTATGCATTTGTATGTCATTATAATCTTCCATAGATGTGCTATATGTATCATGACATTATTAATCTTACATACCAGCTAACCTGTGCACTCAGTATATTGTTTGAGTATTTGTTTGTGTACAATAAAAGACTTTGGGATTCAGTTGTATCCAGAAGCAACTCCAGAGCTGGTTCTTGTAAAAGAATAAACTCTGCATCAACTCTGACCTTCTCCAGTGATTCTGTTTGGGTGTTTTCAGACTCTGATTCATTGGTACAAGTTTTGGAAAGGGGTCCAGATTTAATCTCTGGCCTGACCTGGTCCCTGACCCTCCATTTCATTATCTAATTCCTACTTAAGAGACACAGTAGATCTTTGCAAGAGCTCGTTGTTTATTTACCATAAATACCGTAAGACAATGATGTAAGTTATGAAAATTAATTCTGAAAGTTGCACACATCCTGCTGTTAAGAACCTCACTGTAATGGGCTCATAATAAGTATTTCAAGGTTTTGTCTTTTGTAGAAACATTACCTACAGGTATCTGAATCAAGGTACACACACGCACACACATACACACACACACACACAAGCATGCATGTACATGTATAAATGTATACACAGTGCACCTGTCTAGATACGCATGAACACTTGTTCTCCAAAACCTGGTTAAACAGGTTTATCCTACCCAGACAGCAAAATCAGATTGAAACAACATTTAAATGTCGTCAGGCAGAAGTATTGAATCTACGTTGACGCCTGACATTAAAACCAAATTGAAAGCGCTCGTTATGATTGATGTCGAATAAACGTCAGATTTTCAACCGTATCTGACAATGAATGAATATTGATTCAAGCGTCACCTAAAAGTCAGTCGGCAGCTACATTTTAGCTGATTATATATTGAACAATGTTAGTGAATCAATTATCAATTATCAATCCATTATCTAAAAGGTTGCCTGGGACTGAATTTTGGTTGGTTTCGATATATTGAAACAATGTTGTACTTATTAACTACAAGAAACCAGAACTTTTCATGACATTTTCTTTATTTATACACTTGTACAACATGATATTGTTCTCAACATGTAAATTAATTTGAAGAAAAAAAGCAGTCAGTTCACGATAGACCGTGGTGGACGTTTTCTGTAGATCACCTTGCAGTCCAACTTTGAGAGAGTGGTTGGTTGGCGTGACTAAGGGGATGGACAGAAAATAACATCTGTCCAATATGTAATGCACTTACATTGCATTTGTTATTGTTGTATTTGACTGAAATTTAATGTACAGTGCGTGCTTATGGACAAAATAACAATTTACAGTGTAATACAATCCCATTAAAAAATACCAACAACCATGGCCTCAGAAATGACCATACATAAAGTATCTCCTGAGTGCAGCCAGTACTTAGTAGTAAAGTAGTAAGTGACTGAGTATGCAGCCCAGACAAAAAAAGACTTTGCATTACTGGCAAAAAAGGATATTTCAAGCAGCAATACGATATTGTGAAACATTTCATAAAATTCATTTCACTTACCTATGTCAGGTGCAAGTTATGTAGGAAGCTCTCACCAGTCTCAAAGGAGGTGTGTCAGCAAAACAGCTTGAAATACTGTTATCATGAATCCTGAAAAGGAACCCACAGAAAGTTTCCCTTGAACTGAAAGTATGATTTTAAAATGTTTTTGAAGGATTCTGTTTCTCTGAAGGATTTGAAGTCAAACTAACCTGATAAATCTTGTATGTTCTTTTAATAAAGAATCATCCATTTGCATGCGTTAGGTTAGCATTTACAGTAAGTATAAAAGAATAAAAATGGATGTATATAATCTTACTAGTTTGAGCACCAGCAAAGGTGACATTTAATAGTACAGCTAACTTCAGTAAGTTTAAGTTTAAACAATTTTTTTTTTTGCTATTAACCTAGCCAACATCTGTCTTCACCTAGTTGGTCAGCATAAAAGAGGCTATATTTAAGCAGAAGCCTGGTATTTGCTGGGGTCAATGAGAGTGAACATCACACCTGCAAATGACATTAGCATGACATAACATTAGCTTAACGCTAGCTGGCATAATTTTTTTAACAGCAAATATGACCACTTTACAATAGTTAATTTACTTACCATTAACATTACACAACCTGTAAAGACAGCACGATACTGGCACTGGTTCAAATGTTTGCTGTAAAAAAAAAAATAGCAGGACGTTGAAAATTCTGCTAATATCCATTTGTTTTGTTTTTTTCTTTACTGAGCAAACTAGCCTATTGTTTGCTTGCTCCCCACCAGATCACCTTAAAATATTACAACTATTATAATCAATGGACCAATTTGCCAAGACAATAATGCAGCTATGAATTGACATAGCATTTTCCTTAGTTAAAAGATTAAAACTTACGTCCTTCTCCACAGCTTGGTGAGAAATGATTAAAACTCTGGGCAGTTGGAGCAGTTGAAAATAGCATTTTGTCTAGGGGAGGGCTCCAAAAATGATTTTAAGATGTTTTCCTCATTACATATACATTTTTTTGTTTTCTTTGTCACCTAAAACCACACAAGTTGAAGAAGTGAAGAGAAGTACTTTATTTAAAACAAAAGTGTCACACACATCCCTAAAATGGTTGTTCCCCAGTCCTTGTTTAATTTAAAATATTTCAGCGGGAAAGTTGGCAGTAGGCACATTGAGATAGTATTGATTAAATGTTAGTATTTCAATGTTGGAAACAAGACTCAAATACAATGTTGATTCAGTGGCATTTTTCAACATTAAAACTGCTATAGAAATGTTGATTTAAAGTAGATTTTTCAACCTCAACCATATACCAACCTTTCTGACCATAACTCAATGTTGAATTAACAACTTTTGCTCTCTGGGTACTTAAGAAAGAGGGCAGCAGGTCTTTGCCTGCTAATCTGGGTTCTAACAACATTAAATCTGATAATCTCATGCGCTGTCGCACTTTTTAATCCACTCCGCTGGTTTAAAGCTCTGTGTTAACGTTTTGGCATTTTGCCTCCTTCCCTGAGCTGAAAGTATGCATGAGACGATGAGAACACAGTGTAACTGCAACAACCCAGTACAGAGAAGGACATTATACTGTACATCAGTATGTCCGAGGAGGAAGGTGATAGATATTACAGAGGCCGGAGGGTGAATTTGAAATGAACAAATAAAAATGTTTGTGTTGAATTTAAATAGAGAATAGAGACATTAAAAGCAACGTAATCATAAAAAACGACAATTTTAAACTGGTACTGCTGAACACCTTGATCTGAAACATTTTAAAAATGTTTTTTATCTCTGCTGTGGAAAAAATTGTGTTAATCATTCCCTATAGGGGGCATTTAATATCTATGCAATTTATTGCACAAAACAGCATCATGTGTACATATTTATAATACACAAATGATCAGTCGCCTGTACAGCAGTATATTGAAAAAACAGAAAAAGATTTTGAATGCATTTTTGAATCGCTTGTGTAACAGTCTCTTGCATGTTGCAGTGAATATGTTCCTTCAACGCAATACCCATATAAGGAAACTGTATACACTCCAAACTAGGGAATGTGTTGTTTCCCAGTTTCAACAACATAAAGACACCATATACATGTTTGTATTTTTTTTTTATTTTTCACTTTGCAGATTATTTATGATTTCTTTATCATTCGAATTGTAACATTGCATATATCTTTTTTCATATGACAAAACACTTACATTTATTGTTATTTACAAATCACAAATCATTAGTGGCAGAGAGGTCAACAGTCGTGATGTGTAGTCTAAGCAGGCCCAACTTTAGAGACTTCGGTCACTGACTGTGTCGACGACTCTTCATCCTCACCTCCACCCATCCCCAGCATCTTCATCATGCATGAACGGAACTGAAAGACATCAAAGGAAAAACTCATTTAAAAATACTGTTCTTTTTGCTAAAAAGCTAAATTATTGGGCATGTAGCACCATATTGTTATTGTTTATATTTAGTTGTAGGGGAGCAGGTACCCCTTCCACAGAGGTCGCATGTTGCACCGCCTTTTTTCTACAGTAGTCCAGAATGGACAAACCAATCACTGGCTCTAGATAGGGCCATTCGCATTTTTCGCAAGTTTCACGGCCACTGTAGTTTCTCCTACACACTTAGTATGGGAGGGTGAGGCGAGAAGTTTTCAAATGGTTGCAAACTACAATTTCAATGCTAGATGCCAATAAATCCTACAAACTGCTCCTTTAAGATTGCTGTGAGTTTATATTAGTTTGGTGTGGTTTATTAAAGTGGAAATAGACTTTTCAACTTTTTCTCCCTAGCATTTCCAAGTAGTATTATTGTTGGCGCCGCTGCCGCGAAGACAAGTGGATCGCTTTCTGTTTTCTTCAGAGCCTAGCAACTACCAAAAACACAGGACACACTGCATTTGTTTCCAAGTTTCCTTGAAGAAACTAACACCACCACTCTGGAAATAATGGTGTGTTTCCACTCTGGGGAAAACCTATCCTCTTCCTCTTTTTGTTGCGCAATGGTTGACGCACTTTGTGCTGTAAATCAAGCCTTAATTTTTCCGGGAAAAATTGTGCCAGGTGGCAGACACAACAGCATAGTGAACGCTAGGTTTATAGGGAACCAATCTAATGTCATTATTCTATATTCATTACACTGTCCAATTAAGATTTACTTCATAATGATAAGTTAAAGCAAAAAAGTTGTCTATTTCCACTTCCAAGCAAATAGGAATTGACAAATGAAATGACAAATAGGAACAACCATAAACTGTACTTCCCAAGTGCAGCATGAACCTTGCATTAATGTGTTCTGCCTCCAAAACATGAAGCATATTAAGCTGTCTTTTTTAATCATTTACACAGTGCCTGCCTATAACTGTAATGTGTTTTCAATCTCACAAAACATCCAACACACCTGTTTATTGAGGAGAACATAGATAACTGGGTTGTAGACTGCAGAGGACTTAGCAAAGATGGCCGGTATAGTAGCGAATCTCAGGTCAAAAGGCTGCCCACGATTGTTGACAACCCAAAGAGCAAAGGTGGTGTAAGGTGACCAGCACACCAAGAAGCCCAGCACCATGACGACCACCATCCTGGTCACCTCCTTCTCTGCCTTCTGGGTGGAGACAGACTCAGCTTGGGCCTTTGCTGCCTGTTGAGTGAGAGAAGTGAGTTGAGTCTCATGACTTCTGGGTTCTGCGTGTTTAGTGCTCCATGTACCAAACAATTTCATCACACAGGAGACGTCATTTTGTTTATGCCTCCCCTTCAGCACATGTTATTGCTCTCTGGCTTGTACCGTTTTGAGCAGCGTCACACAATCATTAGACAAAAAAAACATTCTCATTCTTTTAACTTTGCCTCACCATTTTCAGTGTAATGAGGAGCTGACCATAGCAGAAGATAATGGTGGTGAGGGGAACAGCAAAGCAGAAGCAGAAAAGGAACATCACGTAGGATTCATTGTTGTATTTGTTGTTTGTGGTGTACCAGTCTGGACCACAGGAGCACTGCAGGCCTTCTGGGATATACCTGGAGAGATGATCACAAGCACATTGAGTGTACATGGCAGCTTTACAGTTCGATCCGTGCAAATGTAAGGGTGTGTGTGAGTAATACTAACCTGCTCCATCCGACCAGTGGAGGAACTGAGGCAATCAGTGCAAACACCCACGTGAATAAGCAGCAGGCTAAAGCATGGTCAGGCTTGAAAATAAAGTTACCGAGTGGCTTACAGATGACCAGCCATCTTTCAAAAGCTACCACAGCAAGAGACCAAAGGCCTACCATACCTGGAAGAATATTAAGTAGGATTAAAAACATTTTTAACTAATTAAAACTCAAGGATTGTGATCTTATGTATCTGTGTCTCAAAGTTTATCTTACCACCAAGCGTTACCATAAAACCTTCAATCTTGCATGCTAGTGGGCCGAAGACGAAATATCTGGACGCAAAGGAGCAAAAGCCAGTGAAGGAGCCCACAACGGACACGAGAAGGTTTGCCATAGCCATGTTCACCAGGATGTAGTTGAGGTGGGACCGGAGCTTCTTGTATTGGATGGTGCATGCAACTGTGAGCAGATTGATGGCAGTGCCCACAGTAAATATAAAAAACATGTATACGGCCATTGCATGGAAGGTGCCTGGGCTTGCTAGATGGTCCTGGGGGACCAGGAAGGGGCTCAGAGACGTGATGTTGTCCGTGTCCAGAGCGACGGGGATCCAGAAATCCTCTGGAAGCTCCGTGGCACGGTTGTGCTTCATTTTGCCCTGTATGTTATTAAAAAAAAATTAAAATTTGCTTTTCATGTGATGGTCAGTTCAAGTTCTCCTGCAGGTGCACTTGTCTATGGCAGTCCAATACAGAGGTCTGGGAGTACATTTATAGGGGCTGTCTAACTAAATACTTAATTAATTAATTGAATAACTAATTGCATGACTGACTTGGCAAAAGAAACCCCAAGCTTTGGTCAAGGAGATTGGAATATCACAGGAAGTAATACAACATCTACAAACATGCTGCACGTTGGATTAAATACCAGGCCAGAAGCCAATACAATATTTCAGGATATTATCAGTCATATCCTGTTCTTATCTAATCACTGAGACACTATTTCAGGTCAAAAGCAATGATAAACAGCACACTGACACACACAACCACACACACACACACACACACACACACACAAAAATGCTAGATGGACTGATGTAAACATGTATGCACCCAAAATTAAACATTTTAGTTGAGTGTAGTTTCATAGTGCCAAAGATAGTGTAATTGGATCCAATCTAGAAGGAAGGTCATATAGACAGATAATCCAGTCTCAGAGCTATTACAACTTCTAATGATGGATGATCTCTATACATCGTTATCGTATCAGGATCAAGGAAGGATAACCCCGTGTTGAGCGTGGATCTCAGGACAAAGCAGAGCATTTACATTTTTCCATATCAGAATCAGACATTGTATGACACTCTGTGACCATAAGTCTGCACTTTTGTTTCATAGGATGTGAATATGGAGCCAGGACAGTGACTTTAAAATATGGCACTGAAAATAATAATGTGACAGGTGTACAAGGAATTTGCCCAAATTGCCTGCTTTATTTTGAAAGATGGCTATAAAGGACTGACACAGGAAGGTGTAGAGGAGATGTACTCTATGAAAAATGCTCTGCTGTAACAGAGTTAGCTATAAAGTTGAAACAAAAGACATAGATAAACAATACATACATATTTAAGTGTATGTATTATATTAGTTATTATTAGTGGTATTATTATAGTTAATATTATTAATCTTAGCTATCGCTACTATTAGTGCTGTTGTAGTCTGTCACGCAGGGCCTGACCGGCATGCAGGGTCATGAGGCCGAAATAGCTCATTTGGGAGAGTTTTAGACTGAAAATCTATAGATCCCTGGTTTGATCCTGGGTTTTAGCCAGAAGTGGTCCTAATCTCTTTGTTGCATAAAGTCTTGGAGAGACTAAAAATGCAAAGTAAACTCCCTGTGTCCCCTGCAAATGAAAATTAAAATCTAATACTGATAGCAGAGGTAATGTTAAAAAACATATAGGGCAGTGTTTCCCAAAACTTTTTGTCCTGCATGTTTTAAATCTCTCCCTGCTCCAACACTGATCCAAATGATCAAGTGGTGAAGAACTCCTGAAGCTGCTTGATAACAAGCTGATCATTTAAATCAGCTGTATTGGAGCAGGGAGACATCTAAAACATGCAGGACAAAGGTTTGGGAAACGCTGATAGAGGGAACCGATGAGCATTGAACAATATTACAGTAAGTTGTTCATAATGTGGACAAAAACTTTAAAATAATTGTATATATAATTTACGTAATTATGTTACAATGTTAAGACAATAGTGTCCATTCCTATTGGCCCTAAAAGAAAACTTTATATATTTCATTACTGATATTCACAATTGAAAAAACATCAGTCAATCGTCAGTGTTAACAGATGTTTAATTGTTTCAGCAGGTTAATGGGGTTTTGCATATGACGCCATCTCAAACTGCTTGAGGACACAAGCAATTAGGATAATTGGCCCTTAGAATAGGAGACTAAGAAAACAGTAGGCTTACAAAGCATTAGGATGGGAGTTCATTCATTCATTATAAACAGTCGTTCAGTTTATGTGGTGTATATACCGCTGTGATTCTAATTACATAGCCACAATGCCAGGAGCACAGCAAGCAGCAACAATGACGCCAATCACTGCTAGACAGGTAAGTGCCGTAAAGTTTCGCTGTACATATAGCGTTTGGCAGAAAAGAAAATCATTAATACTTTTTGAGGCAGGTGCTCGATACATCTGTATCCACAAGTGGACAGCTGATTGTTGAGGTTCATGTAGTGTGTTCACAAGACTCTGGATGTCATGACTTCTGCATAATAATGATTCAATTGTTCAGACTTCTGGTTTTACAACGTAGGTCATCTTGTGTGCTTTCAAATGTGACACATCTGTGGCAAATCCCTTCCAACATTTGACCATATGCCAACAAAATATGGATTCTTGAATCCAAACTGATAGATGTGATAGCACTGTATCACACAAGAAATTATTCTTTAAAAAAAAAAGGGCTGATACACTGTTCTGCTGTGATGCCTCTGGTGGTTGAAAACCTCTACCTCCTGCTGCCATAATTGATCCATGTCACTTATGAGAGTTTAACATCATAATCTCTTTAGGCTTTCAAAAGTCCAGTTCTCCATCCGTTCCCTAAGACTCTTATTGTGTGTAATCCATTACCAGCAGCTCAGCAGTACGGAAGGTCACGGTGTTGGCCTGAGCTCCACTGAGCTGTTTAACCTGATGCTGTGCTTGCTTTTGTGGCCCAAATAGATTTCAGTATTCATCAGCAATTTCAGTAGACACCACATCCAATCAATCGTAAAGACTATGACATTTGTTTGATTATGAGCCTAAAAATGATTTGGAGTAGAAGGTTTTAAGGTGTTTTTAAGACTGCTCACTTAAAAAAAGTAAAGTTAAAGAGTAGTACAGAGAAAAACTTAGCATATTTAAGTTAAAAAAGTAAACTTTTTTTGTAAGCACTTTTTTTTGTTTATTTATTTTTTATTTTTGGAAGTTCAGATATCTCTGAATATAGTTCTTTGCTGTAGACCATTTCAACTTAGGTTGTGTTTCTTGGAATGTTTCATCCATTTATCCAATCACTATCTTAATGACGTGCCTAATGAGTCTCCAATCTGTTTTAATGTGTTTGCCATGACATCACAATAAATCCCTTTTCTGCAGTGCACATAAGAAGCACACTGACATGTTTCCACCAACTTTTGCTTTTCTTGAATTCTTCTTCAATTAAAACAACTTTCAGCAAACTACATCACAGAACTAAACGTTTGGCAAATTATATCGCTCATCAAAGAGGAAGAAGTGAGGGTTCTCAACTGGTTTTGTGGCAAGACCTAATTTGTACCATGTCTCACACCAGATGATTATTGTAACACTGACTCAGTCGGTGGATCTGGGGACACAGTTTTGGGGTCAAATCAGCCAGCTACAAGACTGAAAAGGAGACACAAATTGTATGTGGCATGGTGGAAACACGGAAACTAAATTAAATACCTGAAATAAATGTAGATTCATCATGTCTGAACTGTTGTGACAAACTAATTTTAATTTAAGTGAGAAATGGGGCAATGACTGACCAATGGTTCTAAAGTGTGTTTGTTTGTTTCTTGTTCCTGCCCTCTCTTGTCCTTTCTGATACAGGTACGCTGTGCTGCAGGGAGACATACGGACAGTTGGGTGAAATGAGAGCCCAAGGCATCGACCCACATAGGAACAATTAATAGATTTTTAATAAAAAGGAGTACACTGCATAGAACTACATGTTCCAAGAGTGTGTGCCAACTTACTGGAAAGTTGATCTATTAACATTTTTATCTCTGAAATAATTTAGGAAAATCTATTTTCAGAATATAAATCAATATACTGGTTATGGTATGCCATTTTTGAAATAGTTTTATTTCTGATTGATGAAGGATAGAACAAGTATGAGTATGAGTTTTAACAGATTCCCTGTCTGATGGCGCTGTACAGCTATAGTGCTGCAGCCTGATGTTGTGGTACTCATTAGCAAGGAATGTCATTCAACCTCTGACCTGAGCCGCTTGCTTTAGTGCTCACCTTGAAGCTTGGCACAGGAGAAATCCCAAACAGCACACTGTAGGTTAACAAAGAATGATGTATAAAACTACATGTTATGTTGTAGATATACATTTTTTTTTACTTCCACACAAAATAGTTTACATTATGTTAGTATAACGTAACACAAAGTGAAAAAATAAAGTGTCAGCATTTTCTTCACTGGTTTTGTGAGATGGGTGCTAGAAGGTACCAAAAGCGGCTGCACTCATAATAAAATTACATAATAAAATTGATGAAATTTAAGTGGTGTCTGGTCTTAATTTTTACTGTGACCTTTTCATCTTTCAGTCAGTATATAATTAATTGTGACGTGCTTTGGCATTGTGCTATTATGGCTTCATAACTAAATTAAAACAACCAAATTTAAAGGGCCTGCACACCCATGGTATACCCACACAGGTGATTTTAACTGAGAGGTGATTAGACCTCTTCTCACAGCTGCGTGGGCGTCTACAGATTGTGCTTGATCTCCCCAACTCTCGGGGACAAATTACACAGTTATCATTGTTACTGGCACATGGAGTCTGGATCTCACGTAATTCCCAGCACAGCTCAGCGCATCTTCAACCTGAGCAGAGGTTCAATCAGATAGAATAGCGAGAACTCCTGTGTGGGTGTGCAGGGCCTAATTAGGGTTCTTTACTCTATGACTTGCATATGGAAATATAAGTGTTTGTTTTTTTCCCATTCCAGCACAGGGACAGCACACTGTATCATTAACGAAATATGTGAATGATGAGAACCCAAATCCCCTTCTTTCCTACTGTTGTATTCCTACATAACTTGTTCATTGTAAGCTGCAGACAACAAACAAAACATAAACAATGCAAGTCTGTCATCTAATGGACATATAGTGTATTGCAAAATTTAGTTTTTATTTGCTGTATTTAGATGACTTTTTCATATTTGTCATTGAACCTATAAATAATAATATACAATTTCTTTTATATGAATTGTAAAGTTGTCTCTTTGCTCCCCTTTAGAGGAAGGTTAGAGGTCAGGTTCAGCTACACTGAAGCTGACAGGGCTTCAGTGTCTAGCACATGGGAACATTCTGTATGCCTCAGAAATAAAAAATATGGTGTAGTAACTAGTATGCACAGGCTACACATAACAATATTTCATAAAGTTAGTGGATGATCAAACAGGCATCAACCCTCAATGAAAACTATAAAATAGGATATGTAAGGCTTTTAAACCAAAGCCAATGATATTCATTTATTGAAAAATTTAATGTAATTACATAATAGGAAACAGCCTATCCCACTGATCCTGGAAGAAACATTAAGTGCATTCTTCCAGTGAAATGTAGTGGGGATGCTGATCCTGCTAATGTGTAAAATCTAAACCCACATCCCCATATTGTACAATAATGCTCCTAATTAGATTGTGTCATTGGTAATCCTATCTGTATTCAAGAGGCCAGTTTTAAAATTAATGGGGAATATCTTGTGAAACAGACTGCCTTTTCAGTTTGGGCAACAGTTAAATACACCTGTAGGCTACAACCAGACCTGCTGACAAAAAAAAAAAATTAATAAAAAAAAAAAACACTTCCCCATATTAGAGCACTGTCTTGCCCTTTTCAGTATGAGTCTAGCAGAAAAATGTGACTGACCGTATACGTTTTGAAAAGAGGGACAATTGGGTAGCTAATTGATGTGGATGGTATTTTAGTAATGCAGTAGTTGTATCAGTGGAGGGCGCACTAATTGTGGATGTGGGCGTGGCAACATTAATATATGTGAGCGTTAAATCTGTAAATTAGTGCTTTTACACTATTATTGTGCATGTATGTGCATATCTAAATAGGTTTCGGGCTGAACAAAATCAGCATCACCTACAATATTAAAATAAAAGTGGTTCCAGCACGGATGTCGCCATCTTTAGTAAGGGACAATAAGCCTAGTGCTATAACACAACTTATTGTAATTTGGTGAAACTCGTGATATGTTTACTTTATATAGATTTCAAGTGTTCTTTGAAGCACCTCACCATACAGAGTATCCTTCGCCTGTTCACGATGGTAAATAACAAAAACGGTATATACGTTTCTATCTGAAACGGTTCGCGAGCGGGTCTCTGTCGCCATCTTTACTTTGGGTGACGCCAACTCTCTTCCATTTTCCTCCGCCTCTGGTTGTCAAGAAGATGGCAGCTTCCAGGCAGGCATGAGAGGAAATACTTCTTCACAAATCGAATGAATTTGGATTATTGCCGCAAAATAAAACCACATACCCGTGTTTTTGCGATTACTGCATCGAAATAAGTAAGTAAAATTTTAAAACATATGCACGTTTTTCGGTTTGTTATGTTTTGTTGTGGCATACCGTCCGGCCATTTTTCTTGTGGGAGCTGTAGAACTAGGCCGATTGTCGAAAAGATGGCTGCTTCCAGAGACGGCATGAAACATAATAACACTCTGTTTATGCCTTTTAACTCCGCTTAGCTGCGTTTTAAGAGTGGTGTTGCAACTACATTTGTATCAGGTAAAATATGCATGTCAGAATAAAACGAAATTCCATTGCATTTAATTGTAAAATCTGGCGACGCTTTGACAGATGCCAGCCGTCCAGCTAACGCTGTTAGCTTGGGCAAATTAGGTTGAGCAAGTAGCCGCTAGTGCTAACGGAGTATAGCTAACGCAAGAATCCATTTGAATACAACGATTGCACTTACGCGTTAGTATATTTCAGTAAGTTGTTCGATGGAACTTGAGACACGTGGTTTCACACTGTTGCGACTGTTAACGTAAGCTTCAAATGTTGATCTAATGTTAATAACAATGTTAAAGGGGTTGCAGAGAATGCTAAGCTAGCTAGCTACAATATGGCGACTCCCAGAGAAGCATGAAAATAGCCGACTCTTGCTAACGGTTCTAACTGTTTATTAACTATTTTTTGCAACTATATATTGTTCTGCTTTGTTGGCCTGCTATTAATTTATTGCTTTTTTTATTTCAGTGTATTTGTTTGCTGGTGTAGTTGGCTAGCTATCATGTATTTTTCTTTCTCATTCGCTTCCGCCATTTTTCAGACTGGCAGTAGCGTTAGCGGGGGTTTGTTTGGTTGCAAGATGGCTGCTTCCATAGATTGAATTCAATGGTTAGAAACAACTAGCTAAGACAAAACTTTGGTGTTGGAAAAGTAATGTATTTCTTAGCTCAACGGCAGCGTCAAATCTATATCAAGGATTGTGAACCGGCAGTTGCTCGAATGCTCTTACTCCGATTTAGTTTTTTTGTGTTGAATGTTCATTAACCAAAGCTAACTGCTAACTATAGAGCTTTCTCAGCTGCTATGAACGCACAAACTGTTTTAGAAGTTAGCTGCAGTGCACGGTCAGATGCTGCTGTTGAGGTTATACAGTCGTTAACGTGAAAATATCACGGTTAATTCAACAGTTAAGACAAATGCTCCTTTATTATTCCCACTGACAGAAGTCATGTCTGCCCCTGGCTCCGCGGTGTCTGGGACCACGACGTCGGTTCTGCAGCCGCGATGGAAACGGGTCCTCGGATGGTCCGGTCCTGTTCCCCGGCCCAGACATGGACACAGAGCTGTGGCTATAAAG
This sequence comes from Siniperca chuatsi, assembly GCF_020085105.1. Lineage (NCBI taxonomy): Eukaryota > Metazoa > Chordata > Actinopteri > Centrarchiformes > Sinipercidae > Siniperca > Siniperca chuatsi. Next base: position 26,619,110 of record NC_058043.1, on the reverse strand, counting down.
GAGCTTATGGTTGTCTTTGGCGGTGGAAACGAAGGGATTGTGGATGAATTACATGTATACAACACCGGTAAGTTTAACTTTGCATGTATAACTTTAGTGATTGTTTTTTGCAGTAGCCATAATGTTTTACTTAAAAAAATCTTCAAATGCGAAATAACATACAACGCATTTTCACATTAAGTCTTGGCCTTAAAGCAGTTCTCTTTTATTTCTAAAGATCAATTCGTGATGTGCAGAACTAAGTAGCGTACAGGCCTCAGCAGGCCAAGAGATCCGTGTCTTAATACATTTGTCCCCCTCTGCTGGAGAAATGGTTTAAATGCAAGATAAAAAAGGCGGGCTAAAATAAAATGGATGATGCTGGTTGGTTTAAGCATATCCTCTACCCCACTCTCATGCACATAAACCAATAAGGACAGACAAATTCAGCAGATCTGGTATATGTGTCCCCTTCCTTAAATGCAGATTTTGGTTTATGTTCCAGTGTTAATAATAGAGTTGTTTAGAGGTTATACTAGCCAGTAATTCACAGGCTTGTTTAGTTCATAACTAGGGGTGTAATGGTACACAAAATTCATGGTTCGGTATGTACCTCGGTTTTAGGGTCAGGGTTTGGTACATTTTTGGTACAGCAGGGAAATCCAAAAATGTATTTTTGTAATTTATTTTGAAAAATGTAAACATTTGACAGTTGCTCATTGAATTTTTCTGTAATAGTTAATGCACTCAAATACTGTCATATTGTCAAGAAGAAATAATGCTCCATTGTAAGACTCTGTTGATAATTCCTGAACAACTGCAGCTTCTTCTGGTTTATACACGGCAGGCACAAGGGACTGACTGAAATGCACACGTGAAGGCACATTGTAGCGGGGCTAAAGCACTTTGACCATATTCTTAAATTCTTTATTCTCTACGACGAGTATGGTCGCATATCTGCAGCGATAAATACTCCTATAGCATTAGTTACTGTTTTGGCACGGCCTGAATCTGAAGTGTAGAGGCTGCCTGGACGCTGTGAGGAGAAGTTCAGTTAAACAATGTTGGCATACAGTTTGACTCTCATAGTTGCCCATCATAACTAACTGGGGAAACCATAATGCTCCCATACAGTGGATCTAAATGTCAGGGAGGATCCTCCAACTCTCTCATTGTTTACTATTCAGAGGCAGCGATACTACATGAGCTTGACTAACCGGGCTAAGCCGACTAGCATGCTACAGCTGATAGACAGCAACTGGTGCACTGCTAAAATGTTAGTAAAACCGGGCAAAACTCGCGCTCTAGAATTTCTGTTCCATGCATGCAAGTAGTAGACATTAATAGACTATTTTAACAGTAATAGTTTTGGTCACAGGGCGTACCGAACTGAGGAAGGCACATACCGTACCGAACGGTTCAGGGCAAATACACAAAGCGCTTACACCCATATTCATAACATAAACATCCTTTGTAATTTGAATGACTTGATATGGGTAAACTGATAACATCACTGTCATTATTGTGTTTTTAATTTCTAGCGACAAACCAGTGGTTTATCCCAGCAGTCCGTGGTGATATCCCCCCTGGTTGTGCTGCATATGGTTTTGTCTGTGATGGCACAAGATTGCTGGTGTTTGGTGGCATGGTGGAGTATGGAAAGTACAGCAACGATCTCTATGAACTACAGGTAATCTATGGGAAATAAGACCCATTTTTGTATCACATTTGCACAATAAGATAATGTGTGTTTCAAAATTAAAGTAGTTTGATGGATTAGGTTAATTTAAATATAGTTAACCTTTCCAGATATGTTAGTTTTATTTGAAATAACTGTTATTGTAGCATATGTAAGTATCAAATGGAGACAAATAAGTTTACAACACAAACTACTAGTCACAGTTTGAGAAAGAAGGGGATGTCTTAAGAGGTAATGTTATTCTGTTCAAATTATTCTGCTCTTTAATTATGTTTAGTTTAACCAGATATAATTAACCAATCCTGACAAGTGCCCTGCCAAAAACACGTCTGTGTTCTCCTACTTGTAAAAGCTTCACTATGTGCACAGTGAAGGAAGTTAAAGTTAAATATGCTCTGTTTCTGGTTATGATATAAAGTAGGTAGCCTGTGTCCCAATCCAGATGAATTTTCAGTCAATAGAATAGACAAATATAAAATGAAATTTAAGAAATGAATAAATTAATGCAATATTTAAAATAGTAAAAAAAAAATATATATAAATATATATATATATATATGTATGTATTGTTCCAGTCACAGTTTTGACACAAAATCTTATTAGATTGTCAATGAGGTCAACTTGTGACTTGTTTGTTACAGCTTCTGATAAGACCTAATCAATCAATCTGTTGTTTTGACCATGGTTTCTGTTACAGGCCAGCAGATGGGAATGGAAAAAGTTGAAAGCAAAAAACCCGAAGAATGGCCCCCCTCCTTGTCCTCGTCTTGGCCACAGTTTTTCCCTGGTTGGCAACAAATGCTACCTGTTTGGTGGACTAGCCAATGACAGTGAGGACCCAAAAAACAACATTCCCAGGTACCCATGTTTTTCCAGCAGGAACCATTAGTGCCCTTTGATACACAACTGCTTGAGATTCCTGTTCAACCAGCAACATGAGTGTGACTAATGTTGTGTGTTTTTTAATTTCTCAGATACCTGAATGATCTGTACACACTTGAGCTTCGTGCAGGTTCCAGTGTGGTTGGATGGGATATTCCAATCACATATGGAGTTCTGCCTCCTCCCCGTGAGAGCCACACTGCTGTTGTATACACAGAAAAGACGAGCAGGAAATCTCGCCTGATAATCTATGGAGGGATGAGTGGTTGTCGTCTTGGAGATCTGTGGACACTTGATATTGGTGGGTTTTTAAAAGTGTGAATGGGAAAATGACAGCACAAACATTTTAAATGCCCTGCTGGTGCCACTCAGAGACAGTGCTGCTATTAACACCCAGTCAGACCAAAGGAGATTGAACATCATTACCCTTGGAGTCCCACACTTTCAGAGAGGACTAAAAAGTCAATATTTGACAATTATGTGTGTGAATTTGCCTCGTCTGTGGTGCTTTAATTTATCTGGTTGCTTGTCAGAATACATTGGGGCTTTTGTATAACATCCTATTGCTTGTCATTGTCTCCAGATACCCTGACATGGAACAAACCATCAGTAAATGGAACAGCACCGCTCCCCAGAAGTCTTCACTCTGCTACCACCATCACAAACAAGTGAGACAACTGCTGCACTGACGCAATAACATATTGAATGTTGTATTTAATCATGTTTCAATTCCCAGTAGAGAGCCGGCTGTGATTGGTAGCAGCATCTCACTGTGATTTCATTTTCTCACTGTGCAGGATGTATGTTTTTGGAGGATGGGTTCCTTTGGTAATGGATGATGTCAAAGTGGCCACACACGAGAAGGAGTGGAAGTGCACAAACACTCTTGCCTGCCTAAATCTTGGTTTGTGTAACTGTATTTATTTTACAAGATTTCAATTTGAAAAAGTTTGAATAAAATGGGCTTCTCTGTTGTTAATTTTTGTACCATATGTTTGGCTGTAGACACCATGTGTTGGGAGACAGTATTGATGGATACTCTTGAAGACAACATCCCCAGGGCCCGTGCTGGCCACTGTGCTGTGGCCATCAATTCCAGACTCTATGTTTGGAGTGGCCGTGACGGTTATCGTAAAGCTTGGAACAACCAAGTCTGTTGTAAAGACCTGTGGTACCTGGAAACAGGTAGGTGTGTTGCAACCAGGGCTCCAGACTAACAGTGTCCTGTCGTCCCAGGGATGATAGAAAATGTGTTTGGGAAGAACAGAGATCTTCCCTGGGGCGAAAAGGATTTTTGTATGTGTGTATGTATGTGTAACTATCTCTTAGCAAATGACAAACTGAACCGAGCGCTGACTACAGCAGAGCGTGTCTTCAGCACGAGACCCACAAAAAATGTGAAGATTTTGAAATGTTCCTGCGGTACCGGTCCATCTATCCCCTCAGTCACAAAGGGCTTGCTGGCAGGACCGCGCAAATATGTTGCGCTGGTTACAGATTCAGCATGTCATTTGATGGAATCAGTCTAGCCAGCTGCTCGCTACTAGCTAGCTAACTTCAGCCAGGTGCTACCCTGGCTGTGAGTATTATTTTTCCCCTGATAATGCTACATTGTGAACAACAAACCCGTGTTGAAATCGGCAGGAGGAGAGCTAGTTAGTTGTTAGCAGCTGGTGGGCAGCAGAGTCCTGAGGTGTGTTTACAGCTAGCAGAGATAAGCACTGGGTCCGCTCCATTTCAGCCCGCCATGCACCGCTTAACGGCGAGGGCTGGGAAAACTGTTTAAATGGAGTGTAATCTGTCAGCCAGCAGCAGCAACACGTAATTGTCAGCTGACAAAACAAACAATAATGTTGGCCTACAGGGAGAAAGCCATGGTAGCTTTCCTAGTTGACAAGTAATTGCCAGCATGGACAGTAATGTTCACAATATGATTTTATGTAAGCCTGAATGACATGCATCAGTTCTGTCTTATCAATCTACCTTAACGTGTTTGCGTGGGCCATGTGGTCGTGATGACAAACGCTTGTTACTAAATTGTGTTCTATTTCATTTTTAAAATTCTGTTTGTTTTAAACCTATTTCTTTGACTGGAGATAATGGAAAATAACTATAATTATTTATTTCCGCAACATTTTAATGGTGTTTTCATTATGCCACTAACAACTATAGATGATACTAACAAAGTAAAGAAACAACATTTTGATTTTGAGACGGTTTACATTCACTTCGAGGCGGTTAAAATTGTTTTTTGGGGCGGTTCCAGGATAGTGGTGAATGGAGCCCTGGCTGCTACATGATTGGTTTCGTCATTTAAAGTGACTTAAGTGGCGTAGGTTGTCAAATAGTGTCATTGTTGTTAAATTTCTTGTTCTCCACCTCACCAGAGCGGCCACATGCCCCTGCCAGGGTGCAGTTAGTCCGTGCCAACACAAACTCTCTGGAGGTGAGCTGGGGTGCCGTCTCAACTGCTGACACCTACTTACTGCAGCTGCAGAAATATGACATCCCTGCAACTCCAGCTGCAGCCTCACCAGTCATGAGTGCAACTCCCTCGCTGCCTGTGAACTCCCCAAAGAGCCCCGCACCAGCTGCTGCAGCACCCTCTGCTCAGAGCCTACCACAGACAGGTATTACAGCAGTGACCAATGATCCCTCTTTTCCAACTCGTCCTATTGATTGCTGTCACTACATCAGAAAGCTCAACAACTGCAAAACCACTGCACATAAAGTCTAATAATCACTTATTTTACAGCTGTTTTGAAGGTTGCAGCTCAACAGTCTGCCACAGGTGCATCCGTTGTCACAGTTCGCCCCAGCCAACCTGGGAAATCCCCTGTCACCGTGACATCCCTTCCTCCAGGTGTTCGAATGGTAGTGCCCGCCCAGACCACCCAAGGATCGGTATGAGCAGTTTTGTACATTTTATCTTGTTTAAAATTTGGCGTAAAGTATATATCATTGTCAGATGAGCAAATGTGTTCAACAATTGTTTACTTTTTACATATTCAGCCAATTGGCAGTAGCCCTCAGATGAGTGGCATGGCAGCTTTAGCTGCAGCAGCTGCAGCAACACAGAAGATCCCACCCTCCTCTGCAGGCACTGTCCTCAATGTTCCTGCAGGTGCCACCATTCTCAAAACAGTAGCTGTTTCCCCTGGCACAACCACAATGAAAGTGGCTTCTCCAGTCATGGTACAGATCACATTCTCATTTCTAACATAGTGTGCATTCTGTCTGTCACAGGTCAATTCTTAAAATAATGTTGTGTTTGTAGGTCAGTAACCCGGCCACCCGGATGCTGAAAACTGCTGCAGCCCAGGTGGGCACAGCAACTGCTTCCTCTCCCACCACCACCAGACCCATCATCACTGTGCACAAGTCTGGCGCAGTCACAGTGGCCCAGCAGGCCCAGGTTGTAACCACTGTGGTGGGAGGAGTCACCAAGACCATCACTCTGGTCAAGAGTCCCCTCACCATGGGCAGCAGTGGCACTCTGGTAAGAAAACAGGACTCTGTAGCACAATGAAATTGTGATAATGTAATACTGAAACACTGACCCTCTGAGAGCACCCTTTGGTGCTTTCACACGCATGCTAAAAATCATGGGTTCTGTAAATTGCTTTTTCACACTTGGTGTGTGCGTTTTGTTATTTATTTCTTGTCACAAGATGGTGACATCAATACACTGAGCTTGAACCAGTAGTGGAGGGAGTAAAGGTTTGCCTACAGTGACTGTTGGAGAACTCTACTAAGAAAACAGGGAGCATGATGTTAGTGATCTGCATGACTGTCGGTCAGTTAGAGCCACCAGTTTGGTGGTCCACCTTCCCACTGAACTCCCTGTGCTGTCCGATGTTTTCTGGTGACTCATGAACTTGAGTCTCTCTCCTATGTCGGCAGATCTCCAACCTTGGCAAGATGATGTCTGTGGTACAAACCAAGCCAGTGCAGACATCAGCTGTAACAGGCCAGGCTTCCACTAACCCTCTCACACAGATCATACAGGTCAGCTATCTGCATGAGTGCAGGAAAAAAACAGGAGGTAGCTTAAAACTCCTGAGACAGGTACCAGATGTCTTTCTCCAAATGGTTTGCATAACGTGTGCCTCTCTCCCCAGACAAAGGGTCCCCTCCCAGCTGGCACTATCCTGAAGCTGGTGACCTCCGCAGATGGCAAGCCCACAACCATCATCACCACTTCCCAGGCAGGGGGCACAGGAAACAAGCCCACTATCCTCAACATCAGCGGTGTCTCTCCTACCACCACCAAGCAGGGCACCACCATTATTAAGACCATCCCCATGTCGGCCATCATGACCCAGCCTGGAGCTACAGGTCTAAAATCAACTCACGTTTACATTGTCACAACTACATATCACAACAGCCTGTACATTTATGACTGAGATCAGTACTTCAAAATAAGTGATGTTCATCTGGTTCAGGTTTTTTGTATGAACATCTAGATCAAATGATTTGCTGTGCTTGTTGTCATCTGGTTGAATTTCCAGATGAGTGGTGATGATATACCACAACAGAAGTAGTGATGATGAAGCCTAAAGTTTGATTGTCTTTTAATGTTGTTCCCTGCAACAGCTTAAACATTTTGGCAATTAGCGTGAATAAAAACAAATGCAAAGAATGGTGTAAATTAACAAATTGATTTCAGGCATACATGCTTTTGTCCTTGCAGGTGTAACAAGCAGTGCAGGCATGAAAACGCCTATCACAATCCTTACCACAAAGGTGATGACTACTGGAACTCCTGGTAAAATCATCACTGCAGTGCCCAAACTTGCCACTGCAGCTGGCCAACAGGGTCTGACACAGGTAAACTGATTCTGTTTTTGTGGTGGTCTTTATAGATATAATCTTTGTTGTGCTGTCCATTAATGTTGCACCTGAGGAGACTAACTCTGAGTTCTGGGTCTCTAGGTGGTTTTGAAGGGTGCTCCTGGGCAACCTGGCACTATTTTGCGCACTGTGCCCATGAGCACAGTGGGTGGTGTTCGACTTGTTACACCAGTGACAGTGTCTGCCGTTAAGCCCACTGTCACCACTCTGGTTGTCAAGGGGACTACTGGTAAGAATAACTATGTTCTTGTGATTTGTTTTCAAGTATTTATTATTGGATGATCCTTATCTTATTATCTTTTAATGCCACTTTTCTTCGTTCCAGGTGTCACCACTCTTGGGACAGTCACTGGTACGGTCTCCAGTAGCCTGGCAGGAGGCACGGTGGACAGTTCCAACGCCTCTCTGGTTACCCCCATCACGACACTGGGAACCATCGCTACCCTGTCCAGCCAGGTCATTAGCCCATCTGCCATAACTGTGTCAGCTGCTCAGACCAGCCTGACTTCTGCCTCCACACAGCCCTCCTCTACCATGACAGTGCAGGTAAGACCCTGCGTGGTCCATCAGGTTGTATTTAGCATTTTAGTGAGAGGACATTAAATTACAACCTAAGAAAAAAAAATGCAACGGTTAGGGCGTTCATGCCTATTGCTTATGAAAAATGTATCTGATACGAGCTAGAGAGAGATAAAATAAAAATATTTATTTTTGTGTAAGAAACATGCTGTATGACTTAAATGACATTGCTTTACGCTCTTCTGCCCAGAACCAGCCCACCCAGGTGACTCTGATCACAACCCCCAGTGGTGTAGAAGCTCAGCCAGTGCAGGATCTACCAGTGTCCATCCTGGCTTCACCAACCTCTGAGCAGCCCAGCTCCACTGAGGCTGGAGCAGCTGGAGAGGGCTCTGGGACCGTCACCCTGGTCTGCTCTAACCCGCCCTGCGAGACCCACGAGACCGGAACCACCAACACAGCCACCACCTCCTCTGCTACAATTGGAGCAGGACAGGTGTGCTCTAATCCGCCCTGTGAGACCCACGAAACAGGCACCACCAACACAGCCACAACTGCATCTTCAAATATGTCTGCGCTGCGTGTGTGCTCCAACCCACCATGTGAGACCCATGAAACTGGGACAACTAACACAGCTACCACAGCATCGGCTAACATGGGAGGAGTCCAGAAGGTGTGCTCCAACCCACCCTGTGAGACCCATGAAACTGGGACAACTAACACAGCTACCACAGCATCGGCTAACATGGGAGGAGTCCAGAAGGTGTGCTCCAACCCACCCTGTGAGACTCATGTGACAGGCACCACCAACACAGCCACCCAGGCGTCATCTAACATGAACACAGGCCAGACGGGCACCACGCAGAGGGTGTGCTCGAACCCACCCTGCGAAACACACGAGACTGGGACCACCAACACCCCATCAACAGCCACATCCAGCATGGGAAGCGACCAGACGAGCACAGCGACGGGCCTGGTCCAGAGGGTGTGCTCCAACCCACCCTGCGAAACACACGAGACGGGGACCACCAGCACCCCATCCACAGCCACCTCCAGCATGGGAGGCGACCAGACCAGCACAACGACAGGCCTGGTCCAGAGGGTGTGCTCCAACCCACCCTGCGAAACACACGAGACGGGGACCACCAACACAGCCACCACTGCCACCTGCAACATGGAGACAGGCGAAGGCACAGGTATATTTTGTTTTCACCCTTGTAACAGAAACCGCAAAAATAGTTTCACGTCCAGAAGGGCTGATTTGCCACATGCTAGATGCTTGTGTTGCATCCAGGACGTGAAAGAAATGTATTGGTACATAGTCAGACTTAAATGATGTTTTTGTATCTATAAGCAGCCCAGCAGACAGAGGAGGGAGCAGAAAGTACCAGCAGCACAGAAGTGGCCTCCACCACTGCAGCAACTGGCATGGTTACCACCACCCAGGGCAGGGCCATCACTACTGTCACCCAGTCTACACCAGCCCCCGGACCCTCTGTACCTGTAAGAAACGCACTAATTTACTGGCAGAATTAGCAAATACTCCAATCACCACTACTGAGTAGTGGTAATCTCGGCAGATGTCTGTTTTAAGGATGCATGTCTGAATCTGATTATGTAAGAGAAACGTGTTTTTCCCCATTGTAATCAATCTGTATCTTTGTTTCTCTCCAGTCGATCTCATCAATCACAGAGGGTGTGAGTACTGCTGCCAGCTCCACAGAGGAACCCATGCAAACTGATGAGACAGCATCAGCAGAAGCTGCACCTGCAGAGGAGGGAGCCACCGCTATGGAGACGCAAGCAGAGGTAAATTCAGTGTAATGTCACACAAAGAGCCAGTGTTAGCTTGACCGTTCAATCAAATACATATTACGTGTGTATATGACCTGTAATGTGGTCTTTCAGGGAGAAGCAGCCGCAGCAACAGCCTTGAATCTGCCCTCAGAGCTGATGTCTGAGGGTCAGGCAGCCACGCTCATGGTGACGGGGCTGTCGGACGAGGAGCTGGCTGTGACTGCAGCAGCAGAGGCCGCCGCTCAGGCTGCAGCCACTGAAGAAGCCCAGGCTCTTGCTATCCAGGCTGTCCTCCAGGCAGCTCAGCAAGCCGTAATGAGTGAGTTCAACCATGGTCTTGTATAGTCAGAATTCTCTGCAAACTTGGTTTTGCCTTGATTTTGAACCGTAGTGTCATGTATCAAGGTTAGGCTGTAATTAATAGGGTAAAAGGCATGGAAGGAATTCCAAACAATTAACAGCAGTTTCTCAGCAGAAACAGCAGTAGTTGGCTCTAGCTCTGTAACGACTGCAACCTCCACTATGGTTTTACAGTTTCTCATGATGTTGTCGTGGTGGTAGTTTGTATGAATTTTTAAATATGTTCTGTTACAGATGAGGGCGATTCCACTGGAGAGAGCCAGCAACCCACCAACATCCCCATCATGTTGACCCAGCAGGAGCTCGCAGCGCTGGTCCAACAGCAGCAGCAGCTGCAGGAGGCGCAGGCTGCTGCACAGCAGGCCACCGTGGACACAAGCTTGCCCACTGAGGGCCTCGCCCCTGCTGACAGCCTCAACGACCCCTCTGTCGAGAGCAATGGGCACAATGAGATGGCTGCCGCAGTCACCAGTGCTGTGGCGTCACTCCTGCCACGTACCACTGCTGAGAGTAAGACGTTTTCCTTTTTTGATAGTTACTTTGGATGTCTTTTTGTACTGTAGATTGACCTTTTTTGTATTGTTCCTTTCATTTCACAGCACTTGCTCCATCGAGCACATTTGCACCCTCTGTATCGGTGGCGAGTCCAGCCAAGCTGCAAGCAGCAGCCGCTCTAGCAGAGGTCGCCAATGGCATCGAGGGAGAGGTGAGTCAGTGTAGTATTACTGAACATCTGGCTGGTTCAGCTAGGTCAAAGAGAGAAGAAATGTGACTGTGCATTATTTTGTTTTCTTACAGAAACAAGGCCCTCAGCCAACCCCAGTGAAACCTGTTGTAAAGAAAGAGAACCAGTGGTTTGATGTTGGAATCGTTAAAGTGACAAATATGGTTGTCACCCATTTCTATGTGCCAGCAGATGATTCTCATGGAGATGTAAGTGTCTTAGGAGGCTTTTTCATGCTTAGATGACAGTACATTAGTGTCCTCAGTCTCTAATCGCTTTTTTTGTTTGGTAGGATGACTCTGGCATCATGCCAGACTACAGCCAGATGAAGAAAATGGAGCTGCAACCTGGAACGGCTTACAAGTTCCGTGTTGCTGGAATCAACGCTTGTGGTCGTGGAGCTTTCTCAGAGATATCTGCTTTCAAGACTTGCCTACCAGGCTTCCCAGGGGCACCTTGCGCCATCAAAATCAGCAAGGTAAACTCACCAGTAAAGCCCTTTCCCTTGCTTTCTTCCTATTTTGTTGGGGATTTGACATACAGGTGTGTAAAGCATGACGATAAAACCAGCTGTTCTGGTGAGCCATGCTTTCAGGCACTGAGTAGTATTCGTCCACTGTCCCTCTGCAGAGCCCAGATGGCGCCCACCTGACCTGGGAGCCACCCTCGGTGACGTCGGGGAAGATCATAGAGTACTCTGTGTACCTGGCCATCCAGAGCAACCAGACAGCTGAAGCCAAGGCCTCTACCCCGGCACAGCTAGCCTTCATGCGCGTGTACTGTGGACCCAACCCCTCCTGCTTGGTGCAGTCGTCGAGCCTCTCCAACGCCCACATCGACTACACCACCAAGCCAGCCATCATCTTCCGCATTGCCGCCCGCAATGAGAAGGGCTACGGTCCTGCCACCCAAGTTCGATGGCTGCAAGGTGAGCACACAGATTCACAAACTAATGCTCTACTATTAGTAAGTGAGCAATTCATTAGTGAATAAAGAGATATATGTTAACCATTTTTCTGCTTTGTAGAATCCGGCAAAGATGCCGCCTCTGCGAAACCGGCCCCTAAAAGACCAGGCACCTCCCCTGATACGTAAGTACAGTGTGCATGTTTCATACTATGCATACAGGCTCGACCTTCACATGGCACTGATGAATAAAACGTGCAATACTGATTCTGGATTTATGTGTGCTCTTGCAGTAAGGCTACTGGTCCAAAGAAAGCAAGGACGGACCAGTGAGGTTGCCCAGAGACCCCTCCCAGTCTTTTGTCCTTTTTTCAACTCGCTGTCCTTTTATCAGGAAGACTGACCTTCACCCCTCCTGCACCTTCTCATCCTCATCCTAATCTCATCCTCCACCCTCAAGTCTCAGATCAAGACAGCAATGGAGGCAGAACAACCGTATGAAGCCGAGATGAAAGTCAATCTGAGAGATGTTTCTGTAGATAAAAAAACCCTCCTTCCTCCTCGTTCTGTTGGTCGTACTATTTTTAGAGCAACACAAACTTAGAAGCACATTATCTTTTTCAGTCACACCCCCTTCCATTGTTTAACATCTATTTTTGGCTTGTTTCAATAGTTGAGCAGTATAGAGAAGCATTTACATCTTTCACAAACTGGGAGCCAGCCTGAGCGCAATGTTACCTTTCCTTTTTTTCTTTTTCTTTTTTGTCTTTGTTTTGTGAATCCTGGGGGGGATGTAGAGAGAGACTACATGAAATGTACAGTGTTGAAAAAGGCTGTGGAGGCACTAGTTTAGATGAGAGGAAAAATTGGTATGGAAACAAATAAAGCACTTGTCCTCGACGAAAGAGGACATAATTTTTTCCTTTCTTTTTTGCTCAAAACAAATTTGCTTCATCGAGAACCAAGTCTATAGTCATCGTACTGGACTCCAGTCTCCTGGTAATGTCATCACTGTGCGCTTCTAACCCCAAGATGAGGACTGGTGGCCGACACTTCAAAGTGGACAAAAAGAGAATGACAAAGGAAGAGATCTGTAGAGAATGAATGACAGACTTTGCTAGGACTGAGACTTGCAGCACACACAAAAAAAAATCTTCAAAAATCTTCCCAAAAAATTAGCAAGCAATGACGCAGATCTTTTGTGTAGTTTATTTTTGTATTTTTTAAGCTTTTTTTTTTCTCCTGTGTGTATGTATGTTGTGTGCATTTTTAAAAACATCACTTTTTTTAACTGTTGTTCATCCCCATAGTTTGTGTTCGTGGGAAGATGGGTGGCTGTGTTGAGGTTGCCACTATATTTTTAAAAATCTTCATTCAGTTGGTTGTATGTTCTTGTTGTTAACAGGTGGTAATGAAAGCGAGAAAGACTTTTTGTATTTGTTCCAAGTAGAACCGCAGAGGTTATAGGACTGAAGGGAACTTTGAAGTGGACCCAGGGAGAGAAGAGTTTTGACTTTGTTACTCAATGCTTGTGTTGCTTTGTTTGCCAAACATGGAATTTCACGGGGTATGAGGAAAAATAACATCAGATCTCTTCATGCCTTTCCCCTTAATATCCCCATCAGTTGTCCTATGCTTTTTATGCTCATGAATGTGGTGTCTCACCTCTTCTTTAATTTTTTTTTAGAAAGGCAAATTATATTAGTAGACATATTTTCCCTATCCTATTGATGTATGTGAATCCATTTAATAAATTTTAATTTTTTTCCTTCCACGGCTCTGTATTTCAGACTACAGATGGTGTGCAAGCTAACTGTGACGTGTATACCCGAATGTCTTTTGAATGGGGGATGTCTTTTGGAAGAAAGCTTACATAGCCAGAGTGTACTCACCTGTAAATTAGTTCGTTCATCGAGCAAGAATAAAACAAACAACGAAAAAAACATCTTGGCCTTTTATATAATTACCTGTGACAAACGGTTTTTACATGTTGGTCATCTCTTGATTGCTTTTGTGTCTTTACTTATAAAAGAAACAAATATATATATATATATAAATATATATAGTCTCCCTGATTGTTCTAATTTGCTTCTGTCAAGATGATTCACTGTAGGAGTCTGAATCACTGCTAGGTTCATTACAATACAAACTTGTACAGGGAGTTGGTTTCTGACTGGACATGACAGTGTATATCTACTTTGTAAGGGCGGATTCAGGTGCGATGGTAACGGCCGGGAAGATAAGAGCCAAGGTTTTCGCTTGCCGCCTTTTCTCCTGCTGGCACCTTGGTTTCTGTTTGTGGTGTCTCCCGATTTCTTTCTAGAAATGAACTTTCTCTTCATATGCATTCATAATTTTTGTGCGTGTCAGTGTGTCTGTTGAACAAAACTAGACATGCATGCAAAAGCAGTGTATTTTAGTAGTGATGCCTTAAGTTAGACCATAAGCTGAAGGTTCTCAAAAAAAGAAAAAACATTTAATGAGTTTGTTCCTCTCTCCATGTGGTATACAATTGTGTCCTTTCCTTCCACAGTACCTTTGCTGGGTCACTATTTTTGCACCCTCGTTAGATAGGTCATCAGCAGTGCCGAGGTCTCTGAACTTTCCCTCCCACAGTGCTGCTCTCAGCACTCACAGGTGTTGCGAGTTTCTCTCGGCTGTTTGCAGGTTATCTGGAAATGTCCTGTATTTTCCAATGTGTGTTTTTTGTACTGTAGGGAGTAATGTATCTTTTATCATCAAAAAATAAACATGTTAAACATAGAGAAATGTTGTGTTCTTCTTTTCACTACAAAGAGAAAAAAAAAAAGCTGACTGAATCACCTGTTGTAAGCCGCTCTGAGCCGCTCTCAAGAACGGCTTTTCCACATCTAGATCCTCTTTAGCGCTTCCCTCGAAGTATTCGGCTCCTATCTCTTCACACCACTGCAGGGCCTGCCTGCCAGACACCTGCAAGGAAAGACAATCATCTAATCATAGCACAGACATCAAACAGTGCTGACATGACACATTATGTGGGATAAAATGGAACAAAAATCTTAAGTCATTGTCATTTTCAGATACATTCTAAATCCAAGTAGTGTTCTCAACTGCTTTTGGAACAGCAAGAATTATAGCTAGGGAAATGTGTTTTGTACGCAAGTCAATTTGTAATCGAGCTCACTTTGGCTGAGCAACAATTATTTATATTATTGATTAATCTTGTCAACTTTTTTCTCAATGAATGGATTCATCTGTTAATCTATTAAATGGCAGAAAATAGTGGAAAATGTCCTAATTCCCAAGGTAGTGTATTCAAACGATATGAAACAGAAAAAGCATCCTCACATTGGAAACGCTGAAACCAGAGAATTTTTAGAATTTTTGCAATTATGACTCACTTATTTGAGTAGCTGCTGATTCATTTTCTCTCGATCAGTGAATAAACTCAATGTTTCAACTCCATCTGAGGCTACATGTAACATTCTTCTTCCAAAGAGGTGTCGTTTCCAAAACACCACCTTTCTTCTACTTTTGTGGCGCCTCAGTCAGTAAACTGTATTTCTACTGAAATACACTGTTCTAATATCCTTTCCTTCCTTCGAGGCCTGTGCGGCAATGATGACGCCAAATACAAGGTGTTTTACTTTGCACCCACATCAACACCGAACATGCGTCATTTTACTCTTTCACATCTAGCCGTGCTGAGTCAAATGTCTCTTGGGTGAGCAGCGAAACATCTTCAAGAATTAAACAGCAGCTCCATCTGCTTTTAACTTTCAGATATCCAACGACCTTGCATGACTGACCGGATCACAAACATTTCACAAAAAGTGTCATTTATAAAGCTTCGGCTCAGCTGCAGGCCAGGTAGTATCCGTTTTTACTGCACAGCCAAACGTGTACACTATCCGCTGTATATTTTTTCCCTCAACATCTGTACTGCTGAGGTTGACTTGGTCACAGTTACATGTCAAATCTCAAAAAACCAGCCAGTTTCAGTCTGGATTTCAGTGGAGCGTATTGACCCGAAGGGTGTTTGACTGGAAAGAGTAACACTTGAGTGTAAAAATACTGTTACTCATATTAAGTTTTTAAAGAAAACACACACCAGTTGAATCCTTGTATCTGTGCTTCACTATTTTACATCTACTGATGCTTTATTACAAGATGGCACCTTCACTGACCTCCCGGTTGCTCAGGTCAGTCTTGTTGCCCAGTACAATGAAGGGGAAGTCAGATG
This sequence comes from Siniperca chuatsi, assembly GCF_020085105.1. Lineage (NCBI taxonomy): Eukaryota > Metazoa > Chordata > Actinopteri > Centrarchiformes > Sinipercidae > Siniperca > Siniperca chuatsi. Next base: position 26,603,168 of record NC_058043.1, on the reverse strand, counting down.
GGTCCTCAGGCTCGCCTTGGATCAGAAACTCCTTCCTCCAGCCCTCCAGGGCAGAGAAACTAGCTCTGGATGTGACATCAAACACCAGCATGCAGCAGTGGGCTCCTCTGTACAGAGGCGTGCCCAGAGACTGGAACCTCTCTGTACCTGCTGTGTCCCAGATCTGAGGGACACACAATACTGGAGATTTATGTTTTATGTATTAGTGCTCTGTTCCTTCACTGTGGCTGGACGGGTGGAGTGAGGACGTACCTGCAGGGTGACTGTGTCCCCATCTGTGTTGATTGTTTTGGAGAGGAAGTCAGTCCCTATAGTGGCCCGATACATGTTGGTGAAGCGGTGATTCACGTATCTGTTGGTGAAGGAGGATTTTCCCACCCTGTGTAAACACCCAGACACACCAGGTCAAAGAACAACACACTCAAAAGTCTCTCTCTGCTTCCAGAGTCAATTATCATTAACCTTTTTTTTTCTCACTGCCTACTAATTAGACTTCGGGGAATATCCATTAGGATTTACGCCTCAGTCTTACAGTAGCCTAAATCACAGAGTAAATGAAAGTGAAACAACTGTCGACGGTGCAGGAAATCAAAACTTTACAATAGTAATAATGGATATAAGAACAATAGAAATAAGAGTTTAAAAAAGAAGCTATCTGGCGTTACCCGGAGCTTCCTATGAGGATTAATTTCAGTGTAACCGGACTTCTTCCTTCGTTCATGTTCACGTCTGTTGTGGTTTCGAGCTGCAGCTGCCTTTAAGTGCTCCTCGTAATTTTGCCTTTTGGGAATGTAACGTGTGTCACAGTAGCTGTAGGCCAAAGTGTTTTTAATCTGGGCCGTAGCCAGGATGTTAGAAATAAAGAGGTTATGGATCGACGTGCCGCCGCCCTCCTTTTTCCCCCCCAAAAGGAATGTCAATTTTGTTTTTATTTGTTATTATTATTTCTATATATTCTTTTGATTTTATTTATTTAACTGTTCAACTGTATTTTACGTAAAATGTATTTCCTAACATGAAAGTCCAACGGCTGTTTCAAAGCCCTCTTTATAATACCGGGAATAATATGTTGGTGGGGAAATAGTGAACCTTAGCTGTTGGCCTAAAAGTAGTCAAATTTAAACACAGTGAGTCTAAAAATACTGGAATGACCCAATTAAATGTCCACCATATGTAACTTTCCTGAAATGTAGTTTCCTAAAACTCCAGAAATGTCAGTGTCCTCAATGTTTTTCATAGAAAAAAAAGAATGTAGCTAATGTAGCATTTTGGTGGCTAATGCTTTATTTCAGAGACAAGAGTGTCCAAAGCCATCTGAGCTTTACAGCTGTCACTTTGCTTCGTTGTTCATGTTCTCTCTGATTGTAATTACAGTATTTTTAACAGCCCTTGAAGGCACCATGTGACAGCCGCTTTGGTTTGGTGGCAAGTAGCTGATCTCTGTCCGGTCTGAGTCACAACCGATGACACAGCTGATTTCACAATAAAAGTTGGAATAGGCCGGAAACATATATATATATATATATATATATATATATATATATATATATATATATATATATATATATATAATGATATATATATATATATATATATATATATATCAGAGAATATAAAAATGATCCATAATACCTCCATAATGCAAAAACAGATGGATGGATCGATAGATGTAAGGTTATCAGTGACGGGGGTAAAATGATAAAAATGATACATGTGTTTCTGTTCTGATCTTCTTCTTTTTTCGTTTCGTTTTGTTTTGCAATGTGTATGGATGTGGTAACTTGCCATTAACTGTTTGTGAATTATGCTTTTCAGTAAAGTTGGGACAGAATATAGACAGTAAGTAAGTGGCTGTGCTGCAGAAATGAAGAAAAAGTAATTCTTTTTCTTGATGTAGGCTATTTGTAACCTATTTGAGTGCCATCTGTTCTATTTCTTTAACTTCACTGTAAAATAGTCATTTTGAATTAAAAATCTAAAATCAATTAACATGTGATCTACTGTAAATGATATTGGATAATATCTTTATTTACCACCAGGGGGCAGTATAGGCCTCAGGTGATTCACCTTTCTTCCAGGATTTCCTTTCTGTTGTTTCTGTCAGGTGGTGTTATCTACAACATGTCTAATGAGTCACTGTTTTCCACTATCTGTTTTCAATGTGAAGCTGTGTTTTTAACGCTTAAAAGCTGCTCAACGTTTAGATTCATCTGCCTTCATAAAATACACGTAACAGCCTTTTAAATCATTAGAATAACACTACACAAATATCACAATAAAGCTTTAAAATATATATGAAAATATTGTAGGTTTAACAATTACCGCAGACCACAGGAAACTCTGCAGCCAAACATTGTTAAAACCCACAGGACTTTGTTTTAAATTCTTGTGGAGACTCCAACGTTTTTGGAAAAAAGGTTGATAAAATGATGCATGTGTCATCTAGAATATTTCCATTTGATGTAATGATGCTGACAAAAAAAAATAAAATCATGGAGTCTTGGATTTGAATGTTTCACTCAGTGTAGAAATCCTATAGCTTCAGTGAAGAGCTGGAACAATAAAGTACACAGCATATGACTGTCAGATAAAGTGGAATATTTGATAATATGATTTTAACCTTAAAGCTACTTAAGGGGAAATAAAAAGGAAAACACTTACTATACTATACTAACTCACTAAAAGATTACTATTGACAGTCACAGACATGGACATAAAGAGATATAATATACATAACATGTACAAATAATGGTTCTAGGTGGGTGAAAAGTAAAGAGAAACATCAAAAATGATCAACAAAACACTAAAGTTCAACAAGAAATAAAAACATGCAGCTGCGCAAAAGTTAAAAAAAGCTACAACCAAATCAATACGAAAGTAAAAAAAAAAGAGAACAGCAGTTATAGTTACATACACTGAGGTAATGCTTACATGCTTTTGCATATCTGTGTCCTGTTGAGACTGTCAGAGGTGCAGCAGAATACTGAGATTCCACAAAATCTGCAATATAAAAAGCTATGATATCTCCGTGAGTGCCATTAGACTGCCACGCTTTGGCCACTCAGCCACATGACTTTATTAGTCATTGCAGATACACACACTCATACAGTGCCTGATGCACAAAACATCACGTGCAGATCAGAGACGTGTGCCAAGAAAGCCACATGGATACTAGTTATTCTTTGTTGACTAATAATGTGAGCAACTGATGAGAAAAGAGGGTCAAACTAAAGAGCGATGGAGAGAGGACAGTGCGCGTGAGTGTGTGTGTGTGTGTGTGAGAGAGAGAGAGAGAGAGAGAGAGAGAGAGAGATAGCTCTCCTGGGTATGTCGCTGCAGCCCTGCATGGCACAGATAAGACCACCGCCTAAACAGAAGCCTGTTTCTTGGGAATTAGAAAGCTGTCCACTGGTGACACACAACACCATCCGTCACCCAGCTACAACGGGCTCACCCAACCTCCCAACTGTCCAACAAGACTGTCAGCTCCAGCTGTTTCTGTCGAGATACTGTCAACAGAGTAGGCATGTTGTGTGTGTGCCTGCCTACGCATGTGCCTATGCAGAATTATGAGCTACATGGCACGACCACGGACATGCTGCAATGTCCTGTAATGTCTGTGCGGCTGTATGCCAGCGAGCGGCGGGCCTGTAATTCCTGGCCTCCTCCTTTCATCTTGATAACCTCTTATCAGAGCAGAGCAGCCCGCTCACACAGCGGCAGCAGCCACATCCCTGCCCAGCTGTCCAACACTGCCACAGAGACCTCATTTCACTCTTACTCTCATAATATCACTCTCATTCACACACACACACACACACACACACCAGACCGGTGCGCGCTCCGTGTGAGCAGCGTGCATTTGCATCACCAAGCATCCTTCCATATATTTCCACTCATCCTGTTCGGGGTCATGGCAAGCTGGAGCACACCCAGCATGCACTGGGCGAGAGGCAGGCTACATCCTGCTCAGGTTGCCAGTCTGTCAGACACACATCTTTGAACCCAGGGCCTTCTTACTGAGACACAGGTGCCAACAATAAGCCAATATCCATAAACCAGCATGAAAAATAAATAGTATTGTGTTGAGTAACAGTGTTGAGATGCATTTTTTTTTTTTTGCACTTGCACTTGTATGATTGTATTTCAATTGCATTGTCACTTTATGTAAAGCACGTTGTGTTGCCCTGTTTATGAAATGTGCTATAAATAAAGTTTGATTTAACTAGCAGTGGCACAAGGGCAATCTCCCATCTCTGTCCTGTCATTTCCTGTCACCTGTCAATAGTCTGTCTATCTAATTGAGGCAAAAATGCCTAAAATAATATTCAAACAGCCTCCTTGAAATCATGCAGTATATATATCAACCAGAGTTAATACAAGTTTAAAGTGGAAACTCTCCTTAGTGGGAATACATTTAAATTGCTCATAAAGGACAGTAGCAACGATTTTAGAAATAGTTAGGTCATGAATCTTGGATGAACCTGTAAGGTGGGGGGGCATTCTGTGGCCAAGCAGCTGCAGAAAGAGAGAAACTTTAGGGAAATAGGTGATACAATTACAATTTTGTGTCACAGTTATCATGACCTATATATTGATTTGCATCTGCCTCAACTGATGGATACAGTTTATCTGGCTGTCACTACCTCATGAGGATGTCATTTTAATTGAAGCGCTGCGGTTTCTGAAGTGGCAGAAAAAGGCCCAGTGTTGCAAATTAAAAAAGGCCTCAATTCTTCCTAACTGTTTTTCTTTTTTCTCCCCTGATTTCCCTGAAAACTGTAAATGAACAAAGAGAGAGGAAAGTCGGGGAGCTGCTTTGACTATCAAATGACTGGGACAGTGACAGTCTTGTGCGCAGCCAGGCCGTGTTCAGACCATATCTCTCCCCCATGATTGCAGCTCCTTTCCCGATTTGCATTACTGTGTTCCACTCCAAGCTTTGCTGGACCACAAAGAAATTGAGTTTTTGCATTTTATATTTGCTTTGTTCAAATGTCTGTCGACTCTTTTCCATGTGGGCTTGGCCTTATCAGGAACTGTATGCACATTTCATCAACAGACAAAAAGTACCCATCCTGCATGCTCACTGCCCTGCCTGCATAGCTGGATGATATTTCATTTATGCGTGATAAACGTCTATCCATCAGCTAGACCTAATTGTTTGATAATAGCCATGCTTTGGTGCTGATATGCTTTGTATATGTGATGCTTTCTCTGTGGAAATCATCAGAGATACAAACACGTTATCAACACTAAACTACCAGCACACACGGCCATAAAGGAAGAGCAGAGGGAAGATTTAAAGCTGACACCTTCACCTTTCCCACTTGCTTCAGATGCCAAAAGCCTTTGATAAGACAAACATTATGTGTACCATTTGTAAATTAATTACGCAGTTAGACATCATTTTACATTCAGAGTTGTAAATAAGTTACATCTGCCCTCATACAAGTTTTTTCTCTCTGGACCAAAGAGGTGTGTCTTTTTAAAAAGTTGTCCCCAACCCCTCCCACGGACTGTCTCTTAGCCCTAAACTTCGCTGGTGGTTGGAGTAGTAGTTCTTGTTGCCATCAGCCTATACTGAGTCCTGCTGCTCACATCACTCATCTGTGACATCCACTCAGGTAGGTGACCCCTCAGCTCTTTGTCTCCTGTTGGTCTGTTCTTCAGTAGACACCAGAATATAATCCAGTTGATTTAATAAAGACTATTTGGCTTATAAAAGTGTATTTAACGCATTTGAAACTTTCACTGGTGAGGTTTAATATCACCTCAGGCCATTTATTGCTTGCTGCAGTTGAGTGAGTTGGTGAGGACTTTACTTTGGGGCTGACAGAGATTCTGTTTCCTTCTCAACGAAATGGACAGCTTCTCTTAAACTGAAGTGTTTTATTTAGATTTGTAACATTGTTTCCTTCAACATATTACCGTGGGTCTATGTAACTGAGTGATAAAATTAATTTGGATCAGTCATCATCATGATCGTCGTGCTTTTAGGTGATTTGGGGCTAAATTAATTTATATCCAATGAAATATCTCATCCTTTTAATGTTAAATGTATGCATATGTATTGATATAAATAACTGTAGTAAATGCCTACTTATTAACTTTTCCATTAGGATAGTAATTTAATAATTAGTAAGTTAATTAACCATGTTCTTGTGTGAAGCTCATATCTGAAAAGCAGTTTAACTTAAAATGATTAAATTAAATGAAATCTAAATGTGATTATTGCCGCCCGTTGTAATTTCTCAGTACAGTCTAATTTGATCGGCTCTCCACAACATGCTGTCTCACTCTGCTGTGTTTTACATTAGTCACATTTCTAGTCTAACAGATTTCTATTAATCAGATGAGATTAGGGTCATGTTGTATCGGTGGAGCTGGATATATTTAGCATTATAATAATGCTGTCTATCAGATTTTCTCAGACTTTATCAGACACTATCAGCCTCTTCTCTTTCCTCTTCTCTTTCCTCTAAAGATACAGAGTGAGAGTAGCCTTGTTCTCATAATACAGATTTAACATTCTGTGCTCTCATTATTTTTTCAATTTCATAATTTTTTAAAGAGTAATTTTAGATTTGTTTTTTAAAGGGCAGCAAATGGGCTTTGCATCTCAAGGACAAAAAATTGTATCACAAGTTATTCTTGAATAAAAATGGAAAAATCGTCAAAAAACACCACACATTTAGAAGACACATTTAGGTGGGAAAATGTCACATAATCTTCTCAGCAGTGTGACAGAGGTTGCTGCTAACACTCTCACTTAGAAAATCTGCCCGCAAACACAACTCAGATGTCGTTTTTTAGCTGGAGTGTTGTGCTGTTTCTCCACCCTGTGGGGCGTCCCTGAGGGCATATCTTTTGCATTCTTCTAACTGGTACACCTCTCGTAGACGGGCCACTCAGTAACCGTTTGGTCACTAGCTCCATCACTACAATTATAGACCCATTTATTTTTACTTTCAGCCACAGTCAAATGAGGATCCTAGAAAAGGAAGTTTAATGAAGCCTGCTGTCGAGAGATCTTGTCCCCGATAACTTCAAGTTTCACTGGTTGTTATGAAGTGAAGAGCGTGGTGATAATGTAGCTGCTTCAATCAAAGTTACAGTAAATCAGATACAGTTAATTGTGGCATGCATTTCCACGGGGGGCAAAAAATATTAAATCTTGAATGATCTTGAGTGGATGCATTTGACACAAATCTCAAAAGCACTGTATATTTCTCACATCCCTACTATTGTGGGGCTTTAGGTTGAGGTTTTTTTGTGTCAGCATGGAGGATTCATCAGAGCAGTCCCACTGGGTGTCTCCAGCTCTGCTCAGCTCAGACCCGCTGGCCGGTTTCTCGTCTGAGCCCGGCCTGCTGCCTCCAGGAGAAGACGGGGAGACCTTCTTCTCCAGCCAGGACACAGACTACACCGGCCTGCCCTCCTTCTTCTCCAACCCAAGCCACAGCCGAGCACCATCCTCCTACAGACACAGCTCGGGTCAGTCCTCCCACCCATCGTGACCCATCAAATCCATCTTCTCATCCACCCTCCAAATCATGATCTGACTTTGTCTATTCTGTCCCACTTTCCAAAGTTCGTCAGGTGTTCACCTCACCGAGCCTCCTCAGCAACCTCCAGCTGCTGGACGGGCCGGGCGGCCACTCCCTGGGCTCACCCTACAACCCTCCGGTCTCCAGCTGGAGCAGCAGCCCCCTCAGCAAGACTCAGCTGCACCCGCACACCCCGACCTCCCTCTACACCCCCGGCATCACCTCCTCCTTCACCACCTCCAGAGACGGATACTCGTCTCCGTGCAGAGAGGCCAGGGAGAGCCCCCGCCTTCAGGAGGCCCTGAAGGCTGAGCGTCTGAGCCCGCTGGGGGGGTCGGGGGCCAGCAGCAGTTTTCTGAATCTGACTCCTGCTGCTGGGAGTGTGTACACTTCGTCGTCTCACTCCCACCCACACATGCTGAGCCCCTACAGCTCGTACATGACGGGTCCACAAGACTACAACTCTTCTGCCCCCTACTCCAGCCCTGGAGCATGGATCAGCCCCTCATACTCCCCTAAACTCCACAATAAGATGAGGATATCCACTCCAGGTGAGAACACACTAAGATTTGTCATTTTCTCTGATTTTATTTTGTTAGGACTATAATTCGATTATAGGACAAACAGTCAACAATCTAAAAAATAAATACGTTTAAGATTGAAACTTCATTCTTAACCTTGGAAATAGCAGTTGGCAAAACAACTCACCATAAGGTCCATTTAGTGGCTGTTCTGGAACTTTTGATCATCTCACATGACCTTCATCAGCAGATGGAGTTGCCCAGTTGCAATAGAAACTTTCTAGGTCAGAAAAATGGCAATTTGAACATCTATAACGGGCAAATCCATCTGCTAAGGAAGACCATGTGATATAATTAAAAGCTCCAGAAGAACAAATAAATGGACTAAATGTGGTGAGATAGTTTTGTCACATAAAGAATTTAGTTCAATAATGAGATATTAACAATCCCCATATTTACTGTATTATGAGTCATTGTAAGACATTTGCACACAATTTTTTAATTTTTTTTGAAGACAGAATTGAAAGACCAAATATTGCCTGATTTATTTCATGGAGAATTTGTCTCTCAAATGTACATGTAACATTTTGTAATAAACCTTTTATGTACCACAGAATGCAGTAACAACTCTGTGCTTTTGATTCTGAATAGAGGCCAGAGAGTGTGTTAACTGTGGAGCCACAGCTACCCCTCTGTGGCGTCGGGATGGTACAGGCCACTACCTGTGTAACGCCTGTGGACTGTACCACAAAATGAATGGCCAAAACAGACCACTAATCCGACCCAAGAAGAGACTGGTATGACCCACTGAGATACACACCAACACACCTCTCTGGGTGACTAACTAGAAGGACACAGAGTTTGCTTTGTGAAATATTCAACAAATAATAAATCGTTATCAAAGCAGTTTAAAACCCTGATCATGTCTTTTCTGTGTTTCAGATTGTCAGCAAGCGGGCAGGTACACTGTGTGCCAACTGTCACACAAGCACTACAACACTGTGGAGACGCAACGCCAATGGAGAGCCTGTGTGTAATGCGTGCGGACTCTACTTTAAACTGCACAATGTGAGTCAGTCATCTGGATAAAACTCAAAACTATATTCTTTAAAAAATCAAAAAAAATCCATAAACTGATGCACAAGATTTCACCCAAAATCTGCTTGTAAATACAAATTCTGAGAAGCTCATTTCTTTCTTTTTCCAGGTCAACCGGCCCCTCACCATGAAGAAGGACGGCATTCAGACACGCAACAGAAAAGTGTCCAACAAGAACAAGAAGAGCAAGAAGGCTGCCATGTTTGAGCCGTACTCAGAGATGAGTCAGCAGCCCTCCCTGGACGGCAACGGTGGGCCCTTTTCCCTCGGCCCCGGGACTCTCCTCGCCTACAGCCACACATCACACCTCATCCCAACACCATCAACCCTGCATCCCTCCGCCTCCTTACCCTACACACACCACCTCAACACTGGCATGGTGCCCACACTGGTGTGAAATGACAAAACAGGTACCTGACAGCTGTGTATATTTAGGAATCAGCACGCAGTCATTTGTGTGAATTTGTACATGTGTTTCGTTGGATTCCACATCAGATGTCAGGTGAATCAAGTTTATGTTCACTGTATTTTAGGGGGATGCACCAATATTATCTTGATCAAGTGCTTGTTTGAAGTCAGATAAATCACGCTTTTGAGGTTGCTGCATGTATGAATGCACCGATAAGGGAATTGTTTCAGCTGTAAAAACAAACACAAATCTGATTTGACTGCCATATCTGAGTCTTAATCCCTCTTCTATTATTCATAATGTGACATTATATTTTGATTTTGTGTTATACAGGTCTGTTTTGTATTTGCAAAATCGATATTACCATATTGAAACTCTACAGAGAAAATAATAAAATGTGAGACTTATTCTGTTGGAGTTATGAAAGCTTCTGTTTTTGATGTCATTTGAATTCTCAATTCATCCGCTCAGTGAACTGACCTCAGTAAAGCCTCCTCTGTGGCTTTATTGTACTCCCCTGCTCAGGTATAATAGTCTCTTTGTACAGGCAGCGCTTCACTTTGACAGTGTAATTGTACATGTATGCAAATTTTCCATTCTGCAGAAGTGACAAACATAACATAACTAAAGTGCAACGCTTGCGCCTGGGTTTTTATATTTAGACCAGCACTGCCAGTTGATGAACAGGGCTTCAAGCTCAGACACATTCATAAGGTCACGTTTATATTTATCATCACTGTTTGTATGCTGATGAAGGGGGAGTTTTTTCATGCATAAAATTTCCACTTTCATGCTTGAATGCAAAGGTCAGAGGCTACAAAGAACATACTGTAACTTAGTAATGATAAGTTACAAAAGATCCCAAAGAGGCCAAAGACAGAGAAGTGAGAAAGCTGAGTACATACATACAGTAATGGAGTATTTTCATGCAGTCAATGTCTTACTTAAGTGAACGTATAAACGTATAACCAGCAAAATATAAAGTGCATAATATAGTATTTATTATGAAGCAAAATGGCCCCTGTCAGAGTTATATAATACATTAAAGGTTAATTATTACTGATGCGTAAACATGTAAGACGCATTATAATGTTGCTTACTGGTAAAGTTGGAGCTGGATCTCGATATGCTGTTGGGTAGTTTCAGCTGCATATTTTATTAGCCGATCATATGTTTACTTTGAAAAATCTTAATCTGAAAAGTAACTAGGAACTGTAGCTGAAAAAGAAATATAGTGGAGTAGAAAGTACAATATTTATATTGTGAATATGTAGTGTAGTAGAAATATAAAGTAGCAGTAAATGAACATACTCAACTGAAGTACGGTACTTGAGTAAATGTAATTAGTTACATTCCACCACTGTTAATGAGTACAATACTCAAAACTGAGTTTTTCAGAATATGCCTTACGTTATCACACAGTTTCTATGTAGAGCAGATGTTTCATTTTCAGACATACTGTGATTGTTTGTATCCAGGTAATCACACTCAATGAACCAGAGAAAACTGTTTCATATTGATTTAACTTGTGACCATGTTTTAGTGACTGATGAGATCAGACCATTCGGGGAAGGTTCTTTGACAGACTTTTGCTGCAAAAGACAAATGAAAATCCTTCAATGCAAAGAAACACATTCAATTTGTTAGAATTTCCTCAGGCAGTTGAACAGTGGTATGTATGTGCAGAATATGTTTTTATGCTGAGCAGCAGGGCTGGGGTTGCTCACACAGGAGTGGGGGATGACTGATAGGTTATCACTGAGGCCACAGACCCCAAACCATCCACCTGCTGCTGGCACCGCCACACTCACACTCCCTGTCTGTCAGTTAGTCAGTGAGGGGCACCATGTACACTTTAGGCATTTAAACGTAACACCAGAAAGAGTTATGGCAAACAAATAAATATATCATTGGTGTCATCTGAAGCCAATAGATGAAATCCATTTGTTTGCATGAACTCCAAGAGTTGTCATGTCATGTCATGTTTGGGTGAAATGAATCCAGCCAGGTTTCATAATCTGTGGGCACACGCCTCACTTGAGACAAATCTATAAATGATCACACACATCACTGTGCGTTTTCATAGCTGATTTTGCACACGCTTCACTGCAGACTTAAGGGAGAAATAAGACTTTCATTTATGCATTTGGTTTCAGCTTACTGAGCATGGACCTGTGAACATCTGGGCACGCCACCCACTCATGACACTGCATGATACACACACAAACACACACACACACACACACACACACACACACACACACACACAGTCGTGTTTCCATCACTTCAGAGGACATTACATTGACTTACATTCATTTCCCGGAGACTTACCCTAACCATAACCACTACCTGCCTAACCCTAACCCTAACCTTAAACCAACTCTTCATTTAAAATTAAATGATTTACGTTATGGGGACATATTGTCCTCAAAAGGAAGGCGAGTCCTTACAATGTGACTGTGTAAACCGATTTATGTCCCCACAACATGCGTAATACACGCTCACAAACACACACACACACACAATTAATCCACTTGAGTAGTTTGGTGATAAACCAACTCTGAGGCACACATTTTAATTTTGCCTGAGTTACTTATCACCTCAACACCTGAGTAGAAAAAGAGAGTTGATATTTTCTTCTTAGTGCAGCTTAATTTCATAAACAGCCAACCATTGCAATGCATAACTCCCCTGATTCCCCCAGGACCTTGATGATGAGAATTTAATGTATAGATGCCCCGTGAAGTAACAGAGTGAGACGTGGGGGTTTTCTATTCAAATTCACCCTCATTTTACCCTAAATCACACTAAAGCAGAGACACCTTCAAAATCCACATTGTTTCCCTCCTCAAGAATGATCAGAATAAGTAAAACAATCATGAGACAAAGAATTAAGTGTAAAAAAAACGACATGGAATGTAAAAAGTTGAGATGATTTGGCAAGCCCATCCATAATTTATACTCTTTTCCTTAACTGTCTCTATCTGCTGTTTATCTGCTGCAGCCGCCAGCTCTGCTCTGGGGAAATGGCAACAAATGCTGGGGATAGATTAGCAACCACAGGCCCGCTCCAGTTCACTCATGAGGCCGTCCGTTAGTGGCCTTCTCTCTCTTGCTCCTTCAGTGTTTCTCTCTTTTCCCATTCAGCCTGTTTTATCCTGCAGAGCTGTGCAATGTATTTGTCGTAGAAACTATTGTAACAGGGAAGCAAGTGATTTGATAATGAGTTGTTTTATCTTTAACAGCCTGGGGGACTATATAAGATAGATCATAACCATCCTTGGGCAAATTCATGTTTTGATTGTGTGAAATTTCAAACAACAGCCTTCCTGAAGGAGGAAACAGATGCATTTCTGACTAACAGAGCACATGTCAACACTCCACTGTTACATCTACAGCCAGAAATAAAAGATTAGTAAATGCAACTACCACAGTTCGATGTGTAGGAAACTCCTTTTGAAACATGTGGTACACGAGCACCCCCAAGAGGTAAGAACACAACACTGCAGCTCCAGTTTTTCCCCAACTGACACAGGATGTAAAACTCGGCACACACTGCAGTTTAGAGATAACACACATTTACGCATTTGTGTGCAGTTCATATTGTCATGTACATTGTTGATGCATATTATGTACTGGTACTGGTAAATTTAGACATATTTTTGGTATAGCTTCATGTATAGTCTTGATGATAACATACATGGATGTTAGTGTATGTTAATAGAAAGAATATTATGTATGCGAGTGGAGCTAATCTGATTAAATTAATTTTTTATGCATCCCATCATGTACAAGATTTTAATGTCTCCTTTCATGTAACTTATGACCATCCGGGATCTTTTTGATATAACTAAGATATTTTTATTATACTTGATATTTTTGACATACTGTATATATCAGCTTATTGGTATATACTGTATATCGCCTTGGTAACCATTTTTCAACATTTTGACCCAACGAAGATCCGTCAGGGATGTAAACATTATATATGTAAATAAAAGTGTGGTTTGGAGTCAGTGTGCAGGCATTACTCTTTTCATCTATGCTGAATATGAATTGATCCGTGAGATAAAGCATCAGTTGTTTTTGTTTTATTACAATCTTTTAGAATTGTCACTTTGCTTCACTTAATTCTATGAATTTGAATCGCTGAATAAATGTGAGATGTGAGCAGCGATTCACAGGTCTGGAATCAGGCTAGCACTTTTCTTTATGTAATAAATTAAAAAATGTAATTAAAAGGCTTTTTAAAAGGAACATATGACAGTGCCGTGAAGCCTATTGGAGATATGTGGCACAATTAGTTTGTTGGACTCAGGACTCAGCATGACAATATATTGTAGGTGTGTGTGTATTTTTACACTGGTTGTTTAAGATAATCTATACAACAGACAAAATAAAGACACAAGAAAAACATAAATATATTTATTTTTTGAAGCATGCCTAAAACTCCAGTTAAGCCAACAAAAGGAGCTGAGCATTACACAGTGAAAAGGAAATATAACTTATGTTTTCTGTCAGCTGTCAGTTTGTAAGTAGTAAAAAAATGGTCATCGGGTAATGCACAAAGGAAAAATTAAAAATAAGCAATCTCATCAAACCAGCTGAATCAGTTTCACTGTCTCTTAGCTTATCAGGTTCTTTTAAAGCACTTCCAGTCTGGAGAGTAACACCCTTTAACAACTGAAAATCTCTGCTGTGTGTTAAAAAAATAAAAGACACAGGACAAAGCATGGGTGAGAGGTGTAACAGCTCACCAAGCTACATATTATGGATACTCCCACAAACTGCTTTGGCCAATCCACATTCTGTCAGTGCACAAGCAGACTGGGCTTTTTGTAAACATTAACTATTTAGTTTTATTTTTGTTGGCGTATCAATACACATGGTGTGCCATGGTGAACGAGATGCTGCACCTTCACCGTTTCTTAGCGATGAACACACCGACCACTACTCCCATTAGCAGCGCCACTCCAACTAGCAGCCACCTACTCAGAGTCTCCCGAGATCTCCTCGCTTCTGCAGCGGCGTCTTTCCCGAAAACCTCAGCAAAGCAGTCCTGGAGTCAAAATAAATAAGAGGGAGAGAAATTTTGTTATTATGCTTTCCATCCACATTAAAGGAATACTCCACTGAAAATCTACAGTTGTGGCCTGAAGATATTGGTACTTTTGCACCTTTGCATGAAAACGTATGTATGTGCATCCTTAAAAAAATTGTTTTTCATATATGAAAGTGGTTTCCTACAAAACTGCAATATATCGGATACTCATTTAGCATGTGTGCTTGTTTGTCTTCAGTACGTGTAGTACATAAGTTGCTAGTACTAACTTGTAAATATATCTTTACTTACTTTAAATATGTATTTATGTACTGTATGTGCACATGTGTACATATATTTTTCATTATTTTTCCCCCCTTTTTTCCTAATATACATTTTTTGTTTGTAATCTAAAAAAGTAATGTGACCCCTATATAAATGAGGAAAAATTCAATATATTATTCACAAAAAAGAAGAAAAAAACATCTTCCAGAAAATTGATGACATTTGAAATTTTTTTGGTTTGCTGCAAAACAAGAAAGCTTACAAACAAACCCTAATCTTAAGATTTTTGAAATTCTATGATTACTGGATAATATTAAAACTTCAGTACCTTTTAGAAGTTGTAAGAAATAATTTAAATCAAGCCAAGCATGAATAATCAGATCAACGGCAGTGTATGACGCTGCAGGAGTAGTTTGAGAAGTTTTCAGGGACGTTTTGTGTCGTTTGTGTCATCTTGACATAATTTATAACTCCAAGCTGCCTGAAGCTGCTGTCCTCCATTGAAAATCAGGCTACAAACTTTTCAGAGCAACCTTTCAAGCCTCTAGGCAGTGAGTATGAGATACACACTATATGAGTATATTTCCAGTGGACTTTTTCTTTTAAATTGTGTGATGCAGTTATTGTGCAAATTTTTTCACTCCAGAGAATTCCAAAGTGTCAACTCGGGGTATTCGCAGTCATCTGATAGCAGTGCTGCAAAAATGTGAGTATTGGATTGACACATCCCTGGACATAGTCACAGCACCATAAATAAAACTGCGTGTTGAGTTCATCCCCTGTCGACTCACCCATCCTCCTTGGCTCTGGATCCACGGACTGATGTGCTCATCCAGATACATGGTCATCCAGTCTGCGATGCGGGAAACCAGCTCGCTCATATCCTTCTCCACGCATTCCACACACAGTACACCACCAAAGGCAAACAGGCCCACTATACGTCCCCAGTTGACTCCATCCTTGAACACCTCGTCCATCACGCTCTTAAAACTGTGGTAGGCTGTGTCAGGAGTGATGTCAAGCTGCGAGGAAAGGTCACTAAACGCTTGCGTGAAGAGCAATTCAAACTCATTTGCTGAGTCCCGAAGAGCTGCTTTTACAGCCTCTATGGCAGCACGCGGGGATGACGACGTCACCGGCTGGCCAGCCCCGTTCCTGCTGTTGACCAGCGAGCCGTTACCGGCAGCTAAGTTGGCCTTGTCTCCCTCAGTCCTTCCACCAGCATCCTCGGGTCTCAGCAAGGAGGTTGGGTAGTTCCTCTGAGAAAGTTTGTAGCTTATAAAGAACTCCACCAGCTCTCTGTTACTGCACGACATTATTTCCACACTGTGAACCTCCAACACACAGCCAGCCTAATCAGACCCCATGGTTTCTCCTGCCATTCCTCTCAGTCTGTCAGCTGTCACATTAAAGCTTCTTCACCTTATGTTGGAGCTAGCGATAGCAGTCTGGAAGCATACAGGGACGAGAAAAAAAATGACATTAATTCCTGTGAGCAAATATTTTGCAACCCATGCTGCTGTGTCTTAGCATCCATTGGTTTCCATTAATTTCTGTATGATGTAAAAATCTATCAGGAGGCTGTTGAAACTTAATTGAGTTGTGTAATCCATCACAGTGAACTTCAGATATGCATTCATTTTTGTCTGCCACATTATCATTGCTGGGTAATGCAGTTTAATTGCAGATTGATTTGAAATATCTGCACTGCATTAGCACACAATGATCATTTGTAAAATGTCCTCTGCACGTTGCAGCAATCTGCTGATACGACTTTTCGTATTCTACAGAAATGAATGGAGACTAATGGATAACTGGAATGGTAAAAAAAAAATGTACCCAAAAAACGAAAAGTATAGCAAACATTTGACAATAAATTAGAGCTAACAAACATTAGCTTAATAGCAGCCTTACAGGCTCAGCATTATGAAATGCAGTAACATACGATGTATATAAAGCCATATGCGTCTAGATGCCAACTTGCCACCGCTGACAGCTCTGGCTACAAATAACGTAGATACTACCAGTTTTAGCTTTATGTGCTAACTAGCTGTTTATAAACAGTCCATGGGACACGCATCAAAAACAACTACAAACTACAGCCACAGGACTGATATGAGGTAATAATTATTGCCAGTTATACTTACAACTGCTAAAATGTTGTTTTCCTTTTGAGAGTGCAGCTATGGAGTAACTAAAAGCTGTACTTGTGAATGCAGACACAATATGGACATTTTTGCAGCTGCAGACTCTGTGGCCTGAACAGTGATGCACGCTGGCGGTTGGCCAATTCCGCTACTGTACCAGCCAGAAGTCCCACCTCCTCCTGCCGCCGCACCAATCAACGTCTGGGAGAGACCGGAAATTAAGGGGCCCGTGAAATGAAAGCAAAATCATTGGAAGAGTATAACCGTTTGTTCTGAGTCAATTTCACATCCACAAATCTAAATGGCCGGGCTCCAAACCTGCTTTCATTGTTTCATTCTCATACTACAACAGTATGGTACCTTTATTAAAGATGTGACTGTTAGCTAAGGAGATATATTTTAAGCATACTTATTTTTTTGTTTTCTGAAAGTATGAATTAACAGTGGCTTAATGTGAAAATGTGGTGGTGAATAAAAAGTGTATGTATGTATGACCACTGGTTGATCTTAACATCCACTTTACATAAATGTACTTTTACAAAAGCATGTATTTGCAATACTTTTGATATAATTTTCTCTCCTTCCAACTGCATCCTATAAAGTTATCCAACTAAAAAGTGAGACTAAGAACTTATTTTACTGCTCAATTATTTAAATTTTAAAGCTCCATTGCATTCTACACACTTTGAAAAATGGCTGTTTCGTAGCACCTGGCACAAAAGATAATTGTCACAGACTGAAGTGGCTGGTGTAGGAAAAAATATTAAATGTTTTCATTAAACAAACATATTTATTAAAACGTGTACATAAGCAATTAGCATATCCTACACTTTCTAAATGTGAAATGACAATATGATACTTTTCTTTGTCACAGTTGAGAGAAAAAAACATGGAAGTAGACAAGTTGGCATAATCATTTCATAAATCTTGTGACTGTTAAAAGGTGAATAACAGATTGTATGAAGAACCTAACAAAGAACAATGGTTAAAATATACACAATGTCACTTACATATGCCATATTTATGCACTATAATGTAACTTTTTTTCCTTCTTTCTAACACTGGTAACGAGGTCAATGAGAAATCTGGAATTGAAGACTTTTAGTGACCCATGCCATTTGCCCAAATATTTGTGATTTGTAACGTCTGTAGACCTGTTTATTTCTTCATCTTAATTGATACACTCCTGTAAAACTGAACCGTTTCTCAACCAAGGCACACTGCTAAGCAGGGACACTAACAGAAAGTCATCCAAGCATTTGCATTCCCATCTTGCAAAGAGCTCTCCTTCTCTCTAGAAGGCTCATCCGTGTTCACAGGTTCTGTCTCTTCTGTCAGGTTTGCTGGCTCCTGGGATTTTACATTCTCATGTTGGTTCGTGTCAACATTTCCATTCTCAGAAGGTCTATCTTCAGTTTCTGGTTCACTGTCTGAGTCAATAGAAATGGTCTCTGTGCATGTACTGAGTTTTAAGGTACAGTTTAGTGTCTCACACCGCTTGTTTTGGTCTGTGTTTGGAGTACCAGACTTGAGGCCTCCAGATCTCCCCACTGAGATGCCATCAAACTTGCTCTCCTCAAAGATCAAGTCATGCTTAACTTTCTTGACAGCGTGCATGTCAAAGCCAAGCAGCACAGACACCTTCTTGGTCTCACACTGTCTCTCACATAACTTTCGATTGGTTGCAAAGTGACTAGAAATGTCGGACTTCCACAGCCACAGACTTGCAGACAGCTTCTCCTCTTCCTGAGGAGAAAGGTATGGTCGCCGGTTGAAGTAGGCAGTCAGGAAATTCTTCCTGGCCTCATACGTCTTGTGCTCATAGCTTCTAGGATCCAGCGCAAAGTCATCAGATTCGGACTGATTTCCAACGGTTGTGGAGGAAATCTTTGATTCCTTGCTCAGTTTTATCCTCTTGGAGTTGGGCGTGGCCTGCGTTGGTGGCTGCCTCTTGAGGAAGCCAGCCCCGGATGAGTTGAGAGTCAAGGCAGACTTGAAGCCTTGGCTTGCCTGGGTCCTACCAACAGCCCTGCACTGTACAAGATGCAGCGTGATTGTGGAGGCCACCATGTTACTGGTGTACACTCCCAAGCAATGAATGCACTTGTAGGTCATCTTTTTTTCAACAGGATGCATTGTTTGGAGCACTTGGTGTCGCTCCCTCAGATGCATGGCCAAAGCATCAGAGATGGGACCTTTGAGAATGGTGAAACACAGCGGACACAGAGTCTTCCCAACCTCACTCTTGAGAGTCGGTGAGGGTAAACTTCTAGCAAGTGGTTCGCTCTTCTTCTCAATCATTCTGGGAGCGGTTACTTTGACCAGAGGTGGAACACTATTCTGAGCAGGTGCAGGCTGATCTTGACCATTGATAGATTCCTTCATGTTAAAAGTGAGAACAACAAGCTGTACGTTACTGGACTTTTCTTGTTTAATGGTGAGATCAAAGGTTAGAGGGGATGCACCAGGGGGTCCAACAAATTCATCAGGATGAGCCTGGGCCACATGCTCCATGATTTTCTCAACATTGTGGAAAGCAGAGTGGCACTGTGGACAGGTGAGCCCATGGATTAGCATGTGGTTAAGCAGTGTATCGCTGGGCAGATAGCGGTTGCAAAGCAAACACTTGCTGGTGAAGTTGTGGATTTTCATGATGTACTTGGCCAGTGCCCACACTTTCTTTGCCTTGTGCGCGTTCTCAAAATGAGCATTATAGAGGTTTTCAGGAAAAAGCTCATTGCAAACCGTACATATCTTCCACTTCTGTGTCTGTGCTGTGTTTACACCAGCAGCATTATTTTCAGCCACAGTGCTGTTGCCAGGAACTGACACACGCACCTGACTGGCTGCGATGGAGGACTGATTTTTAACAACAGGGGCCACTGGCTTTAAATAGCCAATTACTGGTTGTGCTATTGGGTCAGCTCTAAGTGTGTGGCCCCTGTTAACGATCAGAGGAGCCTTCTGAGATGTGACTGGTAAGGATTGAGACCTGGAGACAATAATATTAGCATGTCCAATCATAGTGGTAACTTGAGCACCAATGCGCTCGTGGTACTCTATAACATGCTGTACCAATGCCTCGTAGCTACGAGTGGAAAACTGGCAGCGTTTACAGAGGATGTTGTTGCCATTGACAGAATTAGCGCCATTTTTGACAGATGACTCAGACACCATACCAAGATATGGTGAGACAATATGCTGAAAATGTTCTCTGTAGATGTGCCTTCTCACAACATTGTAGAGTGTGTCCCTGAACGTGCATTTTTTGCAAAAGTACATTGCTTTCTCCACACCATCTCCCTGTCTGGCTCTATCAAGATACGCTTTGTCCTTCTTTCCCAGTGAGTTCCCATAATTCTGCCGTGCTGAACTGGGTATATGGAATATTTTGACATGCGTCTCCAGAGTTCTCTTGCTTGCAGTGAATGTGCAGTATGGACAGTTGAGCAGAATTTTACTCTCAAAGATTTTCCTGTGTACATTGCGGAAGTGATTCTTGTAGCCTGAGTAGTATTTGGAAGAAAATGGACACTCTGTGCAGCAAAATGGCTTTGATCGGTATTCCTAAAAGACATCAGGGAAAAAACAATGGCATTAAGACAAATATGGTGAATTGTGCATAAGCATTTGAAAAGGCCTTGGACACAGAAGTAAGATTTACCTGTGTTTTAGAGTATGATGGATCCCATGCACAGATATCAAGGCAATAAGAGCCCTTTACAAATTGCTCATTCGGGCAAAACTCTTTGAACTCCTGTGGAAAGGGTTGAAGAGATTAAGGCTTCTTTGTTATAATATACAATAAGTATTAGTTTACATACAGTCTGGCATGTTTGACAGCATACAATACTTTGTAATTATTAGCTACACTGGCTTTGGACAAATTCTGCTGAGCTGGCATCAAGTTAAGTGGCTATTTCTTTCACATTCTAGATCAAATCTTATCTAAATAGACCTTTAAGACTGTCACTGAGATTGAAAATAAACACCCACACACTTACAACTATGCTTTGAAACGCAAATGATAATCATTCATAAGCTCTATAATATGTCATGCTTCTCAATTTAATACACTCACCTCTGCTGCCTCCTTGCAGTACTCCAGTCCAATGTCTCCAAGTGCTTTTTTCACTTGCTTCCTAGCTCTCCGGATTCTTGAAAGGTTATTCACTGGGAGTTGATACATCTCTCCTGAAAAACAGAAAATAAACTGCTTATTAGTTTGAGGTAGGCTTATTTAAAGCCTAATCGCAGCGAGCAAATTCTTCAACATAATATTTTGGAATTTAACACTAATTTATAGTTCAATCAATAATCACCAACATCATAAGAGACTGACTTCATATACAGGCGACGCGCCCTTTCAACGTTCGTCTCCATTCAGTAAATGTCACCATATTTACTTACGATGAATGGATAACGTTATCTGTGTTCAAGACTTCAGTTTCTTCAGGGGCCCAGTACCATTAACGTTACTGTTTCAGCGGGCATGCTTCAAGTTAGCTTGACTGAGTGCTGGTTTGACCAGATATACTGAAACAGAGAGCATATCTGTGACTTTTGTTGCTCCATTATATCCAGTGATTTCGGGAATCAGAGTTTTACAGTAACGTTACATGTTGTTAGCTTTGTTGGCTAGCGTTAATGTGTTAGCCAACATTAGCTTTGTTGCCCGTTCTCGTCGGCTTGGTCGCCTACTTAGCACCTAAGCTAGCGCTGCATAGCCGGTTAGCGTTATTTGTTTCTTTATTTGCATTGACGAAATCAATCGATGCGTTTTACTCACCTAACGATACGCCTACGGACTAGCCTTACTACATTAATGTGTCGGGACGTGCAGACTGGTGGTGATGTTCGCTCTCCTCAAAGCCGGTGCTGATGCTCAGCTCCACAGCTAGCTAACTCGTTAGTCACATCTGCTTTGCTGCAGCTGCTAGCTAGCTGGAGGAACGAAAGGCAGGACAGAGTGGTACACATCTCATGAAAATAGTATACTTAAAAAAAAAGTTGACTGCCAGGACCAGCCAGTGTCCTCTAATCAGTTATTGTACTTGCACCGGTGGTCAAGACAGCCTGCTAACGTTATCTATTCCAAGAGAGCCAACTCTCAATCCAAAATGGCGACGAGAAAACGACGGAAGTCGTAGCAGGGAGCTGGGCAGGGGCTGGATCATACATTCTATGGGCCGATTCATGGATCCATGGCCTGGATGGCCCAAATGTAGTAATCATTGTGGTCGTATTAATACACTTTTATTTTCAGTTATAAAAAGCCAGCATTCATTGTTAAGAAATTCAGGTTCATGAAAACACCACAGGCACAACCCTTTGTAGTTAACTTACTCTTGCTGCAACCAAGATAACCATTTTGATTGATTGATTTTATTGTTTTTTTGTTTCCCACAAATGAGTACATGAACTCTGCCCATACTAGTCTGTAATTGAAAAAAAAGATATTTCTTAATATTATATTTCAGTTCCAGCAAATGCAGTTGTGTCCAAAAAAAAAAAAAAAAGAGCTACACTTTAAGACAGTTGTTGTTGTCGTCATCATTCTAGTGGTTCCATAACTTCCAGTACAACAGTGCGAGTTCCTGTCACCACCAGTCTGGAGACTGTCCTATAGTCCAGGTGGAGAACACACTGTCCGTTCACCTGGCACACAAACTGCCGCACCTAAAGAAAAGTGATGTGAGGTACATAGGTCTTATTTTTTTTATCTCAGAGTCGAATATGTGCTGTTTTCAAACTCTGCATTTTCTCTTTCTGTGCTATGTGTGTAACATATATCTAACCTTAACTCCAGCTGCTGCTGCAGGGCTTCCAGGGTCAACAGCCTGCACGTAACAGGGAGCCGTGCCTCTGACAACAAAGCCCCAGCCCAAGGCATCTCCTATCACCTGTGATGGCAGGAGGGTGAGATAAATTACACATTCTGTAGAAATTAAATGGAATCTATATAGTTTAGTTTACTTGGTGAGATACAACTTTGTTAGTCCACATGGAAAAATAATCTCTCCAAGAATGTGTTGAGTCTTGTTTCTAATGTTAACTACGAGGGGGCCTAAATATGGCACTGCTTTGTTTAAAGTGGATAATAGATGAGAATGGTTTTATGTTGATATCATAAATTCCATTTTAAAGGAGTATTTTAGCTTTGTCCCTAACTGGCATCACAGATAAATGCTTTAATTATCCACTTTTAGACTTTGGCGGACTGTTGTGAATTAATGCTGTTAAATCCTAGAGATGACATAAATGTTAGCTCTTATATAGCCAAGGTTAAGTCATTACAGTAACTCACCGTCAACACTCTCTTGATGAAGGGTGCGCCAGGTGCCAATAACTCTTCACGTGTAAAATTTCTTCTAAGTACTGTAAAATCATTAAAAGATGTCACCATTCGCCATTTTCAAGTTTTGGACGATGAAACACAAGCAAGCCTCAATATACCAAATACTTAGTCTTTAAAGACATTTTGAAACATTTGTCACATGAATATTAATTACACACTTGCCTGATTTAGGATTGCATCTCACCACTGAGGTTGAAGCCAGCTGGACAAGAGGTGGACATCCAGCAGAGTGAAGCTCAAGGGAATTTAAGCTGCCTCGACGCCCACTGGTAACCTGTTTCAGGTCTTTACTCGACCTCACTGTAATTAAATAAGTAGTAAAATAACTATGCCATAATTAGCATTCACAACAACATGTATAAAGTGCAAAAAAGGGCAGAGAATGTTTTTTTTGTTGTTGTTTTTTTTACCAGACTGGAAAGCTGGTGTGTCCTCCTGAGGCGAGCTTTTGCGCAGAACAAATGGACTATCAGGACGGTTGTCCTCTTCTGTCGACACAACCACACCCTCCTCATTGTCTTGTTCACTTTCATTTAACAGTTCAGATAGGCGGCGGCGGCGGCGAAAATTGATGCAGAACTGATAGAGCAGTCCACTGTCAAAGAAGCCATGCTTCTTTGCCACTAGGAGTGGGAGAGAGAGAGAGAGAGCAATAGTGGAACACGTTTTACAATTAATGGGATTTTTCACAAAGTGTCAATTGGTGCATTTGCTTAAGACTGTAAAAGTCCCAGCTGGCCACCCACTGGTAGCAGCCACTGACAGTCAGCTCATTCCTGGTGCCGTACATCAAAGGGCAAATGAGGATCTCCCCTCACCGTGCTGAATGATGCCATGCTCCTGCAATGCGCGGCACAGCTCCAGTCCCCTACGCCGGCTCTCTGCCTCGCCGTTCTGAAGGAGCCAGTCGATCAGCTGGCAGCCAGGAAAGGAGCGCTGATATGCAACACCATGCTCCTCTCTTTCCTTCAGAATGGAGTTCTTGTCCCCTATGAGACTGAAGAAACACGAGACATGAAAACGCAGATCAGATGTGTCACAACATGCAAATTACTTTTACAAAATGCTGGAAGGAGCATTTCAACAGACACAATTACCAATATATATCTGACGAAAGGATTACTGTGTTGCTGTGTGTGAAATTTTAACCTCAGCCTATTAATCATATTGGTGTGTGTGTGTGTGTGTGTGTGTGTGTGTGTGTGTGAGATCATGGCTATGACTGACAGTACACTTCAAGGTCAGCTTTTCCCGCTCAAACAAGAGAATCCCAGCACAAAATAAACAGCAGCTCTTACTGTTCATACATTCGTTGTCCTCGAATGAAGATTTTCACCTCTGTATTGAAGGGAAATGTGCCATCATCCTTGCGGAAACGGTACAGCAGTTTGGCATCCTTGAATACTGGCCTCTTATCACAGACTAAGAAAAGGCAACATACAGTTTCAAATAAGTTTGGAAATTAGCGAGTCTCTAAATAAAGCTACAATAACATTTGTTTCATTTGTGCCAAAGGTCTTTGAATGTCCCCTTGCTGAAACTTGTGTTGTTGCTTCCTTCTTACCGTGGTGAACGATGTCATGATCCATGAGGTGCTGCATGAGGCAAGCAGCAATTGCTCGATCTGGAGCTTCCTTATGGCTCACCAGCCAGTCTATGAGTTCCTGTGCCACAAAGCAGTTTGGATACGTACGCAGGTGGTAACGCCTGTCCTTGATCAGTTTTCCATCGTGAAGCCTCAACCTTGAAATTAAAATCAAATAATCCTGAACTTGAAACCTAAAATCAGCCATATGTAAGCCTGACCATAAGCATGTCATATTTCCTCCTCTTTCCCTTAATACCTGAGTTGTTCTCCCGCAATCATGACTTCTCCTTTATGTTGTCTGGCCATGGCTTTTCTCCTAATGCTACTTGTTCGCTCCATGTTTGTTATCTGTGGGTTAGAAAGTAAGTGAAGCTAGCTCTTCGTTATGGCCCTTTGTGTTTACAAAATAGCCACTGAAACACACAGAACCCCATTGCCATGTGGGAAAGATGTTGTGTATACAGAAAGAAAGAGAGATAAAGACATGGTACATTTCTGTCAGGATGCCACAGACAGAAGGCATCCGCCAAAAGAAAACAGTGACAAGAAAACAGTCCAGTGTTGAAATTCATGTTTTTCAGTTTTCTCTTATCCTCTCTTAAGGCTGAAGCTATCACCAGTTTTCGTGTTGGCTGTTCTGACAGTACATAAGACATCTTTGACTTTGTCCCCTGTTGTCCAGTAGTCACTTTTATTAGTATTATGAGAGAAATAAATGACTGTTGATATCCACATGATAATCTTTGCTAATTAGCCAGGCACAGCCAGTTAATGGATTTTTAAGGGTTTGTTCAGCTGAGTGTAGAATTCGGCACTAAAAGTAGCACTTCATAAGCATTTTGCAATCATTTTCAAAAATTTAAAAATCTGCAACACAAAATAGATGAAACTCAGGATTATTTGGGTGTGTATGGATGTTACACACCGTTACACGTCAGCCTGTTAGCATTAGATGAACTTGAATTAGGTCCTCATATGGTTGTCTGGCAACATTAAACCAGAAAAAAACATGCTAGTGATATGTGGTACGCAGCTCATGGAAGGTGGGCCTTGGGATGTGAAAGCATCCGTGCTTCCAGCCTCTCAGGCTGCTTATAAATCCTGCCTACTTTAATAGAATTGGCAGACCTAAACCCCAACTACCTTTAGCCTCAACCTTAACTACATATAAAGAAGCTACATGATTGGTGGAGTTTGTAGGTGGGTTGGCACACAGAATTAATATC
Organism: Siniperca chuatsi; assembly: GCF_020085105.1. Lineage (NCBI taxonomy): Eukaryota > Metazoa > Chordata > Actinopteri > Centrarchiformes > Sinipercidae > Siniperca > Siniperca chuatsi. Next base: position 26,576,945 of record NC_058043.1, on the reverse strand, counting down.
AAATTCATATCCATGTCTGCGTAATTGTCTCAGTTCTTGGATGCAAATAAAGTGAAGCCTTGTTTCCAAGAGCTGTCGATGTTATGATGACAATTATTGATTATACTGGTGTGCAGAAATTCTTTTTTTTTTTTTATGAGGTGTGACTGTTTTACTTGTACATGTGTTTCTGTGGCGAAATGTGATCTTAGTGTCTGCTGGCGATGTGCACTTAGGCTGTTAGCATCCTATCATTAGCATAAGTTATTCCGCATACTGTGACCCTGCCCTGCTGCCAGGAATCCTTATATGTGTCCCTGAGTCACACCGTCTCCTCTTTTCCTTTACTCCCAGCTACTAAAACTGACTGAAACAATGCCTCGGCGTTGTCAGACAGCCTTTTCTATTGGTTTTGGCTTGAGTCCTCTATCTTGTCAGCAAAGCTTTCACTATCTTTGGAGTAAGCACTGCCCGAGAGGGTCACCTAGGGGCAGGAACGTCGCTTAACCCTTTGATATCCTGTGCAGTTGTGTCACCTCTGGACACCGCTCGTGGTGACATCCCTGAATCAGATAGCAGATCCTGGAACACGCCAGAGGTTTTCATTGTGTCAGAGATGCTGCTGAGCTGTTGTCAGGGAGCTCATGATTTTAAAACCTTCAGCCACCTCTCTGGCTGTCGGGCCTGCAGTAAAATCAGCAAAGGCCGTCTAAAGGCTCGCCCACAGATGTTTTGAGCCCCGTATGCACATGTTCCATATGTGCACAATCCTTCAGACTGTGAGAATAACCCAGAATTCATAGCATTGTAACTTTCAAAACAGGAACATACAAAAACATACAATTAGGAAAACACAGAACATGGAAGGAGCTGGAAGGTTCTGTGATGAGATGATGATTTCTAAAATGCAGAAATACAATTGCTCCCTCTTGCACTCATGCAAGCATGTGACGGTTCAGACTTCAGAGCTGAGAGTGGATATTGAGATTGGGACTTGTGCAGCGGCGACTAATGGCCACAAGATGACAGTATTCTCATGTGTACTAACTAAGACCAAAGCAACAACAATAGTGTCAAACGAATTGTTTTGCAGCCTCCTTTTTGTTGTTTGAGTGAAATTGGGCAGCCATGACAACGTGTATAAATCACCACAAATTCAGACATAAATATAAACCAAATGAACGCTGAAAGAAAACTTTAAATTGTAGCTCAGTTATATTAATATAGATTTAAAGTAGGCAAAAGTGATCCCATATATTTAGTGAATAGTATAGTATAGGTGTTTGACCGGGCCTTAAACACACTGAGATAAATCTAATAAACACCCCAGTAGGATAAATAGGACTACATGTAAAATAGAGGACAGGTCAAAAAAAACATATTGCAGAGGATAATGTGCCGCTGTGCAGACATTTATAGGTTTTGGTCAAATGATCATCACGAACAGACTCGGAGCGGCTTTTATGCAAATCGCCCTCTTCGGCGTGTTTTCATTGGAGAGGAGCGTGGAGGTGTAGTCTGGAAGGCGTGACATGATGCCAATGCAGCTTTATGAAGAAAGTGCGCTTCTCCTGAACAGGCAGAGGTGCGTCCGGTCCTCTGGCATCAGTGGACTTTTAGTGTGTGGCTGCTGAAGCCAAGCAGGCTGCGCCGTGCAGAATCACCAGCGATTTTGAAGGTGGGAGGCTTTTATGCTCACGCATGGTTTTTTTTTCTCCCCTCCCCCTTCTGAGCTGAAATCAAAGTTTGGAAGTACTGCTATTTTTCTGAAGTAAGCGCGCTTTCACTGACTGCATGAAATAGCTGTGGACATTTGGAGCTCTTTGAAGAGACCAGCTTGCCATTTAATATGACCGCTGAGGCGCATTCACATTTGGGACTGCAGAAAACCTCCATGGATTTCGTCAGCGACTTCGACTTGATGAAGTTCGGCGTCAAGAAGGAGACGATGCAGGGGATAGACCGCTCTTTTATCGGGCCATGCAGCCAGCTCCAGAGACCAGACTCTGTTTCCTCCACCCCTGGCAGCACACCTTGCAACTCGGTACCCTCATCACCAAACCTCAATCCAAACGAGCAGAGAAATAACCCCGGGGCCGACCAGTTCTGGATACCCAACAACGGGGGTTACCCTCAGCAAATATACCCTCAAGCTTTCGGTCTGACACCCGAGGACGCAATGGAGGCCCTAATCGGCGCCACAGCCCAGCAGGGACACCCATCTGCCCCCCACGGCCACCATCCGCCACCTTTCCAAGCTGAATACGAAGGGTACGGCCACCTGAACGAGCCTGTCCAGCACTACCCGGGACTCTCGGGTCACCCCGACATGCAAGGCATCCCCAGCAGTCACTGCCAAGACCAGTATCTCAAAGACGACATGGAGAGCGCGTCCCCTCTGTCACCGGAGGCCCTGCAGGTCCACGGTGGACACCACCATCTCCAGCAGCAGCACAGCCGCCACGACAGGCGATCTAACGCCGAGACCCACTTTTCAGACGACCAGCTGGTGTCCATGTCCGTCAGGGAGCTCAATCGGCTCCTCAGGGGCCTCAGCAAGGACGAAGTGATGCGTCTGAAGCAGAAGCGCCGGACCCTGAAAAACAGAGGTTACGCACAGTCCTGCCGCTACAAGCGCGTCCAGCAGAAACACATTTTGGAGCACGAAAAGACCAGCCTGGTGTCACAGGTCGAGCAGCTGAAACATGAACTCAACAGGCTGATCCGGGAGAGGGATGCATACAAACTTAAATGTGAGAAACTGTCCGGTGCAAACTGTTATCACGAAACTGGGTCTACCAGCGACAATCCTTCCTCACCCGAGTATTTAATGTGAGTTTGTTAATTTCCTGCAGAACTGATTCTTTTCCATAGGGAGACATTATGTTGAGAGCTCGCCTTGCTCTTTTACAAACAATCCCATGGATTCATTTTAATTAATGATGGACATAAGGATATCACTCAAATAATTGTAATAGATACAACTAGGCAACAAGTTATGAATGAAAATTACAATGAAGCATGCATGCAGGACATGTATGAGATGTTTTTATTTTATACAGGCATATCTGTATTTTGTCTGAAAGAAGATACTTGAAATCAGAGAATATTCCCTTTTCATTTATATACAACTTTAATCCTTCTGTTTCAGTTACTGCTCAGTCTTAATTTTGGTGATTTTGCTTTGCTTAGTTTTTGTAGCTCAAATTATATTTTGTGTTTGTGCTTTCTTAAAATAGAAAACATACTGAAAAGAATGATGCTAGAAATGACATTTCCATTATTTTTATGAAGCTGATTCTGCTGGACAGACGTGTTCTGTATTTGCTTTTCTTTTTAAGATAATATATAATTATGGAAATTGTTTTTCATTTACTATGTTTTTCATTTACTATGGATCAATAAACCTATTGTGACTTTTTAAAATTGTGTCTCATATCTGATGGAATCACTATCCTACAAAAAAACTGTCCATACAGTGAAACATTTACCTCACGTGCGCAATTTTCTTTGTTTCATCGTGGTATTGTAATTTGTTACACTTACGAGAGCTATTCCAACATTTTTAATAATCATGGACACACAATATGCAAAGAAAAAAATGCTTTTAAATTTCCGCCGAATCCATAAAAATTGATACATCCAACATAACATCTTTGCATACTACATAGAAGTATGATATTGAAGTCTTTCAGTCAGTATAATACATAATTCATTATATATAAATTGACTAATTTCTGTGTGTAGTGCAGATGCTAAGACTACAAGCACAAAAAACAGTCTCCACTCCACTATAAAGTTCTACTCTACTAATTATAATATGACCCTATAAATCACAGGGTATAACATTATCATGTTCTAAGTATTTTGTTAGGCGGTCGAGGGAAGGAGCGCAGTAACAGTCTCAGTGCTGTGTGTTTGTTGGTTTGGTGGTGAATGAAAGGACGACTGGCTTTCTCTCCCTTCCCTGACCTTTGCCCTTCATGGAGTGCTGCTTCCTGTGGGACCCCGGCATGTGAAAGCACAGGGGGCTGACTGGCAGGGGCTGTGGGGCACAGATAAAATGGAGTGGAAATCAGGCTTCCCCTCTGCTCTCTTCCTCAGACAAACAGATCACCTCTGCATTCATTAACAGAGGAAGAGAGGAACAACAACCACGGTGCACACACACACGGCCGGAATTATTTCACTTGAAATGTGTTTTTTTTTTTTTTTTTTTTCTGCCCTGTTACATTTTGAAATCCTCAAGCAAATTTCCTGAACACAGATCATTCTCAGTTCAGGACTACAATAATATTTGGATGACCGTAATAGTTCCAAGGCCATTGTGATAATGTGAGATAAGTGGTCACATTGTAAATTGAGTTTATAACCTCTGTGATGGCCTGTGTGCTGAAAATGTTTGAACGTTTTTCACTGTCAGAGGACACTTTCTCACTGTTCCCCCTCTGTTCCCCCTCTGTGAGAGTTCAGCTAGGCAGGTGGCTGTGTTAATGGCGCCACCCTTTAGCCTGGAAACCAGGTTCTCTTTTCATGTTTGGCCCCTGAGAGTTTTGACCTCACACCTCTGTTGAGGGAAAGCAGCTCTAAAATCACACCACAGGTGCAAAAGCCCTTTCCTTCTGAAAACAGACCTAATCCCTGAAGGTCGGCTCGCTGCACTGGGAGTACATGACGTAGATGAGTGCGTTTGTGAACTTCAAGGATGTAGCAGAAAATAAGCAGATGGTTATGGCAATGAATAATGCTGCTCTATATTTCAATGTTATTGGGAAGGGCTCATTAATCAGTGGCTCTTGTATATGGCATAGGACTGTGTTTACAGGCACAGTTTCATTTTAAAATGAGGTTTCTAATATTTTAAAAGTGCTCTCGTAAATATACTCATTAACAGTAAACCTGCCCAGATGACTGCTGCGTAGAGAGTAACCATCAATTATTATTGAAGAATTTTGTTATTAGATTAGTTTAGTTTGATTTTTTTGTCTCCAATTTATATAATTTTACATGACTTGACGTCATTTGTAAATGACAGGTGAAATATTAAAATGCTGATTCCTTAACATCAACTAAAAATTTCCAAAATTATACAGCATTTTAGATTAAACTACCTAAATGCAATATTGGAGAAAATGAAAGGTGTTCATGTATGTGTATACTTGCATATATTTTACATTGCATACACTGATGGATTTTAGTAGGTGTGGTTTTTCAAACAGAGCATTTCTTTGTTCAGTGTCATATGTTTGAGCACTGTACATCACATGTGGATTTCTAAGCAACAGCGGAATAATACAGTAGAAGTGTTGGTGAGAAGAGCGGTTTGTGGTACTGTGTGACAGTGTGCAGGCTGCCATTGTAGAAACGATTAGCCAGCTCTTTTCCCTCGCATGTGATAGGCTGGTGGGCCTGATGTGGGAGCCTCGAACTTCCCCCTCTCCCCCACCTCCCCACCACCAAACACCCCGAGCCCACAGCGCCTGAGGCTGGCTACTGAGTCAGCAGGAGGGAAAGGTGTCTGCACGGCTGTGGCATCAGAACAAGAGAGAAAGCAAAATAGCTAGAGAAGGATAAAGAGCAGTGCGAACGGTTTAGAAAGGACATGCTTGCATTTTTTAAAAACAGATGGAGAGTTGGAGATTGCATGGGGTGGGGGAAAGTCAGAACGAGATGATAAAGCAGGTTAAAGAGGAAGCATCATCATCTCTTAAATTATTTCAAAATGTCTTCTGCAGATTCCTTTTTATTACATAGTGACTAATACGCACTGAGTACTAATATGGAAAGATGTTCACTCTAGATTTAACTATGACATTTTTATATGAATCACTGAATGATGGCTGCGGTTCAGTGAAAACACTCAAACTTGTCCATCAGAATCAGTTAAACGCGATGCCAACCTCTTGGCTGAGTGCTGGGGTTCGCCAAGGCCTGGCTGCGTCTCAGACAGCGGACACAGACAGAGGAATGCTGCAGATACTCACCATTGTGTGGGGAGAGGCAGAGGAATGCAGGCTGCCAGGCTACGTACACTGTCACCAATGAACACAGCCAGAGGCCTCGAGCCATGAGGGAAGGCCAGGGCCAACAGACCCCACAGTCAAACATCACTCACCACTTCCATCTGTGATATCATACCCATCTCCTCTGGACAGTGTTGGTTTGGTCCAGCTTGACTGTCTAAACACTGAGTATCTTGTTGAAGAGATCCTGACTGACTGTCACAAAAACTGTCAGAGATTAGATACAAAATGGCCCATCAAATAAGAATTAGTTGATCAGCTGAGTAAATATTCTTTTGTTTCAAACAAATGCTCTTGATCAATCAGTGAATTCTGCATTCACAATGATGATTGTCATTAATCTTCTGTGGCTAAATGTTAACAGAGCAGACATTTGACCCCCAACAGCAAGCCCTTTCCAGCCTCAGCCAGTTCTTTCACTGTTGTTTTGCAACACTAAAGGCTCAAACTGGTGATCGTCTATAAGAGTGGCTTCACGTGAAGTGCAGAGCAGAGATTAGGATGGAGGACAGGATGAACGTGGGGCTTCCTCTTTCACTTCCTATATGAGGGTCCAGTCAAGTGACTCTTTGTGAGAGTGTTAGGTTGTATGTCGCAGGAAAACGCAGCTTCGGCGGCTGTGGTTTCCGCTCAGGATGTCCAGTCGTTTCTGCGCACAGTTGTGACACTGTGAATCATGCAGTGATCACACACGCACACAGACATCTCCATGGACATGGCACACATACACACGCGCAGACATGCGTATGCAAATATAGACATTCCTGTGTATGTGCATGTTCTTGCTTTCTCACACGGAGGCACATAATTTTAATAAAAGCATGTGATTGTGACAATGTCTTTTGTCAGAAATGTGTCTCTCTCTTTTTTGATTACCTTAGCTCCTGATTGGACCATGAAGGCCTTTTTTTTTTTCCTGTTGCCACATCCTGATTCCACTGTAATTATGATTGCACTACTGGTAATGACTAAAGTTATCACATGATGGGCTCTGCAGGCTCCAACAGAGTGGATTAATGTGTAGCCTCAGAACTACAATAAAGCTTGTCTTGCTATCTTATTGACTGTAATAAGGAATCTGGCTTCCTGGGGACGTTGTGTTCATTGTGTGCATGAACTCCTGGGGATCTGATAGGAAGGCCCTCTGATAAAGTGCTTGTCACGTTTCAGTGGACACCACTGAGAGAAGTGTGACAAAGTCCTGTCACATTACAGACCCTGGACTTTGGTTACAGAGCAAAGGATGAACCAACGTATGTAATGATTATACAGGTTCCTCCCAGTGTGACAGAAACATTATAAAACAGCCTGAGCTGTTACCAGAGGTGAAAAACAGAGGGGTTTTTACTGGCATTCACAACAGGGGTAAATGAGCTGCGCTGTGCAACTGATGTGAAAGTGGCTTATATACAGTCCAATAACCGCGCCCTGAACACCTTGACTTTCTTTCCCATGATTGATACAATATATCCTCCTGTTTCATGAGTGACACTGCAGTTTTGTGGCATAAGTAAGAGGCCAGAGAGAGGAGGAAGGATCATTAAAGAGAAGAGAAAAGAAGAGAAGAGTAAAAAAAGAAGAGATCTCTTTCCCTTTCATTCCCTGCTAGGATTTCCTGCTCTGTTTTATGGGGGTCATGCAGCTGGCAGGCGCCCTCCTGTTTCTGTCCATAATGATGACGGGCATCCATTAGTGCACAGTAGAAACACGAGCCACAGAGGTTAACTCAGGCTCCCCCCCCCCCGACAGCCTCTTCCCGTTCCACAGCCCCTGGCCCCCAGTATACCTACCTATCTATAGGGCAGATAATTGTGGCTCTCAGTTGCTGTTGGCAGAGCTTCGCTGATTAAGGGTCAGCTCCTGCTCAGACACCAGCATGTGCACCCTGGCGAGTTTACAACCTGGACAGCAGATCCAGCCCTTTGGGACCATATTATGTTTCTGGTATAAAGCATCCAGGAAAAGAAATGGTGGGACTGGTGGCACCGCAGATGAGAAAATAAACCGTTCTTGCTGTTGTTAGGAAATTAAAGAGATGAAAGGATGCTTTTTGGTGGTTTTAAATTGAGCATTTGTGTGTGTGTGTGTGTGTGTGTGTGTGTGTGTTGAGATAGATCATTTTATGTTTTTGGGATGATGTTACTCTGTCACTGTGAGTTTAAATGAATGATGGCCCAAAAAGTGAGAACAGCAAAATATGTCCCAGAGATGTATCTGCAGAAAAACTATTATCTTGATTAGGTTTAGTTGGGTGGGTGGGTGGTGTTGGAGACATAAATGTTCCTGACATACTCTGGGTTAAATATAGATTCCGTCAAAAAGAGCAAGAAAAGTAGATATGAACAGATCATGGGGTTTGAAATTGAAACTACTGTTGTCGCTGCACATATACCATTCAACACCCTTCTTCATAAGTTCCTGTGGTGTCGCTGACATGAGAATATGGCAACGGTGTCATGCGTTCTGGTAAAGTCTAGCAAGCCTCCATGGAATTGGGTGTGTCACTCTCCCACTAATGTGTCATGTTAACATCTCCCTTGTGTCATAACACTTCTGTTATGTTTCTCAGAAGCACTATGCTGAACTTAAAGCCATAGTCTTTTTCCTGTCATCTGATTTTAGCACAGCCATATCCGTCTCTGCCTTCTACTCAGCTGGAGGACTTGGCAGAACAGTGTTCACACGCCCATTCTTTGATTCCTTGGCCATCTTCGTCATCATCGTCAATGTTAAGCCTGTGTGGTGTGGTTGGACTGTCAGGGAGAGAAGCTTGTGATTGGCCAACACAGAGCTTATAGGGATCTATTTAAGGGGATACAGGGCTTTGTACTACAGTGAACCTATGTACTTGTTTGCTCTTTTTGTGGTCAAGATACAGGAAGTACTTTGTTCTGGGATTTAACGAGAGAAAAAAAAAAGAAACCCTGACTTCTCAAAAAAATTAAATGAAAGGTTACAAGTAAACAACTAATTTTATGGAGGGTGTGATTACATTTCCCACCGAATTTAAGGTAGAGTTCACTTGTGAGACAAACGTTGTTTGAAACTACCAGCAGTTACATAAATCGGCTTCTCGTGTCTTTATTTTGCAAACGGAAATACGTTTCTCATGCTTACTTGTAAATGATGAAGTTGCAATAAATACTAATAATTGTTATATAAGTTCTATTTCTTGGCTGGGAGCAGTGACTTCCTGTAGTCTCTGCTAGTTGCCTGGCAACCTCGCAGTAGCTCGCGAACTATTCCTTTAAGTTGATATGGCAAACATGTTAGCAGTTGCTTATTTACATATCCAGCAGCCATGCTTGCGGCTCTGTGAGGCTATGCACTTCTAAAGCGCAGTGGAGCTTTGAGCTAAATGCTAACGTCAGCATGCTAACGTGCTCACAATGACTATGTTAACATGTTGATTTTTAGCAAGTACAATGTTATCCACATGTTCCCCATCTTAGTTTGGCGACAATTTAAAATTTCAACCTGGTGATGCCACTCGATGAAATGTCAGTTATTACAATTCATCCTGAGGGGGACATGAATCTCTATATAACATGAATATCTGTACAAAATGTCATTCCATCCAATTATTGTTGGAATATTTCAGTCTGGACCAAAGTAGTCAAAATATCGACTGTCCCAGAGATGTGTTTTTTCAACTTTATTTTGAAGTTATTTTTGAAGCTGTAGTTTGTGCTGGGTTGCATCATATTGTGTCTCTTCACAGTCTTTATAGCCTTTACAAGGCAAAAAATAATTGGTATGAACGCACTGAAGCAAATCATTTTTAAAAAAGCCACAGACACAATGACAGAGAAGAGAAAGTGAATTGTGTGAAGGAACACACCGCCCACACGTGGCCGAGCAGTGGCCTGCACGTCCAAGCTGTTCAACAACAACAAGTTGGTGGCCTCTGAGTTGTAACCCAACAAACTCTGACCTCAGCATCAGGTGTTGAGAAACGTTCAACTGTCCAGTTGTTGTGGGAACCCCCCCTTCTGCCTGCCTCCCATACGTTTACAATGTCTTCTGGAGCAGAGATGAAACTTTCAGACAAAATCACACAAATGAGTTAAAACAATACCTATCACGTCAAAGCCAAGAAAAAAAAGCAATCTTAAAATGTGTCTCTGCCTCCGTTTTTTTCTGCTTCTGGTGAAAAGCATTTGGAGTGAGTATGTCAGCTTGAAGTCTCTTTTGTACAGGCAAGGTCAAAAGGTCACTATAAGTCTGTGAGTGACAGCAGTAATGGTGAGTGGGGCTATATTTAAATCCCAGGGAGAGGAACAGCCTTGACTCATGTGTAGACCATGCACATCCTCCTTCCGCACAAAAAAATTGAAACTGCTCTTCTTGTTAAGTTAAGCCCTAAATAAAACTGCCATCATCCATATGACTTAATGACAATAATTATTTGAAGACACTGATTGTGTAATCTATTGCTGAATTAGCAAAAATTGTCAAACAGCAACCTTTGAAATAACGGGCAGTTCTAAAGGGGCAATTTAAATCTTAAAAACTTTAGAAAGACATTTATATTTTGGACAATGTTCTCATGTCCCCCTGATAAGTTAGTAAGTAGGTTGCATATTATTGGAAAAGAGTATCACTGCCTGGTTAGAATACATTTTATTGATCCATGCGATAAAGCGAACCCTTTCTTTAAAGATTCTTTCCCAATGTCCTGCTGAGGAGTTCAGTTGCTTTGTTGTCTGGATAGATCTGGAGGTTAACTGTGTTGATTCGTCAGTGGCAGCTGAGGTGTTTAGTAAAGGCTGCTGTGGTTGATTGGTGGAAGGAGTGGAAAGCAGGAGCATCAGGCTTTCCCACAGAACCAGAGGAGAAGACTTTGAAATAGGAGCAGCTTCTCCAAAGCTTTATCAAGCCCTGATCACCTGATAAATCTGTCAGAAGCTGCAGTCCCTCCATAGGAACCTGTTATTCATAGTATGTGCTAGTAAAACAAATCTTTGAAGGACTAATCCTTTAATCCTGATTCAGTGTTTCATCAGCAGAAGAAACACTTGTGTTTGCTGCAAAGACTTAAACTTGTTATCTCGAACAGTGCTTCCCAAATCAGTTTAAAGTGCCACATGAATGTTTGAGATTAATGAGAAAAGTGTGGCAGGTGGATCGTATGTTATCCTTTCACTCTTTGTGTTTTCAGACCGGCTTACCCCCGGGGCTACTTTGACATGCACGTGCATACCTATCTGTGCTGCTATCTCTTTACAGTATATCTGTGTCAGCAGCAGGCTGAGGCAGGAGCATGAGAAATGGAGGCGAGCTCGGTCCTCAGTCCCACGGATAGGGGCTGTGCACTCAGCTGTAAACGGTTTCTCTGTGTGTGTGTGTGTGTGTGTGTGTGTGTGTGTGTGTGTGTGTGTGTGTGTGTGTGTGTGTGTGTGTGTGTGGTGAGTCTTTATTTCCATCTGTTTTCATCACTTCTGGAAAGGTGGCATGACGAGTCTTCCCACAGGAGTGGCAAGAGCGTTGCCGTCCCGCACCTTCCTCCTCTCCTCACCTTACTTGATGACATGGGCCTTATCGCTGCATCTGCCGGGCCAGTTAGTCCTTCCCCCTTTGTTTGAGGATTAGGGGATGCTACTGCATCCATTGTGAGCTCAGAAACACTACATTGGGAGCTTTCCAATACGGACAACGCACATATCTCTTCCTCTGTGAAGACTCCGTATTTAGAGTCAAACGATTATTTTAGATAATCTTGGGGGGGGGGGGCTGTGAAACTATTCAATTTTACCCCCTGTGAAATGATAAACAAAAAAAAAAACGAGTCCTCCATAATATTTCATGCCAATATAAGGTCAGAATGTGATACATTTTATTCAGCTTCACTTTAGGAAGACTCCGAAATGTTTCACAAAAGTCCTGACAGCATCAAAGAGGTGACGCCTTCACTCCGTAGTGAGCCACCATTACAAAGAGAGGTTGACCTTGCCTTTGGCCTCTTGGCTGTCTGACAAAGCAATCCCCATGCTCTAGTGCAGTACGGCTGTCCTCTAAATGAAAGTAGCTGAGAGGCGAAGGGCAAAGAGGCCTATGGAATATCAATGTGCGATGCTCTCAATTAAGATTAAAGCTTCGAATGGAATCCTATGGAGCCGCTTCCCTAAGAAATGCTTGACATTTTACCCTTGCTGACTCTGGATAAAAAAAAACTGTCCTGCACCGCCAGTACCACCACCACCACCACAGCCACTAACTAGCTGCCCCTCTTCGGCTAACCCTCCATTCACTGAATTCATTCTGTAGATATTGACTTAGGCTACAGTCACACTTCTAAGAAATAAGTGAAATGGATCATCTTACTGCCAGTGGATGATAAGAATACTGAAATATGAAAAAGCGTCTGGATCAGCAAAATGACAAACTAGGGGGGGAAATATGAGGCAGTCATGATAAACCCTTAGAGACAAATTCCCCACAGCTAGACGGAGAAATGAGGAGAGGAAAGAGAGAGGAAGAGAGGTATGAGAGAAAAGAAAATATGCATCTGCAACATGCCCATTTTAAATGTATGTTTAAGAGAGAGCCTCATTAATTTACAATACGTGTATCCTCTCTGAATGCCAAAAACATTGACAGACTGCACATAGATGGCTTTTAAACACATAAAACACCAGCAATGTTGTTGTTTTTTTAGTATATCATCATATCTTATCTCAAACAGATTTATTATACAGAACATCAGTCAGTTTAAGAATGTACTTTCTATATTGTACTTTCAGTATAATAAATATATCACATCTTTTTCTGACAATTGCACACAGTGTTGTGTGTGTATCACCACTAAACACTCCTCATTCATAAGAAACAGCTAATTACAAAGCTACAATTCTGTGCTTTATTCCCTATAATTAATACAATGTTTGAGATTCATTTAGCAGTTTGTTAAGATTCAGCAGATGTTGTTTCTGGGTCAGTGGCTACGGTTTGAATATAAAACATGAGTCGGTATTTACTTGGAATATGCGGCACATTTCCTGGTGATTTACAGAACATGATGTCAGATGTTTACATCTGATCTTGTAGATTAATACAGATTATGATGATGTTTACAGTATGTATCTGCCGGTATCATCACATCTGAGCTGTGTGAGCATTTCTAGTTATGTTTTTGGTACAAAAGACACTGGGAAACACATTATGTGTCCCTTTAAATCAAGACATTAAATTAGTAAGATACACATATCTGCTCATTTTATTGAACATATGAAACTCCAGGTGGGGCTAAAATATATGTACAAAGATGATCTTATATTTTATTGCTGGAATTAAGGGAGCAGAGACTTATTATGAATGCGATGTAGAGAATAAGATCAAAATGGAGCCGATCGTGTAAACTCCACCCTTGATAAACAGAATTCCACATCACGCTCCAACTCTGCAGTTAACTGAATCAATGCAATTCCACTTGTGCTGATCTTGCAGACTGAGGCCCTTCCCCCATCCTCCCTCTCTCTCCCTCTCTCTCTCTCTCTCTCTCTCTCTCACACACACACACACACACACACACACACCCGTCTCCCTCCCCGTGCAGGTCTACCCATCGTAACACATTAGCAGTAGAAGCCATCACACAATCAAGACAAGGCAGTGTATGAGACGTCAGGCCAATTTGTTTCCTTCTTGGAGCTACATCACATTAGCAGGGTGGCTATACCCTTGAGCTAAATCCAAGTTCACACAGAGGGAGCGGACTGCCGGACAGGAGGGCAGCGATGTCAGCACTTTTCAGACGGCTGCTGACATGTATCCAGCAGACTGACGAGTATGAAAAAAAGCTTGATAGTTTGAAATATGGTCCTTTGGATGTTTCTTTTTTTGTAAGCTTATAATAGCATTTCCTGAGGCCTGGAAGAGAAAGAGTGCGCAGTCAGAAAATTAAACCAAACCAAAAAGTTCTTCAGTCAGAGGTCAGGACATCAAATGAATCTGTTGAGTAAATGAAAGGACTGGATTTTATTTCCAATCTCATCAGGATCTCATGCCGCCAAACAAATCTGAAATGACTTCAGCTATGTCCTGCCTGAATCAGAAGACAGATGTGACTCGGAGAGACCAGTCAATAGTTCAATTATCTGATGTCTATCTTGCTTAATTAAACATATAATTGACCATCCAAGGACTAATGATAGCCATCCCATTACCCATGAATCCAATGGATTTGGCATAACCACCATTTGACCCCGTTGTGGATTGAGTGGCCTTAGTTACAGGGTCAGAGTGTATCCACTGTTCACCGCTGTGACACTCCTCGGGACTGTATTCCCCGTCGCATGTATCAGGATGTGGCTCTCAGCTCTGCCAAAAACAGTTGGAGGGAAAAATGCAATTACTGCAAGATTATCATACTGCTTCCGTTTGACTTTTCTGACTGAATTCATGAATATATATGAATCCATCTTGCATCTCAATCTGGAAACTCCCCACATCTATGTTTGGCTGGTGGCATTTTCTTTGTTTCCTCAAAGTGTGTTCTTACAGGAAGATTAAAGTGTTACCCTAAAAAACCCAGCCCATAATTCAAAAAAGTATGAAACATCAAAAATCTATGCACAATTTTCTCTGTGTAAAAAAAATGATCCCCGTAAAATAAATTTCCAGAACTTTAAGGGAGAGTGCTGTGTGAAGGATGTGTTTTCCTAAATATCGCTGTTGTCAGGTGAAAACCTCCAAAATGTCAACTTTTCTGGAACTAAGAAACACAACCTGTCTTTTTTAGCTTGATGACCAAGCATTTTTAAGTTTATCCAATCGAATTCTGAAAGGTTTTCATGAGCTTCAGGCCTATAGAATTTCTTCGAGGACATTTTGGAAATACACTTACTCGCTTTCTTGCTTAGAGTCTGATGAGAAAATTGATATCACTCTCATATTTGTCCATTCAGTATGAAGCTAGAGCCAGGAGACAATTAGCTTAGCTGTAGCTAAGTCACTGCGCTCCGGCCAAGAAATAGTTTCAGCATGTAGCTCCCTGTGAAACTACAAATTGTTGTTTTCATATTTCAGTTTGTGTACAGATTAAACAAATAAGATATAACATGTTAATTGGTGAGCTTTAGGGGTTCTGATAGGTGCATGTTTGAGCTTTGAACAGAGCTAGCTGTTTCCCCCCGCTTTCCCCTGTCTTTGTGCTAAGCTAAGATAACCATCTCCTGGCTGTAGCTTCATAGTTAGCTTCCTTTAAATTTAAGTTAAAACAGGAAAATCACAATCCCCTCCTAACTGAGGCTAGTTACCATTTAATTTTGTTTTTATATAAGTGGCGATACGATACCAGAGTTTTGGTACCATTACCAAAACAATTCTTTTTTGATACCTTACTATGACAAATGTAAACATGTTTCTCTAAGAACCCCCCTTTTAATTTACCAAAATCAGTTCACAAATGTTAAATGCTGTATAAAAACAAACAGGTGCAAGAACTTTGACAAAATAAAATAGTCTAAAATTGGCAACATTTTGATTTAAACCAGATATTATCATTATTACGAATTGTAGACTAGATATTTGATGCCAGTTTTCGGTACATGTCAGTTCTGTTTTTGATAATTGGTTTATAAGTATACAAAAATTAAGAACAAGATAACCACAGAAAATAAGAACACAAATCAACTGACTTAAGTTAAATGAAATTAACTTGGACAAATTTGTACTTGACAGTTTTTCATCCTCTGCTACACACACATTTTGGTTAGTGCCAAAAAAGTGTTGAGGTTCAGTACCTAGCACTACATATTTTGGTTTCTACCCTAAATTTAGATGATTTTTCTATAATCACTTGTGTTTATGAGGTCCACACTTAAATACACTGTAAATATCATGTCACTGTGGAGCACACTTCTTAATGCCTGACAACACCTGTACCCAACCCCCAAACACACACACACAGAGTACCCCTCTCTCCCTGAATGTATCACCAACCTTTGGACTTCCCCGCTACTCCCCTTAATAGCTCAATCTGACAAATCATTTAAAAGCCCTCTGAAACAGACAGATAGTTAATGGATTGCATGGCAAATCAATGCTGGGATCAATGGAAGACATGCATCAATAAATGGATAGAGAGCTGCTGAAATAGACACCAGAGTTAATGTGGAACAGCGTAGAACATCATTGTGTGGAGCACACAGTGGAGACGGCTAATATGAGTCGCCCTGGCTGATAAGGTGTCCTTTTGAATAATGGAGACAACAAACTGTCAGTGATAAGCTAAACTTCAGCTTAGCTGCTATAGTGTGACTGAGGGAGCTGCATATTTAGTGCCCATCCCCAACACACACACACACACACACACACACACACACACACACACACTCTCTTTCTCAATTCAATTCAATTCAATGGGGCTTTACTGGCATGGGAAACAGACATTGCCAAAGCATGTGAGAAATAAAAACATATACTGAAGAAATGTGCTATTAAAATATATGCAGATAAGTAAGATAATAATAAATAATTGTAGGATTGTAGACTCTCTCTCACTCTCTCAGCCACCACCAGGCCAATTTCTCTGCCTACTGTAGCTCCACAGCAGTTTCCTGCCAATTTACACAACTAGAATCATGTGACAATTCTGGTCAGACAGAGGCTGTGGTGAACTGGACAGTAGATACAGTATCAAGGGAACAGTAAGGCAGAAAATTAACATAAGGACAAATCTGTGGTTTTTTTGTACAAAACACAAAGTCCTGGGAATCTTTTGTCTGTCCTCACCAGGGACGTATGAGCAAACACAGAGCCACTTTCACCAAACAAACTATATTGTTGTTTTTCAGATATAAGACAGTATGCTGAGCAAACGTACAGGGACACATGGTGTTGTGGGGGAGCAGTTCGCTACAAGTGTTGAAACTTGTGTTGTGCCCAGGTGCTGTTGTGACCAGAGTCTGACTCATCGCTGCAGCACCGGACGCTCCAGACTTGTGGTTTTAACGTTCAACAACTGATCACTACATTTAACACTGGTGTCAGCTGTTGTGAATAGGCATCATATTAAACAAAATAAATATAATTCTAAATAGACCTCAGCTTGTACTCCTTGGACATGCAAGTTGGCAAGACACTACAGCTGTTTCTCGAGGGCTTGTGCCATAAATCTCTGGTGGACGGCTGGTTTAAGGGTGGGTGCTAAGGAGCAGCTGTACTCATCTATAAATAGCGGCAAGGCTGCTGCCGGACAGCGTGTTAAAGCTCAACATGCAGTTTAGCACAAAGAGCCTATCAACAATACCTTCCACCTGCATTAGTCTAACTGTGGTCCGACATCAGAATTACAACACAGGAAGTGACTGATGCGCAAACTGAACGTCTGCGCATGTCACTGTGGCTGACTCACACACCCAAACAACGGCCAGATCCCGACCGCATAATTCAGACACACTTTATTTTTCCAATGCGCTGAACATTCATTATCAGTGTGTCGTAGCCTGAGGCAGAACGCTCCCTCCTCGGTGTAGTGACAACCACCGCCCGCCCTGATGGAAAACAAAGCCAAGATGGCACAGCAAACACGAAATCATTATGACAAGCAGAGTTCAACAAAGTAGGACTCAGCACACTAAGCACATTTTATCAGTGTTTTCTTTTAGTCAGGTTCTTTCTCTGAATTAAAACACAGACTGAAATTCCTGCAACCAGTCCTGCTTGTTCAAGCTGATAATAAAAAGTGAGTGTAGGCTACTGTTTGTGTGCGTGTGTTTGGCTGCGCGCACCTGTTTTGGGTGTACTGTAGGGTAAATGTAATTGCTAAACACAGAGGCTGGCAGTGTTTGGAGATGCCAAATTGCACCTCTGGGAGTCACTATAGCTCACAATCTGACTAATGAAGGCCAAGTAATCAAGCTTCAAACTCATCAACCATGTTTGCAGTAATTAAAAGGTTTATGTTCAGCACCAGGAGAGCCGTTTGAGTCAGTGTGAGTCAGTGTGAGTCAGTCAGTGTCAGAAGCCAAACCTGATGTTTGTTATTTCCAGGAGCCAGAGCCAGAATCTGAACATTTGACACAAAATCTACTGCTCTGACTGTTCATTCAGTTTATGTCATAACATAATGCCATAACAAATACATAGTGTCACAGTTAGAAGTCCAGTCTGTGCATTCACACCCAGGCACAGAGGGAGCCTACATAAATGTACACTGTGATGGATATAAATCCAATAATCAATTGTATGACGACTGCTGTCTGTCTGCATCATCCTGATCCGTTATGTCCTGTGGGACTCTGAGGGGCTGTTAGTGTAAAATACTGCACAACTCCTGGCCTTCAAATCTACATTTCATACATGAAAAATTACAGGATTTTCCAAAGGAATAAACACATAATACACACACAAACATGCATGTGTAATGAATACATTACAGTTTTTGCAAAGAAATTCACATTTATATCCCCTTGACATTCAGTATGTACTATAACCGCCTAAAACAAAGGATCACTATTGTTGTCCCTGGTTCTACCTGAAATAAAGAGGTTATTTCACATCTGGATGGGTGTGATTGTCGTTATGCCAAATAGCACACGTGTGCTGACTAACTGGATTAGGCCATAACACAATATTTGGTAAGATATAATGTTACACCTTCTATCAGATATGCTGACATCCACAAGGATTTTACCCAGCACGCAGCAGGAGATGTTCTACCACTACAATTCTCCAGGGATCATAAGTGACCTGAAGAGGACATCATGAGGCGTCTCCTCTAAATATGTTCACCTCAAACTTGAAATTGAAGATTTTACAGTTAAAGACAGTCTGAGACAGCCATCAGAATTGATCTATAACAAATATATCTAAAATTTGGATTCAATCGTGATAATTCTGCAAAGTCTTTGTGGGGAAAAAGACTGATATGGTGCTGTTTCATTCTAAGAAATCAACCACTGGTATTTCCAGAGTTTCAAAAATTAGCCAGTGTGCGTGTTTTAGCTAAGGGCTCTCTCTGGTGGCTGAGTCCTGCTAGTGTTACAGCTAATGCTGTGGGATCCCAGTAAATGAGTAAAAAATAGGCACTTTCTGTCCAGGAACAAAAAACAAATTAAAAAGTAAATCATAGATATAGTTTTTTAATTGTCACATGTGAAGTGGAATATGTGAGCGTCTCTGTTTACCAGAGCCTAATAGGTACAGACTGTTGTGTTGTGGATCCCCCACTGCTTCCTTGATTACAGCCAGTGGTTGCTTTGCAGCAGCCAATTAAAATCAAATACCATTCTCTCACATATTACCACCATTGTATTTACTTGTAGATCAATTCCCTTCAGCTGCGCCATTTTACATAATGAATGCAGAGGCTTTTGATGTGTTTGCCTGGTAGGAGATGCACGCACCACAGGAGGAGCTGCTGAAGGGCCTGCTGTTCTTACCTTAATGCCATGTAATAGTTTGAATTGAAGTCTGGATGGTAATAATGTGGCATCTTGTAAATGAAAAATGTCATGTTGTAAAAAATCTTTTATAATTAGTGGTTATAATCATGCTTTATTATGACCTTTAGTACATTTCTCTGCAAAACAAGGTAATAACTTTTTTCACCCAATAACCACCAATACCAATATGGATGAAACTACAGTTAACCAATCAATGAATTGATATTGGGTAAGCCATCTGTGAGGCCCTTAATAGGAACAAGCAGGTAATGAATAAATCAGTGGTTGAAGAAGTACTCAGTATGTTTCTTTAGTAAAAGTACATGTACGTTGCTAAATGTACGTTATGAAGGCAGAATGGCCCCTATCAATATATTTTAACCATCCCCTATCACTCAAGGTGGAGCTAGGTTAACTACTTTATATGCAGTTGGGTAGTTTGTGTGAAACAATCCATTTTATATTAGATGTGAAACGATAGGTTGATTGACATAAAATTTATTGGCAACTATTATGATGATTTGTCATAAATCTGTTTTAAATCACTGTAAACTGAATATGTTTGGGTTTTGGACTGTTGGTCAGACAAAAGAAGACATTTGAAGGCGTCATCTTTAAGAAAATGATCGTCAGATTAATGCGCAATAGACAAAATCGTTAGTTGCAGCCCTTATTTTTTAAGATCATCTCATATTTTGTACATAAAATCACAATCTGTAAAGTAACTATAACTCAAATAAATGTACTGGAGTAAAAAAAGTACAAAGTAGCATAAAATGAATATACTCAAGTACAAATACCTCAAAATTGTACTTAACTACAGTAGTTGTACTTAGTTACTTTCCACCACTGGAATAAATTAATAATAAGCCATCATAAAAATGACTGACTTGATTTTGAGACGTAGACATAAGCACAAGTTCTACAATACAACACAGCAATAAACCTTTGTCAAATGTTTTCGCTATATGAGTTATATTAAATGGAATTTAGTATCAAAATTAAAAATACATATTCTATATGTATATATTCTTTTGTTCAAATTAGTTGTGTCTCTATATGTCTATGTATAACGCCATGTTTCTACAGTAAATAGCAGGAAGTTTGTTTCCTACATTTAAAACTACTGGACTGCAAGAAAAGAAACGTGCTTGAACTCTAACTACAGCCTTAAGTTGTTCATCTGTAAACCCAGTCCTTTTTATCGCCTACTGCTTCCTGTTCGCCATCGTAATAATAATAACTTGATTATTTATTATTATCATGTACTGAAACCACATCCAACAGGTCTCCTTCCTTTGTGAATAAAGCTATCTGTATATCTTGATATCAGATAGTTACACCTCATCTCCTCAATATAGTTAAACATTAATCACGCTCAGAGTAAAAGATTTATAACTCAGGGCATTCGGAGCACACTTCCCACCAGAGCCAAGACACTGGCGTGTTTTGATCATTTACAGTGGGACCTTTGTGCTTCATATCGCATAAATGTGAGATATGAAGGCTGAAACCCTGTTTGTGCCAGGCTCAGCAGCACATAGTGCCCATGTTAAACCATGATTCAGTTTATGTTGAGATTCAGAATGACTTTAAGTAGATTGTTGGTGGAGCTTTGCACAAATGTCAACCCTCTGCGTTTAGCCATCTGAGATCCCCTTTTCCAAGAATGATGTTGACAGAATCTGTGTGGAGAATGAATATAATACATAATATAACAGCAAGGAATCGGGAGTTGTGAAATCCCATCTGTGTGTGTAAAGAAGAAAATAATAGCATTAGCATTCATCCTAATCTATGTTTGTAATCTGTGACAGAGCTTCTTCACCAAATCCACCCTGGACAGCAGCTGTGATTGGCTACGTAATCAGCAGAGGTGCCAGTATCACAGATGCCATCTCAACTAATTGCATGAAGGCACTGCAGCGCATAAGGCGCAGGTGCTTATTCTCTTCGTAAAGTCACTTTGGCATGGTTTGCTTCCTTGTGTGTCCTGGAACCAATGAACTTTTTTTTTCCTAAGATATCTTTCACAAGGATTTGATTGCAATTTTAACTGCAATGGGGGGGGAAAGTGAACACAAAGGGTGGATATTTGTTAGAAGAGACAAAAAAATAAGCACTTATCTAGCAAAATACTACTTTGTTTATTAGCAAAGCGCCGAGAGAGCCAGCTGCTCTCTGGAATGTTGTTCAGATGCAGTTAAAGCAGCCAAATGTGATTAAATAACCAAAAGAGCACTTCAATGCATTTTCACTCATACTACAGCAGATATTATCCAATCTTAACCACCTCAGCAAATGATATTCATTAAACTGACATGGTCAAAAAATGATTATTGCACTATTAAAGTAATTTCTGCAAGATGTTAATGTCAATTACAATTCTGCATTATTACCATTACACGAAAAATTGCTTCGACATGGACAGGACACAGCATGAAAAGGACAAAAGTGGGCACTGCAGAAAAGAAGACAAATTGAAGAAAGCTGGAATTCTACTGCATAAGCCAAAACCATTTATTTGAAACAGAGGATCCACAAGAAACCTTGCCACAGCTCTCCCCCCACTGCCCTCCATCACCAAAATCGCTTAAGACAAACTAGTGTACTCTTGGCCATGTGCCCATGCCCGCACTTTCAACAAGCAGTCTGGGTTTTGGTTCCTGCTCACAGTTTTTGTGTACCCTCTGCCTGCTGTGAGCGCCAGGCCCCTGAGTCATGTTGGTGACGTCCGCTAGCTCTCGCCTCTGGGACAGGGCGGTCACCATGTGCTCCAGCTTGGAGCGGATGGTGGAGTAGTGGTACTGGCGCTCTTTGGTCAGCTTGTGGAAGCAGTCCCTTAAGGTGCTGTCTGGAGCTACCTGGGTGGGCGAGATCTGCCTGGGGGACGCGGCCTGGTTTGGCACTGTGCTTGTTGGTGCGATACGGTTGGTGTGTTCTGTGAGCTCGAGGTCAGTCTGGGTGTCACTATCCATCTCTGACCGGCTGGTCTGAGTGGAGGCGTGGCAGGAGATGGCGCTGGAGGTCACTGGCTCTTTCTCTGCTAGCTGATCTGCAGGGAAACGCTGAGTGGTGCTACCAGCCAGGATCTCCTCCTGCTGCTGCTCCGTCCAGTCCTCGCCTATGGTGGAGGAATCGGACACTGGGTTGGTTTTACGACGATCTGGAGTTGAGGGTTCACATGGGGGCTGGACAGCTGAAGTTTGGGGCTTGCGGCTGGGTGTGCTGGTCAGACACAGTGGCTCCACAGGTCTCTCTCTGGTCAGGCGAGGTGAGGAGGTGACTGAGTGTTTGATGAGGAGATGCTCGTAGGTGCTGCTGTTTCGGACACTTGGAGGTCCTCGAGTGTTTATAGGTAGAGACTGGGCGAAGAGGATGCGGAACTCCTCGTCAAATTTCTCCGTTATCTGACCAGAAAGCTCGATTAGGTTGCTGCTGTTTAGTTTGCCATCAGTCCAGTTGAACCTGCACGGGAATGGGATTTAACAACATGCATGACTGAAAGTAAGCAGCTACAATTATCCAAACCCAGCAAGAAAAATGTATTGGTGTTATGTAGCCAGCTAAAGCATTTGAGTTTCGGTAAAATGGTTAGCAGGCTATTACCTGTAGGAACCTGTAGCCACTCTGTTTCCATCAATCAGCATGAACCTCTCATGAACTTCCCCGGTAATCCTCGCTCCTGATCTCATGTAATAAGTTGTACCAGTTATGGTTCGCACTCTCATTTGCTGTACGGATTTAAAAAAGACAAAGAACAGGAGTAAGAGATAAGTGCAGTCACATCAAATCTTACAGAGCATATTTTAATTTGATGCCATCTGATGTTCGGATTGTGCACACAGAGCCACACCCAGCTTTACTGAACCAACCACATACCCGAAAGTCATCCAGGCGAACACCGACATTTCTGCACATATTGAGGAAAGCAGGAGCACATGACTGGTCCAGCAGGATGTAGACAGGGACTTTGCGGTGGACACATGCCTCCTGAAGATCCTTAAAGATATCCAGGTCTGTCAGGGAGTCTGTAACTATGGCAATCACCTGCAGTGGAAAATTACAGAGGTAATATAATGGAGCCGTGCTCTCCCAGATGTAGCACACGACCGTGTTTTTTATTATTACCAAATGCAAGGCCTTATTCAAACAGAGCTACAAATCTGTCAGACACCCTCCCAGTAATATGTGTGCTGATGAGCTTTCTATTGACTGTGGTCTGTTACCATGGCAATCGGCAGTAACGCTTGGTCAGCAAACAAGTTACTTCTATACAGGAGACAAGTAGGTGCACTGTAAGGATTGCCTCCATTTTGCTGAGCTTAGTTTTGCACTGAGATTTCTCTTTTTCACGAGGAGGAATGGAATTTCACATGCTGGGGTAAAGGTTGTGTGTCGAGGATTAGATGTGGATGTTTACATATCACAGATTTATTGCTTCAAACTGGTGTTATCCACATGCAGCTTTGTCAGGAGTTCCCCACCTTATTTGGATGATAGTGTGTGGGTGCGTATTTTTAGGGAAACGTGTAAAAAAAAGAGTTAAATTTCACAAAAAATACACGAACAGGCTGTTCCTGTGAGCTGACCAGTGACGATATAGATGCACGGTGTGTTGTTACAGCCGGTGGCGCCATTGTACAATAAAGACTGTGTGCAGCGAGTGGTTCAACATTTAAGGACAGACGATCTAAAGGTTAAACTTGGATGAGAATATTTTTCTAAAGTTTCAACTGCAGCACACGGTGTATACACCACCTTTTAGCTGTGAACCAGAGAGGAAATCCAGTGTTTGAAGCTCTCTAATGAAAGAGGGAATGCAAACTTTCATGGAGGGGAGCAAAGCAAGTCAAGGCACATCTGGCATGCAGGCCCTACACAGGCCTGAGGTGCTGAGGAAGCCGCACACTCCCCTCATGCTGAAATGTTTCTTTTCGAAACCAGAGGCTGGACTGACAGCTCCCGTCAGGAACATCACCATGAATATTCATGCTCTGTTTTTGTTTGTTTTATCCTTTTGGTCATTGCTCCCTTTTTGATCAAGATTTCAAAAACCTGAACTTCCAAATTTCAGACTGATCAAGGAAATTCCATGGGGACAATCTGGCATGTATTTTAAGGATGATACAAAGAAGATTTTCCCTCCAAAAATGTTTTAATAAATGACTATAGACACACACACACACACACACGTTTACACACACATGTTTACACACACTCACTTAATTTGTGGCAGGGGAGCTATTTGATAAAATATCAATTTGAATATGACCAACAGCCAAAATAATAATCCTATTTTAGGATGATATGACACAAATCCCTGCTGTCATGGTATCACTGTGGCTTTTAAGCCTAGAAAATACTATAGGAACTGTATTAATATTACAAAGTGAAATAATGGGGGAGTAGAAAACACAGAAATAGACCACAACTAGATATTATATAATATGTCCTTATTAGTAAATATCAAAATGAGAAATAAATACTGACAATATGGTACCAATGCCTGGTACCATAGTGTTTCTTTAAAGGAAATTATAGAATAAGTGGCCAAATTATAAAGAATTATAAAAGGTAGTTATTCATTAAACCAGTATGCAGCTGTGTTTTTTTTTTATAGATGTCTTTGTGCATACCTCTCTGGCACTTTTAATCATACGCCTCGCCGCCTCCTTGCAGCCATATATGCACTCCCCGTAGCTGGGCTGGAAGTGCGCCACGGCCCGTGTGACTCCCCGGTAGGAGCCGGCGGTGAAGGCGGGCCAGCCGATCTCCAGCAGCGGCGGCTCCACGTCCGACACTTCGGGGAAATAGGTGAGAGAGGAGCAGTCCAGGGAGCTGCTGAGCGACTGCTCCAGTACCTGGTCGTCCCCGTGGAGGGACACACACCGCGGGGGCACGGCGGCGCTCCTGATCCGCTGGATCTCATCGTCCGACAGAAAGTTGGGGATCCTCTCTTTCCTGAGGAAGTCCAGAAAGTTGTCGAGCCCTCCCGACAGCAGCTCCTCCAGAGCCAGCCGGTGCCTTTCGTTGTACACCTCCAGCAGGTTCAGGTCGTCGGCCCCGGTGTGTTTTGGACCCAACCTAAGAGGTGAGTCGTCCAGGAACTGCGACAGAGCCATTGTTGTGGATGTTGTTCCCCCCTTCTCCTCAAACTGACCCTAACGTACCGCAGGTGGCAGGTAACGTTTCCACCCACAGGAAGCCAAATTCGTATTTTGTTTTTTCCCTCCGTTCCTGTCCGTCACGGATAGGTATTGGCTGTCGGACGGTTGTCAAACCAGAATGGCGTCTCCGGGCTCGCTGGGTCAGACTGTCAGTCTAATGTAAAGCCGGTCTCATTGGCTCATTTGGAGGCAAACAAGCCTCGTGTACGTCCCTCTGCTCTGCCGTGATCCGGTTACACCGCAGAGAGCAAGGAAGAGCACAGAGGTCTCACTCTGACGCTTTTTCCTGCTATCACGGACGGTGTGATTCCTTGGTACCACTTTCCTTAATCTCAGTAAAAAAACTAAACTAAATTAAACTACCGCAAACTAAAAGCCCTCACAATTTATTTTAGAACGCTTGCTTTCTGGTAAGGGTTTCTCTTTCACTTTAGAAGAACATAAACATGTAGAAAGTAATTTCCCCCATCTGCCCGCTTGCCTGTCATCTGTCAGAGCGAGGAAATCCAAGCTTGCGAAGCAAGAGGAGCAGCGCTTATGGTTTATGGTGTGAAGCATCCCGTGTTTAAATGCACGAAGCTGGGAGCTCATCAGCGGTTTTGTTTGTTTGTGTTTGAGGTTTATATTGTAAAATGCTTCCGGGCTTGGGGTAGCCTACACTCAGGCGAAGTACGTCTTACGTTAAGCACGACGCATTTCAATGTCAAAATGTATCACAAAAACAATACAAGTCAGTACATTTTCAACAACAAAATAAAATAAACGGAGTATCACACTGTTACAAGGGTATTTAGTTATACCAATGTCACAGAAAAAGTGTGCGTTTAAAATCATTTACCAGGAAAGATCCGGTCAACAGTTTACCACCTTTGCAAACCAGCGCGCGAGGTGCACACATAGCAGGTAACCATAGCAACAGTCGGCTATCTGCTTTTGGTGGATGCTGCGCGTTAACTTAAACTCAACAACAAACTACAGAAAATTTGAACACAGCCCATCTTGTTTAACTACGGCACAAGTGCGTTAATACACGACCAGTTGTCCTGATATGTGAAAATAATGAAAAGAATAAAGAATTCGTATTCATATAGGCTACGCTGTCAGCCCGTTAGCCTACACATAATTGACATACACAAAAAGCCTACTTGAAGTGGGCAGGCCTATTTACAGGCCATCTAAACTTGAAGAGTGCTGAAGATCTGTCAAGTGGATTTGCTCAAACCCTGTGGTGACTGGTGGTCACTCACATCAAGTGCATCCTTATACTTAGGTTACATAAGCTAACGTTGAACTTTAGCCTAACATTGGCCTTCCAGAAAATTCAGCTGAAGTAAATACACTGTAAACCTACAGCCTTAAACAAACTAGCATGGTTTTTTAATTTAGAAGATAATCAAGACAAAAATGTTCTGTACATTGTCTTAGGACCCTCTAATCTGCTTTCAACATATATAATGTCAAGTGCGCAGGCCTACTGGGCCAGAAAGGCAGAACCAGAGGAATCCTACAGACACCAACTTCACCCCCAAACTGTCCAAGAGAATGCAAATGCTGTATAGTAACAAAAATGCTAACAAGCAAAAAAATCAAATATTGTATTGAGACATGACTTTAGGGTTATGGTATCCTGTCCATCACTTGATCACATAGTATCACCATATATGTATTTCTGTAACAAGAAAAGTTACATTTTGTCATATTTGAGGCAAATGTCTTTCATACCAGATCATGCACAACCACATGTCTCACTCCCGCAGACCGGAACCATGGGCTGGCATTTTGTTTTACTATTGAGTGATTCATCTTCCTGATAGATAATCTTTGTTTTTCCTGACTGTATACAGCCACAGCTACGGGCAATGTCTGAACCCAGTCAGGACAAAGTGGGAGGGAAGAGCAAATCCATGTTTCCTAAATACTAGAGGCCTGTTGTAGCCCTATATGTTCATACTTTACAAAAGACATTGCAGATGTTGCATTTATGTTGCATATGCTGTAGGCCTCTGGCTATTGTCCCCCTACCGGTTACACATACACACAGCCAAGTGAACACACTAAATCTATCATATTACTATAATATTTAGTAGACATATAATGTGTCCATAATACTCAGTGGTTTTAAAGTGACCTTATTATACTTAATGTTATTTCTGTACTATTACTACAATATCCCATTTCTCCTGTTGACATGACTTGTTGATATGTTTTCTCAGTATCCTTCCAAAGTATATGTCTATTATTCTTCTCTTATTATATTTTTTCTATTAGACCCTAAATCTAAACTTGTCTCTGTCTGTTTTGGGCCTCTGCACTTTTCTCAGCGCGCTTTTACGCACAGAAGGCCAACAAGGTCATGAGGGTCACAGCCATATAACTTATAATTCTAGACAATAAGACATAACTAACATTAGTAATGTGATTAAAGAAAAAATGTCTATTTGTGTTTAACTATAAAAACGGACATGAACAACTAGGCTATATTTACTGTGCATATGCGTAAATTGTTCTACCACTATTACGCGTGTGCGTAAAAGTCTATTTTAAGCCGGCAGGCTAATAGGCCTGTGCTTTAAATGACAATTCCCACAACGATTAATATTCATAGTAACCCATCAAGAGATTTTTTTTTCTAAAGACGGCAGCCGTCTATTGAAAAAACATGTGACCTAGTTAAGAGGACCTTTTGGGTGATGAAGCTCACTGAAACGGCAGATCACTAAACTCCTGTGAAATCCCAAATTTACACAATACAATCCATCTGTTCAGCCTGCTCCGCGGCGCCATTGTAGCTATGTATAACCCAATCTGTTAGAGCGCTGCCTTACCCCTATAACGACATACCCAAATGTGCACTGGGCTCAGTATACGTACCCCCCTCCTCCCCTTCTACACACACACACACACACACACGCACGCACACATCCCCATCTCATCCCCGCCCCTCTCCAAAATTTTAGATGAAAGGGCTTTTGGATTTTGGATGACGCTCCGAATCACGTGTTCATAGGAAATACACTCGCTATAATTTTTTGGAGCTGCCTCGTCCTGCACCGCCGACCATAGTTGTTTTGCCGTCTCCATACAGTGTGGCAGAGGGGTGGAAAGGTAATGTAATGTAATGTACCTTGCCGTGGTCACTGACGGGTTCACGCCAGTTCACCGGGTTCACTTGAGGAGAGCTCCCACCCCCTGCTCGCCTCCTCTTCTTCTCAAAACGCAACGATCGGAGCTAATCCAATATCATTCATTTATATATTAATGTCGGATTCCATTTTTTCCCACCGACTGCTGAGGTAAGGAAACATCTACTCTTCCAAAACGCGAATACCTCTCATTATTGGCGAGGTGCGATCTCCAAAGTTGTTTACTGAAATTATGCCTCGCTATGGAATATTGAATTTTCATCTGGTGCTGTAGTCAAGGCAGTTTATATGAAGTCGCCAATGTATAAAATGGCGACAGTAGGTGGAGGAGGGGGGTGGAGGATTTTTGGGAATATGCATAAGGTTATATAGAGTGCCAGATCGCTTTTGGCAAGTAGGCTCCGAGGCAGTGTGTTGCCCCACAGCCTTGTGAATGGAGTGAAACGGGTTAACTCGTCAGTTTGTTACAGTTACAACAACGGATCCTCCGTCTGGCTTAATTTGCGCTCTTTCTCGCGCTATACAATGTGGCGTATCTGCTTATTTTATTGCACAACGCGCTGTATTTCCCCACTGTGCTGTGAGTGCTTTTAGTTGTGAAAGACTTCTGAACACAGTGCTATAGCCGCCTTATCGACTGATATAAGAAGCCTCCGAGTCCATAGATGTTCAAACTGCACACCAAGTATCAATTTTCATCTATTGATCGCTCACTCTCTACAAATGTCTTCCTCTTGCCTGAGCAGAAAGGTAGGCCTGTATGTCTATGCACAGGACTCTTTTTCTTTCATTTCCTCCTCTTCCTCCTGCCAACATGTGCTGCTGCCTTACTCACACACACACACACACACACACACACACACACACACACACACACAAACTGAAACATATACAGTACAGTAAGAAGAGTTGCTCATTTCAGGAGCAAGCAGATATTTTGAAAACTGTGGATTATCAGTGAGGCATTGTATTTATTAAATCAGTTCACATTTTCTATCTGTACATAAATATGGACCCAGCTTTGAATGCCATGTGTATCCCTCTGCCTTTAGGGGAGGGACCTCTGTGCTGACTAATGTTGTCTCTGTGGATCATGTGTGGGTCCATAACACGAGAGACAACCTCATATTCAAGCAGCCAGCTAGACAGGCATGAATCATTGGCAATTTTTGGAATGTATTTTAATTATTTAACCATGTAAGCTTGTTACATATAATGTAGGTCATGGAAATGACAGCACAACACTCCAGCCATTGAGGTTTTCCTGAGAGTAGGTGTATGGCGAGTGTGGAGTAGAGTCCAGTCTCCAGTGGACATTACTGCACTCCGATAGTTAATTTTCAGGTGTGTGTGTGTGTGTGTGATGACCGGCTAAACAAAGGTAAATGAGCTCTCGCTGTGCGGATCCGGAGGATTGGGTTCAGCTTGGCCCAGTGGAGTTCAGTGTGTGTGGAGGTTTTCACTCCAGCAGGACGCTTACACTGGGGGAATGTCAATTCCCTTTGTGGATCCCTGGGAACGGTCTTCCATCTCCCTTCTCGGAACTGCTCTAATGAGGCCAGGCATATTGCCTTTCATCCCTCACTCCCTGCAATTAGGCACAGCTCACAGTTTTCGTTATGGCCACAGCGGAGTGTTTGTATACACAGATACAATGTAGTGGGCCAAGACTGCCCCCTCCCCCTCCGCAAAGCAGCGTCTCTGCACATGCCACCCCTCATATACCTGGAAAACTGTAGCCTACTTTTCAGGATTTGGTGTTCTTTTTTCTAACAGCAGTCTCTGTAGATGTTATGTTTGTGTGTGCCTCCCACAGCTCAAAATGAATCCCCTGCCAGAGAATACCGAGGAAGGTCATATGGTCATGATTTGCAGATTTAGCTGACATGGAGTGTATAACATTCCTTGAGTTCAGAGAAGAAAATCAAACTGAACTAAACTATCTAATGCCAACCAGCTCTATTTTCCAGCCATTTTTATACAAACAAGCATTCATGATAGCGCCATACCTCTTGATCCTCACAGAAAATTCTCCGAACCACAATGCAGAGTCCTATTTTCCCCACCAGAAAGGACGGCGTTCTATACAGGTTCACATTTATTTGGGTCTTTCATCCTTTTTGGTATTGCTTTTGTCATCGGACCAATGCCGTATCGAAGCCCAGACCGCTCAAAAGCCTCACTAAAACAGCATGTTTGCACAGTTCCAACCAAAAGAAACGCCCATGCACTGACGGGGGAAAAAACCTTGGGGCTAGTGGGGAAAGAGCCCCTGCCACTTTCTCTGTCCCATGCAAGAAAGGTTTGGTCAGCAGGAGCTGGCATTTGCCAGGCTTTGGCAGTTAGAGGAGGCTGTGATGTCAGCCATTTTAGGATGGACAGTACAATGTGCGGTACGCCGCCATCTTTCTTCTTTTTCTTCTTAAGTTGCCAAATGAATGCCTGTAGTCTTGGCTACAGAACTGAAGAAGTTATTCATCAAAAGTGATGTAAAAGGATGCATGACTCCAAATTTTTTCTCTGCGCACCATGGTTTATTTGTCTGTCATTCATCTGGGCCACAGATAGAAGGGTTCGGAGAACAATGTAAGATTTCAACAGCGATCGCTCACCCTAGCAGAAAACAGGACCATGCAACAAAGTTGCTCAGACAGGCAGAGTGCAGTAGGTATGTACTGTACTACCACAGTCTCCAAGCCTTTGCACTGATTTAGCAAGGCAACAACACTGACAGGAGGTCATTCGCAGCGCCTACAGCTGTGATATTTCTTTCATCAACCTCTGTCATAAACATAAGAACAGCGGAGCTGGGATTTTTGTGTCGCTACAGCCTGATTGAGGAAAAAAAAAAAAGCAAAGTTGTTGTTGAGGACCTCACCCAAAGTTATATGAAAGAGACTTGAACCATGAATGGACTTTTCAAAGATGGCTGGCGGGGCATGTGGATTAAGTTTGTCTTGCACCGGATGCAGTCCAGGGAATTCAGTGTGTATGTCTGCCTGTGTATGTGTGTGTGTGTGTCTTGAGGTTGGTGGGTGTGGGCGAGTGACTCCGCTGTGTGTGTGTGTGTGTGTGTGTGTGTGTGGCGTGGTGGGCAAGGGGAAGAGAGGGGTTGCCATGGCGATGTTAACACATGAGTGGCACCGCCGACCGGTCTCCCAGTGGACGAGGCTGCAGTCATGGAGGTAAGGGGGAGTGTGTGTGTGTGTGTGTGTGTGTGTGTGTGTGTGTGTGTGTGGAGGAGGAGGAGGAGGAGGAGGAGGAGGAGAAGGAGGAGGAAGACGAGATGGCTGACAACACCTGCATCTCACACATTCAGACACTAATACGCACACAAACACACCCATGAAGAAAAAAGTAGAGCCCGCAGTGGAGATTGAGACAACACACTGAAGCCACGGCATGTCCTCAGCTGGACAGGCGATGAAGACTGCGTGGACTCATGTGCTGTATTAGCCCTGTGCTAAGGACCCTGATGACTCTGAATTGTTTTTCAGCACACGTAACACTGGAGCCCGACACTTATTCATGCTGGCAAGCGTACAGTGCCATTCACGCACAAAGATGTCCCCAAACTGAAACCTGTCCACCCTTACTGTCAATAAAACCCCCCACACTAGTCCACGCTGGCAGCATGATGGACACAGGAGACACGCAGGAAACAGAACAATCGCAATTCGACAGTCAGCCATCTAAAGGCTCCCAGTGCTGGATCACGTTTCCCTTATAAATGAGGCACCATTGTTCCCAATCTCTTCTCTGTGCAAGACAGTAATTGCTCTCTGTCTCTGGCTTATATTTGGGTGTCCAGCTGATCCATCACATGACGTTAATCTATTTAATGGACATTTGGCAGAAAATGTTCCCGCTAAACAGATTTTTTGATCATTCAAATGTATCTGTCAGGAGTTCCCCCTCTCTGTCCCAACCCCCAGCGGACGCCAGGTCATTTTTTGGCAGATTTTTGAAGCAGACTCTCAAAGACAGCCGCGGATCACTGTCAAAGCAAATTACACGCAAAACAAATATTGTCATGAGTGAGAGAATTTATGGCAGTTTTATTGTGATTTATTTTTTTTAGCTATTGTGCCACTGTCGCGTCAAGAGACTCCTTGCCAGTTATTCGGTTCAAAGAGAAAGATTTTCAGAACGGTGCAGGTGCTAAATGTTGCGGAGGGAGTGTGTGAGGAGTGTGTGTGGAGATGTGTGCCTACAAGGTGTCAGCGGGGAGGAATATTGAAACAGCAGAGCCTGTCATCATCATCAGTCATCCTTTCACTTCACTCCCAAATGTCTGAGTTTTGTCTTCCTTTGTCCTTCTCCCTCCTCCAGCCTTCACATTCTCATTCATGTGACAGGCAGCACAACAAAAACACCAATCTCTGTTTGTTAATGTCAACTGTAGGTGACCCAACAATCTGGGAGTGTCTGAATCAGTGGACTGTTTTGAATTAAATTTTAATGTTTAGCAACCACTTTGCAGCCTCGCCTCCCTTTCCGCTACTAGCAGCTCGCTGTAGATTGGGCATGTTTTTCATGTTGTAATATTGTAATTACTGCAGCAGTTTATGAGGTGATGAAAGGGAATACATGCTGCTTTCTTTCAATTGGTTTGCTGAAATGGGAGCAGCGCACTCAGCTCTTTGCCATGTAAAAGTATGGAGAATATAATTAAATATTAATGACATGTAAATATAACTATATATTGTTATGGAAATGACAGTGTAAGAGCACATAAGGGAGGCCCTCCTGTAAATCTTAAAGCTGCTATTAAATCAGGCGGAACGTATAAACCTCATCAGAATTTAAACCTAGCCTAATCCCATTTGTTTTGAAACGCTTGTTTTTGAAAAGTTGAATGGTTCAAACGTGGTTTTAGTTCGGCGAACAAGGCCCTTCTGCTTACGCTAAGCGTGGGTGTTCAGAAAGCACGTCTGAGAGCTCCGCCACTTTCCCTCACTTCAGATACGATTCCCTCGGTCCGCTGAGATGAAAAGAGTTTCCTCCCCCTGTGCCACAGAGCCAGTGCCAGTGTGAGGACATACGACACACTGGGGACAGTGATCGTCTGAGCGTTGTCTACCTCGCCGCTGAAACACAAGGCCAGGCATTTCACAGGCAACTATTCAATGGCTCCCTGTCTGGGAAGCCCTTGTCTTGTGTCTGATCGCACGTCTCCCTCGCCAGATAGAGCAGCCCATTCTTTTGATCATTCTTTTGACCTGATTCTTTATGTAACCTTTCTCAACTTTTGGCTTGTCTTGGGTTTTCTCATGCAGGAAGTGGAGTGTTATTCCGGGGAGGGGAGCTTCTGTACTAGGCAAGCGTCTTTCTCGTCACAGACTGGCGTCCCCTCTCCTCTCAGTGCTACTACACCAGTCACAGCCCACCGCCGTGACCAAGTTACCTTCTCCATCACTTTATTTTCCGAAACCTCCTGGCATACAGTGTGCTGTCTGTGGGACAAACAAATTGAATCACTACGGCACAGCTAAACTGAGCCAGCACTGATTTTTCTCAAAGTTCTATAGCATAGTGACATCTCTCACACGGATGTTTCAGATGTGCATGTCTGCATCCCTCTGTTGCGTGAAAGCTGACTTCTAAATCCCTCATTCAGTGGAACAAACTCAATGAATGCCGTGTCCTCACCAGGGGTTAATCGAGTGTGCCCTCAGAGGATATCATGACCTCTCTGGCGGCAAAACATACAGCACATGCCCGCGTCTGGATGCAGTGAACCGGGATTACTGCATAAGATGCTGGTGACCTAGTTTTTTTGTTGTTTGTTTTGTTTTAGATTTTTTATTTTTTTCTGTCAGAAAGCAGCAGCCGTCAGTAGAAATGGGAAGGGAAAAAAAGGTAGTTACACGGAGGACGTCACAGTCTGTCTGGGATCAGTGTGTACCGTTGAGCAGTCATTTGAGGGTTTTAATTCTGGAACAGGTTCATCTTTTATTTACCATCCAGCCAGCCATGGTGAACATGCACGTGGATGCAGTAAAATGAATGTCTGTGAAAGTGCTTTTCACTGTGTACAAACGCAGCGTGACAAAAAAAAAATTCCCTTTGAAAGTATGTAAAATAGTTTTCTTTGTAACCAACAAAATGCAGTACGAGATGTTGAGGTATGCTGGATTTCAACAGAAATCCAGGTTTTGGGTGGTATGGTGGTTGAATTTGTGCAGCTGATGTTTTTCCCAGAAGGATAAGCTTGCAGGAGAAGGGAAAGCCTGAGTTATATGGATAGATGATGATAGGATGAGACTAGTTTTCAGCAGCATGTCACACATCAACGTTTCTCCAGTCCCAGAAAGAAAGACGAGAGTGATATACAGAGGCTGTGTCAAAAGTTCATGCAGAGGGCAGAGGGTTTCAGAGCTACGTTTCCACTTTGATATTTTTTTCTCATCATTTGTTTTGCATGTTTTGTACTTTCCAGTGTTAAAATGACTATAAAAACCAGCTGTATTGCTAATGAAACACTGGCGGGAGTGTATCCATTGTCTTTTCCTACAAACTTTGTTAAATATTTGTGGCTTTGTGAGAGAATAGAGGCATGTTTTTCACCTCATAATGCGGAGAAGAAAGAGGAGAAATGTTGAAGGCTGCAAATACAATCCGTATCCATCCTCATGGCTGGAGTGTTATGGGAAGGGAAAGACTGTGGATGCGGTTTGCTAATGGATTTGTGCACCCAGTGATCTGTGTATTGTGTTTGTATGCATGCATGCGACACCATGCTGCTTGTTGAACACATGTAGGATGAGACGGTTTGAGCCCGCTGCTTGTAAATGGCTTCAGATGTGTTTGTAGTAACCTTCTCAGACCTTATGAGAATGTTTCAGGTCCTTAACAGTACTGTTGTTGGCCGACTGCTTGCTGGGACACACACACACACACACACACACACACACACACTAGTCACCTGATTTCCCCTCTTGACACTACATTATGCCGGGAAGGTACGCTGTAATGTCCCGTAACGTAAACTGCTCGCTCTCACCAGCAAAGCCATTCAACCTTCACGTCTGCTTTACAATATCAAACCAAAGACAAACGGGACAGCATGACCCAGAGCATGTGACAAATTTTTTACATATTAAATTAAAAAAAAAAATCCCCATTCCCCCTGTAAAATGTCACCTAATTTAAAATAATAGTACCTATACTTAGAATTTTACCGTATAATATATATTTGCAGACGAGCACAAACCTGTGCATATTTTTGCATATTTGTGGTTGCTGCAGACAATGTGAAACAGCTGGTAAGGTTAGATACATGTGACACTATCAATTTGGAGTGGTGAAGTGCTTCCCACTCAATAGATGCAAAATCCCCAAGGTAGTCTGTGGATGATATTTATTTACTAATATTAACTCTTTCCTGGAGGGACGCAGGTGGCATCTGGCAACAAAGATCCTAACACTGATTCAAACACAGCACATCACATTTACTTGATATTAACTATAGCTTTAGTCTTAAAGGCAACCAGCATTTTTATTACATGTTTTGTTAATATCATGAAGCTTTAATAAAAATAATTCTGTGGACAAATGGCATCAATAATTAGAAGAGCCAGACCAATGGCAACAGTGAAGAAAAACAACAAATATCGTTAGGACTCTTGATTTTCATGCTTTTTTTTCTGAATTCATAAAAAGTGACAGCTAGACAGAAGTCTGATAATCTAAGTAAATAACCAGAACACTGACAGGCTGCATTGATTAAAGGAGTGTGTGTGTGTGTGTGTGTGTGTGTGTGTGTGTGTGTGTGTGTGCAGTGCCCTAAAGTATTTTTTATTATTGAATAATTATTATCAATATTTAGGAATCAGCCAAATGTAATTTTAAAATAATAATAATTTTCTTCATGAACTCTGATGTCATTTAATATAACCATTTTTGATTATGAGCATAACGCAAAAAGGCTTTTTTTTTAAGAAAAGGCCTAGACTTTTTTACTTTAATTTTAATTGAATTGCTGATAAATACCACCTACACTTATCCCACTGTATTTCCACCTACACTTATTACCCTGTATGATGCTATTAGCTCCCTCTATATCTCGTATATTGTAATGTTATGCTTAAATATTATTAATATAGACTATAAATCTACAACCCTATACGACAGGTTTTTATTTTATTTTATTTTGACGATGTTCAGGTGCCATACTGCCATTTCTTTTTCTGTAATTACTAAATTAAAGATGGGCTGAAAGAGTTACATGTCTCTCTTTTTTTGTACTGTTTCCTCACAGGTTCCCTGGGAGCTGTTAAACTTGTCCATGTGACAGGAGTCCTAAAATGACAGATGGGAATGAAGCAACACTGTGATATCATAGTGGCTGGTCCATGACACTAAACTCCATTCAACCCTCTCCACTCTCCACCCGCCCTCTGTTTTCATCATACCGGACAAGCAATCACTCACTCTCCCATCTACACATAGTTGCACAATGGCCAGCAAGAGGAAATCCACTGTACCCTGCATGATACCATCCAAATCCAAACATGTGCGTGAGGAAATCATACTGGGCTCGCTACCAGAACTCCTACCAACAATCCCAGAAGATAGCATACTCAGCATCTCTGGAGAAGAGTCTGGCCATTTCTCTCATAGCTCCTCCAAATCTGAAAGTGGCATTGAGATGCAGAAAGGAGGTACATACAGCTGTCCAAAGTGCCGTTTTGAGTCCAGAGATCTAAACTACTTTTTGGATCACATGCACAACTGCCACTTAGACTTCAGGGCCCAGCCCACCTTCTACTGCCTGAACTGTGGGGTGTCAGTTGTCCGCTTTGAGGCTCTGGCTCTGCATAATGCTAAAGCCCACCCTAAGATAATGGAGGGCTTGGTCACTGCCTCCCTAACTGTCAACAAGAGGGATGGAGTAACAACGGTGGAGCAAAGCCTCTTCACGGACAGCGGAGAAGACTACAGAGAATCTGGGATCTCCCTCACCAAAACACCGATTGCAAAGATGATGAAAGCCAAGGGGGAGCACAAAAAGATTGTGGTTTCTCACACCGTGGAGGTACGGAAGATAGACACTGGAAAGGATGTAGACCCCAGCATGCTGACAAATGTGCCTGAACTCCAAAACGGGGCTCTCAGTGTTTCTGGTGCCCCAGCTATGCCGAGGACCACTGTCACTCATTTGATTACGACGACAGTGTCCAACCAAGTCTTTCACCAGCACACTCCCTCCCTTTACTCTCCCTCCTCCTCTGATTCCAATAAAGACCTTCCAAAGGTGATGATCCCTCTTAGCAGCATCCCCACCTACGATGCCGCCATGGACACCAGCAGCTTTCTCAAGACATCCTTTGGCAAGTTCCCCTACCCGACCAAAGCTGAACTCTGCTATCTAACAGTGGTCTCAGAGTTCCCCGAAGAGCAGATCAAACTGTGGTTTACTGCCCAAAGGCTCAAGCAGGGCATAAGCTGGTCTCCTGAAGAGATCGAAGAGGCCAGGAGGAAGATGTTCAACACCGTGTTCCAGGGTGGAGCACCTCAAAAGCAACCTGCTACACAACGGCACGTCAATCACATTGTAACCCACCACACTGTCACTGCCCATCCAGGCTCAAAAGGACCAAACTTTCAGATGGCTAAAGTTCCCTACGGCAGTATAAAAACCAGGCCTGTCGGAGTCATGGCCACACAGGCAAGCATGTCAACCAACCCCCATGTTACTAGGGTCTCGTATTCTACTCCAATTGTCCCCCCAAAGTTTCCATCTGCAGTCAGAACAACAAAGGTACTGACCAAGAATACTCAACCCACTGTGGAGCCAGACAAGAGCAATGGCCTTGGCCTGGACATGGCTGGAAGCAGCGGTTGTGTCAGTAGCACCAGCAGCAGTCGAAGCAGCAGTAGCAGCAGTAGTTGCAGTAGTAGCAGCAGCATCAGCAGCTATTCCAGCAGTAGTAATGGTGGTGAGACTGTCACCAGGAAATCAGTGCATGACAGCAGCCCGACCAACAACATTAACAGCATCGCCACCTGCTCTACCACCATTAGCAATAATGATGAGCACTGTGTTGCTGACACCAACGGGAAACCAAATGTGAAGAGCAACAGTTTACCAATCGGATTGGAAGGTTCAAACAGTACCAAAAGTCAAGTGATCATCGATAACACCAGCAAATCCAACATCACCTGTAACAATCATAACAGCGGCATCATCAGTCCACAAGAGCAGGCCCACGCTGCGAAGCCTGACGACGAACCCAACAACTACATCCACAAGACCAACAACAGCAGTATTAGTAACGAATACCCCAGTACTACCTGTAATGACAGTGTCCCTAACCTGAACCATGCCAGCAAATCCCCAACTGAAAGCACCAGCACTACTGTCATTACAAAAAGCAGCTCATCCATTTTAGATGAGGGTAAAGGCAACAAGGACTTCCCCATAAAAGGCATGTCAATCTTAAAGCAACTCATTAAGGAGGATGACCCGTTTGCCAGGGACAGAAGCTGCCCAGAGCTGAAAGTTGACCCCATGAAGATCAACTTCAAGAGGCTGAAGGTGAACGAACCAGAGACTACATCTGAGATTGTACATCAAGAACATAAGCCTGAAATAGCAGAGGTGTCTGCTTCTCAGCCGTCTTTCTCACCCCCCCGAGGCAACAAGACCCCCCAGCAGCTGCACATCCTCCGACAGGTTTTCTCCAACACCCGCTGGCCCAGCAGTCAGCAGTACGAGGACTTAAGCGTCCAGACAGGCCTTCCC
The DNA here is from genome assembly GCF_020085105.1 of Siniperca chuatsi. NCBI lineage: Eukaryota > Metazoa > Chordata > Actinopteri > Centrarchiformes > Sinipercidae > Siniperca > Siniperca chuatsi. Next base: position 26,537,492 of record NC_058043.1, on the reverse strand, counting down.
AAGTCAGAGGTGGTGCGCTGGTTCAGCGACAGCCGGTACAGCCACAAGAACGGGCAGCTGAAGTGGCTAGAGACCTATCAACGACTGCCCGCAGATTCAGAGGAAGCGAGGGGCCACGGAGACACTGAAGCCGAGTCACTGAAGGACTCTCCAGTGGCCAAAAAGAAACTTGTTGAGCAAGACATGAACAAGCACCTTGAAGGAGAAGCAGGACTGAACTCAGGGCAGCGGGTTGTGTGGCAGGATTCATACTCACCGCTGCTGGGTCTGATGGGGTCCGAGGGGAGCGTCGAGCGAGGCCAAGTTGAGGAGTCAGCGCAGATGGGAGTCCTACAGGATCCCTGGTCAGAGCGAGCAGAGGACCCTCAGCAGCCAGTGGCCAGTCAGTCACTCATTGAACAACAGACTGATGCCAGTCAGGCCAGGTACTTCAGTCATAATGCTGGAAATACAAAGTGTGATAAAAGCTCCTAAAGTAAGATACACTTCTCATTCACTGTGCCTTGTGACATTTTACAAGCTTTGTGCTATTTATCAATCAAGAAAACAAAAACAATATTAGCCAGGTGGAGTGATGAAAGCATGACAGCTTGTTGTTTGTTGTCGTTGCTGCATGATGTACAGTAAAAAGAAGGCAGGAGAAGTGTGTACAGGTACTCATGCTGAGTAGCTTATTCAGGCAATCAAAGGTCTGTGTTTAAGAAGCTATTTTTAGATAAGTAGGAGTCTGGGCCGTTGAATTATAGATTGAGAGCGCATGCTAATATATGTGAATAAATCATGACAATTGTCTTTGGTGAGATGGATTTCCGAGAGGCAAGTTAACCCGTACACAGGCATCTTTTTACAGTGCTCCCTCCCAAAAAGTACCTCACTTGTACAACAGTAATACAATGCAACAGGAATTTTCCAATCTTGTCCTCACAATTTGTGCATGTTGTGTTTGCCTGTTTGTGTTTTTGTGTTGCTGATAGGGATCGCCTGAGGATGGAGCTGCTGGAGGTGTGATGAAGTAGGCCCAATCTCGCCAGAGGAACATGATGTTTAAATGCTGGTTGCTCCCCTGGCCATGGTCTAAAAAGAGTGTTCATAATGACAGCAGATGTGATTGTAGCTGGACCGTTGGACTCTGACTGTAACTGTGAATACCCCCCACCCCTCCTCCTTCTCCGCCTCCTCCTCTTCCATCTGCCATCACTTCCTGCCATCGTCAAAAGAAAGAACTTCTCACCTTTGAGTCCTGTGATGTTTAAGCCTTTCATGCTTCTTTGTGGTTGTGTGGGGAGGGTGCACAATGAGGTCAGTACGAGGGATCAAAGAAAAGAAAGAGAAAAGACGCACACCGACTGGAAAACTGACTTGAATGAGCGAAGATAGGATAGGGCCGAGAGATATTGTTTTTGGGTCAGAGGGAGAAATATATATATATGATTGAAACTGCACTATAAAAGGGTTTGTACTGACTGGACAAACAAAAGATGTGTCAAGGAAATGTTATTGTTGGCTTTGTGATATTTTTTACTTTTTTAGCAACCAGTACTTCAGCACTGCCTTGAATTTTACTTTTTCCGTTATTTGGTTTTTCAATTCTATTTACTCTTCTATAGTCACTGTAAGTCCAGATGCAATCAAACATGGTTTATTTAGATCTGTATAAATGTTGGTGATCACTTTGCAGTTCAGCTACACGCAAGAGACTATATACACAATGCACTAATGAAGACAGCAATGCTAAAAATCACACTGCCCCACAGTAAAGGTATTGACAGCTCCGTCAAGATCAATACACTACACTGCCCTGCAAACTGAACAGAGAGAAGCCTGTCACGCTAACGTTGCCTTACTCAGCTCTGTCCATGTGTTTATATGACCTGTCTGTCCATCACCTTGCGTTCCAGCTACTGTGCTGTCCTGAAAAAAAGAAAACAAAACATGCCAGTGCATTGATGGTCACTGTTTGTCTATATCTGTGAAAAAAAATATTGTGCTGCTTTCTGTACACTTTGAGATGTTTAACTTTAAGCTGTAATTGTATCAAATATTGTTACTGGCAAAATGTTGTTTAAAGCAAAATTATCAATTTGATCCCTAGACACTGACAGAGTGAGATATTGTGCTAGCTAGAGAGCCAAATGAGGAGATCTTTGCTCTCCTCTGAATTTTCTTGTGTTTATATAAACATACAGTCACTACATGAATCCTATTAAGCTGCATCTTTGTCAAGCTGCTAATAGCTAAGAACGGTGCTATACCATCCAAAGTGAAATTGGAGGTTGATCTCCTACCAGCAGTGTATGCACTTGTGTCGAATGTTACAAATTTATTTTGGTTTGAGATAAATGGAATCTGGACTTGCGGTGTTATGATCACTTAAAAAACTTTTATTAAATAGTCTGATCATAAAGCACTGTTGTATCATCCTTTCTACACTTCTGAATCTTTACAGAATAAACTAAATACTCACCAAGCAGGAACGTCTCGTTTTTTGCTCAGCACTTCGCACCAGGAGTGAATATGAATTATACCATGGATACCAGTCAAATTATACAGTGTGATGAATGTGAGTAACATGTAAGGCACTGGGATTGGAGAAATGCATACAGCCTCACCTACTGGTGAGCAGCTGACAATACAGTTTGTGCTGAGAGCTGAATTATGGGGGGGGGATTTTTGTTTTCACGTCAGGCAACCTATTTATTTTGTCTGCAAGGTGTAGTGTGAGGTACTTAGTATGAATGCAGATGGTGACCAGAGCTTCTCTATTCAATGAAGGATGTGTACTGTGGGCAAAGAAAGGAGCACAGGCTTGCCAGAGAAATTAAATCCTTTGAGAAGGGCACTAGGGAAGACTCAAGGAACGATAAACAGGAATAAACAGGGTTGTAATGAGTCCAGTCACAGCATGGCTCGTTTTCCAAACGAGAATAAAAAAATATATTTTTTTTAAAATCCTTTGAGAGCTGTTTTAATTTAAGATTACATTTATATAATTCTCGGAACTGTTAATTTGTCTTCACCTTTGTTTTAAACCTTGCATATAACGTGCCACTTGCTGAGAATTTTCAGACAAAGTCAAAGCTCGTCTTCAATTAGAAGGTGATCAAAAAAGGTGTTTGACGAGGCAAATATGATGACGCTGTAGCTCTGGCAAGACCACCATGGCTGCCAGTCCAAAACCAACAGGCAGCTGGGGGTCTCTGCTCAGGGAGAAGGGCCTCGTTTTTAAAACTGAGGAAAACGTGCCTTCAGAATAAAATTTCCTAAGACATAAAATCAAGAATAAACCTCTGATCACTCAAAATATGAAAAACAAATAAAATCACAAGTCCACAGGATTAATTTGTAAGGTTTAATTCATTTTTCAACCTACAATGAGCATAAAACATGATCAAAGGCTATGACAAAAAAGGTAAAACAGGAATAAGATGTTGACTTTACAGCTACTTACATCAATTTTCCTATCATAAGAGTGGAATAAAATGAACAGATAATTCACATTAAATGTTACATTACTTTATCCTCAATCTTTACACAATTAAAAACTTGTAACAGATTGGTGATTTTTGGCAAAGTTGATATCCCTCACATACCCTTCTGGGAAGAAAAACACTTTCCATTTAATGACTTTAAATACATTATTATAGCATCTTCAAGTAACAGATACGCAAGTTTTTTTCTTGGAACAACTGTTAAATTAAGTTAAAATCAGATGTAGACAGGGTTATGCAGAGATTCAGAGGATGCTTGCAATTCAAAAGGATAAAAATGATTGGTTCACATTTACACTGAAAAAGAAGTCCCTGATGGAGGCTGTAAAACAATATTCACATTCTGCTTGCTTAAGTAAGTAAGTATTGACATGGTTGCAGTATTTTCCCCTTTACCCGCCAAGACATCCTCTTTCATGCTAAGCCATTCAACATAGTCCAGTTTAAAATATTCACCCAGACAGCTTCCTTGGCCGAGCCCCTCATACACACATGCGCGCGCACACACACACACCTCAAAAGTAGAGCTCACATTTCCATTTCCTCTAAAAAGGCGCGTGGGTGTAGTTAAGGAATTCATTCGATTTAACTTTGTCTATCAAAATATAGAATTCATTAATAATACATGGGAGGGCAAAAATACAGAGCAAGTGAACAGAAAATAAAACAATACAAAGCATTTTGTTTTTTTGCTGAATACAGTAGCTATAGGACCACAGAGCTCAAAGTTCAGGCATTGTCAGGTTTTGTCCACGAGGAGGGAGAGAAAAAGGTAAAAAGGGTCTTCCATTTACTGGGTCTATGCCTTGATGCTCAGTAGTGGGTATAGTTCAGCCTTGATGCCCGATCTCTGATCAGATGTTTAGACTACCCACAACACCCTCCTGCCACTTCATTATGGCCTCATCTCGTCTTACCACGTTGCTGTTTTTCCTGCTCAAAACGGTCTGAAATCCCAGGTCAGGTCTGGCCATCGAGCAAAATTCAGTTAAGCTAAAAAAACAAAACAAGTATCCGATAAAAAAAAAAATAAAATAAAAATATGAGTGTATCATAGTTAAAACCACAAACTGGGATTTAAAATTCAAAGTCGTCGTCTGCCATGTCGATGGCCCAGGCGAACTTCTCACGCTGGGTTTTGTTGTAGATCTTCTCCACGGGAATGCCCCACTTCTTACACCTAGGAGACAAAAAACAAGACAGAATCTAGGATGGGCAAAGTTCATGGTGTAAGCACAATGCTCCTCAATGTATTACTTTTGCACCTTTGTCCCCAACAACTAGATCGGGGCAGAGACAGTCAACAGTGATGATGAAGCAACTCGAGTTAAGAAGTTTTTCCAATTTTTGTTTTATATTTTCAAGAATATTATCTTACCAAGCCACGGAGATGCGAGGGTCCAGATAGTTGAGCTTGGAAGTGCCGAGGGCAATCTGCTTGTTCTCTTCACGATCAGTCGCCTGCACCTCCAGCTTCATCAGTTGCTCCTCTATCCTCTGAACCGCCTTCTTCTTGGTCTCCACAGTCCTAAAGGGGAAACAAGCAGCACATAAATGTGGTGAACAGGGTTGACCTGGGAAACAATTATTTGTCTATACCAAACCTTTAGATACTTACTTTTTAGATTTTTCATCTCTCCGTACTTTGGCATCAGCCTTGGCGCTCTTCAGTTCTCTCTTCGCATCAGAAAGCTGGTCCCTTTTAGCATCAATCTAAGAAAATTTTACAGTGATTAGTCTAAAAATAAATAATTTTTTACAAATGCTGATTATTGTACTTGGGTATCAATGACAGCAACATGGTAATTCCATAAAGGGATAGTTTTTTGAAGTGGGGCTGTATGTAGGGTTGGGTACCGTTCACACTTTAACTGATACCAGTAAAGTACCTGTTTTCTGTACTTTACTCTGAAATAATAATAATAATAATAATAATAATAATAATAATAATAAAAAAAAGTAATTTCAGTTGTAAAAAATAAGTCCAAACTTCCCAATTTCAACACTTATTTCGAACATTTTACCTCACTTATAGTTTAGTCGTCCATGGAGGGTAAGTTAACTTGTTCCTGCTGGCTGCGTTAGCTGCTGTTGCGGGGACTTTGCTCTCAACATATCAAACACAGTACCCTCTTCAGCTTTTGGATACATTTTGTGTTTGACCAGGTGTTTCCTCAGGTTAGACGTGTTGCCCTGGCCAGGCTTTGCAGTTCGCATTACAAATATTGCGGCTTGTGTTGTCTGCCTCGAGTTTTGAACCACATTATTTACAGAGGTCCTGCAATACTGCCGTAAAGAAGAGCCGTCATTACGCCTGCTTGGCTTTTTTTTTTTTTTTTTTTTTTACACTGGGATTTAGAAAAACAAAACAAAAATGTCGGCATAATGCTGCCCCAGTGTGTGATTTAGATAACGGAAAGCACCCCCTCAACGTAAGCCAAGCTGATCGTCATAGCAACGCTATTCCAGCGGTTAGGAAACACACGGGAGCTTTACTTTTGGTCTTGATAAGCTGCAGCTTTTATTCACTGGCAAATTAACATACACTGTACATTTACTGCCAGACTAACGACTACACTGCTCACCTTTTCCTCTGCCGCTCGCTCTCGTTCAACCACACACACACACACACGTCCCTGTGACTTGAACAAGCAGCAGGGAAGACGTGGTCTCTCTCCCTGTACTTTACTCGTACTGAAATAAGGCACCGATAGATTTAACGTGAATCGGTACTCGACAGTACCGACGTAATTCGGTCGGTACCCTTAAGAGTACCAAGTTCAGTACCCAACCCTAGCCCTAAGAGGTCCTTATAGCGTAGTCAGTGTATTAGCTGCAGTAGATGGCGGTCGGCACGTCCCCATTGTGTAGAAGCAGCTGTTTGGGTCAGAAAGTGCTATTGCGAGATCTGACTAAAATCAAACTTTGATTTAAAAAAAAAAAAAAAGAAAAAAGAAAAAGATGGATTTCTTTCCGGGTTATTCAACCATAAACCGCTGAAAGTCTGACCCAAACAGCTGATCTGCAGCTGTGTCATACAGTGTGGAGCCAAGTTGCACTTATGAGTAGGAATACAGAAGTCCTACGGTTGAGAAAATGTAGTTCCAAAGGAAATGACTAACCGCGAGGTAAAGCCTGAAAATGTTCAAAATATAGCGTACACTTGAACTGACTTTTTCCCGGTGGGCCTTCTTTTAGGTGGCTCTGCTGCTGACACTGTCCACAGCAGTACATTGCTCTCTGCTTCTACAAACTGGGGGCATGAAGAGCCATCTATTGCAGGTAATGCACTGACTGTGGATAAGTACCACATACAGCCTCACTTTATGAAATAAAAACAAAAAAACCAAAACAATCAAACTATCCCTTAACAGTCAACAGGACCTTGTATATTGTCTACAAGAGCTTTCTAATATGTTAATGCCATTTTTGGTGAAATTCAAGGATTTAAATCTGACAAAGCAGGTCATGACATGAAAAGTTACGAGTCGGGGTACTCATTAAAACCTTCATGTAAAAATTGCTGTTACAATTTAAATACCCATCAAGCTCTTTCAAGACAAAAAGACCATCTGAACGTTCCCCCCTCAACATTCCCATAATATGCTAAAAATAATTTAGAATGTTATTTAGATTTAACACATTGTACCCCAATTTTTAAATCTGCTACACCTTTTCTTTAATCATGTTATTGGGAAATTATTTTGCTACCGAATAGGAAAACATTTACCAATTTCCCTTTGAGCACAGTCATACAATGAACAAGATTCAAGCATTTGGGGATATAAAAGCCAACCTGAAGAGCACGTCAAACATGTTACTAACAATTCAACGTCAAGTTTTACTTTAATGTTAACAAATTAACAAGTTGGCATTTCAGTGAAACCTATAAATGAAAAGCCAGTTATACTAAACTAACCTCCATCTCAGGTTTAGCAAAACAAAAAAAGTCTGCCAGGAGTATAAAAATTCACCTTAGCCTGCAGATTCTGCATTGACTTCTCAAAAGTCTTCGGTGGAGCCCTCTGATGGTTACACAGGATGGCCACAGCCCTGTTGGCCCTGTTGTAGGACAAGATCTTGGCTGGAATGTTCTCATCCGCTAGAGAGACGGTGAGTATAATGAGTTTTCTGTATGCAGAATTATTCATTACAGCAGTCACACAGCTGAATGAAAAGCCAAAAAAGTAATTCAGATGTATTCCATTTGCATTTTCAATTTAACTCTACATGGGACAAATCAAGCTGGATTCTAGTGAAAATGTGGTTTTTGACTGCAGGTGGAGACGTACCGCTTGTGAGCTCTTTCAACTGCTGTTGCAGGGTGATTGAGGCGTTGTAGGTACGGAAAACTTTGGCTGTCAGACCGTCCATCAGCTCCTGAAGGTGCTTGTTCAGAACAGAAGTCTGGGGGGAAACAATGAGCGCAATCATTATACAAATTAATGTGTTATGAATGCCAAAAAGGTAAACACATTCTGGTCTAAGACCAAAATAAATGTATAAACTAAATAAGGATTTTATAGATATATAGTTGTTTCACAGGTTATGTTTTGCTTACATTCAGGCGATCAAACAGGTCATCATCAGGCTCCTTGTTCTCCATAAACAACTGAAGGTTCTTAAATACCTGGAACAGGCAGAACACACAAATACAGAGGCAGTATTTGCACACTTAAAGAAATTAAAAAAACAAAAAAAAAAACAAAAAAAAAAAACCCCACCACACTGCTTTATAGTCCTTACCCTTTTCTCCACGGGGACTTTGTTGTAGTAGCGGATGGAGTCTTTACCCAGGAAGTCAAACTCCACCACATACTCTTGGCCATCGTTCTCTGGATAGAGTTTGATGTGTTCAACTCTCAGCGAGCAGCAGCCCACAGTGTCTGCAGTCTCTCCTTCCTCCTTCTCATTACCCGCTCTCAGAGCCAGCTAGAACATATCAGGACAGCTGGATTAAAGCCAGCTTACAAAGACATCACCCTCACTGCAGTTAGTGTAGCACTCATTAAACCCCACTTGCAAGTAGGGTTGGGTACTGAACGCTGTACTTTTTAAAAGGGTACCGACCGAATTACAGTGCATCCGGAAAGTATTCACAGTGCTTCACTTTTTCCGCATTTTGATATGTTACAGCCTTATTCCAAAATTGATTAAATTAATTATTTTCCTCAAAATTCTACAAACAATACCCCATAATGATAATGTGAAAGACGTTTGTTTGAAATATCTGCAATTACAAAAGAAAAAGAAAATAATCAGTATTCACAGTTTTTGCCATGACACTCAAAATTGAGCTCAGGTGCATCCTGTTTCCACTGATCATATTTGAAATGTTTCTACAACTTGATTGTAGTCGACCTGTGGTAAACTCAGTTGATTGGACATGATTTGGAAAGGCACACACCTGTCTATATAAAAAGGTCCCACAGTTAACATTGCATGTCAGAGCACAAACCAAGCCATCAAGTCCAAGGACTTGTCTGTAGACCTCCGAGACAGGATTGTATCGAGGCACAGATCTGGGGAAGGGTACAGAAAAAAATTCTGCAGCATTGAAGGTCCCAATGAGCACAGTGGCCTCCATCATCCGTAATTGGAAGAAGTTTGGAACCACCAGGGCTCTTCCTAGAGCTGGCCTCCCGGCCAAACTGAGCTATCGGGGGAGAAGGGCCTTAGTCAGGGAGGTGCCCAAGAACCCAATGGTCACTCTGACAGAGCTCCAGCGTTTCTCTGTGGAGAGAGGAGAACCTTCCAGACGAACAACCATCTCTACAGCACTCAGGTCTGTATGGTAGAGTGGCCAGACGGAAGCCACTCCTCAGTAAAAGGCACCTGAAGGACTCTCAGACCATGAGAAACAAAATTCTCTGGTCTGATGAAACAAAGATTGAACTCTTTGGCCTGAATGGCAAGCGTCATGTCTGGAGGAAACCAGGCACCACTCATCACCTGTCCAGTACCATCCCTACAGTGAAGCGTGGTGGGATGTTTTTCAGCGGCAGGAACAGGGAGACTAGCCAGGGTCGAGGGAAAGATGAATGCAGCAATGTACAGAGAAATCCTTGATTGAAAACCTGGTCCAGCAAAGGCTGTGAATATGGGATTGTCTCCCCCCCCCTTTTAATGAATTTGCAAAGATTTCAAAACAAACTTCTTTCACATGGTCATTTTGCGGTATCGTTTGTAGAATTGAGGAAAAGAATGAATTGAAGCCATCCAATGTAGAAGAAGTGAGCCGCTGTGAATACCTTCCGCATTCACTGTATGTCGTTACTACAGAATACAGTTTCACGTTAAAATCAAAAATCGGTGCCAAATTTCAGTACCTGAGAACGCATTTCGGTGAAAGAGCGAGACTATGTCACCCCTGCTGCATGTTCAAGTCACAGGGACACGCGTGTGCATAGTTAAACAGAGCGAGTGGCAGAGAATGACTGAATACAAGCGGTGCAGAGGAAAAGGCGAGTAGTGAAGTAGTCAGTCTGGCAGTAAATGTACAGGACAATGTACAAAGAATTGATCATGCACCTCACCTTGTCGATGAAGTAGAGTGCAACAGCCCTCTGTCTGATCCTCATCTCCTTAGACTTCCAGTCTTCACGGTACTGGGCTCTGATACGGTCCACACATTTCTTCAGTCTACGAGCTGTTTCATACTTTTGCCAATCCTTCTCTCCCTGCAGAGAAATTAGACAAGAGTAACTAATGAATTAGATGCATAATATGCAGTCGTTTAGCCAGTCCTTTGTGTGGGCTAAAAGGTTAAAAAAATAAATAAAAAGTCAAAATCAGCCCATCAGCCTACCTTGATCCTAGAGCTGGGGTTCAGCATGATGTACTTGATGGAGCCTTGAATGTTCTCCGTCCACGACACCAGCCAAGTCACCTTGTTGTCATGACGAACCTCTTTCCACTTAGTGCCTGGAGGAGCCACAGGGTGCTTGGAGTCCCTAATGAGGAGTACATTAATAAAACATTTAATCATTATACTCACTTAACACATCAGTTATGCATTGAAGGAAAAAAAAAAAAAAAAAAAAAAAAAAAAACACCACTCACTTGCTGCAGTTGACGATGATGTCTTGAGGCCTGATGCGACGTTTGAGCATGCCCATTTTAGGATGGTCTCCACGACCACGGAACAGGCCCGGGGGCTCAATGCGGAAGTTAGCAATACGCTCCCTGTGGTTGTCCATGATGCAGAAGCCGTACTCCTGCAACATGCGTTCATTCTCCTCCTTTATTTTCTACAAATGGGGGGAGGGGGACGACAACATCAGAACGCCATCTTGTTGGGGCCAATAATTTTGAAGTATCAAATGCTTTGAATCACAGTGGATGCAGTAAGGATTTCTTTAAGTGCAGGGGAGGGGGGGGGGCTTTTTTACAGGTTCTGTATTTAAATGTGCCAGTTTTTCTTGTAACACTGCCAAAATGTTATTTGATTGTTATGTACCATGGTTGAACTGCTATTCCAGAGGATTTACTTTTTGAGTAACTGATTTATTCAGACCCTTAACATGTGGGATCAGGGAATGTTTGAATGTTAGGGCCATGGACTGATGTGGCTCGCAAGCAACACAGGTAACATTGTCTGATCAATGTTTTCAGTTAAATCCTCCTGTAAGGTTGATATATTGGGCAGCCCACTATATTGGTTTAATAATGCAGGGTACATGTAGTAGCTGACCAGTTTCTCCTCCTTTGTCATGGCCTTCCTGGCTTCAGACTGTGCCTTGAAGTATTCGCACATCTCAGCAAAGTTGCACTTCTTCAGGTCTGTGATCTTAGCCTTTTCCTCTGAAGTCATTTCCTGCATCAGCAAAACATGGTATGCTCAAAAAAACAAATCTTTGAACAATTACTTCACAAGACTCTGCCCAGATTGTTGGAAATTTGACATCCGTAATTTGATTATTTTTTTTTTTAAGTGCCTATTTTACCTTCCGCCAATCTTTAAAGAAGTTTTTGCGGAAGATATCCTTTGTGGTGTACTCATGGTCCAGCATTTTGGCAAAGAACGTGGCCACCTCTTCCGCTTCTGGGCTGAGCTTCATGGGCTTACCTAAAATATGCAAAAGTAAATGCGTTTTGTCCACCACTGACATGCTAACACATGGTCTAAGGTATAACGCTTGACTGATGTAAAAGTTGAGTAATCGCGCGGGAAATACAATCTCACCATCATAGTAAAATTTGACATGGCTAGGCAGAGGCTCGTATGGTGGTGCAAACACGGGCCCTTTGTGTTCCAGAAACTTCCATTTGACGCCATCTGTATATCTCTCTTCTTCCCACCTGGAATCAACCAAATAACAATGCCATCCAATGAGGAGTTTGAATATACCAGAGAAACACCACATTACTCAACACACAATACATCCGCACTTGCCTGATCACCACACCGATAAGCACGTAGGTATCGTATAGCTGACTGGCATGAAAAACTCACCATTTCCACTTCTCCTCTGGCTCTTTCTTTGCTTTCTTTTTTCCTTCACTGACTTCTCCTTTTTTGTTTTTTGTCTTTTTGGACTTAATGTCCTAAAAGAAGGAAGAGAAACTATTTGAGTTTCGCTCGCAGAAAACAAGTCAGTATCAACACAATGAGTTGAGACTCAAGCCTCCCTAGTTCTTCAGGTGCTCCCTCATTTTGTGCTTTCCAAAATATACTGGAACAAAAGGGGGCTCTTAATTGTTTAGACAAAATCTCAAACCCTCAAAGTTTGGATTCTACTTGTGGCCTTTGCTTACCTCATCTTGTTTCCTTTTCTTGGCCTTCTTGTCATTTTCAGTCTTTATTTTCTTGGGCTTGAATTCAGAGCTGAAACACACATTGTTACAAATTTGGTTACAGAGACTAAAAAACCCTAAACCTATGAAACAGACAAATGGAGGTAAGAGGTCTAATCACATAGGCCACTCACTCATTATCATCATCCCTTTCTCTTTTTAGAGATTTCTCATGTTTAGGAGAGTGGTAAAAATCATCCTCAGGCTCAGACTTCACATGTGGAGGACTGCAAAAGAAATCGTATTCAAAATCAGAAATGGATTAATATAAAATTACATTAGTATAAATACAGCACTTATGATGAATGTGGAAGTCCAGACATACCTGGCAAAGCCATTCTCTTTTTCCTTTTTGACTTTACCATCGAGGGAATTCATCTGAAACATGTACACAAAGGAAAAACCTTATAAAAAGTGTAATAGAAATTGATAATCGACTGTCCACATAAAAGCTAAATGATAGTCTAGTCTTTGCCAAATATTGTAATTAAGATGGTTAATCATAAAATGCCAATTTTTGTAATTATGAACTAACTTTTGTACATTTCTGCATAAAAACAGTTAGTTGGTTCATGAGTGGTTGAAGCTAGAGCATCTAAACCAATTAGCTATCATCGACTCAGAAGCCATTGCATAGCACCATATGATAGGAGTGACCAAGAATCTGTCTATTATACACCAGTTGCCCTCACTTTGCCCACCCAAGTGTCAACGCACGTAGTTAACCATTTTGTACCTGTGTTTACGAACATTTCCATGTCCTGATTCTAAGGACAAATTTATCATAATTCAAACAGTAAGACGTAAACAAAAATTAAGCTATACATTTTGCTCATGGTTTAAATAGCTGAGGGTCATGAAAATGAGTGCATGAGTTGACAGTTTAATATTGCAGATTAATTCATAATGAACCCTAAAAATCACAACATTACATGAACAACCGTCCTACACAACCACACATGTATTCTTCCATGAATTATTTGCATGGTAATTCACCTTCTCCTCTTTCCTCTTCTCCTTGTATTTGTCTGTGCTGCCATCTTTGTGCTTCATCTTTTCCTTCTCCTTGTCTCGGTGTTTTTTGTCAGAGGAGTCCTTGTGATCGCTAAGGTGTAAACAAATACAAAAATATTAATTTAGGTGATTCAGCTTCCACTATTCAATGCAAAAAAATACTGCAGTAACCGGTACCAGAAGCATGCATTTCTGAAGATTCTGGAAGCACACACCATACCTGTTGCCATGCTTGGATTTCAAACGTTCCTTATCCTTTTTATGGTCCTTATGTTTGTGTTCCCTCTCTTTATACTTGTCTTTATGCTTGTGAGAGTCTGAATAAAAAAAGACAAACAGTGTCACCTTCTTCAAAACTGAACAAGCCATTGACTGAAACAATGGACTGAATAAATGGTAGGATTGCCGTGTACCTACAGTCAGTTCAAGATCTTCCTAATGGCCAAAGTACGATCAGTATGATTCTATACACAAGTGGCAAAGACAAACAACGTGCTAATGTGGACAGACTAAGAAAGACAATGATCTAATCAATCGACAACCTAGGAAGTCCACCCACGTAGTTTTAGTAAAGTTTAGCAAGAGTTAAGTTTAGTTTAAGTAAAAACATGACTTAAAAATTGCTACACACAAGGGCTGAATATGCACCAAAATATGAATGTCATGCAGCGTGTAGACTGAAAATCTATTACACAGTAGCACAGCACCTCCTACTGCCCGTATGAGCCTCGTTGTTTATGGAGACAATATGAAACTACTGACAGGTTGAAACATGCTAGTGAACAAAGTAGGCTTTCACCCTCTTTAATTCATAAGCCACATCAAAAATAATTAAAAAGTATCTTAGTGTAGGAAAAAAGGCATTTATCAAAATTTAAGAGATGACACCCAAACATTGCCATCAACAAAACATATCAAGTCATATGCTTTAAAAAGGGGCTCAAGGCTATAGACCTGGTCATAAGCAGAGCTGACAGCTAACAAGTCTAATAACATGTCCTAAAAACAAGTTGCCTGTATACCCCTGGTATGTCAGTGTAGGACAAAGAAACAACTTGCATGTTTACACTGAAAAGGTTTGATCAGTGAGTGATTTGGGCTCAAAGACTCACTAAACCCAAAACAGACTTGGAGCTTTACCTTTGTTGTTCCATCTCTGTAAAACTAGTTGTCTTTGTTCATCCATTATGACAGATTTGATTTCTGCTGTCCTCTCACATCTAAACCAAAATCACTGTGTGATACATTTCAATTTACAGTCGCTTTTGCGCTCCATTACCGAAGACAAACTAGGGAGCATATCTGACAGACCAAGGGTTAAGACTCCACTCTACAGTTCACAGCTGAAATACATAAATTTAGTATATATATGACTTGTGCAATTGACTAGCAAACTAGTTGTGCTATACAGTATAAAATGTACGCATAAAGTACAATAAGTGCTAGTAAATGGTTGAGAGTGGTGAGAAATGATGTAATGTTTTTGAACCAGGCCCTAGTTAATATGCTTTTTGAAAAGCCAACCTTGCTTGTTAATCTTATGGAGTCATTCTAGGCCACTCTCAGACATAAAGGGCCTTGGCTCCACTTCTGGTTGTAAAACAGTCAAATGTTTTCCCATTGCTGATGAATGAAAAACCAAATAAGTGGACTGGTAGTTGTCTAGATGATTTTTAGCAATATGGATGCACCGGGAATTTAAACTCAGTTAAATAATCCTACATGTGTGATTGCTAGAGTATCTTATAACAAGGCTGAACAATTTGTCTGAAAACAAAACATATGTAAAATTGTCCTTGGTAGTTAAGTGTTTACAGTGTATATCCTAGAAAAAAAAAAGTTAGTCCTGGTTAAGGGACTTAAAAAAAACAAAATGTAGTTTTTCTGGTATGGATATGGGTGGTGTGTTATGCTTGAGTTAGGTTTCTAGAGCTTTAACAAAATGATAATAGCACTAAAACCTCCAAAAACGTGCTCACTTCTTACTTTTAAGACATTGTCAAGACCCCCTGATATCTAATACCTCGTTTAACTTGCAATATGAATACGAATTAAAGTTAATGACATGATGTCTTGATTGTTGAAATGTGGATCCAACTTAAAACGGTGCACTTTCTCCTAGCATGTGGTAATGTCAAGTCCCTGTAGCTATAATAAAAAAAAAAATAACTTGGCTATGAAAAAGCGTTTAAGACCGCGTATAAATGTTTTTTTTGACTGTTCTTGGTCACCACATGGGATCTAAATGAAGCACTATGTCTTCGCATTTCTCCTCCACACAGCCATCTGTACTTCACAGCCTGGGTTCAGCTTGCAGTACAGCCAGGCCGCTACACCGAAAAAGAAAATGGCGCAGAGACTAAGTCCTCAACCCCCAAACCCTCACTTTCAGATGGGAAATGCGGTATTAAAAGCGAACCAACAAGAAATTCAAATACGATAAACTGATAAAACACCTCCAGGTGTGTGCCAATAGTGATTCGAATCGAGAAAATAGTTTGCGGAAACGCTTTTATTAGACCTCCCTTTTGAACAATAGGCGCTTGTGAGTGAGACAGAGGACTTAGTCTCTGGACGCCATTTCTGTCCTCTACTGAGAACTAACGTAACGTTACAGTTGATCAGTCAAGACATGTCAGAATTTGAGGAAAATCCTCCTATAAACTTGTTAGCGTCATGTCATAAACTTACCATTGAAACGAGAGCCACAGTCAATCTGAAAAATCAAAAACAGATGAATGTTAAATTTCGCAGTAGCTAACTAGCCGGCTAACTAACTTTGAACTTGCTGGATGGCACAGAGACAGTTTGTTAGCTACCCAGCTAGCTAGGCTAGCTTGCTACGTTGGTAATATGGCTTAACTGCTGATACCGAAGCCGCTATGGCTAACGTTGGCTACAGCTAACGCCAAATTAAATGTAGCGTTAACCTACTTTGTCTTGGAGTTCGTGCCTAGCTACACAAACATGAAATCTAACTAGACATCACCTTCCCGTAACATTACAAATAAAAACGTGATGAAACGTGTCAAGACGCAATTAACAACAAAATGAGTTGGGTTACAAACAAACTCGGCTAACGCGCGCTAGCAGGCACTATTCAGTTAGCCAAGTTACCTTGTCAAACCAAGCAAATAAAACGGTAGCAAAAAAATTGTACCCGTTAACCACCAGTGATGACATTACAAAAAACATTTAACATTACCTGGTCCTCGCTGTGGGAATAGTCCCCACTCATTTCCTATGAGTTGTTTGACTGAAAAATCAAAAATGTGAAACGTGTAGGGTTACCACACACCGGCTAGGAGATGCAGGCAGACTAAAGAAAAGCCACAGTTGCGTAAGCGATGAAGTCCCAATTGTACACTAACGCGCATGTGCCTTAATTTAAATGGTAGCGAGCAGTGTAACTCCTCCTCTTCACAAAACGTGTTGCTCTGTAGGCCCACGATGGTCACACAGTTCGGAGTGAGGTACACATATGTATTAGGAGCACACGCTGCTCCAGGATCAGTGCAGACCGTGCAATACTTGTTTATCCGTTTGTTGTTTGTATTCACTCGACCTGGTGGAGCAGCTCGTACATATTATTAGTAATAATACTAACAATCATCATTATCATCATCATGTCTGAGTTCTGTCCTTTCAGATATATGCACGTGACCTCACTCACCCATATGTCATTTAGTGAATATGCATATCCAGTAATACGTCTTAGTTTTTCTAATGGCATACCTGAAACAAATAACAGAAACTGACATACATGTTGAGTGCGCTTAGGCAGCCTTCAAGGCCTTGGAATGGTGTTCTGCTTTTAGTTATTTCAAAAATGGTGTAGGCTAGAATGTGTGGCTCATAACAGACAGGAGCCCACCCTGCCCTCCACAACCTTAGCCTACAGGCCTACCTATCACATAACAACTCAAAGGCAAAGAGGTTCAGACTATAGTTAATGAGTGAATTGAAAGTCTAAAACGGTATGGTTCAGAATAATAATCACCTGAAATGTCCTAAAAAGTAGGTTTCAGTGGCCTTGGTGATCATCTTTAGATAAATGAAAATGTGTAATGCTTTATGGGGATTCCCAAGATTATTGACAGATGACCACTGAATAACTGTACATCTATTCTGGAAACACAGGACAGCATCTAAAAACAGCAGTATTTTAAAATGATTCTTATATTAGTTACAGGCTATTATTAAAGCCAATAATATTTCCCCCAGAGGTTATGAGAATTATGTCCATACTGGTGTGGGTTGATAGGCCTGCATACATACTGGTAATGAATAAGACTTGGTGGATCTGATTGAATGACGTTCTAGGCAAACTCATTTTTGTCCACAAGAGAGCATTGCAGTCCATAATATCACCTAATAGGGTTAACCTGTTCCTCACAGAACCTCAAAGTACTACTGTCCATCTTGACTCAGAAGATTTAGTTCAGACTTTTAGCTTAAAAAAAAGGTTTTAGATGTAGTTGATAGAACGGATTAAAATGCATTATTCTACACTGTAAAAGGCTGCTAA
The DNA here is from genome assembly GCF_020085105.1 of Siniperca chuatsi. Classification (NCBI taxonomy): domain Eukaryota; kingdom Metazoa; phylum Chordata; class Actinopteri; order Centrarchiformes; family Sinipercidae; genus Siniperca; species Siniperca chuatsi. The sequence goes on along the minus strand of NC_058043.1, from coordinate 26,519,666 downwards.
AAACAGAAACGGTGGTGTATCTTCTTAAGGAGGTTCTGTGCAATTAAAACTCAAAGAAATAATTGTTTGCCTGATTTTTAGTACAATAAAATTCTATTAGGGTTAGTTCACTGATTCCCAACTGCAATTTCATGTACATTTTATTGATGGAAATAGCATATTACAGATCCATTAATGTATAGTAGTAAAATCTGCGCACAGTGCAATTGTTTACAATAAATACAATACAATCCTACATGTACTTTTCAGTCTTCATGTAGTTTATATGATCTGGGAGGCTTCAGTGAGTGTTTTAGGTCACAACTGACAATCCAGAGTTAAACATTTTCAACACCACACAAACGTGTCACTAAGTGCTTGAGTGGACTTCATGTTTTTTCCAGATATTTGGTATATTAAAAGTCATGAAAATCACTGAGAAGCTACAATTTCCTTTATAATCTTGGTATAAATAATGACAGTGTAACAACAGCAAGACATTCAAGAGATAAGGCGGCAACAATGAGGAGTTCAGAGGGTAATATTTTTACTCCTCAGTCTCTCTCCTTACATAAACATCGACTGAAATCACTATCAAAGTCAAATTTCTGAACTACAATATTCTTTTGCTCTTCAACAATACTGTTCCCCCCATGACGTTAAAAGCATCCGTTTCAGTTCCTGCTGTTTGGATGTAAGAAACACAAAATCTTGCTGATTAAGCAGAGATGCAAGGTTACAAAGGCACTGTTATGGGAATGTTGTGTCCTCGTCCTCACATGCATTTAAGACTCCGGATAGTTTGGCTTTGAAAGCGGCGTGGCTAGGTTCTGGTATAAAAACATGTAGGAGTCACACAGCAGCCTGCGCACCAGTTCAGGAGCCTGGGAGGGGTTAGCCCGAGTCAGCTCCTCCTCCGGCTGGGACAGGAAGTCACCCAGCTCTGGACAAACTCGGACCTCGGGAATGTTGTAGCCGCATTGATCGTCACCTGTAAGGAAGGGTGGCCCTTAAGATTAGACACCAGCTCAAGAAGAGATAAAGACCAGTCATAGACGTCAGAATGTGGCTTTATCTAATACTGTCGTGGCTGCATTATCAGAAAATATGGCAGTCATGGGTAACCACTTCATAGAAAAACCAAAACAAGTCAGAGTTTGCACGAACATCAGAATAAAATTAATTGTTTGGTATTTCTATAATGCCATGGAAGACTTCTTGCTCAAGCCTAGAAACAACATATTACTTCAAATAAATGAAACAAGCTGAAATCTATCTTACCGCATCTGTCTGCCATGCTGTCAAAGAAGAGCCAGGAGTGAGGATCAGGGCCGTATTTGACAAAGGACACATAGTGGCTGGTTTGAATGCAGAGCACAGCAAACAGCTGCATCGTGTGCCTGGGCACAGGAGTATCAGTGGCTACTTCTGATGGTACTGCCAGAGCTTTGGGGGAGTGACCCTGCCGCAAAGGATGGGTGTGCACCTTAAAGAAAAATAAAAAAGTTAGTTAAAAAAAGTTAAAGTTTTACACTAGAAAATACTCGACACTCGATACTCGACATCTAAAAAACGGCCATCTGACTTACCTGTGTGTTGCAGGTAGTACAGTACTGTTTGATTCTCCCTGGCTGCAGTTTGCGCTCTGGTAGACACTGAAGACACTCATACTCTGCCAAATGCCCACAGATGAAGCATTCCCTTGGAGCTGTTGGGAAAAATAGGAGGAGATCTTTAAGCATCTTTAACCTCTTCAAAAACACTGTATTAAAAGAAGTGTTCCAATAACATCCTATATGACGTAAAATCAGTGCCAATTATGTCTGTTCCTCACAGTTGTAGAGGAGATCTGTGATGTCCAGCTCAGTGGAGGGAATGATGTGAGAAAACATCTTATACTTGTTTCCAAACCTTGGCATCTGAACCATTAGACAGGACGGCATCTGAGGGACAAATAGAAATGGCAATACTGGGGTTACATGACCGTACGGAGGAAAACTTGATAAACACACTAGGGCTTCTTTGTCTTTTAAAAAAAAAGAGCACAAGCTCACCTCTTCAAACTTGAGGTCACCCGACAGGCAGGATGTGTCCAGCAGCTGTTGGACGGTGGGCATCTGCCCCATCTGTTCTTTTTCCAGAAAGATCTGAAAGGTGTAGGCACCCTGAGATGTTTCTTGACTCGATCTAAAAAGAAACAGAATTTCCGTAACTCAACTTCACGCAGTCAAATAGGACAGGACGTTTGATACTGGGTGGCTCAGGGTTTTACCTGAGCTTGAGCAGTGGCTCCATGCAAAGCACCTTCTGAAAGAGGACTGTGATGAACTCCTCTGGGTCTGCAGTGAAGCAAAACAATTTTAAAAAAAAAAACATACAAAACTGTAAAAGTAGGCTTCAATATGTTATGTTGCAATGACTTAACAACGCTTAACGGTTCCAATATATGGGTGTGTACCTTTTTCCTCTGTTCGGAAGGTGTCGCAGCCAAGCTCTTTACGGAAATTCATCACACTGTCAGCAGGCACAAACCCTTGTCTGCAATAAACAGATTAGCTATCAGTAAGCAAACACAAGAACTCACATACTGGAATAGCTGCATACACCAAAAAAAAAAAAAAATCAAGAGTAAACACAAAGACCCACCTTCTTATGTAAGTAAGTTTTAAGCATATGCACTTTTGTGTTAGCTAGTGAATATCGAGTACCCATATCATTAAGACAGAGAGTACTTTACCAGTTGAGATTATGTAAAATGTCAATGTTCTGCTGCGAAGACTGAAGACAGAGTTTATACCTGCGTAAACAGTTGACTATTTTTCTAAGAGTGCAGGTTATGGGTTGCTCTGTGTCAGCAGGCTTGTGGCAGATATTATCCAGGGTCACTGATGAGCTGAACAAACTGAAGAGAGATAACCACATTGTTTTATCAACTCAGTACTTATATGAATACAGTTCACCATGCTCATTTAGTTGTACATGATCTTCCCTAAATAAAATGACTTTAGATAATGTGAGATTAAAGTCAATCTGAGCAGAGTTTGCAACTTGAGAATCACATGCCCTGTGGGGTGGTGAACTGGTTTTACCTGAAGAGTGTGGCATCGAGGTAACAGGAGTTGAAATGACCCTGGATCCCTTTCATTTTCCCCACTAACAAAGACAACGCCTCTGATTCGAGGATAGGTGGTGCATCCTCGTCTGAGTCCTCAAATGGAGGAACTGAAAACAGCAAGCCAACATACAAAACAGATGTTCCTATTAAATGGTATTTTAAACACAGACGTCATCATTCCACCTGTAGCTTTAGAGTTGAGGAAACTTAGTAGTCTGCAACAGCTCCAATCACACAGGCATTCAAGGATAATGATTAATCAGATTTTCCAATGAAGGAAGTTCACAGTTCCTCTGAAATACAATGTCACAAACTGCATTGTTTCGGGTGTCATTGACATCATTTCTCTTGACTAAATCCTGCCAGAGGCAGAAGGGTGTGACAATAAAGTCAGTTAAACCAATTAGAAATCATGTTTTGTGACTGTCCCCCCCCCCAACTTGTGTACTACTCTAGTGTGACACTTCAAGAAGATGCAAAGTTCCTCAAAACTGGTTCTGTGAGGTTGTGTGATGCACAATTTTGAATCGCAGTTAAACGCCTTCAGCCAAAGACTTATACCCCAAAAGGTGTTCCACTGAGCGGTACAGGGGATCGTTCCTGCCGGTGGCCATCAAACCGTTTAACTCATCCACGCTTTGTCGCAGTATGGACATAAGTGGACTGGGAGGATGCTGAGGTCTTACTGGACTCGCTAATTGGATTTGCAGTTACATTTCTATAACTTCTGGCACAGTGAAATAAGTTTAAAAAATGTAAGTACATTCATTTTGCACACCTTGCATACATTTTTACTATTAAAAATGTATGCATTTGACATTTGTTTTTGCACTATTCTTTGTACCGTATGGTTCGTTTGTGTACTGCTGCTGTGACATTCAAATTTCCCCCTGGGGATAAATAAAGTACCTACCTACCTATCTATCGTGAGGAATGCAAAACATCTATCCCGAAAGCTTTCTGTGATGACTTTACATAATACTAGCACCCTGATCAAAAGTTCAGAGTTTGCAATTTTGTGCAGTGTACTACTCAGTCCACCACAGTTCAGAATAGACAATTCTGGAGGATGTTAGATTAAGTTTAATGCTTCATTTTATATTGTAGAAGTAAAATGTAACACTGGTAAAAATGTTTGTTACAATTTTACATAACTTTGAAAAAAAACACTTCACATAGAGCACTGAGGGGGGAAAAAAGTATACCAATAATATTTAACAAACGTGTGTAATGTGTACATTTGAATTGCTTGTGTATGCGTGTCCCGCCAAACCAGGAGAAGTGTCTAACCTGGAGGTGTGTCAGTGGGTTTGGGGGTCTCCCTTCCTGTAGAGGAGCAGACGAACCTGCTATCAGGGCTGCACTTTGTGACGGGAACAAACAACCCCCTGTTCGCTTTGCAGGTGAAATACCTCTGGCTTCCGTACTTCCCATCAGAGCAGCCGTTCACCTCATAGTCCTGAAACAATGAAAACCAAATCAGATATGAGGCGTCTTATATGCCTAAAGCCGACAGAAAACTTAACTGTACAAAATTTTTGTCATTCACCAATTCAATCCCAGCCCATTCATCAGTCCTCTTTCCAGGGACCCCCAACCACCGGACGACTCCGTACACTGTGATCCCTGAGTTGGACATCACCTCCACCATGGATCCCACCTCCAAAGGCACATGAGATGTGCTTGAACTTTGGCTCTGAATGACACTCTGCTCTGTATGGTTCTCTCTCACTTGTCGTGCACGAGATCCTATGTTCGGCATGGAGTTGATGCGTGTCACCGCTTTTCTGTTTAGACCTGCGGATAGGTATTGGGGGGGGGGTTAGAAAGTCATATGACAAATTTTTTTAGGCTTGTCACGTGCATTGCTGCCTCATCAGATTAACCTCGGGCTAACATAAAGATCTACATATGAGGTATGTAGACAGCTCAGAGTGAACAATGTGCAAAAACACAATACTATGTGATGAATCTACTGTTTTACATTCCAGAGAAACGGGACCAGTTTTTCCAGTTGTGTACTGGGACTGCTTCTTCAGTGCCCCCTCCTGAGTCACAAATGTTTTCTCAAAACTTTCAATGGCAGGATTTCATTCGCCGATTGGAGAGTATGGAAATTGTTTTTTTTAACTAAAAAAAGGATTCAGTTTGATTTAGAAGAAGAAGAAAAAAAAAATTGTTTTTATAAACTCAGGACACCACCAGCAAGTATCTCGTGGTTCCGAAATGTCACATGCTGACTTTGAAAGGAGGCAGGCAAGCTGCGACTTTGGCCTCTTTACTTACTCCCACATTGGCCGTCTTTCCAGTGCAGTCCGAGGGGAACGGAGCACGATGGGACCACCTGGACGATGTCTGCAGCACTGAACAGGGGCAGTGGAGCAGGTTTCTTGGATGACAAATTGTGATCATTGTCCTTCAAGGAAGACAAAGAAAGACTCTTATGTATTCAGATGTACAGATTAAACGCTCTTGCGCGTGTGTCTCCACATATCGCTCTGTCAATGTTTTGACTGATAACTTCGCCTAAAGACACACAGATCACCGGAGATGATATGGTCATCCTTGTCTCAATGCATTCCTTGAGGTTATATTAGTGTGTATGTGCAATTATTAGCTTCAGAAAACCTGATAATTATAACTATGCCACTACTACCTTGTTCTTTATGCCAGACACCCACGGTTTGATGCTGCAAATAATAAAATCAGACAAAACAACTTTACCCACCACAAATTCCACCTCAAAGCCAAGCATGTGCAGGTCGTCTTTGTTCTCCTTCCTCCCAATTTGCATCAGGTTCTTCACCAGCCCAGGCAGGTGTCCCCTCTTGTGCTTCACCACCACCAGGTCATCCTGAGACAACTCACAGATGGCTGAGAAGAGCTGGGGGTTACACAGCAGCTCCAGGCGTTTGCTTGCGGGGGACACGAAGAGCAGTAGCTGGGCCTGGTGGCGGGTCAGAGGATACATGTCCTCCCTCCTCACGATGCCTCGGCTCTTGGGGCTCCCCGCGTTGCTGCCGCCACAGTACAGCAGCCCCATCAGCTCTCCGCGCTGCGTCTCTGCCTCCACACGGCCGACACATCCTCGGCTGAAGCCTTTCCTCGACTTCCCGCGTATCACGATGAAAAACTTCTCCTTTACTACAGTTTTGGGCTCCATTGAAACCAATACTGTGCGTATACAAGCAGTTATCCTGTAGAAATACAACAGGAGCACAATATTACATTGTAGCTAACAATTGCTCACGTAGGCTACTTAAATATAAAGTTAGAAGGAAATGAATTACACACGAATTTCGAATAAAAACATAGTTTAGCTAATTTCCTGTTTAACAGTAGGCTACTCACTGTGCCATGGACGATACAAACACCATGAAACAAAACGTATACACGCATATAAAATGTGCAATACAACTGTAATAATGTATAAGAATAGTGTAAAGAATATTGCTTACATAATTCCAATAAGTCCCTGCAAGAGCTAGCTTGAAAATGGGGTCTAGGATAGGCTACTGCACCTGTTTTAAATAAACAAACCGACCTGTAACGTAAGCCTAATCTACACATTTCTAATCCCTAACATTCGTTAGAGTCGGTTTAGCCTTTGAAACATAAACAGTTTACTTACTGACCGGTTAGTCCACTGTTTCTACATGAATTAATTGCTCACAAAAGCAGGTGATTCAGGTAGTGATAGATCCCTTCCTCTTGACTTCTACCGAGTAGGTGGGAATAACCTGCAGGCATTTTAATACTGACCTACATGTGATCGACAACGCCCACATGGCAGCTCACTATTTCTCCGCCCCAAAACTGTCCTCTCGACCAGATTTCCGCAACACTCCATGATTGACATGCAACAACTGCCCATTAATATGATCACTGGGGACAATGCACAGATACCAGTACACTCACTCTAAACTGTGAATGAGTGTGCAACAAGTGGCTCAAAAGTGAACTGTGTTTCAACATGAAGTCTAGATTAAATTCATTGATTCTGTGTCTTTTTTCCTATTACAAATATCCTCCCTATGGATTTATTTTGGGAAATGCATATAGCTCTCTGGATAAATATTGTGTGAACACTGACTTATCCATATTTGACTCATTGACATTTAGATCCTCAGCCTAAAAACTCCAGTGCAGCTTAATTTTTCAGAATATGGATGATGAAGACAAGTCTCCATTTTCTGCTTGCTGAGGCTTCATGGTCATCTTAAAAACCACACGAGGGGAGTCTCCATGTCCTGATGAACTCTCGTTGCTGGAAAATTACTGACCAGTAGCTCAAAGAAACAGTGTTAACACATGTTGAGTAACCAATGCCTAGAGTGCAACGTTTTGAGTGACATGTTTGTCTGCATGCAGGCATAACACATGTGACCTGTCCTAACATGTGATGCAGTCGGTATGAATGTCTAACAGTATTTTGACTGCACATCAGCTTTACATAACAGCCCTCATTTTCTTTAGCATGCACATGCACAGCGGCCACGCAAACTCAACCAGCATGTACCTTTGTTTGTTCTTTTAAAAAAATCCATTACGAAATATCAGATTGGAGCTCAAGTATGATGAGGATATTCCTTTAATCGGTTTTAAGACAATTTATATGAATAAACAATTTTGCCTTCTTTAATATAAAGTACTTGTTGTCCTTTGTTGGCTGGTGATCACAACAACATGAGAGAATCAAACACTGGAGAACAACAACCATAAACTCACATCATACAGTGCAACAGCAGCTTATACCATTTTATAATATGCCTTTGGAAGATATTTATGAAAAAAGTAAAACAAAAAAAATGAGAACAATAAAACTATGATAAACTATCAGATAATTGTGGTACTGTTATGGCCGTGACGATATCTTTGTTCCTCAGGATTCCGTGGACAGCAGAGTTTGTCTTCAGTCTTTGAACTACGTGGCCATTTTCATTCAAAATCTGCACACCCTCTTCTGGAAACTCAGCTGATGAGGGAGAATTTGGAAAGCAGGAAATTACTAATATGAAAAAAAAAAAAATGACTAATGTAATCGCAATAAATGCAAAAGGTCAACTACTGAATACTGTGTCTTACGGCCAACAGGAGGTCTGCTGGGCTGAAGATGGGGATGGAGTCCCATTAGCGGGAGGCTGTCATTTTTCTCTTTATGGGAAGCACTGATCAACACCTACAGTAAAGCATACAAAAAAAAAAAATCTAAAAATTGTAAATGTTTTTGCATTCCAAATCCTAACATCTTCCATTGAATCAGAATCCAAAACTTTATAATGTAAAATGATCAAACCTGGGTGATCACACTCAAACTCTGTTGTCCACCTGAACTGCTTAGTGCCATGTAGATCCCACATTTATGCCACGCTGGCACCACTATTGTGGGCATGAGAGGTGATAAGGGCCTCTTTCCTGGCTGGACTCGGTTTCTCTATAGCACAAATGGCAAGCAGCGATATTTAAAAAACAATACTTTGTAACTGACTATTTTAATTGAGCGAGATTTCTAATGGCAATGCACCTCGTTGGTTAAGAGTTGCCCTCTGGCTTTGTTCGGCCAGGAGAAGTCAAGGATGAGGCTGTTGAGAATAACCCCGGACCGAGTTATGATTCTGCTCCCGAATGGCCTGCTCAAGGAACTGAGAGATCATAAAAGACAAGAGATAAAGATAAAAGAATGTCAGTGTGCCCTGCAGCACATACCACACATATCTCCTGGTGAGATCTTTTGTTGCATCACCTTGCAACTGACACAATGAGGTCATCTGGTCCCATGACTACTACTTGTCCAGTCATCAGGTCTGTCTGTAAAGAGTGGACAGTAGAGTGGGACTCAGGTGGAGATGTTTGGGAGTGATTGATCCTCTGGCGAAGCACTTCAGCTTGACTCTTACTGTTTTAGCAAGAGCAGAGAGAAAATTAACAGGAAGTTCACTGAAATGCTTGACGTACTACTACGTACTTAACATTAGTTAGGTGTTGTGCAGTAGAGTTGGCAGTCAGTTATGACACAAAAGTAGTAAGACAACTAAATATGAAAATATGACTTATCAGTTATGAATTAGAGCTAAAACACTTAGTTGATTAATTGAGTAGTTGATCGACAGAAAACTAATTTGATAATCAAGTAATCATTTCAGTCATTAATCAAGAAAAAAAAAAAAAGCCAAATATTCTCTGGTTCAGGCTGCTCCAATGTGAGGATTTGATGCTCGTCTTTGTCATATATAATAGTAAAGTAAATGGCTGGGTTTCAGACCGTTGGTCGGATAAAACAAGACATCTGGAGATAGTTCGATTAAATCAATAATTAAAATAACCTTTAATTACAGCCCGAATCACAATTGGGATTCTTCAATGTGATTTACCTCAGCATGTCAGAGAGCAGCTCAGTCACTGAAGAGTTATATTTAGGGTCACCCAAACCACTGGCCGTAGCCAAAGTTGCTTTCAGAGCCTTAACAGGGAGAAATAAATCAATTTTATGTAGGAGAACTACCGTTTCTGCCAGGCCATAATATTAAAAAAGTCAAGTGATATTTAAGCTTTGCAATCCAGCAGCCTACCTCAGCAATCCAGTGGTTTGTTTGATTTTCTGTGTTATTGTTCTCATTGAGATGGACGCCCGCCAAAAGGTTGAGCGCTGATATCAGTGCTGCACCAACCGATGGGGGAGGAGGAACTTGAATAATAAATTCTAAAAGACAAGAGTAACACAACAGAGATGAAGGTATCAAGAATACATTAGCATTTATTCAGTCTGTTGTTGAACAAAGTTTTTACCATTGTACAGGCCTTCCACTGGTTGCTCCACTTGTACACTGTAGTTACTGATGTCGCCTGTGCTCAGGACCCCTCCATTAGCTCGCACCTTTGTAAGAAAACACAGAAAAGGCTGTTACATCACTGACATTTGAATGTTTGTAGTTGCTAAATCCAGACTAAAAGCAAATTTCAAATAATTTCGCCCCAAACCCATTTAATGTGTGGATGTCGTTCACCTCATCCTCTATCTCTTGTGAGAAGTTCCCATCATAGAAGTTTGACAGATCAGCCTCTAGGACTCCAGCCAGACTGGGCATCCTCAGAAATGAACCAGGACGTAGAGCTTTGCCATCTGGGAAGAACGTGTCTCTGAAACGTTGCGATAGCCACTCACCCTTTACCCTTGATATGGCCTCAGCTGTAGAAATACACAAATGAGTCACATCAGGCAACATTGTCACGTTATATGTGGTTGAGTGAGAAAATGTACAGAGGGATGGTTTGACTCACAAAGAGTAAAAGACACATTGAAACCTTCTTTGGCAACAGCAGCGGCTCGAGTGACCACATCCTCCCATGATCGACTGCAGAGATTTTGTGGTAAGGAGGTGTTAAAAAGGAGATAGAAAGACTAAACACCAGATACATTTCACCTTATCTGAACTTTTACCTCCCATACAGGCTGTGAGCGTGGTGTAACCCTCTTAGCATACCTGGCACGCCCACGTGCAGACCTGCCTGAATGGATAAAGATTATGCATGCTAAATAATAAAATCAAAAATGATTCATGGTAGCCCCCTCCCCACCTTTATATTACCTTTAGTTCTGAAACATTTTGCAGCATCTCCTCTTTGAGTGTTTTAGGTGCAGTTCCCTGAAAATTTATCACCCTGGTTTCATTTTTATTGATATCATGAACCAGCATCACCCCACCTCTACAGGAAAAGAATGAGCAAAGGATGAATTTGTGATCAGACACATCTATGTATATTTTACGCTAAGCATATCAACAATAAGTCAGTCACATACCCACCAACACCTGACACATGTGGATGCACAACACCCAGACACAGGGCGGCAGTGATGGCTGCGTCCACGCTGGATCCACGATCATGAAGGACTCTCTGGCCGAGTGCAGTGCAGCGCTCGTGATCCGACACCAACAGGCCTTTTACAAACACCTGAGAAGTAACTGTAATGAGGTTAAATAATGCAGTTGTGGTAATACTTGCATATGTTATATGGCATCACATACCAGACTTTCCCCCAGATGAATATGCAGGATCAGAGCAATGGTCACTCCAATGGCAAAGGTGATAGATACAGCATAGACAGGTATGAGTTTGCCCTGATTGGAGAAGTCCTTGTTGGTCTCTTTGAGGTTGGACAGGCTTGGGTCAAACACATTTGGGCTACCAGAGGCCAGCTGTTTCAGATGGATCTCCTTTGGGAGATGGCTGAGATCTGCGGCAGCAGCAGCAGGGAAACACAATTTAAACCTTTACCACAGCGGAAATGTTTTTGGTTTGCAAGCCATTTAATGGTTTTCAGCTCAGGTCCTCAACATCCTGCCTGTTTTCTCCCTTGACATCTAATCAGATGATTTACACCCACAGTGTTGCGAATTAGTAAATCACAGCAGGTGTCAATCAGGAGAGAAATACAGCAGCATCTTGTTCGCTGAGAGCTGGGATTGTAAATCCTCTCACCATGTTTTTTATTCAAGTCACAGGTGAAATCACTTGGTGATGAGCCATCAGTCAATTGAAATGAACCAGCAAAGCTTTTGTAACTGAATGTTAACTGCTGGTTAAGTTTTGTTTCAGGAGAAACCTCCATCCTCACTGTATTCACTCTAAGACTAAGTTAATTCAAGAACACAGTAGGCCTCCTTGTTGTGAAAATCCATAAACTGCACCCTTCCCTCAGCTTAACATGTAATCGAACACAGCAGGTGCAATCACCTCCCGACCAATGAGATCTCAACATTTGACTCTGTCAAACTGAGCAGTTCAATGTCATTTGGACATTAGAATTTGACTAATAAATAAAACACGTTGCAAAAAACAAAGTTGCAAAATCATAATTTTTATTGCCATAAAAGGTTTTAAACCAAGTACACAGACGTAAATGCATGTCGATACACAAATCACATCATTTTGTCCAAAATGTTAAGAGGATATATTTTGCATAGGCTGCACTTTTTTCATCCACGTGTATAAATTCACATGCACACACAAACAAGAAAACATGGTTTATCTCATTTCATGAGGTGAACTTCTTCATACCAAATTCATATACAGTACGAGTTATAATGTAGCTGCCTATTACCTGGTAACAGCTGTCAAGTGTTATAATGGGTTACGTCAAGATCAGCCGTATAGCTTAAATCTGCACAAACCGAAAATGTGTGTATTGCAGTATGTGTTTAATAAGTGTGATGCGTGTTGTAAGAGTGTTTCCTGGTTAACATTTGCAGTTGTGCAACCAGAGCCTCAGTGGCTGAGGTTGCGATGTCCTGGCTGTTGGAGGTGGAAGGAATGATGTTGGACTCCTTGGCGAACACGGTTCTGCCGTTCAATGGCGTTACGAGACATGTGGTGTCGGTCGTCCCAGGCCTTAGCCTTGTGGGTGCAGGTTAACTGTGTCACTTCTACCACAGCTTTAGGCTGAGAAACAGACCCTGTGGTGGCTCGACCGCCTCTGCTTTGAACTGTGGGCTCTGGATCTAACACACTGGAGAGAAACACGAGCAAGTATGTGAATCTAACAACCTTGAGAGTTGGTATTCATCAATATAGGTACATGTGAAGTTAAATGGAATTGGAATAAAGTTGTGCGTCAATTTCAAATTTAATACGGTAATGATTTCTTGATGTTGAAATTCTACATGTGGCCAGAAAGGATTCCTCCTGCTCCCTCACCTGATGTCACTTTCCATGTTTGCAACTGTGTCTACATGAATAGCAGAGTTTGATGGTTGGGTGTCAGTCAGCTCTGCACCCTGGTTCTCTGCTGAACCCACCTCTATAGAGACAAAATGGAGTTGTGTCATATAATTGGGCAATTATTCAATATACACTTCTGTTGACAAAAAAACCAAATACTATTAAGATATTAAGGTGCACAGTTCTCCAGCTAAACGAATAACAGGTAATATATTGAAAAGAATCTAACAGAGTTACATACAAGGTATACAGAATGTTAAGCATTACCTTTTCAAGATGTCATTCTTTGTGTTGTGTTTGTTCATGAGTCTATTATGACATCACTGTGCAGTTCAGTGTACATGTGATTACTTAGCATGACTTTGCATAAAATGCCAGATTATGATTTATGAATAATTTCAACCATACTGCCAGTGCCCTACTTTGTCAAGAAAAAGTCAGTGTCACATGATGAAAATGAATGATCATCAGAATGATCAACAAAATATGCCTGTTTTTGTAACACTGTATATTTGCATATATATCGTTATATTACAGATATTCTTAATATAAGAATAACATGCTCCATGACTGACCTTGATGACTGACAACAAGCCACCCTTCTTCCACGGCTTCTCCAGACTTGACATCTTCAGGGGTCGCCTCCTCTCCCCCGATAAGCAGGCGGGTGATCGTTTTGAACATCACTGGCTTCTCTTTGTATCCTCTGGGAGGTGTTTGTCTATGTTGCTGTTTCTTCCTTCCCTTCTTTGTTCAGCGGGATGCTCAGGTGTTGTGTGAGAGTCTTTATCTGCAAAAAGACAAGAAAAATGCTGGCTCATCGAGTCATATACATGTTCACACAGCATCATTACTGCCATCAGTAATGCTAACTGTAATCCCTCTATTGACTGTTTGGGAGTGGGCGACGCCAAGAGACCCTTCCTTCATTATTATTTTTTCAAAATTCAAGCAATATGGGTCAGCTGACAAGGATGTCCAATGAGATTTCTTTTAATGCACAGGTTTGAATAATGATGCCCACTCCCCCAGAGCTTCATTGTTAGGGCCCATCTGTCTCTAGACATATTGGGAGGGGCTCCTTTTATCAAACGCCCTTATCATTGCAAAGCCTGGTCTGCACCTTTCAATGGACCGACATGCTCTATGTTGAGCCATTGCACTTAATCAATAACTGACGTTGCATTATGTCCTACAGTGAACACTAACTGCGATGGTGTTGCTGTTGTGTTTTCTCACTGTCATGCAGTGAGGTACGCGTCACAGAAGTAACGAGAGAAATAATAGGATTTAAAAACACTACTGCAGCAACAGACATCATCTCCTTGTTGAATCAAACTTGCCTCACTGACTCAATTCAGTTTAAATGCCTTTTTATATACCGTTTCAAGTTTTTGGATCATACAGTCCTCTTGCAGTACTATGTCGTTATTCCTTCATCCGGGTGCAACCTAACTAAACTGAGACAATCAATGACAGCCAGCAGTACACTTCAAATCCAGTTTTGGGATAGTAATCGAACAAAATGTAAAACTAATGTCAACAACTACAATAATGGTGGCCTATTTATTGTCTAACGTGGGCCTACGCAGTAGTTAATTTCTATAAATTAGCTGTAGCTCTGCAGTGACCTTACCTGCTTGTTGTTCCTCAGTTTCAGACGCAGACCACTGTGGAGTGTCAATTAGCAGAATTTCACAGGTACCTTAAAAATGTTTGATAAGCCTATGAAAGCGTGCAACTGTTACACCCGAACCACACTGTTGTTGTGAATTTCAAATCTTCAACCGATCACAGACAGCAGAGGACCCGCCCGTGTCTCCGCCCACCGCGAGTAAACCTCCAATCAGAGGCCGCAGACTGAGCTCGTGGTTTGATTTGAAGCCAGTAAGGCTCAGACATTCACTGCTGTCAAGACCGCTGCGGACACAGTTCATGTTTCGTGCACTCTTATCCGTCGATTCTTCGCACGTGTGCCCAGCTGTCAAAAGTCCAATATTGAAGAATAGCCACAGGAACGTTAACTACAACATGTTATTACGTTTTACAAGGCGAACACACAAAACACTCGTAGCGAAGACGGAAGTAGTTTGCGAGATGTCAGCCCTGTTCATCGGATAACTGCGCTGAAAGCTGATGTTTCTTTATACGTTTGGACATGTTTGTGGAGTGTGTAGTTCAGCAGCGTCTTGTATTTACAGGGTAGGCCTACCACAAAAAAAAAAACATCCTTGACAGAAACATTGATGTGTTTAATCACTTTCAACGTTGGCCAACTTCTTTACCTTCACTTACTGTAGTAGTAGAGCTCATTAGTCACTCAACTCCACAAAAAGCATCAGGGCAAGAAATTATAGACCTTCACTTTCTATTTGTGAGGCCATAGTGGTTATCACTGAGCCACTGTGCAGCCTGTATTGCACTACTCCCAAAAGTGTAGGTTTGTCTTTATGACAAGATCTTTATGGGGAGACTAGTTAAATCCATTTCTGATTTGTAGAATTGAGCATCGCCCTGAGTTGCACAAAGGATGCTTCTTCTTTTTTTTCCCTAAAATGTCTTGTTGGACTACTATCATTTATTATTCCTCACAATATTGCAGTTCAGCAGTCCACATCTCAGTGTTTTAATGAAGATGAGGAGTGGACAGTCAGTGGGAGGAAAAATGTCAGTTGATTTCTACTGTAGCTGTTAGACAAATTAGGGGACAAGGAGGCCTGTGTTACAGATAATAAGTCAATTTAACATGCACAGCTCACTTTTGTTTTTGTTTTTAAATCTGTCATTCCACACGTGATTGCGAACCTCTGTAACAGCGCCGCCCAGTGTTCATTGATATGAACTGGTCGTACATCATTACTCACTTTCTTCCAGAAGATGGCGCCGTTGCTCTACTGACGTCGATATAAGAGCTCTAAGCAGCTGAGACAGTGTGGCAGCTCAGATGACACTGTGACGCCCTCAAATTAACACACTAATCATCTTCCAACACCGGCCAGTCTGAGCACAATACTTTTAAAGAAAATTGATTCGTAGTGTCCTACAGTTTGGTAGAAATATTATGCTCATTCATGATGTTTTTATGTTTAGACTTCATTCCCTTCTGCACGAGAACAAGTTAGTGACCACTGAGTGATCCCAAAACATGCAGATTAGGTGAACTTTAAATGAATCATATGTTTGAGTAGGTTTGAATGTGATTGTGTTTATCTATGCTCTGTGATAGACTGGCGACCGGTCCTGTGGACAGTTTGATGGTTGTTTCTCAGCACACATTAGATCCAGCGTGCTTACATCAGTATTCCCACTAGAGACTGTAGTGTTTGTGTGCAACAGAACTGGCAAATTGTTTTTCATCACAAATCTATCTACGTATCTGCATAATTGGACCACACAGTGCCACAGTATGTGATTATACTAATTCACGACACTCACGCGGTCATTTACATACAGTGATTACAATAATTTGCTGTTCCTTCACCTTTTCTTGTCTGCAGGTCAAAACCAGTGGATTCCTGTTTGTAAACGCTACGAGGCTCGTGTTTTTGTTGTTGTAAAGTGTGTGAGCATGAAGGCTTCATCCTGCGCATTTGAGCAGTGATACGGGAGGTGGGGAGGGCCCTCGGGGCGAGCACACCCCTACCGCCTGTGTCAGAGTATTTCAGAACAGAGGCCAGCATTTAGTCATTCTGCATGAAAGCTGCACACACACTCGTCTGCTCAAGTCCACTCTAACTTGTGGACTATAGGAGGACTTTTTTTCTGTTTCCTGCGGATCCGGGGACCACGATTTGATTTCCTTTCGTCATTCCTGTAGAAACTGTGCGTCGTGACCACAGGATACTTTTACGCACAATTATTTAACACTCACAAGGACAATGCCTCGATCTTTCTTGGTCAAAAAGTACTTCGCTAAACAAAAGCCAAACTACAGTGAACTGGAATGTCAGAATGGTGAGTTGAGAAGATTTTTTTTTTTTAATTTCTTGTATGAATTGTGAAAGCATCCTTACATAAGTGCGCAAACTAGATAGAAAACCACCTGTTTTCTTAAGTGTATCCTAGTTGCGACCTTTTAGTTAAACTTAGCTTTTTGGAAATACACTTTTGTGCTTTTTGTGCCTGGTTCAACCACAAACCCGGCTACTCCCCGTTCAAGTCGGGGCCCGTTAGATGCACTTTCCCCCCTTTCTGCAACCAGACAGAGCTCCATTCATGTAACAACCCCTTGTGAATACGTGGGAGGAAACGGCCCATGAAACCTTCCCATAGCTCCAGCTTAAGGCAGTAAATGCTCTGAGAAAAACAAGAATTTATCACCGAAATATAAATACAGACAGTGCAGGTGTAGTTGGTGTAAGCTTATAAAACATTACATTTCACATGGTGAATTTGCTGTGTACTGCTCTATAATTCGATCAAATATCAATGAACTTTTTGTGTGCTGTCTGACACTGGCTGTATGTTTGAACCATCCTCTCCCTTCGGTCTCAGACACTTCACTGGAGAGGTATCCTCTTGCTGAGCTCTCATCAGGGGACAACACCTCCACTGCCACCTGCTTCACAACAGGTCTGGTGTGGGACTTGAGTGTCCTGCCCACCCTCTACCTGCCCACCTCCCAAACAGAGCCCTCTGCCACCCCGGGCCCCCTGGACCTCAGCTCCCCATCCAGCCTCAGCAGCAGCGCCAGCAGTTGTGGAGAGGAGGATGAAGGGCGCACCTCAGACCCCCCCAGCCCCGAACCCGTACACACATATGCCCCTCGCCAGCGGATGAAATGCACCGGCGTTATTCCTCATATCAGTCCCCCTGAGGAGGAGGAGGAGAGAGAGGTCCCTGTCACAGCCGCCAGGCCAGCCTTCCTCTGCAAACACTGCCCCAAAGAGTACACCAGCCTCGGGGCTCTGAAAATGCACATCCGCTCACACACCCTGCCCTGTGTGTGTACCACCTGTGGAAAGGCTTTCTCCAGGCCATGGCTGCTGCGCGGCCACATCCGCACACACACAGGTAAGAACCACCAATATAAAGATATTCTACAACATTACACATCTTCCTCATCTGCTAAATTTCCACTTGGTTGTTGAGTCATGAGTGAAGAAATCAGCATACGTATTGCTGTAAAACTGTAAATCTACATTTGAGTTGCTGTCGTTGTGAGTCAGCAGGTCACTCCTTCGTTATCTTGGGCTGCAAAGCGAGGCCACAGGACATCCATGACAATCACTTTGATGAGCTCAACAATTGATCAGTAGACATTATCACATAGGGAAGCCCTCTGTAGACCCTGCGCTCATTGATCAGTCATTGTGTTTAATGTCCTAGCAACAATGACTCGTCGGATAATTATCTTATCACGGCTGCTGGGGAAGACAGCAGATTGGGGAGACAGGAGTGACAAAAGGTCTAAAGAATGCCTGAAGGCTCTCTTCTATCACTGAGCACTTAGTACCTGCAGCAATTTGTTAGCAAGCTAATCTCATTTGGCTCTGATTGAATCATGCTAATTCAGTCATGCTCTGACCCCACCAGCCTACCATGTGCTTCTTCATTATCTTCAGAATGTGTGTGTGTGTGTGTTTGTTTGTGTGTGTGAGGTGTTAATGGAAGGCTCTTGTGAACACAGAGACGCCTGACTGTTGTCACAGAAGGAGGACTGCTGTTATAGCCACATCTAAAGGGAGCGCCAGTTAAGTTATATGACTTGTGTTTCCTCCCTTTCTCTGTCCAGGTGAGCGCCCGTTCTCCTGCCCCCACTGCAACCGGGCCTTCGCCGACCGCTCCAACCTGCGGGCTCATCTGCAGACCCACGCAGAGGTGAAGAAGTACCAGTGTGGCATCTGCTCTCGCACCTTCAGCCGCATGTCGCTACTGCAGAAACACAGCTCCTCAGGGTGCTGCTCCACCACGGTGTGAGACACCACAAAGAGAGACAGAGGGGACCCACTCAGAGCTCAGGGCAGTGGAGGGCTAGTGGCCACGGAGAGGGGGTCTGCACAAGCCCAGCTGGCCTGTTGACGACCTGTAAGGCCACAAAGAGCATGAAATGGCCTGCTTTAAGAGACCTGGAGGGAATCAAGCCTCATTATTGGATCTGACTTTTCAAGCCTTTTAGCTTCTCTGCTTTGTGAAAAAACATCTGAGGAGCAGATTTTTTTTTTTTTATTCCAATCTAGATTGAGGTCTTGAGGCTGGACCAAATCTGACCAGCGCAATGCCGACAGTCATTTGATATCAGCCCCTTTGTTGCTATTGTGCCCATTCCAAAGACCAAATATGTAGTGAACTCATTGGGGTAAGAGGTGCTCTTTCCTGTCTCTGTCCTGGTGCCGGCCAGCTCAGGATCATGGCCTAGACACAGCTGCTGAGAGGTAGGGGTGCGTGGGTGGAATAAATCTCTCAGCGTGCCTCACAACACACACACACACACACACACAAAAGCAAATGCACACACAGCTGTCCCTGGTACTGTGGTGTAGATAGACGAGGTGCTAACAGGTGCTACAGCCATGACCTTCGCTGGTTGATAGCAGGTGACTTCCACTGCCCTTGGTTTGCTTAAGAAAAAAGAGGAAGCATGTCATCACAAAAGAATGGCATCAGTTAGTCTTTTTTTCACCAGTGGGGATCATTTTAAGTCTCTATTTTGACTACATCCAAACCTCCTCTTTAATCTGATGATTTACAGAGATAGGAAAAGCCGTTCTGTCTGTTATGTTCCAAAGAAGCTTCACTTTGCAGCACCCCTGCAACGTTGATGACAATACAAGCCATGTATTCAAGGTTACCACAGTGTTAATAATAACAGCCAAAGCCATATTTTGTAACTTAAATGAATTTGTGCCTTGAAATTGTATTACTTTTGAAACCAAAAAATGTGCCTCTTTTACCTCAGTTAGTATTTGTGGATTTAAAATAACCATTGATTGCAGTATTAGTAGAAATCATCGCCAAACAGTTTGAAAGGCAAGAAGGCTGGGACCAAAGATTTTTAAGGTTTACGCCATGGAGACATGGTTGTGAATATGTGATCAGAACCCTGTAAATGGACAGTACAAGGATGAATTTTTAATTTTCCTAAACATTTTATGGCAGTGTTTTATAGTGCAATGTGCAGATGACGTGTTATTTCAATTTTGTACCATGCTTGTGTGTTCACTTCTATTTCTTGTATGTTGTAACTGATACATTTTCATTCAATAAAGTAATTTATGTTTATTAAAACTTGCTCTATCATTTGCATTAGCATAAAAGATCCACACTTGTATAGTTTTATCTCTTCTTTAATACAATGTGGAAATGGGTACAGTCGATTCATTGGTTATAAAAGGTCTGTTTCATCATTAACTGGGAAATTTCTGTTCAGCATCTTGATATTAGGCGTGGAGAGTGAACAGACCATTGTGGTGAAGCTGAATTGCAGATGTGCAGGTGAACACACTGTGATGGACGGGAACAACTGATTGCACCTGCTTCCAGTTTCCACCTGCCATCTACTTCTCACTGTGCAAACAATGCTGCATATGTGAATGTGTGTTTGTATGTACACTTATAAGAGTGAAAGTGAACTTTTGTTTTCAGACAAGCCCAAGATTTAACATTAATTCAAACGTACTAACTACAGCTGTTGGTGGAATTCTAGTAAGCTATATTGCAGTATGTGTATACTTGTTTCTTCCTCAGGGAGAGTACAACATTCTCCTCTTCCTCTGCCTAGACAGTGAGTCAGAGTTTGCCCAGACTGGAGCTTTAGGTTCCCATGGCTCCTCTGCTCTCAGTCAGTAAGTCAGGCCACTAGTCAGTCAGTCAGTTAGTTGGTGTGCGTGGGCTGAGGCCCAGCTGGGCCAGCACAGAGTGAGGTAAGCTGTTCCACGGTACAGTTCCTTATTTCCTTCTGAGTCAGGGAAATGTGCTCACAGCTACCAGCCAGGATGACCACTGCTGCGTGTAGCAGTGACTCACCTCACACACTCAGTATTTCAAACAAAATTGCTTCAGATTCACAAACATCTGTGCACGAACACTAACCAGGTCCAATGTGGAACTAATGTGAGAGTCCTTGATTGTGGTTCCTTTGGCCATTATGTTTTCACGTCTTTTACCCAGGATGCTCTTGGATAAAAGGGCTATTAAAATCTCAGCTGTTGGAGGTTAGCTCAGGACTATTTTGATGATGTCAGCTGGTATGTCCTGAGGTGAGGGTGTTAGCTCTGCTAGCAAAGACAATTGAAACAAGTCCCTCATATAAACTTTACTTTATTTTCGAGTTGGCTTGTTGTTTGACTTTTTCTGATGGTTTTCTTCCGCGTAGTCTCTCTCATCACCTCATTTTTGTGGGCTACTGTGATGAGATGCTGTGTCTCCAGAATAAGTGAGTGGGTGAATAGGTTTTTAATTAGTTTTATTTTTTTTATAGATCAACATTTCAGCACATCTTGCCTTCTTCTGTCTTTCTAGTCGTATGAGGTCACTATTGCCGCAGCCTCATGTGGTCAGTATAAACTCATACATTTCAGATCTTTGCTGCATCAGAAGTTACTGTACTTATTTCTGCCTTTTATAGAGAAATGAAAACACAACATGCTCCCCTTCTTGTTCCTTGGGGAGAGTGGAGGGCCTGGATCTGAAATCTGAGAGCGTTTTCCTGCTGTGTGCTTTACAGTGCCAGAGCACTCACTGTAATTTACCAAAAGTGGCTGCTATTTATGCCATAAAGCATGTGTTTAACATTCCTGAACCCCACTGTGTTTGTGTATTCCTCGCTCTCTCACTCGCTTGCTCTCTCCCACTCACTCTCTACGGCTGTATTTCTATTTATGTGTGTGTGTGTGTGTGTGTGTGTGTGTAGTGAGTGGAAACGGTCCCTACAGAGCAGCAGCCCTTTCCCTCTTCACAGAAGGATCATCTCTCCCCCTCTGAGACAAGGCCGACAGGAAGTGGGAGTTTACATTGGCCTACTTTACCCCAAAAAAAGCAGCCTGGGTCGAGGAGCTGCAGAGCTCAAGTGCTGTTTCTGCTGCTGCCGCTGCTGCGCTTTGCCACTACCAGCGCCGTGTCCCATCCCCCCATCAGCTGTCCCACCCATGGCTGCTCTTTTAGCCAAGTTTTCGGGGTGGAGTTGGGTGGCCAGGAACTATAGAGTGGCCTTCGGTGCAGCAGCAGTTAGAGCTCATGGCCTGGGAGACAGGAAGGAGCTGTCAGCATCTCATAAACAGGAATCATCCTGCACTCATGACACACAAGACCTGGCGAGAACTCTCCCAGGAAAAGCCGTCAGACACCCACTTTAACTGCAGACTGTGGTTCAGTCTGGTGCCTGTCAATGACCTGCTCAAGATGAACCATAACATAGACACTTAATATGCATAGACTTGTGACTTGATCACCTGAATTCAGAAACCATTTTACTGACACAGTCACTTGATAGTAAGCTGATTATTAGCAGTGGACAATGTAAATATAGTGTAACCACATTACCTTGTTACATGGGAATTGCTATGTGTAAAATATAACCTCAACATTGGGATTGATGTGAAAAGGCAGCCGTCTGGGGGAATGGAAACAGAGCCATCCTCATGCTTTATGCTTAATAATAGAAAGACTGTGCAGTTTTTATAGCATTGAAGCTATCATCCTATCCTCAACTGTACCTCCCAAGCACCTCACACCTCATGTCTTACTTCCTTGGCCTCCTCCGCCAAGATTAGCACCTCTTAATGTCTGTCACCTTGCTCAAGAGCACTTCATTACTCTCTAATATTTTGGTGTTAATAACTTTCCCTTTGTTTGGTGGCAGTTGTTGTCCCTGGAAGATCTTCTGCAGTGTTGTTTCACTCTTAACACAGTAATGTTCAGAGTAGTGATGTAAATGTCAGAATGCAGAGCTAATAACAGCGGTAACACCACAAGTATGCTTAATGATGGATTTGATCAGGCTGTGGAGTTGCCCCAAGGCTGGATTGGAGAAGTGGTTGGGTGGGTTAGGGGATGGGGGTAGGGGGTGCATATTAAAGAGTAATGAATCACACACTCAGTCACAGGGTCGCCGACTATGAATGTGCTCTCTGTTGGTTTTCCTGGAGCCTGGAGTTTACTAACTGATGACGCAGGCTGGACTTGATCAGAGACATGTGTTGCTGCGGACTCGATGCCAGTGAGAAGCAGAGTGAGAGAGCGAGAGGAGAAGAGGGGAGAGGTAGAAGGATGAATGGCGCCTGAGCTCTCTGTTTTCCCTCTGTGTGTCCTTCTGGGTATTGCCTCACAACGGTGCTGGTGGGATTGGAGAGGAGAAGGAGGGAGAAAATAAACCCGACTTCTACCCTGGGACAGCAAACAAGAGATTCTCAGAGAGTATCCTGACCCAGCTTTCTTAACTATCATTACTCCTAAATTCTTGTGTGGCATCTCAGCGGACTGAGGAGCGTGTCTGCTGAACACAAAAGCAACCAAAACAGATTTTTCTTCTGACTTAACAGAATGAATAATAAAGATGGTCATTGTTCTAATGCGACTTCTTAATCATACAAGACAAGAGTCTACAACCATGCTAGCAGTTCTGCGAGGCTGTACTTACAGTAGGCACAGTGGTGCTTTAAGCAAATGTTAAAAATGTCAGTGTGCTAACATGCTCACAATGACAAAGCTAAGATGCTGATGTTTAGCAGGTACAATGTTGACCACGTCCACCATCCTAGTTCAGCATGTTACCATACTAACATTTGCTAATTTGCCCTAAACACCAAGTACATCTAAGGCTGAGTGGAATGTCAATGATTTTGCAGGTTTTTGGGCTTAAACCAAAGTACTACAAATTCAAATTTTGACTTGATGATGGTGCTAGGTGAAAAAGTAAGGGATCATCAAAGTGATTACAATTCATCCTGTGGGGTACATGGATCTGTGTAACAAATTTCGTGGCAATCCAACCAATAGCTGTTGAGACATTTCACATAGAACCACAAAAACCACCTGTTTTAGCCTCTTTACATTGGCTCCCTGTTTGTTTTAGGATTGATTTTAAGATCTTATTGATTACTTTTAAGGCTCTTCATGGCCTGGCTCCAGACTATATTTTAAACCTTGTAATCCCTTATGAACCATTACGTAGTTTGAGATCTTCAGGCAGGGGTCTTCTGTCTGTTCTTGAGTCCAGGTTGAAAACTAAGGGGGACAGAGCTTTTTCCATCAGGGCCCCGAGGCTCTGGAACAACTTGCCCGAAGAAATTTGATTGTCTGAGTCAGTATCTTCTTTTTAGTCTCTTCTCAAAACGCATTTTTATCAGAAAGCATATCCTGATTTTACCTGAGCTGTCTGTTTATTCCATTGGTTTTTTTTATGTATTTTATCATTCACTGTGGTATTTTATTTCTCTCTGTGAAGCACTTTGTACTTTGTTTTGATAAGTGCTCTATAAATAAAGTTTTATTATTATTATTTATAAATGTCAAGCTCATGGTGGCACTACAGAAAAATTCAGGGTATCACCAAAGTCATAAGAATTCATCATCTGGACACCATGCATGTCTGTACAAGATTTAATGGCAATCCATCCGATAGTTGTTGAGATATTTCAGTCTGGACCAAGTGGTGGACAGACAGAACACCAGACCAACACTGCCATCCATAGAGCCACGCTGCTAACATGGCTAAAAACAGAGAACATCATCCTCACATGATAAGCCCATACTAAAAACTCTTCTTCACCTGACAGTGGAGGAAATATCACCACACCGGAATGCACCTGAACATATTTTCCCAGACAAGGTGCAAAAGGACGTTGGGCTGTTGCCGGAGGCCTTGACAGAGTATTATGAAAGAGGTAATGTAGATTTGTGCCCACCTGTCAGGACATGTCATGGTGTAACAGTGTGTAAACAGCATGAGGCGGTGTGATGGGAAACAGATTGTCTCCCCGCTTGTTCTTTACTTTTCAAGGTTTTGATTTGCGGAAGCTTAGAAAGCCGTGTGTGAAAGGGAGGGGTACCTACTCGGGCAAGCTGGATCTTGCCATGACAAAATGTGTCGCACACACTGACAGGAGGAGGATTGCTAATTGAGTCATGATAGCTTCTGTAGCATGTCATTTCCCATGAACAGCCTCACAAGTTCACAGAGTCTTAAAGCCACACCGGTATGAGAGACGGGTGTGTTTGAAGCAGGAATAGGAGTTTGGTTTGTCACTGTTGAAGGCTGAGGTGTCGAGTGCTTCCCATTTGTTCCAATGGAGATCAAAGAAAAGTGAAGACTCGACGCAGTGAACAGATGCATGGCAAGTAAACATCAACAGTCTGCTTCATGTTCACACACTCATACACAGAGTACATATGACAGCTGTCATATTGTCATTAATCACTACACATGCTGTCACACTGTCTAACATCCCCAGATACAAACACACAGACGTAGGTGAACACACAGGCATACACACTGAGGAGTGCTCTTCTGTGTGGGAGGCCTACGCAGCAGCTGGTTATGATGGAAAACACCCGGCACTCCCACCGACGCCCCACAGGCCGTCCCTGTCATTGTGACGCACCAAGGGCTGCTGATTCCCCAAAGGCTCCGAGGCTCAATCTATTCATCAGCGGTCCAGCTTTCAAACAACTCCAACCAAACAGAGAACCAGTTGATTCTGCGCAGTTGGTTCCCAAACAATAGACACACACACACACACACACAGGCAAGTAACACTCGCGCAATCCAAAATCTATGCACGCACACAGACACAGGCACCCAGTCCTGCACATGTTGAAGCCATTATCCTGTTGCTTGTTAAGTCATTACTCTATAGCTTGTTATTTTCTCAAGCAAGAGAAAGCAATCTATCCACAAAGGAGTGCTGAGAGATTTGCCACCCGACTGAGCCTTGGGATATGGGAAGTTACCCTGAAATTTGAGGAATGTGGTGAGGTCTGAAACCTAAGGAATAGAGAAAAAAAAAGTCATCTTCTGGAACAGTGAAGCTTCTTTCCCGGAGTCTCCAGGTCGTAGCTGCAGCCAAGACTGTACGAGATGTCCATGGGGAGGGAGTATTATAGACATTACTGATGACAGTGCAGAAAAGTTTCAATCCACCAATGGGACATGGAGGAACTGACATAGTCTGAGAGCTTTGACATATTCACGGTGGATCTCAGACATCTGGTTTCCATTTCCCTCCTCCGCTAAGACAGTGAGTGCTGGCAGCGGGGCTTTTCAATGAAATCGTCTATTCGACTTCCTGTGCTATCAGTTTAGCATAAGTGTGTGCACTACAAAGGGCAATGAAAGCGATGCTCAACACATAGGCAGTTATTAAAGTAAACTGCACTGCTTTCCTCCAGGGTTTTTTTTTTTTTTAGCTCCCCACCCCCAAGCCCTGACGCCACCCTCAGTGTTATTAGCAGGAACACCCCATGAGCAGCCATTTTCACAGCATCCTCTCCACTCTGCTCCGCACTAGAAAAAACTTGCGAACCAGCACACTCTCACCACACTGCTAATGAGTGACACATGCCCCTTAGCTCCGCCGCTGACACCTAAGATCAAAGTCCTGGAAGAGAAGGGAACTGGTTAAAACATTAAACCCAGACCCCCTGATCGCCATCCACCTCCTCTTTGACATCCACACGATATGTCTCATGGCAGCCAAATGGTGACACACCTGTCCTTTCTACATTTACCACAAGCAGCGGCGGTGTGGCTGTCTTGTGCTTCCATTCACAGGACCAATGTCAGGGCGAAGTGATGTGTATTCCAGCTGTGTATGATAAAAGATCAGATAACTCCATCCAGATATGTTGCATGTCAATGTGAGAGACATGAATGAGACATTGTGCACAGTCAAAACTATTCATCTGCATTAAAGACTGAAGGTGGACAGATTAAGGGAGGAAATGGACATATGGAAACCTGATTGCAAAAGTCTGGATCAACAATGAATCACTCGCAGTCCTTTTCATTAAATCAATTGCTTCACCCATCTCCAGCTGAAATATTGTCCGAGCAGTTTCCATACTGCTGAAGGGCGTCGAGAACAGAGCGGGTAGACAGGGGAAGGAGGGGAGGGGAGGGGAGGGGAGGGGAGGAGAGGGGGGCTAACCAGGGCAAAGGCAGGAAATCCCAGTGCAGCATGAACTATTTTCCTCCATAGTTCCACCAGAACAGCTCTTTGTACCAGTCCCCCACCCCCCTCCATCAGGCCTCTCTGACAACCATCCACTGCTGTTCTACGAGGCAACCGCACCACTACCACCACCGCCACCGCCGTGAAAAAAACAATCCAAACCTCTGTCACACACACACACACATACATGTACGCAGTTCACTTGTGGGCCGTTACTCAGCAATGCTGGGGTTGTGGAGTGGGGATCAAAAGCTTGGGGTTCTCCTCCATCTCAGTCCAAAGTCCCACTGTGGTTAAGCCATAGACAGAGAGGCACCTTATTTTACACAGAGCCCCCAAATGCCAAAAACACTCAAGTATACAAAAGAAGAGGCACACATATGCACTGAAAACGCTTGCCTTTCCTGCTACACAAATTCAACACAGGAGGAAAATGATCTGTTGCAAATCGAGGCCTTTTTCTTTCTCGTCCTTCTCCTCAAACATTCCTTGGCAATAACGCTCAATCCCCTCACAGTGTCAGTTGATCATCGAGGACACACATGCTCTTCATGTGACTCCAATGAGGAGATGGCTCTGCAGAGGCGTATTGCAACAAAACTCAATTCTGTCCGGGACTCACATTTCACAGGGACACACATTCCACTTCATTAAGACTGAACGGTTAGAGGAATGAGAGAAATTCAGGTCAGTGACACGCGTGAAGGACCAGGAAAGCAAATATAAGCGTTTGACTCCCTGCCACAGCACGATACTTACTGAATGTGTGTTTCCATATTGCAACATCAAATCCAGACACTGCTGATTTGTTGCAGAGCAGGAACCAGGCCTGTGATTGACTTGGATTTATTTTATGCACCAGTGAGACCCCATGCAAAGACTGAGAGGCCTCCAAAAAAGCCCACAGCCAGGGCCTTTTTTTCCCTGAGACAAACTCAAGCCTGTAGAAGAGGCAAGTGTGAGTATAGCGGGTGGGAGTAGGCAAGGCACCTTGCAACAGCTGGTCTGAATTATCCGTGGGGTCGGGGGTAGCCGGCTCGGGGAGGTGGAGGGGAGGCAAGGAGACTCCTGGCGCCAGGATCGGGCCAGCAGGTCAGGGAGGATGACGATTACCAAAATACTAGCAGGCAGCCATAGCCCTGCAGAGAGGGGGTGTTCCTGGCTCACACTGCTCACAGCTACAGGATGGGCAGGCGAGTGGACGACCATGGGGGGAGTGTGTGTATGTGTGTGAGAGAGAAAGAGGGACGCTCCTACTTCCACTTCCTATGAGATAGCCCCTTCCTGTCATTGAGAAACATAGAGAAACACCTTATTAATGACTGTTAGGTGCTTTATTCTATCAATCAATACAACCAGGCAAGTGTATCAGGGTTTACATGAGCCCAACACTGGCTTATAATATATTAATATGCCATTAGTTTTATTTTGTAAAATGTAACTTTTGATTTGTTTCTGTTTGCCATAAAACCAGCTGCTTGCAAGGTGCAGTTCACTCACAAGGTTCCTTTTGTACTTCCTCTCAGACTGAACTGACCACATGATTCAAAACTGTGATGTTACTGGTCACATACAAGAACATGGCTCTCCCTGCTGGTGAGGGTGCAGCACTGCACCAACAGACAAGTAGAATTACTGTACTGTGCTTCTACAAAGCAGCAAACAGTACAGTGCAGTTTTGTCATCTTCAACTATGATAACATCTCTTTGTCCAAATCTCAAAGAAATAAGGCACTCATGTTCAACTGAACACTGTCTAAGCTGTTAATGATACAATATGCATTTCTTTTATTTATTACTTTCCCTTTTCATGAGGTTAATTCAAATGGAATGACAAATAGTGTCTGAAATATTGCTAATGCAACTTAAAGTTTCTCAGTCTTCTTGTTCTTGATTCACAGGCTAGTGTTACTTTGATGGTTTTTGTGATAGTGAACAGCCCTATTTTACTAATTCAATGCCGCTAAACTCAGATAGTCTCAATCTCAAAAATGCCAGCGACTAAGTTGGGGGATCCTGTTTTTCCCGTCGCTGCAAACAGAACTTTAAGATATTGATCCTGCTTTTGTATGTTTCGTGTGTCAGGTTTCCCTAGATACAGCACTACAAATGTCTTGGGTACCTCATATCTTAATATCACTTTCAACACTGGCCACACCTCATCCCAAATAAAAGATATACTTCTGTGTGCGTAATACAATATATAAAATGACTGTTTTCATACAGCTTTATAAAATCTATTTGACACATTTAATAGGTTTCAAATAGTTTGATTGTCGTGGTATAAAACTGAACAAAGGAAATTACACCCTTCAGGCCATGTCCAATGACTGCACACCAGTTTCTTTGAAATGATTGGAAATTATATTAGTGGACATCACAGCCCCTGGAAGCAAATCACTTCTTTACATTCAGATTTGTATCAAGTTTGGTCGGACTTGTTGTGAAATAAAAAGAAGTTGAAATGTGCTTGCAAAGCTTCAGAGGTTACTGCTGTACAGTATTTTTTAGCAGGCTACAGTAAAGTAAACTAGTAAAGTCAGTTATTAGCCTGAGCCCCCCTCTTTTTGACCAAGCCCTCAATCTGGTGAACATCCTGGTTGGGGTCAAAGGTCACTAGAGGGGCTTTTATACATCTTTGTGAGATCCAGTTCAAGCATCAGTTTTATCAGGCATATAAATGGTCATGTTCAACCGCATCTTCATCCCCAGGTAAAGCAGGATTTGGAAACGATCGTTTCATTCATTCAATAACACATTTGTGTTCTTTGGATTAAAACTGAACATGATAGTTACACATAACTTAATAAACAATGTTACAAGACTTATTGGGCATTGAGAAACTAATTATACGTGACCAACTAGGGCCAAAACAGGAGCGTTCTTCTAATCTCATACTGACATGTTTTGCTATTTAGAAAATCACAGACTGCTCTTGGCTGACTTTGTACTTTCACAATAAATAACATCTGGAGAGATAATTTAACTGCACAACAGTTTACATGCTGAGACTTGTACGTGATGATGAACTTTCACTTCAGCTGGAGTCTTCAAAATGTCATCAAAAGTTCAATGAACCTTTTCTATGGATCAAAAGGTCAAGAAAAAATTATTTTAGTGTTCGTGTAATGAAGGTCCTCTTCATTACTGGTATTTTGTAGCACAATTTGTACAGAGTACTGGGGAAAGAAATGAGGCACAGACTTGAAGGGTTGAATGTTTTTATTGAAATTGTTGTGTATTCATGATGTGTATTTTGTAGCTGCCTCTCAGGTTACTCACCTCTATTGCATCTCCTCTCCAGGGTGTTCGGGCTAAAAAAGAAGTCTGAAGGCTAACTGAGCAGCAATTTAAAGGTTCCGGGAGATACCATGTGGTAATTAGTGTAGGGGTGTTAGTGGACTGTAATCTGCTGTTCAGGGTCAGGTATTGTAATGTGTAACACAAATTAAGATCATGCAGACTACCTGAAATGAATGTAGCACAGATGAATTTTAATGTATGAAATAAACACCTGGTTGGTCTGCACCTAACCTCTGCCTCAAGCCTTCTGCTTTTAAAGTCCAGCTGCTACATGGCCATCTTAACATGTAACTGGCTTTTGTTAACAAATAGCAACTTCTCCTTTTCCAAAGCAAGTGAAAGTCACAGTTTATTTCAGGAAATCATTGTGCGGCTACCACAGAATGAATAAACAAACAAACTAATGTCATCATGAAGGCAACAATATAATATGCACGTTCAGAGAGTGGGGACATGTGATTACTGCTCTGTGGCAGTAGAGGGTAGCATTGGTCAGGATCACAATAGTTTCCACCAAAAGGGCAGATTGGCTTCACATTTTCAATCCTGTTTTCACTGACATACAGTTGACACAAGGACCTGTAACGCCTCTTTACAAAATCCTTCAGCCACAGGTAAGAAGACTCCTCCTGAGACGCCAACCTCTGATGTTCACACTATTCTGGTACTGCCAATTAGGATGACAACAGACTGCTAACACACTGTCGTTTTGTGCGCTAAATGCAGTATGAGAGAAGAGGAGGATTGAGACACATACAGTGCCAGCTGTCCGAGTGTTTGGCCTGCTGCCGGGAAGTAGCACTTCTCTGAATGCCAAGATGATCCTTCTGTTACGTCTCGGAGAGTGAAGAAGGAGCACAGGGCTTTCCCTCAGGACTCTCTTCACCTGCTCCAGCTTCTTACTGCTCAACATCCTCGGGCCCCACATAGCTCTGACTAGCTGTTAAATGTTGGCACGATCTCTCAGAGGCCTGGGGAGGAAGCTTTAGGTGGGACTGAAAACACATCACCGGCAGTTGTTGTCTTGTGTGAAGCGAAAATGAACCCTCATGTAAGACTTCAACAATGGATTGTTAGTTATGTTAAGACAGGGAATGGCAGAAGAATTAGTGAAGGCCATGTAAATCTGAGCTCTCACTCAGAGGAAAGAAACCCTACATTTAGGCTAAATTTCTTTTTCAATGGTTGAAGGTAAAAATGAGAATTCCACAAAAAACGGGAGGAAGAGAAAGGGGTGACACATGGCAACTGCTCTTGGCTGGATTTAAACCCAGAATACCCTGATATGAGTCAGCTGTTGGTGCTTTAAACCAGGATTCCCAAAAAAAAAAATTATTATTGAACATTTGCACATTCTTTAGTCAATATTTTGCTGCACTTTCCATTCTCTCATTTTAATTCAAAATTTCTATTTGATATGTATGGGTCTTTATGACATTTACAGTACTTGTTTTCCTTTCTCTTACTTTGTTTATTTTCACTGTTATGCACCACAACACCAAGACAAATTCCTTGTATGTGTAAACCTACTTGACTTTATTCTGATTCTGATTACAAGTTTCCCATTAGTCATAATTGGACCTTGAATGTGTGTGTCAATGGGTGAATGTTGGCATGGGTTGTAAAGCGCTTTGAGTGGTTGGTAGATTAGAAAAGCACTATATAAATGCAGTCCATTTAAACTTGTGGTGGTTACTTACTTTTTAAATATGAAAAGGTAACAAGAATTCACATAGCAACTGTTCTCTATGTGTCTTTGCCGTTATGTCCTTCTGTCTCTTTCTCTGTGTCCACCTCTCCCTCTGACCAAGCACATCTCATGCAGTATACTTTCACATCTTCCCTCTGTATAAGTAACTGTGCCTACATACATACCATACTCAGGTTTCCCGCTGTATAAATGTGTTTCAGAAATGATAGAACATGACTTTTACCTCTAAACTAAAATGGAAAACATGTAATAAGTTGCACTAAAATGTGAGAAGGAACATGTAACAAATTAAGTTAAAATTTAATTTCTGACCCTCAGATTCCTGGAAATATCTTAACTTTATGCTTAACAGGTTATGGCAGTTGACTTTAATATTTTGCATGTGAGGATTTACACAATGAGCATGTTACAGTTTTTGTTTTTTTCAATTGCTAAGTCACATTTCCTTATAGGAGTTCACTTTTTCAAAACTCTTCACACAGTCAGCACAGCAGCAGTCAATGTGGACTAAACTGTGGATCACTTTTCATTGCTTTTACACAAAATGCATTCAATGACCACATTTTTCAAATTTCATGAACTCTTTTCTCACTCAGCTTTTTCACTTTTCTTTCCTCCATTCCTCAAGTCCACAGAGGAACTTTTTCCTCGTGGAGGTGGAAAGTTTGTGACCATCAGCTGCATGATCAGATGTTCCTTTTGGACGCAATGAATGCTGGATGTCTGGACATGTCTGCAGAATATAGCCAGCTATGGATCAGACATGCAAAAAGATCCTTTCCCAGGTGGATTGCGAGAGAGGACATAAGGTCTGATGTGTCTGAAAATACAGACGGCAGGGTTGACCAGCACTGTTGTATGTCTATATCTGTAGCTATCCTATGCACGTCTGTATAGTGAATATGTATAGGTTTGTATTGCATTACTGGAATTACTTTAGTTTAGTGATGGAACTGTCAACTGTCTTTCTGATTAATTAAAGCGCTATGTGCAAAATATATGCTTTGTCTGCCAAAAAGCATGTACATCAATCAGAGAGATATTACACAATCTAACAGCCAAAATGTTGTTGTTAATAATTCATTTATTAAGGTTTTATAGATCAGTAATAATCAATTAACAACAATGTATGGAGCCACTATTAGCTCATATAAAGTATGACTTATTAGAAAGGTAGTATCAAACTTGTACTTTCTCTTATTGGACTCATTTTGAGAGCTGAGCCACAGGTCTCCACAGGTCTCCTCAGGTCTCGGTTCTGTGTGTTTGCTCAGAGAGTCTGTCTCTCAGCTTCAGCTGATAGTCCCTCTGAATCTCTGGCAGTTTGCTTGGATTCTGCCTGGCAACCAAGTGAACTAATTGAACTCACAATTTGATGGCGTAACACATGTGCTGCCACTCGGCCACTTCTCTCCCTGTGTGTTTGAGCAGTTGCCACAGGCAACAGGTGACGTTGTCTTCTGTGGCAGAGGTGGTGATGGTGTTTGTGTGTATGCATGCACTTCGGTGTATGCGTGAATGCATGCGCACGTGTGTATAAAGGAAATATACGAGGGCTCTGAGCCTGTGTAAACTGTGAAAGAGCCGCCACGCGGCTCGCTGAAATGCCTCTCATTGTGACAGCAGCTCTGTCTAAACAGCAATTATGGTCAGAGGCCGAGCACAGCCACCTGCATCCCTGGACGTCTTTAACAGACCCCCAATGGGACTGACAGTAAATTAGGTGAAGCTATGTCCACCCTGACAGTGAGATGCTGTAGGTCACTAAGTGAAGGTCTTTCCAAGCAGCTAGACAGGTTTCCCTTCCAAGTCTATTTAAAGTCAAGGAGAGCAACTGAAGTCATGGCCCACTGTTTAGAAACAGTAATTCCATTGGAACCTAAATACAAGAGATTAAAAACAGTGTGTGTCTTTGTGTGAAGTGACACAAATCCACAATGAAAACATTCAGAACAGTGGTATGAAATTGTCTGACATCAGTGATGTGATGGTAAATGGATAAACTCACCATAATCACCTTGTTTTTCAAACCATCATACAGGAAGCATGCAGCAATGCAAATAAAAAAAAGTTTAGTTTTCATAAATACATTACCACAGTAATTTTGAATGATTTACATTAGTTAACTATACCTACAAAGACCTACAGCAAACAATTCACAGCACATCTGTGTCACCCTGAAAAGCCGCACGACTGCATTCTACACAATAAAAGGTTGTCTGTTATTACACATCACACGACAAATGTATCTCTCCTTTCAATGGATTGCTCATCGTAGTGTGTTTAAAGGAAGCCTTCGAGCTCCTGAGTGATGTGTCTAAGTGTCTGTGCGGCCTTGTTAACCCTTTACTTCTTCTTTATTGGGCAGGAGGGGCTGAAGTGGGGCTCCCACTGGGATCCTGGAGTGCGTCAGATTGTCTGCGGGCCTGTGTTTGGATAAGGCAGCATGCCCATTGTCTCTGATGCCCCAGCTGGGCCGAGGTATGCCTCCATGCTCCTGAAATAGAAAGACAGCTGAGGGCTGCCATGCATACTGAGGGCAGGGCTGGCCAGGCAGGCCGGGCCCACTGACCCAGACCGCAACTTAGCACAATGAGAGACGGGGTATTGTCTGGAGCCAGAGGCTAATAGCTGAGGTATCAAACCCCACAAACGGCTCGCTAAAAGACTGATTAACTCCGCTGTGTGTTATTGTTGCCTGTGTATGGGTGGAGGTCAGGGGGGTGGAGTGGGTGTGGAAGAGTAATTGGGGCTTTAGAGTGTGTTTGTGCCACGCGTCAGTCCGTCTCCACTCTGATGAACCGATGGCTAAGACCTGAGCCCACACAGTTGCTGCAAGGTATTGTGGGCAGGCACGAGGCGATTACAGAAATATCCACCCTCGATGAATGCTTTGATCCAAAAT
The DNA here is from genome assembly GCF_020085105.1 of Siniperca chuatsi. Lineage (NCBI taxonomy): Eukaryota > Metazoa > Chordata > Actinopteri > Centrarchiformes > Sinipercidae > Siniperca > Siniperca chuatsi. Next base: position 26,484,828 of record NC_058043.1, on the reverse strand, counting down.
GAAACACTACTTCACCGCCCATTTTTAGGTTACTGCTATAGAGCAAAATAGGGATCTTAATATTTGCTCTCCTAAGCAAGCAAGCACACAAACTTATACAACACTTTTTACAGAAAGGGAGTAAAGAAAAAGAGTTAATAAAAGAGACTAAGAAGACAAGGACGAAGAGTGCACAAAGCACAATGTATAGAGTTATAGTAACTATTGTAACAGATTTGGCTTCTCTGAGAGTTTTCATGAGGCTCAATAAAAAAGATGAGATAGATAGATAGAAAGATTTTGAGTAAACAACTGAAAAGAACAATATAACATTAGGATTTTCATTTTCATTTTCTATACCCCTTTTGACAGTATTGTTTCTGATGACCAGTCCCACCTGTGCAGAAGCAGAACATGGAGAGAGACGTGTGACACTGTGTCATGTGTGATTAAACACTGCTGAGAATGACTGCAGTCATAATTCCCAATCGCTCTCCATCTCGCTGCCTAATCCTGGCATTTGGTGCATGATGATCTAAAACAACTGTGACCGACCCCCAGATCAAGTCTTGATGCCCAAAATGTCGGCTCCTCACTTGCACATCACCAAACGGTCATCTGGCCAATCCCCCGGAATGAATTGAGGAATCACTCCCAGCATTTTGGGGCTGAGGCCTACAGTCAGTTTGGTCATTTTATATGGGAAGGTAATTCAAAGCTGCACAAATGTCTAATAATCAAAACATGAGCATTAATGGGCCTGGCCACATTAGGGTCTAAATGATTTTGAGGAACACTGGGGACGTAAGGAGAGCTGTTGCTCTGAGAAGTCAGCTGTCGTGGTGGGCTGCAGTATAGCAGTGCAGAGAGATGTGCTGGGGGACTACGCTAACGCTGCATGCACTTCACTATGTGTTTGTGTGCGTGTGTTTACGTGCCGGAGTATGTGGACTTATTTAAAGCCAGCAGCTCTGGGGACTTTGGGATTCATCTCCTCCTCATGTGTTATCAGCATGCCAGCTTTTCAGATGGTGCAGCAAGTGACATAGTACATAAACCAGCCTCTGCCTCTCTGAAGAGCCCCTCGTCCCAGAATAGCTCCGGCCCGCTCTATCTAACTGATGCCCAAGAAAGTTTGAGCCATCACGGCAACACCTCTCAGTCTGCCACGGCAACAGATAGCGGCATCAACAAAGATGGCCGCCCCTCAAGTCAAGACATCCATTTAGGAGTTTGTTTTCTTGTTTCTCTCTGTGTTTGTGTGTGTGTTTGTGTGTGTGTGTGTGTGTGTTGAGAGAAAATAGAGCAAACCCTTTCTGTTGTATTACAAGTAGGCCTCTTGCCTCTCAGGGTTTGTAAAAGTTACAGCGTCTCAGTTGGCAGCAGACGACCGTCTTCGGCTTATCTACATGGCTTTTGCAGAATTCGACGCAGCCAACAGTTAACAGTCAATCTCCCTATCAGGAATGCTGGACTCTGGCTTTGTCTATTCTGAGAAACTGTGGTCCCCTTGCCCTCCCCCCGTGCTGCACTGTCACCCTGCTCTCATACCAGGCACCAACCTCTCCCCTTGCTCTGAAGGTCAGATCTGGTGGAACCAGAGTGTGAGAGGCGCAGTGCTTATGCCAGAATTACCGAATACACAAAATTACAGCAGCTACGTGTGACAATATAACACACTGTGCTGTCAGTGGTCGGTTACAAAGATACTACACTTTTTCATCTGAGGCCCAAGGTGCTAAAGCTCTAGATATTGCTGGCTACAGCTTTGTAGAAACAATCTGAAAAACAAATTTTACAATTAGAATATTTCATCACATATCGTGGATGAATCGTCACTCATGTTTATTGCTTTTTAAATTCATATGAGGCACTTTATTGTGTGGTAGGAGCCACGCACCATGTTTCTCTCTATTAATATAATGTTGTGTATTTATAGTAGCGTGTTTAATACCACACAGCTCCTGAAATAATCTCTTCTAAGGTTGCATCCTCTGTGGCCACACACAATAGCAAACATCCCTGTTGGCACTTAACAACACAAAAGCAGCAGGGCTATTACTTAGAGGCCAGTATGAGTTCATAAGCATCACAGTCACCTAAAGTGGGAAGAGTTCATTTGTGTTTATCAGGAGGTTAAGGGTGGATAAAAACAATAACCAAATTCGTCATATGTTCTAAAGAATACTGGCTGTAACTATCATTTTCTTTTAATATCCTATGTATATAATTTGGAGTATTTTTTTCTGAGAATATTCCCTTAAATTTCCAATTTTTGTTTCTAGGTGTGGACACAAACCACTGTCCTGGTAGAGACAATGATGCACTGCCCTTCAAAATCTATGGAGTGAAAAAATTCCTCCCTGCAGGGATGCTCCTAATGCAACTCTCTCCCACTCCCTCGAAGTGTGTACAGTGCATAAAATAACTGGGATACAAAAATAGCCGGCTTGGGTTTAGCGCAATGACAAAAACGTAGCTTTCCTTTTGTGTCAATTGAGACAGGCGCTCAGCACCAATAGGCGTCGGAGGAGGTGGCATATGCTAATGAGGGACAAATGTCCGCTGACCATGACCTTGAGAAACACAGTATAAAGGAGGGCACATCTCACCAAGCTGTTATTTCGTTGTGGTCGTCCTGGGGTCAGTGGACAACTTTTTGCCTTTGTTTGGTAGGTTGTTTATTACGCATTTTACGCGCGGGTTGGCTGCCCTTTAAAGCGTCTTGTAGAGTAATTCTTTTCTTTACAGAAGTTTAGTCATACTGTTTACCTTCGCTGGCACGTGTCAGTTAACGCGCTATGCGTTTCTATATTTTTTTGTTCTCATTTGGTGATAGTGGATTTGCGCTCTTAACGCACACGCAGTGTTTTCATGGCCACGTTTTGTGTTCATCAATAATGGAAGGCTGAAGTAACCAAAAACAGCTCTAACATATACCGAACTACTGACCCTAACGCAAAGCTTTGTTTTCTTACCAAAGGAATTCCTCACCTCGTCTGTGTCACTGGTGCGTCCGGTTGCCACCATGTCTCGCTTTGACACGAAGGAGTTCGGGGAGGCTGCACCGTTTTTACGCAAATCTGACTTGGAGCTGCTGGCGGCGCACACCATCGCTTCTGACGGTAGGCCTAATAAGGAGAGTTCAAAGAAACGGAACCTTGTAGGGCAAATCACATTAAAAATATTCATATCAGAAATTAATTCAATTTCGATTCAATATGAGATTCGTGTCGGTTTTTAAATAAGGGGAAAACTCATCTGATGGTGTGAGATCCCCCCCATGTCATTGCAGTTTCATTTGTTGCAGTGTTTTTAAAGAAACAATGAACAATGAAACATGGCAAAATAAGTATAAAAATATTACTTACTTTAAGATAATTTGTTCTGGGAACAAATGAAACAATATCACCAAACTGTTTTCAGAAAGTAAAATGTTACAATTTATCACTATTCTATTGTGATAAATAGTTTTTTGAAAGGTGCTATATAAATAAAGTTTTAAATAACTTCTTCAATAACACACTTGTTGACATGAGTATTTTGCCACACAGATTAATTTGTGTAATATTTTTATTTAGTGATTATCAGGTTTTTTTTTTAAATTGTCTCCGCCAACATTTGTATTGTAGAGAGTTTTGCTGTTTCCAAGCATTCTCCCACTCAGTGCGCACCCTCTGCTGTACTGTTAGGTAAGAAGCGAGCCTGGATCCCTGATGAAAAAGAGGCGTACATTGAGATTGAGATCAAGGAGCTCAGCGGTGACAAAGTCATTGTTGAAACCAAAGATGGGAAGGTAAGTGATCATCCCTCTCTATGCAGTAATGAATGAAAACCTAAGCTATTAGACACCTCTTCTTTAACACTGTATGCACAGTACAGTCCCGTGCTCCCCTCCTCATGTCTGCCTGCGCCCATCACTTTAGACTCTGACAGTGAAGGACTGTGACATCCAGCAGATGAACCCTCCTAAATTTGACATGATTGAAGACATGGCCATGCTGACGCACCTCAACGAGGCCTCAGTGCTGTACAACCTGCGCAGACGCTACTCTGCCTGGATGATCTATGTGAGTATCCCATTATGGACCGATGGCACTGCCCCTCTCCCATGTTTCCATGTTCCCTGAAGAGGCATGATTATCCAGATTCAATTACAGAATTCAACTGTAAGATTCAGCAAAGTCAACCTGTCAGTAGCAGAACTGGTCATTCTGGCGGTAGGGGCTGTATTATAGTGGGTTAATATTGTTGCATGTCCTGTTCCCTCAGACCTACTCCGGGCTCTTCTGTGTGACCGTGAATCCATACAAATGGCTGCCCGTCTACACAGCCCCTGTGGTCGCCGTCTACAAAGGCAAACGCCGGTCCGAAGTGCCGCCACACATCTACTCCATCGCAGACAATGCATATAATGACATGCTGCGCAGTGAGTGTTCCCATACACTAAAATATTATAACAACATACAATATACACACACACACACACTTACACACTTTTTTCCTTCTTCATCAGATCGCGAGAACCAGTCCATGCTCATCACGTAAGTATCACCTGCTTCAAATGTGTATATTTTTTGTCTTGTTTCAAGTCACCCATTATAGAAGAACCAGACAGCTTGTGACTGTATGAGTAGCCATATAACATATAGTCCGTCCACACACAGCCACTTTAAATTTATTTTTTTCCTCCAAAGTTTTTTTGGCTTTTACTGAAATCTATTCCTCACTTTTTTTCTTTCTGTTTTGTAATATGCAGTGTAACTGATTTTGATTTACACTACCTTCACCAGTGAGCAGTTTTTACCTGTTTGTATATACACTTTGTTATTTTTCACACTCCTATAGCGGAGAATCCGGTGCTGGCAAAACTGTCAACACGAAACGTGTCATTCAGTATTTTGCCATTGTGGCAGCTCTTGGGGACACACCTGCCAAAAAAGCAGTAAGGCTGATGTGGCAACCCATATTTTTTGTTTCCCAGCTTTTTTTTTGCTGTATTTTATTTTTATTTTCTTCATTTTTTCTTTTGTGGTCCCAGGAATCCTTCACTGTATTCCCTTTAAACTGTGTCCATACATTTTCCTCACTGTCAAAATGGTGAATGCGAGAACTGATTACATTCATGTCTGAGTCTTCACCCCCCTCATGTGTTGTGTAGCCCTTTCCAGCCACTTTACTCTGCTTTCTTATTGATTTTTAAACTATTTTTCTTTTCACCTTTTCCATTACCATTTTTTTTTTGGCTACACATTTTTCATTATCTTTCCCTTTGCTTTGAGTTTTGGTTTTGACTTTTCTGTGTTGTTTTCTGTTCATTTTTCCTACCTTTCGCTCCCCTGCGTTCACCGCACTTCATCATATAAAACAAGGTGGCCATTGGTTTTTACCACAGCTTTAACAAACAGTATCTAATTTTCCAGTTGGTTATGATGTTCCCCTTTGGTTGTAAAATCATTATTCAATCATGCTTTATATGATATGACACTCACAGGCTTCTCACCTTATTCTTTTGCAGCAAGGACCTGCCACTAAAACAGGGGTGAGTTTAAGCTGCAGAAAACAATAATGCAGCTACATTATGTTTAACAATTTAAAATTAACTGTAAATTGTAAAATGAAATAAAAAGTGACTGGGCATCTTTACATTTTACTTTTAATGATCTCTCCCAGGGGACTCTGGAGGATCAGATCATTGAGGCGAACCCTGCCATGGAGGCGTTTGGTAACGCTAAAACGCTAAGGAATGACAACTCATCCCGTTTTGTGAGTACCTGGAAAATTCCCTGTATATAGTATACTGTATATACATTCAAATGGGTTTGATATTCCTGCTATTTGTTGGCCGATTTCTGGAGCATTTCAAAGATATTTTGTACATTTTCCCACAGGGCAAGTTCATCAGGATCCACTTTGGACCTACTGGCAAACTAGCCTCGGCTGATATTGATATATGTGAGTTAATGGTCAGACATTGTATTCATCATTATCATCATCATCATCATGTGTTTCATTTATTGATTCATGTCCAATATGAACATGTTACTCTTCTTTCTGTCCTTCAGATCTTCTGGAAAAATCCAGAGTCATATTTCAGCAGCCTGGTGAGAGGAGCTACCACATCTACTACCAGATCATGTCGCAGAAGAAACCCGAACTGTTAGGTTAGTCATTCTGGCTGCTTCGGATATTTTATTACGTACCGCTGCAGGACTGTGATGTGATCCTGTAAACTCTTTGATCCAGACATGCTGCTGGTGTCCTCCAACCCGTACGACTACCACTTCTGCTCCCAGGGCGTGACCACCGTGGAGAACATGGATGACGGACAGGAGCTGATGGCCACTGATGTAAGAGCTTTTTATTTTTCCCACATGGAGAGAAATTCCGCTGCATTTTAACACAGCATGTTGAGTAGATTTGTGAAGCTGGGAGATTACTTTTCTCGGCTTCTTTACAGCATGCCATGGACATCCTCGGCTTCCTGCCCGATGAGAAGTATGGCTGCTATAAAATAGTTGGAGCCATCATGCACTTTGGCAACATGAAATTCAAGCAAAGGCAGCGTGAGGAGCAGGCGGAGGCTGACGGCACTGAAAGTGAGAGCCAGTGACAAGACACTTGGCACAAAAACAACCATTGTATCTAAAAGCAAGTTTGTGATTTTTGTCCTGTTTGTTCACCAGGTGCAGACAAGGCCTCATACCTGATGGGAGTCAGTTCCGCTGACCTCATCAAGGGCCTCCTCCACCCAAGGGTGAAGGTGGGGAATGAGTATGTGGTGAAGGGACAGAATGTCGAACAGGTGAGGAGATGCAATGTCTGCTGTCTGTGATTTGTTTCATTATTTTAGTAACCAGAAAGACAATGAATGAGATCATTTTTCTGTAATATGAGGTGGGAAATGAAGCACTATTGAACAACAAATCTATCAATATATCAGATATATTGATACACAGCTGAACTGCGGTATAAAAGGTACTTTTTCTACAAGGTAGAAAAAATTCAGCGCACTTTATTCTGCTGACGAGGGACGGCTTCTTAATTCTCAGTCGATCCATACACTCGCCACTCCACACACACACACTAGAATCTGGTATCCAAGCAACAGAGGCTATCCATGTGAATGACAGCTGTATTCCTCCTGTGTGTGTGGATGTGTGGATGTGTGCATGGGTGCGGTAGGTTACCTACGCTGTTGGTGCTCTGGCCAAAGCCACGTATGACCGCATGTTCAAATGGCTCGTGATACGGATCAACCGGACCCTGTACACCTCCCTGCCCCGCCAGTACTTCATAGGAGTCCTGGACATCGCTGGGTTTGAGATCTTTGAAGTAAGTTGATCCATACTGCAATTCTTTTTCAGAGATTAAAGTTATATTTATTAAAAACTATTACCATCACACTGGTTTTCTGTTTCTATGGTCATATTTTGGTTGAATATCAACAGGTGCTCTGTTTGTGCCTCATCCTTTCTTATTGTGATGAATTAGCTTTACTGCAGGATGAACCTCCGTAACATGTTCTCATATTTTTCATGCTGTTCACTCCTAATGCTTCCTCTGAACACCTGTTACTTTCATTGCAGCTCAACAGCTTTGAGCAGCTGTGCATCAACTTCACAAATGAGAAACTGCAACAGTTTTTCAACCACCACATGTTCATCCTGGAGCAGGAGGAGTACAAGAGGGAGGGCATCGAATGGACCTTCATTGACTTCGGGCTGGACCTTCAAGCTTGCATTGATCTCATTGAAAAGGTAAACAAAGTGTTTTATCCATAATAGATCAAATTTAATTGTAAATGAGTGTTAGACTAACACTCTGCTCGCCCTCCAGCCGCTGGGCATCATGTCCATCCTCGAAGAGGAGTGCATGTTCCCAAAGGCCACAGACAACAGCTTCAAAGCCAAGATGTATGATAATCACATTGGCAAGTCGCCTAATTTTCAAAAGCCACGGCCAGACAAGAAGCGCAAGTACGAGGCCCATTTTGAGCTGGTGCACTATGCCGGAGTGGTAAGTGTGTTCTCACTAAAGCCCTGAGCCCCCTGAGTCTTACAACATTGATTATTACATATAGAAATCAATCATTTGGATGTCCCTGCTGTTTTTGTACAGGTACCATACAACATTATTGGCTGGCTGGACAAAAATAAAGACCCACTGAATGAGACGGTGGTAGCCTGTTTCCGGAAATCCTCCAACAAGCTGCTAGCTTCTCTGTATGAGAATTATGTCGGTTCAGACGCAGGTACAGTAAACGGGATTCTGGCAGAGGACTATAGCATATAGGGGACACCTTAAGGTGGTCACATTAATCACTCTGCTAATTATCTCGCAGCATTCGACTCCAAGACTGGCAGCAAGGAAAAGAGGAAGAAGGCAGCCTCTTTCCAGACCGTGTCTCAGGTTCACAAGGTGAGACTGACACCACAGGGGAAAATGGTCCATTACTGATGCAGTTGAATGCAGGCAGAGGTTATTCCAAATAACTTTCAATGTTTTGTGTGATGTGAGAAATTGTGGGCCATCACTGGACAGCTGGGACGGAGGTAGTTAAGACTTGCAGTGATGTTTAGGGCAATGATCACATGAACATCACTTTAAGTCTGTGCTGGCTCCTCTCTCCTTTACATCAAGGATTCCGCATGCGAGTAACACAAAAGTCCTGCAGAATAAAACGTTTTACATGAAGAGTTTGTTGTTGTTTTTTTGCAATGAGAGATGTTTTAATAGTAGAATAGTCGAGGTATTTTTATTCACTCATTTATCTTGATTTGCGGTGTTTCTCCTTCCCTCCAGGAAAATCTGAATAAGCTGATGACCAACCTCCGCAGTACCCAGCCTCACTTTGTTCGCTGCATCATCCCTAATGAGACCAAGACTCCAGGTAACACACAGCACAATCATCACATATCATCAGGAGCTAAACAAATGGGACTAGGCTCATGCTTAAAACCTGTTCACCGCAGGGATCATGGATCCATTCATGGTGCTGCACCAGCTGCGCTGCAACGGTGTGCTGGAAGGCATCAGAATCTGCAGAAAGGGCTTTCCCAACCGCCTGCTCTACGCTGAATTCAAACAGCGGTACAGATCACGCTCTGATCACATTTTTGGATATCATGGCATGGACTTTGAGTCACAGTGATAATCAGTCCTGAAACACTCTTTTATTAATTTATCCAGCTACCGCATCCTGAACCCCCATGCCATCCCTGATGATAAGTTTGTGGACAGCAGGAAAGCTGCAGAGAAGCTGCTGGCCTCCCTGGATATCGACCACAACCAGTATAAATTTGGACACACAAAGGTAGGAGGTCGCTGCTTGTGTAATGCAGAGAATGGCAAAATAGTCAGCCAGCACGCCTCATATGGTTATTAAAAATGATTTCAAAATTGGAAAAACATAGTGATGGTCTTATTTTTTTTTTAACGAGTGTGTCTTCTCTGAGTCTTAAGTGATGGATTCTTAGTTTTCATGACGTTATTTTTGGTTAGGTGTTTTTAATAAAAAAAAAAAAAAGATTAGAGTACTGTCAAACCCTGAAACCTTAATCATTGTTTCATTTCACAACCTCACCCCATGGCTTCATGTAGGTGTTCTTCAAGGCAGGTCTGCTGGGTCACCTCGAGGAGCTGAGGGATGAGCGTTTGGCCAAAGTCCTGACGTTGCTGCAGGCAGCCGCTCGTGGCAAAATCATGAGGATGGAGCTGCTGAAGTTGATGGAAAGGAGGTAAAAAGTGACTTTAACTTTTGTCGACAAAAGACTTTTTGTGAACCTGAATGAATATAAAATGTATTCATAGGCACAGGAAAGCCTTTGAGCTAAAGGTGAAGAGCAAAGAGAGAACATGAGTACAAAAAAATAAAAATAAAAGACCTCCCCCAACAGTTGCTTCTCTGAACAGGTTCAATAGCAACACGATCAGCTGTGAGCCTTTCAGCTTGTGATACACTATACCTTAGTGTTCACTCCCTCGCTCTAGTATGCGTGGCATGCAAGGGCAGTGTTATCGGCGTGTGTGAGGCGTGTGCTTGCCCTTGTATGGTTACCAGGCATGTGTGTGGCCCTACTGTTAATGAGGTCCCCATCCCACTCTCTCTCACACACACACACACACACACACACCCCTCTCGCAGGTCTCTGGCCATTCTCTCCATCCACTATCTCTAACTTAAACAATGCTGAGGGTGTCCTTAGAGCCAGGTGGCGACATGTGTCAAGTGGCAGCTGCTCGGGCCCTCCCTAAAAATACAACCCCGGCCCCCTCCATGCCCGATGGCCCCTGGCCCCTTTTGTCCACGGCGCCTGTACTTCTAAGTGAGTGCATTGGTGGGATATGTGGCGGGTGACAGAGGATTAAAGTCGGGCGTTGGACAGAGGGCTTTAGTTTCTAAATAAACACAGACGCTCACCTTTGAGAGGCACCCGGCATGGAGTCATGTCAAAAATGCAATCAGCTCCCCCCACCCTCATTCAGTCACCTACCACTCTGGCGTGTGCACGCTCACTCCAACTCACCCTCTAAACACTGACAGGAAGTCCTTGACCAGTCTGCTCTGGGTCCATATTTAGGGCTGTGAGACGCCATTCTACTGAGACTAAATCAATCTGGTAACCCTGTTTGGTCACAGTCATGAAACGTCAAAAGCAGCATTAGGTGTATGATTTCATGTCGCATCCCTCTGTGTATGATTAGATACAAGGGAGTGGATAGTTGCAGGTTTAGTGCCAAAAATTAAGTGCCAAGGAGAAGTAACTAAATAAATAGACGGGGAACTCCAGGATCTTTTTGACCTTCTTCTCTTTACTTGATCTGAACTTGACTTTTAAAACACCATGTGGTCTACATCCATGCTTCCCAACCTTTTGTGTCTGATGTAACCCCACAGCCCTGTCCGATGAGTTCCATCGACACCACCACCAGTCATGTTCCGAATGTATTCATTTGTATTTAAATTAAACTTGTAAATCAAAATTAAAATTAATTTAAACTGTTTATCCATTACTTTTAGCTAACTAGTTCAACCATTAATCAATTACTTTTAACTTGGCATTTATTCAGTACTTTTATCTAACTATTTTAACTGTTGGCAGGGACATCCAAATGATTGATTTATGATTGATTTATTACTTTTAGCTATTTTCAACCATTTATCCATTACTTTTAGCTAACTGTTTAGACCTCTCTACCTGCTTGTTAACTAGACTTTTCACGCACTCTCAATCCCAAACTGCTGTGTTTGGGTGTTTCAGCTGACTCAGTATGTGGATATATATTTTTAAATCAAATCATAATTGGGGTTTGTTTTTTTTTTCAAATTAGTTGAGCTATTCCACAATTATTACATGTACCCCTTGGCAATTGCAGAAATACCTCCCTGGGGTACAAGTATACCTGACTGGTCTCTGTGCCATTTTAGATTTGTTTTTAACCTGACAAGAAAAACTTTTGTGGTAGAAAAATCCTCACTCTTCCATTCCCTCCTTTTATTTTGTCCTGTTTTCAGGGAGGCTCTGATGATCATCCAGTGGAACATCCGGGCCTTCAACGCTGTCAAGCACTGGCCCTGGATGAAGCTCTTCTTCAAAATCAAGCCTCTCCTGAGGAGCGCCACCACTGAGAAAGAGCTGGTCTCTCTGAAGGAGGAGCTGGCCAAGCTTAAGGAGGCTTTGGAAAAATCTGAGGTCAAGCGCAAAGAGCTGGAGGAGAGGCAGGTCAGCCTGATCCAAGAGAAGAATGACCTCTCTCTACAGCTGCAGGCAGTAAGTGGCACTCCTAAAGTATTCACACATTCAGCTTTTGGAAAGAAGAAAGATACCGTAGTAGTGTGGGAATGCACTGAACGTATACTCTTTCTCGCCTCTCTCCCATAGGAGCAGGACAATCTGGCAGATGCCGAGGACCGCTGTGACCTTCTCATCAAAACTAAGATCCAGCTGGAGGCCAAAGTGAAAGAAATCATGGAGAGGTTGGAGGACGAGGAGGAGATGAGCGCTAATGTGCTCGCCAAGAAGCGCAAGCTGGAGGACGAGTGCGCTGAGCTGAAGAAAGACATTGACGATCTTGAAATCACTCTGGCTAAAGTGGAAAAGGAGAAACATGCCACTGAGAACAAGGTAAGGAAATTGGAAAAGGAGAGCAGTGAGTTGCATCAAGAGGGCGCCAAGAGGGCACAGAAAGATCCACAGCACATTCAGTGGATTGTATGTGTAGGGGGGAAAAGTGTCAATATATTTTCTTCTTCTGGCTCGCAGGTGAAGAACCTGATTGAGGAAATGGCAGCTCTAGATGAAACTATACTGAAGCTGACCAAGGAGAAGAAGGCTCTTCTGGAGGCTCACCAGCAGACTCTGGATGACCTGCAGGCAGAAGAAGACAAGGTCAACATTCTGACCAAAGCCAAGGCAAAGCTGGAGCAACAAGTAGATGATGTGAGTTTATTTATAGCCTAAAAAAGCAGAGGAAAACAATATCATTATATCATTTAGTCCACAGGGGGTGACACATCATGTACATAACATGTAACATTATTCAACCTTCCTACTGTAAATCAGCTGGAGGGCTCACTGGAACAAGAGAAGAAGCTGCGTATGGACCTGGAACGGGTCAGACGTAAGCTGGAGGGAGATCTGAAACTCTCCTTGGAGTCTGTTATGGACTTGGAGAACGACAAGCAGCAACTCGACGAGAAGCTGAAAAAGTGAGAGTGTTGGTGTATTCACAGAAAAACGTTATCTTGCTATTAAGAATTAACGATTAACGATGATCACCAATTATTTTCTATCAGGAAAGACTTTGAAATGAATGAGATGAGCACAAGGATTGAAGATGAGCAAGCCTTGGTCAATCAGCTCCAGAAGAAGATAAAGGAGCTACAGGTGGAAACTAGTCTCTTAACCTCTAATAGAGCAGTTACTAAACATCATTTTGACAAAATAACTTACCATTGCTTTCCTCCAGGCTCGTACAGAGGAGCTGGAGGAAGAGCTGGAGGCCGACCGGGCTTGCAGGGCCAAAGTGGAGAAGCAGCGTAGCGATGTGGCTCGTGAGCTGGAAGAGCTGAGCGAGCGCCTGGAGGAGGCTGGTGGGGCCACCTCAGCCCAGATCGAGATGAACAAGAAGAGAGAGGCGGATTTTCTGAAGCTGCGGCGAGACCTGGAGGAAGCCATGCTGCACCACGAGGCCACGACGGCAGCCTTGCGCAAGAAGCACGCTGACAGCGTTGCAGAGCTGAGCGAGCAGATCGACAGCCTGCAGCGGGTCAAGCAGAAGCTGGAGAAGGAGAGGAGCGAGGCCAAGATGGAGGTCGACGATCTGGCCTCTACTGTGGAGCAGCTCTCCAAGGGCAAGGTAGGTAGAAAAAAAGAAGATAAGCGCACGGAAAGATAGTAGTAGTATGGGACCAAACGAGACGAAATTTCCATCTCTTGTTTGCAGGCCACTTCAGAGAAGATGTGTCGTCTGTATGAAGACCAAATGAATGAGGCTAAAGCAAAGGCTGATGAGCTCCAGAGGCAGCTCAACGAAACCAACACCCAAAGGGCCCGTGCTCAGGCTGAGAGTGGTAAGGAACTTTCATTTTATCATAAATCTCACAAACAGATTTCACAGACCGGTTAGTAACACAGATACCTCCTGATGTAGGCGAGCTGAGCAGGAAGCTTGAAGAGCGGGAAGCCATGGTCTCCCAGCTCCAGCGTGCCAAGAACTCCTTCAGCCAGAATGTTGAGGACCTCAAGAAACAGCTGGAGGAGGAGAATAAGGTCAGCTCCTTATCACTGCATCAGTCGGTGGTTGATATTTACAATAGTTAACTACCTCTGTTCCTCCAGTTTCACTAACTGCTCTCCACCAATCTTGATTGATCTCTTAAGGCTAAGAACGCCCTGGCCCATGCGCTGCAGTCATCTCGACACGACTGTGATCTTCTGAGAGAGCAGTACGACGAGGAGCAGGAGGCCAAGGCTGATCTGCAGAGAGCTCTGTCCAAGGCCAACGCTGAGGTGGCTCAGTGGAGGACGAAGTATGAAACTGACGCCATCCAGAGGACTGAAGAGCTGGAGGAAGCCAAGTGAGTGAGATGTATTTTTCACTTACAGAATATGATGGTACACAATGATCATTTGAATGCATGAGCAGCAAATGTGTTTGCCTCTCATTAGGAAGAAGCTAGTGACACGTCTGCAGGAGGCTGAAGAGACGGTGGAGACTTCCAATGCCAAGTGCTCCTCCCTGGAGAAGACTAAACATCGGCTCCAGACAGAGATCGAGGACCTGGTCATAGATCTGGAGCGTGCCAATGCTGCAGCTGCTGTCTTGGACAAGAAGCAACGCAACTTTGACAAGGTATTAGCAGATGGCTGCTGTTACAGAGCATTGCTTTGGCTGGGAAATCTGTCTTACTACCTGATGACTTGGTAGGATTGGGTTCTGGTACCAGGTACAACAAGGCCAACTCATGACTTTTACTTCACTGTACTTTATTGTTTCCTCCAGGTGCTGGCTGAGTGGAGACAGAAGTACGAAGAGTGCCAATCAGAGCTGGAAACCTCTCAAAAAGAGTCTCGTGGCCTGAGCACAGAGCTCTTCAAACTGAAGAACTCCTACGAGGAGACCCTGGATCATCTGGAGACTATCAAGAGGGAGAACAAGAACCTCCAAGGTACTTGTTGTTGTAGCTCACATCATGAACGCCCAGTTAGAAGGTTGCATTAAAACAGAGCATTAGTTTTACCTTGCCTTTATGCAAAATCTAAATTATTTTTCTATCTCTGCTCCCCCAGAGGAGATTGCTGACCTGTCAGATCAAATCAGTCAGGGAGTGAAGACCATCCATGAGCTGGAGAAAATGAAGAAGGGTCTGGACATGGAGAAAAGTGAGATTCAAGCGGCCCTGGAGGAAGCTGAAGTAAGCAGTTTGCTGAGATCTCTCACTTCCTCCTTCTTGTTGTCTGAGATATTTTTTGACATGACCTACAGAATATCTTCAAGCATTAAGCATCTGTCTGTCACAGGGCACTCTGGAGCATGAAGAAAGCAAATCTCTCCGCATCCAGCTGGAGCTTAACCAGATCAAGGCTGATGTTGACAGGAAGCTGGCAGAGAAGGATGAGGAAATTGACAGCCTTCGGTGAGATTCATTGATTACTCTTTTCGTCCTTCTTTATAGCAGATCTGTGATTCTATCCCATCAACCGCTCAATGCAAACTGCTTCCTCCTAATTATTCTCTTCACAACGTCTTTCACCTTCTAGCCGTAACCACCAGAGAATACTGGAGTCCATGCAGGCCACCTTGGATGCAGAGGCCAAGTCTCGCAACGAGGCAGTGCGACTGAGAAAGAAGATGGAGGGCGACCTGAATGAGATGGAGGTGCAGCTGAGCCATGCCAACAGGCAGGCCTCAGAGTCTCAGAAATTCCTGAGAAACCTGCAGGTTCAGATCAAGGTGAGTCATCTAGCAGCCAATCAATGAACTTACCTGATGTGTCAGATTAATTAGTACATAGAACAAATTCCAGCGTTAATATGTAATGTAATAAAATCTTTTGCTTGCACACAATCTGTGACTCCAGGACATTCAGTTGGAGCTTGATGAGACTATTCACCAGAACGAGGAGCTGAAGGAGCAGGTGGCGGTGACAGAGCGCCGCAACAACCTGCTGGCTGCTGAGGTGGAGGAGCTAAGGGCTCTGCTGGAGCAGAGCGACCGCGCACGCAAGTTAGCTGAGCATGAGCTGCTCGAGGCCACTGAGAGAGTCAACTTGTTGAACTCTCAGGTAGGAAGATGCATTTAAAACCACCCTGTGGTGCATTTATGATAAATAAATCACTTTGATAAATAGCTTATCAAAGGATGGCCATTTACTTTTAGTAGATGGGCGTGAAGAGGGTATTTCGTTTTCCAAGCTAGCTAGTCTTTGTGGTTGTTAGCTGAAAATATTCTGCTTTTCTAGCCTATTTGTTGCTCTGGTTCAGCTGCTCTGATTATTGATGGTATGTTAGGTTCCACTGAATCCCAGCGAGTGGTTACCAGTTTTAGCAATTAAAGAAACCATATTGAAAACAAGATAAACTGACATTTTAATCCTGAGATGATTCTTGAAATTGACTCTTTTGCCCCAGAACACTGGACTGATCAACCAGAAGAAGAAACTGGAGAGTGATCTGTCCATGCTGTCAAATGAGGTGGACGATGCTGTGCAGGAGTGCCGCAATGCAGAGGAGAAGGCCAAAAAGGCCATCACTGATGTAAGATCTTGAATAAACAAAATATAAAGTGTATGGTATAACATATTTACACTACAAAATAACTCAACATGTATCTACAGGGGGTTTGATAGTGATCTGGTTGACTTTCCAGCCTTCACTTTGTTTGTTATATTCTGTAATTTGATCTCTGCTGTAATTAACCAGATTACCTACATCTTCCGTACAGTCCACTGTAAGCTGTGCCAGAGGCCTGTTGATGTTGCTGCTGTTAGTTCCAGAACAGTTAGAGATTACTTAATGTCCATTTAACACTGATCCTTTTAATTTGCAGGCAGCCATGATGGCAGAGGAGCTGAAGAAGGAGCAGGACACCAGCGCCCATCTGGAAAGGATGAAGAAGAACATGGAGCAGACCATAAAAGACCTGCAGATGCGTCTGGACGAGGCTGAGCAGATCGCCCTCAAGGGAGGCAAGAAGCAGGTCCTGAAGTTGGAGGCCAGGGTGAGAGATAAGACAAATGAAATGCTTATGTGGTCACTCTTGCACCTGATAATCCTTGTAATGGGTAATGAGTTTTGTTTGTAATTTGTAATGAGTGGACTGGTCATTTTCTGATCTTGCTGCTAGGTCAAAGAACTGGAGAATGAACTGGAATCTGAGCAAAAGAAGAGCCAAGAGTATCAGAAGGGAGTACGCAAGTATGAGAGGAGAATCAAAGAGCTCTCCTACCAGGTAAACCACCTGTTTGCACATACAGCACTCTGGGGTGTAAAATATAAATGCATGTGTTTTGATTTTACAAATTGAAAAAAGGGTAAGACTCCCTGTGCTATTTGTGCAGGGTGAGGAAGACAAGAAGAACCTGGTCCGCCTGCAGGACCTCATCGACAAGATGCAAGCCAAGGTGAAGAGTTACAAGAGACAGACTGAAGAAGCGGTGAGTCCACTATCAGTAGTTTAGCATTATTGTACTTGTAACTTATCATCTTGACCACATCATTACCTATAGCTGGAGTGGTTTATATAGTAGAAAAATAACTGAAGAGCCTGAGCACCCCTTTAGTTCCCTGTACACTCAGTTGTTTTCTTGGTTTCCTCCTCTCTGCAGGAGGAGCAGGCAAACACCAACCTGTCTAAGTACAGGAAGCTCCAGCATGAGCTTGATGATGCAGAGGAGAGGGCTGACATGGCCGAATCGCAGGCCAACAAGCTCCGGGCCCGCACCAGGGATCAGGGTAGCAAGGTTAGTGAACTTAATACATAATGCATTTCATATTACAGTACACTGCCAAACTGTATGACCTTTGGAAGTATTTATTAAAATTAGCCAGCAGGCTTCATAACAAGAACTAATCTTAGAAGGGACTGGATGTAATCCTCGGTTAAAGATGACCTCACATAGCCGTCTCATGTGATCTCTAGTGCCGTCATGAGTAACTCTATGACACTGTGTATGTGGTTGCTAATAAACATCCCTGTCTTGTGTACTGCAGCTTGCTGAGTGATGTGGTGAGGCTGAACGCTGCGGCCAAACATATCACAGCCAACCAGCTGCAACAGCTGTGCTCAACTGTGAAGACGCACCCAAATAAAGACTTTTAAACCTTTTAAATGACTGTTTGGGGTTTTTGTTTTTTTTTTCAGTGTGAATATATGATAAAGATAGAAATCCCACAAAGAAGGTCTAAAGAAGAATTTATTATATTATTAATTTGACAAACAGCTGTTAAATAAAGAAAATTAAGTTCAATACCAGCATTAGAGGAACATGAGAGTGAAAGTTGGTTACAGAAGTAGTTATAATAGAATGTGAAACCGAAACATGAATCTTTTCTGTTTGTTTGATGGTCTAAAAAGGTTAGTGAGAGATTAAGACTGTGTGAGTAAGTGTGCAGAGGTGAATTTATAACAACCATGTGATATTTTATGCATTATTCATGCCAATGCAAATGAAAAAAAACATGGATTGTTGTCTAAAATTAATTCATAATTCAGATTTTACCCCATGAATATTATCCACTGTCAGCATCTCTTAAAAGGTTGTTCTTTTCAACAAATGTTATAGATGCTGTCGATCCTGGTGAGGTGAGAATCATATTTGAGTTTTGAACGTGAGATTACGACTGGCTGCAAAATGTGTCTAATAATATCATCCTCATGCCAAACATTACATAAGTCTCAAGTTAATAAAGTAAAAATATCAGGGATCTAAAGTAAAAACCAAATAGTGTTATATTTTATACCACGCAGCATGTTCTTGGCCCAGAGGATAACATTTCACCATTTTCTATACAAACTAATGAATGAAGTCTAAGGCCTACTAGGAGCATCACGCCACATACAGCATAACTGTTGAGAATAATTCTCATCATACAGAAGGGTCACTCTCTGAAATTCAGATCACAAAGCTACAGAAGTCAGGGTTCAGATATTGTTTATATAGTTGCTCCAGAAGAGCACTAACAACATTCACGTTTTTATACCAATAGCCTCATTGACTTCCATGGTGGATGACTGGAGTGATAAGAGGGATTTGGATCAATGATAAACACACGATCAGTACTAAGAATGTAACGCATAACAATGTGTCCAATCACATCATGTTATCAAGAAACCGATGCAATTATCTCGGGAATCCCGCAGAGAAACAGAGAGAGAAGAGAGAAGCACTTGTAAAGTGTAGTTGCATTAACTTCACTGCAAAGCACAAAAGATGAACTAATTAGTAACTAAGTATGTGCACACCCATCAAGAGATTTAAGACATGCTGAATGAGAGCTAGAAAAAAAAAAAAGGAAATATTTCTGGTTAATTAGCTTTAAAGCAAATAAAAGGCTTTCAAAGTGTAAAGGACATTTGTGTTTGCATCCCAAGGCGGCATAGCACTAGTAACTCATGGCATCAGGGGCCAACTGTAGAAATGCCCTTGTACATTCACATGAACATGTATTATGACTCATGACATGCTGGGAGTGAAACTGTACACTTGTCATTAGAAGTAGTTTGATCTGTATGGTGTCAGGATAAAATATGAGGTAGCTCATCCATTTTGTACTTATCTCAGGTTGGGTCTGTTTAATTTCAGACACCAAATATCTGTTCAGCTCTGCATCTTCCATTTCCACTAAACAGCTGCACATTCAGGCCATGGACACATCATGAACATAGCCGTGCCCACTGCTTCATCTTTATCCAAAGTAAAGATCAAGTGGTGCCATGCAAAAAGAGCCATCACATAGAAAGATTGTCATTCTCAGCTTGTAGTCAAAGATTTTGAGAAAAAGCGGAAACCAGAGAAAGTGGTAAATCTTCAGTCCAATGCTGATGATGTTGGGCAGAAGGCTAATTCACATAAACTTTGTATGGACTGGAACAATAAAGTGGTATCTTAACACTAGCGCCTGCATAGTTTATTCTCTTCCCCAAGCATTTCTCACAACATGGATACAAATTCTGTTACAAAATGAAGTTATTTTAAAAAAAGGTGGTGTATGCGATTCTTGAGAAATCCAATACCATGACAAATACCATGATATAGAGCGAACAACAACACAGCAAGTAATGTAACTAACCTTAGCTAGGTTGTACGTTAGCAAACTGTCCCTAAAGTTGCTGCTGCGAAGCTAACATGCAGAGAGGACGAGACGTTTCCCAGAGCCAGCACACCAGCTCCAGACAGCGATACTCACAACTCTCCTGCTGCTATAGCTAACATCACAACAGCAGCATATCTTGGCAAACTAGAAAGTAAGCTGAATGTCCGTGGGCAAGTCATTTAACATTACCTGACAAACTGGAATGGCTTAATACTGTTGTGTGGCTCGGTCCGAGCTACTTTGTTTATTTCCCATTTTCGGAGCCAGGGCGGTGTACAAACACCGGAGTTTTTTTTTCAGCACGCACACAGAACAGACAACTAGCGGGCCGTGAGGAGATATTTGCTGAATTTGACAAAAAGACGTGTATTGGATTAGAATCGCATACCCCACCTCTAAATCAACAAATGTGTTCAAATATAATAAACAATAAAAACAATTTAATCTGTGCAATGTTTTATTCTACAGTTTATCCAGAGCTAAAAGCCATTGTTTTCAACAAGACAAAAGTAAATCAACAAAAATAACCTGGTAAAGAAACGAGTCCCTGGGTGAAGCTTCTGAAGCCACAAGAGTGGATGGTTGTAGGTGAGAGGAGCCCCGTGTGATTTGTGAAACATGTCAGCTGGCCCACAAGCTACCTAAATGTGCTGAGTAGAGCCAGAAAGCACCAATCAACAATAGCCACCTAATAAAATAGACTCACAGACAGGTTAAACGAAAATGCTGTTCATTGAGAGGACACCTGCAAAAACTCCAATATCACCAGTTTCCCCCACAGGTTAGGCAGTGGAGTGGCATGGAGTCAGTGTGTGTAGGTAGTGGGAGAGTGGGGCCGGTGACTCCTGTCAGCCCTGTGACGTACCACTGATCTCCACATCTGGGTGACGGTTTAATCTGTGGTCATTTCCAAACCAAGTTCATGTGAAAATCTTTTTTCTTAGATATAATTTGTTGAATCATACATATTTTTTCATAGAATTTTGTATAGGCTATATAAAAGGCTCTATTTGAATGTCACCTGAAGCAAACAACCAATGCAGGTGACATTTCGCAAAGTCCCTTAATTGTCTGGTAACAATGTGGGCGATCTGGGGTGGGCACACAGGTTTCCTCCCTTCCTCAGAAGAAGAGACGACGGTAACTTAGTGAGAAGATGACAGCCAGGCAAATTACATCCCCTCACATCTGTGATGACGGCCTCCATGCGACGGTACAGACAGCAAACAGGTGAGTCTTTACATCCAGAATGCAGTCACAAAGCACCTGGATGGCTCAGCTCAGTCGAGTCATCACCAGCTTTAGGTGTCCATGCTCCCTGTGACCTTCTGCCCTGTCCCACCCCCAGTCTGCACACTGGAGGTCAATCTTCCAGCAGGTCTCTGTCCAGATCCATGAAGGGCTCATCAATGTAGCTCGCTATGGCGCACAGAGAAGTCCTGTCTGAGCCCAGCAGCACTGACACCGTCTCCTTCCAGTAGCTGAAGGGAATACAGGAGCTCTGAGAGGAGGGAAACCAGACAGGATTTAGAACAATAAAAATCCCTTTCACATTACAGATAGTCATTTGACCATTTGTCAATATAAAAATATGAATTAATGCAGCTTTAATACAAGGCTAAAGAGTACAAAGTATGAAAACCTCACCATTGGGGAATGCAGACTACCTTACGTTTAGCGAAGCTGCTACTGCCCCTACACAGCCAGTGAATAAGCTACACTTCAGGCATCTGTGAGTTTTACGCAAGCATGACAGCAAACTCTAAAACTAACAGCCCAAACAAAATGTATGTTCAAGGTGACTGAGATTTCTCTTCTTAAAAGATAATATTTGTAGATGTTCAATCCAAGGGGGCATTAATTGAACATACACAATACCAGTCACTACTTGTGATACTGAACACAACTACATTTACATTTGCTGCGTTTGTCTTTCAAGAAAATAATCCATGCATGCATCACTACAGCATCATGCTCTCCATCATCACAAAACCAAAAGTAAAAGGCCCCTTTCCACCAAAAGATCCTGGAAAAATCATAACCAAAAACAGTTTGGGAACTGCAAACGTCCAGTGTATTCCTGTCTTCTTTACCTCAAGAAGCAAGATGATATGGGTATTTGGTAGAAATAAGGAAAATGTTATTGAGATTTTGTATTATTTTTTTGTATCTCCACTGTCTTTTAAACACTGGCTACTGCTTTAAGAATTGAGTTTTTAGAGCATACACATGATGCTTGTGTTGACCAGTCAGCAATGTTTAGTAGTGAGAAAAGAATTTTTGAAAATGAGAAAAGACTGATGGCCAAGGAACCAAAATCACATCCTTGAGTGGAAAACGAGGGAATTTCCTGGGTTCTTGAAATATTCCCTGCAGTGAAGAGGGTGTTTAACCTATAACAGTCCACATCTTTCCAAACATGCAAGACTAAGTCTTAATTATATAGAACACAGCTCAGCTGAATTTCTGTCTCTTGGAATTATTCCCTCCCCATTTTAACCAATACTGAGGTCTTGTACAAGCTCTTCTTCCAGCCCTGTAACACACGGGTCACTGTGAAGCAGCATTTAAAGTCTTTTGTTTTTCACAGCATGCATACATGTTCCTTGTCAGAATGTTTTGAATGTGTGACAGAAAAGTGACTGAACTGATGCTTACTGATGCTTCAATTGTGTACAGGAAAGAGTGAGAGTTACTCACGTTCTCCAAACAGGTGCTATCTTTGTCCTTGTTGAGGTAGTGGCGCTGCCAGAAGCGCAGTAGGTTGTGGAAATTGTTGAGCAGGCAGCCCGGGTACTTCTCAGCATACTCCTTCTCACGCAACGCGTTGAGGTAGAAGGGCAGTTTAGCCTTTCTTCTGGCCAGCATCAAGATCACCAAACTGGTGTTTAAACAGCTCACATTCTCCTGCAGGAAAAAAGGGTTGGGATGGATGCAAAAAGGAACAAGATTAAAGTGATGAACTATTTAGCATCAAAATGCACAAACACGCCTAACAAATAAAAGAACAATTAAAATACTAATTGTAATTGACATAACTTTCATTTTACATAAAAAAGTCTTCAATTTATTTGGCTGAATTCCAGAAATTCCTTTTTTTTGAGAGTTCCTCTGAATACACGTGACAAAGTGAAAATGAAATGAGACCTGTGTGAGTGTCTGTACGTTGATGATGTTGATCAGTCGGAAGAGGAAGGACAGCCTGTTCTCAACTCTGGCCATGTAGGACAGCAGGCAACACTCAGAAAGTACCTCCACCACTGGGAAAAATACAGAACACAGAAATCAATGCTTAATGACCTCTTATCACAATAGCCCTTCCATCTATTTGGGATCTTGAAACAGGAGAAAGAGTATGTTTCTATAGTTTGGGGTTTTCAGTGTGGACATCAAATAGAAAATGATCTGAAAACACTTATGTAAATAGAACGTTAACATGTACATTTAAAACAGTTTTTAACATGTAAATTGTGCTTTCAGATTTATCCAGGACATGGCCAGGATAAATAATTTACACAAATCACCGCATTCTGACAAAATATATCTATGCTTTTGTATGCTTTTATCAAATATAAGTCCCGAAGGGCTTAACAAAACAGGAAACCACGCTTAAATCCAACTATTCAAAACTCAACAATCAATCTAAATCAAGAAATTATTTCAGTAACTTCTCTAATGCACTAGTCTACAGGTGTAAACTTTCCATCCCTGTTTACCTTTGACATCTTCAGTCTGGCTCTCAAAGCGGTCCAAAGAAAGGACAATGCAGCGCACCAGCATGTTAGAGTCCACCAGAGAACTGTTGATCTGCGTCAGGAAGGTCTGAAACTACAGAAGAGAAATCAAACTATACCATTAGACACACCTGTTATTCCACCACACAAGTTGAAAAATGGTTGTCAATTATTTTGTTGGGCCAGCATTGATTTCATTTTTATAAAGCATATGAAGTGTACAATTATACCTTCTCTGGAGTGTTGACATAACTGTTGAATCTTTTGAAGGCATCAATGTTGAACTTCATGAGCTCTCCAAGCAGATCAAAGTAGCTCTGTAGGACATCTCGAGATGTACAGCCACTGTCTATGATGCAGAACAGGATGTGCTGTCGAGGGATGGAAGCAGAAAGTGAGCATCCATTCATTTAAGAGAAGTCAAACTCAAGGACAGATCAGTGTAATGTAAACCATCTTCATGGATGATGAGAAAAACAACCTGTGGTTGCAGTTTTACCTCTAGTAGTCCCCTCTTCAGGAGGAACATTTGGTCTGCATAGGAGGTGGCTCCTCTGAGAAAACTTTCCACTGCCCTCGCCTGCCAGAATCTACATACACAACAGAAAGCTTTAACAAAGCTATAAAAAGCAGAACAAGAGACAAATCTTGATCAATCTTTTTAAAAACAGCAGAGAGCCTGGTGCTCTAAAATGGGGATGTTTGACTCTTCTAAGAAGGCTGACACTTAAAATATCAACATCTTTATCTCCTGCATCTTGATCTTTGTCCTACGTGATGCTGACCTGAATGACGAGTCTGGAGGCTCCCTCTTCATGACAGTGAGGATTCGCGTGAGGAGGCCCTTCTTCCCGTCACACACTAGGCTTCTGTCTGTGTTGACCAGAGCTTCCACCTCAGGGATGTTAGCCTTCATAGATATGGCACTCAGTTCATTCAGCTCCTGGCTATTCAGCAGGAGGTATTTGTTCCTGAAAGGCAGACAAAACATTTTTAACAACAAACACAACTTAAAAGAAGAAGTCAGATCCAAGGTAATCGAATTAAGGGTCACTTACTCATGGTGATCACTGAAACTCTGAAGTAGCCGCAAGAACTGGATTTTGAAGGATATTTCCTGCACAATGAGAATAAAGAATGTTAATAGTTATGTTAAACTTTAAAAAGTTTCATTTAATCGGCCAGAACCAGTTTCCAAGGAGAGTGTTGGGGTTAAAACTTCATACTGGACTACAGTCGCAGTTCTCATTCTGGCCATGCACCACGTGATTTGAAGCAGTGTATTTCCTCCAGATCAGCTTGTCAAACAGGTTATTGAGCCCCGGGATGAGACGGAACTCAGCCAGCATCCTGTGGACCTGTGCAGGGACACAATACAGGGCTCAGAGAAATATACAGTTTAACTCTTCTTAGACCAACACTCCAGCTTAAATCTCAAGGAGGGAATAGATGTGTGCTGTCAAGTACCTGGTTCCTCTGTCGGCCCATAAGAAGGACACATAGTACATAGAGCACTTCCACTTTATACATTATCTCATGGACGATCTTCATGGACTGCGGCAGTCGATGTCTCAGAGGGCTGGTGGCCAGAGAACTCTCATCTGATGACTCTGCGATAGAAAAATATATATATATTTTTTAAGTTCATAGGATTTAAGCAGTGTGAGGGACCGGCAGCACAAGTGATCGTTGTCTCACCTGTACTGCTTTGTTCAGCCTCCTCAGTTGCCATCTGCATGAGGGCGTCCAGCACCAGAGCATTGTCCAGCCATGTGTACCAGTCCTCCAGCTCCTGCAGGAAGTTAGCTCCAGTGGCCTCAGACACCTTTCTAGTGGCCAGCTTACACAGACGCTCAATGAAGCCAGGGATGTTTAGCAGGGTTACTATTGGAGAAATAGTAATAGTATTGGCAGTTCACAATTTACTGATCCATTCTTTTGCAATGGCACAAAATACATTATGTAGTTTAACTTTAACTGTATTCTGAAGATACCCTACCCTGGTTGACCTCTGCCCGTGAGGGGCTAGCATTGCGTTTCTGCTGGGCATTTTTGGCCAACAGGGTGTGCTTGTCATCGTTTCCTACATCAGGTTCCGATATAGTGACAGATAAGATGCGGCAAAAGTTGGCTAGCTGTTGTTGGTCAAAGCTTTGGACCAGGCCTGACAGGTTGGGGATGCCCTCTAACTGGATCATCTCCTGAAAAATGCAAACATATAACATAACATAACTGTTACCAGACTGAAAGCAGACACACTTACAAGTCATGAGATTGACCCAGACTGAATTTGCTACCTGCTAAAACTGTAGCAGTTTTTTCATATTTCAATAGATCAGTTTATGGATAGAAGCCCAAAAAATTATTTTAAATATATAAAACAAACATAATATAATTTAGACTTTTCATTTACAAAACTAGCAACAATCAATCAGCATAATAGATGAAGGGTTAATTGTGTCTTGTATGTTTTCTCACTCCACGATATAGCAATGGTTCTTTTTTTTCCCCTTCTTTTTTTTGCCAGGCTGAATTCCCTGTGATGTTTTGAACTATTTTGATCTGAAATAACGACAAATGCTCAGGACAGATTACTGGAAGCAAGAGCATTTTCTCAAAATGTCTTCCTTCGGCCTGGTACATAGTCCATGCAAGGTATGGACTATGCATACATTAGCTTCTCTGGAACTACTAATCCACACATGGAAAGCAAAGCCATTGTAATGCTGAAACAGGGTACAGGGTAAAAACGGTCACAGGGGAGGCCATGTGTGCTTTTATACACTAAATTCTCCATTGCTACAAAAAATATGTTTGAAAACAAGGAATGTCTCTGCTAGTTGCTTATTATCATTTTTTTTCATTTACCAACGCTACCCAAAAAGCATGATTATATATAGAATTATAATTCTGTCATGGTGTTGCAGAGGTTAGATCATATATGTAGCTATTGAAAATGAATTTAAAATGTCAAGTGTTGTAAAATCATGGCAAATAATACAGACATGTTGTGCATAGCAATAATCAGGCAGTTTTGTGCATTATGTGCCCTAAACATTCCTACTGACATTCTCTGACTTTGTGATATAAAGCGGGGAGGTGGTTTGCACTGGAAATACCTTTGCTAAATCACAATATATTAATTTATCTGTCTGAGGAGGTTAAGCTTTCGTCAAACTGCTCCTTGTTGTCCTCACCATCAACTAACACAACCTGGCAGAAATATGGAGGAGAAAACACAAAGCAACCCAATTTTTGCAATCTACATGAAGCTCTGATGTATAGATAATAAAGTCATTGTAATTTCTGAGATGCACATGCTACAATTAGAGTGTCTACAAAGCCTCCACATGTAGGCACCACAACACCTTGATGGAGAAGCATAATTTAAACATTTAGAAGATTTAGTAACACACGAATAACGCATCTTGGTTCAAGAAAATGTAGAAAGAAAGCAAAAAGTTTTCGCAGAAAAATTCAGATAATTCATTTGACTGAACGTGTCACCGCATCAATCACATAAGTCACTTCATAGGCCTTTTAACTCTGGAGTCAACAGGGCCATAAACATGTAAACATGTTTACATGCTCACGCTGAGGATTTAACACAAGTACAACTCTGACCTTTTTGACTCCAAGAATATCTTCAATTAGGGTTGCAGTCTGTAGGAAGGTCTTCTTGTTGGTCATCAGAGTGAAGAGGAACAGAACAAAGTCATCCCTCGCTGCCAGGCTCTTTGTGACCCCCTCTGTCTATGTTTGGAAAGAAGAAAATTTGCACATTAATTAAATCATGCCCATCCTGTTTTAAGACAACAGCACAAACCAACTGCAAGGAAAATACTTAGTTATATACATGTGTAAATTGAAGCAAGCTATGATAAACCTTTGACATTTCTCTGGTTCGTACAAAGTATAATAGGATACTTACACATATACAACAGTTGTAGAGAACACTAAGGCAGTCCTTGACCAAGTCATCATTCACTGTTGTAACAGAAACACAGATGTTAGTCTAATTAACAGAACGTATCATGAAATTGAAATCAATTATCATGTAAAAAAAGCAGACATATTCACAGATGTGATGTCAATCGTACTTACTTTTGGGTTTTTTCTTCTGCATAGTTAATGTGGGTCTCATCAAGATCTCCACAAGCAGCTTCAGGGAAACAGGAAAATGAGTATTCAGTGCTGTGAGTCACTACTGTTTTATATATCTACAGTGTTTCAGCATGAGTTGAACTACACATAACAACAGATTCTCCAGCAATAACAAGCTTCAATGTCTCCGAGTCCAATAATTACAGAGCATTAAGCACTAGGAATGTCAAACTTACATCGACTCCACCAAAGAGGTCAAAGGTGTACGTGTTGGGGAAGGTGGATTCCTGAGCGGTCTTCCTGTCCTCCGTAACAAAAGACATGGCCTCCATGGAGAGCTGGGATGATAATACCTGACAAAAACCATTGTCCACATGTAAATTACATCACCCTGGCTCCAAAGTGAAACATTCAGCAACAAGGGGCTAAAACCAGTAATTCCACAACCTGGCTGTTGGATGGACTAGTGCTGTGTGGTTACCTTAAGAAAGCTGTGGGCATGGGAGAGGTCACTGTTGGGATGGCTGCTCTCGTAGAGCTTCTGCAGCAGAGTAGGGATGCCATGCCACTTGGCCCGTTTATCTCTCTCCTGGAGCAGGCCTCCTGGGAGCTAAGACACATAAAACAGAGGCGACCTTAAAGAATGCAATATACACAAGGGAAAATGTATGGTTATTTGCATCAGCACTTCAGAGAGGTTTTACAAGGTCTATTTTTGCTTGTACTAGTGGATGTCAAGCAACAATCTTGAGAACAATTTAAACTTTATTTTGGCCTTAATAGTATGTTTCATACAGTAGAAAGCACAGTGTGATTCAGAGTAAAAAAAAAAAAAATAGATATGCATATGTAGTCGATCAAATATAAAAATTCAATTAACACATACTGCATATGAAAACCCCAGTTTCAGATCATCTTCCTTCCCAGAAAACACATGTACAACTTTTAACACAAACAAAAGTCCCCAGAAAACAGAAAGTTGTGATTCTCCTTTTAAATGAGACTAGAGTTGAGCAACACCTCGGGTCATATAGTAGACTGCTGCAACAAAAAGAACAGACACTGAAAGCAACTTCAGCAGATTTTTATTTAATCCCTTTAATAACTAAAACTGTAGAACAAGAGAGCCCTAGCCTGGCTCATAGTCAGCTGGTGCAAATGTACTGTAGTGCAAGGCCATAAAGGTGCAGCAGAACCTCAGTTGAAGTTAAAGTTCAAACCCTTTTACAAATAAAAGGCTGTGACAATGGCGTGACTTTAGAGATATGAATGGAAAATTACATGATAATTCCTCACCTTGCATGGCTCTAAATAGAAACAGAATATAGAAAAGCTGAGAACTCTTGACTATTAACTAATAATTGTATATTTCTGCAAGGAAGAAACTGTTTTGTAAAATATGGGGATTATTTCCTCTATACAGGTAATCAGTGTGATAACAGCAAACAAGCCTAACCCTCCTATTGCCATTCAACACCCACTCAACTGGCACTTAAGTGCCTTTAAAAGCCCTGGAAATCAGTATGATCAAAACAAGATGCTCACACAGGTCTCACTATAGCTCTTCTCATTCGAGATAATGTATACTCATATGCTGATACCCCATAGCTAAGGAATCAGAGGCAATCTGCCCCCAAAACAAACCAAAAAGTACTATCAATCTACTATCCATCATTTTAAAATTGAAAAATGCAATGCTGACAACCACCGCAGCCCAGTGAGCACTAAAAATTGATCCTGTCAGTTAAAACTCTCACTTGATGACAGAGCAACTGAGAAACTGTTCATATTTTTGTAAGTATTAATCAAGTTTATTATGCACATCTGTATTTGATATTGAACTAATGCAGAGAAATACTGTCAAGAATTGGTCCCTCTCCAAGTAACAAACTCTGTTGCACAGAGCACAGAGGAAGTAGCATTCTTGAGAAATGTTTTTGAGTTTTTAACAGCCTGGAAAACACTGATTTAACAACAGCTTACTTGCATAGTGTTCAGATTACAGCAGCTGTCTCAATACAGTCATAGAAAACTTGTCAAATTCCACAATCAAGCTTATATGGGGTATTTTTCAGATTTGAGGAGGTCTTCTTAAGGATAACATTTCACCAGTGTTACACACTACCTTGAAAACTGCAAGTCAGCAAGGAAGGTACAAGGCACGACACCGACAGCACAGGAATAAATGTGTTTATCCGCTTTGAAAGAGTGTGTAAGGAACAAAGTGAAATACAGTGACTAAATGTGTCATGTGCGACGTTCATATACATGAATATCCGTCAAAATCAAAACAGTTGACGTAAACTAGCGTTATAACAAAACTAACCGAACAAAATATGTGCTCCAAAGTTACAAATATCGTGTAAACGTTTGCTTGCGTGCAAATAAAAATAAACTTTCTAGCGTTAACGTGTCCCAACAGTTGTTGTGGCGTACCCATTTATGGAAAAAAGATGAGTTATTGTGGTTAGGCAGTTGTTACGTAATCACCTGAGCTGTTCAGCTGGCTTAGCTAGCTAGCTGACGTTACCCCGTTTGCTAACATTAGCAAATGTTACTGCCGTTGATTCCGTGATTTAAGCGCTTCCAAAATTTAACTAACTTACAGGCTCTCTAGTAACATTAACACACCAATTCCCCAAAAAACCCAGCAATAGCCCGTCAAACATTCGTTCTAAGCGTTTTTATATCGTAACCTGGCCTATAATGCTAAGCTAACGTGGGGCTAACAACAAAAGATCCATTTGAAGCGGAGCTTGCATCATACACTTTTGTAGAGCTAGATAATGTTATTTGTATTGTCAGCTAGCAAATATTATTATCCGGAACCCGATGGCGTCAAAGTTTAAAGTTTGCGTTTTAAAAATACCCCGTAATGTTGTAGCTAGCTGTAAAGCCAAAGCTGACAGAGGCGACTACATCTCCAGTCAAGTCTCCAGGACAACGTCTTCATTTTCAGGCTGGACTTCAAGCGCAAGTCCGTGGTGTCAGTCGACCAACTTTCGGATGTCTTTATAGTGGAAACATGATTCGTTTATCTTACCTGTGTCCCTCGACTGAAACCCTGACCAGTAATTTTACTGGCCGTGAACTTTGTGATGATATTGCTATTGCAAACTCTTCGTTTTCCACCAGTAAAAGGGGACTCGGACCCCAGAAGCGTCGCCATTATTTCTTCTTCCTGAACTGAGCTGTTTGGGCAGGAAGTGGAAGGCTTTGATGAATTATTGGAGGTAATTAAGCGGCATCTGCTGGCAGAGATGCACACTCTGCAAGAATCAAGTTGTTTCAACGATATATACATTATATATAGATATATATATATATATATATATATATATATATATATATATATATATATATATATATATATATATATATATATATATATAGATATATATTGTTTATTATGATTACATACATTATTATACCAAGAAAATACAGACCAGACTCTCTTGTGTTAAGGTGGTTATATTTGTAGCCTAGTGTTGTTCATTTATCACATAGCTAACATATTTTATTGGATTCCAATAACATAACCATGACAATAATCATATTACAATATAATTAACATATTTCATATTGAATTCAAAACAGCGTGTACATATGAGGTTATAAATTAAGAGACACATTCAACTTTTGAAATGAAATGAGAACAAATGTCTCACTGACTTTCAATTTTCAGCTCACACCTCCACTGTGTGCCTACTTGGACACAAAAAAACAGTCTTCTTGCTGACATACAGTATGTCACAACTCCAAACGTTGTAGTGTCTCAGCCCTCCTGCTCCAGGGCGGTCTATGAACTACATTTGGGCGTGCAGCCGACCTCTTCTAATGGCTTGTCCAAACGGCAGATGAGACAGGACCGTATCTGACAGCAGTCGATCTGTCTGATTTCATTCTCTCAGACTGATCCACTGTCTTTGCTCAAGTGTCCCAGCTGTGATCGTTGCCCTCTGTCATTTGGAGGTAGGAGGTGATGGCCTCCCTCAGCCCCTCGCTCACCAGAGAGTTGTCTGACTCTGTTCTCTTCCTCTTTAAGATCACTGACCTGGAAGAGACAGAGAAGGATTTTCAAAGACTTGAATGAGTAAAGTGATCACAGTACTGTTTATTAAGAAGTGCTGCAATTTTACTTTTGCCACAATGTCCCAAACATTGTACAACACAGTCTTATCTGTTGACATATCTGTTGGTACTGTATGCGCACTCTTCTCACTCACTTTACTCAGCTTAATCAACATCTTTCTGACACAGTGTCAACAAAAACTAATAAGCTTCACAAAGATGGGATTTATCAATTGTTTTCTCTTCAGGACGCCACCAGGTGCTCATGCTCTACTTTACAACAAGTAATAGAGTGACATCTTGTGGCAGTCATCAGTAGAAGCAAGGCTAGAGAGTCTGCCACACCTGCTTATGTCCTTCCAGTTGATAGTAGGCCTCCTGACAGTTGTGGGTATAGGCCTGGCCTCTCTAGCGTTGTCGAAACCCTGGATGAAGCAAGGCTCTGTCAGCCGACAGCACAATCCATCTGCAACCTCTGGGGAAAGGAGGCAGCATTTTAATATCTCAACTCTTTTAGAGTTGCCTCTGATATGCTGAGGCAAGAAAACATCAACACATCCTCAGTACAAACCTGAATAGTGTTCGACCAGGTGATGCAGGGAGGGGAAGGTGAGTCCTGGAGATATGAAGACCCAGCCATTTTGGAGGCGAGAGATGCGGTAGTGTTTTACACAGTCCAGGTATGACGAGTGGGTCCTCCTCAGGACAGACAGTGAGTAACAATCTGAACATCAAAATAACACACAGAGGCAGCAGTTAAACTACAAGGCTCGTGATTCTTAATTTTTTTCATTTTTTGCAGCACTGATTCATATTTCTTATCCTTCCTAAACCATAATTCCAGTTGTTTCTAAGGCAAATTAAGCAATTCTAATGATCTGACTCATTAGAATATACTCAGTCAGTTCTACAAGAAAATTCTGTTAATAGTAGAAACTGCATTAGAAACAATGAAAACGATAAAATTTTACAAAAAATTAAATTAAAAAAAATTAAACGATTTTAAAGCTCATTTTACGTACTGATGCTACAGCGTTGGGCTTGGATTGAATATGTTCATAATGCAATTCACAATGAAAAAAAAAAAAAAGAAACCACCCTCTAACCTCTGTTTGTCTCTGACTCTCGGATCAGAAAGGCTCCATTCTGGTTATTAGGCTGCATGAGCAGCTCCACTGTTTTGTACCTGCTGATGCCTGTGAACAGCCACCTGAACAGAAAGAAGACACATTTTTGTTGTTGTTTTCAAGTTTGGAAAATCCACTGGAACAATATCAGAGCACATTCCCCACTGGAGGAGGACTGAAACTACAGGAGGCAGAGGCTGATGGCATGTCACTGGAGAGAACTGAAGTAAAGTTCACCTACACAGAGACTCCTCCCACCCCCCTCCTTTCTTTTCACATTTCCTCTTTTCACAACTCCTCTGCTTTCTCTCTCTCTCTCTCTCTCTCTCTCTCTCTCTCTCTCTCACACACACACACACACACGCGCGCAGACACAGTAATGAGCCAGACGTCTCAACGTGTGTTCTTATGACAGCGACTTACCTGTGTGTCACCTTGGCGGTGTAGTTGGTGGGAATGTAGCTCTCACGGCCTGTGGTTGTGGATCTCACCATCATAAAATCACCGTCACTGTTGGAGCAAATAAGCAGTCATGACTAATTGTATCTGTCTAGGGGAAAACAAGGGTGAAGGTGAAACATTAGGAGCTACATAGCATACTCTGATATGACGGTGAGTCGTTCCCCAATGCACATGGTCAGTTCTGCACGCCCAAAGGCCGGGTAGGTACGGAGGGATACAGTCATGCTCTCCTGGAGGGCTGCAGAGAGAAAGAAGGAGATGAATATCATAAAAATTTTGGTTTGTTACATTTGTCTTATTTTTATTTTGTGTTTTGATGTCTTGGAGATATAACCTACCTGATGATACTGGTTCACGTGGATTTTCTAGGACTGTCAGGTTGGATTGACATCTGATGGGGCAAGTCCCCATGTTCTTTGGCTTCTTGCTGATTTGAAATGGCTCTTGTGGCTGAAAAAGAGAGACAGAAAAAAAAAAAACGGTGAGATGGGGTGCATGATTAGAAAATGGTCTGCGTTCTAAAGCCTTCATTAACCTTCACATTCATGATTTAATTATCCCCCTAGTTATCACATTATGACTGCCATCAGTGAAACAGCTTACAGGTGAAGCACACAATTCAATAACGTGGCAACAAAATCTAGATGATACAGGATAGCGCCTAACCACAACAAGAAGCACTGATATCCTGTGTAAAATTTCCATGCAACATGTTTGTGAGATCTACTTCCCATGAGAGTGATAGATTCAAATAATGAAAAGATGGGATTTTATTCTCATGATGCATAATACTTTTTTTGTACTAGTAGCAGCAAGTTATCTAAATAACTGTTTATTGTTTTTATTATTTGTTATTTATGTTATTTGTTTATTATCTTGAGAAAGCTTAAACAGATTCCGTATTCTGTACTTCTTTGGTTTTCTTTTTGTCTTTTTTATTATTATTACTGTGGCCACTATTAAAAATTAAAAATGATTAATAAAAAACAATAAAAAAACAGTTTAACCAGTAACTGATTTCTCCATTCATCTGTAGTGCATGATGACTGCTAAGTGAAAATAATTTATATTTCATACAAGTAATAAGGCAATACATTTACTAATATTCTGGAGGTAAAAGTCAAGTCATTGGAGAAAAAAGAAAGGAAAAAGAAAGAAAGCTTCCTTCAAGCAAAAGACCATCATCAGAGCAAGTAACACACTCACCTCCTTCAATTTCTGTATTAAAAATGTTGCCCAGAAATTATGTTTTGCTCAAGCAGTGATCGAGCTCCTTCTCAGAGCAACTGGTAAACTCCAAATCTTCTTGATGGAAAATGCTCGTCTGCCTTCACCACACACACACACACATGCACATGGATGCCTGTTGTATATGTCTAAGCTCAGATTCCACCTCACACCTGCTAATCGATCAGAGTTCCCTCCTCTGCTCTGTTCCCATGAAGACTGCTGTATTTTTGCAGCTGTTTATATTGGGGGCTGACTGCAGAGACCAGGCTTCCTGCATGGCCTTTATGTGTGTCACCCTGCTGCAGCTTCCTGTGACGCTCAAGACCTTGACATCCTGACTCAGAACAGCTTGATACAGAATATTTTCAAGTGGGGCTAATAGTGCATCACTTGTTTATGGAATGAACTATGTCTACGTAAGCAGCATTTACATGTAGATGAACTGTGTGGTGCAATGTGGTGGGTTGAAGCAGTGACATCATTTCACACAATTAGTGTAAATTTGATTTACACTGGTTAAAACTACATTTTATCTACCATTAGATTTTGCAGCTGTTCCGTGCTGTCTGATTAATGGAAAGCGTTAGCCACATTTTCCCTTTCAGTCCAGCTCTCTCATTTCATTCAGATATATATATATATATATATATATATATATATATAGCATAGTACATGTGCCAATGTGCATGCTGCCTGTTGCCTTTGTTTTATAAACTGGACTGGGCTAAGAACACTCAAGCTCTTTACAGGAAGGGCCAGAGCCGCCTCTATTTTCTGAGGAGGCTGAGGTCCTTCAACATCTGCCGGACGATGCTGAGGATGTTTTATGAGTCTGTGGTGGCCAGTGCTATCCTGTATGCTGTTGCAGCAGGTTGAGGGTAGCGGACGCTACTTATTACTTATATTATTACATTGTATTATTATACCGTGCATACTTATCAACCTGTAAATCCACTTTTGTACTTTACACTTATTTTAGCTTTTATACTTATATACACTTTGTACTTTATCTTAGCTGTATTATAGTGTATTATATTTCTTGCTTACTACTTCTATTCCTGTGTGCACTGACGTGATAGTGAGCAGCTGTAACGAAAGAGTTTCCCCTCGGGGATAAATAAAGTATTTCTGATTCTGATACTGTCAGTCATGTTAAAATGATGCTAACATCAGATGAGTCAAATCGATGCAGCCTACTCCCCTGCCAGCCTACTCCTGCCCTTATCAGCAGTCAGATGTTCATCCATCATGCTGACACTGCAGACGCAATGAAACAAAGCAGCAGTGGAGCAATATGACTGTCAATGAGGGCATTTTGTACACGTAGATAATTAAGATGTGAAAGGGTACGGTGGCCGACAAGGGCAAACGCACTGCAGTTTAAGAAAAAACATGCAAATAGACACAACGCAACCAAATACAGAAACGCGCTGCAAATTCACAAAACTGCAACGGAAGTGTTTCCAGGGGACACAAAAAAGTGCAGAACACGACTTGGACATACTTGACGTCAAGTTTGTTGCCACGGTTTGTGACTCTTGAAGTTATTGAAGTTTGGTCCGTGTATATCCGTTTATGTTTTTGTTGTGGGTTTCCGACTCCTGCTACTGCTCTACTCTGCGCATGCGCTGAAAAGTGACCGCTGCATGTAGGCCTGTCTCGCGAGACCTTGCAGAGCGAAAAAGTGGAATTCTAGCAGTAATTTTAATGATTTGTGAGAAGATTTAGTGTTTATGACAGATATTAACCTATTGTGTGCACTTGGCCACTCCAACATTCATAACAGGCTTCAGCCAGTCTGTCATCACAGATGAACCTGGTTATTATCTCTGATTAACAGTAGTTTTCCAACATTGTTTTCATATTCCTTCAAATTTACCTTAATTTTCAATTTCAGAAATGCTTTACAAACTTCTTTGAATCTGTGCGCTCCCACTCCCACCTTTTTAGTGTCCTCTGGAAACACTTCTGTTGTCGTTTTGTGTATTTGCAGCGTGTTTCTGTATTTGCCTGGTTTCTAAATGCTGCGCATGTGTTGACAAATTGATGAAGATGTTTGCTTGTGTTTTCTTAAGTTGCATTGCGTTTGCCCTTGTCGGGTCAAGGAAAATTAACAATGGATTTTTAAAATTAATAATTTATTCAGTGACAGCTGTGCAGCCCTAAGACATACACATTCATTTATGTACACCAGAGATGGCAGAAATGATTTGAATTGCTGGTTTCAGTCGCTGCTGGGCGAGTTCATGCTCACAGATGCTAGTACAACTTTGATGAGGCCACAAAAATGTTAGATCTCTTCCCGTTCCAGTCTTTAATCAGATGTTCTAATGAAAGAACAACTCTACGTGAATGGAAACAAAGTAATCCTAACCCGAATAGGTCAGATCTGTGCTGCAATAACTGAGAACTGCATGTTAGCACGAATGGAAAGAACCTTTTTTTTAATCAAAAATTGAATCATTCCATATCATTGTGGGATGTCTTTCTCAAATGGTTTTCTAAATTGGTTCACCAAATACGGAGAATTTCCCTATTTGTACATGTGTTATCCAACTCCACATAAGTATTGTTTATGGTAAAAATGTTTTGCTCAGATTGCAATTAAATACAGGAGTAGTGACTTAAATTGTTTAGATTTTAGTGCACACAGGGGTTGGACACAAAACCTTATAGTATAGTGCAATCCAGTCCAGCACCACAAACTCAGTTGCCTCAGAAATCAACAACACAGATCTCAACAAAACTTGGACAGACAGTTTTCATTACTGGATTGTTGCATAGCATTGCATTAAACTATACAGACAGTATTGTGTCCACCCCTGTATGTACTTGGTGAGAAGTTCATTTCTCTTTGCCGTTATTGAGGGTATGTAGTGTTGCACAATGGAGAACCAAGAATTACAAGAGAAGCCTCAGTGGGGGATATAAACATCAGATTAACATTTAGAGCTGTATTCCCATGACATTCTGCATATCGTTTTTGTTTGAAGTCAATCTTATTTACAGTGCAGCTGACCATTGGTTTTTTTTTTAGTGTGCTAAATATAGACTGCATCATCTGCAAGTTGTCACTGTGAGGAAATAAGTACATGTGGTTGGAAACTAACTCACTACAGTTACCTCACATTTCCACTAACAGAAGAGGAAAAACACAAGCACAAGAGATACAGTACTTTGTGTTCTACGTGCACTCGGTAGGCAGAGCTGTTGGAAATGTAATGATAAATTTAAACACCAGACATGTTGTCATGTTGTAGCTTTATTCAGTAGTAATATAAATGAGTTAAATCAGCAGACAGTGAGAAGCACCACTGGGCCCCTCAGTGAAGGGACTCACACTTTTCACATCAGAACCCACTTGTTAAAGGTTGTTAAAACATTAAGTAATCTATTCAATTGAACAAAAACATCAACACAAAGCAGAAAGAAAGGGAGAGGAGTTCAGTTACAAAAAGAAAAATTAAATTAATGTATGTTAAGTGACAGAGTTGACACACTGGTACATGACTTTTCCTTAACACTGAATGTTTTTTCATAATGTTCAAAAGCAGCTCTCTCAACAGCTTTAATGTAGTTTTACTTTGTGCTACAGTCTGCAATGGTTCTTCCATGTATCATCCACATCACATTACCTTTATTTCTGCAGCTACAGTAGGCTTAGTGATCCCTCTCTATACTTTGTGACTAATTCGGCATCACATTGCAGCAAGTTTGAGATTAAAACACAAAGATACAGCGACTCACAATCATTGCAGCCCACAAGTTTAAAGTTCACAACAGAAGAGGAATAGTAAAAGTGTTGTACTGTGCAATGAAAATCTACAAGTTATTTTGAACACATGGAAGATTTCTACAGTGTGTGTGTGAAGGCATTTAAAAACAAACAATGTGAAAAAAAAATAAATACAAGGGGGTGAGGTTGGACAGTTGAGTCAATCTTATGGTTTGACCATTTGAATATACAACACATCTGAATGTAGTTATGGTTTCTGGTAGGAATGTGACTGACTGTGTATTCAATATTCAATATTTAATATTATGCATCTGTTAATATATTTATTACATCCTCTTTTCTAATCACATAGTTCATTACAGATCCTCCTGGCGTTGAGTTGCTTAGGAGTGGGATGAGAGAGAGAGAGAGAGATAGATAGATAGATAGATAGATAGATAGATAGATAGATAGATAGAGGGACAAAGAGAAAGAGAGGGGGAGAGGGCACATAAGTTACTATGGGAGTGTGCAGGGGGTGGGGTTTAGCAGGAGACCTCCATGGTCTGGGGTCCGGCGTGGCTGTCCAGAGCCCCGGAGGCGTTGCCCTCCAGCAGGCTGTTGAGGTTGTTGCGGCTGCGACTGCTGTCCATGGAGGTGATGCTGGAAGAGGAGGTGGTGCGTGAGCGAGCCAGACGAGTCATTCCTGCTGACGGCACTGAAAAAAAAAAAAAAAAAAAAAAAAAAAGAGAGAGACGCGCATTAATATTCCACTCACACAGCATGAAGACGCAGTGTGGGAACACGTGGATACCCAGAAGCAAAAAACAACAAAAGTGCTTACCATGCAAACAATTCTCAAATGTGGAGACTAATCAAATGAAAGAAATGTGAAACAGAAAATTATTGCATGTGTGTCCACTGTTGAAAACAAAAACAAAAACATGAAGCAGCAGAGAACAGCATTTGCAATCCAACTGAACTGACAGGAAGCAACACCAGCAGGTCATGCAGCAAAACAGGACACTGAGGACAGAATCCATGCTAACAGGACAAACTCCTACAGGGAGATGAATGTGTGTCAAAGTATGCAAAATGATCTCGCTGTGTATATTACTGACTGCATCCACCACACTGAGCTGCTGTTGAATACCAATATGAAACAGCGCTCTCTGGAGAATTTCTGCATACATTGACATTTATCCAGTATGGAGTGTTAAAGAGGCCACTGGGTTCAAAGCCTTCTAGTCTGGCAGCTGCTCAAGAACCCGGTACCTGATTCGTTGCTCAGGTGACTGAGAAGAACGTAGGGAACTGTAAGCAAAGATTTAAGGAAGAAGAAAGAAGGAGAAAGAGAAATGTTGAAACGGTAGCTCTTATGTTGCTGTATCCCACCTCAGTGTATTTCTGATTCCAACTGAGGCTCTGTCCCAGCTTGGTGGTCGGTGAGGACAAAAAGCTATTTGCTATCAACAACATGTAAGAAATCAAAGCACGTGTGCAAACTATGATCTTTATTTCCTGTACTGTTTGGCTGTTTCGCTTTTGCATTTCACACTGTGGTAATGTGTTAATGAGGGAAAAGCAGCTTTCTGAAACATGCTGAGATGTTAAGATTTATTTTCCACACTTTCTCTGCGTGAAAACACTTTTTAATCTGTTCTAATCCTGCAGTGGCATTTACGCAACAGGGGGAGTCGGTGGACTTTAAAACAACACTGAGGAACTGACATACTAGCTACATCCGAGGGCGCGTCCCACAGTGGGAACGGTAGAGAGCAAAAGAGAATTAGCATTACAGAAATAAATAAACACACACACACACACACACACAGACAGGCATCATCTGTAGGGCCAGAGCAAGAAAACCTACATTCATGACTTTACCCATCCATGGAGCAGAGTCTGGTTGGTACACTGCAAGTCAGTATATTCTGACAGAAATGTATTTGTTGTTTATTGCAGATGAATGACTGTAAAAACCCGAAGGCCTGTTTAAGTATGCACTTTGAGTTTCTCTAGAAAGAGGCCGCATCAAACAGTTCTGGATAGAAAAGAAAAGCACACCAGGCAACAACAAAACTAAACCAAAAAAACCAAAAAACAGAGGGTATTTTTTGACGCCCACTGCAAACTGAACAGGAAGTGAATTTCTGTTCAGCATATCTTGAGTGCCATTGTCATTTCAGTTATGCTAGAAGCACTAACACCTCACCTACTGAGGGTTGTGGGGGCCACACACTGCAAAGAGCAGAGAGGAAATGGCGTTAGCCTCCACTGAGCCGCTCAGGCTGCCTCTCCGTGACCAGGCTGACAAAAAACAAAACAAAAAACTGTGCCTTTTCATGCACTACTGGCCACAATCTAAACCCCATCAGCAGGGGTGTTTAGCAACATCTCAAAGGAGAATGCGGTGAAAACAATCCTTATTTAAGTATCTTTTGTCATTGCACTCACGTCAACAGGAAATTCAGTGAAGAACATAGATAAACCTTGACCACAAACACGTCAGCCCAAAAACGTGTTACTCTGTAAACAATTCTTGGACATTCAATGTAGAGTCGACTAGTCTGAACCAGTATTATTTTATATTTATATGTTTTTACTCACTAACCACAAGTAGCAAAAGACATGTGAGCATCTACTTACTGTAGCCCATTCCCTGAACAAAGTACTTGAAGGCCTCAGCAAGTTTCCCTGGCTGTGAACAGATAAAGGGTTAAAGTTAGAAGTTAATTTATGTAAGAAACTTGCTAGATGACATGGATGTGTGTCTCAACAAACAAACACCCACCTGCACAACTTGGGGCAAGCCTCCACAATCAGCCATCTGAGAGAAAACGATCAGTCTCATCAATAAATTCTTTGTGCAGTCAAAAAATGAAGAGCATGTAATTGTATTCAAAAGCTTTTACTAATATTATAAAAAGCTTCACCTTTAGCAGCGTGGTCTTGGTTGGATTTAACCTGGAATTGCACTCCACCTGAAATATCAATGAGAGGTTACTACTGAGCTCAAAAAATGAGAAATAACTGCAAATGCTTCCCAAAGCTTCTTCGGTAACTGAGATGATGGAGTGTAACTCACCACAGCCTCCACAGCAGGTGATGTGTCACCAACCACCAGCAGCGCAGGGCACCTGGATGGGAAAAAGGAGCTGTAAATATTATCAAAACCGTGCACTCAGAGACAACTTTATTTGGGTCTTCCTAGTCTTAAAACCTACGTTAGTGTGTTGACCGTGTCCTCATTCAGACCTACAATTGGCCTCTCGATCTCCAGGTCCCGACGGCTGGTGCAGGGAGACAAATTATGATTAGTTAGTGGAGCTGGGACAATGTGATCCGGCTAAAATTTAAGGTGACTTGGCAGAAATCATGATTTTCTGTGCACCTCATGATTTAATATTATACCCGTGTTGTTTGTATTTTGTGATGTATTGCTTCTTTCCATGCATTCAGATCTGGCTTACTGCAAATTCTGATACTAGAAGAAGATTTTACGTGCCCCAGCTGTACCCATAAATGTGATCAAGAACACAACAAATGAGGAAAAATGCTAGAAACTGCTTACAAAAAACAAACATGTACAGTGTATACTAATGTACTGTATCATACTATTGGTAAGAGCCACAGAAGAGGGCCAAGTTGTCCTGGTTGATGTCCTGGGCGATGTGGAGACGGTAGGTCTGGATCAGCTCCTGGTTCTCTGTCAGCTCATCCTGGTGAACAGAGGAAGAGTAAAAAAGCAGCAGCTAGCCATGAAGAGCTCAAATGAAATAAGAGGTAGACTCCATATAAAGTGAATGTACAGGGAGCTGTTTGAATTTGCAGTAGTCATCCAGACAAGCTGTGGGATTTGCATATACAGTATGCTTAGCTTCAGCACTCTCAGTTATTAAACTGTCTGTAATCTACCAGTCTATGTATCCAGGAGGACAGAAATAGAATAATTAGTAAATGTCTGTTATACGAGTGAGATGAGGTAAAGGTATCCAGGGAAATCAAGAAAAGCCTCCTGAGGATGAGTTACTGTTTCACACTGTCAATGAAAAAGGTCAACAACACTAAGAAAAAGCACAGGGGTAGCAATGCACTGCAAGAGAAACTCACAGCGCTGAAGTGGTGAGCCATGACGACATCCACCATATTACTGGTCCATCCAGACAGCTGCACAAAAGAGGAAGAGACAGATCCAGTTAAGAGAAAAGAGCTGACTTTTTTTTTTAATAATTCATTTAGGAACCTTATGCCTATGGCCATATAGCTATGCCTGTGTCTACATGTAGTGTATGTATTGACAGATCTAATGTTTGATTTTGACATTTGTAAAAGGAAGAAAATACACAGAGAAGCCATATTTAAGACACTGTAAAGGATGGGGCGTCATGGTGACCTAGTAGTTATGATGCAAACGCAACCTTCCCAGTTTGATTCAGGCCAAGCAGCTCTGTTGCAAGTCATAACCCTCTATCTGCCTGCCTTATTCCATCACTACTGGCACTGTCCAATAAAGGCAACATGCTAAAAAAATAAATAAAGGGTGAAGGATGTCTCCGCTCTATCATTTTCTTTTACACAGTTTGCTAGGTTGAACTAAATAACAACAAGAGAACAGATGACGTGCGGAGATTTGAATCTATATGGGCCAAAGGTCACATCAAGCTCCACCTGGTTCTGTGTGACTGTGTGTAACACTAACGCGGGAAAGAATGTTCTACCTGAAATATCTTGTGCAGCACACACAACAAGTTCACAGTATCCAAGTGCAGTAGTACACTACAGTATTGTGGCCCATCGTGTCCTGTACTGAAGCCAATTATTCCACTCAAAATGAAACTTATCCAAATGATTGAACCCCAGAAGTGCTGTTCTGACAAGTTTGTCCAGGAAAATCTGAAGCTTAGTGTTGATTAACTTTGGAGTGCCCTCAACCCAAAAACTGCAGGTACAATCAAATTAACACAGGATTAGAGTCCCTGCCTGTGTTTTTAAAGCCATTATGTCAAACACTTCAAGCCAGAAAATAAATTGTATGTTTATCTTTTTTTAAGTCTCTTTAAAACAATAGCTTATTCATAACAATATGATATTATCAAGAAAATGATGGGTATAAATGGCTGCTTAGTGTAAGCATTATGATTCTATAATTAGTAATCTTATTTACTTCTTGCATCATACAGTAAAGACTATAATAAAATGCTAGGCATAAATAACATAGTGAGTAATAGTGAGCTAAAAAGCATTAATTAATAACAACCTATCAAAATGCTGGAAACTGAACTGAAATGGTAGGTAAATTATTTAAGTAATAGCTCTACGTTGCAGAGCGTACTGAGAACGTGCTAGGTTTATGATGCAGTGGTAATACTGACCTTGGAAGCTGCCCAGTCAATCCAGCCTTCAGCACACGGGTCGACATTGATCAGAACCAGTCCCTCCACCAGGGTGGGGTTGTTCAGCTTGGAAGGGAAGGATGCATGTCAGTGCCAACATAAAAGTATGACTTTTTGACCAGTAAGATAGTCTCACATGGGCGTTATCTTGCATTATTACACAGCTTTGCTGAATACTCTATTCTGATTGGTCAATTACAGCATTCTACGGTCTGGTATTTCTGAAGAGCAGACTGCTGCTATGATCAACAGACCGTTGCTATGGATGCAGTTCTGATCATAGACTCTCGAGTCCAATCATATCAATCCGCAGAACGAAGT
The DNA here is from genome assembly GCF_020085105.1 of Siniperca chuatsi. Taxonomy (NCBI): domain Eukaryota; kingdom Metazoa; phylum Chordata; class Actinopteri; order Centrarchiformes; family Sinipercidae; genus Siniperca; species Siniperca chuatsi. The sequence continues at coordinate 26,440,869 of NC_058043.1, read as the reverse complement.
TCTGTGGCAACAAAACATTTTAAAAATCATTTTTAAAATCAATTAAAATTAATATTTGGTGTCAAATTATTGATTTCTTTAGTAAGCATCCGTGTAACAAGCGGGATAACGTACAGCGAGCCGGTCATTATTGCGAAATTAACCCCTTCAGGGTGATTCTAGTCCTTGCCCAAGATCTTGTGTATTCCCTCAACAGTGCAGATGCAGGATAAAGCCACTGCAGTGTTCATGATAAAAAGTGAAGCGTGTGTTCGTTTAAATGAAGACATTAAACAATGAGGATTGAATCCTGGGCTTCTAAATTAAGGGGTATGGTTTTGGAATTGCCTGAAGACAGTAAGGATGAGGTCTGGGGAAATCTAAGATCCATCTCGCTCGATGTCAACGGAACACTGCGGATGCTGCTTTCAACACGATACAAATGCAATGCAGCAACAGCTGCTCTAAATCTATCAAGGGTAAACACATTTTGTTCCAAGCCGGTTAAAGCAAATGCTTTCAGAATCAATTTTCTTCTAAACAAGAGCAGACTCTCCGCAGCGAGACTGGCTAATCCCAACACCTTCCCTTTTTACTCCTGACCACCATCCTCTCTTTTCATTATTCATCTTTCAATGCTCCTCTGTCACTTCTAGGTCTTTCTGCTCTATTGAACACAGATCATGCTTATTTTAGCTCCACTGCGTTGTGTGTGGAAATTAGACGAAAGCAACTGAAAAGGAGAGAATCACCAAGGTGATTCATCATCTGGGGAAAGGCAGCGTATGCAGCAAACTGTGGAGAAACCTGATGCCCTGTGTGAGCTGGATGGGAGGCTTTAATGTTCAGTGTAACAAGCTGTGTGGCCTAAAAACCTTAAATTATTACAGGCGAGACAGAGAGGAGGACAAATAAGAGACTGTGAGGGGGAATAACATAGTAATAAATAGGGTAAATAAATAAATGGCTTTAAAGTGTAGATGCTCTGGTCCTGATGGGGACTCACTGCAAAGCGGGTGAGGATGTACGCTCCCGCTCCCACGCCGATGCCAATCACGCTGTTGACCCTGCAGAGAAACCACCGATTACTGTGGGACTGGAGATGAATAGTCAATTTATGCACATTATCATTGATCAGCAATCAACGGGGGGGGGGGCACTCACTTGAGCTGAGTCATCACAGAAGGCAGCATTTCCGCCAACTCGTCCATGGTCGGGTAGCGATAACTGGACATGGATGAAACGCATGTGAGTCCATGTGAGTAGTAAGTAAAGGATAATTTCCTTATGTTTGAATTAATCAGTGAAACTGAGTTTATCATAAATTTAAATACTCAAACACTTTTTGACTAATAGGTTGGATGCTGAATGTGTTTCCATTAGCAAATGAATTTCCAGCTCACTTTACATTCTAACTAAATGAATTGATTGCGGCTCCTCCATCAGCACTGAAATAAATGTGTTCCCATTCATCAGTGTGAATGTAAAACCAGACACCCACCCGCTGGGGAAGGGAGGTGCACCCTCCTGCTGTCCGGGCGCGTCCACATGAACCACTGCAAAGTGCTGCGTAATCTCCTGCATGTCCTCATAGTTGAACAGGGTGTTGAAGCACGACTTGTCTAGAAAGGTGCAAACAGAGTGTATAATAATATGAGAGTTCAGGGGCTTAAACTCTGTCGAGGACCTGAGTGTGACTGTCAGGTGCTGAGGTTAAAACAGAACGGTTTCATCACATCCAGGACACTGTGTATTGATGAGTCTATTTTTGGCTGACTCACGGTTGAGGCCGATGTCGTGATAGGTGAGGATGATGGGTCTGTTGCCCTTGGGAACGCCTCTCATTGTCACATGGAGAACGCCATGGGGAGTCTCAATGTCATGCTCCTGCAGCCACAGAGAAGAGAAGAGAGTACAGTTCAAGACTGATGGAACAGTACATGGTGTTTGTAAAGAGAAAAGGCTTGCACACAAGACCTAATATTCCACTACTTTAATGTGTAACGTGTGTGGCCTGTCTGTGGCATGGCCAATGTTGTCACATTTAAAGGATAATTCTGGTTTACATTAATAAAAACAACTATTCTGTCTTGGTAGGTAAAGCCTGATATAGCTTTTGCCCCAGAACTCCAGCATCATCCAAAAACTAAATTAAAAATAAAAGGAGCCATGTTTGGGTGAAATATTCTTTCATTACGATAAACCTGGCCAATACAGTTTTTTTCTTTTGGCTTGTCAAATTAGCAAAGAAGCATAAACAGGAAACTACATCCTCGAGCACGCTCAGTAATGTCTGCACAACACATAGATTATCACTAGAGATAGAAAATGCAGTCGCCGAGTTGTTTCAAAATAAACTACACTGTCCATGTTCATTGTAACAATGGAATGTCATTCGATGCAATGATATGGCTCAAGTGTTTTTAATCATTTTTGGACATCAATGGAGTTTGGCATGGAGGCATAAACTACAGTTCATCACCAGACTGTGGTTACACAGACAATATTTATTAGTAGGACTTTTTGATAATAAAACTCCAGCTTTATGCTTCAAGCAGTGGAATATTAATGATATTGTGTGGGCTTGTTCTCTTTACATGAAGGATGAAGGTTATCCATGTGATTCCCACAACAGGCATAAACTTCTAACTATTTCAGCTAAATTGAGCAATTTATGCCATACTGACTGATGAAGTAGACAAATGTAAGAAAATAAAATTCAACCCACATCAAGGCTTGAACACAGAAGTGATCATTTTATTCACAAAAATCAGATATAGGACACACATAATGACACATATACTAAAGTAAACACCCAATGACCAACACAGCATTTGGAGTTTCCATCTCCGATTGAGGATGCAAAGCATGCATCTCTTCTCCACCACACACCCCCTGTACCCTTGGACAAAGCACTGAATGGGCTGCCTGGGAAACATTTTTTTCATCTTGGAAAATTGTCTTTTTATCCGAGGGTCTGAAACTCACAGCACTTTCACAAGTATGACTCTGCAAAAATGAATGTCTTTGCAGAAAGACCCATTAAAATTCAAAGAGCTTCATGCTTCAACACCAGCTTCATTCTCCCCATCGCTTTCTTTTGAATATATTTCTCTATCAAGCATGAGGAAGCCCCACATTAGTACTTCACATTGCTTCTATAGAAAACATATTAAACGGCTTAAGGGTAATTTCAGCTGACACTTAATTTGACTGGAAAACACTGTAATGTGATTAAGATAAATGGGGGGAATTAGTTAAAAGATGACACAGCAAAAACTATCAGAGGCTCTCATGAGTGTTTATGAGATTCAGAAAGAATGTAGGAAGTGACATAACGGGAAGTGATAGAATAAGTGACAAAGCCAGTTTCCAGACTTCTCTCAGAATCACAGCATAATTTTGCGTCACACACACATTTCCCAAGGTCAGTATGATTTGGTGCTGCATACAAGGGTGTGGGTGTGTGTGTGTGTGTGTGTGTGTGTGTGTGTGTGTGCACTGCACAGAGGAGGAGCGGCGGGCTTGGCCCAGCGGCTGCCTGGTCTCAAGGCCCACTGGCCATCAATAATAAAGAGAGCGAGCCTGGGCGGACGAGAGACACAGGTTATGGCTAACAGACACAGAGGGAGCTTGACTGACTGTGCACGCTCCTGTTTTCCCTCATGGGTTCCCACTGCAGGCATTTGGCTGATGGATATGTGTCACAATCTCTTCAGAGGGCATGAAGGTTAATTCTCAAGGACAAGGCTGCAGTAATTTTCATCCGCAATCTGTAATGGACACAGCAACACAAGAGGGAAACTACTCATCCTGTCAGCAACGGAATAAGATATCTTCATTTGTGTGGGTGTTGGCACAGAGATTAGCCTGTCCCACAAAACATGAAAACTATGCACACGAAAACACAAAGCAACCCTCACTGACTGTGTGCTACAATCTACCGATACTGAATACGACCGCTCTTCCTGAGATGGAATAAACCCTGAAGAAACTCTCAAGTTGACAGGAAGCCTTGCACTCATTGGAGCCTTTTCACAGATAATGAAATGATTCTGCAACCTCGGCCGGGGGGGTGGGGGGTGGGCTGCTGAACAACCTGTTATAGACGGAGAGGACACTCTCCATGGCCGTGCTGCTGCAGAATTTTTGTTTTTAGACAAGGACAGAGTCAAGGACACTTGAGAGGCTTTGCTCTAAGAAACAAGGCACACTTGTTCAAATGCCTGCCTTCTGTCATGTGTGTGTACTGTACATGCGCCAGAAAAAGCGGGCATGTACGCCCCACCAGTGATAGGAAATGATAATGGTGATGGGAAAATAGGGGGGGAAATAGAAAATGAAGATGCACAGATAGATAGAACAAGAGATAGTCTGGAAGTGGATGGGAGGAAATAGAGCGTGAAAGAAAGCAGGGACATAGTGATAGAGACAGAAGGAAAGAGGAGGAGACAGGGGGCGTCCTGTATGACTAACAGAAGGGTGTGCCTTAAAACAGAAGGGGTGCAGCTGCCTTTCCAAACATGTCTTGGCACAAACAAGGGTGGAGAATCATGGAAAAAAGGGCTGTGGAAAGTGAGTGAACCTTTTATCTATCCATTTAGATCTTGGCGTGGTCTAAAAGCTGTATTGATCTGGGAGCTCTGCCTCTCACCATTTCCTTCACACACATACAAACAAACACACACACGTACGTACGGGTATATATGTACACACGGCAGCATCTCAAGAAAACAGACATGGGGTGGGGCTGCTAGCCTAGACAGCTAGAGGGGGAAAAGAGGGAGAGCACCACAATGGCAGCAACCCTTTTCCCTCTTTAATACATTCATGGTGGCTAGTAGTTGAACAAAGAGTGTGTGTCGATGTTTGGGGGGTTGTAGGTGAGACAGGAATACTGAGTAGGGGTTTGTGCTTTGAGGAGAGGGGCTTCAGGAGGTTGCCCGGGGCAAACGGGGAGGTAAGCACTTGGGTTTTGGTCCCAGAACGAAGGAGGGTGAGGGAGGTGGGGTAAGGTGAAAAAAGGAGAGCAGTATGTCATGCTGTTCCTCTTCCCGCAATCCCCCTCTTATCAATCCCTCTTCCCCCTCCTCCCTGTTTTCCCCGCCCTGCCAGGAATGGCATCAATCACCTCTGAGAGCAGCGTTACAGGGCAGAAACACCAGCAGCCTGCAAATGACTTTAGTGTACACACAAGAACATATGCATAGAGACATATACACACATCCATGTCTCTTATGCATGTTCTCCTGTGTGCTCATCCCAGGTACATGCCACCCTGGCTCTCTTTTGACACAAACACAGCGCTCCACACCTGCAGCACTAATACAGTATGTGTGTGTCATCGAAGCAGCAGGTTGAAACTATAAACTCAAGGTCTCTGCAGGGGAGGGAAGGAGCTGCTACAGTGGTTTTGGTGTGTTGTTGCTAAAGTGTGTTGGGGGTGAGTGACCTCCCTGTCTGTTTTCAGCGTTAACTAAATAAGTGACACAGCGATGGCACTATGCACCATCCACAGTCGTTCACCGTTCACTGGGCAAAACATGCATCCCAGCAGTTATGGATAAAGACAAAAATGTGCATTTTAGATATACAGAAACATGCACCCTAAAACACACAAATACCAACCACCCTATTGATGGACACCCACATACTGACAGGCACGTACACATCCTCCAGTTGTGGCATTGGCAGATTTAGAGACACTTGAGCACTACACACACATGCATCTTTCATATCATCACATTAAAAAGCACCACTGCACCCTGAGCATGTTTACGCTGTGCAGACGGCACACATGGGTACAGTGTGACCTGTAGGCGCGCACACACACACACACACACACACACTGAACAAATGTTCACCCCACACTAGCAGCTGCCCAAAGAGAAAAAGCCCAAAGTCTCAGCCGTCTGCTGAAGGTGGTGACAAGCGAGCCCGGAAAGACCCCCACCAGATTTTTCCTTCCTAGAGCCAGCAGCTGTCACCCTGTCTTTGGGGAAACCGCACAACAACCTCCCCCTAATCTGAACCAGAATCCCCTGCTGCAAGGACCTAGCCAGGTGTGTCAAGGCAGGCAAGACGCGTTTGTCACTCACCACTCCATTCCCAGAGCATGCAATCTGGTCCAGGTCCAGAATAGCTGACATGTTTTTCCCACGCAGGAGAGGAGTGTGTTATGCTATGTGCGAGTGTGTGCTGGTCAGCTTTGAAGATCTCCAAAAGGAGGAAGAGGGAGGGAGCGTTGGTAGGAAGGGAGGATGTAGGGTGAGGTGGCTAAAGCAGCAGCGACAAGGAAAAGAGGGAGGAGAGAGACACAGCAGAGGGAGTGAGGAGGAGATGGGTAAATAATCTGAATGAAAGCAGAAGAGGGGGGATGGATAGGATGCGAGAACAAGAGAGAGACAGAGACAAGAGGTGGGAAAGAGTGCAGGAAAAGAGACAGAGGGGGAGGAGAGTGAGACTGCAGTTTGTGCTTGATAGTCACAGCGCGTCCATGCATCCAGCCATCGGTGTGTCTAATTGGACTGCGGGCGTCAGGTGGGTAGAGGGGGAGGGTGGGGCTTGGAGGAGAATAGAGAAAAGGAGGGGGAGAGTGGGAGGAAGAGAGGGATGGGTGCTTGGAAGAGGGGTGGTGGGGTGCAAAGAATGCAGAGGCAGTCCTGGAAAATGGGCAGGCTGCTGACGTCACACTGTGATACTGATAAAGTGAAGAGAGAGGAGAGGAGAGGAGAGGAGGCTGACTTTGACAGCTCACCCTGGACTGTGTTCTGCATCAGCAAAATGGCTGCTTATCACTGAGATTTACCAAAAATTGTTTCCAGATTCACTTTGCTTTGCACTTTGCTAGCTTCACCTTGCTGAGGGAGAAGAATGTGAATGACCTCAGCATAAGAAATATCTCAACATGAATATCCATCATCAGACCCTGTTAATGACTTCCAACTGCAAGAGTGAGTCCCTCAGCAGGTTCTAGCATAAAATGCTGCAGTCTGACATACACTAACAACAGCTTTGCTGCAAATGTTGATTCATACTGAAACACCACTTTATTATGTAAATCTTCTTGCGCAGCTCCAGTATTCATTCATTTGTATCGACATTCAAAAGATAACCCTCATTATGTTCCAGTCTTAGGAGAAAATTAAACCACAACAAGCTACTATTTTTATTCAACATTCACAACCCTACACGAGAGGATCTATTTTATCCAAACCTGCATCTGAGTCATTTGATCCACATAGTTTATTGATCTCTCCTTTCCTACTCTCTTCTGTCATCTGCACAATTGCTAGCAGTGCAGGGTGTCATGCCTTTGTTTGAGACAGGCTGCTCTGTGCAGCCAATGGCACACATGCAAACAGCACAGTGTGGGTGGGATTACAAAGACAAGGGGCACTTCATTGGTTAGTCAGTGTAGCAGCATGTCTGGTTGTAAACTGCTGTTTCTCCCCTCAATTGTTCCTGTCCTAACCCACAGAGGGTGCCACTGACACACATGTAGTGTATGTACATTTCGAGAAATAAACATGTAATATACAGACAAGACAAATAAAAGTAATACAGATATTAAAAATATGTATATGATCCATACAATATGATGCCACAAGAGTAGCACCTCTGACATTTTTTTCCATAGAGATTTTTTCCCCACAGTTTAAGGTCCATCTCCAGTCATTCAAGCCAGATTGCAGTGAGAACATGACTAACTGTATGTACACTGTGATGTTCAATCACTTATGCCAGATTATCAACGCATGGAGATGACGTGTGTGACCGAACACATGTATACCCTTTCCTCGACAGAGCAGGTGCCTCTTCGTGTCATACACTGAGTTATTGTGTGTCTCAGCAGGACTCTGCAGTCTGAGCAGTCATACAGGCACTCAGTGGCGCTCTGGTCTGCATAGCTCAGTTCAGTGTAGAGCTTTGTCAGAATCTAAGGTTTGATTTCCACATGTCCAAGCATATTAAAAATGCACAAGCTCAGAAAAACATTTTGTACTAAACTGTCCACCACATGACATGCCATGGTTAATTATATCCTCTTCTAAGATGACTGAACAACATCTGTGCAATATAGTTTCTGTGATGCCTAAGCCTATCTTTAGGACATTCAGAACAGACAATCAACAGCAAGAAAAGCACAGCGGACTAAGAACACATTACACCAAACATAGCCCTCCAGCCACACAATGAGCAGGCATATGGCGCCCTCTGCTGAGCTTAATGAGACAGTGAGGATTTAAAAAGCCAAATGACTTGGCAGCCATTTGTCTGAAAAACAAAGTAGTTCTTCTAGTCCTTGTGTTGCAATGGTACAAGGTCAAGAAGAGAACTGGTATCAAAACTGGACATAACCATGAAATACGGAACCTAATCATTTATGATGAATAGACTATATGGAATAACTGTCACAAATAATAACAATAATCTAATAATACAAGCTCACAAAACATTTTGAGACAAAAAACAAACAAAAACATCACATGCATTCAGATCCCATGGATACCATCTCAACCATTTGCTCTCCACAGCAAATACCACCAACCCTAAGATGTTCTATTTTTAAAAGTGTACAGTCAGCCATTTCCATATCCATGAAGTAACTCAGTGTTCTTAAGTATGCACTTTAAAACACAGCAACTCCCATGGGTGGAGTAGGCTGACTCACGCCTTCCTCCCCTTCTCGCTTCTCAGTGGCGTAAGCAGGACATCTTAAGGGACATAAAGACTGCAGCACCACACCCTCTTGCTTCTCCTCTCTGACCCCACCTCACCAGCACCATCAACACTGCCCTCCTCATGCAGGTGCAGGGGTTTCACATGCCTGTTGCAGTACCTGTGGGCCGCCTGTGGTAGGAGCTTTAGTAGCAGGAAAGTCAAGAGGAAAGGAGCTGGATTTGTCCTCCAGCTGCTGAAATATGACATCGGCTACTCAGAGTGATGGTGCAGCGGTGAGGTCCCTTCCCCCACACAGACTATAATCATGGGAAGTGTGCTGCTAATGCCTTGTACTGCATGAGGGCTCTGGTTGTTCTTGTATTACTCAACTGTGGCAGTGGTACTCAGGCAATAATATTACACACCTTATTTCAACAACATTTGAATTTTTACATCACATTTGAGCTTATATCACTTCATCTCAAACCAGCAAGCCGAGTCTTGTCCTACACTTGCACACAAAAATGCACAAGACTAAAACAATAATAAATATCTACCATTTCATACATTTCCCGTTGAGACGAATTGGAAACAAAGTTGAAAAATCTGTAAGTAACACTAATTCACATTTGTAGCCACAACCACAATTTAGCCTACATACTGTGCTATTTGCTGAATCGCTAGTTAGCTAGATAACTCTTGACAGAATTTCTGCCCTAATGACTTGTTAAAACAGAAAAATACACACATTTTCTTACATTTTCATTTCTATGAACCCAAAAGTATAAATTCAGAAAGAAAATTATCCCTAATAGTTGTTCTTTAAATTCATGTACATGTTCTAGTTATTCACAAGATTGCTAGCTAATGTGACAACAGGCCCTTTTTACAGCAAACATTTTCACTTGTCATAGTAGGAAAAGTACAGGTGTTACTAATACCATTAACAACGGCTCTGTTCTATTCAAGTGTCCCAGTAAGCTATGACAGCGAGCCAGCACGCACAATATCAGGACCCTGAAACTGAAGCAGCTCCATGGAATTCAGCCATCATTAATTTATTCCGCTCATTTATTCTTTACACCTGTGCTTTTCCTGCTGTGATATGTCAAAATGTCTTCCATGACAAATGCCTACTATTATATCTATCATGTTCTCACTTTGGTGTTGAAGTGACATTATTTATGTGGAAAACTACCAAATAGCATTCAAAGAATCATCAGTTTAAGGATTTATCTAACTATAAAAAGAAAGGAATCTCTCTCTGACTGTCCTTCGATGTTCTCGACAACCGCTCATCGACTTCACACTTGGGGACAGCCAAATGAGTCAATTCATGGAGAGAGATCGCCGCCACCACACTGGCAAAAGATAAGTCATTTTGTAGGAGAGAGTGGAAAAGTATGAGGGGTCGCCATGTTGGATAATGACATTCTTCCGGTAACACTCATTGACTTCTTGCTTATTCACATGATATTTTGTCTGTATGCCACCTGGCGTGTTGGAGAATATTGCGACAGACAGCATGCTCGCAGAGGCACGTGCCACGGTGTCTCGCACGAGTATAAACAAAGCAACAGTTGGCGAGTGACACATAATTAGTCTTTACTAACTTAAATTATGGTTATGAAGAAATCAGTCAGTATGTTAGATTAATCTGTTGTGTAACTCCATGTTTACCGCATCTCTGAACCTGTCTGTGTCACTGCCTGTGGAGTTGTAGACTATTTTATATTTGATGAGGCCTTGTAGTGATGCCTGACCGCCGTGTCTATTTTATGTTTGAATAGGCCTTGTATAGTGCTGTAGACCGCTATAAAAGCTTATCTTATTAGAGAGGCTGAGTGGACTGGTTATATTTAGCTTTGAGAATGAACAAGCAAAAAAGTTGAACCTAGAGCCGATTGTAGAGGACTTCATGGTGCATAAAGCTCACAGAATGCCATTCAGACAGGTGAGTACAATGACAAACTCTTGAATTGTAACTCACTTTCCATATGAGAGCGCTATATGTGGTGTCAAAACGCTTAAGTCTCTCCTTTGCTTTAAGATTAGATCATTTATCCCAAGGGGAATTGTTGTGCAGCAGTTGCATTACAAAGTTGGAAGAGTGCAAATATGTGTTTTTGTGGCTGCACTGGCTGTAGAGTTTATATTGTTTAGTGGTTATTATTATTTCATTTCTGTAGCCTAATAATATTTGTTGCACCCTCCATGGTGTCCATAGACTTTTCATTTATTGTGGGTAATTTTTGTTGAATTATTTTGTCCTCTTTTCTGGTTTTATATTGTTTATATTTAAAGTAGGCCATGTATAGTGTACTGTGTATAGCTGAACCGTTCGTCTATCGATGCATGTAGAGCGCGGCATGCTGTCTTCAGTGCTGAAACAAAGTAGCTTTACTGTATGTTTTCGTAGACATATTGCTTGGCTCACTTAGTGACAATTTGTGTTTAAGCATAGGATAGGATATAGCAGCTATTTTACAGTTGTGAATTTTAAAATGACTTTATCAGAAGGGCCCCTCGAGAAGGCTCGGCCCCGTCAATGCTGAGAGTCTAGCTCCGCCCCTGGATTGTACATTTTTGTTTTTTTATGTGTGCAGTGTGTCTTTGGCCTACATTCAGTCAATTAAATGTCATTCAACAAAACAGAAATAACACTAATGATTAATATTTTTTTAGGTGTGGCCCATGTTTTGGGAACACCTCAATAAACTGGTGACATATTGTAATATTACTGTGTTGTTGATAAAGTTTAAAAAAGGCGGGAAAAAACTGGTGGCGCATGCGTACGTCTAAAACAGTGGGTCTGGAACTGCTGCGTCTAGAACTGCATGGGCTCTTCGGCTTTGCAGGAGAAAGGTTCCAAACAGGCACGTTTTGAACGGGCACTGCCCTAGTCTTAATAATTCCTTGAGACTCCTGAATGTGACTGTGTGTGGTCAGAATGGCTGCCATGGAAAAAAGGTCAAATACACTTAAGTCTGTCTCAATACCACTGAGACAAATCCTGGTACAAGTCTTTCTACACTGTACAACCGCAGGACCTGGATTGAATCACAAGAGGATGAATGGAAAGAAATATCACATTGAAAATATGAGCAGCTGAGTGAGAGCAGCATTTTATGAATGTTAATGTATTAGTGACAATGCAGACAGGAATGGATGCTGGGGAGCATGTCTGCTACAGCTAACATGCTTTACTCTCCTACCCTGCCTGCAGCAGCTATATTTAGCTCTGGTGGGATGCTGGAAGCAGCTGTGACTGCAGAAAGTGAGAGAGGGATAAAAGATTTAACCCTTCGCAGCCATGATGCTCATAAAACACAGCAAAGTGCTTGCCTGTGAGAAGTCACTCCTCATGCAAGATACTCCTTGCAAGAAAAAGCTAATTTCAAAGAAAACAATCAAAGAAAGGTATCTGGAACACTGCCCGCTCAAGGCCAATACACCTTTTTCTTGAATGATAATTATGCTTAATTTATCACATAAAAAGACCGGACTGCGGTTGAAATGAAGTTCACACGGTTAAAGTTTCTGAAAGACAGAAACTATCACACAAACACAATCTTACTGTGGGAGACATTAGCTGAGACAACTATTAAAAGATATCTGAAATCACTGCACTTGTGTATCTCTTCCTGACATTTACTACGAAAGTGCACTCTGTAAAGATCACCTACATCCATCACACAAACAAAGAACCATCCCTACACATAATCACTCATACGTATTTTCCTCATATTGCAGCATGAAATGCACACCTTAATAAAAAACATGCGACAAGGTGCCACATGAGGCACAGGCTAATAGTCTAAAAGTCCTGTGAAAAATCTCTAGAGGTGGTGCTATATCTTTACCAGTTTTGAACTGAACAGACAAGCATGTTGTTAAAGCCCTGCATTGGAAGACAAAAACTGTATGATTCCAAAAAGTCAGCTTCCAGTTATTTTTTCTTGTTGTTTTTTTTTTTAAATGGTATTTTGTGAAAAAAGAGAACCCCTCTTTGAACAGAAATGGTAGTCTGAGATTTAATCTGCCCAAAGTCTATCAGAGTGTATTATCACCTTGGTCACGCCTATCACATGCTAATCAGGTACTTAACAGTGATGAAGTAGATGCAGCCAGAAAACAATAGGCCTGATTACTGATTACTGGGCCATCTTGAAACTATTAGGTCAGCTTCAGGTGAAACTAGCTAGGCAGATTCCTTCCTGAGGGCAGGGCTTATGTAACTCAGTAGCTTAAATTTCCAGTTCCCGTCCAATTTTTTCACAATTGAGAATGACTTCCGGATGGGAGCCGAAACGTCTTGATTCTGAAAACAGTGTCCAGATGACTACGACTGAAACCTTCTCTACGATAGAACACTCCTGGACGAATGAGGGACTACACCGTCTTAAGTAAACACAATGCTAACCTCTAAATCTTCTTTATAGGGTAAACAAATAGGCCACCAATGTCATTGTATGATAGCTTTTCATATCAGTACAAATTATCCACAGTCCACAAACAAAGAAAACCTAAAATCAATGTCTCAAATTAAGCTATTGGTTCACTCCAATGGTGTGTAACAAAACAACCAGCCAAGAATTTACATTTTTCCAACAAATATCTACCCTACACATGCTAGCCCTCTTCAGTATGGTTTTCTGTTTAGACTCAGGTAGTGTCCTTGTGTTTTCTTGCTCACTAGTACAATGGCTTGAGCTGAAACAGAATTCCAAATTACAAAAGTCGGCATCGTTTCGACCTTTCCCCTTCCCTCCACAGACACACAGATGCAAAGGACAAACAAGCTGGGCAACAACTGTGTATGACAAAAGTATATAAACGCTGTCACCTTGAAAAGTTAATGGCCAATGTGGTGGATGACCCTCATTGATTTATCCACAAAAAATCCTACAATTTCCCCAGCATGTGGTGTGCGGTAAAATTGGATGTTGCCTGTGAAGAACGGCGTTCAGATGTAGGGCAAGCAAACAAATGGGTTCAGGAGTAGGGGTGTGAGAATGGGGCCATGTTCCAATGCCCAAACCCCCTTCCACCAACATAACTACATCTCCTCTAACCATGGCAGAACAGTGCTTTGTGTAGGAGCAGAGAGCAACACTCACCTGGCAGTCAAAATCTTGAAAGTTGCGTGCATTCTGCAAGAAATGTAAAAAGAGGAGAGTTAAAATATATCATAGGCTACTCATAGATGCCATATTTCTATAAAGCCAATAATAATACCTATTGTACTTGTGTAACACTCTGATGGAAGTTCATTCATTGTAGATAAATGGCACTGCAGTGCAGGTGTTGCATGATGTGTTGGATTTATTCAACATAAACGATGCTTCAAGTATACATGTGTGTACAAATAAAACAAAGCTGGTGGAGTCCCACTTTTTACAAGCTCTTAGCAATTTTTGGTTTGTGATATATTTTGTCAGAATTAGATCAAAACATTTGGTCATTATGCTACAAACAATAATCATTTCTGATCAGTTTGATTTCAGCACATTTTGGCAGTGGGATCCAGATAAGAGAACTGTGCCCAGATTGCAGAAAACTAAGCACATCACAGATTTAAACTGAGCCTGATGTAATGTCACTAGTATCTGCAGCTATTAGGGATACATAATTGTGGCAATTCTCTGAAACAAATTGTCTTCTTCTATGCATCATCAATCTCATTAACACTTAGGTACAGGCACCATAGTAGGTCAAATGAGTTTAGTTTTCAATATCATAACAACTAAATTCTTTACACATATAACAGAAGTAATGGTGCAGCATTTTTACAGAGAGTATTGTCTCAGTTGGTGTTTTGTCTTTATTCAGACAGCAGGAAGCTACAGAATAGATGGGCAGTGAAGCGAGAGTGGGCAGTAACAACAGAAGATTCTTCTGGGATTCAGTTCTGGGCCAGACCAGTAGGGTGCATATGGGTGTAGAGGCAGATGGTGGCTATAAAGCTCTCCCTTTCTTCTTCTACTGAAATAGCTTTGCAGCATAAATCTTGGTAAAAACATGTTTCTAAGCCAAAGTCTACACTATTCCATTGCTATAATGCAGTTCTCAGGTGCTGAAGCATTGTAGAGACACGATGAAAGTACAGGAAGGAACCAAAAGCGCTTGCTTTGGTTTCAAGTGAATCGCAACATGTTAGCAACATTTCCATGAAGAAAATACCCCCAGGTTTATTATTAAGGGTCTATTTACAAAGCACCTTCATCAAGGTGAGCTGCCTCAACATGTTGAAGAGAGTGATGTCAGTTTTGATAAATTTACTAGCTTCTTCCAAGTAATCCGATTGGCCAAAGATGCAATGTAACTGCAGGGCTTATGTTTTTTATTTACTGTTATGTCAACTGTTGCACTAGACAAGGAGTTGCTTATCCTTTTTTCTGTTTTTTTTTTTCATATGTATGTTCTACTTTGAAGCCAACTATGATCACATACATTCGTAAAATTTGCTGAACACCATTAAACTTGTTATGCGTTTCTTTACTGTTGTTATGGTTACTTTGCTGCTGCAGACAGTACTCAGTTCTTCCTAGTACCTGGCTGCATCATCACTGTAATCATTCATTAATGTAATATCTGTATGGAAATCAGAACCTGTTTTCATCACTTCTACATAGCATCAGGGAGAAAATGAGAATCCTCTTTCATCACTGTCATTATCTCCATCTGCTTTCAAGACTCCTGGTTTGTCTTTTTAATGAGCTGGCCACTAGGTGGAGTGAGAGGTCAGTCCTTCATTCACATCATTTGTATGATGTCTATTCCCCACCCTGTCACCTATTTTATATTTACAGATTACACATTTACACACAGATTGTTAATCTGTTCACACAAATAATACTGAGACACAACTATCTCCATACAATCCTCTCAGACCTGATACTTCACTACTCACTTCTCCTGGGAGGCACTATACCCTCCTGACTGTCTGAGAAAGTTGCCTGTGGGGAGAACAAAACACTCCTGTGTATCCACAGACACACCCTCTTTCTAATCAGCTGCTGAGATGGAGCATGGAAGAGGAGGAGGAGGCCAGAAGAGGATGGGAAGAGCTTTGATCTGCCATTGGGTTTTTTTCTCCTCCATACTTCCTTCTGTTTGCCGTCGCTCAATTGCTAAAATCTTTCAAGCTCTTAGAAATAAAGATGAGTTTCTTCCAGCTTCCCCTTTGATCTCTCTTCGTTCTTGCTTGACTGTCTTTTCTGACTTTCTGGGTGTCTTACGTTATATGCCCCGCTTCTCCTCTTCTCTCTTGCCTCATTCCGTCTACAGCCTTTTTTTTGTCTTTTGACTCTCGCCCTTCTTTTCTTTTCCCTCTTGACTGTCGAGCAGATATGAATAATTCACTTTGATGAACAGCACAGACTGCGCATGCCTTGTGTATTAGCGTATGGATTTGCATGGGGGGGGACCATATAGGGGTGCTCATTCACTTTAAACGTGCACCACATGTCTGTTTAGCTTGTATGTGTGGTTCTACATATTGGTTCAGGTGCACAGTTGTGTGGCCTGTGGCCTTAGCAGCTTGTCGATATCCTGTCCTCCCCACAACTCACCTTATTGGTCAGCAGTGGCTTGATCTCAGTCAGCTGTACATCCTGCAGCTCATCCATCTTCCTGTCTCGTCACTGTAAACCACTCTGTCCAAGAAGAAAAAGAGAAAACATTATACTAATAATAAGCATTAGCAGTTAGGAAAGCAAAATTGTACATTAAGAGAACATTGCATAAAACACCACTGCTGGCACAAATAAAGACCTTTCTATGCACTTTTCAAAATGAATGAATAAAATTCTTCAGAACTGATGGAGGATGTCTGGATTCATATCTGAATCATGCTTGATGGTGGTTTGGTTGCTGTAACTAATAGCCTTTTTTTTTTTTTTTTTTTTTTTTATAAATCAACAATAAATATGTCGATTATTTTTCAATTATTTGATTAATTGTTTAGGCCAGTGGTTCTAAAACTGGGGGGTGTAGAACTAGGCATGGATGACCAGGGAGAAGAATGTTGAGCAGACCTAAAGTTGCATGAATATGAGTCATGTGGTGACATAAACAAACAAAAGTGCTCTGATTCTAACAAGGCTATCTTGCTAACCTGTATTTTGTGTTTATTTCAGTAAAATTCAACATGGCTCATTTTATTAGTAGTTTCCCTGGTATTGTTAATGATTGATAAAAATGAATCTGCTTTTTGCTGGGGGGCATGAATGTTTTTCAGCTTCTAAAAGGGGGGCATAAAAAGTTTGAGAACCACTTGAACATGTCAGAACATAGTGAAAAATGCCCGTCACAATTTCTAAAAGTCCAGGGTGACATTAAAAGTCCTTGTTTTGTCTGTCCAACAGACCAAAACCTAAAGTTATTCACTTCACAGTGATATAAAACTGAGAAAAAACTGTAAATTCTCAAATGTAAGAAACAGGAACCCGGGAATGTTTGGCAGTTCTGCTTAATAAATGACTTAAACGATTGATCGACTAACCAATTAATCTATTATCTATCTATCTACTATCATGTATATGATGATGCAAGAGCAGGCTGGGAAGGGGATAAAGGGCATTTTCTCTAATCAGACGTCAGGGAAAGGTCACACTTCCATTCCACACTGATGGTGTGCAAACATACACACACACAAAGATGGATCGGGCCAGGTTTAACAAGAAACTCTAAAGCCCACCTCATTTGTTTTCCCCTTGAAGCCAGCCGTTTGTCCATGCACATAATTACTGAACAAGAACACTGAGACAAAAATGTCCCCCTCCCCCACTTCCCCTGAAATGATACCTCTTAGCTCGTGCCTGTTTGCACAAGGTGAGGACAGGAAGTGGTACTGAATTACCTGTCTGCACCCTGGAGAGTGGCTCATGTTGCATATAACAGCAGATGGAGCCTCTGCCTCTTCTAGGTCAATGCTTACAAGTGAAAGACAAAGCTAAACCCGCCTGCACCGCACCACAAACATTTGTCCGAATAGATGCACATAATGCTAACAGACAAACAAGAAGTAAGGGCAAATGCAATTGGGCAGAGGACTAGCCAAGTGGAGGTGCGGCTACAATTACTTCCTGAGTCAGCGCCAACCCTCCTGGAACGACCTTGAGATGCTGGTATCAGATAACCTTCAGGGTTGGTTAGCAATTCCAGCAGCGAACTAACAGTGGGAGGTACCAGCAATGATGACAACACGCCATGCCTGTGTTACCAGCAGTTTTATCCCTGACAAAGTCTGAACAGGCCTGTTGACACATGACTCAAGTCAGAGGTCATCCTACTCTGGCAACAGATTGCACCTTGCTTGGAAACAACCAGGGAAGCAGATGGGTACAAGTGAGCACAATCCTCAAATTACACAAAACAGTCGGGGGATTATGTAGAAACATCAAGTGTTGGAAGAACTCTGCCATCAGCATGGGGAGTGAAAACATGCCCGGCAAAATCCCTGCTGACAAATCCGGCTCAATGGTGGGACTAAATAATATTTAGACAAGTGAACAAGGAAAAAAGAAAAACAAATACTCTGCATGCTTGAGCGGATTGAGCGTATTGGCCGGATCAATCCATCACTTCCTCAGGCTGTCACAAAAAGTGGAATGGAGGCAAAAGCCGCTTTAATTGTAGCCGGCTAGCTGGGTAATCAAGGTGTTAGGGGAGACAGTGTCAGGTTGAGCTTAAACCAACTGACAGACTGACTGGGTGGCTTTGACAACCCACACCCCACTGACCCCTTTTAATGGGTTACTTGGGCAACTAACTACCATTACTCCCCGACCATCATCCTGTGCTTCTTTCTTCGATTTCCACCTGAAAGACATGTTCCCTGGGGGCTCTAGCAGATCTCAGACCTCCTTAACCTTGCATAAACTCACCTGAAAGAACACCAGATCCCATTTAGCAACATCCTCCACCACTGCCACCCTTTCCTTACTACCCAATGCCTGCTCTACTGTTCAGCATGCACAGCTGTTGCCATAGAGACAAAGCTGGTTGCTGATGTTTATTCTAAGCTGGGCTAGCCCCCGGGGGACAGATGTGAGGCAAGGAGACAAGGGGAACAGATAATGGTAGAAGGAATTGATCAAGTGAAGCTCAAAACATGTGCGTTCAGCAGCATTTACCTCTGACAATCACAGGGGCCTCAAATGAGCCATTCAGACTGTCTAGATATGACATCAGTAGTAGTCCCAGGTGACTGAGGGAAATTCCATTTGCAATCTGTGCAGCTTTCAGGCTTTGTCCCATATTCACACCATACCATTAATGTGGATGAGGATGGGGGAAGGGTTGAGAGAGCTGATGATGTAGAACAAGTCCCTCTAGCCTTGACAGCAGGAGTGTCTGTTGTGCCGTACCCCTCTCAAAAATGGCCTCCCTGACACCAGAATCTTTTTTTTTTTTTTTTTTTTTACTCAGCTCTTTCGCTTGCAGATGAATAACACACGAATTGCATGCTGGCTCTCACACAATTTCCTTCATCTGTTCTTCAAGTCCATTTCCCTGCATGGCATGTAGCTGCCAGCAGGGCCTCATCACAGCGCTAAATATCATGCCACGCAGCGAGGGACAAGGGGGCTGTGCTGGGTGAACTAACGATAGCAGAAACAAATCGTGTCAGAGGAAAACCACATGAGGCCCTTTCTACGCAGCAAAGGTCAGCCTTCACTCTAGCCTAGTGTCAGTGCTGCCTCTTGGAGACCGGGAAGTTTTCAATGCTGTCACAATTACTTTATTAAAAGAATAGCAAAGACATGTTGAAATCTGTCAGTTTAATAAATGGATAACTTATTTAAACATCCCTCTCTCTCTCCTTTCTTGTTGGCAAGCACTGCTGCCTACCTCACACACATCATCTATGGCTGAAAGAGAGAGGACATGCCTTTACCTTGCAGGCGCCAGAACGCATGCATGTGTGGACACAGAGGCGTGTGGCAAAACACCTACTGTAGATATACGGTGTCTCTGCCAACAAAAAGTAGTCCTGTAGCTGCCATGTCAGCAGACGGCGCTGAGTGATCGATGAACACATCCCCTGCTCCTCCTCCCACTTTTCCCCCCTCCCTCACACATCTTCCTCATCCTCCACTCTGTGCACTCTCACCCTGTCTTTATCTTTCCATCTCCATCTCACCTTGGGCTGTCAGGAAGTCTAGGCAGGCTGCATGATGGACGACTGAGAGCCCAGCTGTGATGCTGACCCTCCCTATAGCCCCTTCAATTAGGCCTCTTTCCTCTTTATCACCATGGCAACCATGACTTCTGATTTACTCGTTGTCATCATCATTCACATCACGGCCGTGTTTTGACTGACCTCTTTGGCTTCAGGTTGACCAAAGTGAACGTCTACATAGTGACCTAATATTAACCTACCTCTGGGTCTCTATGGAGACTCTGACTCAGCCATCAGGTGTATTGCTATGGTGAGATAAAGCAAAAATCCTTAACTGTCCACACGAACTGTCACCATCTGCAGAGGGGAGAGGTTTACAGCAAAGATGGTGGGGTTGTGGTGGACGGTTGTGTAACAGCCTGCTGTTAAGCTCAATCTGAAAAAAAAAACGTGATAAAAATTGGCTTATGCTTAATTTCTATGTAGAAAAATACAAACGTGACTCTTCTAGCGCATTGGCTCCAACTTGAACAGACTTTATTGGAACTGTCAACCAGGTCAAATGCAGCCTGATAACCCATTATAATCCAATCAAAATTTCTCAGTTACAGAGTAAGGAGAGTGTCTACAATCACTGTAAATATGTGTCTTTGTGTTTAACCCATGGATTACCAATGTATTAATTCAAAAACATTATGGTTTATTTATTATATTTACTTAAACCTCAGACTATCCCTTGATGGATATTTTGTGTGGTATGCAAAAGGGTTTCTTGCTTAAAAGCAGTCAAAACATTGCAGTTATTTAGATGAGTACAAACTGTTTCCACCAGTTTTGAAAAAGCAGCTAATTTGATAAAAATAAAAAAAAAATTTTAATTACACAAAACCATGTATTTCTGTTGATTTACAGTAAAGGAATATAATATGACCATGAATTATGAAAAATGCTGTGGTAGTTTTCCCAAGGTGACAAAACAATCACTTGACTACAGTATCATACATAGATCATCCCTTATTCCTCCTCCACGTCACAGTCACATGACACCACATTATGACTTTAGCTGCCCAGCCTCTGCATGGGTTGTTGACGGTTCAGACAGAGCATTGCTGTGTGTCCCAATTCCGGGGCTGGGTCCTCCAAAGTCTGCATTTCTAGACTGAACACGTCATAACGAGCCAACAAGGCCTTTCCCAAATCAGCCTTCTTTTGCCCAAATTTGAAGAACATGGGTATAAACTTCACTGTTTGTTCCTGTTAGTTGCCTATAAATTACATTAAAATTTATATAGATTTTTACATATATACACTATTAACCTGGTACACTTTTTGCCAGTTGTCCACAATATTTTGAACTATAAACTCTTAAAACCAGGGCTTGAGACTAAGTTGAGTCCCGTCGTCCCAGGGATGATAGCAGATGGGTTTCTCTCCTCTGAGCACTGAGGGCGGGGTGCACACACGGAGTGGAGCAGAGGAGAGACAGGTGAAGTGAATGTTACTCGAGTTGAGGACAACTCGTTACGTTACGTGGCACTGAAATTCATCTGTCGGGAGATGCAGTGACTTAAACCAAAGGTGAGTAAGAAAATGTATAAATAATATTGTTAAGCTATGAGTAGAGGAAAAATCTGCTAGTCGCTAGGCTAATAGTAATAATTTATACAGTGTCAAATCCATAGGCTTAAGCTAATAATGCAGATCAACAAAAAACTATTGTTTTGTCTATAAACCTTGAAACCCCCCCAAAGCAGTCAATCTAGGGGAAACACCGCTTAGTGTCTGCTATATATTCGGGACAGGCTATGCAAATCAGGGCTGGATTCTGTTTTGTTTTAAACCTATTTCTTTGAATGGAGCAAAACAAATATAATTATTTATTTCCTCAACATTTTAATGGTGTTTTTATTATGCCACTAACGACTAAAAACTGATGATACTAACAAAGTAAAGAAACAACATTTTGATTTTGGGACGGTTTACATTAACTTCGGGACGGTTAAAATTTTTTTTCGGGACGGATGGTTTGCCGTCCTGCCAATCAGTCATCTTTTTCCCCATGCCGTCGTCTGCCTGGACCCATTGGAATGCAGCGTTAATGTACTGTGTCCATCAGAAAATCCAGCACTTGATTTGGGACATAGCTATTGACAACTCATTTCCAGGGAGAGGAAGTAGTGTCACCTGCCTGTCTGCTTTCTCCTCGAGTCAAATTATTCTAATGACAGTTCCGATCCCAGAGGAAAACAAGCGTGTCTGTCCTCAACTGGAGCCTCAGTCTTTGCATCACAACAGAAAATAGGCCAGCACAAATTCCAGAGATACTACCCTCCTGCCATGACAAGAGCCTAACTTCTATGTCCACCCTTCTTTATGTGCAAGAGTGTTTTGCTGTCAGGGCTACAAACAAGTGGAAACAACTTATCCCTGCACAGTCACCACCGTGGTGACGCCTTGCTCTTACTTTTCCATCCAGGGGAACGTCACTAGAAATCTTTCCCGTCCAACTTTTCGTAACCAGGCCAAGCCTGTGTTTACAATTCCCAGTCTGCGGAGGCGGCAATCCTTGCCGGAGTAAAGCTAATGAACTGTGACAAGGCTCAGTTCCAGATTATTGCTCTAACCCGGGCCGTTTGGTAAGAGAATTAGAAGAGGAAAATCCATTTGTTTGACATCTCAGCCCCAACCCCCCGTCTTGTCAGGTGAACAACAACCTGGGTGATAGAAAGAATAGTTGAATTTTTTTCTGTTCTATTCTATTCTAGAGGCGAGGGAGGGAATTCTGATCTTGAGTTTGCTCTTCTGTTCTCCATCATGGAAAAGCTGACCTATAGCTCAGAACATCCCCTACTGATACTGTCAGCAGACATGCACAGATGAATGAGCCAGGAGACCAGCATTCACACACACTCGCACACAGCTCCCCATGCTTCACATCTACTTAATTAAATGACAGCTTGCTCTCCTGAGGCTCCATCATCCTCCTTACAGCTTATATGATTCTCCTGATACTAGCTGACAGATCTTTTCTTCTTTTGACAATATAACAAAAACTATGATGAGACACCTCTCTCGTCTTTTTCTGTCATGATTCTATCAAGATGGTCTGTTCTTATCCAACACCCACCTCTGATTTTGAAACCAAACTGAAAACACTTGAGTTAGGTAGCTTTGACACATGATCCTGCTCAGATGTAAGTTCACATAATGGGTGTATACACACAGATACATGAAGATGACCACTGAAAAGAAGACAAAGCAAAAATAATACCTTATTGGTAGCAAAGACAAAAGGAAATGCAAGATAAGCAACTCCTTTTGCCAGAGGAGTTATTTTAAGCTATTTTAAGTTAATAAGGCAAACAAATGTTCCTCCTCAAATACCGACCCCCTTCTTTGATCCTTCCAGGATTTAACAGGTCTAATAAATGCCAAATACTGCATTTCTATAATTGACTCATACCTTCTTTGGAAAACAAATCTGAAGGCAGACTCACTCAGTCACTACCGCGTTTAATATCCTGAGCCTACGGCCAGCCATAACTCAAATTGCAAGTGATAAAAATGTTGTAGAGGTCGTACTTGGATGGGACATGGGATATTACACACACAGGGACAATATTGCGATTGCTATAAGACACACACACACTCAACAGCATTTGTGCGTGGGAGGAGCCTCATGACCTTGTCTTCTGGGTCATGATATTCATTCACAGTGTGCACGTCTTTGTCTCTTTAAAATGTGTCGAATGGACTGCACAATTACATCTTTTTATGGAGGAAATCTTAAACTGATTGTCACTTGAATTTTTCTGTGTATGTGTCTGTGAGGAAAAGCCTGGTTCATCAGCAAAGATACTCATTGGCACGTAGCAGCCACTGCACTGATCGGCCTGCCAAAAAGGGGGCCCCCCTCTACACACACTCAAACTCTGACCTAGGGCTGCACAATTAATTGAAATATTATCAAAATTGCAATATGTGCCAAGTGCAATATCTAAATCACAGATGCTGCAATTTTTTGATAAAGGTAAAATGTTGCATTATAATGAAGTACTGAAGTGCTGCAGAGATGCCCTTCAAATCTTCTTCTCCAGAAAACATGTTTGTTTGGTACAGTCCCCAACAAATGTCAAATCATCATAATTTAAATAGTTTTTCAGTGAAAATGAAAATTGTGACGCAAAAAGATCATTCCCACTAATCGTGAATCATATCGCAATCGTAATATCTGTCAAAATAATTGCACTCATCAACCATATCGTGCAGCCCTACCCTGACCTCTATACTCACACAGGATTAGGGACAGCCTCTGTTGCACTCACAGTCATCCATGTAAACAGGCACATAACCTCCAATATACAGACACACACAGTCTCAGACAACTAAAAGCCCAGTATACATACACCCACAGTAACACATACTGTATACACTCATACACATCTCTAATCCTTCATGGCTACTGAGTGCAATACCTCTCTTGTTATTCTCTGAGGGCTTTTAAAGACTTACATTATTACAACATCTGGCTGTATTGATTTATAACCACATATCTATTGGTATCATGCTTCACCTCTCATATGAAAATACACACAGCCAGGGAGAGTCTCAGAGGACAGCTAACGGGCTTCCCAAATACAGTGCTATGGTTCGTAAAATTATTTGTCATAACTTCCGGTGGCGCGCTAAATTTACTGCACTAATACACACCCAGAGACCAACAGCAATATTTTCCACTGGTGAAGTGATGTTTCGGACCAGTAAACTGGAAACTCAATTTATCCATTAGGCCTGTTTCCGACAAGGAAGTGTACGCAGCAGTTATGAATTTTGTATGTGTATGATATGTAAGGCCTTGAGTGTGTGTGCGAGGGCAGCTGGGATGTGAGTCAGCCTTCCCATGCTCCTCCCTGCTCAGTACATTGTACTATATAGCCCCACAGAGTCACCCAAGCATCTATTTTGGTCTTCATGTATAAGTAAAGAAGTGGTCCCCGCATCAAGCTGCATATCAATTTTGAGTGAGTCTTATAGGTCAGTGGTTCCCAACCGTTCTGGTCTAAGGTAGCCCACAGCCCTCTCAATAGAACTCACGTACCCTTCATCGATTCCTACCTATCATGTACCAAATGTATAACACTATTGATTATATAAAAGTGGATATTATTACAATATTTTTTTTCACACAATTGAAGTATCAATGTTGGTTTGGTCAGCAATCACACTACTACCACTTGGAGTGAAGCTGAACGTTCCAACTGTTTATCCAATACTTTTAGCTAATTATTGAAACCATTTATCCAATACTTTTAGCTAATTATTGAAACCATTTATCCAATACTTTTAGCTAATTATTGAAACCATTTATCCAATACTTTTAGCTAATTATTGAAACCATTTATCCAATACCTTTAGCTAATTATTGAAACAATTTATTCAATACTTCTAGCTAACTATTTCAAGCAGTTTCCCAATACTTTCAGATACCTGTTTGGACTTCTGTGCTCGCTTGCTGACTAGTTTTCACACACACTTACATAATTACAACAGGTACAGTAGTGTTCAGGTGTTACAGCTGCCTTAATATGTGGATATATTCTTTCAATCAAGTCAGAATATCTATTTTTTCAAATTAGTTGAGCTACTTTGCAATCTTTTCACGTACCCCCTGGCAACCGTAAAAGTACCCCCTGGGGTACACGTACCCCTGGTTGGGAATCACTGTTATAGGTCAATGTGTTTTGACCGTTAGATGTGCTTGTGTCCTCTTGCCGCCCAACGCCTCCTTCTCTTGTACAGGACTATAAACTAAGACTAGACAATGAACCAAAATCTGCAAAGTAATGACATAATCTCTTAATGCACTAAAAAGGTACTCATTTTGCAATTTTTAACTGTAAAATTGTCTGAATGCCATATAATGGCATAATAATGGAGGTTGATTGCACTTATTGGGAGTCGCTTTAGGCAAAAGTGCCAATGTAGCTAATATTCTCCTGTTCGGGTGGGATAACTAACACCTTAACAATTTTTATAGTACATGGTGACCTCAGGTAATCCCCCACATAACTCCACCCAACTTAAACCTGAACTGAGGTGGAGGTGCCTGTGTAGGTGTGACGGACCCGTAACTGTTCATCTGTAAGCAATCAGGACAAAGATATCAGAAATGAGCCAATGGCAATATACAATATATTCACTCTGTGCTTGCCACACACTCATGAATGATGTTTTTCATCTTTCCTTTGACTCTACATAATACCCTGCAAGGCACTGCCACAGCTGATCCTTTCAAATGATGACAAATAGACTAATAAGAGAATGGCAATACAGACAGCAATTTAGATAGCTGTAGCTACATGACACACATTATCAATAAATCAATACACACTAGCCTAGACAGGTCTCACACAAAGGCATGAAGGGAGGATGAGGTAAAAGGAAAAATTTATCATCACTACTAAGGGGTGCGCCAAGAGGCAAATGAGTCTTGATAAATCTCCTGTGATAGGTTAGAGAGAGGTGTGAACCCAGCTGAATGAGTCTCTCCTGGCTAAGCTCCTCCTGGTATCTGGCTATAAATAAGACTGAATGGCCAGGCCTGTCGGCCCTGCACTCAGTGCTGCTAACAGAGTACCTGCCCCTACTCCGCCACGCTAGGCTAGCTGCCGCTCCGTCTGTGGGGATTTCCTCTGCCATGCTCACTTGAGCAGACAGCACAGAGAAAGACTAAGTGCGAGAGGGATGCTATGTGTGTGTGTGTGTGTCCTAGATCCCAGCTGGCTGATGTGAGCAGGCACAGTTTCCAGAACAGTGGAGTCCTGCTGGAGACTCAGCAGGATCTGTAGACCGCAGTCAGACTGGCCGAAGGGCAGCTGTGGAGGCAGCAGAGAGACCATCTGTGTAGCCCAGCCACTAGCTCACACACACACACACACCCGCAGAATCAGTTCAACAAGCTGGATGGAAACATTAGAAACCACTTCCATAAAACATTAACACAGCACAGAGACATGAGAGCCCTTGTGTCCAGAGATAGCAAAGACCTCTGCCTGTGAATACACCGAGGCCTTTGAGTCATAACATGTCTCAGTGTATCTGTGTATTTCAGTATGAATCAGTGCTAAGAAGCCTGTTGCCTCACAGGAACACAGCCTCTGCTAATAGAGTTATCCATGTGGTCAGCTTGACTGTCACAATGACTGATTACTGACAACTCAATCTCCCACAGAAAACACAGAGGTGGTTCCTCTGCCGCTTTCCCTTACAAATGCTTGCCGTGGAGGTTGGTGGTGTCCTTGGCAACCGGGGGGGGGGGGGACACCTTGGCCCTGTTTATACCTGGCATTAACATGCATCTTTGGTTATCCGATCACAAGTGGACAGCTCCAAGTACGTCAGTTCACACCTGGCAATCGCTACAAATCGACTCAATCGCGAGCCGGCCTCAGCTGTCAATCAAGATGTGAACCCTGAGCTGAAAAATGAACACCTGAACACACATCAGCGTGATAAGAACTAACTAAAATGACAGAAACCATCTTTGGGGGAAAAAAAAAATTGACGTGTACTTTGAGTTTGGCCCATGTCCCATCCGCTAACAAATGCCAGCCACCAGGGGGCGATCGAGATGTTTTGGCTTCACTTTTGGGGAGCTGTCATGTCGTCCATCTTTATATAGTCTATGGTCTCGAGTGACCACTTGTGATTGGATCTCACTTACTGCTCTATATGCAAATAAACACGGACACAGTGTTAATTTCGTTAACGAAAAATGTTCGTCAATGACCCTTTTTTCATGACAAAGACGAGACGTTGAGCTAAAAATAGATCTTTGATGATAAAAACTATGACGAAATGTATGTTTTGTTTTCGTTGACGAGACAGAATGTTGCGGTAGGCGATCGGACAGTCACAAAACGCATATTTTCCCCTAATTGTGTGTCTTGTATGTCTTTCAAAATATAAACAATGCATCCTGTCATTGATTGACGTGTGGTGTAGATGCTGTCCCAAACCGACTGCGAGTTAATGACAAAAACAGCGGAATAATTAGGATTAATTATAATTCGACAGAAAGGACAACGCACTGTAGTAACGGGAGATGGAGAGAAGCCCTGTGGCTACAAATTAGGTGGGAAGAATACAACCAACCAGAAGAGACACTTGAAGTCGTTGTCTGTAGGACTGTAAGTCCTAGTGTTAACAAAGCATATACATTTGCTAACGTTAATACAATGTTACTGGGCAGTCGTCTATGTCAACTTGTGGCAAATTTGCTAGCAGGCCACACTGGCTAAGATTACACAGCAATTTATCTGGAAGATATTTGTGTATGATTTCTTAGCTTTAAGG
This sequence comes from Siniperca chuatsi, assembly GCF_020085105.1. Classification (NCBI taxonomy): domain Eukaryota; kingdom Metazoa; phylum Chordata; class Actinopteri; order Centrarchiformes; family Sinipercidae; genus Siniperca; species Siniperca chuatsi. Next base: position 26,412,743 of record NC_058043.1, on the reverse strand, counting down.
CCAGGTAGGCATATTAATCGACTGTTTCAGCACCAGTGTGATTTTAATGGTAATGAATTAGTTTAGTTTAAAGAGAGAAAACACTTTGACTAAAATGTAATGACATTTCGTCGACTAAAATGTTTTGCATTGTCGTCAACTAAGACTAATACTACGAAGGATAAAAACAACTAAAATTTGACTAAAACTAATAAGCATTTTCGTCTGAAGACTGAGACTAGCTGCCAAAATTAACACTGCACATACATCATTTCTGTTTGCAAAGACCAAATGCTTTGTTGTTTTTAACTTGAATTTGATTAATTTACTGTTTATCAGACCCTAAATGAAACAAGAATTAGGTTGAAAAAACGATAGATGCCACCGGAGCAGAGTGTTTCTGGGGGCTGGGCCCCTTTATTCACTGATTTTTGGTGAATATTTTCTGGTTTCCCCTCTGATGTCCACCGGCTGCTCTGCCTCAACTCTCAGTGATTTACAGTTTCCTGATGGACAGATAGCTTTATTTGCTGCTAAAGTAATTGCTAACTGCTGCTAACTGTTCAGCTACAGCAGTCCTATTAGCTTTAAAGCTTAAATGAAGCTTCATTAGCTTTATTGAACCTCCTCCTTCCGTCCTATCTAGCTAACGGCAGCTACAGTTAGCAGTTACTAGTCTATGGCGGTTACTTTAGCAACAAGTAAAGCTATCTGTCCCTCAGGAAACTCCGTAAATCACAGAGAGTTGAGGCAGAGCAGACGGAGGACATCAGACAGCGCGTTTTGTGTGTACTCCATCCACGTTGCCTGTTGTTGTGACTTCTTCTTGTTGTTTCGCACATTAATATGACGCTGTTGGTGCGTGAATGAGTATGTACTTCCGCTTACGTAGAGGACGTCAGTTGAGTAGGCGATCCATCAATGTGGCCCAGACCACCTCCGAATGTGGTCTGAGCGATCAGATCTCAATGCGTCTTGGGTGCATTCACACCTGTACTTAGAGCTGTCCACTTGTGATCGGATCGCCCAAGAAGCATGTTAAGGCCAGGTTTAAACAGGGCCCCTTTTCACCATCATTTACATAAAGTCATTCTCTTCTCATCACAACCGACGCACCGTGGAATGCTTTACCAGTCAGCGTAGCTTCCACATGGCTCTCAGGATGCTCAAGCACTTGTCCTTAATATTCAATGCAGCAATAAGACATCAAATGAGTCATAAAAAGGCACAGGCAATTATTCCTCTTCCTCATATGTATCAACAGTATATATACCCGTGTAACATGTACCCAAGAAGTCATGACTCACACTGAGGTACACGCACACTCTCACCAAGGACCCAATATCAGGTTCTAGCAGAAACACAGCCTGAGGGGGAGGATCTTCAAACCACCAGGGCGCTGTCTCTGCCATTTGCTCCGTCACAATAACAACCACTAAAGCATTTAACTTTCCTGGGTGTTCCCTAGACCATTAAAGCAAGCCAAGTACGAAATGATTCATGCTGCGTTCAGCCTATCGCGAGACACTGTAAATAAAGCTATATGTTACTTACACACTTACACATTAGAGTTTAAGAAAGCCAAGTGTGAGGTGTGTGTGTGTGACAAATCTATCTATGACAAACTGGGATTTGTGTCAGGGGAGAGCTGGAACACCCTCTTTCTTTGCTTCCCATCTTTGTCACAGACACATATTCATGAACATGAGAGCACAATGAGATTTTTCAGAGTGGAGATAGTTTCTTACTTAAAAGGAATAAGGAGTAACGATAGAAGAAATCAAATGACAACCCTTAGAGAAACTAAAAGAAAAGAGGAAACTGAGGGTTGATGCGTTGCAATTTGTGCAGTTAGAGAAAATATATGTGCAGGAGGTGTATGAGGGGAGGTTCTTAAAATATTTGATCCTAAATGAACAGTGGCACTGAAGGACAGTCCAGGGCATCCAGAGGTCCAGCTTGGCTTGTATCCAACACTATGGATCAACAAGCTTACCACCTGTGCTCTGCCTCTCCTCATCGCCACCTGCTGATATTATTGCTGATGCTGATAAAGAAAATGGAGACAGACAGAGCCCTCCTCCAGCAGGGGTGTGATCCAGCAGATAAGAGTGTCTGAAAAAAGTGTGGACACTGCCACTGCCTCACACAAGCCTGCCAGCGACTGTCTCTGGTGTTTTGTCATTCATTTGTTTGTTATAAGTAATTTTTATCCTCAATTCCGTCCCTGCAGTAAAGACTGTTCGGCTGGGGTCAAGGGAAATTTAAGATGTTAACATGGAATGGAGGTGTGTATGCATCAGCTGTTTTTGGTCTGAAAGCTTGAAGCCGCTGTGCAGAGCTTGTGCTGTAACTCTAGGCCCTGGTACATCTTAAATTACAGATGCAGTTCAGTTACAAAACACAGCAGCGGCACCAGAGCTCCAGGAGAAAGGGTCAGACTGAGAAACAGACACACAATATGGTGTGAACACTATTCTGATGGCTATGAATTTTTCAAAAACTTGGTACCAGATGACTGAAAAGCAATAGCAAAGCATGGCAAGGATGTGCTGTTGATAACCAAGGTATTTACAATTATGAAAAGAAGTCCCAGTAAATTACTGTCTGGCACAGGTTATGTTTTGCCCTGCAGGTCTGGCAAACCAATAGACACAGTAATGCTGAGGCGAGAGTGAACACGAGGCAGACTGACTGTCAGCACAGTGGCTTAATTACTGTCTCCATGTCTCCAGTGAGCGTTATTCCCTGACGTTCATCCCTGCCATCCCTGCAAGAAATCCTTTTCTACACAAGAGCATCTCTCACTTTTTATGTCCTCTGTAATCCCTGTACTAAATGATGTGTAAATTGTAATCCATGCTGAAATGCACCTTAATAGTGTCATTTCTTGATGCTGACATATTGAAATAATAATAATAATAATAAATCTTATTTATATAGCACCTATCAAAACAAAGTTAAAAAGTGCTTTACAGTAAAAACATATAAAAACAAATAAGATCCAGAGCTTAAGATGCAAACATTATAAAATAATTAACATAATTAAAACAAATACCATCAGATTAAGAAAAAGCCAAAAGCCAGTCTTAAAAACAGATTTAAAGGAGGAAACTGTTTGCCTTCCTGAGATCCTCAGGCAGGGAGTTCCACAGCTGACTTGGAAATGACCTGAGATCATTCACTTACAGTATTAATATAATATAAAGTACAGTACTGTTGCATTATGCTGCCTTTGTTTTCACTCTAAATGCTCAGGTTAAGTTTGTTTTAATTTCTCTGAGTATTTGTGGAAGGTGGAATCCCTCCACAATTAAATCTGAGAGCTTTAAAGTTTAAAGTGTTGCAATAAAGCACATAAACCCGTTTTTAATTATTCAAAACGTCAGTGGCGGCTAGCAATCAGAGCCTAGAGAGAACAGATGAACACATTTCCTGGTGATTTCAAGATATCAAGTACAATATGTGGCTTAATAAACAACTTTTGACCCTCCCCTCAGTTAGGCAGTGGGCTTTCACTGTAATAATCAACCAGGAGGGGACTGCTTCCAACGATATGGCAATAAACTACCCGCTATCTGCTCTTACTCCTGCTTTCAAAACAAAAGACTGGTTTACAGATCGGCTTACAGAAAGAAACTTTCTGTTAATAGTTCATCTATTGGCTTTTCTTTAGCGACAATGTTGTGAGTGACAACAAAAGCCTGGTTGTTGTTTGTAGTGTAAGCTCCATTCAAACCTTAGTGACCATGTGACCCTGTTGAGGGCACTGTGGGAGATAGAACACCTGAATTTAACCCCACCACCATGAAACTATAACATACTAGAATTTAAAACTATTAGATACCAGAATTAAGGCTGTAATATACAGAGAGTGTATATGTGGTACTTAATACAAAGGTTATAATGACCTTCTACTTCATGGTATTTTGAAATCTCTTATAACTACAATTACATTAATATCCCTATTGTTCCTGATAGTTGTCCTGGGTAACCATAGAACACAGTGTCCTTTTAAAATATAGCCCAAGATGACAATGGTTATTTTTAGAAAGGGGAAACCACCTGATGTCCAGTCCTTTACACACCTGTGTGACCTTGGCATGGCCACCAGTGACATTGTCACCCATCACGTGGTGCCCCAATGGTGTAACACCTGCAGCTACATCATTGTGATTGATAATGATGGATCTGCCAAGACTAGACTCGACAGTGTTTGGAAAAAATGTGCAGCATAAAGATGAATATCTACAGTGACACCATGTGAGACGGCAAGCCACACATTGCTTTGGGCCATTTTTAACTAACGTTAAAAAGGTTTCTTGTTCAAACTCCAGACAAAATGAAATCCCACCTGAAATCATATTAATATTCCTCTAATAAACCTTTATGTACAACTTGTATTATATTATACTCAACCATGAGTTTATTACCTAAAACTGGTATCACTAGTGTATAAGGATAATACATATTCCTACAGGGATTCTAGGTGTTAAGTTTGTATTGTGTCACTGTATTAAATTCATCAAGCTATAACGTTGAGCTATTCGGCTAACATTCTCTTTAGTTGTTTTAGCTCGGTAATTGACGCACAATGTAACGCATCGTGACAGGCCTCATTTCTATTAGAAATAGCTAGAACCTAAGTTATTATTTAGCAGCTCCTAATGTAAGAGAAAAACAAACTACTACCAATACGTACTGCACTGGCAAAATGAAGATACGGTGTGAAAATTGCCGTTATGTCGCATCAGTATTGAGAGGAGCAGCAATGAACTCAATTCAATTGAGCTGCAGTTTTTCTAACTGAGCCGCTTCGCTCGCGCTCACTGAAGTACACGCTTTGGTTCCCCCGGTGTTTTAACGTGTGTTTTAATTAGTACAAGAACGGTTCGTTGGTGTTCTAACGGCTGCCACCATTCCTCTAACAAAAGATTCGATATATAGACAGCAACGTGAACAGGTTGGGAAATCCAGCGATCTGAGATAATCTCCTGTGGCATCGTGCACATCTGTAAATGGGAAATTGCTAATAGTTACCGCGAAAACACGGATGTAAGACTTACCTCGTCGGTAAAATAAATGTCCGGTGGGTTCCACTCAATTCCTCTCCGGGTATATTGAATGAATATCAACGGTAATATGTATGTTTAAGTTTACAGCACACACTGCTCCTGTCTGCCGCTTCCTCTGCCTCAACTCGTATTTCGATGTGACTGTGGGCGGATCTACACGCTGCGTCGCAGACACCGCGCAGCAGCCAATGGGAGGAGGCGGTACGCACCACAGACAGGAAGAGGGAGCAGGAGGTCCCACTCTGCTCCGAAATAATGAAGACGAGACTCTGCTCCCAAGGCACGGGGAAACAAAAAGCATGAGGTTCACACTGACCATACTGCTGACAAGTAGAACGTATTTAAACTGCACTCACAACCAAATATTGCGTTTTATGCTGGTTACTGTTTCCAACTTTATTTCAGCTATGAGCCAAAGCCGCTTCAATCTTGGGGTAAAACAAAAGGCGGACAGCGCATGCCTGAGAGTAAACGCCCACTTATAATGAGAGGGAGGTGGGATAATTGCATTTATTTATTTATTTATTTTTATATCAAGGGTATTTCTGTCTTTTTAACATAGTCCATCTTTGGTAATAGTCCAGTCCATTGCCCTCAAAATCAAGAGGTCAACATGTTGGCTTGACACTGTAAAAGTTCTTCGTGGGCAATATATCATTTGTCCTGCTCTGTCATCACATGATGCTGGCTCAAATTTTGGAGATTAACCGATTAGAATTCCCATCAAGTTTCTATTTTCAATCTGATTATGTAACCGCAAAAATCGGCTATGCAATAAAAACACATTACATCAAAGTACGCACGCAATCTCTTTTTTTTTGCCGTGTTTTCCCCCAGAAAAGTCCCTCTCGTTCCTACAGTACTCCAAACTGCAGCTGCCCAGTGCTACCAGTGCTGTCCTTGGATCATGAGCAGCCCCACTGCAGAGTTGGACGCTGAATGCCTTGCTCATAGGCACCTCAGCAGGAAAGCATTTAGAAAGGTTGCCTCTAGCTCTGAAAAAAGCACAAGCTCACGCCTTCAACCTCCATACTACTGCCCCTCATTTCAATCTGATTGTGTAAGAGCACAAATCAGCTGCGAAGAAAACATGTTACATTAAACTCTCTCTGAACTGTGAACGATGCAACCTTTGACTTCACTGGTAGTGTTATTGCCAGCTGGATAAATAGGATGGGAAGGACCACTCTTCTTCAAACACCCAGCATGTCAGAGGCACAATGAGAAAACAGCCAAGAATGTGTCCATAGTGATTAATAACAATGAGAGTTTATTTATGTACCAGCAAATCTGTTTGCATTGTTTTTGACATTTCCCTGCTTCTAAGCCAGACACTTACAGTACAGTAGCATACAATATCTGAATTTGGAGAATGTTTTCAATAAAGAGGAGCATATTTTTGAATAACATATTTACACACCACCAAAATACTGTAAATAAACAGATGAAACAACAGAAAAAAAGTAAATGTACAGGTCTTCTAAGTAGTATTTGTCACTGACAAAAGCACAAGATGCGAGGTTAAGAAAAGACAAGTCCACATTAGTTTTCTGTGAATCATAGGTCAAGTGCTATAGCAACAACGATGCAAAGAGCAAACTGAAGTAAGGGATACGGTAACTGACAGATTAAACTGATAAAACTGGCACACTGATGAGAGGACTGTCAGGAAAGAAGCATTACAGTTTAAGACAAAACAGAAATCACACTTCTTACCATCTCTAAAACTGAAAATAAGACGCCTTTAATTCCAGACAAAAATAACTTCACAGTGTAGTATAAAACAAACCCTTGAGAAGGTCAAAAACAGAACAAATTATTTGTAGATACTGCTTGTACAATGCCGTCACATATTGGATGTCTTCAAGTCTGTCCACACTTAAAGCAAGAATTTTAATGCAGTATGGCATGACAGGTAAAAACAGTTACCATTTGAAAACATGTTCAAACAACTATGGCAAAGAGGCCGTGTAGGTTCAGGAACTCAATTGTAATTTTGAATATGAAGCTTCTGCATGTAAAACACTGTGTACTGAGAGAGACAGGGCAACCTTAAGCAAAAGCTCAGACGAAAGGCATTCATTAGGTTTAGAGTTGCATGGGAACCATAGAAGTGTAATCTGGTCCTAAGGATTTTCTCCTGCATTTACGAGGTTACTTCTTGTGTTTAATCCTGATTTAAGATGCTGACTTTCCATAAATGTTCATATAAATATTCATATATGACAATGGCTGGCTGTAGCATCGGATTCCACCACACACAACCTTCTAAAAAAGGAGAAACAGCAGCAGATGTCAGGTCAGAGAGAATGTGCTGAACAATCTGAGTCTTGCACTTGCATTAATATTGTTATATTTGCAGCCAGAGACCAGCGATCTCCCTCCGCTGCCCTGTTTCTGCATGCTGTGTGGGGACTGAGGCCGCTGCTCTCCTCTGGCACCCTCATGCGGAGCTGTACAGGGCGATTTGCTGCACCTTGCCCAGCTGTGTCAGCAGCCGTTTCATGCGGTGTTTGAGCTGAGGCAGACGGGCCAGGGGTTCAGGAGGCTCCAGCTCTCCGGTGTAGTCCAGCCAGCTCTCCAGCACTGAGGACGACGAGCAGAAGAAGAACCAGAGGTGAGCACATGGTTACACACAAGGGGTTCTTTTATCCCACAGAGACTCTATCCTGTTCTGAAGCACACACCACCTGCGAGTGTTTGGGTATGCTGGATCAGGCCAACCCAGGTATGATGCAATCCTCACAACTGTTTGTACATGACAATCTCTGGGCTGTTGCAGCCCTGTGCTTGACCCAGCTCTCAGCCTGTATATTAATCAGGAATGACAAACCTCGTTATGCCATAGCTAAGGTGGGAAACACATAAAAGTAAGACTCTGCAAAGAAATAGGTGGAATTCTTAATAACTGTCATTTTTCTTTATTGGTAATAGGCTAACATGCTTCATATCGTTAGTGCCACATCTTCACAGTCAAATTATTAGCCATTCCTACTGGCTAATGCTGTGTGAATTCACCTGGTCAAACATTTCTGCACTGACCTAGTTGGATAGAAACTTAATATAATGTTACTGTTAATGTTAACATCAAACAGTTTAAAATCTAAACTTAAGATAAGTTTTGGCAAGAACCGTCAAAGTTTCTGAAGTGACAAAGTTTAGTTACTAGGTCAAGGCCACCACAGGTCTTACCGTCCAGCTCTCTCTCAATGAAGTCCATCCTGTGTGAGACCTCGTCCTGGACTGCATCTATGTGATCCAGCAGGTTGATCTGCCTCTGCTGATGCTGCCTGCTGTTATCTGCAGCCTCTCCAGGATCTCTTCCACCCTCTTCCCTCGTCTGAGCCTGGGACCAAGAGCCAGCCATTGAAGCCTAGAGACATTCAGGTGAATTCATCAGACCTGATTTTCATTGCAGCCGGGTTTAGACCTCATTCTACGAAAGCTTTCTGCCAAATCAATGCATATTATTCATGCACACATAAGATAAACAACCAAAACGGAAAGCTACATCATGATTGATGGTCAAACAAAGGCTGAGCCAAATCATTGAATCACTTGAGTAACTCAGATGTAATGTCGCCATGACAACTTACTACTTTTAATTCAAAACGTTCTGTTGTCCACTCTATAATCAAGACTGTGTACATAAACTTTGGGAGGAAGTCACTTACGAGTCCCAAGGAAAATTACAGTAAAAAACAGCAACAAAAAAACAAAAACAAAAGAAAAACAAAACAAAAACAGTGTTGCCTGTGCCTCTAACAGCAGGGGGGAGTTGAGAAGTGGAGCTTTGTAATACTTGTAAACTACATTCAGCAGCTTTAATCATTTCACATACAGAATCTTGATTAATTCAAGATCGATTCTGCAACTGGTGCAGTACCTTGTCTGCTATGGAATAAAGCCTAACCTTGTTACTAGTGCCTGTTGATTTGGGCTTTTCCGTCTCCAGCAGGCTTCCATAGCGCTGCTCCCGCTCCAACAGTTCCTCTGTGCTTCTCATGCTATCCTCCAGCTCTGAGCCCTGTCGGGTCTCCACGACCAGCCTCTGCTCCACCGCCGGGTAATATGCCCGCGGTTTCTGGTAGCAATGTTCACTGGTAATATATGAGTCCTGGAAGGATGGGAAGGGGGAGGAAGAGCAGGACGACGAGGAGGTGGCAGCTGTAGCAGCCCGGCTCAGCTTCTCCAGAGCATTGGACATTAAAATCTCACCCCGGCTCATGTCCTCATCGGGAGTCACAGGAGACGGAGCTGCATAACTGCCACGACACGAGTCAGAGCCGGTCCGTGACCTCTCCAAATGCTTCCAGGGCTGCCGCCACAGCTGCAAGTCAGGGTGAGTATTGCTCCTGAGGAGCGAAAGAGAAAACAAAATTAAAACACAGCTGTGTTGGTTTAATTAAAATCACCCTGGACAGCAATATTCAATATATGTCATGATCCACATTTAATTTGACTTCAGTAGTAGTCAAAAGGAAAACAACCTCAAGTCTCTGCATGCAATTCCTTTGTACTCACTGGAGGACGCTCATCTTGAGCTGCAGTCCGTTGAGGACCTCTACCACGTGGTGCACATCTCCCAGCAGCTGGTGGGTGGTGGTGATCTTCTTGGCATTTTGGTGAGAGTAGTTCTCTTCCAGGAAGGAGAGGCCGTACATGTGACCATTGCTCAACCACTCACGATCGTACCAGTAGCGCAGACTCTGCCTCTGACCTGGGAATAATGAACAAATTGCAATGACTTTGACTTTTTGAAATTCTTTACAAAAAGGTTTTGTAAGTAAAGCTGTGGTTAGGTGATCAAGCTGTGTCTGCTTGCTGTTGTAGCTGGTTGGTTGGTTGGGGTGTAACACTTTTTGGATTAAAGGAATTATAGATTGCAGTCCTAAAGACATGGACAGTCCTCAAACACCGGGCTGCGCAGCAGAAGACACAAATGTGAGGCAGCTTTAGCTTGGTTCACAGTGCTAAGTCAACACAAAATACTTTGTTGTACAATTCTTAGTGTTACAGGCAATGTGTTACACTTGCTCTGATCATGAATACCAGCTCACTCTGTGGTGGAGAGTTAGCTCTGTCTCTTAAACCAGTCATTTGTTTTCTTTAACAAAAAAACAAAAAAAAAAACAGCTACTGTACAATCATGCAGCTCTTCATTTCCAAATTTACTGTGGACACACTTGTAAGGCACCTAAAAGCATGTCTCATTTAGGACTATGTACCAATCAATACTGAAAAACAATGGCCAGCAGTGCTCAGGCCTGGGGGCAATACTTATAGCTCATTATTTTTGGTTTCTATTTTTTATTTTTTTTTAAATCAATAAGGCAAAAGGAAATCTGCAGCACAACCATTTTGTTGTTTCACGGTTTTCATGTTGAGGGACTCAAATTAATATGCTTCAGGGTTTGTCTGAAGCATAATCAATGGCCCTTCTATTTTTTCTCATCATTTCCTATAAGTAGAAGCATATTCTGTGCTGTGCTTGCCACACTGGGACTGTATCCTGTGGTAAACATTGTTTATACAGATCAGTGCAAACCATCCAATTCTTATTTTAAAAAATGGTGTTTTATAATAAAATTGTTTTAAAAATGTTTTATTTGGGAAGTGAACTTTAGAATCACAATATAAAACATGATAATTATATAATGCACTGTCTAATAGTTAATAGTTTAAAAATATAGTTTTCCATAAAAATCATCACAATCAACTGTTAATTGTACCTAGTGTCATTTTTCTTATTGTCCACTAGATGGCAGATAATACTTTGCCAAATGAAAGGAGGAAGCATGCAGTGCTCTCTACCAGATTAGCCAAACAAGTGCTCTGATGTCAACAAATCAAAATGATGACAGTGTGTAATTTAGAGCTAACGGTGGTGTGTTTTCCCCTCACCTGGTGGGTCTCTGCAGATGTAGCAGGTGTATCTGTCTGGAACATTGTCTTCCAGCAGGCCCATGCAGGTGCCATGTTGCCAGCACAAACAATCTTCACACTGAGGGAAGGACAAGTATGTTTTATATTAATACAAGCCTAAGATTAAAAAAAGAAAAGCTTGCGATTCCTTAAAAATAGACTAGCTATAAGTGGTGACGAAAAACAACCAGCTCACCTGAATCATGAAGTCATTTTCTTCCTCCACCTCACAGATACATCGCACGATCTCTTGGTCACTTGTGTCTACAGCACCGGAGTCCACACTCAGGGGAGGCGTGGTGACGTCCAAATCCACGCCAAAGTCATCGTCGCTCCACCCACAGCTGTCAGTGGACCAGTCACTGATGCTGTCCTCATCTACAGTAACAGGGGCAAACAGAACTATTGGTTTTTTATGGGAAAAACACAAGTTATCAGGATTGAACTTTTCCTTGGAAAAGATTTAGCTCAATTAATATTCTTTAACTACAAAGTTTTTTTTTGCACTATGTGAGTTTTAATGATTATTTGCGGATAACATGATGAAGCAAGCCGTAGCAGCAAAGAAAAGCTCAGGATTCAATCAACCAAGCGTTAAAAAATGTGGTCTTATCTGTGACAGCAGCCAGTTTAATTCTACAGGTCATGACGTGTTATGAGCAACAACATTTGGACACAGATACCAGGTGCGATGCATTTCAAACTAAAACATCAGCATGATGGATTGAATCCAGAGGGAATCAAGGAATGGAGGGGAGAGGAAGCAATGTACAGTCACACACACAAACTAATACACACACACACACCGTCACAGAGATACCCACCATCCACATATATCTGCTCTGAGTAGCTGAATCCGGGCCTGCTGGGGTAGGCCTCAGGCTTGTGATTGTGTGAGGGGGGGGATTTGAGTGGCAAATTCAATTTGGACGGAAGACCCAATACTGAGATGTCAATATTCTCCTCACTACCTGTGTAGTCTGTTAATACAGGGAAGAGGGGGAAGCAGACGTAGAACAAAATGTCAATTTTGAAAATGCTAAACAAACGCCCATCAGGAGGTGACAAACTGTGGCACAACAAACATGGACAAATAATAGACTCAAGAACAGTCAGGGACAATCAATCTGATAAAATCCATACACGCCTGTGTTTTAGGCCTTTCAATAGTATGAAACAACCAATGTGGAAGGTAACCTATACATCTGTGTTCATCCCAAACATACTGTACATACATGTGAATGCCAACTAGGAATAGAGAGAACAGTGTTGGATTTGTGTTCTGGATTAGTCAATATCAGTGCCACAATATAATCTGTCTTTTCATCACCAGCACTGTCAGAGATGTCATATACGAGAGCAAATGCAAGCTATGATGTAAAAGAAATGAGTTGGAGCTCTTTGACTGGCATAATGGAGTGAAAGTCCAGCGACAGATGTGACACTTCTCCCACACACAAAGGCTCAGCCACCACACCAAGAGGAGTGAATGGAGTATTTTATGCTTTGCAGGCTAGCCATTTCCACAAAGTTACAGTGAGTGCACATGCAGAGCAGCAGATATGCGAGGAGGCCCGATGCCAGGGACCCCTTCTTACCAGACTTGGCCTTCTTTTTCTTCTTCTTCTTCTTTAGTTTAATGCGGAGGAAGTCCTTCTGTTTCGGTTTCTCTTTCAGTTTGTCTTTTACTGACCCTGGGGACCGTTAAGTGGCAAGAGTTAAGCCTTGTCTGTGCATAGGCTCTCTATATAACACACAATGTAGTCATTTTCCCACTTAACAACACGTTCTTACTGCATGATACGTACCAAGGTCAAAACCACTCTTGTCTGAGTCCTTGTCCTGCTGTTGGCATCCATTCCTGTCCAGCTGGTTCTCCTTACTCTTCTCCCTCAGCAGTGCCCTGTGCTGATGGCCCTGTGTGTTGACTACAGGCGGGGCTGAAGTGCGTCTGCCTGCAGTCTTCACCTCACCACGGGGAGCTGCGGTAGCTCCAACAGAGTCTATAAAAAAATCAAGGAAAAGGGCAAATATAAGCCCAAAATCCTAATATTTAAGCAAGGCTGGAAGTGCAATGTTTACAATGCAGCCTTGTTTTAGAAAAGTATGATTAGTAATTAAAGCATGGCATGATTCAGCATTTCTGATTTTGTTTTTGCATAACATGCATTTGGTTTGAGAAATAGTAGCTGATCCAGCTTCTAATAAGACTCTTTTTCTGACACTTCAACTGGGACAGAAATGAAACTAGGGAGGAACTCACGCATAGAGGCAGAGATGGTGCGCCTTCTCTTTGGGCCGTCCAAACCGGTGGCAGTAACCTGCTTCTCAGAGGCCCTGGTCTGGACACTCCTGGTGGGGCTGCGCTCCCCTTCCAGAGGCTGCTCCTCGCCATGATAATATTTCATATGGTAGTGCAGCAGCTTGGCCTTTCGGAATGACTTTGTGCAGCCGGGAGCACTGCACTTAAACGGGTTGTGGTCGAGGTTGATGGACAAGACGGGGGGCGGTTGGTTTTTGATAACTCGATACACTAAAACAAGATACATAAGTGACGCATGTAAAAGAAGTACATCAAACAATGCAAGTGATGACTGTATTTGTTTGATAAGTTTGGAGTTGTACTCACATGGTTCTCTGCTGAATCTGTTGGGGTTGTGGAAACCCTGCTTCCTTACCGCTATCAAAAGATAAAAGAGACACTAATTTATTCACGTAAGTCTTGAAAAAATGCCCAGATGCTACATGATATTACCTGCACTCAGTAACTAATTTTCACAATCCTACAGATCCAATGAGAAGCCTGTTAATTTACTCAATTAACACGTACGTTTCACAGGCTGGGGAGGCGGCACGTCCGCTGCAGGCTCAGAGCTTTCTGATTGGACGTTTGGCTTCTGCTCCACATCCCCACTGGTTTCGGTGGTTGTCATAGTGACAGACACCTGCTCCGTCTGTGCTGATGTCTGAGTGGGCAACTCTGTGTATGGCTTGGGCGACTCTGTATATGGCTTTGTTCCACTCTGTTCTGTTTCCACCTCTTCCTTCTTTACCTCTCCATTTACGTGACATTGTTCCTCCTTTTGCTCGTCTTCTTCCACCTTCACCCCATTTGTGAGTCCAGTCCCCTTTTCCACATCCCTGGGCTTGTTTTGGTCTTCTTGCTCTGATATTTCCTCTTCCTGTTTGATAGTGGGTGCAGCCTCTACCTCACCATTTGTTTTCTTGTTCTTCTCGTTTACCATCCCTTCTTCCCGCTCCTCGTCCTCACTGTTGCTGTCCTCCTCCTGGTCGGAGGTGCTGCGTCTGGCTCGCTTGTTCTTGGGACCTCCGTTCTCCTGGGGCCTCTTGTCTCTGCGGGTCGGAACCCTCCTAACCATGTTCCTTTCAGTGGACCGAGACTTCCCTCCACCAACACCACCTCTCTATTTGTCAGCAGGACAAAGAGGAAGTTCAGGAAACAAGAGCAGAAAATGGCACTCAAGACATGATTGATGGAGGACAAAGAATACATACAGACAGTGTCACATATATGAATACAAGTTTGACTATGAATATGTATGCTCACTAATTACATTTACCTCTTTAATAAAAGGCTTCACGTGTATCCCCTTCACTGTCTGGATAACGCCATCGTAGAACTTCACAGTGTAGGATGCTGAGGGGAATAAAGGAGAAGTGATGCAAACCATATTTTAGTGCCAGCTGCTAGTCAGGTAGCCATTAAAAACTAGTTTTGAAGTAGCTACACTTCAATTGTGCTTTTTGTTCTTGTTGTGAGTTATTCCCCTATTTAGAGTTTTGTAACAGACAGATCTATCTTCATAGTTTCTCTTTGCTGTGCCAGTAAAAGAGAGAGCCATTTCGATATTATTGAATGCCATGTATACCACGGTTTCCTTTTAGAAAACAAAAGTGACACTAACATTTTAGACTATGCTCCATCTTGCACAAACTTGTATTGAAACCACACAACTTGATTAATCCAGAAAAATGTTGCTTAATCAAATTTATTATAATCAACTAACTTGAAATAATACGGAGCCATACATTTAAACATTTTAAGACAGTTCCACTCAAGACGTATACAAACAAAATCTTTAACATCTGAGGTCATTGATACCCACCATCTTTATTGACTGAAATGACCTTAGCGGGGTAGAAACGGCAGTCAGACCAGCTAGCCAGGACCTTGTCATTCACGTGAAAGCCCTGGAGGAAGGACAGAGACATTTGATCTAGGACATACCTTGTCAAAACCCCATGGGAGGTGGAGCTGTTAAATGCTAACAAAACCACCATTGTTGATACATCTTTACTATGATAACCATTTAGTTTATGCACCTAAAACCCCAGTATCATGTTGCAGCTTTTTTTTTGAAAGACATAAGGAAATGCAAAAACACACTGTGGAACAAAGGCTAGAGCATAACTTCCAATTATTCTATGCAACACAGGTCAAAGCAAGCATGAACAGCTTTGTTAGCTTACAGGTACAGGACCGTCGTCCTGCAGGCCCTGCCGCCTCAGCTGAACCCTCTCCACGGGTCTCAGGTAGGGACTTGTCCAGTCAAACCACTCGTCGTAACGGTGGCTCCACTGGCGGTAATGGATGAGCACTTTTTCACCTTCGTAGTCAATCTTCTCTATGTTGGCAGCATACCTAAATGACAAAGAAATTCAATTGAGAGGGATTGGGGAGGGAGCGGTTTAAGGTCCTTATCCTTTATCTCAAACATATGATGAGGGTGGCAAGTCAGTAGAAATGAATCAATCCTGGAAATGTCGTGGAAACGTAAAGAAACACAATGAATCATGAGACGCTGCTTAAGAGGATGGTGTGCTGGGGGCAGTGTAGGGCATTAACACACTACTGTAATGTGATTACTATTATCGATTACAAATTCAGTACTACATTAAAGTTACAACCTGCAATAACTCGCTGTTACTCCCAATATTTTAGGAGGTGAGCTTGTTTGTCCTTTAACCAGGAGTTGAATAGGAGGACCGATATCAACTGTATTTGTATTGCACTATATTTGTATGTGTGTACGTCAAAGGACTGGGCTGAGTGAGGTAACGTAAAGAGTAATGCAATTAATAACTGATACTGTAGAGTAACTACAGACGGGGGACATATTAAAAGGAAAAACCTGAATAAAAGAGTGGAGAAACATCAAATGCAGAAGCTTCCGGGCACCAGAGCTCACTGAATGGTTTGGTGAGGATGAAAATGATGTGAATAAAATGCTACGGCCTTTACAGTCACCAGAGCTCAACCCAGTTCCACACCTTTGGAAGATTTTGGACCAGCATGTAAGACAATGCTCTCCACCACCATCTCTATAAGACCAAATAATATAATATAAACTTATCTTCAAATCTATTTAGTGATGTCTGTGACGCAGTGATGCTATATGTCCTTTTGTTATGTCTGGCTATGTTTGTTTTTCTATCTATCTATCTATCTATCTATCTACTTATCTGCTGTACTCAGGTCTCTCTTGCAAAAGGGATCTTGATCTCAATGACATTACCTGATTAAATAAAGGTGGTGTATGTAAATGAAGGAAAATCATTAGAGTTCCGCAGACTTGGCAAGCTGTTCTGGAGGCTTGTGGTAGCCTGACTCCATACTAAGACACTTCATGTTGGTTTTTCCGTTAATTTGTCACCCATCTATAGTACAGGAATGATATTACTTTTTCAATGAGTAATAAGAGGGGAGCAATTAATATGTAAAAAGTTCTACTAGTCCATTCAAAAAGGCTGTTGTGCTTGTGATGCCAATGTCACATGTGGTTTTGCTTTAAAAAAATGAAACATCTTTACTTGTGTAACAATGACAATTTAGATTTCTATCTTTTAGTATAGTAACAATTAAAATGATTTAAATATAATCAAACAGTCACAGATTAATTGTACTGTCCTTCAAAATCAATCCAGATCAACGGCTGCTTGAGAGCACACACCCATCACCATCTGTTGTTTACAGGCAAAGGAGCAATGATGCAATGAAAGGTCTGAGTGGCTTTCTTCACTCGTTTCTTAATCTTTTAATGTTTGATAGACAAACAGAATAGCAAACCCTGGCCCCAGAAAGGAGAGAATGAGAATCTATGAGAGAGAGAGTGAAGGATGTGAATAGTTACAGGGATGGAGAGGAATGAGCGAGGCCATGACTCACCAGTTTTTGAGGCTGTCTCTGGCCTCAAGCTGAGCTCCCACCTCAAACGTTATCCCTCTTCTGGTAGGGGGCGTCTTACTCATACTGCCCACATCAAGGCTCCCTTCCTGTACACACACACACACACACACACACACACACACACACACACACATTAACCGACAAACATACCAATCAAAACTACACCCATATGGCCTTGGGTACACTACTGAGAAACACACATTGTGTCTAGCCAAGAACACAATACATGTGACTATCAAGGACTTTACAGACAATCTTGCAGTCAGGCTTGTCTCTCTCAGGTCATTATTAACAATTATTTTTACCAGAAGACTGTGGAAAATCCCAGCTTTGCACCTGAGTAGCAATTTTGGTATTAAAAGGCAAGTACGCCACTCTCACTGGATGCCAGCAGAACAATAATGCAGTTCAGACTGGAAAAAGATATTACCAGTGTAAACATACACGAGCTACAGATTAGACATGTTGTATTATAGCGCAACACAGGGTAAAGCAAGGGAAAACTGACATATTACGGTGAGCCATGCCCCTCAAATGGTGGTGAAATGTGTAACTAATACCAGATGTTCAGTGATCAATAGTTGAGACAGGAGGGATGTCTCAGAACGACATCACACAGGTTCCTATGAGGATCTTTAGCATAATGAGCAATATTTAATTTCAGTATTATTCCCTATCAAGAAGGCACAATGGGAGAAGGTACAAGAATGACTAAGATGACTTGTTCATAGCTTTCACTTCCTACTGTAAGCACCCACCAGCACAGTGGGCAGGCATTTATGCAATCATGCACCAAGCTAATACTCGCCTGATTTAAACAGTACATTGTTCTTAAATTGGGTTCTTGCCTATGCAGTCTCATCAAATACATGCTCGTAGTCGACTGTTGATGTTCAGCCCTTAGCTTTACGAAAAGGGCTTGGTAGAGAGGATAATCATTTTGTCTTGGATAGAAATGTTCTCTCCCGATAACAGCGCCTCCTTTGTCGGGCATACAGAATAGAAAGGACCGATTGAGATGATGCCGCCCTTTATTAAAAGCTTAACGGTTTACATTATATATCAAATCGTCTTACTTTTGTCCAGATTATAGCTGAGTCGGTTCACCATAGCGGAGACAGTCTGTAGTTATTGGCTTTCAGTGCAACCTACAAACCGGATATCTTCACACTACTCTGCCCACGTGTTTTCTGGTCAGCCGATCTCACGTATAGACACAATAGGAGACAATGGCAAAGACCCTTCGGATTATCCGTCTGTTGCAGGCAGATACCTAGCACGATATTCAACAGCGAAAAATATCATATTCAGTAAAATGCAAGATTTTAAATGAAATTGGGTATTTTTATGGCCTGCACAGGGAGCCAGACCGACGACACAGACAGGGCGCAAACCTAGAGTTGGTGATGCCACAATCGTGAGTCAGGAAACGGATTATGATTATCAGTTAAAAAGGTGGTGTTACAAGAAAGCTACACATTGCAATAATTAATTTTAATCGTAGGTTGATATTTGACTGTAGTAAGTAGAGAAAAAAGCACCCCACGCCCGTTAAAAAAATTCAAGCACACATTCAGTACAGAAAAACCAACGCGACAAAGATGCCTCATGTTTTTCGAGGTATCCTATTGTTGACCACTTCTACTACTGTTCGTACTTTATTGTCGGCTGATTTATAACCAGTGGGCGTAGCGCGAGAGAAACCATCATCTACATAAGCGCTTTAGGCAAATATGACTGGCCGAAAGAGTCTGGTGTGGGCGGGATGCTCGCATCTGATTGGCCGTGCAGCTGTCACTCACAAAGCTCTTCGGGGCCTCGCGCTAGGCCTACTTCTTATACTTTTCCTGCTGTGAACGAGCGGCGTGATAATGCAAAGCATTAAACTTCCCCAACTGACAAACCACGGAGCCATTTAAAAGCACCCAGTGAAAACGCATAAGACGAACAAGAAACACACCGGTAATTACTCAAACTGAACAACCAAATGTCCAAACATTATATTTTATTATCTACTTCGTCACGTTTGTTTTGAACTCAAAAAGCCGACATGCGGCACCACACCATCTAAGCTGCTGATGCATCCACCAAACGGGCCTCGTTCACGATGTTATTAGGGATTATAAACTCTGGAGCGAAGGGGAGATACAATTTGGGTTTCCTACCTGTTCTCCAGTCACTCTTTGTCCGGTTGGGTGTCAAATGTGCAGTGTAATCCCCTTAAAGTGCAGGTACCGCCGCCTCCGCCTGTCCGTTCCAGATCACGCAGTTGAATTTCTCCCCGTTGCACTCACCACCGGCGCGGGCAGTGTGGCGCTACATTACGCATGCGCTTACAACGGCCCCGAGCCATCAAGTATTCCGATAACATAATTCGTCACCTAAAAAAACACTAAATTGTGTTGCTTTTAAAATATATTTTTATAAACATGTCAACGTTTGTAAGCCGAAGCACGTTATATTTTAAATGGCCCTGAATGAACAAGTCAAGCTTTTAACACATGGCATAACGCCAATTTATATGCTCACCAGTTATATTAATCAAATGGAGGCCAACATTACAACTTGCTACTCTTATATATGAATACATTTGGATCCAGTGAGCCATTGTTCACACCTATCTACAGATCACTGGGAGCATAGCTCCACCCACCGTTCATCCAAAACAACTGTCGCTTGTTTACAGGAGTGGAGGCTAACCTAAACTCAAAGCTGTGGGTTTCAGTTTGTCCACCATTTTAGGCTAGCATTAATGTCTTAATGTGATAGCCTACATTTATATCATATCCCATACCCGTGTTGCCTTATTGCCCCTCCATTCTCTATCTGTCTATCACTATTTCAACAAATTGCTTGATTCCACTTTTTTTTGCAATCTTGTCATCAGGGGTGGAAGATTCACACTTTCGTTGAATCAAAGTACCAATGGAAAAAGTCCTCATTTCAGCACATCTTAATGCTGACATGTTAAACTGTAAGCAGGTTGTGGAGTAGAAAGCACATTGAACTCTGAAATTAAGAAGTGGTGCAAAATGAGAATACACGAGTAAACTAACAGCACATTAAAAAGTATACTAAAGTAAAATACTTATTATATACTTCACCTCTGATTTAACAAATTATTGATGAATATGATGCAGCTATCACAGTGAAACTATAAACTCTATGACAAACCCATAATAAATGTAACTGAAATACTGTAGTGGAATCATAGTAGCATATAAACACAATAAAGTACAACAAGACTCTAACAAACTTACCATGCGGACACACTGTTAGTCTCTATAAAATTACAGTGGTTGTCCTTTGGAAAACCTTTGAGGTTTGAAATCATAGCTGCTCTCTGAATGGCTGATGTTTTTGCAGTTAGGATGATTTGAAAATAAAAACTTCTGTCACCGAATGTGCTTTTTGAAAGAGGCTGTCATATGTTTGTTTTATCCTCCTGTGTCTGTTTTCTTTAACTTGTTCCAGTCCCACAGGCTGAGGCCAGAGGTCCTCTTTTAAAATGCCTTTCTGAGAAATACTGGTGGAATGAGAAATGCATACAGTTTGCATTATTGAATCAAAACAATAAAATTATATTATGTAAAATACAGACCGGGCAGAACCTCCTTAAAACACATCCCTTAATTTTCCAAAGTAAAATTCCATTAATTTCCCATTCACAATCATGTATTACTGGGATATTAAGGTGATATTTAATAGATACATTAATGGATTATAATACATTATAATCCATTAAGGGAGTAAAAAACCTTAAAACTGATTAAAAACCTTGAAACCCACCCCTTAATTTATCCCTTAAAACGACCTTCATTTTTAAATGAAGATGAAAATTCAGGGATGGTTTTCATGGATTTTAACCCCTCAAAAATCCTTCAAACCCTGCATATAATCCATTTAAAATATATGAACATGTTCAAGTCCACTACTCTATCCATTATTTATCAATATTTGGGGTGAACACTTAATTAGAAAGTTAATGTACTTCTTCCACAACATTTACAGAAAAATAGTCAAAAACAGTGTAACAAAAATACCAACCCCACCGGAGGCTTTAACAGCTCTCCTATGAGCAATGCGGTTATGTCCAAACCAAGTAAATCCATCAAGTTCAAGTGAATTGCTGGATGAATGAGTCTCATTCAGGGAAATGAAATCTAGTTCAAGAGAATGAAGCAGTACTGTTGTGAGTTTACAGTTTGTTGACGTCCATAGATCTACTGGAAAATGGCCAGAAAACGCAGGATAATGTGGATTATAGTTATGATCTTCTTTGTGACCTTTTATATAAAGAAATGGATACATATTGTGTTGTAAAAAAGGATAGTGTGAAGAAGTATTACAGAATAAAAGAACCATATTGGAATAATGAATTAAATGAGTTATGGGTTAACCTGCGCTCAGCAGAGAAAATGTTTCTTAAGTGTCAGGACCAGAGCAAGAGAAGGAACTTAAAAAATGAATTGAAACGCTGTCAGTTTAATTTTGATGGAAGGCTGAGATTTTTCAAGAGACGTTTTAAGAGAGGACAAACTCTCCAGTTAGAACAATTACAAATCAGCAATCATCAATATTGGAGGGAAATGCATAAGCTGGGTCCACAAAAGAGCAAGCTGATCCCAATGGAGATCCTACGGAGTGGGAAACAGAGTATAGTAATTTGTATGTATGCATCTCTATATCTATTTACTGGTCAGTTTTTAAATGAAACCTGTACATCAAAACATGATCTTGAAAATGGGATGAGTAATACAGGCTATTGCTCAAACCATATGCTGAATAGTGAGATTACACTGGAGGAGGTGCAGAGGGTAATATATTAAATAAAGCTGTGGGTGTGGAGGATATCTCCAATGAGGTCCTTAAAGCCCCTAATATGTTGAATATTTTACATTGTCTATGTCAAACGTGCTTTCAGAATGGTATTATTCCATCTGTGTGGAACAAATCCATAATCAAACCCATCCCTAAATCTGCAAAGGCTGACCCTGGAGTTCCATGAAATGACAGAGGCATCAGCCTGATCAGTTTCTAAATTGTATTCAGGTGTCCTCAGTAATAGACTTAATAATCACCTAGAGTCTCATGCGGTGTTGGTGGATGAGCAGGTTTCAGGAAAAACAGGGCATGTATTGATCATATTTAGGCCATATCCTCTGTGGTGAGAGCTAGACTACAAGAGGGCAAAAATACATTTGCTTGTTTTGTTGATTTCAAGAGAGTCTTTTGGAGTATAAGTTAATTTGCTCTGGTATTGATGGTAAATTTTACAATGCTATCAAAACCTTGTAGAAAGCCCCAGTTGCATGTTTACAGTTAAGTCATTTCAACACTGGTTGGTTTACGCCATTTGAGGTGAAGCAGGGAGATGTGCTCCCCCCCACTTTATTTGCCCTTAATGTAAATGACTTAGCTCAGGAAATCAAGCAGGCCGATCTAGGTATACCAATTGATAATATGAACTTTAGTATTCCGTTACATGCTGATGACATTGTGTTGATTGCAGAGAAAGAGATTCATTTACAAACAATGCTGGATAGTATGAGTTTATGGTGTAGTAAATGGAGACTTGCTATTAACAGCTCAATTTTATTTTATGCTGCAGGAATGTGGGGTTTTAAGGATGCCACTTGCAGTAATGCTATCAAGAGTCAAGCCATGAGGTGCTTTCTTGGGCTGCATAAATATGCGGCTAAGCGGGCTGTTGAAGGGGACATGGGATGGGTCTCATGTCTTGTAAAGCAGAGATGTGAAATAGTTCGGCTGTGGATTTTTGGTCTGATTTACATTTTTATTTTCAGCAATAATTTGCAGTGTAATATAAATATAGTCAAAGAAAAACTACTAAAGATCCATAAGGAGCAATGGAAGGATGAGATGTGGAATAAGCCAAAGGATTGTTGAGGATGAATTTCATTTTGTGTTCCATTGCCCCCATCTACAGTGACTTGAGGAATAATTTGGATTGTAAAAATGCGGTTGAGGAACCCTGATTTGTTTTGGTTGTCTGAAGGTACAGTAATATGTTGAGTTGGCTCTTTAATGAGGAGATTTTTGCATTAGCAATATTTATTGAAAATGCATGGAAACTAAGACAGAAAACACTATATCCATCATAATAAGACCTTATTTGTTATGGAAAGTGAAAGTTTTTTCTCTTTCTTTTCAAATTGGTGGAACTGTGTGTTGTGACTGGCCACGTGGCCATCCTGGTTGTTGTGTCTTGTAAACCCATACGGGCTGGGCACCATAAGGTGCAGGACACTCAAATAAACAAATCAATCAAAAGGTCCAAATTAAGGAATACATGTAATGTTATTTTGTGAATTTTAAGTGATTTGACCCCTTAAACTGTGTATATTTCAAATTCATTAAAAAAAACTTTGATATGTAATAATCCATTAGCGTAGCCATTAATTAAGCCAAAATTTGAAGTGTAAATAAAATAAAATACTGAAATTCAGTATTAATTCTTTACAAGAGGCATATTAAATGTTCTCCAGTGACCAATTTCAAGACATTGACCATGTGGTCGCAGTTTCCTGCCGGGGGTCTTTGTTGCATGTTCCTCTTCTCTCTCCCCTCATTTCCTGTTTCCTCTCTGCAATCCACTGTCGAAATAAAGTCAACCATGCCCCCCAAAAATAAACACGAGGCATCCAACCTACAATTGAACAAACCTTTATTTATGGACAGTCATTCCATATTATAACAAGAAGATATGCAAACACACATATACACACACATGGAAAGTGGTTTGAATCAGTCCTATGTTCAAAAGGCAGGCGGTTACAGCAGAGAAATGAACAGTTAATTACATTGCTCTTTACAGCAACACTGAACTTCACCTTTGACCTGGATCATTAGAATACACTTAAGGAGAGTTAATACTATTTACACACAGAATTTATTTACATCGGCAAAGCCTGAGAGGGGACACAAAAATCTTTATCTACATTCTCATAGTGCTTAACAGTTGAACAATACTCCATTCTCAGTACAGGGGTTTGTGTTAGATTAATCAAATTTTCTGTCTGTGAGGGAGGCCATGTACAGTTATCACATCCAACACCCGTTTTATCATAAGACCTGAGCCAAAAAAAAAAACATACAGACCACAAACAAAAGAGAACACAATTCCAATTGAAAGACTTAGAGAAAGAGTATTATCAGCTGAATAACCAACCTCCCACATCACTATGACATGAACTGTAATTACAACACTCTTATCTGGCTTCACTGAGTGTTTCGAATTGTAAAATCAAAGCACTTCCAAGTTTATTTTCTTAGAAAATCGCCACCATCCATTAAAAAGAGCTTTCTGCACATCCTTCCAGTTTGTGCATTGAAATGACGGCTCTGTACTCAAAATAGTTGTGGTGGCGCGGCTTCTTGTGTCTCGTAAAATGAAATACGAGGAGACCGGCTATCAGTACAACTACTCAAAACAGCACAGGCAAGCTTATTGATAATACACCATTATAGGAGTTCTTTTACTTTTCATATTTTTAAATTTTTCTGTACATGATAAAAGAAGGCTGCGTCTCCTTCATTCACACTCTGACAATCACACACACAAACACGCTTGAATGAAACCAGAGTAGAAAAAGAAAAAAAAGCAGAGCCTCACCACTGCTATCTTTACTTTTGTTGTGCAAGTGAATATTCTGAAGTATATACTGTAAGACTCTCACTTTACACAGCCCAGTTGTCCAATGAAACTAGTACTACCCATTCAGGAAGAAATGAAAGAGTAAATCTGTTTTCACATGTAGCGGTTCGAAAATAGTCATTAAAGTGAGCCACTGGATTTTAGTATCAAAACACAGTGAAACCTAAGGTGATGTGTATTGTCTCTCAGTAAGAAAGCAAGTGAGTACAAGGGTCCAAAGTCCAAGCTGTTTTCACACTCCTTGTGTTGTAAGAGGTGTAATATCTCACCCCAAGAGTTTCCAGTGTGGTCTGAACAGAAACAGTGTTTATGCATGGTTGTAAATGTGTAACTGGAGATGCTGGAGGGCTGATTCAGCACCCGAGGTGGGCTCTGTGGTTTACAGTGTCTACACCACCCCTTCGATGAAACTGGTGTCCAGGTGAACAATGAGCATTCTTAGGAAGGACATCTCCTTGCGTGTGTTCTCAAAGATGATCCGCGGATCGTCGGATTGACATCGAAGGCAGTTGGGGGCCATCACCATGGCCAGGTTGTTCACATCCATCTTGGTTATAGCCACGTTGGACGGCTGAGCGAATACCTAGAGATAATCAGGATGTAAGGAGAGAGAACGCAATGAGCAAGGCTGAGTGTACAGAATGACCTTTGATTTGCAGTGAGTAATGTATGAGTCACATTCAGTTATCCAAGAGCTCAATTATATTAATGTTTTATTTGAAATGTTTTAATCAGTTGAAATGTTTATGTACAGTAGTCCAAGTTGAGGTTTGTTTTCAGTGTAGACTTTAGTTTGTGTTGAGTTTTGGAACAATTGTGAGGTTTAGTTGTACTATTTTTGTAAGGGGTAATACATTTTTGAAGATAGCAGGATAAGTTCACAACAAGCACTGTATGCAGAAGGTATTGTGTAAAAAATAACAATAAAAATGTACATTCTTAAGTCAAGTAAGTCAAAATCTTTAATAAAACTGTTCATTTTCATTCTACAGTCAGTTAAAACAGCCAAAAAAAAATCTAATAATTTTAAAACACCTCTAAAACATAAGATTAAAAAAACATAGCACTTCAGGTATTACATAATCTTTTATTATTAAGTTTTAGTTAATTCATGAGTTGTTCTTTAGTAGTAGTGAAGTATTTTTTGCATTCATTTTAGTTGGCAAAAATGACCTTGTTTGCAGGACTGAATATTACCAATATGTGGTACACATACATATATGTGTGGCTGTGACAAAAGTAATACAGATATAGTCAATGGCGTTAGTGGAATAGGGACCCTGGTTGGGGTAAATTAGGGTAAGGGCTATGTTTGAGGGGATTATAAATCTGGTTACCTGCAGGAAGTGGATGAAGTAGCAGAGCACCAGCCTGTTGAGCTCAGGCAGAGACTGAACCACAGCGATGGCCGACACAGGGTCGTCACAGTTACTGACACACTGCGTGTAGAAGTTCATTGGGATGAGAGGTTCCTCCAGCTCCCTATACCACAGCTTCATTAGAGAGGCTGAAAGAGACAAACATACCCTTAGTATTCATATTCACACCCAACATATACATGCAGGCACGCAACAGCAAACGAGCCAGATGTTTTACACGAAATACATCCTTCCTCACCGGGAACGTTGGGGTCAGAGAGATTCTCTGGGATCCTCCACTGGTCTACTTGGAGCTTCAACGCGTTCACTTCATCAATGTCTCCAGGCACTCTGAAAATACAACACAGCACGTCAGTTACACTCAGTGGCCACAAGAGGGACCTCTACCTCTATCATTACAGATCCTCCATGCCCTGTGGCAAATCCATTACTCATGTACACCCAGTTGGCTCCAAATGTGGCCTGGTGGCTGAAAGTACTCTGTTCTTTGTTTGCGGTACTTCTTCGGAGCAAAACAAAAACAGACTAAACATAATATAACCAAACAACACACTGTTCAGGAAAGTCCCCATGCAGGAGCGAAGTTTCACAGGGAGATCTGTATATAGTACGTTTGACGAAAGGGAATACTTTTCTAAACAAGTCAAGATGTTAACAGAATTAAATTTGCTGGAGAAAACCCTACACAAACACACAGTTGTGAAGCTCCCACGTGCTTGTAAGCTTAAGCAGTAATGTAAACACATATTATGAAGTATCAAATTAAACAGTGCTGGTCTCAGGAGCAAAGCAGGGCTGTATTTGTGCTGCTGTCTGTTGTGTGTACTGTACACAGGGAGAGCCTACTTTGAAATACAGGGATACAGAGACCACACACATGTGTTTATACATACTGTACTATACAATAAAGCACACACACATACAGTACATAAGATCCCCTTCTAATTTCCTAGACTCCACCTCTCTCACACTGCTTAAGTCGAGGCATGTAATTGGCTGAGTTAAGTCTATCTTACCTGAAGATGCCCTCTGTCTGAGCCCCGCCCAGAGCCAGAACATACTGGGAAAGCTGAACCTGCACCCAGGGCAGTTTCCTGTCTGGGAAGAGCTCGCTCTGCCTCTCCATCACCTCATCCAGAGAACTGCCAAACAGGGAGGGAGTGACGATGGCCCGCCTACTGTGGTCGATCTCCTCCAAGGTGGGCTTACGTAGACCCTGGAGGGGTGAGAGGTGAGGAAAGGAGAAGATTTACTACCTGGGTATGTCAGGGGTTATGATACTAATCATGGCTGTGTCTGCAGCTGTGCTATTATGACTGGGTCTGTGTTTATGTCTCTACCTGCGACTGTGTCAGTGTGCCTGTAATTATGTCTCTCTGTGACAGTATCTAGGATGACTCAAATGTGAATCACAACTTTCAAACCGATCCGTTCCTCTTTTGTTTATAATGTGAAAGTGACATATTTCAGATAGCATGTAAATGTAATATCTAAAGTTTAACTTCTCTTTTTTTTTTATTCTTGCTTACCTTTTTGCCTCCAGTGATCGCCACCTTCTGCAGTTTCCGGTGGCAGAACTTGGCATATGTGCTGATAGGCAGACCTGTAGGTTGACAGAAGAGGCATATTCAGGACTGAGAAACAATGAAACCAAACTCCACAAGAGACAATATACACCCCCTTGTTATTGCCTCAAAGACCCTAAGTAAAACCTGTAAGCATCAGGCATTACTGAACACACAGTAAATTATTTAAATTCTTTCCCACAAACAGGAGAAACAGTGTTTTTTCCCCACAGATGTCAAATAGCGTGTGAGAGGCAGGCAGTAGTAATTGGAGAGACATGTTGACGGTGTGATTCTGGCATATGGGGATTAGAGCAGGCCTGGCTAAACTGTCAGGCTGAGGGAAGATTTACTGCTGTTGAACAAAAGCTTTAGAGACAGGATCCGGCCTACACATCCAACGTTCAGGTGATTCATCAGCGTACACAGACATGAAGGGCTCCGGAGAGAATGAGAAACACACAGGCTCCCTGTCTGCAACCTGCTTTAAGTAGCTACTGTAGGGCCCAGATCTATTTTGGAAGTGAACTGCATTAGGGGAACAATGTTGTTTTCTGAGGCGGGATGTACTTCAAGAGACACAAGCTACAGAAGAACCCCATCAGTCCCTAAAAAGTTAGAGATTCTGTACACTTCCAGTTCTCAAACAAAAAGCCAACAGAAAACCTTGATTGTTGGGTCATTATGTGCACTCATTAAAAAGAAATCATCACCATCTTTCATTGCTGTGGTAACTTGGGTCTACACCAAACACTGAGCTCTCATGGGGTCCATTCCTGTTCCCAGAATCTCCACTATATCAGCTACTCGAACCAGATGGACAAACATTTTTTTGTGTGGCGTTTCTGCTTTATTTGACAGCGACAGTATAAATAGACAGGACAGACAGGGGAGACGGGGGGATGACATGCAGCAAAGGGCCACCACAGTAATAATACGTGGTACGTGCTCTACACGGCCACCGGTGCGCCCCCTGATGGGATTTTAAAAAGTAACAAACACTTTCCAGCATGTTCCCTACAGTAAAAGCCTCCAGATTTATGGCAAACAGGTGACTCCCATGCACGCTCACAACTGCTGCTAATCTGATTTAGACTATAATTATGTCTAATTAGAGAGATCATACCAATAATTTGCCCTTGATCTTGGCAAAGACGGGCTATTTTTCCCAAGGCTCCCAACATAGAGGCTGTACTCTTACTCGGAAAAGCTAGAGTGCAGAGCCCCTGTGCTGCAGTGAGAAAGGGTTTAAACTACTGGTGGTCTATATTTACATCAGGTTTGATGGCATGAAAACAACAACAACAACCAGGCAACCAAAGCTCAGGAGAAATACGAGCTCATTAGGAGCCTGAGTGTACTGTACCAGGCTGAGAACGGCATGACACCTGTCCACACATGGGTTGAAGCTAAACTTGAAAACAAAAACACAGAGCCATTAAAGGATGTTGAGGAGACAATTTCAGTCTCGTCTTGGGTTATTGTTTATGAGACAAGTCTACGCTAATCCAAGTGCTGGCTGAACCACCGCACCTCTGGGCCCTGAGCCCAAAAAAGTCTGTTTCCAAGCCCAGACCAGACCTGGCCTGGCCTGACAAGAGGCCTCCAGTTCTCACATGCGACTCCTACTCCTGCTGCTCACAGCTGCTCATTGCTCTGGGCAGACACAATGTACGTGTTCCAGCTCCTCCACCCATCAAGCAAACAGCAGCTCTTGTTATGCTGTTTTTCTACATGTGAGGCTTTTTTTCCCCCCTCTTGTTGGCTCTCATCAAGATTCCTCTCTCTATAAGACCTTTAGAGTTAGTCAGTATCAATGTTCAGTAGGCTCTCTCTTTGACCTCTGAGTCATTTGGAGTTTTTCCAGCATAAAGCACTGAGTCACTGAAGTACAATGTGTGAGGCCACAGCTGTGGTGTTTGCTGTGAGATGATTGGGTTCCTCTCTGGTGACATCATCATCATCAGAGCTGGCAGTGTGGGCTCTAATGAGGTCACGTGCGGATGAGTAGGTATCCCCTTAAATGGCTGTCTGACATGCAAGCGACAAGAGAGACCGCTAATATGATTCAGTGTGGTCCATTGTGTGTGCAGAATGTTCTGAAATTCTCATCCTACTTTTTTTTTTTTTTCAGCTCAACTTTCTGTGAAACCCATTCATTGTGTCTGCAAGTACATCAGCATGTACTCATCTGACAAACTGCACAGTACTGAATTTTCCATCCCACTCAAGAGTGGTCACTCTTCAGGGAGCAATATGTTAGATTTGTACTGGCTTGCACTGCTTAGAGACTCTAGACAGCTTTTGAAGAAAGTAGAAAAACATCTTTTGGACTCCCTCCCCTACCTACTTTGTGCTCTGTCAAACAGATAAGCTTGTACAAATGGGAAATACTGACGATCCTATGTTCTTAAAGTGAAACTTTGGGCTGAAGAGCAAGTAAATGCACAAAAGATTTACCTTCTTCCTCGTCTGTATTCTGTTTCCGCTTCTTTCTGGACTTTGAATTCTTCTTCAGCTTTAGTTCCTGCTGTTCCAATATGAACTGAGTCACTATGAAACAGAAGATAGGAAAGTTCAAATTTCTGATCGTCAGTTAGATAAACACAAGGCCGACAATCAGATATTTGGGCTCATCAAAAAAAATACTGTGCTTTCTATTATGACCATACTGACTAAATTACATCAAAAATTCATAGGAAAATAGAAGGGACAGAAGAAAATGCAAATTTCATTTCTCTCTGGCCTACATAAACAATGTTGATCATCAGACAACATAGGGAGGTACAGAAGAAAGAAAGGTGACCCACCCTGTTGCTCAGTCTGAGACTCACATTTCTTGTCGCTGGTGGGCTCCGTGTGTCTCTGGATGTAGCCCTCAAGATAGCAGCGGAACTTGGGCGAGGGGGCGAAAAACGCCAAGCTGACAGCCATAAGCTCCCAGCCTGCCGCCAAGCTTCTGGGGCTGGCATTGCCTGTGGTCTGCCTCACCAGCTGCACGTACAGCTCATCCCGCAGGCCCGGCATGTCCCAGCATTTGGTGACAATGAGCAGGGCACAGTGACGGCGGTCAAGACGTGAAGGCCTGTCTCCCATGTAGGCCTGCACCAGCTTGAACATCTCGCAGGCCTCCTTCCTGACGGCGCGGTTGCTGGTGACTAGCATGGGCTTTTTGATGGATCCGCGGTTCCACGACAGCATGTTGGCGATGGATACACGACGACGGAACAGGCCTTGCGTGTGCATGTTGAGGTGCTTACTGGCCCAGTCCTCCATGCCCATATCGGCAGGTGGGGGCTGCCGCAGGGTGGCGTAGGAGAGCTGGTAGGTGGATCCTCGTGCTCTTCCTCCTGCCCCATCACCTCCCTCTCTGTTGTCATGGTTGGCAGGGCGGTGGGGACCCAGGGAAGCGGTCCGCCCATCCACCATGCCTTTCTTCCTACTCTCCAACTGAGCCTGCAGCTCTAGGGTGCCTGTCTGCAGGGCGACAAGAGGTGTACATGAGATAGAGAAGAATAATTATACAGAGGAGGAGGAGGGAGGGTAGAAGAAGAGGAGACAGAAGGGGTAAGGCAAGAGTGCAGCAGAGATACAAACTGTGTGTGCAGCTGCAGAATCTTCACTGTGGCTGGGCTGCTTTCTGCCTACCGTGCTCTGCTCTGCAGTGCTGGGGCTCGAGGGTGAATTGTTGGAGGATCGGCACATTAATTTCCTAGTGCCAGAAAAGAATTGTACTGGGAAAGAAATCTCCCCAGATCCTCATGAACCCTGGCCTTAGGAGCAGGTGACATACCTTGCAAAACCAAAGCTATGCTCTTCACAAACCTCCCTGTGATCCCTGCGGTGGATTTTATGACTGTAAGGAGCACTTCACCTCCCTTAATAGAGAAAGCCAGTAACCCAGATATGCTCTGCAAACAGCCAGGAACAACACGAAACATGAGCCAGAATCAAAGCTAAATTTTACTAATGGAATATAAAATGCATTGACATGTCTTTTCAATGACACCCTGATGTAATATGGAGCTGACGAGTGCCAGACAAGCTGAACTTTAGATTTTGGTTTCTCAATCAAATGGAGCAGATCTGAGGTTTGGCTTTGGCATTTAGTTTATACGGTCGTACAGTGTTGATGTTTTGTTTTTAAAAGAGGAGTGATAGTTCTACTCCAGAAGGTCAAATACAACAAAGCACATGTTAAACTAGGGAATGGGATATATGCTGTACAACTTCTACTTTCAGTAAATTACACTGTTTTAAAGATAGCCTAGAGATGCACCAGCACAGGATGGTATACTACGGATTGAGACACAACACTGAAACTGTGGAAAATGCCCTCAACTTATAAAAACACGAATTATTCATGGTCTTTGTGGAAAGGGTCAGATTTTCAGTGCACCCTTTGAACAAGTTCTTTCAAAGGTCTTTCAGCAGGAACAGAATGTTCAAATATGGAAAATGTAGAGCTGCTCATACATAGTAAGCCATAATCTGTGCATGTGTGTGAGTGATATAACAGCAGGTCTGAGGAACATTCCAGGACAGACTTAGGGGGCCTGCTCAGTGCTCCTTGGCTGTTGTCTAACATGCTACAGCTACAGTGGTACCAATAAGCCTTGGTACTAGCCTGCCTCCACTTCCTCCTTTTCCTCCTCCTCATCTCCCTGCCAAGCCTGGGCCATATGGGCCGCAGTGGCCCTCCTTCCTGACTGAGGGAAGCCATGTCCTGAATCTCTCTGGCCTGGCATGGGCCCCAGATGAAGCACAGAGCTGGCATATGAGTATACAGTTCCTGCAGTGCAGGACAGATGGACGGTGATAAGAGGATGGCAGGTAATGCTGGGAATGTGGTCATTATAGTCAGCGGTGCCCAGCCTGCCCACTGCCTAATGTCCTGAGGACATTTAGGCACTCACGATTGGAATGTAAGAGGCATTACTCACAAAATGCTCTGTGTTCTTTTCAAAGAGACAGATTAGCCTTACTGTTTTCATCCCAGAGCTCCCTGTTGAATCAAACATTCATTACTATAGTTGCAGAGGTGCAGTGGGGCCGCTTCTGAAAACAACACTGTAATGTATTGAGGTATAGGGTGTGATTCTGTTGCAAGAGGGGATTTGGAGATTAGAAGTAGCAGATCTTGGAATTGGCTCCACATGCTGCTACTTATATAACTGTTTTGAGAAGTCAAATAGTTCTTTCATCTTTGATCATGGGCACCTTTTGTAAGGACCCTTGACGTCAAGATAAGCCACCACTATGGTTCTTCCACATGTGTCTTTTTGTATTTTAGTGTTCTGCAAAGTCATTTATATAACATAACCAAATCTGTTGTGTTGTCTAGGGTTTTGAAAAATCTGATCAGCCCCAATAGTCAAGAGGAATATTTCTGCTCAGTGAAACAATTATGTCCATTCTTCCACTTGCAGCTCTCTAGACACCCTAAACAATACAAAAGCAGCAGCTAAAAATTCCCATAATACGCAGATGCTTTATTCAAGCATGACTCTGCCTTATTTGACACAGTGAGACTGAATTCACCTCTAATCTCAGAGTGAATCTGGAGAGACATCAGTAATCAAAGCACTTCCAAACCAAACAAAGCTGAATCCAAGCAAACCTGCTGAGGTAAACAGACCACACAATAACACAGACACAGTTAAGCTCTTAATCAGACAGGAAACTATCATAATACTGGATTAGCTAAGATGTATTCTCTTACAATCTCTATTTTGTTATTAACAACAATTTCAATTCTCGCTGTTTGACTCTCTCACACACACAAACACACACACACACACACACACACACATAATAGGGGATGGGGTTACCTGGGAGGGAGGTCCTGGGGTCTCTGGTGAGGATAGGCTGGCCTGGCTATTCACACTCATCTCCAAGGTGTCCACCTTTTCATAGGTCCTTTTCTGCCTCCCTGGTATCTCCAGAGGGGTCAGTGCATGGTTGCCTGCCCTACTCAGTGACCGGGGGGTGAGGTCCTCTCGTGATGTGCACCTGCCTGCTGACCCCCCTCCCCCTCCACCATACCACTTGAGCGAGTCCGCAGGGGAGCGCGTCCGAGGTATGACAACCCTCTCCCCTATCTCTGGGTCTAGCCCCGCTCTAACCTCTCTCATGGTGTTGGAGCGACTCACCACCTCCCTCATCTCGGCCATCAGTCTCTCGTTGAGGGCGCACAGCTCCCCGCTGCTGCCTACCGACCCCGGCCTGCCTCCTGCACCACCACCCACCCTCCTCCTGCTCTTTCTTCTCAGACTTGGGGAGGGGCCGGTGGAGTAACCAGAGTCTTGATAGTTTGCTGTGGCCTGGGGAGTTGAGGAGGGAAAGTCCTGCGAGGCCTGGCTGCTCTGCCTGCTGTGTCGTGCCTCCATGGCACGCTGGACAGTAGCCTCAAGGACCCGCCAGCTTTGTTTCTTGTCCAGTGTACTTGGCCCTGGAGTTCCTGTCTCCCTGTCCCTCAACTGACCTCGAGCCTGGGGCAAAGAGTGCGCCTGGGGCTGTGGATGTGGCGGAGGCTGGGTCAAGACAGGATCCTGTCTGGAGGTAGGGGAAGGGGTACGTGTGGGTACAGGAGAGCCGGAAAGGAGCCCCTGTTTGGGGTCCACGTTGACCATGTGCTTGATGCACTCCAGACCAGCTGGGCTATAGTCAGAGGCAGAAGGATTCCTCTTATGTCTGGACCCTGGATGAGATGAACCAGGATGCTGGAGGTGTCTGGGCTTTTGGAGGCTATGGGTAGGTGTCAGGCGAGACCGAGGTTGTCCGTTGTATAGGTGCGCCCCCTCTACCTCCATGTCTGTTGGAGGTTCATCATATATGGGACAGTCTGAAACTGGCTCGTCATAGATTGGGGCAGTGCAACCATACTGGGGAGAGACCGGGCGTGGTGTGCTGGTCTGTGACCTGTGAAGGAGCGGACTGGGATGGCTACTGTCTGATGTCGCCAAACAGAAGCTGCCATTGCTGGATTTTCTCAGGTGATGAGCCTGACGTGTGTCGGCTGCCATTTTGCCAGACGGGGCAGTTTTATATCCCTGGGTCGAGCTTAAGTTTCCTCCTTGGGCCTTGTTGCTAGGGGGGTGCAGGGTGAAGGTGTTGGCTTTGCTGTGTGCACTGTGCTGGAGGTGCTGCTGCTGCAAGGATGGGCTGGGCTGGCTACGGCTCATGCTGTTCACCTTCACCAACATGGCTGCCTTAGAACCAGGTGTAGGCTGCCATCTTTGAGAAGCATCCCTGAAAGGGAGAAAACAAGCAGAATGAGATTTGACATCGGTCAAAGCAACAAATTATATATAAAGTCTAAACAAACACCCAAAAGTCAACAGACAGTACCATAAAAGCACTATCATCATATACAATCATTCACAGGCATGAAGCCATTCGCTATATTTCATCTATTCTAGAAAATCCAAAGTTGACAGGGCTGGGAAAATCAGCAGAAATGCACAAATTCTTGTCCAAACACTTCGCTGACCTCCAAAGACTCCGTTTTTAGCCTGGCAGTCATAATAGCCTTGTCAAACCCATGAGACAGTAACTCCAGTGTGTGTTGTGCAAACCAAGTGCCTAAAAATACTGAGTGACTGAACACAACGCATCTCACTGAAACCCATCCACAGTTTCTCCTAACATGCGGGACTAATTGCTGGTAGCTGTATGTCTGTGAAGTAGCTAATGTTTGTTTCATCTATATATGACTCATGGCATAAACATCTGACATCTGTATCACTGAATGAACATTTGGACAGTAAACCAGCAGGCCACATGAAAAGAGGTTGATCGGAGAGAAGTCAGGATTGCAGTAGTTCACAGCTGAGAAGATCTTCACTCGGGTCCAAAGGTTAATTCTCCTCCTTTTGGTTGAGCGGCTGGGCTAACTTCAAACCCAATGGCCTGCTGCTAATCCCAGCAACGTAAAACAATCTGCCATCAATCTGGTCACGCTGCTCTGGTCTGCTGCCCTCCACTCTACTGTTGCCTCATAATCTTCCCCAGCAATCAGGACTTTTCATTCTTGAACTGATCAAAAACTTGCCCCCTTAAACTAATGAGTGTGTCTAAAGCGGGCATTATTGCACACATGGACACAGTTGGCAGCTGGCCTAAGTAAGACACATGTGACGCAGCACAGAATATACAAGCTCAAGACACTTCCTCGCTTAATCAAAGGTCAAACAGGTAAATAAATTTGAAGGCAGACAAAGGAGACTTACCTCCCCCCCCCATCAAACCGCTGCTTAACATTCAGTGGGGTAATTAATTAGATAAAAGCTGATCACCTTCTGTCTTTGTAAATCCAAACAAACACCGATCAGTGTAGAGCCAGAGCAAGTGTTCAAAGGCTTCCCTTTTCCAAGACCACTACGACTCAGTTGAGAGTTGGGCTGTAACGGCAGTAAGAGGATGCAGAGGGAGGAGAGAAAAAGGCGGAGTGACCCCCCTCTCCTCCCCACATCTCTCTGGAACAATGCTGAAACAATTCCCCTGAGGTCCTCAAGCCAACAGCAAACTTCCTTTAGTCCTCCTAGCTACAGCTCAGCATTCTCTCTTTCTCTCTCTCTCTCTCAGGACCTTGTTCTACCCCCCGTCTATAGAATGAGTCACACCACCTCAGCGGTTTGAATGTAAACAGGCTCTCATCTTCAAACGGTCCCACAGATTTCTTATCCAGGCAGGGCCTATAAACAGCTGGGTCTCAGCCACCTGGCACAGCACCAGGACAGCCTGCCACAACCACTGTTGTTGGGATCGCTCCAAGGCCCCCACCTCACTGAGACCAATCAAGAAAGTTTTTAAAGCTTTAACACACAGACAGACAGACACGTGTGAAGACAAGAAGCTCTGATGGATGGGATTCACCCCAAACCACCACTGTTTAGTTGTTACAAGCAAGTGTGAGTGTGTATGGTTATACGGTGTGGAGAGGGGGGTTGATAGGTGACAGCTGTAAACATGAGAAGCCACTGTTTGTACTCTTTCAAATAGTGTATGTTTTCTCACTCTGATCCTGTCAAAAAGGAGGACGTGCTACAAAATCATTCCCACCTCAGCAGCTGACCATTTAGCACCGCTTTGCTATGGAAGGAACAGCTCACACATGAAACATCAAGGCTTTTCTTATAATTTGACGGCCAAAGAACACAGCAGACCTCACACATAAAAACACAATAATCAAATTCCTTCTCCATTATCCACAAACAAATCAAACACACATGAAACAATCTCTGGGGGTTCATGTAATGGCTCACTGTAAAAATCAGGAATCTGTCTTCTATGTTCTTGGTGGGTCGATGACGTATTTAATGAGGACTGACCCTGAGATAGTAGTGACCACTACTTCCTGTCTGAGGTGGTGCTCTGGAGGGTTGGAGAGAGGGCTTCCCCATATGTAACATAAACAGGAAATGCCTAATGTAATGTTCACACAATGTGCCCAGGGCAAAAGTATGGGCTAAATCTTAATTATAGGGAGCTTATACGCAGCTTTATAAAATGTTTCACTTCATACATACATACAACCTATAAACTTGGACCCAAGTAGACCCTTAGATGCTTCATGTCCAAAAAAACTGTATGCTGAAAAATGTCATCCTTCTATACTATTCCTTCCTGTCCATACAAACACTAAATTATGTCAACAGCCTATTCTTCAGGGACCGAAACTGAACACATCCATAGGCCTGTGAGGAGCATCCTCTGCTAAGTCCAGCTCACAGTGTTGGGAGAGGGGGATTTTGTCAGGCTTTGTCTCCGTTGTCTGCCTATCATTGTCCCAGTCAGGCTCAGCGATGGTCTAGCATGTTCACCCCCTTCAGCACTGGCACATTATGTTGGATGTCAGCAGGGAGTTCAGTGTGATGATCGTCACGATCGCATGGGGGCCAGTAGCCAACTCCAACAGTAAGGCTTTACAGTGTCTTCGATCTCTATCCAAAGCCTCTAATCCCATTACACAGCTAGAACAACACTTACATATCAGTGAACCCCAGGTCAACCAAATAAAGTATGATTACAAACCTTGAACCAAAAGAGAGACAAAGACAGTACAATTGTTAGAAAATACAATAGGCCCAGTGCGGGGAGACGATTGGTTGGATTGGGTGGGGGGAGAGAACAGCTAGGAGGCCAAGGGAGGAGGGTGTGAGCATGTGTAAATGAGAAGGGGTGGGGATTAGTCGTGGGAGAGTGCAGAAAGGGAAGGGAATGAGCGGGAAGGCTGGCATTCCTCAGGGCTCATTCGGGGGCCTCTGTGGCAGTGTGGGGAGCCTCACACAATGCATGGCTGTGCCATCGTCACAGAGACGCCTCCCTCAACGACAGCAATGGAGTGCAAGGAGGGGGGAGAGAAAGAGGATAGGGAAGAGGCTGAACCTCAAAGAGCTACCTTCAACATCCAGAGTCAGTCAGGCAAACAGACAGGCTCTTGTGTAACACTCAACAGGCCTGGACTTTTTTTTCTAACCATAATGAAAGTTGTTTTGAAAGTGTGTTGCCTGCTTAGCTGAAGGTGGGGATTATGCACAGCAATATATCACACAGGTTAAAAGAGACATGATAATTATCACTGGGAGTGTAAAAACTTTCCAGATTCTTCTAAATTTCTCACTGTTTGCAAAGAGATAATCTCCATTATTTCTCAAGCACAAATGATTTGACACACGCAGCTCATGAGCACACACCTATGTTACGCCCATATATGCACTTACAAACCTTCATTCAGAGCCTGGCGCTTGCATGTAAGACCTTTAGGAAGACAGCAAAATATAAAACACAATTAAGTTAGAGGCCGTTTGGAAACCAACAGGGTAATCTGATTGGCTTCTGGGGCAGCAAATCAACTTAACTGTCAGCAAATTTCAATTAGTCCCAGCAGCTCTGGCGTCTCACACCCACAAACACAGTCCCAGATACCTCTGTCACTGTTCTGAATATTGCTGCGGTCAGGTCTTCTCAATAACCAACTAAATATACTATGGGGACTCTGCTGTCAGCAGATGTTCTGTCTGTCCTTTATTTCCTGCCTGGAATAACTGTTGTTGGAAAAGCCATCAGCTGAGTCACTTTGGCGGATAGGGATATGGATTTGGAAGTTCTTAAATATACCCCCTGGGAATAGTGGGGTCTGAAAAACAGGGGTTATTATTAACATTGGCTGGACAGGAAGAGGAAATGAGGTCGCACAGGCCATGTTTCTGCAACACAAACACCTCAGAGCACAAACCAATGGGATAATTGCGATCTGCGTAGAGGAAGGAAACTGAAAAGACAAAGAGGATTCGCTGAGGACAATGTTGTATCCACTTCGCCAACTTTCAAAGCAGATTTTTCATCTTGCTTTTGAAAAATCTGTCATTAAATATCAAGCAGAAGCATAAAGTAACATTTTGGGCTTGAGGCTAAGCTGGTAGCCCCCTAGTTCCTGTCTGACACTTCCAGAGAGCCAGCTGTCCTGCAACAGCTGAACTGACGCGCCTCCCTCCTCTGAGCCAAGATGTCTACCAGTTGTGCATGTCTGTGGCTCCCGCAGCCCGACCCTATGAGGAGTGCTGGGTTGGGCCAGAGGACAGTCACTGGGATCATTTTGAAGGGACAGGATAAGGCCAAATCCAACTGGATTCCAGAGAGACCCGCCTCTGGAATTTGAAAACGTATCTGCAACTCTTCTTGTGAGGGCAGATCCCATTATGGCACACTGTTTGGATGACATTATTAAAACTGAATCCTCTACACACACACACACACACACACACACACAAAAACCTTTTCAAGTCAGTCTCAAGTCTCAGAGATATTATCAGAAACATAAAATAACAGAAAAACAATGGTAATAAACAGTAATGTCCCATTAGAAATGGATGTGAGTGGAAACCCTGTAAGCACCCTGAAAAATACCATCTGTTCATGTTGCAAGTCAGCTGAGGCAGTCAGAGCAGCATGCCTGAAGCCAGTTCACATCATTGGTGCCACAGGTTCTAGTGCCCGACCGATTTATCGATTGACCCATATTATCGGCCGATATTGAGTATCTGTATCAGCTGTAGCTGCGTTAGTGGGCCAATCACATGTCACATTAAATCGAAGAACGCTTGCAGTGATTGGCTGCGGGCAAAATCATACAAATATTTTTTTTCTAGATCTGGGTACAAAAAAGATCGAACGCAGGTATCGTTTGACTGGAAACGTTTTAATACTACTTGGTACTGGGTTATTTTGGTCGATACCTTAAAAGATATCAAGTACCGATACCCAGCCCTAGCGTATATGTTATCCGATATGAGCTGATATAAAACTGTTTTATTTTCAGATTATTAGGCAGAAAGAAAGGCCTTTGTCACTATCCAACAGAGTGTGCTGTCACTACAGTGGAAAGCAGTGTAAAATGAGAGAAAAGAAGCACCTCTAAAGAACTTGTGACATACCAGTAAAATACAGCTGGTGTCAGGAAATGCAACAGCCATCTCACTATTAGTTAAAACTATAAACCACCATGTTTTGAACAGACACATTACAAACCCCAAAGTAACATTTGCATTTTGGAGCATAAGGCAGCTAACTTAAACTGCTTTCAGCATTAGGCAATGTATGCTGGGAAATGTGGATCGTCACTATGGCTACAATTCAGCTAGAGTCCCGTCTGCCCAGCTGAGCAGACGCAGTGGAGTCAAAGCGGTGTGTTCACGGTAAATTGCTAACTAGTTTGTGAAATACATTGCTGGAAAGTTAATAAACAATGAACCCATCATTTCTCCCTTTCAATATAACTCTGATATAACCCTGTACCTGACAACCGTCACGTCACTCATGCTTATCACATCTGTTTGCTGTGTTAGCAAGGTAGCTAGCCAGCTATAGTATGGCAGTCAGTAACAGACTGAAAGGTAAG
Source organism: Siniperca chuatsi (assembly GCF_020085105.1). Classification (NCBI taxonomy): domain Eukaryota; kingdom Metazoa; phylum Chordata; class Actinopteri; order Centrarchiformes; family Sinipercidae; genus Siniperca; species Siniperca chuatsi. The sequence goes on along the minus strand of NC_058043.1, from coordinate 26,372,033 downwards.
CATCAGAGCACCTCTTCATTATTCTGCAGCTCAGCAGACGACGGTGCGGTGGTGGTTTGAGTCTGTTGAGTGTTGACGTCACGCTACGTTGTTACCTAGTTGGTGAGATGCAATGCTGGAAAGTAAATAAATAACATCAGGAGCCTGTTTTTTCACCGGATACGCTTAACGTTTCCCCTGAACGTTTATAGCATTGGCGCTGTTTATCTCTTGACTTGGCAGCCGTGAACCATGAGTTAATGTTTGTGATCATTACATTAACATTGAACTATTGCTAAAGACGACATGTTTTGATTAGCAAGAAAAAAACATTTCTGATTGGAGTTCAATCCATTGAAACAATGGTTCAGAATCGGAACAAAGCTGTAGCATGAATCTCATAGCTTGACAGAGTAAGTTAGAGAATATGTGGTTTAGTAGGGAGCAGTGGTGGAATGTAACATTTAGTACTGTATTTTAGTACAATTTAGAGGTACTTGTACTTTACTTGAGTATTTCCATGGCATTTTATGCTACTTCAGCAATTGACTGATACTGAACAGTACTGAGGTTTATTTAGCTATTTATTGTATTTTTATTTATTCTTTATTTTCTCAGTGTTCATTTCTAGTATTGGTTGGAAATGTATATGTTAATTATTTAACATGTTAAAGAATATTCAACTTAAATCTTATTTAATAAAGCTATTATTTAAAAAAGGCAGCCTTTTGAGGACCTTTGCATAGGCATATCGGTGCAAAATCAGTGCACAATCCACATTGAAATGGTCTATTTTCATTCCAGCTCAAGAAATCACTATATCGGCCGTCATATCTATAATCGGTGAATGTTTCCTCTCTAAAATCGGTATCAAAAATCCCATATCAGTCGGGCTCTAATTGGTTCTTCATGAAAACTCTGGAGATATTCCAATGCACCACAGCACCAGAGAGAGGAGTTAACTGTAAAAGCAATGATTCAGTGATATCTAAAATAAAACAAGAGGTTTTGGATACACTGCTTCAGTGAGACACATAAAACTGTAGCTCTGTAATCTAGTTCTTCAGAATGCCATAAACTTTGCATTTACAAGAAAGACAGAGTGAAGTGTGGAACGTGCGGAGAAACAGCGCAGAGTTACGAAATAAGGATATTGTTAACCAGGCTAACCAGACCAAAGTACTTCGGCATATAACAGGATCACAAGTTCTAAGGGCAACTTTTTCACAAAGAAAAGAAGAAAAAAAACCCAGTAAAACTACTTTATTATCATAGGCAGACTTAAAACACCATCTGAAAAGAGCTGAAAATGAGCTTACCACACCAGGAGTGTAGAGATAAAACAAGTATTTCCAGTGTGCGTAAAAATGCTGTGGCTAAGTCCTTAGAGTGGCGGGAGATGAAACGCATGAGAGGCTTGTGCTCTCGCAGTAAACATGCAGGCAATGTGTGACTCATTAAAAACTTAAAAACTTTACCTAACCCATAAGACGCCCCCTCATTTCCTAAATAAACCCACTGGTGATTTCTCCTACATGACTCACAGCCACACAGTCACAAGAACATAAGGGGAAGCGTGTTTTGTTTTGGCTTTTTTAAACTTTCATGCACAATGCTTGAAAAAATTCCCCAAAATAGACACTGAAATAGAAATTGAAATAAAATGTTTCCGGTCATGTTTTTCAGTTGGTTGGGTCATCAGACACCGGTCACCTTTGGGGAGAGGTCTCTACATTTGTCCTTTAGTTTCCATAAAAAACATCAGACAAATCCAACATTCCTTTACTACACTTGTTGCACACTCATATAAAGACAGCTATCTTGTCTCCTCTTTAATGTGTAGAAGCTGATTCAACTTCGGTATAAGCACTTACATATAAACAATGAAACAACCCTGAGTGAGTTGAGTTTGCTTATGTATTGTATTATCCAACTCTCTCTAAGCTTTCTGAATCTTTTTAAAAGGAATCCAAAGCAGGCCAACAATAAGGAAAGGCGAGTTTTAAGTGTCTAATGTCAGCGTGAGTGCCTTAGATTGAATGCTGGTGCACAGCTATATCATTACAGGGCTAAATGAGAGGGTACAAGCCATTTGGTGGTGTTCTCCATTCAGCGTACCATACCTAGACGTCCTGCTTAGAGAAAGCTCTCAGTTGACCCTGGGGGACAACTGGGTTTAAGTATGAGCCTTTGTTCCTTTTAGTGGTCCAGTATACGCCCCTGGCCAGCCCATAAGACAAAAGAGTGCTGTGACCCTGATGTGAACCACCTTGGGTCACTTCTGGGTTGTTTTACACCATGCTGTCATGTGTCCTCAGCAGACTTTTACCATCCACGAAACCTCAGCAGGTCTCCTCTAACCTGAAAGCTCAGTGGAAAGGAGCCCACACACATTGAAGACAGGCATACACACAGATCACATACTATCTATGGTGAAATTCCATACAGATGTTATCTGGTTGATGACAACAACACACAGACACACACATGCATTGAAAGGTGGGTAAAATTCAATACAGATGTTATAAACGAGTTGATCTGTAACATGTTTTAGGTCACTACATCATGGAAAGAGATCACTTAGTTTCAGTTTCCTGTGACTGACATGTTTACACCTGGAGACCACGGTACTTCATTGATGAACACCACAGGCTCAAAGTACCCAGAAATTCCCAGGACATGTGATAAGACTTGACCAATGAGTAACAGATTTGGCACTCAAGTCGACACATAAGTGCGTTCATATGCCTATACTTCCGATAAGCATGAACATAGCCATATACATAGACTGAGCTTTACAAAGAGAGGGAGAGACAGAAAGAGAAAGGAAGCGGCATCAACCAACCAGTGCTTATAATAACACACAGGGTGTGTTGTGTGAAAACTTTGGAAACTCTTCTATCTATTATGAACAGATTTATTAATAGCCCAAAACAAAAGGAAACTGGTGTTGGAAGAACTGGGATTGTCCCGTCTCCACAAAGAACAGCATTGTTTTTCAAAGGTCATAAGTTAATAACATTTCATCTCCGCTGAAGTTCCACAGAGAAAAACAGGGAAGAAAAAAAGGACATGTGAAGACATGTCTAAAATAGCAGAGACATTCAAACCAAAAAGTGAGGAACTTCAAAAAATGAAATACCCCATTACTCCATGGAACTAAAAAAAAAAAGTTGTGAGCGGAAGTAGTGTGATCAAAAAAGGAAGAGGACTATATTCTCATGAAAGCCCCTAACACTCCTCTGTTCTGGGAGGGACAGAACAATTAGCTAACCTCAAACCACTGTGATGTTTCCAACTCTTCATTTAAATTTTCTCCCTTGCTCTCACCCATTGATCCTTGTCATTATCAATAAGGCGGGCCACTAGCTGAAGACAAGCATGTCTCTGAGTTTGTTTTCATCCATTTGAGCTGTCGCATTCCACCCTCTCTGTGCATTTTGTGGTGGTTTCTAATTACCTGCTAAGAGATGGAGGGTGGTGAGCATGTGAAGGGCCATATGGCTAAGTAGGATATCAAGCCTCTGTGGGCTAAAGACTCCTCAGCCTTCCTTGGAGGAACACAACTGGCTATTGTTTTAAGGGGAGACAGAAAAGATTCTGGGAAAGGTTGACGCACTGGGGCAAAGTGGGATCCTGTGGGGAGTTTTAACACTCCCCACACACACCAGAGGCAATGCAACAAGGCGTCCAGTAGTGTCATTCAACAACCATGGCTGACCAATTAGTTCCCCCTCCACCTTTACTTAATCCCAGAGGACTGGAAGGTCAGAGGAGAGACCTCCTAAGGGCCAAGGTGAGGTACAAGAAGAGCCTGGAGAAACCGGAGAGCCAGAGTCGCCACGGCAGAGCCTCTGAAAACCATCAGGGTTCGCCTTGTTTATAGCAGCTGGAATGTAGTGGTTCTGCTTGTTATTGACCACAGACAACACTCTCTCACATGCCTCTAATGCATGCACATTTAATCTCTCACTCATGAGAGGCGTTAGTCTTTGATGGCCTGGGGCCTAGATTTGTTTTAGGAAAATGAAATGACCATTGGAGCAGAGCGGAGCAGGGTGGTGGTGAGTACACAGAAGGACACTAAGACGGCCTCAGTGGCTCTGTGCCAGGTGAAACAGAAGTGGCATGTCTGGAATTTGGCTTGGAGGGAAGAGACGTTGGTTTGGATGAGGCCACAACGCCAAGCACATGATGGGGTCTCTGAATGACTTACTGTTAGGGGCCGTTCTGCACCAGTAACCCTAGAGTGAGGGGGGGGGAAATGTCATGCTCTGTAATATAACTAACCATTCTCCCCATTTGATAGCGATTTGCTGAAATGGCTGAGCACGGTTCACAGGCAATAGTATGGAAACATGGGACATATGGAATGTTCAGATAAGTGAGAATGAAAATAAAAAAGCAGCCTTAGTGGTCAAAAGTCAAAATAATCCTGCGAGTTCTCATAACAGAAGCATTTGAAAGTCATTACGACTCACTATGCCACATGCTGCGATGACTATCACATTTCCCCTCTTTTCTCCTGGTAATATGATCCACAAATGATTAAGCACAATTCCTTTTCCAGACTTACTGTAGAGGCTACTGAAGGTTTGGTCAGGCTTACCTCTGTGGGTCTTTACTGCCATCTGTGCTGTGTTCAGTGCTGCTTCCATCTCCCTGCAATCTGCTGTCCACTGCCGGGTCCAGCTCAGGGTTGGCAGCCTCTTCATTGGTCTCCAGAGCTCTGAGGACAGGGCTGTCTCCGTCGTGCTCGGGCAGAGGGGTGCAGCGCCCCTGGCTCCCTACACTGCTGATACTCCCCGTGGTCCCATGGTGGTGCCTGTCCACGCCCCCTCCAGCCCGCTTGGCCTCACTACATCGCCTCATGGCCTGGAGCTGGGAGAGGGGGACTATATCGGCTCCCTGGGGTCGATGCCAGACTGTACGGCGTCCAGTGGAGTTGTAGTAGTAGAAGCGGCCACTGTGGTGGTCAAACAGCTCCCACCACTGGTTACCGTCTGTCTGGCGGACAGGAACGCCTGGAGGGGGATCCCAGCCGCACTCACCGGTGGTCAAGTTCACATACATACGCTCACGGGAGCGGGGCTCCAGGATCTCCACCCAATCAGAGCTGAATGAGAAGAAACAAAACAAAGGGTAAAGTGTTATTTACAGCTAAAAATGGCAACATATTATTTCTCAACAGGATACGATGATGCATTAGAGGCCTCAGTCATGCCTGACTACTAATCAACTTGACAACCAGTAAACAACTCACACTGTTTGACAGACTGAGGCCCAAAAATGCCCACTTGCCCATATGGAGAGAGCGTCAATGTTTGTGTCCCCTACATGTATCCATCTGTATGTGTGTGTTAGCAATGATGTCATCTCTTTGGTAGGCAATAGAGCGGCAGGAGTGGTGGCATGTATGTGTGTTTCCTGAATAAGGAGACAGGTGGACACACTCAGTGAGACACCAAGCATGGAGTCAGCAGGGCCCAAAAGAGAACCATACGCTCTGAGTGCTACGAACGCAAAAAAAACAAACAAACAACTGAGCTTAACTACAATCACAGTGACAATAGACAGCTCAGCACAACACAGACAACAACAAAAAAAGACAGTGGAGCTGGGGGGTGGGGGTGGTGCAAAAAAGAGAGAAAGAGAAATAGACAACCCAGTTTGCAGAAAAGTACAAAGGGCACAGATAAGAGGGACAAGCAATTACACGCAATTAGACCATAAACTGACAGAGAAATTATAGGACTATCTATCTGTGTTACCGGCATGTGCTACATAAAATCAGGGTCAATAAATATGGCTGACAAATAAGTGAGGACTGTAGTGTGCTGGTGCTATATCCAGGTCATGCTACCCTTTAGTGGGCTCCATTATGTTTCCTTTAATCTAGTTCCCTAATGCAGGCCTTAACTGTGTCAGCAAAGCCATGTGGGAACAGGAACACTGCAAAACAGCCAGCAAGTCCTTTCCCAAGTTTCAGACACAGTAGATGTCTAGATCAGAGCCAGAGGAAGGACTCAAAATATCCAATAAATTACAACACTCCTTTCTTGTCTCTCGTAATGACCACTTGAGGGTCCTGGCAAAGCTAGGCCATTTCTCTTCTTCAGTATTCCACCCAACTCTAGCCTAGTATCTTTGAGAGAAAAGTGCCAGTGGGGAGGAATTAGTGTCACAACAATCCGTCATTGGTTTGGATCTTTTCCCAGCTTTCTCAGGACAGAAGCTTTTCGTATCCCTGTCACGGTTGTTTGTGGTATGAGCCTGCTGTCCAGGCTACCTGCGATGATCAGAAGGGGCACAAAGCTTAGCATGGATAAGAGTGCCTAATTTAATGTCCACCAAATACCCACATTCGTTCCTCATGACCCTGCCGAATCAACCTTGCGTGCACCCCCGGCCTCAGAAATAGACACAGAGGAGTGTGGTGCCAGGTCTGCCAGGGATACAATGTCACCGTGTTGAATACAACTCACTGGGAACAACAGCTGCTCATGTACATACCTGTTCATCAAGTATTAAGTATCAATCTATATCTCTTTTATGTGCTGCCAGTACCAGCCCCATGCTCTCCATAGGTCGATTCAACAGCCAGTTAATATATAGAAAGAGCATGGAGAGGATTTATGAGCCCTCCGCATACTGTCTAACCATGTGTCCCAGTGCTGCTGCAAAGCCATCTGGTCCAATCCCTCACACCAGGCAAGCAGCCCTAACCTTAGTGGACTCAACATGTAGGGTGTTTTTTTAACCCACCTGGGATGACAAGAAGATGAGAGGGGAAATTTAGGGAAAAAGGTGTATATAAGCCTAAGTGTCAAAAAATGCTTGCATGAATGTGTTTGCTTGTGTTGCAGGTGTTGGATTCAATATAGTTGAATAGTGTTTAAAGGCTGACTTCTTAAGAGAGAGGTCCCACAATGAGGCTCAACTATTAGAAGATGAGTTTCAGACTAATTAGATCCGCAACACTTAATGGGCAGGAAGCCTTCCAAATAATGGGGCATTCAAAGCGGAGGCCAAACAGTCAATACCACCCACACATACCAGAGCCTTCCCTCCTTTTACTGCGCCCAACCTTCCCACACTGAGAAACTGATCTCTCCATGTTGCATTCCTTGTTATTCAGTCCTGTGTTTGTCATCACTCTGTAAATGCATTGTTTTTATCTTCAAAATAAACCAATCCCTTATGAACATGGAGTGAGAGAAAGCTGAAGTTGTGTCTATCGCTGTCCCAAAATTCCACAGTGATGACACTGGGGAAACCAGTACAGAATTTAACATGCCGGACGGTGTCCTGAACACCCCAACAGGAAACCAGAGTTTGAGGGTCAACTGTGGAGGCCATGGCTGACGAGTTTAGCAGCACGGGGTGTAGTGGTTGCATAAGGACTGTTCCCTCTGGGTAAATAAACAGCAGTTAGAGCTGAGAGCGAGCATGCTGGGCTCTGTTGACACGACCAGATAAGCAGGAAGACAGGTCGGTGTTCAGGTTCTGAAATTCCCGGAATATCACTACTGGGAGTACTCAAACAACACGAGAGATGTCCATTACATGGGTTTGTTTAGTAAAAAGGGACTTGTCTTCTGCAGGATTTACCAGGACTGAAGTCAACACACTTTGATTTCTCTACATTTAAAATGAAAATTGATTTATTCCCACCATATTGACGTATCTTTCATTCTCAAAATTAAATTAAAAAGTGGACAAACTAAAATTTAAGAGTACCATCCTTGTTACTTTAAATTTATGGTGAAAAGCTGTAATGTAAATGAACTTCAGCCTACTCAGCTTTAGGCGATTCCCTGACCTGAGAAGCAGACATAAAAGTATAGTGCAGGACTCCAAAACAACCCCGGCAGTCTGCCTCATACTGCAAATGTTCATAAATGGTTTGGAATGCAGTCTGCACCAGCTCAGCGAGGTTGAACTCCAACAGAAATGTTTTATATTGAACTAAAATTAACTTATTACACACATGGTCCTGTGACTGAAGGACACAGCACCTGATTTACCTCTGTGGAAACTCAATCTAATTGAAGCAGACTTGTATGCCAGAGCCCCCCCAAAAGGGGTTTTTGTGGTCCTAAACCAGCACTCGACTGCCTTCAGTAAACACATGAACATAGAGAGTTAAGGAGTACTGGGATTTTACAGATTACCCCAAAAATATGTTCATAAATCGTAACGTTTAGTTAACACAAGAATTATTGAATATTAACTGGATTTTTGTGGAACCTATTTTTCCAACAGTATCCCTTACTAATTTTTCATCTAACCTACATTGTTTAATTAAATTCTTCTTAACAGTGGGTTTATCATTCGCCTGGTGACATCAGACAATTCAGTGTCCAAAAACTGTCCACGGCTTTAAAAGATTTGGAAACTTAAGTATGAAATCCAGTGTCCTCTTTACTCTTGTGTGAACTAACACAACCTCTGCTCTCCCATGGCACACAGGATCTTTGTCTCCCATTTGGGTCAAGGAAACGCTTCAGCAGCCTATGGTTATTCCACAGCGACTAAAAATAACGCTTGTCAAATTGTGTAAAAAAAAAAATCTCTGCAAACAGAGCCTGCCACTGAGACCAAGAGGCCAAAACTGACACATGCACACACACAAAGACGTGCACACATGCACACCTTCTTAACCATCTTGTTATTCCCAGTCCCAATGTGTCCGAGGTCTCCTTCTGAAGAAGAAATATTTCATCTATCTTCCAGAATTTACAGTCAGATCCAAAAATAACTAGAACTAAGAGCGGTTTTCAAGAGTCAGGGACCAACAGAATATAGCTAATGGAATCTGCCCCATTGTTCGAAGCCAACGCCAAAGTGTAAATGGCACTTTTCCCAGCAACGGTAAACATAGAGGACTGGACAATACATTCACAAGAAATAGGGCAACAAGCAGCCTTGTGTCATTGTCCAGCTTTGGATTTCAATCCAACTCAAACAGTTGTTGATGTCGTCAAAAAGATAAACGATACAGAGAGAAAAAGATTGTTTTCTCTGTTTAGCATAGAGTTTTGAGCTATGGCAGCAGTGTTTCATCAGATTATCTAGTAATGGCTGATATGCAGCTTCGTGTCTTTGCCACTGTGGCATTTCTGATGGAAGGATGGGACGCCTTCAGAACCTGAGCCAAATGGGGGTATAACTGCATTCATTTGTCTATAAACTTGTTAAGGTGAGATAATAGACAAAACCAACGAGCTGGCTAAGTTCCCATTAGCCAGTTAGGAGTCTTGTAAGGTAAGCTCTAACCTTTTCCAACAACAGACTATTCTGAGCTATTGCTTGTGACTATCCCTTGTGGACCAATGCAGGCTGAGTTCTCACACAGGGCCTGCCATTCATCTAGGAAACCTTAGCACTCTGTTCACCAGGCACAGCAACAAGTGCCAAGGTCCACCCTGGCCGGTATATTTACATAACTGCTATTTCCTATTTTGAGACATAAAACATTCTTTCTCCTCAGATACTAGCCTTAAAATAAGTCATTGCACAGAAGAGAGGAAGGAATTTAAACTCACCTAGCCGCGCAGGTACAAAACTATTAAAAATGTAGCAACAATGAGAAACCACTGGTAATTTGCTCTCACAGAGCAAGCAGAGGCCTGTACCTCAATATAACAGAGTGATCTGCCAAAAGCAAACTTCTGTTTGATTATGTATAAACCATGCACAAAATCTATTCAGCATGGCTGCTAGGCAACCTGCTTATCTAAATATTGTAAAACAAGAGCAGGGACACAGACCGACTACTGAGTGCTTGGCTGCAGTTCCAGTAGCTGTAGCGGTGACTAACGAAGAGTGTAATCGTAAGCCTGGCATGTCGAGTGCTGTGGCCACGGTCCCGTTTGCTGCAGTGAAGAGGGCAGCAGCTCTAGCGTGTGTAACCCCACCAGCAGCAGTGCAAGAAATATAAAAAAAAAATGATCGGGGTTCACTTTCCTCTTTTCTTCTTAAATACTTTAGTCAGGATATTTGGTTGCTGGTGTTATTAAAACTTATTTGTTTAAGGGTGTGTGTAGGGGTGCTCGTAGCTAGATCAGGGTCTCTACATAGATATGCATCTCCAAAAAAAAAAAAAAAAAAAAAAAAAAACACTACGGTACATGGCAAGAAATGATAGGTCAGCTTGGGCTGATTCTTCCTACAAGTTTCCACTGCCAGTAGTGTTTGTTGATAGTGAAGACAGGAATCAGGTTTGAGAAAGGCTAATCCTGTCCTTATCAGAAGCATAATAGCCTTTGCAAAGGCATATGTTTGTTTGCTGGAAGTCTCTACTGAACCAAATGTTTCTGTTGGACACAGAGCTGGGACGAGGTGTATGTGGGTTGTCTCTGTGCAGGATGTGCGAGTACGCTCCTACACTCCGCCCATGTGTCCAGAACAATCAGAGGGAGAGGGGAGAGTGCACATGTTTCAGATGACAGAAAAAAGCCCTGCACCTGTCATACACACACATTCTTTGGCCCTTTTGTTTAACACCTCCCGTTCCTGCCTTGTCACCAGGGTTAGAGGTTGGTAAAACTCATGGCACAATTGGTCCCTGTGTGTGTGTGTGTGTGTGTGTGTGTGTAACATTTAATTTAACAACAAACCGTCATAAAGGCTGCTGAGTCTGTTATAGAGCAATGGACTTCTGAGAGGCAACTTGGCAATCATTGCCGCAGAAACCCTCAAAGTTAATGCTCGGACTTAGGATGCTGTATATTTATCTTGTTCTCTGACTTTAACAGTGATGTGCTTTGTAAACCAGACCCACAGGGCTGCACACTGCCTGTCTTGTTTACTCTTTTGCCCCTTGTTAGAATTTCTACAGGATTATTTATCATTCTATTGTCTCTTATACTTATGTTAAATACTACTGTTAAATGACTTCTTATGCAGATTACTGTTTTTCGTCTGTGCATTCAATTCAATTATATTTATATAGTGCTAATTCATAACAGAAGTTATCTCACTGCACTCTTCCTATAGAGCAGGTCTAGACCGTACTCTTTATAATATTATTTACAGAGACCCAACAAATCCCACCATGAGCAAGCATTTGGCCACAGTGGCAAGAAAAAAAACTTATGATTGCCAAATGCCAACTATTCACTTCAATGATTGAAATACTCCAGCTTTGCAGGAATTTAAAGAAGTTAAACTGTCTCTCCCCACTAACTTTTGTGAGAGCTTTTTTGTGTGTGTTTCCATTTAGCAAATCACACAACAGTGTTCTCATTGATATATATTTCGTTTGTGTTGTGAGACAACTTGGAAGTATGAAATAGTGATTTGATCAAGGGTCTCAGCCCAGGAATCACTATTATCTTATGTGCCATAAAAAAAAAAAATCACTTTCTTTATACAATGGCAGTCATCTGATAATTTGATAATTTGACAACAGATTTGTCAATGATAACGATGAGATTGTGTGATTGGATATGTTGAAACAAAATAAGTTATCACAGAGGAGCTGACAAAAAGGAGCATTTCTCTTTGATTCTTGCATTGTGGATAGAAAACATGTATTGTGGACATATAAACAGCATTTTCAAATTGAACCACATTAAGATTCATACCTTTTCTCTCTACTTCACCCCTCCTCCCCTTTCCTCTTTTTCTCCCACCCCTCAGCAGCAGTTGTCAGCGTCCATTCCTCACTCGTCGTATGCTGACATTGGCAAACAAGTTTGGGGTCATTTTTCAAGGGGCGACACGTCGGGCATGATAGAGCTGGCCTTATGGGAGCCGACCTAGGCAGCAGGGCGGCAGATTGCCGGGGGGGGGGGAGAACAAGGCTAGGACGGGAGGATAAAGATGACCAGAGGGGGAGACTCCTGAGCTCACTCTGTCACCTGATTCAACTCCAAAAGGCTTGCATGGATAAGACGCTAACAAACTGTTGATACTGGGTGTGACAGTTCTATTATGACAGTACTGATATGATAACAGTAAGGATACTGTAGTCCCATGATGTGCCAGATATAAAAGTGACATGTTGCAACCCTGACACATTGGAGTTTGTCTCTTGATGCAGTAGTAAGAGTGAAGAAAATTCACCAGCAGATTTCACACTTTTGAAGCAAACACTGCCTTTCTGTCAATTTCTGTTAAAACGCAATAATTATCCTGCAAGAACTCTACAACAAGGAAATGTCATCCTCACTCAATGAAGATGAGTAAATATACTTCCAATGAACTCATCTTGTTTAGTATCTGCTGAGAACAGCATGATTGGTAGTTCTGAGTCACTAGAGTGACAGCACACGCCCAAAACCTCAAGAACCAGATGGGCCGGTTTGGTCTGTGTGCTATATGCTAGGCCTATACAAATGTGTGCCACTGTTGACATGGGATCTATTTCAAAACCATGGCATGATAAAAAATGCTGTGTGGACTTTGGATTCTGAAGCTTTCTGCACAATGCCAACCTGTATACTGTGCACAAAGTAATGGACTATGTTGACTGTGTGCTTGTGAAGGACAAGCACATGAACACACTAATCGGATTGAGAAGTCAGATTTTGTATTCCTTTTTGCAGCAGTTGCAGACAGTTTCTCGTTATACCTAAGTCTGTGGGCTCTCTGGGAATAGAAAAAAAAAAAAAAAACGGTTACCTAGTTGACAAGAATGTCCTGTGATGACTCACAGTCATATGCATTACAAAGCCTGTGAAACGCACCCTATTCTGAAGCCTGTGATGGTACAGAACAATGCAGACTATTGTCAGATCAACAGGCAGACTTCATTCAATGAGAACTCTCTGTGTTGCCTCCACACAGGGGAGCCCAGCCAATCAGAACTGCGGCAGGGAGGAGCTTGGGACATGTATACGAGGTCTGGGGTGACCTCCTTCAACAGCTGCCCTAATCCAGAACTAGAGACTCTTTCCCCTCTCCATTGGCACTGGATTAGACTGGATCTCACAAGGTCGTTCAGCCACCTTCTGTAAGGCCAGTCTTTCCCATGCTGCTTTCCAACTAGCGATTTTACATGGCTTAAGTGAATTAATTCCCTGTAGTTGCCAAAATGTTCACCCCCGCTGCAACAAACTGATTCTTTATGAGATGTGAGATAATAGTGCCTACCTCGCCACCGGTGCCAGCAGAACATTTCTGTGTTGGCAGTCTTGAATGTTACTTCAGATACCCTCGCTGTAATCCACCTACACAGTAACCGCAAAGAAGCAGCTCTCTATGATTTCTGTGTGGAGAGTATTGTCTTGTCCTGCCATCCTCCCTTCTGTCTCCCACGAATGCTGCAGCTTTCAGCAGAAATGCTGGGAACTTCCGGCCCTCTTACTGCTCTGCTGAACAGTCACTGTGTGTCTGAGGCACTACTCAGCAACAGGGTCAATAAATTCCCTTTTATAGGGGCAAGCCTGACCAAACAGAAGTCATTGTCCTTTCTAAAATACACCCCTTTCCTTAGTTGAAGAGCATGTGGGGATTTTTCAGGTCAGATAAGACACTGGACGAGGGTGAACATGTGCAGGACAGGCTGAGGACAGGATCAGGGTGTTTACCATATACAGGCCAGCCTTTCTGTCCAGTACACCAGCTGTCAGAGTGGGCACAATGGGGTCACTTGTCCAAACAAGAGAAATGAATGAACTTATTACGATGGAATTGTGCTCAATAACCCTAAAACATTCGTTGTTCAAACTTTATCTTGTCAGATCATTCAGGGTCATACATGTTATAAATTAAGACATGTTCTGCACAGCCCTTTAAAAATAAACTCAAGCATTCGATCTCTGCCGTCTGCGTGCTGCCAAAATAACATTTTCTATTAGTTTCTGACCTGCTTGCCTACCACCAGGAGCAGTTTGTAACTTAATTTTGAGCTGACCACACCATCCCCCCGAATCCTCCCCTGCTGACATGACAAACGAGGTCAGAGTCTAATCCCGGAGCAGAGTTACTGGGTGAGTGGGGGGTCAGTGGCTGGCCGAGGAGCCACACAGGAAAGAAACATCCGGATTGTCCTCTAGAGGAAGTGAAGGTGCAGACGGCAGGCCCTCCAGGCTTAGAGATGCAGAGCAGCCTGGTGAAGATGTTAACGCTGTGTCTGTACGGGCCCGAGGGGAGGAGTGTGGTGGATTATGATTTAAGAGGCCATCGCTGGGGATCAACCATGTAGGGACAGATTAATTTCCTAATAACAACAGAGTTTTAGGTTGTGATAGAGGGAGACAACTGTGACACTGCATTTCAGCGGCGAAAACTTTTCATGTCTAGGCAGACTTTTAGCATGTCTCATCCCTGTCTGTTTCACTGTTACATTTCTGTGTGTAATAATTGCATTTTAAGTGCTTTTGTATTTTTTGTGTAGAGCTCATTTACGTTTTGCACTGTGACAGCTCACTACGATTATATAGACTTGTTCAACTATTTGAAGCAGATGACTCATTCATCCTTATAGCCTATCTGAGCATATGACCATCCCACATGTTATTATCCCCTGTAATGCCAGAGAGTGATGATCAGCGCTCTTAGCATCAGGTTCAGCCTCGTGTGGGCCAGGAAGCTAATCCCTACAGAGGAAAAGGTTCGAAATGTCAGCGGTTGTACAGGTACAGATAAATGTATTTGGGCAAATCACTTTAACCTCATTACAGTGTCATTGTGGCAGGCCACAGAGAATCAAAGTCAGACAAAAACTGTGTGGGGGGTGTTAAGAGCACTGATCTACAGGGATGTGACTGGGATTATACTACAGAAAGCAGAAAAGAAGGGGATGAAAGCTGAAAAATATGATTTGAAGTGTAATGTAAAAAAAAAAAAAAAAATCATCCAAAAAGAAAAAGATCACCCACAGTTATTATATTACTTACATGTCACAACCTATAACAAGCCGTTGTTACTGGAGCACAAGCTTCAAAATCCCTTCCTCTCAACAGGCAAACAAACTTGTCCATTGTCAAATCCTCTGTAGGACGGACATCCTGCCATGTCCTTGTCAAAAGACCCACATTTGATTCATCTTGTAAGGGGAATGCATGGTTTGTTCCCTCGTCTGTCTACAGTTGTGAGCTAGCAGGGCAAACAGTGAGACGACATGCTATTGTCATTTCTGCTCCTCACATTGACAAGCCCAAATGAACGGAAGAGAAGTTTTATGAGGGAGCAACACCAAACGGTGAACCTTTTCTGTCTGTGATGTAGTGGTGGACAGATAGAGAAGTTAACACTTCTGCAGAAACCAACACCGCGCAGTCATCAGATGAGCACCAGCTGGCAGGGGGATGGTGAAACTGCTGCACCCAGGAAGTCAGGTTGGCGTGGCGTGCCAAACTAACAGCTTCAGGCTATATAAATGATATCTGACTGGGCGGCTTGGTTGTCTAACAATGTCTATGCAACAGTATTCAACAGGAGGTACTCGCATAGGACGAGGAATATTTAGATATCAAAGATTCTCATAATTTCAGCTTTAGCAATTAAAAGCCATCATGTCGGAACTATACAAACTCATAGCATTGAAAAGCATGTGTATCATGCCAAAACAGTTGAAGGAAGATTTGAAAGGAACCAAAGTAGCTTATCCTATACATCTCAGTAGCTTTAAATAACACTGAGAGGACTAAAACAAACCATCTAAACCAGCTAAACAAAGTTTTAATGCACATCTGCAGTCAAAGCAGATGCTGAAGAAATTCAACATGTGGAGATCAAACCAGTAGCTAAAACTAAGAGCCCCAGTTATCTTCCACCAGTAAAAATGGGAGCAACAAATGGCTTGTGGAACATTTGCCTTCCGTTTAGGTTATTAGTGTCTTAACCACAGCAAAGACTTTGCTCAGCCAATTTGTGGACAAGTTTAGGAAAAATCAAAAGCTGGTTAGATAAACTAAGAAAGTAGGCTCAATCTCCCTCACAGCTATATAATTAAACTCTAACTTACTGCAAATACTAAATGGAGGCAAAACAAGTGTCAAACTTCTCCCAAAGTTCCCCAAGCCAAGTGCCAACAAGCTACAAAATAGTTAAACTGTTTACAACTGCCCAACATTATGTGCTGTAAATAAAATAGCAACACCACTAGCAAAATACAATTTGAATTTCAAGTTTTAAAAGAATCCTTTCAACCTACTCTCTTCACGTTACTGAATTTTCTCAATCATATAGCCTAACGTTACTTCATGTTCACAACCTTCACTTAACAATGTAGGCTAAGCTTTAAAACTACCAACAAACACTGTAAAGTACTTTAAAACAATGTAACTATCCATTTGAATGGCGTGGTCTTGTTCACTGTCTGTTGGCTGCCCTCAGAAAGCTGTCGGCGGCAGTGCGATAGCGAGGCAACCAAGCTTTAGCTTCTAAACTTTCTCCAGTTAAGTTTGTATCACTTTGAAATTAAATGAAGAGTTAACTTACCTTGTCCCGGCCATTTTCTTCACATTGTAAACAAGGCTTAAACAAAGAGAAAACGATGTTTGACTGGTGATGAAGGTTAATTTTGTGAGCGCACAGAGCGGTCCGAGGAGTGAGTAGGCAACAGGACGGTCCTCCGGTGGTGAATCCGATATGGAGTCTCCGCCTCTGCACGTGAGTCATAGGTTAGGATGGGGGTCACCCAGTCTGCACCCCCCACCCTTACCCTTCTCCACCACACCCCCACCCTATGTCCCCTCGACTAACTGGCTGGACAGAGTAGAGACCAAACCATAAGCAAAACATTTAGCGGCTGAGTTGGCTGAACAAAGCAGAGTCATAAAATGTTACACTTATGTGACCAGAAGTATCCCATCATGCAGTGGAGGAACAATACGGTCCGTAACTGTCTGCCAACGTTTCTTGTAGCTGGAGCAAGATAAATAACTTCTAGGCTACCAAAGCTGTTCATCTTTCTGTGATAGAAAATAACGGCATAGACTTGCTTTTGACAGTTTGTTTTCACAATATATTTATTATGGTTGTTACAAAAAGACAGACACCATATTGTTTAGTTCTTTTTTAATTAAGTCTTTATTTGTAAACGATGTGTTATTTCAATAGTTAGCTAACCTAACTAAGACCTATTTTAGCTTTAGCCTCTGCTAAAGGCACATCTTGAAAAGTAGCCTATGAGAACACTACGGTTGCTAAGCGACACACTGGTACCAGAGACACTTTTTGATTATTTGATTCATATTTGCATATAATGTCAGGATTATGAAATGCACATTTTACAACATAGTCTCACTGGACTCAGCCAGTCAGAGAGCTGACGACCTTAACTATCTGTTTTATGATCACAACTAGCTATCTCTCCACTATTGTAACTGCAGTGTGAGCTGTAAGTACCATGTAACCCTGGTGTCAGCCTGTGGACAAGCAGACAGAGACACCTGCTGGACAGCAACACAAACCGCCATGCAATTTCAGAATAAAAGTCGGGTCATGTTTATGGTCAAACAACACTTTATTCACAATTACTATTAGCACTCAGATCTATGGAAATATTTACTAAAAAAAAAAATCAAAGAAGCTCACAAAGGCAGGTAGCTTAAATTCACACCAATAAGTATTACACTGTTGTGTTGTTCCTCTGGCACAGAGTAAACTATATATCCATTAAATGTACATGGCGCATCTGTTCACAGTGAACCCTTTAAGTGCTTTTCCGATGTAAATAAGGAAATGACAAACATACAAATTGCGGGCAATGAAATTTCTCAAGCTACATTTCTCCCTTTACGTTCATTTTGTCAACTCATATCATACAATGAGGTCTGCCTCTTCAGTATTATAAAAAATATTGTAAACATTTATATTAATTGCACAACATACATTCAAATACATACTGTACTGTACAGCAAGAATTTACTTCTGTATTGTTATCCTGTAGCACCATGTATAGCAAGCTGAACAAACTATTTGGATACTTCTACAGTGTGGTACTGACAATACAAAGGAGTAAAATGGCATTTACTAATGACGCATTCTGCCAGTGGTCAAATATTCTGGAGGTTTGGATTGTATCATTGTGAGACAGTGGCTAGTGTGGGCCTGTTCAAGGTGTGGCTGACACTGGATGGGGTTGGATCAAGGCTGGCAATCTCTCGTCACCTCATATCTCACAGCTTTGAGGAAGATGATGCTTCATGAAGGACATTCATCAGCGTTAAGATCAACTATAATACAAAAGATTATGGCGAAGAGTTTGTTACCGTTGGTCGTTTAACAGTCCATACCACTTCCATGTGCAGACACATTGGTGCAGAGGAAGAAAATATGTCTCGTTGTTACTCCAGGCGCTAATGATTTAGCTAATCAGCATGTGCCACAGAGACATCATGAGGCCATAACATCATTGTGTAGCAGCAGAGGTGACATGTAACACATCATGTTTCCACCCAGTCACATATGACATGAAAGAAAGCCAATTAAAGCTGATATATATTATGTACAAGCAGTACTGTTATACTGAATGGCTTGTGGACACCGAACTGTCCCACCTGATTCACAGCATCCTGTTAATGTTAATGGTCCTGACAGCTGGGGATAACAGAAGATGTAAATGAGAATGAAATGTGTGCGAAGGTAGAACTGACAGTTTGAGAGTCTTTAAATTTCCTGTCAGTCTCAGCATCTCCTCTGCCTGGGTGAGAGCTACAACGAGCAGCTCTCTCAAAAATTAAAACCCAGTTTAGAGTAAAGTAGTATCTCAGGTTATGGTCCATCGAAGTGTGGTCAAGGTCCTTGCCTGCACTCCCCCTTCTCCTTCCTTCGCTGGAGGAGGCCGATGTGGTGGGTTGTGGGATGCAGGTGGTTAACCAACCCATCCTTCCCAAATCTGCCCTCTGTGCAGGGGAAACAAATACTGTGAGTTAAATGTGCCACTTGAGGCATTCACTGAAAACCATGGCTCCAGTTGTGGTCTGTTCCTACCAACACTGCGAGGGAAAGTAAGACATGACAATAACAGGACCGAGAACACAACATAATGAGCCAGTGTCACATCTGCATTGCTTTACTGAATTTGACTTGAGTGAGTGAATGAAAAAGAAGATGGTGCAGCTTTGCAATGCAGGTAAATGAGAGTTACTGTAAGTATATGAGCACAGAATTACAGTAAATAGGAGAGAGGGGAGCATGCTGCTGGGTCATCTGACCAAGCTAAAAAAAAAAAGGATGGAGATAGGAGTAGAGCTTGGCTGACTACAAAGGACCAGATGGGTTATGACAAACTCACAGCGATTTGGAGGAAGGCTTCTTCACTTTTGGCCTCTTTCGACGATGAACTGGCCTGAAGCATGCACAGCACGTATACACGTGCAGGGCAAATGCACGTGCATGGAGACAAACGCACAGATATATACACACAAAACACACACACACACACACACACACACACACACACACACACACACACACACACACAGGTACACACACATACATGCATGCGCACGCGCACACACACACACACACACACACGCACACACACACACACACACCCACACACACACAGCAGAGACAACCAATTAGGCTTCATTACAAAAAAGGAACAGCAAAAGCTGAAAAGCAGGCTTGCATTTTGGCCCTCTTTGGCTTCTGCTTCTGCATGCTAAAAAGGCTTTGATCACAACAGTAAGGAACCATGACAGTTTGAAGAGGATCAATTTCAGCACAACATCACTGTTTTTTTATTTTCCTGACTCCGCAGATGACTTGCAATGAGAAGAAACACAGCCAAAGACACACTAGGGAGCCTGTAACCTCCCAGAGTTCACATTGTAACATGAATTCCAGCTGCAGTGTTTGTAAAAGTAATCAGCTGTGCTGTAAGAGGAAGAAGAAAGTACCTGTATTCACTGAAGTAGTTTCGCTCTTTTCCTCCTGAAAGGAAATGGAGGTAACATTAGTCTCGGTCTGAAATTACTGGAGACACTATAATCAATCATGTTTGCCTTTTTACTCACCCTTCTCTGGGTTGCATTGCTTATGTCCCTTGCAGCCCCTCAAGTCCATGAGCTGTTGATGCATTGAATTCAGAGCATTGCGGTCGAGGGTGCTGACAGCATTTATCAGCTACAGGAATAATGACAAAATTTCAGCAAAGGCTTTGGAAACTCTGAAAAATCTCTGGAAAATATTGGAAAATCTGCAACCCCTGTGCTCACAGGAATGTACTGTGAATCATGTCGTGGGATCATTGTATAGTTATTATTGGTAGGTTATGTATGTATCTGCCATAGAGTACAGTCTGTACAAATGAAATACCTGGTATGGGTCAGTGTTGAGGTCAAAATACTCCAGGAAACCAGTAGCAAATTCACAGAACAGGAAGTTGTGTGTGTCATTGATGGTCCTTAGGCACCAGTAAGTGTTATTGTTGGCGCTGGTGCATGCACAGAATGGACCCACTGAGGGAGGGAGGGAGGGAGCGGGAGTGGGTGAGGAAGGGAGGGATGACAGTGGAAAACAAGGGATATTACAACACTGTGTTCCAAAAAATAATTTTCGCCATACCTGCTTTGGAAAATATTAAAACGTTCCACAACAATATTCTTCAAATCGCTTTAAACAGCCATATGTTATTCCTCACTTGTCCAGAAGGGGGCTGTCTGCCAGTGATGGTTGTCATGGGTGAAACAGGTGAGGCCAGGCATGCTGCAGGTATCGTTGTTTTGGAGCCTCTTGAGGAATTTACGTAGTTTCTTTCTGCGCTTCTGCTCCTTCTGTAGCCACTGACTCTTTTGTTTTGATGGCATTCTGATGAGAACAAAACACATTCAGTACTGTGAGACTGCAAGAGGAAATAATAAAAAAAAAAATGTATTCATTGTCAAACAATGTAAATTTTTACCTGAGTGAGTGCATGCGCCCTGCATTGAGCCTGAAAGTCTCTTTATTCTTGAGGAGATAACTGTAAAGACAAGAAACAACTGTCACATACTGGATGTAATTAAATCTATATGCAGGTGGCAGCGTGGTTCTGACACATTCTCACCTGGGAGTGTCACACTGACATTCCTCTGGCCGCACTTTTTTCAGGTGACCTTTGACCTCACGCAGGTTCTTGATTTTGGTCTGCAAGGTTTCGATCTAAACAC
The DNA here is from genome assembly GCF_020085105.1 of Siniperca chuatsi. NCBI lineage: Eukaryota > Metazoa > Chordata > Actinopteri > Centrarchiformes > Sinipercidae > Siniperca > Siniperca chuatsi. The sequence goes on along the minus strand of NC_058043.1, from coordinate 26,350,998 downwards.
AGTAGGAACAAACACACAGAGCCACACAAAGCTCAGTATACACCACAAGCGACTAACAACCTGTGAAATGGGTTTTATGGGCTGGATTTAACAAGGAAGAGAATATAACAGTACCTCATGCTCAATGTGCAGTTTGTGGTCTTTCCATGCTTGAAGAGACTTGTAGAGGCCTCCATCACATTTTACTGTGTCATTCATAAGAATAGAGCACCTGCAGGATACCAAAAAAAACCCAAACATAATAGCACCACTAAAAATCATGCATATGCAGTTTATTTCCTAACAAACATTTTATTTCTCTCTTTTATCACTAGAAACATTGCAAATTGATGCAGGCAGATGTACACAATAGCACCTGTAGGTGACTTTAAGAGCAGCAGGTGGTGTGAGTTTATTGCTGGTGGTGGGTTTGGCTGTGACCCCCATGCCACTGAACTCTTCATTGTCCTCCTCATTCCCAGATCCTCTCCTCCTGTCTCTGGCCCAGCTGCTGTTCCTAGAGCCCAGGGGCCGGTAGCCCTGCTCTAGGTCTACGGCATACAGGTCTCCATCCAGCTCAAACGACACAGAGCGGGCCCAGCGCTTCCTAGAGACAGTCTTACTGGATTTCATCTCTGAGTAAGACGACACAGAGGAACCTGAATAAGATGAAAAAGAGGGATGTGTTTTTGATACTGAAGATTAAGATCTATGATGATGTAAACCAGTGCATGACAAAATTAAAATATTGATATGAATCAATGTTCCATGCAATAATTAACAATTATTTGTTTCTTTCAAGGCTGTGTGATTAAAGGCTCACTTTTCTACTCTGGTCTGCCAGATGATGGCAGCACAGAGACATGCTCCTCATCTCATGAATACTTCAAAAGCCGGTTATTTTAGCTTGAGATTAATGGCCCTGTTCGACAAGGCTTTGTAGGCTACTGCAAGGACGTTTCAAAGTAAATCACAAGTGTCTTTCTGAACAAAACCAGATCTATTAATAACTACCAGAACAATGGTACATGTGAGTGACAGGAGGAACGTACTCTTCTTGGTGAGCAGCCTCTTCTTCTTCAGGATCGATGTTTTGAAGCCCACGTCGCCGCAGTCACAGCTGTCGGAGTTGGACGTGGGAGACAGCTGAGAGGCACCGCTGGCCATCAGAGCCTGCATACGTGGGGCATAGAGACTAGCCATGCCCTTGCACTTATACAGCCTCAGCTTGCCAGTCGGGTCCTCCACACACTGCCACTTCTGGAACAAGGCAGAGGGAAATTTCATGATGTTGGGTCTTTAGGCTTGTAAGTAAGTAAGTTTATTTATATAGCACCTTTCAAGAGCAGATGCCACAGTGCTTCACAATAAAAGGCAGAAGAGCAAATAAAAGACAGAGCAACAGACATGAAATGCAGACCTAAGTCTAAACAAATGGGTCTTGAGCTCCTTTTTATAGGCATCCACAGTGTCCACAGATCTTAAGTCAACTGGGAGTTTCAAAGTCTAGGAGCTACAACCTCAAAAGCCCAGTCTCCTTTTGTCTTGAGCCTGGAGCAAGGAACAACCAACAAACTCTGATCAGAGGACCTCAGATTCCTACAGGTGATATAGGGCTGCAGTAGCTCTTTAATGTAGGTAGGTGCCTGACCATGCCATGATATAGTATAGCATCATTTTTAATGCATAAAAACCCATTGATTTAAAATGTTCTTCATGGGGCTATGCTCAAATGACTCTACACAGACTTCTAATGGTCTAGAACCCTTAAAACGCAAGAAATCAGAGGGCTCTATATACACACATAGATGCACACACGTCATACTCGGTGGCACTTCATTTTGAAGGATTAAAAAAGAGTCTTTCATGTCAAATGGAACCCTGAGAGTATAATTACTGCACATTATACTCTGTAAATTGTCAACAACATTGTAAATTATCGCCCTGCATGAGCTACGCTCCATGTTGTTCTGCTGAAACTTTAATAACCACTCCTCAACTCCTGCAGGTCAGGTACCTGTCCTGGCTGCTGGCAGGAGGTCTGGTACTCTGCTTTCTGGCACAGGTCCTTCACCCGCTGGTATTTTGGTAGGAAGTTCTCCTCCTGGGCCATTTCCTTCCCATCAGCTCTCTTGTGCGGAAGCTTCCTGAAAGAACAGAAAAACACATTTAGTTTTTGTCAAGCAACCAGAAGACAATGCCTGGAATGAGAACGTGTCCTGCAAAAAGGTCAATCAATAAAACATACCCTCTCTCCACCAGGAAAGAATCTCTCCATGTTTTACCCTTCTTGTTCAACTGAAACCTGGAAAATGAGTAAAAATAAATCAAAAAAATCCTGTCAGACCACTCTGTGATTTTTGCACTGAACAAACATGCACTCCATTTTAGATATGCCATCCTTGAACAGCACTGAAAAGAAAGTGGTGTTACATGTTCACATTTGGATTGTAGATTTCATTATGTCTAAGAAAACACCAAGAACAGAGATATAGTAAAACTTTATGAAGTCCAGGCAAATTACTTTTTGGCACATAACCACCTAATCTGCAATATTTTAAATGCCATTCTTGAATTGTCTGTTGAATGCCAAGACACTGAGGAAAATAACTGATGTGTGTGTTCACCTATTGACTGGCCTGTCTGTGTCCAGCAGCTTGAGGATAGACTTGCCATCCATTTCTACAGGGATATCGACACCGGCCATGTCCAGCATAGTCGGTGCCAAGTCGATGTTTAACACTATATGAGGATTACTGCAAGGGAAGCAAGAATGAGGTGATATTTTTCATTAGAATTTGTAGAAAGAAATAATCTTCATTAATGTCATTAATCTTACATATATAATATTGGAACACAGCACTCACATGGCACCTTGCTCCACATTAGGTCCTCTTACGTAGAAGGGAACACGGATATCAAACTCATAAGGCATTGATTTGCCCTTGACCAGACCAAACTGGCCGATATGGTAGCCGTGGTCTGAGGTGTAAATGAGGTAGGTGTTGTCCAGTTCCCCTGTCTCCACCAACATGTTGTATACCTGCAGAGAAAGATGTAATTCATTGAACACTCACACAGTGTAAAAAGTTATACTTCATGTTTGATAGCTCAAGTCTCCTGTGCCAGTTTCAAGGAAAGGGGATTGAACAATTTACCAAGTGTGTCAGTGAATACATTATACAGTCCCAGTCAGAACAAGCACAGATCTCTCAGGACTTGAGACTGTCAGATGAACTGTGTGTGTGTGTGTGTGTGTGTGGTGTGTCTGTGTTTAAGTTTCTCTGTGTGTTTAAGCATACGTCTATCTGCCTGCGTGTCCTGCCTACCTTCTCCACACTGTCATCCACAGACAGCAGGGTCTGCATCCTCCTGCGCTGCAGCATGTTGGTGAACTGCATGTGGACGGGCTTCATAGGTCCTGTGTAGCGTAGGATCCAGTGTTTGTCTGGGTTAGGGGCATAGTTGTAGCTGGGGGTTCTGAAAGAGGCAGAAGACAGAAAAACATCCAACTAAACCACAAAAAACTCATTGTGGTGTACTTAACATTTCATGTTTGTTGCTTCTTTTACATCGTAAAAGGTAAAAAATAACAACGCACAGGACTCATAAGTCACTATAACACACCATACATTTGCATTCAGTTGTTTTTTCCATCTCTATACATGTGGTTTTCATATTCTATAGCTGTAAATTGGATTATAGAAAATGCACCAGTGTGTGTACAGTTACATTGTGCATTCACAGCAATATTCTCTGCCTGTGTCTGCTGATACATCCTATGCTTTTCTTTCCAACGTAGCCAGAAAATTGTTTATGCAATGCTAAACTGGAGGTTACATAAACCGTGTAAAATGCAAAGCACTGCAATCGATAGGCCTGTACACAGTGAGCACAGTTTGAACAATAATTAACTCCGAGTCATATGGAACTTTAATTATTTGAGAATAAACACGGATAAATAGCTAATGGGATCCTAGAAGAAAATATATTTAAAACGGATCGATTTGACTTTTAAGAAATGCTCACAGCCTGGTCCACAGTGGCAACGCTAATGTAGTGTGAAGATGTGTCTGCAAGGTGTCAAGGTGAGAAGAACATTTATCACCAGAGGAGTGCAGGACTTATACTGCCTCTCTCTATTCATGTGGTTGATAAGGGCGGAGGGAGATGGAGTGAGAAAAATAGCCAGAGAATCGCTCACAGAAAACACCACCCGAGGGAGAGAAAATTTATGGAGAAAGAGCAATTAAAAGTTTATACAAAGACACTGGGGCTGAATTTTCAGAATATTCTGTATATAAAGCCTGCGTGGCACAGGTTAATGATGCTGGAGGGATTAGATGAAGCAGGAGAAGGGTGTGAGGTGGTTGGAGGGAGGACGCAGAAACTGCAGTCTCATTACTGGCCTTGGATCTGTCTCTGGAGGCCAATAGCAGGTCTGCCATTAGCCAGCAGCAATAGACAGTCAGTCAGGAGCATGGAGGGTCAGGAAGACAAAGGCTGAAATGTTGTGTGTATGTATGCGTGCACACGCCTAAATCATTACTTATGCATTAAACATACATCATTCATGCCTCTGTTTGATTATGGCTGACAAAATGGTACAAATTAGCAGGGCTCATTACGGTAGTAACAGTAATGTGAACAACACATGAGCCAAATAAACTGGAGCTGAACACTGGCTGTGCGTGGAGAGGGCTCAGCTGCCAAGAGCATCCTGCAGGCAGAGGAAGATAAGATCGAGCTGAGATTATGGAATTTGTGTCATTCTGGGTCAAATGAAAGGGAGCGTGAATGTGTGGATGACTCATATGCAAGCAAATAACTCCAGATGTGAAAATGTAAAAATGTACCCTTGTGTTTGTCTCATTTGTCCCACACAAATCAAATCAGTACATATTAAATGGGAAAAGCCAGTCCAAGTCAAACTATTTGCCGACACAGAATATCCCAAAACCTGCAACAATCTGAGGGCTCACAGCTTTGTTAATCATATAGCTGGTTTTGGCATTTTGAAGCTTACTCATTTTCTTACATGTGCTGTGATGCGTTGGGGAAGGCAGAGCTGTACTGCGGGGCGGAGTCCTCTGGACCGTGCGGAGCAACATGGCTCAGGACCATCATGACAGGACGGTGAGGGTACATCTTCTTAGACATACGGAAGTAGCTGATGCTGTCGTTGGTAATGATGTCTGTCAGGTAGTCCTGTGGAGCAAGCAGACATTGTACATCAGGCACTCAGTGAGTGACAGAGGGGAGTGAAAGAGCAGATGTCAAACCCTTCAGTGCTTTGCTGGGCCAGTACCCATTAGTGACCTGGTGTGAGTCAAAAAAGATTCCCAAGCACTACTGTATGACTACTATATCTAAATAATGACACTAGTGCATCTAGATAATGACCCACATTGGAATTAATCTACTGTTTAACCCTTTAAACTGATTTTTGTTTTATAAATTAAATTAAATTGCTTTTAAGTAAAAAAAAAAAATATCATTATTATTTCTGCATTGTATCAGGTTGCTTACACCAAGGGAAATATTCCAACTTAAAACCCCATGTTTTCATTCCATCAAACAGAAATACTCACATCACATCATACACATTTACCCAAAACTCAGCCAGACATATTTGGTATCTTTGGAAATTCTAGGATATCCTCCACAATGTCAAATGGGGTGAAGAGGTTAAGACATGGAAAAAAAGTCATTGCAAAGCTCTTTGCAAGGAAAGAAATAGTCATTTATAAAATTACAGAGGCGAGGCTGCAAGTTTTAAACTATTTAGTAATTATGGGTAACATATGGTTACTTAATGTTAAATGCTTAAAATGTAGCGATAACTACCCCTATCTCTCAAAGTAATCTAAAAATACTTTGTTTGACTTTTACTTTCATGCAGGCAATCATTCTGTGAAGGTAGGTGTGATATCTCTCAGTTGGAGTATATAAATACCTTTGGGTAGTCACTGCTGTGTTTCTCTCGTACTCCGTTCCTGCAGAGGGTGTAGTTGTAGAAGCGTGAGTTCTTCACCAGTGCTACCCATTCCTTCCAGCCAGGGGGCACATAGGAGCCGTTGTACTCATTCAGATACTTTCCAAAGTAGGCTGAGTGAGGAACAGGCAAGCAGTATGTTAATGTTGGTCCTCGAGCTCGATGCATGCATGAACGTACTTGTTTTAATCTACTTTGACATTCATGGGTCAGACTTGAGGTGCTCACCTGTCCTGTAGCCAGAGTTGTTGAGGTGTACAGCGAAGGTGTGCGGCTCGTGGTGGGCCTGCCACGAGGGTGAGGAGCAGTTCTCGTTGTTGGTGTAGGTGTGGTGGTTGTGCACATACTTCCCTGTCAGGATGGAGGAGCGGGACGGGCAGCACATGGGCGTGGTGGAGAAAGCGTTGGAGAAATGCGTGCCGCCCTTCTCCATGATGTGCCGAGTTTTGTTCATGGCCTGCATTGAGCCTGGGAGAAAACAGTGTGAGAAAGAGAGAAAAGGAAGGGGGTGAGAGGAGATTCAAGGCCAAGGATTGAAATGAAAGGGACGCAGGGGGATATAAAACAGTTGGAGAAGAAAAAAGGAGTGAGAGATTGAGGAAAACAGACAGGGTAAAGAGTGAAAAATATAAATGTAGGGCATGAGGGGGAAAAGCAAAAACCATTATGGACATAGTAAAAGAAAAAGAAGGGGGAAAAGTAAATCTTTTTGGTAAAGTGTAACCCATTTTGATTCCTGTGTACTAAAAGCTTTTCAGGCTGATGGTGATTGTTTGGGAAAACAGATGCTTGACCATAAATTCCTTCTTTTCAATGGGAGTCTTCTCACTAGGGATCACAGGAGGACAAAGGATGTCACCAAGGCCATTATGCAGCCACTCCAGTCCAATACGCCGCTAAAGGACTTAAGCGGGAAGGGAGATGGCCAGGGTTTGGCATCCAGACAATGGAAGCCATAGGCCGCCCTTATTTCATGCCAGCAATGGAGGAGTTGGCAAGGGGAGCACATGACTTTGAGTGGGCCAGTTGTTATGGTGCCAAGAGGCAGCATTATCCAGACTTTCCCTTGCTGATGCTGTTGGATACACATGGAGAGAATACCCACACCCATGGGACACGGACACAAAGCAAACAGAGAGAGACAGATGCACAAACACACAGTAAAGGATTAATGGAGGAAAATGTCTTACCCAGTTCTATGTCCTGATCATCAGTGAGGATGAGGATGATGTTGGGTCGGATGTTGCGGATGTGGCGGTCCCTCTGCAGGCGAGACCTGAGGCGATATCCAGACAGGTAGCCAGAGCCCTGGGCCACAGGAAGGATTCCCACCAGAACAAGAAGGAGAAGAAGAAGAAGAAGAAGAGGGAGAGGGGCGGAGAGCCCCCGCCCTGCCATCACGATACCCTGCAGACACCTCCTCAGTTCTTCGATTCACACACAGGAGTCTGCAGCTCCCTCACTCAACCTGAGAGACAAGACACAGAGGGAGACTGATAAGAATAAAACACACACACACACACACACACACACACACACACACACACATGGACTCACACAAAACACGGTGAAAAATAGCAGATGCAAGCCTTGCGCAGCCATTACAGGGTGCTCTTCCGTACAAATGCACCCGTTTGGGCTGAGCTCAGCTCGTTAATCAATCATTAATGATGCATTAGAGTGGTGTCATTGGCTGGGTGTAATGATCTCTGGTGATGAGCACATGGCTGGCAGGCTGGGGCTAATGGGCCTGGGCCCGGGGCCAGCTCAGGACTCACCTCCCCCTGAGAGGGTTAGGGTGGATATGAGGGATGTGGGAAGGTGGTTTGGGAGGAGGTATGGGGGGCAGAGGTGAAGAAGTGAGACAGAAGAAGAGGGGATGAGACAAGGAAAATCATGACAGGGGTCAATGAGCAGAGTGACAATGTGAAGAGAGAGAAAGACTCCAGTTCGAAAGATCAGAAAACACTGACTTAAAATGATGCCAAGTCAACACAGAAAAAAGTACCTGTAAAAATTTAAGCAGGCAATATAAATGTGGCAATATCTGCAAGGTCAATAAAAGCATTTGCCTCTAGATGTGCAGAAAGTTACAAATTCTGCTTTCTTTGTGCAAGTTTAACGTAACAATTAAGAGTCAAGTATGTGTTAAATAGAGCTTTTTCTTAATTAATCTCTACATGCAGTTCACCAAAATTACACTACAATCCTATTAGCTCTCTAATAACTCTTCCTCATTAACAGTATATCCCCTCTGAGTTTACCATAGCAACTGTTGGGTACACTCCCTTGCACACATATACAGCAGCACTAGTACCTGACTGTCTGGACTTCAGAAACAATGAATTTCTAGTAAACAAAGCAATGGCAACAAGATCATTGTTACTTATTTAAATATCTACTGTTCAACCATGTTCACTACATATTAAATCTCAACAGATAAAGCAAGAACATGTCCTAAAAATCTGTTTCATTGAGAGAGTGTAATTTACTTTTAAATAAAAATAGGCTAAATAAAATAAAATCATTTTATTCCACATACCTTCCAATGTGCTGTTATTTGTCACACGTTTATTATTCAATGAATATCAGAGGGCTTAAGAGAAGAGCTGGGCTTTTGTGCCTATTTCATCATGAGACATAATCAGAGCAGCAACACACCCCAGTCACGATAATCATAAACACAGTTTTCAAGCAGCAGCATCAGTGTGCCCACTGAGACGCTGCACTGTCAGAGTAAGGTGGGGGTTTGTGCATGTGTGTGTACGTGTTTGTGAGTCCACAAGGAGTATGTGGCCAGAGCAATCCCCATTTGAAGATGAAGACACTAAGAACAACACAACGGCAACCTCTCTCTGCTGGGGCTGACACTCCCCCTTAACAACAACCTGACTGGAATACAGTTCGACATGGGGATACGCAGGAACAAATGAACAGATGACACACATGCAACTGTGCCTGGATGCACACCTACACAACTGACGCACTTATCAAAGCCCTCAAAAGCAAAAATCTAAAATGTATTAAACATTTAAGGGAGGAGATGATTACAGAGGAGAAACTTCACTCTAGTGAATCTTTATCTCTATGCAGAGAGTCACAGCAGATGAAGTAAGTGTGAGCTGAATGTAGGAGAGCTCCTCTGTCTAACACAAAACTCCCTGTTCCTCTCTGGTCTACACCGTTGTCCAGATTGTGCTCATTAAGGGCTTCCCAAACACCCACACATGTCCTCCATCCTCCTCCATGGTCTTGCTTTGCACAAAATACACACACTTACACACCACGTGCATGTGGATATGTGCATAGACTCACACACACACACACATAAATCTGTACGACAGCAGCTGTGTTTGCTCTGGTTTCCTACTCCCAGGGCATGTGGTTCTTCCCCAGAGGAACACATGAGCTCTGACCCAGGGCACTGTGCTGTTTGAAATTGTCCTTGCTCCTTTCTCGTGCTCTCCCCCCTGCCTGCATCCCTCTTTCATTTCTGGCATGGGATGAAAACAAGACAGCAGCGACGAGGAAATCCACAAGAAAAAAAGAAAAAAAACCTGGTGAAAGAAAGACACACATTTAACCAGCTCTGTCTGCAACCAGCAGTGAATACCTTGTCATCAAAATGGATTCCAGGACATCTACAGTGAATAGATTCAGTGTGCTCAAATTAAAACGGTCCTTCGCCACTGGCTCCTCTTTCAGAGTGGTTTGTGGTGTGGAAGGTACAGTACTTCCCTTTGATAGTTGTTTATCTGTTTGAAAAGCTGAGGTGGGCAAAACCCGTCAGGGAAGAGTACCAAATATAGTCCAGATTTACAAGAAAACATCCAGTTCGATATTACACGCTGATCTATCAATAGCCAAGTATGTAAAAGTTATTGACATGCAAAGCTGGTGGATATTTTCAGACATTACTCCCATGAGGCCTCCCCCTTCCCCCTGATACTAAGGACTAATTGGATTTTCAGGCTTTTATCAGCTCTAACTGACACACTAACTGACATACAGTCCTTTCTTTCCAGTTTGCTCGCTCCCTCTCTCTTTTATCTACCCATATTGTTTATCTCTCCGGGTGGCAGATGCTACATGAAACCGCAAAGAAAAAAGCAGAGGAAACCATAACGTCCAAACAGACAGAAGCCATTATACCTTGAAGATGTGTGTAAAAACGGAGATGGACAACCGTTAGAAAACAGCAGTACTTAGCCAAGCTATTCTAGTCTCCAACAACATGACCAATGTGATGGTTTGTATGCATTCATAATGCAAGGAAAGCCATGTTGTTTCTGTAAACTGGGATGATTTGGAGTTTATTTCCTGACAGAGCTCTGCCCACATCAGCTCTTTGCACTAAGTGTACTGCGAAACGACAATGCTGATTCAGCCCGACAACACAGAATGAAAGAGGAATTTTTGCCATTTAGACAGAAGCACAAGACAACATGAGTAAATATAACTCTCAGCAAAACTCATTAAAGGCTGGGGGCTTAGAGAGGAAGGGCTGGGGAGTTAGCTAGCAGAATATGAGATCATAGGGAATAAGCTTCTAAAAGCATGTTTGAGGAACAAGGATCATCTAAGGTTATACTAATGCCAAGTGATGCCTGGAAGTCAGAACAGAGAAGGAAAGTTTTGCTCTTCAGTTATTCGCTTGTAAAGAGGCTCTAAGAGACAGCAGCACTGCATCACCAGATAAAAAGTTAATGCCGTCCATCTTTTATTGATAAGACTAAATTATAAATGCCGTGACAACAGAGCTGGCCATGTCACAGCATGGGCATGATGGTTAGATGGTGGCAAGAGTGGACGGATGAAAACACACACCAGATCAACAGACAGATATGTAACACTGCCCAACAACACACATCTGTACCACAGTTCAAGGGAGGCAGTGAGGAAGCTGAGAAAGTGCTTGATAAATCTTCCAAAGACTTTGCAGAGGCGTTAATGTACTTTTTCCCTATAAATAAAACACCTTGGGCTTTGAAACAGGCATGAAGTCTGATTCATCCAATCTGCAGCCCCCTGAGAAGGCACGGAACACAGACAGAATATGAGAAAACCGAGGAAAAAAACAGACATTTATTACATATTGAAAGACGACGAGTCATGGCGTACACATGCAATTTAATCAGCTGTGTCTCATAATGCATATGAAATATGAAGGCGAAAGCCCACAAGCTTGAAGCCAGACTCCTGGATTCTCTATCACGAATGTTCTGAGACAGAGAGAGATGGAGAGAAAAAGATGGAGAAAGTGTGAGAAAGGGAAAGAACCTCTAGGCACAGAGTCTGGAGAGAACAAAGCCTGAGCACTTCCACTGCAGATGGATTTTTCCCAAACATGAAAACTAGATTCACAGACCAAGGCTTCCATATAAAATAGAATAGAATAAAACAGAATGCAGCAGCAGAGATCCTCCAAATCTCTTCTGCGTCGTCCTCGATGCACGAATTTGCCCTCCGCTGTATTCTAGTGCTGGAAAACATAAAGGAAGAGAACAGGAAAGTTTAAATAGACACATCCAGTTCTGAATGTGGCCTACTGCAACACTATCAAGCCAATCCCTTTGGTCATAATTGAGGCTGGCAGGGCTTTGCTAATGTGTGACTTTGTTCCTATTGGCCTGCCTAGCTCTAAACAGAATGTGCAAAATCTCCAAGGACCCTTGAATTTACCAACAAAAGTTGGCATTCAGATGCAAATACTGCAACGGCATGCATTTTTGTGAGAGTAACTTTCTCTCAGAGAAAAGTGTGTGTGTGTGTGCATGCGTGTGAGTATGTGTCGGTGGAAGGAGGGGTTTGCAATTCTCAATACAGTATGGAATGTTTTTTTCATGATAATAAGAAGCCATGGTTTGTTGCCATCCTTCATCCATCATTCTCTGCTTGCAAATCTTTGCTCCACCACCAGAATCTGGAAAAACACAGCCGCGAAAATCGTGGTTTTCAATCAGGCTTGTCAATCTCATACCTAAACGAAAATGTTCTTTGACAGTGTACTCTAAAATTAAACATATGAGCATTTTCTGCTTATTTGTCCCTATAGTTGAGGTATGATTAAAAAAAATGTGGCCACTTGGTAGCAGCAGAAACAAGTTGGGAACACACCATTAACATGTAATTCATTACCTTTTAACTTGATATGGTGATACGGTGAACCGTTGCTTATTTACACATCCAGCAGTTACATTATACTTTATCATTCATTATGAGTTGTGTTTCTGACCACCTGATGAATGTAAGTCCAATATTCACTCTCTTTTAGTTCTGTTTTTGGTTTCTACCAACTCCTGAGGGAAATGTCTGGCTCTTTAGCTGCTAAATGCTCCACTATGTTGATTAGCTTGTTGCTAACTGTGTCTGTCTGATGTTTGGTGCTGAGCAGGTAGTGTACAGTGGATTTTCAGAGATTTTCCGCCCAATACAGCTTCCTGCTGCGACCGAAAACGATGCAATGAGAGCGGTGAGAATGAACCAAAACAGTAAAGTTGTGGACAGTTAAACAATGAAACTCACTATAATGCTCCGTAAAGCTGAGGGGAGCTGCAGATTCAGGTGACAATTATCTGTAGGCTCATCACCACAAGCATTCCCTTTCAAAATCACATTGTTTTCACATTGTCATTTGATACATTGCTATTATAAAAATATCGATTATAGCCGCTTTAAGTGTGGGCACCTAAAACCACATGGTTGTTTAGGGTAAGATTTTGGTCATGAAAAATCAACTATTGTAATGGTATAGTTAAGGTTAGGCAACTAAAACACTAGGTCAAGCTTAGGGAAATGTGAACTCTTGGTAAGAGCTTCATTATGAATTTTATGAAAAACCAAACCCTGCGTTCTGGTTTCAAACGCTTTTTGTGTCTATCAGCTATCTCAGCACCTACCCCTGTACTTTTCTCTGTGCTGTTCCTGCTTTGGTACAGAATGTAAACATGGGTAGTTTTAAGCTGTTTCAACTAGCAACCAATGCTGTCATTTCTCTGGAGAGGACAGTCTCCTCATGACAGGTGCTTTAAGCATCCTGGTGGTACAGCTGCGTGCATCCCACGTGATCTGTTCTACCAATGACCTCTAAACTAATGGCTTATCAATTATTAATGTTGGTTTGATAACATCTAAAACAATGGCTCTTTTAACAGGTCAGCACGGTCCGTCCAAACTCTCCAGTCCCTGTCTGATAACCCTGAAATCATATTCAATAACTCTCTAACAGGTGTTTGGTTTAAAATAGTGCCTGCACATTCTTTAGACAAATGTGCCTTTACTTCCTAATAACTAACTTTAATAGTTGAGAATGACAAGAGATAATGTGGAGGCTGATCCCATTCACCGGGAAGATTTAATTTAGATTTCCCTCAGGTTTCTGATAAGCTCGGCACTCTGCAGACATTTTAAGATGACAGTCAGAACCTGCACAGCAATTTTCTGTTTGAATATGCAGACACAAAGAGCAGTGGTTAGACTTTAAAAGTGAGAAAATGAGATTTCTGCTGCGATGAGGAGACTCGAGTGTGAAATATTTCTTTCTGCAGTTACTGTTAAACTGTTTGCCTCTACATTTGTGTGTGTTTCTTTTCTTGTTTATACATTATATTCTTCCCAAATCTTTAACACCATGTGAAATGTGCTGCCCAGACAGTGAAATATGAATGAGTATAATTTTAGTACTTAACACATCATTAATCCTGCAGTGAGTATGCTGCCCTGAGAAAAAGGGTGAAGCTGTGATGTGTTCTGGCTGGAAAGCTCTCTCTCTCTCTCTCTCTCTCTCTCTCTCTCTCTCTCTCTCTCTCTCTCTCTCTCTCTCTCTCTCTCACACACACACACACACACACACACACACACTGTAGCTTATCTTACATGTCCATTCCATTTGTTTATTGGAGGCTGTTATTGCCGCATATTAATAGTTTCAGAATGAGACGTTCAACAATCATGCTTAATTTCCAGATGTCCACATACTTTTGACCATGAAATGTACCATTTTTAATTGGTGATTTTTAAGATGTATGCTGCAAATAATATTCATGAAGTAGTATGTAAGTGAAAGTTACATGGAAGTAGGGTAATAAACAAACAAACTGATAAATTATAAATGCAAACACACGCACTAGGAAACTCAGAAGTCACACTCTGATAGTCACGCTATACTTTGGAAGACTCCCTCACAGAGCTAGAGCTTGATCCACACCCAGACACAGGGGGAAAAAAATCGTCTCCATCTCTGCAACTTTATAATCCACAGGGCCCATTATCTTTTAAATGGTTTCATCCTGAGAGAGAGTGATGGGATGCAGGGTGAATAGTTTGGTGGAAAAAATAAGAGGGTGAGGAAGAGACAGAGAGACATAGACACACACACAGAGAGAGAGTGAGAGAGAGAGAGAGAGAGAGAGAGTGAGGTAGGAAAAGAAAGAGACTGTATGATGGTGTCAGTTCAGACAAAAGGCCCAGTCATGATGTGTTCTCGCTGGAGAACAAAGAGCTCTGACAGACTCTTTGCTGTCTGCTCTGTTGACTATAAATGTACACACACACACACACACACACACACACACACACACACACACACACACACACACACACAAACACACACACACAAACACACGCAGAACGACAGACACTTTACATTTCAGACTTCAAACTTCTCTCTCCAACAACGGGACATAAAAGGAGAGAACAACAGTTAGGCTAATTATCTCTGAATCTGGAGGAAATCGTATTGTTGTATTGTTCTGAAATTGTTTGGCCCCGGCAGCACTAGAGGGACATCACACAGCTACTGCCTGCCTTTTTGTCTCCTCCAGATTTAACTAACTAATGCAGTGAAGATATTCCTCATACTGAGCTTGGAATGCAGCCACACCACAAATAACAACGTCAAAACCTGCTGTAGTGAGGATGTTTTGGTGACTGAATTCAATCTCGTCAGTATTCTCTTTCATCCACTCACGTCCACTTCGCTCTTACTCTCTGTTTCCAGCAGCAACCGGGTGGTATGCAGGTCTAACGTGGTGGTCTGCAGGTTTTTTGGGGGGCTTCAGTCAGGGTCCACGGCAGGGTCAAGGCATTTACCCCTCCTCCTCTGCACCCTTGCGGTACGCTCCAAGAGAGCCCAAAGAGAACACACGAACAGAGCCCCGATTGTCTCTGACTTGGGTGCAACCCCCCACAGCCCCACCTCCAGGGGTTTAAGACTGAGAGAATGAGCAACTGTCAATGGTGTTTTGTAAATACGTAGCTGTTTTCACTTCAGATGGGTTTATTCAGATGTCGGAGGGAAATGCGCCTGCTTTGCAGTCTGCGAGTGTCCTTGCCTTTCCTGTCCTATTGAGGTTTGTATGGGAAAGCCATTTGTGGTGCGTCCGAAAGAGCGGCACAGTTGCCAGCTCCTTTGAGACAGGGGTTGACAGCTGAAACAAGTGAGCAAGCTGGTGGACAGGGCAGCCCGCTGAGTGATGGCTGTTTCTTATTGGCACTTATTGACCAGAGGCAAAGCCCCCCTACAGTGTGTCACATCTCAGCTAAATGGATTACAGACAAATCAGCCGGGGCCAATTGTTCCACCAACCTAACTACCTCACTGAGACCTCGGTGCAGCCAAGTGACTTCTGCATGACATTGCGTAACTGCGGCACCAATGTGAAATCAAACATCACTCAAAATATGATCTGCTGAGAAATGCATAATACTAAAAAAGCTTGATGAGGGGAACATTATTGAGATGCACACTGTGATGTTTATCTGCTCGGGATAATGCAATTATCCCTCTAAGCAATGCTGTCTGCCTCTAGTTTATAAGCTGCACACGTGTTGGTAAATTTCGATCGATGTTCCACAGGACTCGTAGGTTTTAAGCTGTCATTTGTTGTGTTTTAATTACATGCCATTTCTCTCCTCATCATGAAATTAGCACCTGCAATGGGGACTGCTCCTAATGGCCCTGACTTAATGATGATTACAGACAATATCGGTTTCAACTTTCAGTAAACAACTGCCGCCTGCCCGCTGAATAAATTACAGACAGCCCAGATAAATCAATACACTGGCTGCAAGTTACAGTTCAGCTGCTGCAGAAGTGATCGCTTCTATAGACTTGGGATTCTTTTACTCGACTGATAAACAATGGCTCTTGACTACTCAAAGAGGCCCTACACAGCAGAGGGATGTTTTACCCTGGGGTGGCGGGGGTCTGTGGGCACCGTGAGGACCATCATCTCTGATGTTAAGCATACCCTTGGGGGTTGGAGAGGCGACAACCACTTCTTTACTTCTTCACTCCTCCCATTCTCTGTCCTAGCCCCCCCCCCCCACGCTAGCTGGCTTTCTCCTGGCCCTTTTGTCGGCAGATTACTGGGGGTTTAGAGACGCACACACTGATCCCTCCCTCCCCTATCGGAACCACACAGGGGGTTAAGACTGGAGCACAGAGGGGAGACCTCCACACAATGATCTGAATCAGAGAAGCTTTCTATGTATGGCCACTTATATTCCCCCCATTTGCTCTACTCAGAAATCACCACAGAGCGCTATTCAGTGCTTGTGGTTTTCCCAGCAGCAATCTTGGGCTATACGCCAAAACCCAGAGCAGATTTTTTGAATCTGTAACAACACCTACAGAGTGTTTTTTTAACCAAACTCTTTGTCTTTTGTTCAATTTAAACACAAGCATGTGTGATGGTCCTTGTAATCATCCACGGTAAATGACCAACACAGAAAATACCCACTGCAAACAAACAAGCCTCGGATGAAACCGCAGCGATGTGTAACTGCACGCAATCAACACACACAGCCCACATCATCCCTCCTTATTGTGAGAGAGCACAGGCTGTCTCCTCTTCTACAGGTCGGTATCCATCTCTCTCTGCCTCGTACCCAGGACAGCTGCCCACACAGCCCATCTGTCTGTGCTGACCTGTGTTTGGGGACCGGGGGGGGGGTAAGTGGCCCACGAAGGTGGTCTCTGGCATGCTGCCCGCCCAGTAATGATAGTTAAGCTGCCAGCGGCTTGCCTAACAGCTCTGGAGGTCTCTCTGTGGTGCTACAGTATTGATACTGTATTGGGTTGCAAAGGGCTTGGCAGCCTTTTAATGAGAGCTCAGATTGATCAGGTGGTGGTGGCTCTCCCTTTTAGTGGGTGTCCCTTCAGGCCTGACCGCCCTCTGATCCATGTCACTGAGGAGGGAGACAAACATCTCTCACGCCCACAGTACATAGTCACACACACACAAACACACACACACGTGCTGGCACATGTATACACATGTTCAAATGTAGAAACGCTAAAGATGTCAGGAAGAATGTTGCTTAGTTAGTAGTTACAATTACTCTTAACTAAAATAGTCAGGGGGCAAAAGTATTTATTTTAGTTACAAACATAAAGGTTCAGGTGGCAGTGGTGGTGGAGCCTGTTTGCAACAGCTGAAACAAAATGTAACTGTCTCAATCGGTCACCAAAGTCATCAAGTTTAAAATACTACTGGCAGTAAACTTTACGAGAACATAATTGCAACTTGAAATGGATTTTTAAAATAAAAAATCTGTTCAGTTTTAATCTGCATAGTAATAAAAAGATAAAGTTGCTAAAATCTCAATAATTATTCCCCCAAACAGAATACTTTATCAGCACTTATAGAAAAAATACTTTTAGCATTTCTCTCAGTAAAGAGAGTGCTGAAATAACAAAACGTTAGGAAAGTAAAACTTTGAAGAAAAATCTAAACAATGTGTAAACTTATATTTATATTTATATTCTGACGCATGCCAACACCCGCGCACATACACACTTAACTAACTGACTCACCCCCACACACAGGCGAGAGAAAGCAAAATCTCCTTCCTTTATGCTGAAGTTCTCTGCGAGGTCACTAACTGGACAGAGCTAAGCAAAGTTCAAATAAACAGACATTCAGAGAGAGAAAGGAGAAGCGAAAGATACATTATATTATATAACCACCTGCCTGTCAGCCTCTATAATGGTACTTCACCTTTCTGTCCCTCCTCCTCCTGTCTACCTGCCTCCACAGGCTCATGTCAAGGTCACAGCAGTGTTCTCTGGGACTCGACTCTCTCCTATTAGCCCTCCATTAGGCTCCTGTCAGAGAGGCAGCCAGTTGTTGGTCCACCTGTAGTTGTGATCATGACCCCCACTCAGCCTCTGGACCCCCCTGGGATCTACAGCAGGGAAGTAACAGGATGGAGGTAGAAATGAAACCCTGCTCAGTACTCAGGGGAGAGGACATTGTGATTACTTTTCAGTGGCCTTTACTACTGAAGCAGTCGGGAGACCATTCCACGACTGTGCTGCCAATTGGTCACACTGAAATGTGATGTGAAAAAATTCAAGTATGGAAAGCACTGGATTTGGACAGGTTGAAAAGGTCCATGTTGTGATTATGTCCTCTTCAAAATGTTCTTCACACACACACCCAATGGCAACCGGCTCGCCCTCTTCGTCGCCTTCTCTCTCAGTTTTCACCCTCTCTCTTCTATTAAACATGAATTAGCAGTGCCTTGATCAAGTTCATCACCCTTGTGTTGTAATCAGTGCTGTGCTCCATTTCACTAATACAGTAATTACTGCACCATCAGCCAGCTCTCTGACCTCCATCACCCCACCCCACACACCTTCAAACCTTCCTATCAGCTCAGATGGAACATAAAGCATCAGACAGGACAGGAGATATGCCCAGCTTTTCAACCGGGGTTAACAGGCGCCTATAACCTTTTACTGTGGATCACACTGAGCAAAAAGGTCAATCAGATTCATGAGAAAAGCGTTGTGGATGAATAACTGCGCTTAATGAGCGTTGTATAGCACCAAGATCGCTGTTGTACTCTCCTACCTGTGAAGTAGAAAAGCATTAAAAATAAATGAGGAGTACAGCCAATTCAAGACACACATAAAAAAGCCAGTAAATTCATAGGGTAAGCAGACAAGAGAGGGACAGGGATACACTGCCTCAGTCTATGGAGGAGAGAAGGACACTGTTGTACTGCTGTAGAGATTTAATTGATTATCCCTACATCATAGTTAAGGGAGGGTAAAACACTACAAGCGAAAGATATGGGGCTTCGAGCAGAATGCCTGTATCTCCACCAGATGTCCTGCATTTTTTACAGGGTGGGCAGTGATGCCATACTTGGTGTCATCCTGTGTTTGGTAAGCTCCTTGTTAAACACGGCCGTGATTAAAGGCTATTAAAGCAATTATCTTAAGGGCAGGAGAGCTGGGGATCAGAAGAGAAGAAGAGAGCCTTTTGTGGAATTCAGATGAAACCTCCTTTCAGCACCATCGCCCCAGATAGCTTAAGTTAGCTGAGTGGTTATGCAAGTGGGCAGAAGAGATCTTTTTTTTTCAAGTGCAGAGATGCACACACACGTACACACACTTTCTTCACAGCCAGCCAATTCCTTACAAATAGAGAGCCGACTTCCCAGCCAGCCGATGGGAGCTGACACATAGCGAAAGAATGAGCTGCCTCTGTGTTGTTACTATAAAGCTTGGCCAGAGTGCCGAGCGGCCTCTCTGTGTGTGGCGCTGCAGGTTGGCACACTCACAGGGGGCTTTATTGGGGTGCCGTCCTGACCGTCAGGCAGCATGCCCGATGTTGACAAAGCCTGGTATCGCCTGCTGTCAGCCCATTCTGTGTGCACCCGGCGGAAAGAATCAATTAGGCCAAGCTCACAACAGAGCACTTTAATATTTGACTTTTAATCAGTGGGCAGAAGGCAGGCTGGGGCATGGAAGCAAGCTGGCAGTTTGCGTCTCGCTGATGTGGAAAATAAGGGTCAGGAAAATGCTCCCAGAGCCCCACAATGTACATCACATTCCCCAGGGAGGATGTGAGGAATCAGTCTGAGGAGAAATCGCCACCAACAACAGGCTAATCCCCCAAAGTGTTAAGGAAAAATATCCCTTTGTCACTCACAAGATATCAAAAGCACCTTACGCAACCAGCTGCAACAAATAGAGGAGAAATATCACATAACTGTGGTCAGAAACAACCAGAGCACTGTGGAAGGGACAGTGGTTTAAGAGGAGGAAACTGAATTGATGAGGTCTTCACTCGGCAGATGAACTGCTCCTTTGAAGAGTTTCTCTTGAAGACTTTTGGTTTTTATCCTGCACCGCCGAAGGCCCCCTTTGCCAGCAAGGAGAGGAGGAAGAAAGAGAAAGGTGAATGCTGTCCTCATGCTGGGGTTTTGAAGTGGAGATCAGTCCTCAAACAGAATAGCTTACCAAAGGCACATCATTCACCTGTCTGCTCTTGCTAGTTTCACAGAGACAAGAAGGAAAATCAAAGTTCAGCTCCCTCAAATGCTATAAAGAAAAGTTACGTAGCCAGGCATGTTTTGTTTTTTCACAAACAAAACACTAAACTATCACGGCTATATTAGGAGCCGTTTGTACAGAGTCATTTGTTAATCAAAAAGGAGATCTGATTACAGTCACATACTAATGTCTTTGCAAGTGATAACGAGTCAGCTGTGCACAGCTGTGTACATAATGTGCCCACATGTGCTGAGAGCTGCTTCCTCTGCTGCTATCCAACTGTTTGCACAGGATGACTCTGAT
Organism: Siniperca chuatsi; assembly: GCF_020085105.1. Classification (NCBI taxonomy): domain Eukaryota; kingdom Metazoa; phylum Chordata; class Actinopteri; order Centrarchiformes; family Sinipercidae; genus Siniperca; species Siniperca chuatsi. Next base: position 26,330,431 of record NC_058043.1, on the reverse strand, counting down.
CACGGCAGCAGCACAAGCATGTTACTGGTAAACAGCCAACGGGACAGTGGTAACACTGCAGTGGCGATGTGTCCAGGTCATGCAGATTTATTGCCTCTTTAAAACAGTGTTTGCACAAAAAGATTTCCATTTTTTTTTTTAACTCAGTGCCTCCAACTACTGATTTAAAGCATAAAACGTGGCCTACGTTATTATTGGTTGTTTAGTAAAGGCATGAAGTTAGTTTACAGCCCACTGGGGGTGAAGGCGATTTTTCAGCTATTGATTTGATAATTCTGAGCTTTGTAGCTTGCTCATTAATTCTCATGACTATTTCCCTCAGCTTCACCTCACCCACACTCTCTGCATCTTTCATTTCACTCTCTCTTTTCTTCTCTTCATAATTACCATTTGGACTGACAGAGGGGGCATCTGCTGTGGCCACAACACAACCGCAACTATCACAGCCCTCTTTGATCATCGATTCCATCTCAGTGGGGCCAACAATAACCATCCTCTTATTTGTGCAGAATGAAATGCTAATCACTGGCAGGCAGATCATGAGGTTATGGTTGAGACTGAAGCAGTGTGATGAGTCTCTGCTGGAGGTGGCAAATCTATCCCCCACAGTAAATAAAGTGTTGACATTAACTGTGGCCCGCTGTGTTGTTTGTGTCCTCAGAGGTCTGCAGACTCCATGGTAACAGGAACAACAATCAGAACCTGACTTATGTCTGCTCAGGTGGAGGAGGAGTGATACCCGGATAGGTGGAAAGATAGATAGATAGGCAGACTGCACTGGAGAAAGTGAACCTTGCGCACTTGGGCACTGTGATCACATTTCAGTGATGAAAAATGCAGACACGGCATTGCATGCACTGACCCACATCTGTGCGTAAACATATGCAACGAAAGAACACAACCTACAGTAGCTGTAGCAACATAACAAAAACCTGCATCCACACATGCAAGTCAACTCTCTGTATACAGTATGTGTGTGTGTGTGTGTGTGAGGGAGAAATGAGAGATTTCACGTTCCCAGTGTGTAAGAGGTGAGGAGCCTTACCTTCCTTTCTAAACAAGCTGTTTCTGATGTTCTCCTCTCCCACAGAAATCAGCCTCTGACTGCCAAGTTCTGTAAACAAACACAAAGTCCAGAGTGGATGAATACTTGAAACATATGCAACTTCCACTTAGGAGCTCAAATAGAGCCAGACTATCTTGTATGTTTTTTACAAGTCTTTTTAAAATCTATGAATCTTATTCACATTCTGGTTCATCCGATGCCTGATGCTGGCCTTATTGTCTCTGTCCTCCCACTGTAAGACACTGTAAGCCATTCTGAGTCCAGATGCCACTCCCAGTCACCACTCCTCCCTCACACATACCCCGAGGATGGTGACACATCTGTTTTAGACGAAAACACTTTGACAAACTGTAGGATACGGAGATAAACAACCATACACGTCATGTCAGTCCACGTGATACTTTCACACGATAAAATCCATATTTGACTGATGCTGTGACGCCTTAGGAAGCAGGCAGTAGTTCAGTAGGTGGTTTAAGTAGACCTGTGCCAGAAATAGTGTAAAAATTGTCCAATTTTAAACATAATTACCTCTAACCCTCCAGGAGAATTTTAGCAACAGTGCTAATAATTAGTGTTTGTTTGTAATCCTATGTAAACACTGCTCACTTTCAGCCAGGCAGACAAGTAAATCCCTATACTGCTTTAAAGTAGCTGTCAGAAGCAGCCGAGGTACAGAAAAAATGCTGTTTTTACCCAGCTCTTTCCATCAAGCTGCCATCTAACACTGTCTCCACATATCCAGCAGCCTCTAGTTGTGATTTTGTAAGCTACAAGGCCTTGTTCTGTGTCTGCCTGTGAAGACATGTTGACAGGAGTGGAGCTGTCTGATCCATGCTCTGATTGGACAGGTGTCAGTGTCCAGCATGTAAACATCTGAGCTGAGCCACACCAGCACTGATATCTCCATAACCACCGTTCTGTGAAATCTTGGTATTTATCTCTCTCTACTGATGGAGCCTCTAATATTTCATACGTAGTCTTTGGTGAAATGCTTTGCACCCAACAATGTGGTGATGCACACACACATGGACTCATTTAGTATGTGCAGCAAGGCTAAAAATACACTGGAGAACCTTATAAGCCCACATGTATCTCAACATCAAGGCACGTCTCTGACCCCAGATGCCCGAGCCAGCTCTGCCAGCCACTCATGGGCATCAAAGAGAGGTGAGGCTGGACACCTGTGCCTGTCTGTCTGTCCATCTGGAGAAATAAATGACCTCTGTCAAAGCTTGCTTTGTACTGTGAAGCATATTCCTAGATGGCTTAACACATAACTGACATTTGAAGCTGAGGACACAGTGAGGAGGAGGAATGTCAGTTGTGCGACAACAATAGAAAACAGCAGAGACATCATTTCTTTTGACAGGATTTTATTTGGCCAAAGATGACATCCACATAAACTTGAAGCATTCAGCAGACACCGCAGGCTGCAAATGGCAAAAGTGATTTACTTTCCTCTGCTCTTGCTAAAATAAAGGAGTGACAGATTTAATATAAATAAGCAGAGAGGGGGAGGAAGAAGGGAGGGGATTGGAACAGGCTGTGGGTGACAAGGCAGTGTGACAAGCGTGGCAACTGAGAGAAAATGCGACACCTGGCCTTGTCCTTGATGTGAATAAGAGGATGATACATCAAAAAGTGACAGGGCAGAAAGATGGCTATTACCCAGGCGAAGAGGAAGATGAAGAGGAAGAAGAGGAGAAAGTGACTATTTTTAGCAGTGGAGTAAAAATACGCCAGGGGTTCATTTAATATTCCTTTCCATAAAGCGCTCTTGTGTTAATGAATCATGTTTTATTAGTTGCAATAATCTCCTGTTCTTGGCAGAGTTACATTAAAACTGTAATGGCATTTCGAAGCATTCCAGCAATGAGATCAAATGCCCATGTTAACAAATATAAGCAATCATGCGACTCCATCCTCTTCTGACTGAGATAAGCTGGAATGAGCTGTCTGTCTGTTGATCCTGATGAAGTTTGACTGAGAGGGTAAGTGAGCGGGAGCCCGGGGCTGTGTTTTTCTTTTTTTTTTGATTGGCTGCATTCTCCCTGTCGGGCAGGAGGCTGATTGATTTCAGTGGGCTGGAACCCTGGCTCTTCCCCTATTGATCCCTCATCCTCAGCCCTGTCTCTTCCCCAATTAAGAGTTCACTAAACCACCACTAAGGACCACTCCTAATGAATACCACCTTCCTGCCAACATCTCCATGTTGCATTCACTAAGCTGCCTGTCTCTGGTGCTTTCTCACTTAATTTCTCACTTTTGTCTGCTACTCCTCCACTCCAGTGGCAGTTAATGCTCAGTCTCACATCTGAACAATAATGGTGGAATTGATCTGGATTTGTGATGAGGTACCTTTTTTTGGGGGGGGGGGGTGTTAGGGAAAGAATTCCACAGTTCATTAAACATAAGCATGGGGTAGACAGTCCAAATCTCTGTACATCATTGAGAATCAACTGCTTCACCAGCAGCCAGATTTTAAGGATTAGAATTGAGCTACTTTGGATGTAGAAATCTGGGATGTGTCTGGGTGTCAGGCGAGGAAGATCAAAAGATTCATTAGATTAGAATTAGATCAAACACAGTCAAAAGTTGCGAGGACAGACAGAGGAGGAGCGTGTGAGAGGGGTCGACATGAGAGACACTGAAATCCAGATGTAGGAGCCAACAAGCTGTCTGACTCAGAATCAATTTAATTGCCAGGTACATATAGAGATACAAGAAATCTGCCTGTCTTTCTCCAGAGCTGTTGGCACATCAATCTCTTGATCTGCCCACCTTGAGGGTGCAGTCAGAAGAAAGCAGTTCAGTCACAGGTCAGTTGTGCCCCGATGCACCCGGCCTTAAACCCGTAATCCCACTGCTTTGGTGGAGTGAGAAAATCCAATTTCAGAGATCTGTAATTCCATAAACCTTATTAGGCACAACAATGGCTGCTACACCCTGAGGGAGAGGCATGAGGGAGGGGTGAGGGTGCAGAGGGGAGCGGGTCGCTGAAGTTGTGACCAGGCTAAACACAGGGATGGAGAGAGGGTGACGAACACAGAAATGGAGATTAAGGTAGAGTCAGAGTGTAGCAAATCAGGGAAATGAAGAAGACAGAAGTGTTCTGGCACGGCTGCACTTCTAGTAAGTTACCATGACTAGGTACAACATGATGAAATGGGTGACACACTAAGATTCACAGGGTAAAATTTTCAACATGCCACTCATTATTTACAGTCCTCACTGCTGGTGAATTTGTCGTCCCTGTTTCACCCATGTCTTATTTAGTGATGTCTTCAATTTGTCACAACTCTTCTTTTCTCGTTTCCTGTCTTTTTTCTTTTATTTACCATATAATCTCTTATTTGCTTTAAAAGCCTGATCAGGGCAGAAGGTTTTAGGTGATGTTTTGTATACATGAATAGAATTCCAGAATAGAATATATCTATTTTATTTGGTTGGGGTTAGTGTGTCCTACCATCACTACTGCATCCTGTATTCATTTAATCGTAACATCAATGGGCCGCTTAGACTGCTGTTATGTGAGTGCTCTTATTGATTGTTTGCCTAAATCCAGGAGAGTGGGGTGTGTCTGTTTGTTTTGCTTACTAATGGACACCATCTCAGCACACACCTCAGTGAGAGCGGAGCCAATAGCAAGCAGTGGAGGAGACATGGTCATAAAAGAAAGAAACACGGACGAGATGAGAGGAATGTACATCAGATTGATCAATAAAAACTCTTCAAGTCAATACGAGAAGGACTGGTGGTGGAAATGCAGATGAAAATTATGGCGATAATTACACCCACGGTGATGAGACCTTGCTCATCGGACAGAAAACCGGTTGAGAAAAGTGGCTTTGAACTTGAGTAAGATTTTGGCCATGTTCCAAGATCTCCCAATCACTGCTCTTAGCAACCGCAGTTAATTCTGTCATAAATTATTCACAACTGTAACAAAACTGTAGCAAAAGGCCGCCGATAACCCCGGGATCTAAAAGCTGATTAGGGGAGGAGATTGGAGCAAGGATTTAATACAAATTTCGGAGATATAGCAGGGCTTTAGTGACATCTCTGCTGTTTGATATTGCAAGTGAGAAGGAGCCTCTAGCCGCTATCTCTCCTGAGACAGATAGGGCAGTGAAGCCCATACTCTGTGGCCAGCAGGGTATAATTACATTTCCCCCATGGGGCACCTCCGCCGCTGCAGCCCAGCCATATAGAGGGAAAAGACTGAAATCTGATTGCACTTGCACACAGCAGTCGAATGCCTCTCCACATGTGAACGTCGAGAATCACATGTACACACACTGTGCACCCTGCACGAACACAGGGAAACAAGACACACAAACACACACGGAATCACACGCAGGAACAGACACACCACAACATACTTCTTCTTATTTGCTCCTATCAGCCGCAGACTACTCTTCGCTCTGTACACACTGTTGAGAGAGGAGTGCTTGAGCGTCGTCGTCAAAGAGCCACTCTGCCTCTCGATCATTAGAGCTGAGAGGAGCAGCAGCACCGAGATTTACACAGGGATCTCCTGATGCTGCCTCATCGCAGGACCTGTTAACAGCAGCTCATACATACAGATGAACAGGGACTCAGAGAGGGAAAACGTGAGTGCTACTTACTGTCGGGCTACTTTTAATGTATTCTAAAGGAGCCCTGTGTAATGAAACACTAGTTATGTTTTTAAGCTGAAATTTCTGCAAAATGAAATGTGAATTAGTGTGTGTCCATTAACTAAATGTATGCGACTATATTTCAATATAACCAATATAGATACTATATCTGCGTATTAAAGCAGTAAGACTACATAATCGTGCACTGGTAACTTTGATATATTATGACATTTAATTGCAGCTTTTCAGCTTAGATGGCATTTTTTGTTATTTTTATCAAAGCAGCGTCATTACAGTTATGTATACCCCTGAAACCCCACTCTCTTTATTCTATATTTTTTGGGGCTTTCTGGTGGAGTGAAGCCACGTAACAGCGCGTGGCAGAATGACATGAATGCCTTGTCTACAGTAGACGAAGAAGCAGGTGCGATAACATCAAGATATATCGGAAAAATCTGTTTCCATCAGCTTTTATTGCATCATCTCTTTTTCAGTATGCCAACTTTTCTACCTCAGCCAAGAATAAAACCTTTTTCAGCTTTTTTTAAACCCTCCTGGTGTTTTCCACTCAGTTTTTTTATGTGCAAATTACAAATGTGCATAAAAACAGATGGATGGAAATGTAACAACCGGTGTTGCTATAGACAGTAAGCATGTGGAAGGACAGCAAGTGGAGCAGGTGGAAGAAGCTGTAGCTCTGAGAGGGCTGAATGCAGCTAATGGGAGACATTAGCTTTAGGACCCTCTAATCTAACCTCGCTGTGTCTAACCACAAAAGGTCAAGGCGGTGGGTAAAACGAGCAGACACCGGCGCTGTGTCGGCTGCCTGTGGGCCCGCAGAGACCATCGAGCGGTGTCACCTTGGCCACTGTCACTGATATCTGCCACCTGTCACCACGCTGCCCCCGTGGCCAGGGATGCAGCTGCGTTGACAATGGTTTTGTCGATAGCACTACCTCCTAAGTGGCGATGGGGGAACATGTCCTCTGCTTTCATCAACAGCTCAGTCAACAGCCTCGGCGTGCGGCATTAGCATACAATACATATTCATGCCGGTGTCTCCCTTCAACTGCATTGCCACCCCGTACTGCACATTTTCCAGTCATTTCTACAAACGGCATGTCAAGCGCCCCTATTTTCGCCGGGAGTCCCACATGGCTGCTGCAAACAACATCAACAGGTCTCAAGGTCGTCACTCCCACTGATTGTGTGTGTGTGTGTGTGTCTTCGTGTGTGTGGTGTGTGCATGTGTCTCAGAAAAAGTGTGCAAACAGCTGAAGAAGAAAAATAGGAATTGGAGAAAGATGCGAGCAAAGTATAATGGTTACGGGTGTGATGAGTGTGTGTATGTGTTGTATGAGCATGAGTACAAATGTATGCAGTGTGAGTGCACCCATTGTATGTTTGGGTTAATGCAGTGCAAATAAGTGACTGATTTTGTGTCCACTTCCCATTACATTAGTGAGTGTAATCATGCAATTACAGCTTAGCGTGTGTGAATATAAATCTGAACAAAATGTTATGTACATTTGGGTGCATGAGCAGAGTGTGTAGCACGCGGCTGCAGTCTTGACATGTCTGGGGACTAGCTGACAGGTAGACTAAGCAGGAGCATCCTCCTTCAGTCCACTGGCATCTCAGTGAGAAAAGAGGCCAGTTGATGTGGGGGTTAGAGCTTCCATGGCAGAGTGTGTTGTGATAAATTATGAATGCTTAAAGAACAGATCTCTGAAGTTTCTTTACTTTCCATCCATCCCTCCACCCTTGCATTCGTTCATCCATCCACCCATATCGCTACAAACAGCACGGGGCGTTCAGCTGTCTCTATCATAAATATTTCAGCCTCTAGGTCAGTGCTGACACCCCCCTCCACTCTGCTACTCTTAACCGCCACCACTTGGTGATGACACAGCCTTTTGACCCATAAAGACATTGACAAAACATGGATAGTGAGTACATTCACTGGGACCAGACTCGTAGACTAAAGCCGTGTGGGCTTCTATAGGAGTGGCAGAGGCTGCTACTGCTGAAATGGCGATTCTTGAATGAATGCTGCATGGCGGATACCTCCTCGGTTTCCAAAAAAGGTCCCCACAAGGTAAACAATCCAAAACCGGACCGGTCCTGCCTTTGGAAAAAGTAATATTTTTAGTGCTGTAGATGTTGTTTTTGCCCTAATTTTAAACCCCCACACAGTATTCAGCAACAGTCAGGATTATATTTGGCTGAGTAAATACAAAGCAATACTGAGACAATGAATGTTCCATATTTCAAAACACCACAGACTGTGAAACAGGAAGACAAAGAGAACTAATCACAAATTGGATCCAACACCAAGACAGACCAAAGAACTGTGAAAGCTGTACTGACTTGTTTCACTGAGTAAACTGGATTCTCACATATTCTGAACACAATAATAATAACTAGAAGATACTATTATGTAGAAACATGAACATTACTTAAAAGACAGACACTTCAGAAAAGCTCATGGAGACACAGCACATGGGGACAGCATTCAGCCCAAAAAACTACCAACTCGTTCCACCAGATAAACAGCAGCTCCTGTCCACACTGCTCTGACTCAAAGCCGCACACTCTGTGAAAAGAGTCCAGTGCATCTGATGAACAAGAGGTCTTATCTCTTTTGCCCTGATGAGCTGTGCCGTTAGCGACTCCATGCATAAATCTCAGAGGAAAACAGTACGGATCAGAGCATTCAAGTGTAAACTGGGGCAAAGCTTCAACACTGTACCTTCTAGATACGCTACTCTAAAAGCAAGTCCTGTGGAGGAACAAGCGATCACACACTGAGGGATACACATGCTGCTCTCTCATCTTTCTCAGATACACACACATGCATAAACACACACCTGTTCTGGGCAGTCCAGTATCATCCAGTCCTGTCCGGTCCGTTCAGATCCAGTCCCCTGTGCTGGCAGAGTGAGGAGCTCGACTCACCCCCCCACGCAGCCCGGCGCAGACAGCTCACTGTTATAGATGCACTGACAAGTGAAAGGAGGAAGGCGTGGTTTCACATGAGATAAATAAAAGAGGGAGGGAAAGAGGGAGGAGAGCGGCTCCCTCAATCTACAATTCAATTTTGCCCTCACTCCCTTTTTCAGCAACGTTTCTATCCTTTTCTCTTTTTCTCTTCTTTTAGCATATTTTTGCTGTTATTCTATCACTCCTTCTCCCTTTCCATCTTCCTCCCTCCGTGTTATTCCTCTCTGAATCTCTGTTTCTATTAGTTTTAGTCTTTCTTCTCCTGTGGTGCTTCCTGTTTCTTCATCTTTCTCCTTGCCACATTTAACTCTGCCTCTTCCTCTCTTTCTCTCTAGACTCTCATTCATGGGGCAGTAGTGTGTGTGTGTGTGTGTGTGTGTGTGTGTGTGTGTGTGTGTGTGTGTGTGTGTGTGTGAGACAGTGAACCAGGGTAGCTCTGGCCATCTGTTGGAGCCTGTGAGCTTCACCTATTCACAGTCTCATAAAGGCAGAGGCACACAGAGGAGTGAGAGAGAAAAGAATGGGAGGGAACGAGGGATCAATCTTAATGCTGCAGGGGTGGGGAGGGAAGGCACAGCCTGGCATACACACCATATCTATCAGGCTGGCACCTCTAAGGCGAGCTGGCGTGGGCACGCCTGCTCACCAGGTCCAGGCAGCACAGGGGATTTGGCTCACGGTGCATGGGCATGCAGATAGAGAAGAAACGCACACCCAAATCAATTTATACACAAGCACACAAAAGGGTGAGTTCACACACTCTCACACAAAATCCACAAAACCAATTTCCTCTTTGACAAAACAAACAGAATCTATCAAGACAGATCATCCTACAAACTCAAAGAGACAAGGGGACGGAGGACAGGGGACAATTCTACAAATTCACACAGATGCACACACAAAGCCTGCCCTGAATCTTTCCATCACAGCAGAGCTAAAGTAGGCATTTTCCTGCCCAGTTTAATGCAGGTATTTCTGCTGAGTGCCGGTGTCACTTCCTATCCCTGACCAGGAGGGAGAGGTTCGGCAGAGGGTGGCGGAGGGCGGAGGCATCCATCAATGTCCGCACCAGCCGTCCCATGATGGATGTGCCTGTTTATCCCTCTCCGCAGGTTATTTAGATGCAGTCACAGCCAGAGAGATTAGTGATGGAGAACCTCTGCACCTCCTCGCCTCTCCTCCCACCCCATCTAATCAATAACACTCTTATCTATTATCTGCATTTCGAGGTATTTCTCCATGGAAATTTGAAGCAGGGAGAGAAACAGAGATTAATTGTCCACCCCCTCTCAGTGTTTTCAATTACAACGTCTGCAATGGATCATCTATCTGTCAGCTTGGCACACCATGGTATTTGTGTCACTGCAAAGAGATAAAACCATGCTTCTTTGAGAAAATCAAACAATATTTTTCTGGCCATGAGTGTCCCTTGCAGATGTAAAACAAACTATTCAGAGCGGGGGATTTGCATGGCATTTGAGGATAAAGAAAATTATATTTCCTGCTTTAACGTCAGGTGTATTCATCACTAATCCTGGTTTAAAAAAAGCATTGTCATTCAAGCCAATTGTAGCCCTTTGTAAGAATGGATTAGCCTGTTCTTATACTATTCATGATCATCTTAAAACAAAATATGCTGCTGGAAAATTATTTATTTCTACACTGTATGAATATCAGATGATGTCTGTGACTCTGGGACTGCTTACATAAAGGAGCCATCTAGCTGCTCTAACATGCTGGATTACAGACAATGCCCCAGAGACAGCCATGTTTTTCCTGAGCGGTGCCGACATGCCAACACAGCAGCCCAGCGACACCACTTTAGGACATGGTTTATTCATGCTCCCACTCTCTCTCTCGCTTGCTCTCATGCACACTTAAGCTGTGTCACCACGCTGACCTCTAATTGGGTTGAGATCAACAGATGTATCCTCCATCAAACCAGTGTATGTGAACAGGGTAAACTCTCCTTATGTAAACTCCAGGTTGATATCTTCCAACCCCTGAGGGTTAGGAAGAAAAGACACGGACAAAAATGGAAAGACAAAGAATGTAAAAAACAAGATGCAAAAAAAGAATACAAATGTCTGCATGTCTACAGAGAGAAACATCCGCACTTCAAAAACCACAGGAAGGGTGCAAACCTTGGGGGACATATTATTTGCTTTTTTGTTTTCTGCTTCATTGATCACAAAGTGGGCAAGGCCTTGTGCGCCACCTTTGCATGATAGTGCTGAGGCAGGTGCATAAATAAGAATGAATGATCTCTATTCTGATAGCGCAGAAAGACAGCTATGTTCTATCCTGCTGAGATCTTGTCCTTGGCTGGATGTGTGCTTTTACAAATGAATTTGTTCCTTTTCTGCACTGTGTGTGCCAGGCTGATAAATATATCCCCTGTCAGCGGGCTGCGTGAAGAGGGGAGGACTCCAGTGCAAATTAGGCAGACCCCCTCACTGTCTTCTCCTCCTTGCCAGCTCTCTCTATCTCAGAGAGCACTCCTCCTATTATTCTCTTGGTTTCAGCTAGATGGTTCAAGGCTGACTTCCCTCCACCACCACCACCATACACATGCACATCCCCACATCCTGCCCTCCATCTATTCTATGATTCCCTGGCTGAATGTGTGTGGTGTGTGTGTGTGTGTGTGTGTGTGTGTGTGTGTGTGTAAATGTGCAAGTGGGTCCTGTGCATTGAGACAGCTCTACATCACTATGGCTACATTATGAAGAGAAACAGAGATGGAGCGAAGAACAGAGAGAAAAACAGAGAAGAAGGACCCAGGAGCAGACAATGTTGGGTCTCAAGGACAAAGGATTAACAGAACTGAGGATGAGAGAAGACCTGGCACCGTGAAACAATTCTCCTGAAAATAGCATAGCGGCTACTGCAGGTAGAATAGTAAAAGGGAAAACTAACCTCTGAGCACGTGGCTTCAGAGGCAGACAGCCACATTATAACTACCCCATCCTCCAGGTCCTTGAGGTCATATAGACTCAAACATACTTTATACATGTCTCCAGTGTGTGTTAAAGTACAATGCCTGGACACAAACAACACACACAAACATCAGAGGATTAGACATATGTCCAGAGGACAGCTTTGTTGGCTAATTACAAATGCAAATAGTTGAATGAGTCACATTCTGCAGCTGTGCTCATTGCTCCTGGACCGCGTTTCCTCTGCTCGAGTTCCCGTGGTGCAGAAGGTCGTCAGAATGCCAAGCATGGATTAGCTGAATACCCCAACATAATTACATCCCAGCAATGATGCACGCCACATATCACACTGTCATGTCTCATGTATTCTCCTTTTATTTATTTCATCCCTCCTGTCACGATCACATCACACGCTCCCATTGAAAATATAAATAGTTAATAAGTCAGTTATGAGCGACCATCGTTTTCCAGCAGTTGGTTCCATATCCTGAGGTGATGTTATAATTCATTCATGAGTGTCCCACAACTCTGAATGGTACAATTAAAAAGAATAGAAGCTTCAACAAAGTTTCCTCCATCTCAGATTTCAAATTTAATTGCTAAGCTTTTGGTCATAGACATTTTCAGACTGAAGAAAGTTTGAATAAGTCTGATTAAAAGCTTTGCAATAAAATATGAAATCTCCAACAGAGAAACTGTGAGAAAGCCTTTATCTTCCTTAATTGTACTACAGACTGTAGATTTCCTTCTAGCACCTTCCTGAGACAGTTTGCAGAGTATGGAAGTTTTCCCAGTTCTTCTACAGTAAATCTGGAAGTGACAAGGACAAATAAAAACAAAGGCACATATGTAGACAGGCAGAGAGCTAAGGAAAAATAAGAAAGACCAATATGGTGTCCCAGTTGCATATATATACAGTATATAGTTATTCCACATCCTACTTGTGTAGTTTTACTTCCTATCTTTGTTTGCTTTTCCCTCCAGTATTGATTGTTTGCTCCACCCTAATTAGTGTCACCTGTGTCTAGTTACCCTGACCTCACCTATATATATATAGTCTGTGTGCTTTGCTTGTTTCTTTGTCAGTTCATTTTTGCCCTTTGTGTCAAGCGTTCTAGCGTTTTCCCCAGTGTTTCTTGTGATTTTGGACTAACCCTGGTATTTGGATTTTGGCTGTACCTTGTTTGTCTGTCTTGGACTGCTTTCTCTAGTTTGACCACTGTCTGCCTGAAGTCTATGTAATCCTTTTGTGTTCATTAAATCTTTGAACTATACCTGTTCTGCTTCAGTGGCTGCAACTGGGTCCTTTCCCCTGTGTTCCCTGAGTCCCCAGCTTGAAAATGTGACACACTGCATACTAAAATGTGTAATGTGATGATGTTGGACACTGTTGTCCCACAATGCAATGCACAACAGAAATGAAAGAGCTGCTGCCAGCTGGAGTAAAATGAAAACCTTTATAAACCTTTCTTTTGGTTTATGTCATAGCAGGATAAGCACAGGTGTTACTAATAACATTAATGATGGCTCCAGGTATCCTGGTAACTATATCATGAGCTCAATATCAGGGCCATGGAACATAAACACCTGAATGGAACACAGCCATTAGTAATATTACTAGTTATACCTGTGTTTTACAAGTAATCATCTCTGGAAAATCTAAATTTTCAGCTGAAAATTTTATATTTTATATTATATTTTATATGTTATTTAGTTGTCATTTTTAAAATTTTGTTCCCAAGCTGCAGCTGCATTGACATCCCACACGGCTTGTATCATTCCTTGTTAGTACAAAACAGTACACTACATTGATTTCTTGTGTACTCTATCTGCCAAAACAGTGTGCTGTCAACATTAGTACATGGTGTATTAGCACATAGTAATTAGAATTGGGACACCCTGCCAGTCTCTCTAAAGGAGCCCATGTTGTTTGATGACCAGCCAGCAGGGGGAGGTGTACTCAGGTCTGGAAGGAAGATATTTTACACTGTGCATCAGGGTTGTGTTTATATAAAACAAAACGCTGATGTATCACTTTGAGGTGGGAAAGACAACTGCACTGATTTGAAATGTTGATTAATCTCATTGTTTTCACTGAAATAGTAATGCTCTAAACTGTCTAAATCTAACTGCTACCTTTTCCGTGTTTTTGTTCCTGCACATACTGGGCTGTTGTCTTTTGAAGCCCGAGCTTGGCCTTGGAAACAAATGTCAGCTTTTGAAATAGTGCTTTGTTGTAGGATTTACATGTATTAGTTCTTGCTGAAAGAATAAGTTCAAATACCTTTTACAATTCACTTGTTATACTTTTGGAAGAATCTAAATTAAAATTCAGTTAAATCAAATCATGAGCTATATATTGGGGCATTTTATGATGAACTGAATCTTTGCTGAAAAATAAAAAACTATATTGTAAAAGTATCTTCTACAGATGAGCAACATTAACTATCAGTGGTCGAACTTAAAGTTTATTCAACTTGATATGCCTCTTCATTAATTCACAGTAAAGGAAATTATGGTAAAAAAAAAAAATCAGAACAGATTGGATCAGTCGCATGCACAAAGGTGCACATTCACACACACACTTTGTTCCCATCTGTCCACGCACAGCAGGCATTGCAGAGGTTGGGGAACGGTTACCAGACCGTGGCATCCACAGATCAAAGCACACACCCCCCGTGCGTGGTACCGAGGAACACAAGCCGCTATGGGCCAGAGCCAGCATCTCATCACCAGCTAATTAACTAAAACCCCTTTGACGCCGTGTTATTTGCATTCCTAATGTACAGCAGTCAGTGTAATATCTGCCACACATATTAAATAAGAAGCGCTTGTGGGTTTGTCTAACAAGACACCCCAGTGTTTTTAACACAAATACATTTGTAATCACTTTAAAAGATAGTGAAAGCAGCTACTCAGAGGAGTTGCATTACCCTGAAACAGGGGTGAATTTTACAATATAATTAAATTAACATTTGTGTGAACTTGCTTGGTGCACATGTTCAACTTTTTGTTTATTTTAACATTAATCACCACAAGGATGCCTGTACTTATACATACAGCAAAGTATGCATGCACGCAGTCACACAGGACCCTCACTGAAAAGGCACACCTTGCCCCAGTAAAGTGCCCTCGGGTGTAGCCTTCAATCTCTGCACTCACCGGGGTGAGAGAAGGGCCTGCATTATAAATCAAGGGGCTTTAAACGGCTATGTAGAATAGCAAGCAGTCGTGTTTGGTGTCCTCAATAATTAATTACTTGTTTGTACCAGAGTTAACCTTGCTTCTTTTTTGTATGGCTCTCTGTGTCTGCACACAAACACTCGTAGGCATGCAATCAGGAGCTGTCAGGGTGTGAGGAGGGCTCCTGAAGAGTGTGGTGTAGGGACTGACATCACGATGAAAGGTCACCGCTACAGGGGGGGCATTCTCATAATGTGAGTGTTTATTTTTGTACTTGTGACGACTAGACGTCCAGAAAGATTACAGAAACTCTCAAAAGTGAGGATGTTTTGCTTGCCTGCAGCTCGTCAAGAGGCTAGTTTAGTGTATGTGACCTAAGATTTGTGGTTTGAAACTAAGATTAGATTTAGGCCTGGTTAATTTGAGAGTTATGGTTAGGATAGTAACTGTAAAGTCCTCACTGTGTGTGAGACAAATGTTTATTGAGTTTCAGCACTCTCGCAACATATGGACCACTCTCTGCCAAAAGTAACACCAGCCGGTTACAGCAGAATGACACCTGTACAGCAGACTGTCGCAACACAGCAGACTACATCGTCTCTCCATCGTGTCCTAAAAAATGGAAGAGAGACTTCCTCTCCTAATCTCAGCCCTCTGGCCATCTCTCCATGGCTGCCCGAAACAGCCCTGTAAGCAGACTAAAGACAAGTGGGAGGATGAAATAGCATCTCCCTCTCCCCCGTGAGGACCGAAATGATGAATTGTGTAAAATCTTATTTGGCACCTCCATATTAAAAAAGTCAGAGATTAAGCCAGCAACGTAAAAAAAGGCAGAAAAGAGCTGATGCAGGCAGAGCAGAGGAGGTCCCATTAAAGAAATGCTCCTGTCTTTCTGTCCGGCTGGGTGACACCTCGCTCCTTAATGAGCTGTCTGAAGTCAAACAGGAGAAATACCAACACAATAAATTACCAGGCTCATTGCTTCCTGTTTGCCTCCACTCAGACACGGCTGAGTAATCTTTCTATCTGCCGTGGCACCATCCAGAATGAGATTCTGTCAAATCCCATTCAACAATCCTTGGGTCCATTTGCATAACTACGTTCAATGTTTCCAGCCAAACTGGTGACATGTTTTTCTGCAGTTAATTAGATTTTTGGAATTAGTTTTCCAAAAAGGAAAAAAAAGGGAAACAAGATGATTTCTCCTCTGCTTCGTCCTCCATTTCCATTTGGAAGTGACAAGATAAAATGTGTATATATGGGTAATTGCGTGGAAGTGTTGAAATGAGAGCTGGAGAGAGAAGGTATTTTTGCAGTTAAGGAGCTAATACTCTATTCCAATTTCAGTCTGTTTAGCATGCAGGCTCTGAACTGTTCCCTCTGACATGGCAAACCTCATTAAGATAGAGCAAACTAATTCACTTGAGGACGAAAGCTAATTCTTCATCTTATTTTTTTTTTCTTCTTAGAGATATAGAGACAAGCCAAAATTGGGTCTTAGGGGTATACACACTTGAAGGTAGAGCTCTTTCCCAGCTCTTATCATAACACTTACTGTAGATTAAAGAGAAGGAGGGAGAGGACGTAACCTTAAGCTACCTTTGAACTGGTGCTGTCAGAAATAGAGAGGAAGATGAGCCTTTGTACAGCAAGCGGAGCATGGACATCTGGGATCATTCCACTCATGTGTCTATTCCTGCTGATAAAGCAAAGCTAACCTTTTATGAAGCAGAGGAGGAGGAAAGGAGCAGAGGGAAGCAGGGAGAAGAGAGGAGAGGAGGAAAGGATAGCGGGAGAGGAAAGAAAAGAAGGGCCGATGCTGGGCCTGCAATGGGCAGACATATATTAACCAAGTACTCAGCATGGGATATGGCATTTACTGAGAACAGCCAAATGCCATGGCAATTAATCAGGGCCTCGAATGCCAGCTGTATCAATACCCCTTGTACGCGGTCATGGGTGCACTTGTGCACACAGAAAGACACACACACCTCAAAATAGACCTACACTTTTCTCTATTTTCATGGGAAGAACACAATGTGGATAGAGTACTGCGGCTTGTTTCTAACCTTAATTATTTCTATGTCTCAAACTAGGACGCACACAGTGAAATTGACTGAATACATCACTTACACAATCACAGACTAAGGCTTGGGAGATGGCACACATTTTACTCTGCAGGGAGTTGCAAATTGCTTTTGAATAACTAAGGTTTAATTGACAGGAAAAGAATGCGCTGTCACTTTGCTAGCGCGAGTGTCATTAACACATTTTTCATTTTGTACATGCTCCAAGGCATTATTGTTTTGTTGGCCCCAATCCCTCCCCGGTGCAGTGAATATGTTTTAAAATGGTTGTGAGGAGAATGTTGTTAGCTACACAACGCTCCCCGAGGGGAACAAAACACAAGAACAATTGGCTCATTAGAAACAGAAACACTTCAAACCACAATATGGCTGGAACACACTCAGAGGAGAGACAAAGTCAGCGAGTGAAAAGCACAGATGGATGGATAGGAGCTACTAGGGGGGAGACAAAGGCACACAAACAGAGCGGAAGCAACCTTGTGTTCAACACACAGTACGCTCAGTGTGCACAAGAGAAATCTACTGCAGAGATGAGGTGAATTTATAATACTCCTGCGCACGAAGAGGCTGCAGAGCGATGTGTTACACTTAATTAGATTATGGTAATATGATTAGAATGTGTACTACCTGCAACAAGTTTACTGCAAAGGAATAATCACATTTTACTATTTTATACTTCTTGGAATTTACTCAAAGAGAAAGAGCATTTAGACGGTGAGATTATACACATCTTAAACAAGATATTTGTAGATGATGGCAACATTTCTTAAGTCTACACTCTCTACCACACCAGAATTTAACTTGTGATAATGTTAGTGATTATGGGCCTTTTTCTCAGCAACATTGATTTCATATAAGGAATAGGACAGGTGTTACTATAGCCGTGACAGTGAGTCAGCACGCACAGTGTCAGGACCCTGAAACTGAAGCAGCTAAATGGAGTTCAGCATTCAGTCATTTTATTATTTACAGCTGTAATTTCCAACTGTGACAGATCAAATGAGTTACTTGTTCACTAATTGTGACTTATTAGTTACACGGCGTGTCCCAGTCCATATTTCATACTAATTCTAAGCAGGTGTTTAAGTATGTAGGTGTGTTCACACAGGAAAAAGTAACAAAATAAAGTATACTCAAACCAGACAGTGTCCAAACTAAACACAGTCAATTTTTGAGTGTGCTGTTGATGGATACTATTCTCCCCACAATGCAATGCACAGAAAAATAATGGAGGAGCTGTTCACATCTGGAAAAGAATTAATTAAATTGCGGTGAGACAGCTCCAGAAAGATCTTGGAAAACAAGATAAGTCTGAAATCTTAGGGGGAAAAAAGCTTTCTCTTTGTGAAGTTTAATTGGCAGTGGAATTCTAAAGTCACAGTTTCACTGACGTCCAACTTCACACGTATTGTATAATTTGCTGTTAGTACAAAATGATAATGCAGATTTTTTTTTTGTATGAGTACTTCTGCATTTTATTGCTAATACACTTTTGAGTACAGGTGTGTTAGCAAATACAAATCTGGATACAGGACTTGTAAGGCAGTATTTTACATTGCAGTGTTGCTACTGTAACTTAAATAAAGGTCTGAATTCCTCCTCCAGCAGTTGCAATCAATAAGCAGTACTCCTCCAGCTCGTAGCTGCAGCACTTGAGTTGCTCTCTGGTTGAGACCGAGATCTGCATCAGAGCTGCTTCACTACAGCGTTTGTCACAGGAGGACATCTATAAAAAGAATACCAGAATATAATTCAGTGAGTGAATGACCTTACTGTGCCAGCCATGCTGAGACACAGATGTCCCAAATACACCTAACAACTGGACAAGCCACACTGACGTGTGTGTGTGTGTGTGTGTGTGTGTGTGTGTGTGTGTGTGTTTGCGTGAGGGAGGGAGGATCAGAGAAACAGTGGAGTATTTTATGACAGACACTCTGTCTCTTTCTCCTTGGCTGGGTGTCTTGGGGCAGACTGGAAGAAGATCAGGCTAAAACGGCTCTGAGGTCTCTAATGTTTTGTTCAGAGATTAGAGTAATATTTTCCAGGACATAACCATCTATAATTCATTCAGTCTATTGAATCGCCAAACATCACTCACAGTCTATTAATAACAAATTCACAGACTTAGAGTCAGTGGAAAGTGTTCTCTGTTTGTTAGTATAACAACCCACCTAGACAAGGTTTAGACTCATTTATATTTATGTAACTGGTCCTGGTGTATTGTTAACGACATCTACTCTTGTGCGTTTATCAATAACAAGTGACTGATCAAAGACAGGACATTTTTTATGCCAAATTTTTCATTGTTAGTCTAATTAGCTCATTTCAAAAGCGAGGTCGTAGAGCAAAAAGCAGGCCGAGTCAGTGCATTGATAGGTCTATTTGAATTGTTATGCTTTATGATTTTACAACACAGTCAGTCAGTATAGGGTTTTTTTTAACGTTGGTCACACATGCGCTTTAACTGCTATGACTCTCAAAATATGTGCCTTCAAATGGGTCATAAGAATTGATATTTTAAAAAATGTAGGCTACAATACTGACCATCCATATTTGTTGTAAGATATCTGATGGAAATCTTGACTATAAAAACAATGACATTCTTTCAATTATTTTTACTTACCCATTTGACACACAAGAGGGCGCCACCAGCTTTCTAATATTTTTACAAGTAGTGCAAGTCCAAGCAGACAGGCAGGACTGATTCTGGTTTTTAGTTTGAGGTGGCAGGACAGAGAAAAATGTGTCCATGTATCTGTCATGGGATAAAGTGTTTCTGAATGATATGAAAGCTTGTTTGTGCTTAGTCGACCCCCGGGGTGAAGTTATGGATTTGACGTGTGTGGGCTAATCTGTCATAATAACTTTACATCAATCAAGAATTCTTCTTTTTAGTGACTTTCCTTGTCATCCTTATCCGTCTGCTTCCTCTGTAAGCCTATGACTGCCCTGATTACAAATGTCATATTTGTAGATCTATCTATCTATCTATCTATCTATCTATCTATCTATCTATCTATCTATCTATCTATCTATCTATCTATCTATCTATCTATCTATCTATCTATCTATCTATCTATCTATCTATCTATCTATCTATCTATCTATCTATCTATCTATCTATCTATCTATCTATCTATCTATCTATCTATCTATCTATCTATCTATCTACCTATCTATCTATAATCTAGGGTGGCACATTAGGGGCAAATATCCCTTACAAAAGAGCTTAAAAATGTCTTAATGATCCCTTTATCTGTGCTTCAGCATCCTTTTAAATGTTTTAACCAAATGCCTTAAATTTCCCTTAGGTCATCATGTAGCCTAGATGCTGAGATCTAGGTTACATGATATACATTAAGTAGTTAAATGCCTAAGTCATAAGAACAAACTCAGAAGATAACGAAAACATTAGGGCTGGACTTTGGTGTCTAAACTTGACTTTTTTAAGGTATAACTTTAAGGGAGTCTGGTTCATCCACATGTGCATCATAGCTTTACAAGTAACAGAAACAAAAGACTACAACATTTTAGACAATCAGGAAACAAATCATGAAAGTCCTTCAGCTCTCTTTCAGATCAAACCATCAGGAGGTTGATTTTCTCAGTTTGAGAGGTGAAAATGTATGGCTAAAGGTTCAAATAGCCAGTCTATAACCACAATGACTGGAGGCTGCATCACTGGAGAGTGAATTGCTGCTTCCATTTCTAATGTGTGTCTATCAGATATAACTGAATTGACCCTAACTTTGGGTGAGAAATCTCAGCTAGCTTAAGAAGACTAGTATCATAAACACCCTCCATCTGTCCATTACAGCTGCGAAAGGTGTAAATGAGACATGACAGCAGCATCTGACATCCATTGCCCGGGAGGCCAGAGGGTGTGTGTGTGTGTGAGGGGGGGGGGCAATCTGCTTGGATTACATAAACTCATCCAAGAGCCATGGGAGAGCAGGGGAGAGAGGAGTGCAGTAATAACCTGTGGATCACTTCTCTCTGAGTCAACATCAAGGCTCTGTGTTTATTTTTCATTATTTCCCAAAGGCATTGAGCTCCTGGAAGAGAGGTCTCATACACATGAACAGTGACTCAGCCAAACTACAAGCTCAACCTTAACAGTCCAATTTTTAGTCTTGACAACTACTGTAACCACGAAGACCAAATGATGGCTTCACTCTTTCTGTTTGCGTGTTTTCTCGAGGTGATGGTAGAGCCTTTGCAGATGAAACAACACCCTACAGCCAGGGAGAGGAGCCCATAATCTGTTTAAATATGCCTCTGAGAATTGTTGTTGTGATTGCCAAAAGAGCTGTTATTACAGGCATTACTGTGAGCTTGACAAGTATCTCTTGACAATAGTTTGATTCAGTGTCACAGGCAAGGTGAGATCACCGACGGCAACAATAGCTGGATGATAAGTGATACATAGATAGATAGGTCGATAACTTCAGTGTACCTGACTTGAATTGAGGGAACTAAAAGTTAGAAGAGGCCAACCGTGAGGGAAAGAGAAAGAGAAAGATGCAGTTGGAGAGAGAGGAAGTTGAGTGAAAGGTTAAGTGCCACCTGCAGACAGCGGACCATTCAGGACGTCATAACCCAGCCGTAAAAAACCCTCTTAAGGCAGTTTGTTACAAACCAGGTTAAAACACTGGCGCAGTTTACAAGTGGAGCCGATACACAATAAAGCACTTAACACAGTCACTGTGACTGACTGCTTTGGCAGATACCACCACACGCACACACACGCACAGAGACACACACAGATTTTGGAACAGTGATATTTATTGCGATATGATACAGTTTAGTGAGTGCTATAATAACATGTCTTCTGTCACCTGTCATTGAGACTGTTCTGGTCTGGTTCTACCTGACACGGCATGATCGCTGACACCACTCTTTCATTTTCAACTAACTCCCACATTCAGTCCCAAGACAGCTTTTGATTAACGGTATTCAGTTATTTCTTTTTAACCCCACAGATGAAGACCTTTAGGTAGATCCATCTGTCCATCTGTAATTATGTAAAGCGCAATTTCCCAATTTTCCACTGGATGTAAGACGGACATAAAAATGCTTTTACTTGGATTTGAATTTTTCAGTTTTCAGTCAGCAAAGTGTGATATAGCTTCAGTGAAGTGCTGGAACATGAAGATACAGAATATTATGTGATGTAACTTTAAAGCAACCCTATGTGACTTTTGATGAATAGCAGTCACTGCGGCCACATGTGCTTAGGACAAGATAATGGCACGTTGAATTTCTCTTCATCTTACAAGATTTTCTTTATTCAGTTGATTTAAAGATGTCATGACTAAGTGACCTTGCTGAGAGCAAATGGAACGAGACCATAAGCAGGAAACAACCATGGATGTATTACAGTTTTTCTCAGTCGCTTTGGTACATATCTCAGATCAGAATTGAAATTCTCAAAACTACCTGTTCAATTCTCACATCATTGTGTCACTTGTGCACATCAAAAAAGCAGTTTCTCATTTCTTTGAACAAGTTGCAAATGCTTTGGTACATCCATGCAAATGATTATGTACAATTCTCTGTTGTTTCCTACATTATCAGTTGCTTATGTCATGTTGATCAAAATGTATTATATTGGGTCTCTGTTGAATAGTCTCACCCCCCACAACATTTAGGCACAAGCTCATAGCATAAGTCTTTACATGCAAAATGGTTGAACAAGTTATCATAATATGTCAAGCATATTTCTATACTTTCTATATTTCCATTAGACTTTTTTCTAAATCTGTCCTGAATTGGTAAATTGCTCCCAGGTGAATCTTGACTTTCTCTAACGAAGGTGCTTCTCATGAAGCATCAACTAGCAGGTATATAGAAGAGAGAAGACGAAGAAGAGGAGTGAGGCTGCGTGGTGGAGGAGTTGGAAGGCAAAACCGAGGAAGAGGCAGAAGAGGCCGAGGACATATGCGCGTTCCTGATGAGATTAGAGCCACACTCGTAGACCATGTTCTCAATCATGGGCTTACAATGGCCGAGGCTGGTCGAAGGGTGCAGCCAAATGTTGGAAGAACAACTGTGTCCTCGATTATTCAGACTTTTCGTCGACAGAATAGGTATGTAATCTAACAATAGGCATTGTACACTGTACTTTCCTTACTAATTTTTTTTCCCACATAGGACTGCAAGACAAATTCACAGGGGTGGCAGAGGGCCCCTTTTCACACGTGAACAGAAGGAGGCCATTTGCACCATGGTAATAGAAAACAATGCAATAAGACTAAGGGAGATAAAAAGTGCCATTATAGAGGACAACAACATCTTTCAAAACATCCAAACAATCAGCATCTCAACCATTGATAGGGTGCTGAAAAGACACCAAATGAATATGAAGCAGAGGGGTCAGATTGGAGATGACCTGCCAAAGTATGTGATCGTTTGGGACAATGTCAGTTTCCATCGTTCCAACATCATCAGGCAATGGTTTGCTGCCCATGACAGGATGCTGATGGAGTTCCTCCCACCCTACTCTCCATTCCTTAACCCCATTGAGGAATTTTTCTCAGCTTGGAGATGGAAAGTATACGATTGTCAGCCACATACACAAATGACCCTTCTGGCTGCCATGGATGCAGCATGTGATGACATCACAGCAGATGCCTGCAGAGGCTGGATAAGACACTCAAAAAGATTCTTTCCACGCTGCATTGCAAGAGAAGATGTTCGTTGTGATGTGGATGAGAATTTGTGGCCCAACAGACAGGATCGTCAAGAGGTGTAGGAAGATTGTAATTCCTTAATGTAATTTCTACAGCACCGCATGTACAGTTTTTCCTATGTTCACATTTCTTCTTTAGGTTGTTTTTTTTGTGTGCTATTCAGTGCTGTCTTTTCATTTCTGTATCTCAATGACATGTTCTGTCAATAAAATACAGTACAAACAGTAAGAGTGTAAATTTGAATCTTTTCCATTCTCTTGCAATTACACTCACACATACACTTAGATGTAACTTACAATTGACAATAATTGTCATCAAAACTTTAGCCATAGTTTCCATCAGAACATCCCTCCAGAGTAAACTATTATATTGACAACATGACTAAACAATTTGACTGTCTTATCCGTACACAATGACACAAGGACTTGTCATTCTGATGGCACTGACATGTTCATTGACACAGATATTTACTTTTGAGAGATGAACTAAGGATTTTGAGTAAGAGAGTGGCTTTTGCAGGTTATCCATGGTGTTTTGCTATTTGTACAAATTGTTTTGAGAAATGCACTTACTGTTTTGCAAATTGTGAGTTTGATTTGAGAAATGTACCAAAGCGACTGAGAAAAACTGTAAGAGAGCTGAATAAGGTGCAACAATGTAAAGTCTATTGGATGGGCTCAGGGGAAGAGAAATGAACGTGCATATGCAGTGGGATGCATAATGCAGAGGCAAACCACGAAGACAGTACACTTTTGACGTATGTGCAGGGTGAGCACCTTTGATTGGAATGATTGGATGCCATCTTTGAGTCAAGTTCTCATGTCTCATGTCTGGGGAGATGTGGAGTGTTTCGATCTTGTTTAGCTTTTATGCTAAAACAATTGAAATGTTTATCTGTGTTGTGTTAAAAGTTAGTGTAAGAGATAAGTCATAATGTGAGTGAGTGAGCTCAGTAATGTCAGTTACACCGCAATATGTATGTAAAGTTTGCTAACATTAGCCGCCATAAGCTACTGGTCGTACCAGAAAAAGTGAGGCTCTAGTAGCAAAACCCATGAGGGTATTGAAATGAGCAAGGGTACGTCTAATTTCTTATGAATTTAACTTTACATTTATCATTTTCAAAAATTACATATTCTCACTTTAAGGGGAGGCTTCAGGGGAATCAGTATTTGTTGATTTTTCGAAACCAGGCAGATGATACAAACAGCAATTCTCACCCACTATGGCTGTTAATTGCTTTTCCTCACACCTCACTTTATAACTTTATCACCACTTTATCAGCAGTCAGAACATACACGCAACACTTCTCACCTACTACAGCAGTCTGATTGCTTTTCTTCATACCTGACTTCATCACCAGGCACAATTTATTCTAAGCCTCTGGATAACACGTTAAACCTGTGTTTGCCTAACTCTCTGAGCACAAACACTGCTAATACCAATCCGGGTGCACCACGAGTGCTGTTGAGCCTCTCCCAGTGGGGCGTTGGGCAGGCCTGTGTTGACAGTGGTGTTGCCCCAGTAAGCCTGATGATTCACACACAATGTTGTGCCAACCTGCGGGTCTCAACACACACCAACGGTGCACACGCCTAGCCAGCCAGCCGGTGGCTTATTGTGCAACACCAAAATCTTTCTTTAGCTCTGCAGACTCATGAGTAGAAAACGCTCTCTCACTTGGGTGCATACACATTTATTGTGCAATATATGGGTCTCACTGGGACAATATGATTCAGCACTTAGTCTTGAAATAACAAAATCCATTCAGCTGCCTCTCAGTCTGGTTTACAGAAAATTGCTTGGCATTAAGGTCTATTTGTGGCTGTCAATGGGGGAAAAAATAGGTACGTCAGCAATGTTTTAACCATTGCTGTATTGTTTGGAAAGGTCAAAAAATGTCTTTATGATTCCCCACTGAATAAAGTGTTTTAGCTTTGGTCAGTGACCAATAGAAGGTATTTTAAGACGTCAGTGGAGAGCACCTTTTGTTCTCCCGTCAGCCAGGGTCAGCATGGCACTTTAGCAGGTGCTTGAGGAGAACTTTTGAGCTGTGTGGCACAGTGGAGAAAACCTGTGGCCTCGGACTTTTGTCATGTGCAATACTCAAGCCCCGCGGCTTTGCCGACGGTTTGCACCTGTAACCTGAAGACTTGAGATCACTTGGGACTACTTGTTCTCTTTGACTATCACAAAAACTCCCTCCCTCTGTTGTATCTGGTGTCTTTCTACATTCTCTCACCCTCAGTATCTGTCCTGTGACAGAAAACAAGGGTGGGAACCAGAGCTGATACACCTGGTGAGAGGATGTGCGAGGTTCAACCAGAGTGAAACATGAGAGTGAGAGAAAACCATTCAGTTACACCAGGAACACTGTTTGTTCTAATTGCTTCCAGAGAAGGCAAACAGCAACCAGTACTATCCAGATGTTTTCTTTCTTTCTTTACGTCTTTCTTTCTTGACTTCTCTCTAAAATGAATATTACCTTGTTTTACCCAAGTAGCTGGATAATTTGTTCCATTTGAGGGAAGGGGGAGGCAGGCAGGCGACAGTCAGGCGAGCAGCCTCACAGGTTAAGGCCTTGTTGGAAAAGTATCATGTAGCTGCCTTTTATGGCCTGTTTAACACCACAGAGTTGAACACAGCCATTTATCCTGTGGTGTATGACACGGTGTGAATACGATAGGGTGAACACGGTAGTAAAAAAAAAGGCCCGAGTTCATTTATGCGAGAGGAAATCAGGGCTACGTGGAAAGAAAGAGAGGTCTCTGTTTGTCTGCAGTAAATTACACTGACGCCTGCCTCTCTGGATCCGCAGGCAGAAGTTGTTTCTACAGCAACTTTCCACTGTTTAAAAGGGAGACACTATTGTGATTGTGCTCATGTGCCATGGGGAAACCCTGATGCATACTGTTTACTGGAGGAGCAGTTATAAAATTTAAAACAGCCACTGGCAGGCACAATAGATCATTTGCATAACAAATCATGTCTCAGCAAGAAAGTAGAAGTTCCTAACTGCCTCCCAAGACCACCCGACCTACCAAAACATATTTATCTTATGAAGCTGAGGGCTTCATCCATCATGTCGGTGCAATGAGAGTTAACACATATGTCTGTTTACACATTATGGGCTCACATATGTACAAAGCTAATGAGCGCTCCCATATGTGATGTATAGGTTGGAAAGCTAAAGAAAAAACATCATTAGAAGCTTTATCTCTTTGTGTGAGATAGAGAGAGGAGAGATAAATGGTAAAAATGAATGGTAAGAGAAGATGTGTGTGTGTGTGTGTGTGTGTGTGTGTGTGTGTGTGTGTGTGTGTGTGTTTGGAGGTAAAGGAAGGGGGGATAAAGAGCAGGAGTGTCAGATAGGACAGAAGTCTTCATCTTGACAAGGTCTTCAGCAGAACAAGGAACATTTGTCCTGACAGCAACTAACGGGAGCCACCATTAAAACAAGGCTGTGTGTGAGAGAGAGTGAGCATGTGAGATATCGTGTTTATCGTACTGCTGTTTATTATGTATGTCAGAGCCAATATATTTATGTGACCGCTCTTTGGCTCAGGAGCCTGATCCTCAATTCCTTGAAAGATCACTGGAGGGTCCCCCTGTGAACACTTAGGCTCCAGCTTTCAGAAGGGAGAGGAATAACAATCCCCTCTATGATGTCTTCCACATGCGCTCCATGACGCGTACGCATTTTCTGACTATTTTGTCCTTCATCAAATGTGTTGGAGGTTGGGCAAGAAGGAGAGAGAGAAGAGAAAGAAAGAGACATGAGTGGTGGAAAGTGAGTGGGAGAGAGGAAAAAGCGTGAGCTGATATTAAATTTCAATTGAGCCCCGGCAGCTACACAAACAGTGGATGAAGGTGGGAGGGGGGAGACACAGCAGCTGAGGCAGAGGGATGGATGGATGGATGTGGAGAGGGAAGAAGGGAGGGAGTGAGGAGCTCGGCAGAGCCACTCAGTCTAGACTCCAGATGTGCAGGCAGCAGCAGTGTGGCTGTTTTGGCCCCCACCAGGCTGCTCTGGGAGTATCCCCGGCACATGTCCCCACGCCGCCTGTAAATCAGCCCAGCCAGGCCTCAGGCACTCACCGCAGCCACAAAACCCCTCCGCCCGGACCCCCAAAACGGGCCGGCCAGCGACAGACGGACGCCGATGAGCCCACTGTGCCGCGTTAAGTCTGTAATAGTCCCCCTCACTGCTTATATGAGATAGAATGGGCTCCAGGTTTTAAGAGTTACCACCCTTTTCCATGTCCACCTTTTTTGCCTCTTGTGTTTTTTAAGTGTGTGTTTGCATGCATGTGTAGGTGTTCCTCTAAATGCAGATGATGCCCATCAGGGTACAGCTGCCTATAGATCAGAGAGGAATGCAGCTCGGTGTCATAAACGCTGCAGTCTCTCCTCATTTAGCTC
Source organism: Siniperca chuatsi (assembly GCF_020085105.1). Classification (NCBI taxonomy): domain Eukaryota; kingdom Metazoa; phylum Chordata; class Actinopteri; order Centrarchiformes; family Sinipercidae; genus Siniperca; species Siniperca chuatsi. The sequence goes on along the minus strand of NC_058043.1, from coordinate 26,302,417 downwards.
CACCACAGCTCGTCTGCTGCTCTGCTCCCTAGTCTCACTGGCACCAGGGCATTCCTTCAATAGCACACTGCTTCCTATACTTCACATCCACTCCAACATCCACAGAGTACATTCACACAATTACAGATTCCTGCTGGATGTGAGTGTGTGTGTAATCCTTTCCCATCAGTGCTCAACACATAATTAGATGTTGGACTGGGAGGCCCGGCCCATATATAGTAAGCAATACAGACCACAAACATGCACTTAAAACCAGATTTCTTATTGTACTCCATCAGACCAGAGTGAGCTATTTCAAGGGGGGGGGGGAGTCTTTCAGTTGGTCACCGGGCAGCGTTTAACACATCCAAGTCCACGCGAGCAGAAGGAGCACGGGAGGAGGAGGCCTGAGTGGGTTTCCAAACCAATCCCGTGCTATTGTGAAAGAGCTAAAGTCAACGCTTCACTCAGCTGTTCAAACAGGTAGTGTGGAAACGTTGGAGCTGTGTTTAAGTTGATCAGCCTGCAGACATACTCTGAACAAACAGGTGAGCGCAGGGGAAAAAATGTGGAGGTCAGTGTGTGTGTGCGTGTGTGTGTGTGTGTGTATGCACACTCAGCCGTGACTGTGTCCCTGTGAAAAGAGGCTGCTTCCCCTTCTGTCCACTGTGTGTGAACAGGTGAGCAAGCCACCATTTTTAGTCCAACCAGGAGACACAAACACAGCAACTGAAACACACAAATACACCTATTCATACACTCGCACACACACACAAATCCCAGCTGATCCTCCTAAGCATACCTACGCCTGCTCATGGTGAGATTCCAGTAGCAGCAGCACTCTCACAGCCTCCTCCAGTGTCCATATGTGAGTGTGTGTGTGTGTGTGCACTTTGTGGTTGTTCAAACACCCTGATTGTGTTGTTCCTTGTTGTAGGGATTCAGAGGGAGGTTACCCAGCATCAAGGCCCAGACCCTGCATGGGACACTGCAGGAAAAAACAGCTGACAGCCTCTGGAATGCTCGTGGACATATGAGGTTAACTGGGCTTTAACCTCTGAACCGTGGGAGGGGAGCGCTGCTAAAACACAGCGCAGACCTCTGATTGAGACTGTCATCAGAAGCTTACATTAGACAATGAAGTGTACAAGACTCAACAATATGAGTGCTGTGAGACTTATAGTCAATGTTGTTCAGTTAAAACCTACAGTATGCCTTGACATGATCAAACAGAGAGATAAAAAGAGGGCGATGTTTATGAATTAGTAGGAGTGCTGCAGTGATTAGTTGATTAACTGAGAAGAAATGAATGTCTTTAAGTCATCTATCAAGAAAAAATGTCACGTTCACGGATTGCAGCTTCTCTAATATGAGAATGCTGCTTAAAGTAAAATGGATGAAACCAGTACTTTTAGCTAACAATTTCAACTGTTTATCCATTACTTTAAGCTAACTATTTAACCATTTGTCCAACACTTTTAGCTATCAGGTTCAACTGTTCATCTTTTACTTCTACCTAACTATTTGAATGTTTATTCATTATGTTTAGCTATCTCTTTCAACCATTTATCCATTACTTTTAGCTAGCTAGTTTAGACTTCACTACTCGCTTGCAAGATTTTCAGCACTCTGAATTGCAACACGTTTAGGTGTAACAGCTGTCTCAATATGTGGATTTCTTTCTTTTTAAATGAAATTCCAATTTCAATTTTTTCAAATTGGTTGACCTATACTCCAAATTTCCACACACCCTGGCAACTGCAGAAGTAACCCCTGGTTGGGAATTACTGGACTAAACGATTCATTGCTCATCCTAAAAATTACAGATTAATCGATAATGAAACTAATCGTTAGTTGCAGCCCTAGAAAGCAGTTTAGCATGTAGCGCTACCCATTTACTTTTTAGGTTTTGGGAAACTTTTGGAGAAAGACCCAGCAACTGAGAGGATTACACAGGACTCACTTACCATCCTCAACATTTTGCACCACAAGAGGGCCACCTACACCATCTAAGATCCTCCTGGGGTCCACAACAGATAGGAGTCTGTGTGTCTATGTGTGTATTTGCGTGAGTGTCTGTTAGCATGCATGAGCAATCCTGAGTGTGTGTGTGTGTGTGTGGGGGGGGATTGCAGGAGACAAGGCAGTCAGTCAGAGGGCCCTGGGCTCTCCCAGTTAATTAGTGGCAGGGCTAGGCCACAAACAGGCCAGCAGCAGCCGCTTGGCCAGCGGTCATCATGTGAAATGGCTGGAGGGGAGAACGTCTCCCTGACGCTGCAGATAGAGCCGTTCAAAGAGCTTATCTGAGCTTTCTGGCCTCGCCTTATCTGATCTGACCCCAGCTCATACGCCTCCTGTTACACTATGTTTCATCTGGTGCAGAGTGTGGAATTGGTTCCTGTGTGTGTGTGTGTGTGTGTGCATGAATTTGAAGGACTGTGTGTGTGTTGGAATCTGGTTAAACTCTTAAATGCTTGGATTGGATGTCAACCAGGCCAGTGTGAGGTCACCATCAGTTGTAACACAGTATATAAAAAACAAGAAATTTAAAAAGGGAGGGAGGGAGGGGTTGCATATCATATCGAATCAGCCACAGGTAATGTTATTGTTACGAAGCAATCTGAAATCATTTAAGCATACATTTGTGCAGTGATTTATGAAGTGATTTATGGGAAAGTTACTCAGGCGAGTTCTGTGGCCTGAGCTGGATACGATCAGGAGTGTGTTTTTGTTTAAGCGTGTTAAAACCGCAGCTCAGCCAGTACAACAGAACTTTCTGAAACCTAGAGTTAACAGAAAGACGTCAGTTATTGTTATATGCGGAAGGTAATCAGTAATCTGTACAGAATTACATTCTTCAAACAGCCCTCTGAGCTTTGCATGAGTGTGTACTCATCCTGCAGGTGATCATTTATTTTCCATTCTATGCTAATAAGCATATAATGTGTTGCATCTTTCAAATGAGCCACTGCACAGTAATTATGTACCCTCTCTATGCTTTTCTCTCCTGGCACCGGCTGGCTGTGGGCAGGGACGAACAATTCAGACACAATTTAGATACAATGCTGCAGTAATTGTTGTTGCCCACTGTCTTCCCCAGGGGTGACCCCTTCACTTCCCGAAGCACAAACACATGCAGCTACAGATGCACATACTCACACACATTAACACACATTGTTGACACAGCTTCTGCAGGGACACCCCCCCACCCCCCTTTACACCATGACACCCCTCTCCTCCTCCTCCTCCTCCTCCTCCCCCCTTTGCCTTCTTGATCCCTCATCCCACCGTCCCTCCCTACACACACACACACACACACACATATACACACATAGTGCTGTTTGGTGGAGATCAGAAGCCCAGCTCAGAGGCCCCACACCTGGGCATGTTTGCGGAGGAAGCGGGCCCTGGGCGGGCTGCGCTCCATGCGCCTGTCGACTGGCTCCACCAAGTCTGGCCAGCTGTGCTCCTGGCCTGGCCTCGCGCTGTGGGGGCTGTGCAGCTGGGAAAGGCATGTTTCCCAAAAGAGGAGAAAAAAAGACAGAGAGGGGAGGAGGGAGGGAGGACACAGAGAAGAGAAAAAGAGAGAAAAAAGGGCTTTAGGTTATTTCGAGCTCATTACACATTCATCCCTGAGCTCTCCTAAAGCATCTCCTTTTATATGAAAAAAACATTCTGGGCTAAGCTGGTTAATACCTTGGAAATGTTTGAAGTCATTATTACATTTTTTATGGAATTATCAAGCAAGTTTTGAAGCAAAAAATAAAAGTCTTGCATATTAGATAATCAAACTGTAGCTCTTTTGTTGTGAAAAATGTACCACAGTATTAGCACGTTTGATGACACATTTGTTTTCCCAGCAACTTATATGTAGGATTCTTTGCTCTTATTCTTTTTTAGATAATTAGGTCAGCTGGGAATGCTTTATATTCTGTCAAAAAGACCATATTTGTCATAGACAGCAATATATTTTCTCATGCAGTGTCAAAGAAATTACGAACAAATGGACAAATGAACAATTCACTGACATTTCGTGAAATAAAACAAAATGTTTAATTCATTGAATTTGAATGTTGGATTTTGTTATTTGGCAGATGCTCTAGTGTGATGAGATGGCCCAGGAATACAATGCACACACTCAAAACTTTCACGACAAACAAACTGTTGCAGCATTTGCTGTTTCAGATGTCACCTCTTCCTGTGTGTGTACTTAGCCTGCTGCCATGTGGAGCTCCCGAGGGCTGCCGAGCCCAGCAGTAACTCAGGAAGTGGAGGACGTGTGGAGAGGCCGCCGTGTTCTCCTGTCACTCAGCGCCCCAGGGAACAGCCAGCCACGGCGAGTCAGGCGGACCAGGGCCAGAGCACGGCAGAGCTGGGGATCCCGTCGGAACATGCCCAGAGCACAGGCCTTGTCCTGGGCAGGAGTCACTGCTCAGCCCTCCCTTCCTCCCTCCCTCCCTCCAAATCTCCATCCCTGAGGATGAGTCCCAAAAACTACATCGCCTTAATTATGATGGATTGAGAATGAGATTGTTCCACCAAACACTGCTATCTCTCCATGGCACCTTCACTTGTTCAGTATCACTTGTCAGTTTTTAGCTCTGTCTGCATAGTTCAGATTCTAGACACCTTGATACTATCTGTGTGGATGTTAATTGAGGCAATATGAACCTTAAGCAGCCATACACTTCAATGGCTTGGGCTTGTTTGACTACAGATTGAGTGTTCAGGTGAAACAACACTAGTTATCCAGTCCAACTATTTATTGCCCCTGCCGGGTCGTTCCCCTCAGAGAACCTCAAACATATGAGAGCAGCCGTGCAAACAGAGGAGCAACACACTAAACCCATTTGTCCGTCGCACAAAGCATAGAGCCTGCTGACACACAACGTGGTCTGTCTGTGAGGAGCCCGTGTGTTAGCCACATCCCTCAAAGGAGGCTCACACAGTTTGGCCTCTGTACAGGGGGATGCTGAGGTGGCATAAGGGCTCTCAGCGGCCCGTAGCCTCTCTTCAGGTTATCTTGGCCGACACCCCAGGATCCCAGGCTAGCACTGCTTCCTGCTGCCGTCTCTCCTCTGGCCTGACCCTGGGCCTGTCACCCTGCTGTCACCATAGGTCCAAGTGGCCAGATGGACATACAGAAGAGGAAGCGGCATGAGGTGAACATATGCTGCTGAAAAAGAGGTGGATGCTTCTGCCAGGAAATGTATTTGTTCGTGTTTTGGCAACACCCGCAATATGAGAGATAAAAATGTTCCAGCGATAAAATAACATGCATGTTGGGTGATGTGTTGCAGGATAGGATACACCAAGAGCTCAGACAGAAAGGCGTCTAAAATCCAACTCTCTTACACCTCCTACACACTCCTTCAGCTTCTTTCTCCCTCTTTCTCTCTGTAGGCCTGTGCTTGCTCACCCACTGAGGCCTCCTCCTTGCAGGCTGTCTGTGCTCTGTCCTGCCTGAACCATCACAAGAGCCTGTTCTCAGGGTTGGCGTACCGACTAGAGCCAGTCTCTGCTCGCTACCAGGGCCCACACACTCACACCCACTACATTCCTTCACTCGCAGCCAGAGGGGAGGGCGAGGTGGTGGATGAGGTGAACATCAGTCCTAATGGATGGGACAGCCTGGTGCGATATTGCAGGATATTTTCCTTCACATCAGCAGGTATAAACTGCGCCCTGTGCTTTGGTCTGATATCATTAGGCTGTATGATATCTGTTAGGCTCATTTCCCTTCATAGGTCTGCCTTTTTAGAAGATGGTCCATCTCTGGGGTATCAGATTCTTTTTGCTTCGTATCAAAATAAACCTGCAGTTTAGCAGAGTAAATGGAAAACCGTGCAGAAGGGAAAGAAGAGCTTTGGAGAAAGAGAGATAGAAAAAAATCCTAACAAAAGCAGAAAGAGAGGATTATCTCCCCAGCTGTCTGTGCATCAGGAAGTCTCTCCCAGAGAGTTAGCTCTGACCGGCCTGATCACAGAGGCAGCACAGGAAGTCCCACAAAAAGAAAAGGAAGTGAGCACCAGCTCCAGGAAGTGAGTTTTTGCAGCTTCGGCTCCACGAAGTCTGGACCCTGAAGGGAGGGAGAGGGGAGGAGGAAGGGAGGCAGCCCAGCTGAACACCAGAGTGTGAGAGAGGAGGAAAAGAGAGGGAAAGACAGAGAGAGACAGATTAGGGCGTAGTGACGGCAGTGACAGCTGTCTCCATGCCGCCAGCTGTGTGTCATTTAGTGAGTGCTTATAAAAAATGAGCCTGGCACCAGGGAGTGATGTTCCTGATGCTGTGGCGCCAGGCGCTCCGCTTCAAATGACATTGGGTGCCACCACCGACTTCCTCTCAACCTACACACACATATATACACACAAATGAAAGAGCACAAAAAGCTCAATTCAGCACAAGTAAATGCAGGCTTGTGTTTGTGAGAGGCATATTTATCTTCTTTCCTTCTTCTGCAGTCTCCTACAATAGAAAACTGAAATGAGTTTCCATAAAGCATCTAATTACACAATACTGCGATTCAACAGTATCAGAGCAAACACAGAGCGCGTCAGGACAAACAGATAAGCGGCTCCGGTGACAACATCCCCACCTCGTCCCACTCACACACACCTGTGTTCAGAGCCCAGCTTTTTGCATGTAAATAGAGTGTGTTGCTGTGCTGAGGAGGTGCTAACTTCCTCTGTGTTGCACCTGGGCTGACGGCTCATCTGCAGGGAGGGAGGGGGGGGGGGGTAGACAGAGAGAGAAAGAGGGAGAACATGAGGTGTTAATGGGTTAAAACCTGGTAATTGGGGGGTACTTAGTCGACTATTGTCATCATGAGGCCTGAGGGACAACAGATGAAGCCTCATTTGGATTTCTTAGAGTTCACACGTCACTTTAAGCGGTGATGCATTTTATCTCATATCAGTTACTGTCCTCTAGACATTTCTTCCAGTATGTTTTGTCTTCATCCCAATTCTTTCTTTTGTTGTATCGCTAACTACACTTTTGTAGTTACTATTTATGTATGGTGCATGTAGTACATTTTTTGTGCTTTACATTGTATATGGTATTTTTTTTAGGTTACTTCTCTTTATCTATTATACTATGAGTTTTTGAACTTCCATTTACTTCACTTTTCCTGCAAGTTTATCTTTTATCACAACTAATTTCCATTATAGTATTAATTGTTTAAAAAATTGCAGACTGCTCCTTTAAAACTCATGAATTCCCCTCTGGATACCACGTATATATATTTTCAGCATACAATATTTTTATGTCTATGTCATAAACACGCAGTCGTAAAATGCCATGCAGCCTTGAAACCACATCTCAAAATGTGCCCTATGAGATCTCTCCAGAGTTCTAAGAACCACTTTTGCAGACAAGCAGATAATTGAATGACTGTAATAAGAAGGAACCGTCTGACTTCGCACAAACACGGATAAGTTGAAGTCATCATGTCTCGACGCAGCCAGTGGGACCTGTACAGTGTCTTTGTGTCCTCCTGCATGTCCTTTACCTCCCATCCTGTTCATTCTTCCTTGATGAATGATAAAGCATTAAACCATATGTTCTCTTTTTGCTATCAGAGGCTATCGGGGCCTTACTGCAGTATCTACTAGGGCCCCGTCAAGGTCAGACCGCAGTTCATCCAAAAACCCTTCAGGCTCGCAACTGCTTTTCACATGGGACTCTGGCGTCTTGGAGTCAGCACGGGACACACAGTCATAACATTTGGATTGGAGTCTTCCAACAGACATAATTCAGCACAGCTTTAAAAGCAAACGCTGATAATATTCAAAATGACTGCTGTCATCATACTCGAGAGAGTGAGTACGCTGGCTCAGGGCCAGCCAACTGACTGCTCTATATTTGGTCATTCTCCAGGCTTACAATGACTTCACCAATGCAATTTCAGCCCGGGCCTGTGTGTTGTTTCAGTCTCATTTTCAGTAAACTCTGTGATCACCTTGCCTTTGCGTTCCACAGGCCTTTCACTGGGAGCACAAAGAGAGAGAGGGGCATTAGTCCACAAGAAAAGCCCAGCTTTGGCTTCTTAAAGAAAGCAGAGGTTTAGCTCTTTCACTTCCACTGCATTGTTATGCTAACGCCCAGCTTGGGAATAAGAGTGAACCATTAGCATCTGAAGAAGAGCCAACATCTGAGGGAAACATGTCTTTAAGGTCCCAAAGAAAAGAATCCATGCTGCCTCTCCCTCTCATTTTCTCATTCTCTAACTCACTCACTTGTTCCTCAACTCAACTCTCATTCCTCACCATTCGAAGGCCCATTCTCTTTTCTTTCAGTTTCTCCTGCTGGCTCTTTTGGCGCGAAGAGGGATAAGAGGTGTATATGTGTGTGTGTGTGGGTGGGTGGAGAGGGGGATTAGGAATTGAAATGCTTCATGAAACAATAAATATAGCCCTTAACCAATACTATGTATATCAAACAGTTTATTTTCATTAAAGGCCAGTATCTATTATTAAAGACATCACCCACCTAACTGATCCAAGAGAATGTGAGCTTACCTGAAGATGTTACTTAAAGTTTACAGCAAGGAATCATATTTTACATAATCATCTCAAGCGTAATATCATAACTGGGGCTGGGTAATATTTGAAATTTTCAATAGTGGTGTCAATATGTTACCTGAGTTTCAACACAGACACCAACACTATACCGAAACCTTACTTTGAGAAAGACAAACGTGTTGCTACAGACTCCTTTTTTCAATAAAAAAGGAAGACTCAAATGTTCTCTAATGTTAAATACAGAATTATCTACAAGAACTCTGCCTAAATAAAAGAGCTTACAATTGACAACATTTTGATTTAAACCAAGTATCGGGTCAGTTAATAATTAAACAAGATTACAAATGTGAGCTGACATTTGATGCCAGCTGGATGCATTCCAGGCAATGCCAAAAAAGTATTGAGGCTCAATACCCAGGCCTCATCATGACTTTACATTATTCCCTGAGAGCACTGAGTATTTGTTAAAATACTAATACATATATTACTGTTCCATTACATGAAATTAGTGCTTACAATCTATTTTGCCCGCAACATTGGAAAACATTTTACTATCTTTCCTGTAAATCAGTGGTGCTTGGTGTCCAATGTTTTTGTCATTTGTTGTCTTTCAATTATTTGTCATTCACTAAGACTGGTCACAGATTGTATAAGGATAACAAGGTGAGATTAACAGTCATATCATAGGCTTCACTATCACCGCTATTATCTTATCAAGTACTCTGTAGTCAGTCACACAGTTCAGTGTTAATCAACCACCCCAATTAATCTTCTCTTTCTTTTCTAGTTTTTTAAAATGTGGAAAAAATTGGGATGTGTAACACATTTGGAGGTCAGTGACGTTCAACTTTTTGACAGGTGATTGTTTTGAGTTTAAGCTCTTAACCAACTTAACGTTTCTTATGGCAGTTTTCCGTGTTTGTGTCAGGTGGCCACAGGAACCAAGATTTCTCAAACCAAAAGCAGCAATTTTCTTTTTTAAAGCACTTTTAAAAGTTCTAATGTTCTTTGATACAATGTTTTTTATGAGGGAGACATTCAAAGGAAACTCAAAAGCTTGTCGGTGGGAAGCTGATAATCAAGACTTGCGATTCAGCTGAAGAACACATTGCATTCCAGGGATGCACAGATCTGACTTTTTCTCTTCCGATACTGATTCTGATGTTTCAACTCAAGGTATCTGCCAAAACAGAGTACTAATCTGATACCTTATGACACCTATGGCACTAAAAACTGAGTCGGAGGGCGGCTGTGACTGAATGAACGTAACTGATAGCACAAACACAGAATTCTATAATGACAGTGACAAAGAAACTGTATTTAATTTGGAACGATCATGTCATAGTCGATACTAGATCAGTTTAATAATGTTGCTGTGTTGCGGCCTATACCGATCTGGAGCATCGGATCGGTGCATCCCTATTGCATTCACAGTAAGTACACAAACAAGGATGTCATGGGAAAAATAATTATAATTTATTAGCTTCTTGAATTAAAAATGATATGAAATCTAGTTAGGCTGAGAGCAGGAGAGTTGGTTATCCAATCTATATTATACTTAGTTTCTGCATTAAAGTGCATTACCATGGAATGACAACAAAGCTTTGACAAAATCAACCCTTGCACATGCCAAGTCTTATGTGAGCCCAACTTAATCTATCCAGAACAATAATGTTACCTGGATAATCATTGCGGCTTCCATGTGTGAAAGCGGCTTTAGTTTCCTCACTGCTATGAGCTTAGGTTTGTTGTAAACAGAGTAGTCTGAATGTTGGCTGTGTTACCCCTGCAGAGCTGGAGACGGTCAGAGGGACAGCTGTGGGATGAATCACAGCCCCAACACACACACACACACACACACACACATTCACACACGTCATTCTGGGTGTGATCCCACCCTTGGGTCACAACTGGACATGGAGCGGATCAATCCTGGAAAGAGAGAGAGTGATACTGTAAAGATAAACAAACACACACTGTAGGGCAAATAGCAGGAATTGAAAAACATAGAAATGCTGAGTCACTCGACTTCTGCTGACAACTAAGGGAGAAGTGATTCGCTGAGTGATAACAACAACGCCATCACCAGCAGCATCGTGAAACCCACTGTCTGATAAACACATGACTCTGACAGGGCTTTTTGGTCAAGCCCTTCTAGCTAACTAAAGCCGTACTGAAGCACAGAGCCTTTCGGGCAAGAGAAGAATGACTAAGTTGTGCACCTGCCTCTCTGTCAGGATAACAGCGCCAGCACACTGACAGGAGGGAAGGGGGTGAGAGGGTTGCATGAAAAAAAGGAATTTCCAAGGACAGGGAAGATGTTGTGAAATCATATTGCGCATGTGGCCTGCACAGCTGCAGAGGGAGTGAATCGCTCCATGTGTAACAGCATGAATCACCAGTAGAGTTCCTCAGAAGTCAGATCACACTTTCAGTTCTCTCTCTCTCTCTAATTCTTTCTCTACCTCTCTCTCCCTTTCACACACTCCTCCCTCCCTGTTTTGCTCTCTTCTGTTTTCCATACCTCGCCTTCTTTATCACAGGTGCAAGCAGTGAAGTAAGCTGACTAGATTATCCACATATGCTATATCACACCCCAGTCTCACAAACATACACGCACACACACATACACACACAGACATGTAAATACACACACACACACACACAAATGCACACTCCCCAGTAATCACAATGAACAATGCCGGAGACATCCAAAGTCTCTTGATCAGCATGAGATCATGCGGCACATATAACGCACATCGCTCACACACTTCCTCCTCCTACCCCTGCTGCACTATAACGCAGGTGGCTGGCTGCAGCAGCCGGAGCAGCATTCCTGCTCTGTTGTTAAGTGACATCTCCTCTGTAGAAGTGTCCTCATCCTCATCCAGGAAAATCAGATGACTCACAAGGTTCTTTACCTCAGATGGACCTCATTGGGATTTTTATGTTACTGCTAATGTATCTGGAATGCATATGGGGGGCTGCTTGGGGCCAGTACACCTACAGCACATTGCTGCAGATGTATCATAGATAGTGAAAGGAAATGTTATTGTAACATTTCGGCTGCTACGGCTCACAAAAGCCATGGTCACGGTGGCATTTAAAATGGCAAAAAACTCACCCCGCATCCATTAGTGGATTAGCTTGCAGGGGCAAAGTAAATCTGCAAAAAATCTTGACAGTGCTGGCCTCTGAGGGTATGGAGTGCCAGAGAGTCAAAAGTGGAAGAAGTAGCTTATTACCTGTGTTGCACCATGAACTTTTACTTAGCCCTCCTCTGTCGGAGTATAAATTGCTCCACAAAAAAGGAATGGTTTGCAAACAGTTATGAGACAGGACTACAAATACATCTTTTGAATAACCTTTGTCAACTTATTGCCCCATTAGCAACCAAGCTAACAAACTTTACCCCCCTACGATAACCCTTATTGCATAACATGAATTACAATCCTGAGAACAAAATGCCAGGGTTGAGTAAACGGCACAGTACAGAAAAAATGGTTAGAAAAAAAGAAACTCGAAGAGTATTGATTTGTGGTAGCGCGTTATCAGCTGGCTAGCGGAGCAGTTAGCTTGCCAGCTACAATAGTTCACCAGCTAGCCCTGCGAATAGTCACTACATCACCAAACTTCTAGAACCACATTTTTCACAAAATTGCGTGGCGGACTGACGGATGCCACTTTCTAGTGTGACTGGGCCTTAATAGTCGGAAAGAATTTACCCTTCAAAAAATCCTCAGTGAGAAATGGTATGATGAAAGGAGGGCAGCTGATTAACAGCACCCTCGTGATATAGAGAGGCTGCCGACATCTTTATCTGTCAAAGCTTTGGCTCTGATACTAAATTGACAGCTTTAGAATGTGTCTTTAATGCTAATTCGATGGCTAAATCCACCCAGAGCTGAGCTAGCTGTAGTGCCCTGTAGGGCAGCGGTGTTATCCAGGGTCCCTAAGGACTGTCCAGTGCTGCTCTGTGTGGTCCAGCCCCCCCAGGAGAGGGATGGGGCTGGGGGGGTCTGGGCCTCTGCCTCCCTCTCCTCCTTGTCCTCCTTTGATATCAGGAGTGCTGGAATGGAGGGGTAGCATTGGAAGGAAGGCGGGGGAGGGTGCTGGGTCTCCCTAGTTGCCAAGCGAACGCCATATGGGCAGCTCACTGGTGTTACTGGGGGCCCGGGGCAGTTCCCAGAATTCACATGATAATGAAGCCCGGGGCCATTCAGAGTGCTGGCCTAAAGCTGGGCCTAAGAGCTTTTGATAGCCCCCAGCAGCCTGTAGGCCTGCCCACCCCGGGCCCAGCCAGCTTTCCTGCCAGGCCCAAACCACCTGTTTGATTTTCCCAGGGCCCTGCCACAGCGGAGGGAGAGGAGAGAAAGAGGGAGCAGGGAGGAGGAGGGGAGGGGCAGCAAAGGAATGTCTCCCTCTTATTTTGTCATTGAGTGTGTACTTCCCATTCACTTCCTCTTTATAATCCTCCAGCCCTCCCCTCACGTGCACACACACATACACACTGTTGCATAAACACAGGCGTGCACGGGAACACATGCACCCGTGTATGCCTAGATGCACATACGCACACATCCCTGCTGACCCACACACAGGCTCTTTCCCCTTTTGTTAAACCCCCTGAAACAATCCCAGGGAGAAGAATGAAGTTTAAAAGTAGGGCACCTTCTGCTGCATCAAAGTTTCACACAAGCAGATTCCTGGAAGTGGGCCCTGGGTGAAAAGCAGGGCGCTTGTTTTAGCTGTGTGTCTCTCAATTCTACGTGGGAACCAGGGGAGGATCTTCCCTAGGCAGCTTAGGGGACTGGGACATTGGCAGTAGAGGGATCTGGGGGGCTGGATGAGAGGGTGATGGAGACTGGGGTGGATGAGGGGACACCACCGGGTGTGAGAGGAGGGATGGGAGGTAACGGGGAAAGGGAATGGCGATTGTGGCACTTCAAGGGGGTCGATGTATGTTTACAAGAAGGGCACATTCCTCTATCGTGAGAATGGCCGGTCGATGCATAGCAATAACACCGGGACAGACAGGGCAGATGGCCTTCCTGACTGTAGCCACAGCACATGAAAACAAATGTTCAAAGTGTTGCTTTATCAAACAGTCTGATGGGTGAGGTAAAATAAATTTTCAGTTTAATTTAGCTATGGGGCTTATTTGCATATAAAATGCAGACTGAATGAGTGCTCTCTTCTCTGACAACATTCTGTGGTAGAATATTTCCTGTTGTGAAATCATGTGGTGTGATCAGAGTAGCAAAACACACACTGGGTGCACAGGTGTGCAGGTGTGACGCTGTGTACTCTGCGGCCACTTCCCGGTGTAAAGGCGGGGCAGCGTTCCTACAGTTTAACCTGAAATGCTGCCTTGCTGGGGGCTAAACACCTGTGCTGCACTCACAGGGTTACAGAGAAAAGGCTGGGGGAGGGGTACACCCGAGCTGCTTGTGTTTACCCCTAACCCTTACCTAACAGGGTCTCTGGTTACTGTAGTTCCCTGGCTGAGCTGTTCTTTTAACATTACTCAGGTCAGGTGTACAGGGGACATCTGCATAGAAAACATAACAATCACGCTACTGTAGCCCTATTGACTGTGACAAGAATACAAACACCTACACCTGTTGCACCTGCACTGCCTTCTGTAGGGTGCATGAATAGATAGCCAGATTCCCACACCCAAGTAAATTAACTTCCTCTTGCTGTTGTGTCCTTTATACAGCTTTGATAAATAAAAAACAATAAACAGGAGGGGAAACTTGAGCAGGCTCAGATCACAACTGAGCCAGCAGACTGTTAAGGTAGGACTTTAGTGTCAAGAGCATCAGGAGAGAGAAACAAAAACTCCCCGAGGCCCAAATAACTTGATTATACCCGCTCCACAATCAAAACAAAAGTGGCAGGCCCAATCTGTTCACTGTCAATGGCGGCTCTCATTTGTCAAGCTCATCCAAGAGGTTGGTTCTCAGGCGACTCGCACAATGCCCAGTGACAAACAGGAGGGCTCTCCTTTTAGCCCTGCCTGCCACCGGGAAGCCCATCTGAAGTATTAATCTTTGGGTGGAAGAGTGGAGGAGAGGGCTCAGCCTGGCCCAGCCATTGTCCCCAGGCCTGGGCCCTCTGAATGGGGCTTTGTCAGCTCCCCAGCTGCCACTGTCCATGCTCCATCTTTGGGCTTTGGCTCCCATGTCCCCTGGCCGTGCTGACTGGACGCCTCTGTGCAGCTGTGGGGATGTGCAAGTTTGTGTGTGTGTGTGTGTGTACGGGGTGGAGAGAGAGGTTAGGTGACAGACCATTCGTCTCATACACACACAGACACACACAAATACGAGGCTTTGCATAGGGTCGTACTTGTCATTTCAAAGTGGTGCATTCAGTTACCAATAAATCTTAAAAACACCTGAATGAGTTTCTGTCTTTAATACGTTAGTCCAGTTTCCTATTAGAACTTCATTAGGGGAATATATTCTTGTATGGTAAAAATATGTATTTAGAAATATACAACAAACGCTCATTATCGATTTGACAAAATCACAGGAATACTCTGTTGTTGGTGATATTTCACCTTTTTTCTTTTGGGTGTTGATGATGACCCAGGATTTGATTTCCCATTCTAGATTAGTCTGCTAAATGTCTTAATTAAAGTATATGTACTGCATATATATCTATCATAGTGCGAAGCCAATACTGGAGCTGATCTGATGGTTTCCCAGAAGCAGTTATTTGTTTGTTCTCCATCTCCCTCCAACAGCAGGGGGGCAGCTGGCCAGCAGCATTCAGGCCTGTCCCCCATAGGCATCTTCTGGCTACCAGCTGGGAACAGCTGGTCCCCCCTTCTGCTACCAGTGGACCTGGGCCCTGCTGGAAATCCTGGAAAGGAGAAGGCCTCATAGGATCTGACAAACAGGCCGCATTCACACATAGACAGGTTCTGCTAATGAAGAGGCCTCATTAGGCTACATTTACAGTTTCTATAGAGGTGCATCTATTGTTCGGTCCAAGAGGGGAGCAATAGCCATGGGGCTCCTCAGAACAATGGAGGACCTCATCAGGTTGTGTTGCAAGTTTCACTGTGGCTTCAGCGCAAAGTCAGATTTAACTCACCGACTGTCCCCTGTGAGATGTCAGCGGCAAACTGTTGCTAAAGTGAAAGAAGTAGAGGGAGGGGTGAGGTGGGATTGTGAAATAGTTGCTGGTGGTGGCGGGGGGTGATGACCAGTGGACGGAAAAGGGACTCTGGCGTTATTAGATTTGCAACAAGCTGTAACACTGTCTCCCATTGTGTATCCCTCCACCCCTGCCCTCCCCAAGCCCCTGACTGTAGAGAACACTACCCAGAATCCCCCCCTTCTCCTCCTTCTCACCCCCTCCTCACCCAGCCCCACCCCAGCACCCTCCACACCCCCAACTAAACCTCTCTCTCCAGGCAATTGCCACTGGAGTGGAAAGTATTCCAGAGCACAATGCCTATGCTCTCAATGGGTGCTTTAGCATGCCACCAGTGCGCTGTCACCAGCAGATGGGGAGCTAATTAGAAGCCATTAAAGGGCTTTGATAGTGTGTGTGGGAACCAGGCGGAGGGAGATGGCCACATGGGGTGTAAAGGAGGGGTGAGCTTTGGGTCCGGTGAATGCACACACACATACACATGTACGCAAGAGAGAGAAAGAGACAGAGAGAGACTAAACTGTCCTTGTGAGTCTTCCTGGGCCAAGGACGTAGAGCAGAGGACACCTGTGGGGCTGCAAGGATCTCTGTGAGGCTTCTCCGCACACCAACTATCAGATGGAGATAATGTTCCTGTAACCTGCCCCTGGCTCTCAGGGAAGGGCATCCATCCACCCACCCAGTCTGCTGCCTGCACGCAGGAAAAACACCAGGCGGTGAGGCTCCAGCCGGTCTGCACTGCTGATGACACATCTCTGAACTAGGACTCCCACAGGAAGTGACTCCCAACCACGGGTCCTCAGTCATTACAGAGGCTGGGCTGCCCAGGGAGGTGCCAGGCCACACTGGGACAAACCAGGAATCCAGGCAGAAACATGTATAACACACACCCACAGAAGCCGTGACACACAGCATTACAAACTCTCACATTCAGCACAAACTTCGTCCTTCTTGTACCTGTGACTGATGAGTCCTGAGTGCCGTCAGTCAATCATCACTCAGCTGGGAAAAGATGACATGGTGTGGTAAAAGTTTTTGTATCTGACACCACACTCACCCCTCCCAGTCCCATATGAGCCTCTCCACACACCTGCACACAGGTGTGATCATTATCAAGCAAACAGGAAGAGCGAGACTGGGAACTGGAAACTAATCCCACAGCTGCGAGGAGATTGCCTGTGTGTTTGTGTGTGTGTGTGTGAGTAATAAATGTTGAAAACTTGCATGTGGTGCTCTCCTTTCATAATCAAATTCCTGCACATTTCTTTTCAACAGTGTATCTCAATAATCATACTGAAGTAAAATCCTCTGTCTAAGAAACCATTTATTTTCCTCTGCCATTACTGTGGTTTGGTCACTTTCATGTTTCAGGAAGTAGTACGCGCACTACTTATTGTCCCTGCAGTAATAATAACAGCAGCAAAAGTGCGAAAGCATTACTGGAATGTCCTATTTCCCTTGAATGAATTCCTGTACCAACTTTTCCCCTTGTGGCTTCCTGTAGTGTGCTTTTGTAGATGTATTTGCTGTAGCGATAAAGAGGGCGTATTAGCTAATATGTTTCCTCTCCACCAAATGGAACAATTTCTCCTGAAAAACGCTACTGGGAAAACGGTGTGTGTGATGGCACAAATATAGCCAAGATACACAATGTCCTGGAAAAAAAAAAGTGTTGCCTTTCTGCCGTTTGATGGATGCAGGATGTTGCAACAGCACTGACACAAACAGTAGCCTGTCGTAGAAATAAAATACTAAGTGATAAGCGGCTCACATGTAAAGAGTCCTCTGGGAAATTAATTCTGTGTCAGCAATGAAGGAGGGAAGGGGGGCTGGGAAACGGCATTGCCACTCTGTCAGTTAAAATCAGGAGCTAATATGTTTCACTTTTCTTTCCCTCTGCCTCTTCCCTCTGTCTTCTCTCTCCCCTCGCCTTGATGTGCTGTAAACAGGCTAAAAAGGGCCCAGCTGTGTGGAGTTATTGTTGGTGTCAGTAGGAAGTGCTGATAGCTTTTGCAGCTGAACAAAAGCTGGATGAGGGGAGTGGAGGGGCGCTCCAGACACTGTGGCTCCAGCCTAGATTCTCTCCCACAATCCCTGCACCGCACTCCCATTGTTCTGCCCACCCGGCCCTCCCTCCACCCTGTCAGCTGCGACCTAGGACAGAGGGCAAAAAAAGAAAAGGGGGAAAAAAAGAAAGTTTTTTAAAAAAGTTTTTACAGGCTACTGCAACAGCTAGAAGAAACAGTCCCGGTGGTAGTTAACTTTGTTACAAGACAGCACAGCAATGCTGATGTTATCTTTGGTCTGGTATAGCATCTGTGCAGATATAAGCAGTGGCTCTTTAAATAGCTTTTATATTCAAATCTGAAGAGAACAAGCTGTTTTTAATTCCTGCCTAGACTATGCAAATTGATTTAAAACTTGATGAAACACTGTGCGTGGCGTCAGTCTGTGCAGTTACCAGAATATTAATAATATTCTAAACAAAATCTTAAATTTGCAAAATCATGCATTTATAAACAACTATATGTTGCAGATCCTAGTTAAATAAAAGAGATTAATTTATAAGCATAACATATGGTATTATACAGTGGTGGAATGTAACTAAGTACATTTACTCAAGTAATGTACTTAAAGGTCCAGTGTGTAGGATTTAATGCATCTAGCAGTGAATTTGCAGTTTGCAGCCATTTGAATATTGTTCGCCTCACCCTCCCCTTCCAAGTGTGTAGGAGAAATCTAGAGCCAGTGTTTGGTTTGTCTGTTCTGGGCTACTGTAGAAATATGGCGGTGCAACATGGCGACCTCCGTGGAAGGGAGCTTATTCTAAGGTAATGAAAACACAACGATTCTTATTTTCAGGTGATTATACACAAATGAAAACATATATACAAATATTATATTCCATTTCTGCCAATAGCTCCTCCTAAATGTTACACACTGGACCTTTAAGTACAATTTTGAGGTACTTTACTTGATTATTTCTATTTTATGCTACTTTATACTTCTACTTCATTACATTTCAGAGGTCAAATACTGTACTTTTACTCCGCTAAATTTATTTCACAGCTGTAGTTGCTAGTTACCTGATTTTCCACAGAAAATATATGATCTGCTTATAAAATGTGATGCATTGTTATAGACTAAACTACACATCGGTATACAAGCTAGGAAAAATAGATTCACATTGGCTAGCTACAATATCAAAATACAATGTACAAGTTAATAGATCAATAATGATAATCCAATAATATATATACAATAATATGACAGGGGTCATTCTCTTGCTTAATGAGTACTTTAACTTTTGATATTTTAAGTACATTTTGCTGTTAATACTTAAGCACTTTTACTTAAGTAAGCTTCTGAATGCAGGTATGTCAGGCTACTTGTAATGGAGTTTTTTTTAATCAGTGTTGCTACTTTTACTTGGGATCTGAATACTTCTTATACTATTGGTAGGCTATTACATCACTATAGAAGTTGCTGCAGTATACAGGAATAGTGGATTAATGGTAAAAAAAAAAAGAATAAATTAAGGTAAATGTAGTAAATGAAGTAGTAAGTCAGTAAATAAAGTAAATGCATTTTTTTTTTTTTTTTTGGAAATGCATTTACTCTTTTTTTTGTTATTCCTTAAAAATGTCTTCTAATCTAAATGAGCTTGATGCATGATGTAGTCTGCACTATTTGGCACAATAAGCTAGGATAAGATAAGATATGAAATTTAAAAAAAAAATGCATGAAATCGAGTTTTATAGTAACCACAGGGGCATACAGTAGTCAAAGAGGGCTGTGTGGAGGAATGCAGCAGTTATTTTGTGTTAAAATGCGGTAACAACATAATGCCAAGCCTTCCTCCTCCTCTGTCTCTCTGTCAGCCGGCTGACAGAGGCGGCTCTGCAGGTGCGCTGGGCGGTAATCTCATCCCGCTGCTTTAAGGTGATAAATGAACGACAAAGCTCCGGAGCCGGTTTGTTCTCAGTGTTCCGCGCGACACGCAGGTGAATGGAGGAGTGCAGTGCGAGCTCTCTTGTTTGACGTCTCCATGGAGACCGCCCGAGCGGCGCCAGGCTGACAGGCGTCAAGGCTCGGATGAATGGGTGACGTCACCGCGCTGGCGCCTGCCAGTCTGCTCGGGCTTGTTTGGACAATCTGGGGGGAAGATTCAGAACAGAGCGATGCGATCTGAGTGTGCACACAAGGCTGAGCACACACTGCAGAAACATGTGAAGGAATCCGTGAAGCCGCTGCTCACACTGGGCTTTCTTCAGCACGGAACAGCAGGAAGAGGAGAGTCTGTGCTGCGAGAAAAGAAAGTTTTGAGTTTAAAAAAAGCAGAGATTTTGTCTAGGGAGAAGTGGTGTTCAGATGACTGCGCAGCATATTTTCTAAAACAATCAGCAATCTCCCCTGAAATAGTAATGTTATTAAACTAATGATCTGATAAACTGCCAATCTCTTTTGTGGCTGCATTCCACACATCCATCCATCCATTTTCTACCGCTTGGTCCCCGTTAGGGGGTCGCGGGTGACTGGAGCCTATCCCAGTGACTTCGGGCCTTAGGCAGGGCACACCCTGGACAGTGGCCAACTCGTCGCAGGGCGAACACAGACACAGACAAGGACAGACAACCATTCACTCACACATTCATTCAATACGGGCAATTTAGAGTTATCAATTAACCTACACATGCATGTCTTTGGACGGTGGGAGGAAGCCGGAGAACCCGGAGAGAACCCACGGTAACACAGGGAGGACATGCAGACTCCACCCAGAGAGATTGTGTGATGTTGGTCCGGGCATTCCACACAGTTTACAAAAAAAAAGTTTATTCTAAACAAACGTCATCATCCTGAACTAATTCAAGTTAACAAAAAGTGAATCTTTTCCCAGAATTGTTTGGCCGCTCTATGTCACCAGTTGTCTTTCTTTACTGTACTATTGTCATCCACATCTGCAGTGCCATCAACAATTGTGAGAGGCAAATCTAGGGCACTGTGGTAGCCTAATTATCATTAGCCATTCATCCTATTCATCCTGTCCCATCCCACACACATTCTCACAGTACATACCCAGGCATTCACCACCCCGTGACTGTCCCCAGGCAATCCACACCTGCAGAGTCCCCAAGCCATGGACAGCTGGATTCCCACATATTACCCATAAAAGACACACATTTGTTTCCATTTGTAACGCCATCCCTCAAACAGATTGTAAATCCCGATAACCAGGCGAGCGCAGGCATTGGCTGAGAGTGCTGTTGTGGACCGACCCATCAATACAAACGTAGCCGTTTCATTGGACTACTGTCTTCAAACAGGACTACTCTGTCACGCCCCCGGCTCCTGCTCCGCTATAAAACCGAGGAGGTTTGCCCATGTGGATGTTGCAAACTGTCAACATTGTCTTGCCAACATCTCTAAAAGGAGGAGACGCCTCGTTGCTGAACTAATCTTTTTCGCTCGTCGTCTTTGGAAACTACACCTTCTACACTAATCAAGATGAAGGTTGTCGGATCTACCTGCGCCCTGAAGAGCAAGGTCGGCGGCGAGGACATGGTGCGCTGCCTGTCCGACCAGAGCCTGACCATCTCCAAGTGCAAGATCCCGCTGCTGGACGAGCAGATGACAGCCTTTCTCCAGGACATGAACAGCTGCTACAGCAAGCTGAAGGAGCTCGTGCCCACCCTGCCAACCAACAAGAAGGCCAGCAAAGTGGAGATCCTGCAGCACGTCATCGACTACATCTGGGACCTACAGGTGGAGCTGGACGAGCCGGAGAAGAGCCGCCAGCTCTCCGCCAGCAGCGTGCCCCGCACACCGCTGACCACCCTGAACGCAGAGCTCGCCAGCATCGCAGTGGAGGTAAATATCTTTTTCACATATAGAGCCGAATAATTCTGAGAATAGCTCAGTGTCCAACAGAGATGAATGCACCCCTGTAACAAATGTTTTTGAACAGTCAGTACGCGTGCGTAAAGTTGCCAAGTCCGTGCGTAAAAGTTACTTTTGCGCACCGGTTTGCTTGTGACTGCTTTACATCCAAGCAACGCAGATGTACTAATCAACCTTCTTTTCTCTGTCCCCGCAGAATGGATGCTCAGACGACAGGATTATGTGCCGTTAAGAGCTCGTGGAGCATCGCACCATCACCCCACAGCGAGCACCGCGAAGAACGAACAAGGCTACCTGATGTGACTTCTCGAACACATCAATAAAAAACCTTGAACTGAGTAGGGACGTTTCAAACTCCCAATACTAGAAAAATATCGTTGTGTGGACATCCTCCGGCGGCGAGGATCTCTGTCACTCAAGACTCTCGATTCATCAGAGGGCCCTGAGAGAAGAAGACCGGTGGTGTCCAGATATAGACTGGGTTAGCCGGGGGACCAAGACAAGTTCAGTGCAACTAGCATCGCTTGTTGCTTGTAGAGTTTCTAAAGAAAGCTAATGTTTCTGTTACGCTCTTTGTATCTTGTTTAAACCATATAGAGAATCCAACATTTTGTAAAAGGAAAAAATACATTTCTCAGATTCCTGAGCGACAAACTGTATTGTATATTACAATGCCACATTATGTGAAAATATTGTTTTCTTACAATGTACCTTATTAGTGTTTTTATTAAAACAAGACAATTATTTTTGAACAAGAATTCTTCTGTGTCACTGTGTGTTTGTGAGAGAGAAAGAGAATGATATATGGTACTGAATCGCATCAAATAGGCTACGTGGGGAGTTGATTTAATTACAAAAACTAGAACCATAGTTGTGAAACATGACACTTGGGTGGTTATTATGGGCTGTTATAGTCGTATTATCATTGTGATTAATAGCAGGCCTACTCACATTCATCTGAATAGCTTATCGTGTTGTTGCCGAGAGTACTGGGGGAGTGTGAAGAGGTTCTCACTAAAAAGTGCTACACCTAGAAGAAGCTGTTTAGTCATTCTGGTAACATAAAACCAAAGCTGGTGGTCAACATAATGGCTCATAGCCAGTTAAATTAGTCATTTGCCGCTCTATGGGTCATTACCGTATCACATTACAAGAGGAAGTCTCGCTTTAAATCGTCAAGTCTTAAGATCTTGACAAATGAGGCAGAGTCAGGAATACAGTTTAAAATGAAATCAAATCATCGCAGTCATGACAAATGATTTTTTTTTCAAGAGAATTCAAGATTCTTCACGCATTTAACAAATTACTGACACAAATGAAGTGATGTAAGATGGTTTATTGGGAGAGAAAAATGAAACGGATAAGAAACACGTTCATTCACTCCATAAAACATCCATTTAAATATGGTGTTTCAATATGTTCTCGTGTAAATCAGCAGTTTTCGTCTCTCCCGGCACTGCAGGGGTTAAACTGGTTTTGGCGAGGCGATTCGTTATAAGATTTATTCTGTCTCCCTGGTGCAATGTTTTTCCCATTTCCCTGCGGTGCGATGCGCACAGCTGCAGCCCCGGCGTGGCCAGTGTGTGATTGTGTTTGTGTGATAGCTTTGTGCCAAGGGCAGGGGAGGGCGGCGGGGCCCAGACTGAGCGGCGCCTCGGCACACCTGGGGAAGTTCAGGTTAAATAGCTCCACATTCCTCAACACACAGCTGATTGAAACATTAACAAACAGTAATCCACGGGCCAGGCCGCAGATGGGCCGGGAACCACGCCAACACTCAGAGAGAGCGAGAGAGAGAGAGAGTTGCTCTCGGGTAGAGATTCCCACAGTACAGCCGTATGTTTTAAGTTTGCTATTAATATATAAACTTATTTTTTCCCCTTTCTCTCTCTCTCTCTCTCTTTTTTTTTTTTTTAGAAACCTACACTGCTTGAGCTGTTAGAGAAGTGTCCATAAGTGGCAGCACAGAATTGTTTAACATCTACAACTCTTTAATGTTTTCCATTACACTGAAAAATAATTTATAGCATTTCCTCTCTGAATTTCTAATCACTTATAATTATTTATATGGCAAATCCAAATCCCTCTTAGGTAATCTGGTTGAACTGTGGAGAAAATGAAGACCAGGCTATTGTGGTCTCCATAATAAGTCTGTACTCGATATTTTACTACCATTAAATCCAATTAGGCCTGTGTCTTTTTTAATTGCTTCATTCTCAATTATTATTATTATTTTAATCCCTGTCTATAAACATGAATCAAATCTCATGTCCCTTCCTTCAACTCTCTAGTAGTTAGCGCCCTCTTGCGAGCATGAAATGAATTGCAGTCTTTTTCAGGGTAAAAAAGCCTGTATTCGCTGCTGTGTGGGGAAATTGATTCGTTGGAGAAGATATTAGTAGACAACAGCGCAGCGCCTCCTTCGGGTAACAGCGACATGATTAAAAATCTGTTATGTGGTGTTGGTACTACTGTCATGTCTTTTCCTGCTGGCATAAAATATTTGTTGAAATTTGAAATGTCAAATTCAAAATTGTTACTGTACTACTTTAGTACTCCATTGCGTTTATGTGAAAGTTATATTACCTTACTTTACATTCAAAACATATGATCATCTAAGCAATATGATGCATTATCAATTAAACTACCCAACAGTGCATAAATGAGTTAGAATTAGTCCTATCTCTGCCATCTACATTAAAAATCCGGTTAACAAATCAGTAATAATAATCTGATAATACAGAAGAAAACTATAATCTATCACTTTTGTTTATAAATATATCTCACTAAATCTGCCTCAGCACTGGTGGAAAGTAACTAAGTACATTACTCAAGTACTGTACTTAAGTGCAATTTTGAGGTACTTGTACTCTACTTGAGTATTTCCAGTATGCTACTTCTACTCCATGATATTTACACTTGTACTCAACAATTCAACTACATTTTCAGAGAGAAATATTGTACTTTTTACTCCACTACATTTATGTGACAGCTACAAGTACTTGTAGCTTTTCAGATTAGGGTTTTACATAAAAACCCCAACATATGTTAAGCTTTCAAATAAGCTTTTAACCGTTACTACAATTATTATTATTAGTCTTATTACTGTTATCATTATTATTCCTATAATTATTATTACTATTATTATTTTATTAATATTACCACTACCATTAGATTATTATTATTAATGAAAAACTTTACATGAAATTTGCATTGTGCTACTGTATGCTCTCTTAAAAGGAAGTTTTCCCTTGCCACTGTCGCCAAGTCCTTGCTCATGGTGGGAATTGTTGGGTCTCTGTTAATATTATAAAGAGTACAGTCTAGACCTGCTCTGTAGGAAAAGCACAATGAGATAACTTCTGTTATGAATTGGCGCTATATAAATAAAATTTAATTGAATGAAAATACAATGAATGTGGTTCCCAAACTTATTTTTTCCCCTTTCTCTTCTTGTGGCTCCGTAGGTCATGTTTCAGATGAGTTGTTAGCAGTTCCACATAAGAGAGATTTCCCCTCTAAACTTGTCAGATGGTTTCATTGGAATAACAGTTTAAGACCAAGAGGTATAACTATGCAAAATGTCATTAAAAAAAGCAAAGATTAGAGAAAAGTTCAACTACCAAATACAAAATTGTGTAGTTGGGAGTTTCTTTTTTCCTCTTTCCAACTCCATTAATCATCTCACGACCTATCAGATTTATCTTGTGACCCGTAGGAGGGACCTGACCTTTGGGAGTCACTCGATTAAACTATCAAACTGTGTACAAAGTAGTTTAAACTAGCTCCGCCTGAACCAGCAACAACAGTAAAATGCTTCTGATGATGATTAGTAGTAACAATCTAATAATGTCTTAATATATCAGTCACAGGGGTCATGCATTTTTCTGCAGATCTGAGTAAGTTTTAATATATTTTAAGTATATTGCTAATAATACTTTTGTACTTTTACTTACGTAGAATTTTGAACTTTTACTTGCAATGGAGATTTTTTACAATGTGGTATTGATAAAAGTGATTATTTTGTCAATATAATATACTGGCGGACATTTACGGTTACTGCAGTTAGACTGAGTAAATTGCATGGATACATCATTGCTCATAATCAGAGTCAGAAGATAATCAGAGAACCAGTCATGAGTGTTTAAATAGAAATTTGTATTTACATCAATATCAACAGAAAAAATCTGTAATATACATCCTGTAAAATGACATATCTTACCTCCAAACAAAGAAAAACAAAAACAAACCCAATGATCTCTTGCCTCTTTGCACTTTCAAACTCTACAAAGTTCCAAAGTAACAAAATCTGGACATAAAATGAAACAGTTTCCTGAAAAATAGAAGAGATATTGATTGATATGTCTTAGAGTTGATTTCGTTCCATTGGTATTTCTCTTTCACAGCAAAACATGCTTTGTTTCTTTTTTTTTCCTGGATGTCAAAACTTTCTGCTGTGGGGTTGCACTGATAGCTTCCCACTGTAGAACAACTTAGCCCCATGCCCTTTATGCTTACAGTACATAACCATCATATGCTTTTACAGATGCATGATATGTACCCATTTACCATCAGACTAATAACACATCATAAAAAATGTACACCAGAAACCTCAGAAACTATACAGAGATGTGGGAAAATATCTTTGGATTGCGCATGTTGAAAAGGTAGATTCAGCAAGTTGAGAACAACAGTCAAAAGAAGACGATGTGAATAAAAATACACTTGACAGACAGAGCTGGGGGGGGGGCACTGCAAAGAGCAGACTTGTTGGTAAACTGAAGAGTGTGTGTTCCTGTCTTCACTGTACTGCAGACAATACCCATACAGATCTCCTCACACAGAACCCAACAAAATCATATCATTTTATGTAATCAACGGTCCTGACAGAATTCCACCTTCCAATAAAACCTGATTGAAAGCTCACACCTTCAACTCATCAGATACTCATCAGAAGTAAAAGTGCCTCGATAAAACACGACATACATGAATTTTTGGAAAATTAAAAAATAAAATAAAATACAGCATTCAGAAATTGACAAACAAGAAGGGAAGGAAAACCCAAACATGCCTGCAATATTTGCAAAGGCATGAAAAAAGCAAATCAACCAAATCAGTATTGACCTATGGGACACAAAAATACAACCAGGTCTCATACTTTGTGCAATAATGGACCTTTAAAAACATGTTTGATATATTTTGTTGAATATTTACAATTCATATTCACAGAGAACATTTGAGACATCTAATACTACAGTACCATTTGTTTGCTTATAACAGGGGTTATGATGCTCAGTTACAGTCTAAAGCATAGAGGCAAGAGTTATTGCTCCAATCTGCATAACATAGTAAACTGTGTGCTTATAGCTTCCAATGACTTCAAGAATGAGGCGCATCCAAAGGATAAAAGAAGAAAAGAAACCCATTGTTGTGAAGGCATTGAATCTCTAGTAAGGCTGTAATGATGAAGAAATATTGCATCAATCTTTATTCCACACAGAAGCCTCCAGGTAAAGTGCAGCCACAGCCAGTTGTACCGTAGTCCCATTCTGCAGCCTGGCTGTGACACTGAAAACTGCCCGACAGCTCCAGGTCATTCACATGAACACACACAAACATGCACACACACATACACACACACACTAATATTTTGTGTTTGTGCATCACCTTAATAGGGTTACAGTATGTGGGGCTTCAGTTGGGGATGAAGCCCAGCGCAAGTTTGTCCTTGTAACCCACTTCCTCCAGGATGAGCAGTGAGTCTCCTGCATCACGTTTTATGCTGGAGAAGTCCTACTATGTGTGTGTTTGTGTGTGTGTGTGTAGGTCCAGCTCTTTTCTGAGCTCAGACCGCTCTGCCACAGCTGAAAGGCTCCAGATTCTTAGTCACAGGTCTTCAGCAATACTTCTGCAGAGACAGAAAAAGAGTGAGATGTGCAAACCCTTCTAGCGGTTGAAAAGAACACTTGCATGTCTATGATATCTTTCAACTGGGTTTTCAAACATCAGCTGAGCCTCATGTAAGGCCACTTAACTCCTGTGTGTCAGTGTTACCTACCTGATCAGGTCCCATTGGCATTCTGCCCATTCCCATGGGTTTCATGCCCATCTGGCCCTGCATCTGGCCCTGCATCTGGCCCTGCATCTGGCCCTGCATCTGGCCCTGCATCTGGCCCTGCCTCTGGCCTGGTATTTGAGCCATCTGTCCCGCACCAGCCCCACTGACTGGCCCGGGTCCACCCATGGAGTTGTTCATCATCATGGGTCCAAACTGGCCCTGGTTGCCCTGCTGGGGGAACTGTTGCTGGGGGTATGAGCTGGAAAACCAGAAAAATAACAAAAAAGTTTTGACACAATTTATTTACCTCTGTAACTTATAGAAATATCACAGAAGTATAACCCTCTGAGTATGGTGCTAAAATGGTGATAGTTAAACTACAAACCTACACTTGAATAATTGATGACTCTAAATAATTTTGCTCAAGGAAGCCTGACAGTACATACTTGTTGCGTGGCATGCCGCCCTGTGGCCAGCTTTTCATGTCTCCAGACGAGTACATGGGCCCTCCCTGCGGATTGCCCTGCATCCCTGGCATCATGGTGTTCTGAGTAGGACCTCCCATTCGTCCTTGCATCATGTTTCCTGGTGGGCTGCTGCCTGGAGCCATGAATGATGGGTCCCCCTGCTGGTTCATCCCTTCAAGTACAACAACAACAACAAGAAAACAGTCATGAGTGTGAAACTTGAAGATTTCAGGAGGAAATTATATAAAGCTCTATGTCATTAAACTCACCATAGTTACCTCCATAGTTGAAGCCCTGCTGTCCAGGCTGGTTCATGGAGGGGCCTCCCATGGGGCTGTCCATGCCTCCTGGTGCAGTGACATTTGGAGGAGGGCTGAAGCCTCTCGCTGCCCCCTGCCCCTGCTGCTGCTGTTGCTGCTGTTGCTGCATCAGCATCATCATCCGCTGCCTCCTCATCTGCATGGTCATCATCTCCCTGCTGCGCTGAGCCATCATTTGGGCGTTCAGGAAACCAGGCTGCAGACAAACATCAATACTTAATTCTACAATTTGACTGACGTTATTGAAAATTGGCAAGCGAATGCACACTACATTCGATGTGAGGTAGTGCTGACTACATACCTGACTACCCATGCCTGCAGGCTGCATGCCAGGTTGCATGCCAGGCTGCATGCCAGGTTGCATGCCTGGTTGCATGCCTGGTTGCATGGCTGGATGCATGGCAGGGTTTCCTCCGGGGGCATGTTCCATCTTCATGCCTTGCCGGGTCTGGTTCATAAACTGCCAGATGAGACAAGATTAAGACAGTTCAATATGCCAATTTTGTTCACTATTAACGTAGCATCCAAGAACAACTTCTCCTAAGACACAAGTTGACCTGCTGTATTTTTAATATACCAATATGGAAGGAGCACCTTTAGGATGGATATTATCTGTGTATGTGTGATCACCTGCTGTCCTTGCAGTCTCTGCTGCAGCTGCAGTCGGAGAGGCTTGGTGGCAGTCATCATACGAGGTCGCATCATGTTTGCTCGGGGGTTGCCCATGCCTGCCATGCCAGGGAAGCCCCCTGTCTGGCCCATTTGATTCATCATGGGGTTGAAGCCTCCAGGAGACTGGCCTTGCATCGTGTTGCCACCATAACCAGGCTGCATGCCCATGGAGGGGGGCCCTGGGTAGCCTTGGTTGTATATGGGTTTTTGGTCCATGGAATCTGAGAAAGGCTCTGATGGTGGGCGCTGACCCTGACCTTGATCCTGGCCCTGCTGGTGGCCTTCAGGTCCCTTGGTCTAAGGTACAGAGGAGTTGCATGTCATGCTAGTTTGGACAAAGTAAACTTTATGGCAATATCAACACAAAGCTGGATAAGAGTAATTACGTAATTAAACTACCGCCAGAGCACAGACATAAAACACTTAAATTATTCACTTACATTGAGTGAGGAACAAGCTGTCCACTTAAAGCCATAATACCTCATTGAAAGCTATGCTTTCAATTATTACAGTACCATATTTAAATGTCGCATTGCACTCAATTCATATTTTATATTAAAATATTCACTTTATTTCAATAATCACTAACTGTAGTGTTCTGAGTGAAGAGACTCTCTCTCTCTCTCACTGTATGGGGAATGTCCCCACCTGACAGATGACGTGGATAAATATTTAAGAAACACTAGTAGTACTTGCACGTACTACTTGCTGTGTTTTCCGATTCACCATCTAGTTAAAAATCTGTGTTAATTGTAGGTCTGAACAATAAAAAGGACCACAAACAATGTTCTTCAATTATTAGAAAGATTTTTCCCCCCTTAACTTTTAGTATGGATAGGCCTACAATTAAAGTCAGAGAGAGTCTGTCTGTCAGCAAGAAACACTTTTTACATCATTTATCGCCATTGACATTCAGTCACATGTGAGGCTGATAATTCCTGAACGTCGGGTTTGATACACCGTGTCCTGATGGCATGCAATGCGAGCGAGCAATGCAGCGTCAACATCGGTTTGATTGCATAGTTTTCTTTCCTAACTGGCTGCGAGCAACGCGTCTTAACTACAAAAAACTAAATAAGGTGGCAGCTGGCTGGAGGGAGATCGCCAGTGAGCTCAAGGTAAATGACCATCGCTAATAACAACCTACTTGCTGTTGGCTATATTGTATTTAGCCAACAATATATATATATTGTCATTTCCAGTAAAGAAAAATCAAAATATCACAATATAAAACGTGTTTTCTGTTTAAAAAGTGCAAAACGTAAATAGCAAGTAGCACCCATCTTTTACTTGAGTGGTTAACGCCTCCAGTCTGCTCTCGAGCGCACAGCTGATAGGTACGTGGCTTGTTTACATGACAACCGACGAGTATGTTTAACGGATTCAGTGATTGTCAGACACTCGCATTTAGTTAGGACACAGTGTTACATAATTTAAATTTTCCATGAAACATTTAGCCTAATAAATAATTTCCAGTGTTCAAAAGACACCATAGTCAATATAGACAATACAGAATGCAGCTTGTTATTCATGTGCAGGTGTTTGTTAAACAGGTAAACAGGCTACAGAGAGAAAACACTGCTGCTCTGGCAGTGATAACTGTGTACCTTTATTAGTATTAGCACAGTGCACATGTGCAGACACAAACTCCATCAAAAGTCTCTACAGCTGTTAAAGCCGACATCAAAAACGGCTGTCGCTTCACGTGATGCTTCAGAGGAAAGGACGTCTCATTTACGAGAAGCTCGAAAAATACCAAAGGCTAAAAGAGGAGCTAGAAAAGACGTGGAGAGTAAAAGCAACAGAGGTGCCAGTGGTAATCGGAGCACTGGGGGCTGTGACCCCAAAACTTGGGAGAGTGGGTCCAGTAGATTCCAGGTACAACATCTGAAGTCTCTGTCCAGAAGAGTGCAGTCCTAGGAACAGCTAAGATACTGCGCAGAACCTTCAAACTCCCAGGTCTAGAAGACCCGAGCTTGATTCACTTTTTCCTCTCTTTCTTCACACTTCTGCTTAGAACCACGTCTTGGATTGCTCAATGGAGATTAAAAAAAAAAATCTGAGTAATCCTGCACACCTGTGCCCACCCGTGCATGCCAGTACTACCGGTGTGTCTTAAATAATTATCCACATCATCTGTCAGGTAGGGACATTCCCCATACATATGGAATATGTAGCTGGGTGGGGAGATGGTCTCAAAACGATGGAGAACTTAGAACTACTTTTAGAAGAACTGAAGTTCATTTGGGCCCATGCTCCATTGATGCAAACACTCGTAATGTGTTTTCTGTTAACAAAATGAGTGCATGCAATACATAATGTGTACTGTAGTGTGTCTTGTACCTGGCCTACAATTTCAGGAATGCCTAAGGCTCGGTCTATCTCCTGCAGAGCAATGACATCAGCGGTATTGAGCAAAGAGTCCAGCTGGTCAAGAAGTGCCCGTTCATCACTTGGGCCCTCGCTGTTGGCCAGGGGCCCCAGCAGCTCATCCAGAGGGTGCCCAAACTGGTCCCTAACACAACAAATGACACGGGAGATGTTAAGTCACTCACATACACTATTAATGTCAGCTTCTAAATTCAGCTTGAGGTCTACTAAGGGACCAGTGCAAAAGGTTTACCTCTTTGTGTTACTCTGTGGTCTGTCCATTCCCATGGCAGAGTCTGTCCAGGACGGGGAATGAGGTGGGGGTCCGTGTCCACCAAACCGGCTCATACCCATATTGGCTTCACTGGTACCTGCAGAGGTGATAATGGGTAGTGTATGATCAATATAGAGAGAAATTATCTACCAGTTAATTTGAAGAAAACGATTCGAATTAGATATTTACATTATGTTTTCATAATACCCACTAATTAAGTATTAAGTATTAGCACCACACTAGTTACAGCTTCACACACTACAGCAAAGACATGACATACCCATATCCATGAGTTGCTGCTGCAGCATAGACCTGGTGTGTCCGGGTACACTGTTGGAGCGGTTGATCATGGGTCCTCCCATTGGACCAGAGCGACCCATGCCAGGGTGTCCTGGTCCGCCCACTGGGCTGCCACTGGACCTCGGCATCCCCCAGTCCCCTGGCCCTGACATGGGAGGGCGCTGGGGCATTCCCATTCCTCTGCCCATACCTCCTGAACACAAAGACCATAAACATTTACTGTTTCATCAGTATGCTTAGCATCATGGTGAATACTGGACCCTAAGCTTATGTACTTTCAAAGACAGTGGGTTTAACAAAAAAATTAAAAGAAAGTAGTATTGAGAAAACAAATATCCCGGCACCATCTACTCTGTTGGACTCAGGTCTTCATAGGAAGCCAGACTGTCTAGGGCATGCTAAGAAATAAGGGTTTACGTTACTTGTTGGATTGCCCCGTGGTGGACACACACCCATGCCTCCTGGAAAGCCATTGGAAACGGCACCAGGTCGGATCGGAGCGTCCATGTTCTCCTGTTTGACCAATGTGGGACAGGGGACATTCCTTCTCCCAGCCAGCCCACCTCCTACAGCTCCCTCTCCACCCATGTGCTTGGTATCCATGGACAAGGCTCTTTGATAGACACCACGCTGAACTGGAGGCATGGGGCCTCTCTCCCCATCTGAAACACACAAAATACAAAAATTAGAGTATATGCATTCACATATTTAGGTTTATTTAAGATTAAGACTGCCACTGACGCGGTAACATCCACAGTGTGATACCTCATGCAAGACTTAAAAAAGCATCTGAAACGCCATATGCCAAGGCTGCTATGGCCGCAGTATCTTGGCCATGCATAGTCTTCTGTGTTTTTCCACATTAAGTGTGAACCTTTTTGCTGTCCAGTGTTAGATTTGATCACATGATACTTCCAAATTAGACTGACTGACTTACCATGTAAACTGTCAGGCATATTTCCCTGTTTGTTTCCAACTTCCTTCCCTGCTCTGGAGTCTGGTTCAGGGTAGAAGCCAGAGTTGTTCCTTGGGACACCAAGAATGGTCTCCAGCGTCTCCGTCTGAACCATTGAGAGACAAAAACGAATAGAAAACAATGTTCTACTGGGTATTTTAAACTATATCTAACAAATTGTTATTTTGGGCAAAAGTCTTACCTCATCAGATGGCTCCAACTTGACCTTCCCATCCATGCAGTGGGGGTCAGAGCTGGTGACCCCTGCACCCTGAGCTCCTCTTCCCTCCAGCTCCTCCAGCTTTGGCTTGATATCACCACCTTCTTTAGAGTCGTCCTTATTGAGGAGGTAGTGAAGGAGGGCGTGGGGCTTCTCCTTCTTAGGGCTGTGCTGGTCCTGCTTTGATTCTGATCCCCTAACCCCTCCAGTGGCTGCAGGCCCAGGCTCCGGTGCCCCTGAATCCAGGCTACTCTTCCCAGTGGCCTCAGCTGTGATGCGAGCCACCTCGTCGGGAGTGTTCCCATTCTGAAGGAGCTTGTGGAGGATCTTGTGCTTCTCCTGCAGTGACTGACTTGTTAAATGTCCTGTGCCGCCAGAGGAGGACACAGCGCCATGATTCCCGCCCGTAGAGGAGGACACTCCTGTTGAGGACGAGGGGCTGGTGACGCCGGCTGTTCCGTCTTTAGACTCAGGTGTGGAGCTGGGCCCAGAGCTTGGTGTGTGATTAGGTGGTACCAGCTCATCTGAAGGGGAGATGAGAAGCTGCAGAAGCTTCTTGTGGCACTTGTTGTCAGGGACCCGTCGGGTGGACTCTCCCACGGCCAGACCCGCCTCTCTGCAGGCCTGGCTGTCTGGCTTGTCAGGAGGGCCCTCGCTGGTGGGGGTGTGTGGGTGCTGCTGAGGCTGCTGCTCTCCTCCAGCCCCGAGTGAGCTGCCTGGGCTCTTGGAGTCGGAGTAGGCTGGAAGGCCTGGTTTACAGGGTCCCCCTGTTGCCTGGTTGGTGGAATTGATGCTCGGGGAGCTGTCAGGCTTGTGAGGGGGGGGAGAGGTGAGCGGGGAGGGCATTGGATTGCCCACTCCCTCACTAATGGCTTGGAGGGCATTCAAGGAGCTGCTGGAGAAGGTGGTGCCTCCTCCTCCAGAGTTACTGGAGCTCATGGGAGAGTTCATACCTGCAAATGACACAACCAGGTGACACAAAGGTCATCACTCCATGAAGTGAATTACATGTGTCAGAAAATGTGTGATTTAAGAAGCTGTGATTTTCTACATCCAATAAACCTACATATTATTAGTTGCTGATAGTTCTCGAGAGTTCTAGAAAAGTTTGGTTCATACCTCCGGGAGAGAAGGGGCTGGCACCCATCTTGGGGCTTCCTCGGACTCTGGGTGAACCCATGATGTTATGTGGGGGGCCGTTAATCCCTGGACTGGCCTGGGGGGGACTGGTCATTCCCATAACGTAGCCTCCACCTCCAGGTCCACCTCCACCTCCATGGAACTGACCCATCTGCTGATGTTGGTGCTGCTGCTGCTGATGCATGCCATGGTGACCCATCTGATTCATGGGCCCCATTTGGTTCATCAAGTTCATGGGGGAGTTCATTGGATGCATGGAATTAATTTGACCCATGCTGTTCATCTGATGCATAGAATTCATTTGATTCATCTGATGAATGGGATTCATCTGATTCATGGGATTCATTTGATTCATCTGGTTCATGGGATTCATGCGATTGCCCCCAGCATACGGAGGCACTCCTCTTTGTGGCATGTTGCCCTGTTCAGCCATGCTGTAGCCCCTGTTCATGCCCATGCCCCCTCCTTGGCCCATGTTCATCTGTTGGTTGGGATTGTTCAAACCCATGTTTTGAGGCCGCATACATCCACCCTGGTTTCCACGATAACCATTCTGCTCCCTACAAGAGAATACGGTAAATAATACAAATTTAAAACAGAACAAAGTTTAAGCACATACAACACAGTGAGACAATCATCCAATTTAGGAAATATCATTTTTGCTAGTTGTAATTGTTAGAGCATTTGCACCTTTGTAGCAAGTGTGTGGAGAGGAAAGAGTGCGGTTCATTGGTGTTGGAATTCCTGCATAGGTCACTCCTGGTCTGGGCTGTGACTGGGGTGCCATCAGAGAGCGAGAAGCGGTAGAGAGGTGTCTCCGCATGGCCATTATGGAAAGCTGCAGCAGAAAAATTGAGAATTAAAATGTCTGACAACGGGACAAAGCATGCACACACTAACAACATAAAAACGCTAATAAACAGCTGCTGCAGGGACTTAAGCTGAATTTCCATATAGTTGATATATGCATGCTCTTCTGTACTGTGAATGGTCAGAGCCTGGCACCTGTGATGTGGTCACAATACAGATGTTTCTTTCCCCACACAACACAAGGGCACGATTAGAGGTGTTGCTCAACTTGATGACATGTTGAAAGTTCTAACTGCAATAAGCATGGGCAACTATTTGTCTACTCTTTTCATTCTAACCACTTCTTTTATAATTCCCCCTTTTTGAAAACTGATCCATTGACAAATGTGTGGATTAAAAATCTGCACAACAAAAGGGCTAACCTTCAGTTGTTAACACTGGTAACAAACTGCAATGTAACTGCTCCGCAATTGAAAGCCTTCAAGTGTGTTCACTGTCTGAAAGATTTTATTGTGAAGATGACTGAATTAACACAGCAATTACAGCTGTGTTTGGCAAAGAAGACCACACCAGAGGATCGGGGGCTGCTGTCTGCTAGATGGGTAAGAACAAGAAAGTGGAACAACACTCCAATCCACAGAATCTCTTATAGAGATTTTTAAAAAATTGCATTTTCTTTGTAGTTGCCTACAATGACAACACGTTAAGATAATCGGTTCAGTGCAATGATGCATCTTAATTTAGGGCAGAAACTGCTTTGGTTGAGCCCTGCTCCCAAGCAGGATCATTAATATTATAGGTCAGCGCAGTTATCATTCACTGTTTACTGTGGAAAGGATAGGTACCCTGCATGGTCATTTTCTGTTAAACCCCATAAAGTGTTATTCATTGTGTCTTTCAAATCAAATGTCTCCTGTTGTGCTAGAGATTACTCATTAATGGTTTGAGCCACTTAGTCGTCTAGCAAGGGCTGTGTCCCACATGCCAAAAGTTTTAATGCGGTGATTTGTGTTCCTTGAACACTTTTGTGATTGCTGCTTTCCTGACAATTCTCAAACCTGCTCTCCTGACACCCATAATAATTGATCATGCCTTTGTCAATGTCAGACCATGCTTTAATTCTAGGTAATCCATTCACATGCAAAACGAATGTGGAAATGAAGCGGCTATTGCATACACCTGCTAATGTAGTTTGTAATGCTAATGTCATTTTTTGGTAGTGACTGAGTGATGGTGACAAGGGAGATTAGATGTTAGGGAAGTGCAGAACTATATACCATCTTGATAGTGGCGTTTGTAGGACCACGGTTGTCCCTCACTTCGATTGAGGAACATCTGCATGCAGCGCCTCACCAGGTCCTCCCAGCCTGGACGCATAGTAGTGTGAAGAGAGCTCTGCTGTTCAATTTCAATCAGTTTACCTGCAATAGAAGATGTACCAATGGGATAACACAAAAGGATAATGGCTAGCGGTGGTAAAGGAAAAAAGCAATAACTGTAGATGTAGTGTATATTCCTAATACAGTGTATTAAGAATCTATAGTGTACATCTCTAAATATCTAGAATGACATGGCTTGAAGGTTCACATTGTCGTATTAGTGCAAGTAATGAGTATAAGTGAGGAATTTTAATGTTTTTTAATTTATTTATTTTTTTTTTTTAAAGGGACAAGTACACAGCTTCAACCAATGCCAGCTAACAGCATTTATAACCTAAACTACTTTGACTAAGGCCTTTGTAAGCTGGTGTGCATTTCCAAAGGTCATGTCACATGTATACCAAAATGAATACACTTGGGGAAAGTACTTGCATCTATTAGATAACACAGTGGAAACTTACCAGACAGTTCATGGCGAGTGCTAAACCTCTCTGTCCTCTCTACTGCAATGATGCGTCGTGCCACACAGATCATACATGACTGTAAATCTGAGTAAAGAGACAAGACAATGTTAAGTCCCCATTTGACAACACTAGAGGAGAAACTAGACATTCAAAATCTTACTTGTGGATATAGTATTATTTGCAATATTTAAGTACAAATTGACCAATAAATGCAGTAGAAGGCATAGCCACACACTACACGTGAGCCAAGAAAGTCATTGGGTAATGTAAACAAGCTGGTTAAATCATATCCTAAATGTACATGTTAACTGTTGTCACATGCTTAATTGTTTTAATTTCCCATTTTTTAATCTGAAAAAACAAAAACACCCCCCCATTAGCATGGCTTTTACCTTCTCCCTCCTCCATCATGGCCCGGGGCTGAGTGAGGGCAAAACACTGCATGGTCTCATAGCGTTGGCCCCCAGGCCTTTCTTCTGACAACCCATGACTCTGACCATGAATAAAGTTCACCAGCATACGACAGTTGAAGGTGTGGCTTTTCTGCCGGGGTGCCTCTCCACCCCACGATGCCCCATTCGGTGCTATGAAGAGAAATAGGCAA
This sequence comes from Siniperca chuatsi, assembly GCF_020085105.1. Taxonomy (NCBI): domain Eukaryota; kingdom Metazoa; phylum Chordata; class Actinopteri; order Centrarchiformes; family Sinipercidae; genus Siniperca; species Siniperca chuatsi. The sequence goes on along the minus strand of NC_058043.1, from coordinate 26,264,818 downwards.
CAGGTGAACAGATGACCATGACTCTGTGTGTTTGTGCAAGAGCATTCAGTGTTCAGGTACACTTATGTATGCATGATCTTTAATGTGTTTGCACTTTGCACCCACACAAACCCATGTCTCACCATTGGACTTGGGCAGATTCTTGTGAAACTCCTCCCTGTCCTCATCATGGATGATGTTGTACACACTGGTGTTGATGAGCTCCTCCTGCTTGTACTGTAGGTACTGCGTCACGTTGTCTGACACAAATACAATGCTGCCTTCTCGGTTAACCACAAACAGAAAGCCATCCAAGGCCTGAGAACAACCACAAAAATGAAGAGTTGAATGGAGGAAGAAAACAAAAAACAAAACCTTGTTTGGTTACTATTTTGCCCCTCTAGACACCAGCTGAGACATTTCATCAACTTCAAGTGAGCAATGACAGCAAAGCACTGGTCCAGCATATGGAACAGCAGCTAATTGGTGTTGGGTCTTTTGCCCCCAAGTGATTGTCCCCAAGCTGACCTGTAGGAGCAGCGGCCCCAGATGGTCCTTGTCAATGACCCCTTGACCAGTGGAGGACACATCCGCCTTCTGGACATCATCATCACTGCAAGAGCTCTTTCCTGAGGACAGATGAAGCACATCACACTACTGATGGAGAGAATTGTCATTTTACAACAGCTATCTATGTCTTTGGATCTTTTATTTTGTACTTTACATATTGCAAATCATTTCCACGGTGTAACTCAACAACAGCTGGTCTTCAGAAGGCAAAACCTGGTGCCAGTGACCTTAATTGGAAGTGCACATGACCTGCATGTTTTCAGCCACAGTATAATAGATGGTATTTTATAGACTTTTCCCTGATTGTACTGTTTGTCATGATTTCATCACAACCATTCTATGAGTTCCAGTTGGCTGTGGGGGCTGCTTCCCTAGTACAATGAAGTAAAATACTTTTTCTGGCCAGCAGGTGGCAGCATGAATCATGGATGAATGGTTAGCATGCCATTCTATTTTTAAAATCAGCATGTGTCTGAGGCTTTGTTAGATACCAGTCTATATAGCGGGGTCATCTGTGGCGCTAAGCAAGACGACAAATAATATGACACTGGATTTAATTCAATTTCTAACCAAACTAGCTGTACAAGCAAAGAGAGCTGAGAAAGCAGTGATTGACATAAAAAAGGAGACACCTGAGAACCTGAATGCAGAGCAAAGATGTGTAAACAAGGCAAGGGAAAAGGTGTGTTAAATGGACAACAGACAGAAAAGAGAAGAAAAAAAAGAAAGGCCCTCCATCATTCCCATCCTGTAACTATGGCAACCTTGCTGCATAACACCCGGGCAAGCAGTAGCCAGCTGTGACCCTCTGGGTAGATTCCAATGTGATTGCTCTCTCTTCCATACCCACTTAACCTCACAGGTCTAATCTCAACCGAGCTAAAATTGGTGGAAGAAAATATCCTCCTTTGTGTATCCAATCATGTAAAATTTGCAAAATTATTGGAAAATGGCTTAGGGATAGGAGAGGTCTGATTTCTGAGTGACCAGTGTCTCCCACCAGTCTCCCAGAGAGAAGCACTGTCACTGACAGCCTTGAGCCGTGACCACCAAGGATTGGTCTCAATTACTGGTGTTCATTTACCCCCAGCAATACTAACAGCCAAACTGGCTGTCAGTCTGAAGAAGCCTGGCCATGAACCAAACACACCACTTTATTACTGGCATCATTTGTCCTGCAGCAGGGTACTTGCCAAGATTCAGCCTAACTTAATTCACTGTTTACTCCCCAAAACCAATACAGAAAAAAGACAAATTATTTGTTTTGTATGTGGCTTTGTTTATGACCAGGAGTGTATGGGTGTAATTTGCACAGTGGAGGTACCTTGCTCTTTGATTTGTCTGATCTGTCTCACGGTCTCCTTAAGGATGGCACATTTGTCAGGCTTGACGTTGAAGCTGTCAATGTTGGAGAGGTTGGCAGAGATGAGCTCAGCCAGCTCCTCTATGTACTTGCTCTCCTGTTCCCTCCGACGCTTGTCACACCTGCCGGGGAGCCAAGGGGATTAGACATGTTGCCATGACAACCTCAAATCCCCATGCCACGTCCATATGCAGGCCATAGGGCCAGGGCTCAGATGCTTCAGATATAGGAGGAATGAAGTGACCTCATGCACTTGCTGACATGAACACCAAAAACAGCAGCGGACGTGGATTGGTATGTGACAGACACTTATTAGAAGTTACAGCACTCACCCTAAGCCCGGTGTGTCACAGGTAGACAGTTTACGTTTGCGGTCGGAGCACAGCGGCTCCAACGAGTTGTCTCCTACACCACTCATCTTCAGCGCACATCAGCACCTGAAAGCATACACATCATATAGTCATGTATACGCACAAACACAGATGCAGGCGGTGCAACATGATCAGAGGGAATGAACCGAGCGTGTGGCTTTATACACTCATATGTGTGTGGTACAATCTAATCAAAGGATAAGTGTGGATTGGGAAGTGCCCTCAGCTGTCGTTTCTTTGCCAAGTCCGCTCAGAAATTACACCAAATTCAGGCAAACCTTCAAAGATTAGTGTCAAGTTATGGGGAGGGGGGGGAAATCAACAAAATCCCCAGCCTATTGAGGTTACAAATGAAGTGCCTTCCAAGGGAAGAGTAAATTGTAGATTCCCACAGATTTATGAGGGTAGACTATCCAGTTAGTAAAGCAGCCTTGGTTCCTGCTTAGTGCTTGATGGGAGTGAAATCTCATCTGTTCCACTGCGAGGACCGACTGATGATGATGTAGTGATTTGGAACCTCGAGGGAGATGGGTCATCCCGCGTTCAGCCAGCCTGCCCGCTAGAACGATACCACTCTGCTAGCAGCGGCAACACACGTACACACTTCCATGTACACTTACATGTTCAGGCATGTCAGAGCACAGTCTGTTAGAGAGACGAGTACTAGTAGCTACTGTCCCAGCAAGGCACATATTCACCAGCCTGTCTCTTTGTCTAACTGCCTGGGATTGCACGAGCAAAAAGTGCACACTGCTTAGGCTTGTGGAGCCTAGAAACAGTCCAGGTGAGACTCCACAGCATATTTCAGGGACTAGTAAGAATTATCCCTCTTCTGCATTCTTACTCTGCATTCTCCATACTAGGCTACTACATTCTTTCTTCCAAAAAGGTTTAAACTGCTGTTTCCCCCCATACCATGCTAAGACAGCCCCTCCCTTCTTTCCCTCCCTCCCTGGGTGTAGCAGTTCTGGGCTGGGGACCCGACCCTGCCCTTGTTTTCTTACTATGGCATTGCCCTGTGTCTGACCCCCTCAGAGTTCACGTTAGCGGAAACCTCTGTAGCGAACCTCTAAGGTCACTGCTCTTTCCTATTCCCACCCAGAGACACACACAAAGCTGTAGCGTGCGACAGTACAACCAGATTGTTGTACTATAACCCTATCCTGGACTTTGTGTCTGTGTATGTGCACACAGAAGCACTCTTAAACACAGAGTGAGCTCATTCCAGAGTGGAAAAGTGTAGAACGGATGGGAGCCATTATGCAACTCCTGCTCCGCAACTGCAGGCTAGGACATGCAGCCCAGTCACCCACCACCACTACTACTACTACTTCTAGAAGAGCACCAAGTCTCAGACATGCACTCTGCGCCATAAATCTGCATCGCATGCTTCTTGTCTGTATACCTTTCACCACCCCTCTCTAAATCTGCCTGTCCTGCTCCGGCTGTGACTCTCACTGCCCTCCCTTCTCTCTCTCTTCCTTCCTTCCTTCCTGGTTTCTGTCCTAAGGCTCACCTCTGCAGTAGTGGAGAAAGATGACATCAGCCCTCAGTCAGCCTCACATCCTGAAACAGACAAACAGCAGAGCTGGGGGCTGCTGGGGGTCTTTCTGAAAGCAGGGAATGCATAGCAGTGTGGTACAGTTTCTACTCTGGTCATGGGGAAGTAATGCTGAAAACCCTGAGTAAATGTAAACAGGTTTCAACACGGAAATGCAATTTTCTTAAAGTCTCTTTGTTACATAAAACTGCACCAAAACAACTATCTTCACATGGGATTTAGACAACTGCATGGCACAATTTAATGTGCTTTTTATGTTCACAATTGTATGCTTCATTGGTTTACTCACATTGACATCTTGCACTTTCTAAAAGTTTGACATGACTGAAATCTGAAAACAAGTAGTCAACACCTCGAGCACAGTGAGAGATTGTGAGCAACAGCCCACCAAAACCACAGATGAGTCTCAACTGGCCTGGCAGTATGCCACTGACCTGAATCAGTTTCATTTGACAATGTGAAACTTGCTCAGGGACAAGGTGAGATATGTTGCACAAACCATCAGGTACACAAGCAGCAGCTGCCAATGTGAGAAATACAACATCTCATTAGGGTGTGTGTAAGAGTGTGAGTTTGTGTGTGTTTCTCTACATACATGCTCTACATGCTCACCTTGACCAGTACAAGCCCCAGTCAAGCTCCATTCAGGGTCTAGTGTCGTTTCAATGTCTTAACATCTCCTGAAACCAGAAAGAAAATAAAAAGGTCATGAACTGTGGTGCTCTCTGAATGTCTGGACGACTCCAGCTTCCTATGAAAATAGCATGAGCTCTTTATATGTTTTGCTTTCACAGAAATTCATGGGAAAAAACTGATTTCTAAAATTGTACAGGAAGCCACAGCAGATAGCATCCTGTTTGTGTCCTCCCCTCAGCCCGTTCCACTGCGTCATCGCTTCCCTTTCCTGGAAATGTGGCAACTCATCCACCCTATTTACATATTCTGCTTATCAGGCTGGTTCCCTGTCAACCTGGTTCCTACTCACACCTCACATGATTGCTGCTGGCTATCAGAGGCTTTCCAAAGTTAAGCTAACTCAGTATTAAGAGAACAAGACAGTGTGCAAATGGCTCCATACCAAATGGTTGCTAACACTGTTTGGTCAGAGACCTTCCCTCACTGTGTACGTCACTAAGCAAGTAGCTTTTTATTTGTTGCGATGTCATTATTTATGTTAACCAAGAAGCTACTGAGCATGTCACCTTTCTTTCCTACGATTTTTAAAATATACAATGCTTATACAGCTTTGAGAAACATTTGTCAGACACTACACATGTGCTAGTAACCATTCAGTCAAAGCTTTCATAACCTTCAGTACTTTGCAATCCTATTCATAATCACAATAAAGAAGGCCCTCTGGGGTTTTGTGTTTTCTCATCAGAACAATTGGATAAGCTTTCATCAAAGCAACAGAAATGAATCTCCCTTGAGCTGGTCACAGACATCTGTGTGTACAGTTTTTCCATTTCAAAATAGCAGTTACAATATTAGACTGCAATATAATAACTTTTGCTGTTGGTTTAGGATTTTCCTAGCCACATTTTCATACCGAGGGACCTGTCATGGGGTCCTAACACAAAAACTAGGAGGGACCCCTGGTCTTCAGTGCTCGGGTACAACTGCTCCCAAAACAACTGACCTTTAGCACCATCATCCCCCTGCCACAGATAAGCCTGTCCGATGTTCTTTCCTTCATGAAAGCTAATAATAATCACATTGCTCTAAACACACAATTCTTCATAATACAGCCACAATAATGTGTGACTTCAATGAAAGATTTATTGAAAAAAATGAGTCTTGAACAACTGGTGTTCTCTAAGGACATGCTAATTACAATTACAGATTAAAAAAAAAAAAAAACATTGGACATGGATTTGATAAATGTTCCTGAAAATAAATAAAAAATCCTATCATGATGCCTCCATTTAGGTTTAGTCTTATTAGTCATAAATCTAACACAATCATCACAGCCACACATAGGCAGTAGTTACAAGCCTTCAACCTAATCTGCCCACAGTTTGTGTGTGTGTGTGCGTGTGTGTGTGTGTGATCCTCCACCAAAGACCACTGATCACATCAGTCCTAAATGCCGGGCTGCTACTGAGCTAATGCTGCAGCTGAATAATTTAACACAGAGAAAGAGAGAAAAGCGTTCCCTCTCTGTCAACTGTCCAAACATGGTTTAATAATTCACATATCAACAATTCACAGAAACTAGAGTGAGAAAGGAATGTGTGAACATTTTTGGAGGATTTTCTGATGTTTTAGTTTTGCTGTATCCTCATCTCTCATTCACGTTCATTATTATTGTTAAACTTTGTTAATCTCTGTTTTTTTGTCCTTGTTTACTGACACAGGTACAAACACACGCCACACGTGCATGTACACGCATGCAATTCCAAATCAGGAGATATAATCACTCGTTTGAATATGGACCGCAGGAGGGGGAGGAGGAGGAGGAGTCAAGGCAGAGTGAGTAGAATATAGAGAGGGAGGCGGAGGGGGAACAGGGAGGGGGAGGGGAGAAAAGAGGAGAGGAGAGAAATAGTGCTGGGTATCACTTCGCAAAATTTAGAGTCTGGTAGCAATACTGGGTATTTGACTTTGAAACCGTTCCTAAACAAAACTTGTTTGCTACTTGTTTTGTTTTAAAATAAAAAAAAACATCTGCACACTAAATAGGCTATTTTTTTAAAACAAAAATTTAAAGCTCTCCATTTCAATTCAAAAAGTCAGACTGCAAAGGAACAAAATGTTAAAGCTACAGTGAAATGGAGCAAATAGTTAAGTGCAAAACAGAAAGTCACAGGTGTCTAATGCTGACTGCTGCTGAGTTGAGTAATTGTTGGGGTAAGAACTGAAGTTATGGGTTGCTGTTGCAAGTCAGGTCTGTTTTGAAAGATCACCTTGAGTTTTACCAGCAAGGCTTGCAGGTATCTTTCAGGCCAAAATCACTCCCTATTTACTATATATAGTGCACTATATTTACTGTCTGCCAATGGGTTTGAATGTACAATTTTTGAGTGTCAGAAATGAACAAATTACAGTCATGCAACTCTACACCAGCCAGTTATGATGCAAAAATGATGACGATTAGTAAGAGCCCAAATCCTCAATTTACTGCTCGCTAGAGAGTAAACTATTAAGTGTTTATTATATAGGGAGTAGTGAATGAGTGAACAAGGGAATGATTTCAGACTGTCTCAGTGTTGAGTTGTGATGGGCAAATGAGGCGTTCTTGAAGCGATTCCAGACAATTCTTCTGAAAAGGGGACGTGAGGGGCATCTGCTTCACTCGTACTGAGTAAACAAAGGGAGCAGAGGGAGCAACTCCAAAGACATAGGCTATCTGTCCCCTGATTCTTGTGTTCTCTCAGCGTGATCTTACACACAGGTCTCATTTGAATCAGAGATTTTGCAGCCTCAGTGAGTGATTGGGGAGTTGTGGAGATACAAACATGCAAGGCAACTAATGTTAGCTAGCTAAATTAGCTGACTTGTTACACTAATGGGCACGTACAGCAATTTTGTTAAAGACTGTTATGCTTAGTAGATGGCTATGATGCCTCGGAGGTCTTTTTGCAATCAGATTGAAACAACCCTCTGTTTTTCAAATGATAACATTCCTCACTGAATTTACTGTGTTTGAAGGGGCTATGAGGGAATAAGCGACTTGTGTTGTTTTTCCTGTGTGTTGTTTTCCTGTATGCCTATCAGGTATAAGCAAGAGAGCCGATCACCCTTGTGGATCTCTAAACAATAATGCCCATTCTCTTACAGATATGACGCTGTTGACATTACTTGGTCCTTGGTACTGAATGACACTGCATTTTGCAGTACCATAGCATTTCAGTTAGTATTATATAACTAAAAATACAGACGTTTGGCTAAAGGCCAGAACTGCAGCAGTGTCAGTCAGTCAGTCAGGACCAGAATAGTGAGGAGGACATTCCTGCTCCGCCTGAAATAAAGCATGCAATCTGAGATCCCTGAGACAATGAGTGGCAGGCCCAACAATAAACACTGGCCCACCCAAAACAAAGATCAGACAAAGTGGGGCACACATACACACAATTGCATCAATTAATTACAATAAGTAGTTCCGACCAAGCAACCTGATTGGTCAACTAGACATTTAGAACGTGCTCAAATAAGCATGACTGCACACCGTGCTCATCACTAAAAATATTACTCCGCCACGTGCGTGCCTCCCTTGTTTGTGGCAAGCCGGAGAGCAAACATTTTTGTGAGCACAGTGAAAATGTTTCTGAAACGCCAACAAACATGTATTAAAGCAGAATATTTCGTTAGATAAAAACATGATGTGAATTCTGAAAGTGATTACATCTATCTTTTTTCAATAACGTTTGACTTTTGGACTTTACGACGCTCTGGAGTTATTGGAAATGTTTGGATCACATGGAAACTCTGTTCAGCCTTGATGTTGCGCTCTGGCAGCCTGCATCAGCTGTGCCGGTGAGTCGGTGACACAGCGCTACTAGCTTGAAAATACGTGAAGTTCGCGGACGTTGTAGCTAAATCTATCCAATCTAACCATTCTTTTCTTCAGCAGATATCTTAGTTACAACAAGATTGAGCTAGCAAGGCAGTTTTGTGTTTATATGTGTTTAATGTGTGGTATTTTTTCAGTTTGGGAAATCCCATGATCTCTAGAAAACATTAGCTCAAGTTGGATGGCTGACTCAACATGATGGCTGTTGCTAGGGTAAACTAGGTTTCATTACATGGCATTCTACTGAAATGACTGTTTTCCAGTTATTAGTCAGACCCCAGGGAAAAGGAGATAACACTAGCAAAACGTTTTTTATTTTGAGAGCGAATTGCCCCATAATATAAATACATTTTGATTATATCTTTTATTTTGTTGGTAACTTGTTTAATCCCAATATTACACTTGAGTCCTGACCGCATCACTGTCGTGCCAATAATGACGTTAAAGCACAACCTCTCGTGTAATATTGCCTAATTATAGACCCCCAAAAACACACCCAAAGCACATGTGCACAAACTGTCTTTATTATAACTGTGTGAGAGAGAAAGGGGTTAAAGCACTATTCTGAAAAAGTATTAGTTAGTTTCTCTCGTTACAAAATCATGGCAGACATGAGCTACTAGAAGCGCACACACACAGAGTAATAAAGCAACTAAAAGGTGTCCACTTGAGTTTGGGACATCAAGAGCAAAAAAGGAAACAAAAGGACAGAATGACTTCCTCTTTTTCTTCAAAGAACTTCTCCACCTCCTGCTGAGCATACAACCAGCTACAGTGCATACAGAGTTTTCAGACCCCTTCAAGTTTTCCACATTTTGTTATGTTTCAGACTCATCTTAAAATTAATCAAATTCAATTTTTCTCTTCATCAATCTACACACAATACTCCACCATGACAAAAACTGTTTTTTGGAGTGTTTTGTTAATTTAATAAAAATAAAAAAGACTGAAATATTCCATTTACTTAAGTATTCAGACCCTTCACTTAGTACTTTGTTAGAGCACCTTTGGCAGGTCTGGACTCTGGCTGGGCCACTCAAAGACTTTCATAGAGTTTTCTTGACAGTATGCTTCAGGTCGTTGTGTTGTTGAAATGTAAACCTTCATTGGGCCCTATGAAATCTGTTTTAAGTTTTTCCAGCTTCTATGTTTTCCGTTTAAATTTTTCAGAATTCTGTGAATTCATTTATGATTTAAGCTCATTTTGTCATCAGCAAGTGTCTAATCATGTGGTGGATGAATAAAATTTCAACAAGAATTTCAAGATTTCAGTTCGATGCAAGATTTTGATTGTAGGTGGTCATTGTTTGTGTTAGTGTCAAATACCTCAGTTTTTGGATGACTTAGCGGTCTCCGAGGGCCTCTTCGACATACGTGTGTGTGTGTGTGTGTGTGTGTGTGTGTGGAGGAGCAGCTTAGCCCCGCCCTCTGTGAAACAAACAACAGCATGCCCGTAAATGACACCAAAACTTAGCAGCATAGTTTAGTCAGGATAGAGGGAAAGATGGATAAAGAAAGAGCAATGCTATTAATAAGGTGATGCTTAGTGCCTGGTTTCCTACCCACACATCGTTGGGAATTGTGGCAAAATAGTTCAGTATTTGTTTCATCAAACCAGAGGATTTTACTTCTCATGGTCTGAGAGTCTTTCAGGTGCCTTTTGGGAAACTCCCTGTCATGCGCCTTTTAATGAGGAATGGTTTTCATCCAGCCACTCTACCATAAAAAGGCCTGATTGGTGGAGTGCTGCACTGATGGTTGTCCTTCTGTAAGGTTCACCCATCTCCACAAAAGGAACTCTGGATCTTATTCATCAGGACCATCGGGTTCTTGGTCACCTGTCTGAACAAGGCACTATATCCCCGATTGCTCAGTTTGGCTGGGTGGCTAGGAAGACTGTTGGTGGTTCCAAACTTCTTCCATTTGAGAATGATGGAGGCTGCCGTGCTCTTGGGCACTTTAAATGCAGCAGAAAATGTCTTATATCCTTCCCCAGATCTGTGCCATAACACAATCCTGTCTCGCAGGTCTACGGATAATTCTCTCGACCTCATGGCTTGCTTTTCACTCTGACACACACCATCAACTGTGAGACCTTATATAGACAGGTGTGTGCCTTTCCTAATTATGTCCAATTAATTCAATTAGGCACAGGTGGACTCAAATCAAATTGTAGAAGCATCTCAAGGACCATTGGTAGAAGTCAGATGCACCAGAGCTCAATTGCGAGTGTCATAACAAAGGGTCTGAATACTTATATAAATGGCATATTTCAGTCTTTTATTTTTAAGGAAGTAACAAAAAACAGTTTTTGCTTTGTCATTGTGGAGTATTGTGTGTAGATTGATGAAGAGAAAAATTAATTTAAAAAATGTATTGAATCCATTTTAAGATGAGTCTGAAATATAACAAAACGTGGAAAACTTGAAAGGGTCTGAAAACTTTCCGTATGAACTGTATATACTGGCTTAAGTACAACTGGAGCTCTCACCAAACCCAGCCTCCGTGTCTTTATACAAATACGGGGCAATTCTGAAGCCATGTTTTGCTGAGTGCAAATATCCACCCTTCAGACTTGCAAACTGGGCCCTCTTGGACATCAGTCATGAATAAAATTAAATAATAATCAAAGAAAGAAAAAAGAATACAAATTAGAAATATTTTATAATATAGTTAATAGTATACGGTATCTTTAGATTGCACGTGTGATATTTTCCCTTTCTTCCAAAGAGTTTTTGAGGTGAATGAAAAAGATTTACGTATTGATGTTATTGAATTTAATCAGCTCTGCACACTTTCTGTGGGGCAGGATTGCAAAACTAAAGGTTCTTGGCTAAACTGAAAGATAGGAACCCTTTTACACTGACACACAGTCCTGATTTGAAGCATGCATGTACAAAGAAAAGCCATTTGGAAATCTAAATCCCACGAGCTAAACGGACTGTTGTAATGTGAGCTACAGCTAAGTTCTCTGTCTACACTATAGGATGGGCTACCTTTATAACTGGTTTGATGTATAACAGGCTGAGGAATGCATTGCCTATTAGAATCCTCCTGTTAAATAAATAAAATAAACACTGTCCACAACAACGACTAGTTAACGAGGAACACCTCGTGGAGCTCGTTAACGACACTCGACCAAATTAATCCTGTGCAACTTGGTGTAACTAAATTAATCAAAATAAATCACAACCTTTTCACAATGTATTTATGCGTCTGTGGCATACTGCGTAATGTGCAAGGGAAACACTGTAATGTTATCTCCGTTTGGCCTTGGAAGTAGGTTTGTGTTGTAGGTAGCAAGCTGTCACGAGCCAGGCCACGACAAAGAGGGAAATAAAGACTGTTGTACTGAGAAATCAAATAATCACAAGGTAGTTAGCTATGCATGCTAACGTTAGCAGCCTAATTTAGATCAGGCAAACACTGTTAAATCTGTTCCTTGCACCTTTGCGCTTGTGTTTTCAGAGAGGCAAAAAAACGCTTTAGCAAAAGGGCCATTAGCAAATTGTCTTTCTTTATGTCTTCACTTCAGTGAGCCCCCCAATGGTGAGAAATGTGACAGATATCCATGTACCAAAAGTACTGTGCCCTTCTGGCCCTCAGCAAGGCAAAAAGGACAAGGAATTAACTTAAGTTGAAATCGAATGGCCATTACAATCAATAAAAAAGGTGTTACTTCCATCCGTTTGAGTGAATAAAAGCATGAAGCCCTGCAGAAGTGAACACAAATAAAATGCTTTAAAAAGTCTGACTGCTGAGAGTCAGTAATGTCAGTAAAATTAGAAAGTTTTTTTAAGATAGTTAATTAGTGCTGCATTGTAGATGAACAGACATGAAATCAGATTTAAAAACTAGCTTTACATTTTGAATCATCATGCCATACCACACCCACAGTGTCTGACACGTGTGAACTTTCAATGCTGTGAACTCCATGCTGGAAATAATTTTGTTTCCCTTGCTAGATGGCAGTAAAAACAAGGGAACCATGGAGGACATTACTGCTCTTGCTTCACATACTTTAGAACCAAATTTCACTTTGTTTAGCAGCCATCTATCATCTTGACATTCTGGGGATTCCCCTTTAATTTTTAGTGACGATAACTTCCAGAAGCAAACATTTTTCATAGAGTTGAAATGCACCCTTGTTGTTGGTGAATATTGCTTATTAGCTGTTTTCCTGCCAACATTACACATTATTTTATGGCTAGTGGGACTAAACTGGAGCCACAGGGTGTGATGGCAAGATGGAGAGAGCCACCACACAATGAGATTCAGGGATGGGGATAAGGAGGACATATGTCAAGCATGTGTGTACAAGTGTGGATTTTGAAAAACTGAAGCTGTAAATTGTTCAGAGAACAATTGAGATGCTGAGGCAGCTGTGAAATTCCAGCAAGGCTTAAAAACCAGACTGAAAAACACAGGCTATGTCCCTTTGTTTGTCTGTTGCATGTCTGGTGGTACAGCAAGATGTTTCTGTCTCTTTATTCCTCTGCGTACTTAATGTGAAGGTCCATTCAAACCGTGTCTGAGTTGTGAATTGACACTGCCAAAAACAAAATAAATACAAAGCCAAATTTGGTTCATTTCTGTTTTACCAAATTAATTCACTTAGCTAAGTCTTCCAAATGAAAAGCCTCAACAAGAGTGACTGATTTATAGTTAATATTAAAGTCACACAAGGAGCAGTTCACAGTGGAATAAAGCACACCTTTCAAAAACCACGGTATTGACGCAAATATGAGCGTGGACAGGGAGGTGGAGTTGGGAAAGCAGTCCACCCTCACAGAAGCTTATTGGAGTTTGTGAAGCATTTCAGAAAAGGTATCAGTAAGAAGCCTCAATCTTTAAGGCCTCCAAGTTGATGGTCCGATTTGGCTGACCAATTAAGGCCTAAAATACATGAAAAATATAAATGTGTAAAAGGTCAGCTATGTTATTTACATTTAAACAGTTTCCAAATCTAATAGCTAATCTATGTCAGACATGTGTGGGGTGAATTATCAATAAATTAAACACCGCTTAGCCCATCTGCGACTCATTTACACTGCAAAACAACATTCTGTCGACGTAAATTATATTAGAGATTTTCCTCATAAAACAAATTCGCAAGGTCACATAAAAACAGTAGATGTACATAAACACAAAACAGCTATTTTTCCTAGTGTTTTTTTCCTTAAACTTGTAGTGTACATGATGCCCATAGATGAATGTGGTAAGGGAGAGAAGGTAGTTCAAAGCAGAGAGAAACTGCCTACATAGGATTGCTTTTTCTCCTAGAAAAATCCCCCCCCACCCGCACACAACACACACAGTGCTCAGACAGACTGTGTGTGCATCTCCCCATTTTTCTCACAAACTGCAACGTGTAGAAAAACAGAGAAAATAAATGAAGGTGGAAACAAAGAGATGGCAGATTCCACTGTGTGTGTGTGTGTGTGTGTGACACATGCATCTCCAATAACTATCCATCATTAATACGGACAAAGAACAGAAAGGAACAGCAAAGGACCCACGCAGACACAGATTCAACCAGCTAACTCATCGCATAGCACCACTGTTACGCTGCATCTCTAACAAGCCATTCATTTTTTAAAGCTTGACATGGTAGTGTTTATGGCGAGGTGATAAGAATGAGGACACGACATCGTCCAGAGGAGACCACAGCGACCAACCAAAATGCAGGTAGTTGGGATCACTCAAGGCTAATATTATGGAAATTAGTTAATTAATCAATGGCTAAACAGCCTTTTATCTGGAGAGCCAGAGTGCCAAGGCCTGATCAGCCTTCATGCTGCCCACTCTGATAATCCTCACTAGCAACTGATGCAGATGCAATGGAGGAGAAATCTCATGTAGCCTCAGATAATTCAATGTGAAGATATGTCAATCATTGTAATTACTTTTGGCAATATTTTTTTTAAATGACCTCATGTTGATATAACTGCTTTTCAGAAGCAACGCGTGTGCGTTTGTGTACACGTTTCAACTGTGCCACTCAGTGAAAAAGCAGACATTCATTTTCAGACCGCAGCGCAGCTCTGACGATTTTCTCTCTTCCTTTCCCCCTCCCTCTTGCTCTCGTGTCTTTCTCTCCTCCATCTCTGTGCTCCCTCCTCCTCTCCCCACCGTCCCTGTTGGATTGGTGGAGTAAACACAGGAAGAGAGCGGGCTCTGTTCCACCACGCCAGAGCTGGGCGTTCCTGCAGGGCTCCTGAGCCGGGGTCAAAAGTTTACAGTGGTTTTAATTTCACCTTTCCTCAGCCAATCACAGCGCCACACTGCAACGCCTGAACTCTAACCCCTGCAAAGAATTCCACTCAAAAGATGGTCTGACGCCAGTTTCACAACTGCACCCCCTCCACCCCCCCCCACGATTTTTCCCCTTACTACTTCTTTTCCTTTCTTTCAACTGGCCAGTTTCATGTGTTGACAGAACCTAGGTGAAAAAGATTCCAGAAATGAGGTATGAGGGGTAACGGAGAGCACAAGCAGAACTGGGATTTTTAATCCTCACGGCCGTACTTTATTAGAAAACTATCAATACCTGCTTTCTTTTATCTCCCAGGGTGATGAACAGCTAACCATGGTGAAATAAAAAACAAAATGACATAAAACCTAAAAAAAAAAAAAAACTACCTAAAAAAACTCATGAGAATCACAAGGATCATTTTACAGACAAGTAGAGACCGTTATAGTTTGCTTTGTTTCAATCCAATTGCAATAAAATCCACAGAATTATTATAGATTATAAAAATCATTGTGCACTTGATAAGGTCTACTACTCTATTCTTTGGTTTTCCTTCTTTATGTTCCTTAATCTCTGATACTTTACAGAGCCTGCCACACCACATGCCGCTCAGTTCCAGGTTAACACTATTAAAAGTGTGTTTAAATGACTTATGAGGACAGGCGGGATACAGGGGTCACAAGGACCAAGTGTTGAAAGACATACAGAGAAGGCAAAGGGGGGGGGGAGCTCTGCTGGACTTGTATCACAACACTCAGGAATCAAAATCAGAGTTGCTCAGCCTGACTGGACACATACACACATATGTGTATACACACACACACACTCCAACTGTGGGTTTGTTTTTGTCTTGGTAACACTGCACTTTGTTCCCATCTGCTGAGTGATTAAGCCTGCACTGCTAATCAAGTCCCTCACACTGTAAGGGAGCGGGTGGGCAAAGAACGACACGTGCTGAAACACACTGGTCTCTGTTTCAAACTGCCTTCTTAGTTTTCACCCACGAAAAAAAAAAGAAAAGAAGTTCAGGGTCAATGTTCCTGCAGACCCACATACTGCTCCAAATGAAATCAAGTTTGATGGGTTTAGAAAGGTTTTCAAACTGTATGAACAAAAGAAAATATACTTCAGTCTGTTCATTTTGTCATGTCTTAATCGAGGAGTCTGTAAGACGCCTTGGATTGGACTAAACTTTTGTCAAATCAAAAATTCTCCTATAGTGTAACAATTTTGTTACAGTTAGAATGAGAGTTTTGTTGTTGGGACCCCACACAGTTGCAACATAAGTTAAGTTTAGTTTAGCAACAAAACTTGCACACATGTATTTACAGTTTCTGCCAGAAGTAAAAAAGATTAAGGTTAACCTCTTTCAGAACATGTCCCTCTTTTTTTTACTAAATCATTGAGGAGTAGCAGTAAGAGTACCAATGAGTTTTAATATTGATAAGCTTTATTGGTAAAAATACCCATTCGTACCAGAAACTGAATGAAAAAGTCCTACCTCACAGTTCTTTTAAGGACATACAGTTCTACTAGTTTTTGCTTAAAGCCTTGAGTGTCTTTAACAATACTGCATTACTGTGCAACTTTAAAGCAGCTCATTGTATGTTACTGGTGTTTTGATGTGTAAAACATAGGGCCGAACAATGATTTTGTTGAATTTAATAATTATGTTTGTGCAGTATTGAGATGATGAAAAAAATATTCAATTGAACCTGAACACTTACTAAACACAAAGCATCAAAACTATACCGGTCAAGTTTAATTGTGGAGGCCAAAATCTTGATGACAATTATTACACAGATAATTGTGCAGCCTTCATAAAACTTTGTCTGCAGCCTACTTATTTCTAAGTCTGGTCGCTGTCAGACACATCCAATGCCAAGTATAAAAACTTAACAGCAACGTGTTAGCACATGTTGTTTGTAGCGTATATCTAGACTATCTGTAGTAAAATTACACCACATGATTTTTAAACTGAATCAATTAGATCAAAATATTATTATATTTATTATAATATCACATCTGCAGGAAAAGTTAAATACGGTATCCTATATCTTACAGGATGTCACAACACAAAACCTGCATTTACCAAGGTAAAATTCTTAAGAATGTACTGTAGATCATCATGCCTTCGAGCAAGCTCATGTGTGAAGTTCACTATGATGCAGGACTTCTTACCGTCGATTGTGTACTGGCTTTAGTAAGAAATTTTCATGGGAGATATATCCTGATTATCTGTGAAGTAAATAATACAGTATGTAGGCTGTACAGCTCAACTAGTACTGGCAACTAGACATCCAAGTTGGAAGCTGTGGTGGAAGACACGGAAACGGATGACCACTCGGCTGAAGGTAAATTACATACGGCCCACATGCTGTTTGTTAAATGCTATAAAGGCTAACTGTAATGCTATTGCTACCCTAGCCAACATCCATAAATCTACTTGCAACCATTGCAAACCATCCATTTTTTTCGTCAGTTAAGTTTTATGCAGATAAGGATCTGATTAAAAAAAGTTTAAATTATTAATTATAAATGTAAAATTATAAATTTTACATTTTAAAAAACTAAGAGATGGCAAAACTTAAAGACAACTGTTTTGCACATTTTATGCCAACTGAAGAATGAGTAAGGAATCTTCTAGTCTGTCTGTAAAATGTAAAAAATAGTAAGTATTGAACTGTGAACCTTGTATCCTGTACTGACTGTCTTGTTACACTACTTGTGATTACTATTGTCTGTTAAAACGAAATTTACTGAAGCTTACAAAACCATGTGGGTTGACTTCATCCACATTGCGCCAATACACGCTTATTCTGATCTGCGCAACTGACTGTGTTTTTGGCCCCCACAACTGTCAAAACTGCCATCTCTACTTAAGACCAAACTCATACATTGCTCTAAATATAACTTTCATCTAATTTCAAGGGTGGCCACATGGAACAGGGTAGTGTCAGGGTAGTATAGACTGCTACCATGGTGCTGATTGAACAGGGACTTTTACTTTGCCTATTTTAGTCATACCGCAGTCATATAGAATCACTTGTTCCAGTATGGCAATAGCAATCAGATGAACATATATGAGAACCACAAGAAACAAGGAGAATGGAAATATGGCGATCACTTGCCAAAAGTAGAGCCACCTCTATACAAAATACTGGACGGGACTACTGGCCAACTTTTTTGAGTGTTGTTTGGTATATAAACTACTGTATTGGTGCAAAGCTGTGTTGGCTCAGCTATTCTGGGGAAGCTCCAGAGCAGCAACCTTTTGACTGGAGTGCCTTAACGACAAGCCACATACACAGGGGTGATGTCACCAGGCAGAGTGAAGAGCAGTAATGGTGAAAGGAACATTTTCCACTTCATCCAGAAAGAAAATCAGTCCAATTAAGAAATGAGTGTTTTTGAAAAAAGGAATAATAATAAATTATGTGACACAAGCCTTGCCAGTGTTGACATGCTGTAGTAAGTCTGGAGCCTTTAACGATGGCGTGGAAGTATGTCATTCACAACTTGACTTTTCTTTGAACTCAAGGCTGCAATAAAAGAAGAAATCACACTAGTGGAAAATCAAAATGCTGTCTAGCACAGTGCAGTGAGCAAATGTCTGCACACTCACTGGAACTTGTGGTAATTTCTTTTAATTAAAAAGGAACATTTAAATTGCAGGTGAACTATAAGATAGGAGACAGTCCCTGCTTGCATGGTCACATACGTGCACCCTTCATATTGATAGCTTTTCAATGTAGTGAGTCCCCGGGACCCACGGGTGGTCATTTGAGTGGGTCCCAGGGAAAACTGAGTGGGTCCTCAAATTTGTGTTTTTTGACAAATTGCAGTGTTAAACTCGTGTTTGATGTTATATTGGTTATATTCATGTTAGGTGTGTAATGGTACACAAAATTCACAGTTCGGTATGTACCTCGGTTTTAGGGGTTTAAATACTGTAGGTCATTATTTATTTTGAAAAGAAAAATGTAAACATTCAACAGTGGCTCATTGGCCACAATTCTTACTGTAACAAATAAGGCACTCAATTACTGGCATATTGTTAATAAGAAAAACTAAATAGAACAAATAAATAATAAATAAGTCTTGCTTTATCGTAAGACTCTGACCTGTTGATAATTCCTGAA
Source organism: Siniperca chuatsi (assembly GCF_020085105.1). Classification (NCBI taxonomy): domain Eukaryota; kingdom Metazoa; phylum Chordata; class Actinopteri; order Centrarchiformes; family Sinipercidae; genus Siniperca; species Siniperca chuatsi. The sequence goes on along the minus strand of NC_058043.1, from coordinate 26,246,066 downwards.
CTTGTGCTCATATATAAAGAGCTGCACAACGGACTGATTAACATGCACATGTGAAGGCACATTGTGCAGAGCTCAAGCATTTTGAGCATATGCTTAAATCCTGTATTCTCTAGACTGAGTATGGTCACATATCTGAAGAGATAAACACTCCTATAGCATTAGTTATTACTTTGGCACGGTCTGAATCTGTAGTGAGTGGCTGCCTGAACGCTGTGAGGAGAAGGACTCGCCTTTCAGTCTGTTTTTGCCTCGTTACGCTATTTGACACGTTCGGGTATTGCCGCCGTAAATTACGTGTTTGAAGTGTTTCCACAGACAAACCCGACTTCAGTTGAACAATGTCAGCATACAGTTTGACACCAATCTGTGTCCATGTTCACTGTAACTAGCCGGGAAAGCATAATGCTCCCATACAGATGAGCGGCAATACTACATGAGCTTGACGAACCGGGCTAAATTGACTAGCATGCTACAGCTGATACACAACAACTGGTGCACTGCCAAACGTTCGAGTAAAACTTGTGTTCTAAAAGCGAGGTGTCTTTTGTTTATTGCTATGATTTCAACATGGATTTGTTGTTCACAATGTAGCATTATCAAGAGAAAAAATAGTGTGCGTCCCCTTGACTTGGTTTACTGCATCTTTTTGGATTTGAATGCATCAGAGACGCAGGACGCATACCTAGCAACATCACTGGTGCACATATCCTCTTACAGCCACGGCTGCCTCTCAATCCTGACAGACCCAGAAACCCCACCCCACTGCCACATAAGTCCAACATCAAACTGTTCATCTTGGAGAGGTGCAGAGAGAAAGAGGAACACAATGTAAACAAAAGGAAATAAAAGCAACCAACAATTTTATACTGTTGAATTACAGGGGATGGAGTAGTGAGAGCAGTAAGGGTGAGCTTTGTGAAAATTTGGGACAGAGAACCTACACACTTTGCAGTGGTCGAGGCCAAAGCCCCTTGTTGTTGTTTTGGTTTGCAAACTAAAGCTGCATTTCCAGTGCAGGAACTTTCCCCAGGGACTAGGAACCTTTCCTCTACAGGGACCAGGGTCTAAATTAAGTTTCGGGGACATTATTTTACCCTCCAAAAGGTCCCTGCTCGGGGGGGTAGTACTTTTCAGAAGTACCGGAACTGTCGGGGTGGGGCTTGCTGCGCTGAACATTTCGGATTGGTCGCAGAGCAGCAAGAGGTTTGACCGTCTGGAACGATGTGTTGCTGGGTCACAGGCCGGCCTTCTCTGGCGCAGCAGCTCAGCTACTGTGCTGTTGGAAGCTGTGGTGGAAGACACGGAAGCGGATGACCACTCGGTCAAAGGTAAATTACATGCTGCTTGTTAAATGCTATAATGCTAACTGTTGTCATGCTATCGCTACCCTAGCCAAAAGCTAACGTCAGCTACATGCTAACACCAACCGCTAATGGTGTAGAATCGTTGTGTTCCTTAAGACAAGGGTTGGCTAAATCGATCGTACAAAATAAATATCTTGTAAACGTTGTTGCAGTGAGACACGTTTTTACCCAACATGTTTTCAGATGAAACAGGCGGGCACACTAAACTGCAGGCTGCAGAGACTAGTGTGTTTACTCCTGCACGTAATGCTTATGCTTGCATTACCTTATTCTAATATTTACACTGTGAGGAAGAAGTGGCTCTCAATCAGAATCAGAAATACTTTATTGATCCCCCGTAGGGAAACTCTTTGTTACATTTCATCATTATACACTGGTAATCTCAGTATTTAAAAACAGGTGAGAGTGCATAGGTCAAAATAAGCAAAGGTCCTTATGCTGGATTGCAGGTGATGTGTTTAATAAGTTACAACTATAGAGTTATGCATCTGTGTGATGGGTGTAACCTAATGGGTGTAATTTGCTTAATCTTCGCGTGTCTTTAGACCGCGGTGGAAACATACACAACAATGGGCTGAAGGAACTTTTTAGTTCCCTGAAAGGTAGTTCCTGGGGATAAAAGTTATGGGTACTTTGGGTGGGTTCAGCTTAACTATTTGGCATGTGCAAACACACATTTTTAAATTCTTGTGTATTTGATGAATGCAGAGTATACATGGGACAAGAAAATTGGAGACCGGGAGAAGATGGAGAGTGTCCATGTAGCAGTTGAGAAGTTCATCCACAAATGACAGTGTCTTTTCTCTTCCCGTCTTTACCAGCCTCTCTCTCTCTCCTTTCTTTACACTGAATAACAGACAGAGAGAGCATCTGGTAGTAGTTATCTCACAAACCAAGCTTTTTTTCTCCCTTGCTGTCTCTCCCCCCAAAGCATTTTTTATAAAAAGGGGGCCCTAAACAAAACACAAACAAGGTCTTGCTAACATTTTACAATGGTAACAAAACTCGGCCAGCTACCCTCCCACTGGCTTGTTCAGGTGAACCCGTTTTACGAGCATTCTTCAGCTGGGGGAGCGAAAGTTAAAGGGGGAGTTGAAGTTAAAGAGGAAGGGGAAGGAGGGGAGGGGGGACAAAGCTCTTGGCACCCCCTTCTCTAATAAACTCTCGCCTTCGTCCAATCACTGAGGACTACAGAGAGTGAACTGTTCCAAATCCTTGCTGGTTATAAACTGGAATTGGGTGCAATGATTGCTTCAGGCTGCCTGTTTGGCTTGTAGAAGTGTGCATGGCTCACATATGGCTCAGCTAGCCCAACACTTGGGTATTACCTCAGAGTTGAAGAAGAGGGGACTGAAGGGATGAATGAGATGTGACTTCAAACAGAGTCAGAGTGCAAACTGCACCGCTTGACTTGGGACTGTCTGGCTTCCTCTGAATAATGAATAAAAATCTGGTTTCAGCAGCTCTCATCTCATATTCTCACTCTCACTTGTTTGGGGCAAAGTAGCTGTAAATATTTTAGCAGTGGAAACATGACTGTCTTGTTGAGCAGAATTTTCTATATTTAGCTCTACAGAGGTAGGCAGAGAAAGCAAACCTACCTGTTGAGTACTACCACACCAGCACACCAGTGTGTGGTATGTTCACTTTAATAAACACAAATACAGATCACTGTCACTGCATGAGTGACCTTGAGATGCGGGGACTAAACAGGATGTTTTACACAGCTTGAGCTGACCACAGGAAACTTTTGTATTCTTAAACCTTGGTTGTAAAACAGCCTCCAATGACAAGTCAGAGTCAAGTCTAAATGGTACAGAGTAATGGCCTGGACATGCTTTCCGTGTCCGCGGACAGCCGCAACTTGTACCGGTCACGTGGACGACTACACAGTTTCATTCATACTACAATTGAGGGTCCGCTCCAGTCTGGCATTCCACGCATGCACATTTCCCGATCCACACTCCATTCCAGTTGGTGGCGGTAATGCACCATAACGTTGCATGCCAACCGCCATAAAAAAATTTTAATTTTAAAAAAATAATAATAATAAAAAAAAAAATCAAGAAGCAGCATGCGCACCAGGAAAGAAAATGGCAACCTCACGATAGCATTTTCTATTCTTTCTACATGGCAAATTATATAAATGTGGGTAACGGCGGATCTCCTCGCACAACCTCTCTTCAAAACAAGCATCCATTTTGTTATCTGGAGCATGCTCGGTCGGCGCACTTGCTATGTGTACTGTCAGCGCAGTCACAAATTTTGGGCTGACCATCGCGGACATGGATGGAGGACAGCATTTACGGCACACGGACCCTAGCGGACACGCAGAAAGTATGAATTTGGCTTTACGCTTCAGAGAATCTTCAGAGAAACTTGGGAAAAGAACATGGGTAAATCCCTTAAACACTAAAAAAAGAAAAAAAGATTTCTGGAAAATTTAAAAGGCGTACTCCCTGAATGATACGTACTCAGTTATCAGTCAGTGACAGCAACTCTGGTGTTTTCCTTGACTAACCCTACACTACCTGCACTGCTGCCTAACAAAAAGGTACTAAGACCAAGGAGTCATATTTCAATTAGGGGAAACAATCAGGCTTTCCTTTCAGTTTTGAGTGTCATCAAGAGTCCTCTCACAGCCACTGCTCACCCAAACAGCTGTTAATCTTAAATTGAACACATACCACATGACTGTCTGTTTCTCTAAACGAAACTTTTTATCTAGGTCTCTCTGTCTCTGTTAAGGCACACAGACTGACGAAACACTTAAAGAATGCCATCTATTCAGACGTCAGTGATGCAAAAATGCAGCTTGACAAAGACAGATTAGAGACAGTTAACAAAAAGTGGCTCTGCCACACAAAAGTGGTAAGCTCTCCACTTATTTTTCCTCCCTTTCTCTGATACCAGACAGTATTTAGAAGTCAATGAAGAAATATTTACCCAATACAGTTAAAAGGGAGTGTATGAAAAGAAAATGAAAAGTAGTATGAGATTTTTTGAAAATTTTGTCGCAAAGATTTTTAAAAACAAAAGTTTGACTCTAGAAAGTATAGTTTGAACCTACTGTGCTTCCATGTACATCTACAATTACACATATATACAGTGTTTACAATAAAATGGGATGCCTAAAAGCATGCTCAAAAGTGGACTGGAATCAATACACAGAATCAGAATTGACAAAATCCAAACATTACCCAACCCTACCAAAGTAGCTACAGATATCACTGAATAAATTCAAACAGCCAAATCTAGTGTATTTTTACACAGATATGTTATCTGTCACACCTGCTTCCCAGATATAGTAGTTTACCAAGTCTGTTTGGTAACTATCTCAAAAATAAAAGTATTGTTTTGTCGACAGGATGCCAAAATATTCAACATCAAAAGTAACCTCGGTTACAGTTTTTTTGAATAGTCCTCCTACAGATAGTTTATATTTAGTATTTGTAACATTTCAACAGCTTATTAGTTGAGATTCAACAATTCAACTGTTTCACAAATAAAGGTTTGGTTAGGCTTAGGCACAAAAAACATCTCGATTAGGGTATGTTCATGAATTGTCACATATAATTCATTGATAATCTGTTAAACATCTACAGACAACAGCGACACAGTTGAAATGTTAATGGAAATATCAACAATGCCACTAAATGTATGCTCATTTGATTATCAATAAGGTGATCTGATGTAACCACAAAATCTGCCACCACAGATACTTCTCCCAGTCCCATGAGAAAAAGTGATAAGTTAATGAATTATTGAGAGCACAGAGGGGCCGGCAGACAAAGAGCGAAAGCCATGCATCCCAGTCACTTCTTCACCCCATTTGCAGTCAAAGAATCCCCCCAAAGATTGATTCATTGTTAACGCAGCCTGACACCCTGTGTGAGGGAGAAAGAAAGTGGTAGATAAAGGGACAGAGGATGGGGGACAGGGGGCTCCTTTCCCCAAGAATATGAGCAGAAGCACTTCATTGGACAGGTTCCCACAGTGGTCATTCTACCACTTACAAAAATACCACATACGTGGGCTTGAGTAATGGCATTCCATCAGACTCAAAATAAAGACAAGTTAGCTCATCTGACGGCTGAAGAGTGCCAGCACCATTCTCACTTGGTTCATTCCCAGCTACACGCCATTTAAATGCCCACATTATTGAGACATTGCAGCTCATTTAATGGCCTGCGTGAAATCATATAAGCAGGAAAATTCCTGCGACAACCTAGTAGCTAGATCATGTAGGAATATGAAAAAAATACCTAGATGATTTCATAAACTGGAAAAAGCACTGAGCTGTAAATACCTGCAAGTATTGGCAGGGATGGCCCCAGGCAAAGAGAGTGACAGCACACCTAGATCTCAACCGTTTCAGTGGAATGGTCTAACTTGCCTCCCTATTGTCTGCCTACATATGAGCACGCTCTCCAAGAATGTCCTCTTACCACCTCAAAAAGTGAGTGCTCAGCATACACCTTATCGACCACAAAGAAAGCAAACCTGGACTCTACCTGAACCCTGGGAGTTTTCATCCTCCCCTGCACTGAAACACATTCATCTCCCTCTGCCTGCCTGTCTGTCTGTCTGTCTGCCTGCCTGTCTCTCTCTCTTTCTCACACACACACACACACACACACACACGTACCTAAATATGATTTATCAGCAGTGAAAAACAACATTTATCATAGTGTGATGGGCCATTATACCAACCATTACAATCAGGGATAAGTAATCTCGCTACAACCACGCAAATAAATAACAGATGCTGTGGATTCTCCAGAGCAGCCACGCTGAGCTAGTCAGTTCAAGTTTAGTTGTCAGCAGTGGGGGACAGTGATGTACTGGTATACACAAGGTGGTTAATCATGACCTACTGGTTAACATCATACGTTTAACAACCACCAAGAAAATAAGACGGAAATGTGTGTTTTTCTAATTAGGCCTACATACGACTGAACGTCAGCTAAATTGGCTTGTGGCTATTTATTTGGTGGTGTTGCATTCAGTGTGTGTCAAATTAAAGCCAAGAAAACTATTCCACAAACAAAATGCAGGTACACTGAGTTAACGTTACACCGTGTTTAAGTGTGTTTACCCTCCACTACATTCACGGTGGAGGCTAGACAATCGTAACAAACGAGCAATAAACCATATTTTTCATTTTGTTACCCAAGACAACTACTACGGTGTAACTAACGTTAGCTGTGAACACAAACAATTCCTGCAGTCCCATTTGTACCGAAACTGTAAAGCAAGTCAGACCGTCTGGTAAAAAAATGTATTGCCCAAAGCTATTCAGCTGTGTTGTGGACAATGAACACAGCCCAACGGCGCTACAAAGTTAACATTAACGTTTTGAAACACAAACGAGTTCACTCATAAGCAGTGTGGAGTATTAACAGCTAGGCTATTGCACCCCAGCGGATCAGAGAGCCTGTATCTCGTAAACTTTGTAGCTAGCGGATAATGGAAACACCAATAAACACCGTAGCGGATAAAAATGGCACATCAGCAAGATAGGCTTAACGTAAATTACGTACTATAATCATTTATTGTTTCGGAGCCAATAACATCATAACAAACATTCCATAACAAATAGACAGTGGTAAGGTGGTTCATTGTAACACGGTAGCTTAAAAACCACAGCCTGCTCGGAAGCGGAGCAACACCAACTGCCTTTGTAACAAATTTGCGCGTTCAAACACACACTAGCATTAGTTCAAAACTTGGGTATAACCGAATCATAAACCAACTGCTGAAAACTCACCGGCTTCGACGCTTTCATTGAGTAGAGCAGTTTCTTTTACGCCTCTACAAACTCTCCGCCATCTTCGGCAGGACCGTGTTTGTTTAAATGCGAAACACTCCCAGAGCGGAGGGAGCCAGCTTGTAGCACAGCGACAGGACGTCTGGGTAATGTAGTTGCTTTCCTTTTCAAGCCGCATCAAACAGTTTGACACATTCTGCAAATGAACTACACGTACACCAATACCCGTAGGTGATATGAGCAGCAGTCGCTGATATTATTAGGGGAGAGATTTAAAAATGTATTTATAGGCTGGCAGAAAAGCAGCTTTATGCAAATTACTTATCATAGCCATATTGTATTACATTATTATGTTATTCACTGCACATACAATTACAAAAATATTTTTCACAAAATGTAAACAATTGAAGATTGTTTTTAAATATTCAACAGAACACAAGTGTGCATTTGGAATTCATTTAAGGGAAACATGTAGGCCTACACATTGTATGAGAGTTGTACCGAAGTACAGTGTAAAAAGCTGGACATTTTTCCAATGTTGTTACTCTGGGACTTTACAAATGTGCAGGCAATTCGACAAGATCGAGTATGATATGTAATGTGGCCTGAATTAAGCAGGATTAAATATAATTGCCAAAACATGATTTATGGTCTCTATATTGTTAAACAGAACACTCCATCCACTGCATCACATTTGACCTTTTAGTACCTTGCAATTATGTCAGTTATAAAGTGACTGCCACTCACATAGGCTACATGCCAACATATGCGGCCTGATACCTCACAGATTCAGGGTCCAGTGTCAGTTATATCAACTGGGGTGAGTGTGGAGCCGCCATGGACCCTGAGTGCCCACAGAGGACGGAAGAAACTGTCTGATCTGAGATGATGATTTCTTGGGCACAGTAGTTTAGAATTTTTACTATTGAGGAGTGAGTGAGGGCCAAAGCTGGAGGGAGTGCGGTAGGCTACGGGGTGAAGAAAATAAAGAAGAGAAGAGGCAGTGTTAAAATCTGCAATCAGCATCAAAACTTTGAGGAGGAAAAAATTAAAGGGTGTGTGTGTGCAGGGTGGAAATACCAATACAGTTTATTTGGTTAAATCATAGCTGCCTAGAAGGCAGTGAAGTTCATTACCGCTGTTACGTCATTTTATGTTATGCTACCAATTCACAAAATGTACTCATTGGCAAGACATTATTCATAATATTGATGCAAAACATGGTTACATATAGATCAGTCCAGATCTATGCAGTTTGTTTGCTAATGTTATAGGATTTTTAATGGTCCATGACATAATGAAAACACACACACACCAAAAATGCACAAGGCTTTTTACTTTTGGTGTGTGTGTTTTTGGTCTGTTTGTATGTCTGCCTGAGTGAGAGAGCCTCAATTACATTCCATGGAGACCCAAAGAGGGGCCCAGTGGCCCTCTGTTTGTGCCCCTTCCCCCACAAAACATGGCAAACTGACCTCCCCCCTCCGTGAGTGTGAGACACTTTATCCCATCCCCCCTCCCCACTCGGCCTCTCTACTTTGAAAGGACAGGAGATAACAGTTTGAAAGGACAGGAGATAGACCCATAATCATTAATGCATTCAGATTGGTTTACCTGCAAACAGCTAACAGCATGCCTTTCTTTGCTCCAAACCCATTCCCATCCCCCAACTTCTCAACACTATGCAGATGCAATAAAGCACAAAACACATCTCACATATCTACTTTCAGCAATAACACAAGTTACTACCGAGATGACAATAAAGAGACGGTGAGGACCAATTTTTGAGATTTCATTTCCAAGCTGCTTATAAAATCCAATAGATATTTAATCACTGGCAGATTAACAAACTGTGTACATCCCATTATATTGTGTGTTTAAAGTTCAGTAAAACATGTAGATTGTCTTATAAATTGCTTGTGTAATTTGAATTGTTTTTCCTAAGTGCAGGAAAGTAGTATAATTAATAGGAAAATCATTGATATAATTCCTCTGGTTTCTCAGCTGTATTGTCTACTAATCTATAAGACTAATCAAATCAAGTCACTAAAACTCAGTGAAAACACAGTAAATTAGACCTATAGGCGTAACAAATTTTGTTTTAGCTTTTCTTTTCTTTTCAGTGACCAATCTGATTTTGATCCATGGCATATAATCTACAGTTTAATTGTGGAAAATGAAAAACCATTTGACATTTCTCTTTTAAAATACCCTAAATGGCTAGATGAAGATAGTCTGTTTTTAACCTTTGGAGATTATTACCTCAGAAACCACAAGTCAGTAGCTTAGGCCCAAGTCTAATTAATATGTAAGTCTCGGTGGTCCCTTGTGACTGATCACAGAAAGTATAAGTTTAAAACAGTGAATAAAAAAACATATTGCTTTACATAACTTTCTGCAGGTTAAATTTAATCCTTTTTCAATGGCAGTTGAGGTAAATGTCTTTTCATGAAAAACAAATAAAAATAATGATACTGGTAAATCAGAACACAGCACAGCATGTGGCCAGGAATATTTACGTTTAGAGCGTATGCACTGAGAAAAAAAAAAAGAATGAAGTCTTCTTAAACAACCTTTACATGTATTATATTCAAGCCCTTGTATCCAAGGAAGACTTAAAGGCTATCCAACTACTGGCCTGAGCAGTGAAAGTCTAGCTCGGGCGCCATCTTGGGGACCGCAGGGCTTGTTACCAGTCTGCCTCTTGTAAAGCTCACGGGTCATCGTCGAGGCCGACAAAGGTGACAGAATATAATAACATATAGCTAAGTTGTTATATGGGGTGGCACCAGAGTAATAATGTTTTGTCGTTAAAACATCTGGTAAATGGACCGGCGAAGTGTTTTCACGCCGTCGTTAGCCGAATTATCCCTGTTTAACGTTAGTGTGATCTTGGGCAGAAGCTCATGGCTAATAAGTTAACTTTAACTTAAGCTAACTTACTAGTTAATTGGCGAGAGATGCGAAAACGGACTCGTGTGAAAAGCTTCCCAATTCCATAAAATAACCTTAGTAAGTAGGAGACGCAACGTTATTCTCAGTTTATTTTGTCTCAAGTACACATATTTTTTATTAGGCTGACATTGCAATTTAGTTAAGTTAACTAGAAGCCTAGAGAGACTAGCTAAACCAAGTAAAACTAGCTTAACTTTTTATCTTTTAACATTTAGACAGTAATGCCAAGTGGGTTACACAATTTTGGTATCCTTACTTTGCTGACATAACCCACACTGACTCTTTCCAAGACTATTTCCCACCAATTATAAAAATCTTTTTTTATTGTTTACCTTTCTGCCAAAAATATTTTATATGCCTTAAAGTCAATGCACCATCTGTATTTAGCTGTCATGTGTCAATGTGTAAGAATCTTTTCCTGGCCTGCACTGAAACTATAAAGAACTTAGACTGCTGGTGAACCCTGGCAGTGATGTCCTAAAGTAAGGCTGGATAACCAAAGACAGGAACTATCCCTGAAGACCCCCAGGTTCACAGTGTGTCAATTGGTTTGTCTAATTTTAAGGCCCTGTTGTAAAGGGATCTTGTTACGAAATCTAGTTTTAAGACATTTACTATGTCTTGTTGACATTGTGCTTACATATAAGCACAAATAAAGTGTATTATTATTATGATATGACATATTTCTAAATAAGTTTGTGTTTGATCAATTCACCATATACAAGTGGACACACAGCAAATCTGAGGGCAGGTATTCTAGCATAGGATTACTGGTTTGGCAAATATGATTAAGATGCACTTCGTAGCCTGCTGTGGGCACTGTGCGTTATTTGCACTTGAGGTTGGTAAGGCACATACATACCACAGAGAGTGGGAGGTCAGTTCAGTCCTACAACAAATGTTTGCACCTGGGCCCCCTTGCAGGTTAATCTGAACATATTCAGGAGTCCATAGCTATATGAGGATTTGTTTGTTTGAACAATATTTCATACTTAACAGGTAGCTCAAACTGTTATCCCAGTGAGTGAATACATGATGACTACATAGATGTAGGCCTCGCTCCATTATCATCCACCCTACATTATATACTCCTATGCATTCCCTGCTTTATCGTGGCAACAGATCTGTTGGTCTCTTTGGAAAAAGGTTGTCAAATGGGCTCCTTGGTTAACTTCATATTTATTTGGTGGTTCTTGACATGAATACGTTTGAGAATCTCTGAGCTAGTGTGTAGCCCACTGTGCTGTTGTAAAGTTTTCCCACAAGAGGTCGCTGCTGTCTTTCTTCATGTAGAAGGATAGGCCACAGTAACTGAACAGTGCAGCCAGGTGCTTCTTAGCAGCCAAATCTTATGACTTACAAAAAGCAGAGTAAAATTAGCATTATCGCCAGCAACCACCAACTGAAACAAACAATGAATTCCATCATATATCTTATACCTACAGAGAAGCAATGATCAGTGCATAAACCTTCACGATATCAGCCGGGGGATAATCTTCTGGAGACAAGTAGTTACCCAAGTAGTTACCAAGAGGTCAGCAAAAATGATCAAGGTTATGTGATCGTACGATATTGCCTGTTGTGTTCACATGCGTGTTTATTTGGATAAGAATGTCACCAACATTTTAACCAACATCATGCCAGAATGAACAGCAGGGATTTCCCTAAATTATAAGACTTGGGCACAACGCCTGAGTGTATTTTTTCACAGCGCCTAAGCCGAATTTAACAGAAAAAAACTATGCTGAGTCTGAGACAGGCTTTTCTGTCATTTCTGGTCGCGCTGCTTCTGTCCTCTCGTCGTCTGCTCTCAGTGTCTGAGTTTCAGCATGGGCCGTGCTCAGGCAGCTTAAAAGTTCATTGCTCTTTGAAAGGGTGTACTTGCATTATTATGCTATTATATTATCATTATATCAGTGGCATAAAATGGTCTTAAAATGACAATAATATCGTTTATTGCAATTTTTTCAGGCCTACTGATCAGTGGCTAATTTGTTTACAGGTAGTGATTCAAATGTCTTTGATAAGCACTTCTCAGATTTACATTTAAACTGGCTTTGCTATTGCCATGTAATTTGCTTTGCTAGTTTTTCACAAAGTTTATGTTCAATCAGTTATAAACATTTACCTTTAATATTGCATGAATTACAAAGTTATGGTTATAAAGTTTGAACTAGCTTGAATTAGCTAGTTTTTAGCTAGATATAGTGATAATATCGTTATCGTGATTTCTTTTGGCCATGATATTCGTGTAGTGAAAATCTGATATCATGACAGCCCTCATTTATAACGCTGAATATATAAGAAAAATTACTTCTGTCTGTCAAACTGAGACAGGATTTTTGTTTGATTGCTCAATTTTAACAAAATGGTGGAAGTGAAAATAAAATTCTGATTATGCAAGAAAAAAAAGAAAATATTAAAGTTGTGCTGACATTTGCCAACGTGACACTCCGTCCTCAACTTATGAGAAATACATTTTCACAAGCTGTCCTAACATGTTTTTAATAACGTTAACATAAGCTCACATGTCTCTTAAGATATACATTAGGCAAAATATAGAAAACAAGAAGCTCCTAAAATGGCAAAATTGCTATTAATGCTGTGCTTATGCTGTGAACTGTGAGGTACCATACATTTTCTTGTAAGTCATTGAAAATTTTGTAACAAAATATTGTTGAATCATGCTCCATGGTGGAATGATATAACAGACTAAAAGTCATAGTTTCTTTAAAATGTACAATCTTGGCCTATCTAGAACCACATTGTTAACATGCGATCACACCAGTTCAAAGGCCAGTGTCAGGCAAATCACACAACACTGTAATTTGGTCTGCATTTTTAGCATTGTCGTTAAACCTTTATAGGTCAAAGAAACAGAGTACATTTCATTTAGTGCCTGTTTACTCATTGCTTTTATTTATATAGCAGTTTTTATCTTTCCCATGAAGGTTGGTTTAACTTGAGGGTGGGAACTAGTTAGACAAGTTCCTCCTTAAGAATACAGCCACATGCCTGTTCTTTAACTGTCCTTCACAGCTACACCAAAGGCCTACTTTATAGCAAGTTTATGAGACATCAACAGCTGTATGCAGTCTTATTGGTAGCTGGCACAACTAGGTGTGCAGTGGATGATTATTTTGATCTGGGCCTAGCTCTTCTTGCTCTGAGTACTGCTTGCCTGTGCTAAACAAAAGACAAGTAGCCAGGAAATGCACTAGCCAATCAGCAGCTGCCTTACATTTTGTCAGCATGCGCGGCCAGTCTCAGTGCGCCTTATATCGGAGCAGTGAGTCGGACAGCTTGGAGAGCCGTGGCTGTGCTCTGAGCAGGGTGAGGGCTGACAGGGCTGTCCTCCATGTTTTAATAAGCATTCACATATCACACAGAGTTTTTAACCATGCATCCACAGAGGTAAGCCTAATTTTCATTCTTTCACATATATTACTCTGTTGATAAGGCACCAGCCACTGTGTGTGATCCGTGCCTGAGTAATAATACAGGTTTGTCTGACAGACTGGGGGAGGGGTAAGAGTATTTGTCACCCCACAGCATAGGAGTGGAGCTTGAAAGGAGAGCATAGCATGGTACAGTACAACAGACTCCCTCTGTTAACTGGGTGGCTGTCTGGACACATACAGTAGGGGGCCACAGGTCAAGTGTAAGGTCATTGTATATTCATAGTATACTGACTGAGAAAACCTGCTTTCTTTTGTCAAGCTAAAAAGAGGATTGGGTTTTTGTGGCTGCCCCTGGCCTATGCTGTCAAGATGGCAGGCCTTGTGAAGGATCCAAGCAGGATGGGAGAGACAGGGAGCAGTGCAGAGGGGAGTCCCCAGAGGAATTAACAGATGGTAAACTGACAGCACAGCAAGTTTAATTTAGGCCTCAAACTGTCATGAGAGTAAGGCAGGAGGGCACTGTTGTTAATTGTTTTCCAGACTAACATGGCAATGAAGAAAAGACTGTAAATTTTCTAGTTGCCTTATTTTTCTACACTTCTCCCAAAACCCAAGTCACCTCACCATAATGCCCTTTTTTACTTGGTGAATTAAAAACATGCTTTTAACAGGCCTAATCCTGTAAGCTGCTCACCAGTTTTGTAGAATACCAATTATCTACGGACTAAATATGCCGTGGAAGCTTGTTTATCACAGGGTTGGAGGAATTGCCTGAGCCTAATGGTGTGCACTGCCTCCCAGTGTTGTTCTCTGCTGCCGAGTGTCAGCCATTTTAGAGAGCTTCCCCTTTCTGTCCCTCTGCTCCAAGCACACTGAGTATTTGTATGTAAGAGAGAAGGAAAGAAGAAGGGAAGGACTTCCTCTGAAAAGGCTCTGCATAGAAACCTCATCTCATCCAGAGAGGCTTGAAAACCTGTTTGAAGTCGACCAGGTTAGATTGAATTCTGTTTATACATAATGATGTTGGTGTTTCTGTATGCATGAATCAGATAAAAAATGATTACATTTAGTTAATGATTGTATCTATTTCTGCCAGTTTGTCAGTATTGTTATTTTATTCTTGGACATTTGACATATTCCTGGTGGAATATGTGATATGTGTTTTGTCATTATTAGTGGATGATGTCTGACAAAGGCTCTGTTTTAAATATAACCAGGGGAACTATGGCCTGGATATAATGGTGCACATAATATTGCTTGACCAGGGTTCAGGAGCAGTATACATTGACTGAAACAGCAAATCCCCCCTCAGTATTTTGTGAATGGTGCTTGGTAATTCGTCTAATCCCTTCATTCCACTATGGTGTAAGGATTGGTGTAGGCACACTTAAATCTGCATTACACCGACACACACAGCATATTTAGTTTGGTGTCTGTCTTTAAAATATCCACTAGTTGACCTTGGACCTGTGTAGATGATGTAGTTGGCCCTGACATTTTGGCCTGGATTTGTTTCTGTTTTGAAGGACGGTTTATTAGTTGTGCAGTGCAGTGTGTATATCAATGTGTTTTAATTGTGTGCACTGTTTGTATACATGATTTGAAGTTCTATAGTTGATTAAATGAAATGCATATATTTGGAAATAACTTCCACAGAAAGATGGGTAAATGTATAGCTTTGCTCTCAGTTGTTTATCTGTTGCTGTCAGCTTACTGTTGCTCACACTCAAATCTCCAGGCCACATATTGATTATGAGACAGTGTATGTTGAAGAAGCATTGGAGAGGAAGGGAGGGAGGGGGTTATGCCTTCTGTGCTTTCTGGGAGGCCTGTGACATTTTCAGTCCTGTCTTTGTGTCCAGTATTAGGGCCCATGCTGCATATCAACATGCTGGGGCACAAAATAAACTGCATGTGGTCCTTTACAGCAGATTTGACTTTTGCCGTTTGTACGTGCTGTGTGTTCGGTGCGCACAGTGGTCAGGGAGAGTGTGTTCAAAATGGATGCCATACACATACACTGGCTGAGAGTACAGCGAGGGAGGGAATCTGATCCTATCCCTGTCAAGCCTGTAGAGCTACATCTTACATGTCTGATAAAAGGCACACAGCCAGTATATGTCTGTATTGGGTTTAAAGGGAGTGGGGGACTTGGTTTTCAGGAGGTTTTTTAGCAACAGTGAGGAGCAGTCCTCTCTGCATTGCAGCACTGTGGCTGAGGAGAGCGGGGAGAAGAGAGCCTGTGTGGCACACAGAGCTGAGTATCCAATCAGGCACCTCCGTGTGGTGCTCAAGCCAATCGGCAGCCTGCAGCCGAGGTTAAAGATTGACAATTGCAGGAGAGAGCAGCAGGGAGAGAAGGCCTTCTGGGAAACCTGGACCCATCTTTTCCCTCATCCCCAACGCCTTCAATAATTGAAAAAGATTAAAGAATAGGCTGAAGAATCTGTATATGAAAAAGGAAAAAGGTATGCTGTTGATTTCCTACATTAAAGCATGGATGTTATGGCAATGGTGGGTGTGGAAAGGGTTGTATCAGTAGGCTACAATAGGCTGCATCGTGTGCTCTGTGGTCTTTAAAAATGTTTTTGTCAGGATGAGCAGCATTGATTTTTTTTCTTGTGCCTGTCCCTGTCTTTCTCTTTGTCTCTTGTTGCTGTATTTCCTGCCCTGGACAGGACAGGATGTTGCTGGGATAGATTGTCTGAGGCTGTCCAGACAGGTTAGATGAGGAGGCCAGTAAAGCCATTTCACTGCCCTCCTGTCTGTCTTTGCAGATGTGCTGTGCTCCTGGCTGTCATTTCATCCTTCTTTAGTGATGGAGGAGGAGGGGTGGGAGGATTTGTGGACAAGATTGTTGAAATGGAGGCAGTATTTTTGTTTTTAGTGAATTCATGTCTTTTTTTACACAAAACATTCAAATGGTGCTTTCCTCGGCAGTAAGTGACATAAAAATAGGCAAAATTGAAGCCATCTGAACAGTGAGGCCAGTGCATCTGCTGTGGCGTCAGAGAAAATGGCAACAATAATAGGATCGACAACAGGGCGCCTGCAAACCAAGGTGAACTGATACTGAGAAAAACCTGTTGGGCATATTTTGAATAGAAGGTGGTACACAGCAAATTGTGGCTTGCATTTCAAGGAAATGTTTCTCAGCAGATCTGGGGCTGTAATTATGCAATTCATTTCTGATATGCTGTCTGTTATTAGGATACTTGATCAATGAATATTACGTGGTTGTTTTAAATCAGCACGGATGTGTATTTACATGGTTTTCACTTGTTGGATGTCAGAAGGTTCAGACGCTGCAGATTTTACTGTTCTGTGTTTTCATGTTTACTGTTTAGACCTGTGGTCAGTGGAGAAAAGTGCCTGCTATTTATAACTGGAGAATGGCCCTACACATGGCGCTGCCTTAGCACCGGTATTGGTTAACATTTGCTTTAATTCAGTTTTGATATTTTTAATATTTAGAAGATGTCTGACTGAGTCACCAAGTTGTGGTCTCATTCTACTTTAGAGCTTAACATTAACATTAGGTAATTTTGTAGGCTATTTCCAGTGGCCCATTTGTTTTCATGCAGTGTAGTCCTACATTAATTTATTTTGTAATAATTGTTTTGATGTGTTTATTGGAATCATGTAACCTTCAGCAGAGTAGAAAACAGATGTTTTTGTCAACTGCACACAGTGCTGGTGGAATCAGAATTTACAAGTCATTTTTCAGTATTTCATCCCAGACACAATTTAGCAAGCTGTCACCGGTGATAACTTCATTTAATGACTTAATCATTCATATCATTCTAAGCCTTTGAAACTGTTTTTAGCATAGCACTTTGGTAGAAGTAGTAGTTTTTAATATTATTTTTTTTACAGAAGATGTATGATGCTTCTGTTCCCAACTGAGTACCCCAAATCTAACCAGAATTATATTAATGTCAAGAGAGAGCCTGTTGGCAAAATTGACCTTTTTTTGTCTAGAATAACTCCATTGTAGTAAGATGAGGGGAATGCATTAAGAGGTAGGAGAGACTGGTATTTAATAACAAACTTCTGCAGGAATGTATTATAGTCTTAACACCGAACATTTGACCATTTCCATTGCCACTAATGTAGTATACAACTGAAAGTCAGTAATAATCTAGATTGTTTGGATTTTGTTGACACTTCGTTTCTGAACCAATTGGTTGTGTTTGGTGATATAAAATGTTCAGATTTGACATCAGAGGAGGAAAGCTGGTACTATTTGTGACTTTTAAACTGGGTGTGTGAGTGTGTGCGTGAATATGTGAATGAGCACCAAAAACCTTGTAATGCGCTTTGGATAAAAGCGCTATATAAATGTAGCCATTTACCATTTTTACCATTTAGAGAGCTGACAGGAAATGAGAGGCTAACATCTTAAACCCCTTGGCCACCAGGATGTCTCAACTAGAGTGTACTTCTAAAGAACGTGTTGTTCTACTGTAAGGAACAATTTCAACAGTTTTTTAACTTAATGATTATAGCATAAATAACAGATATGCGAAATCTTCAGCTGTAGGCTACGTTTGACTGGTAAACCTCTTTTCTGCATCAGTGTGGCAGAGGGAGAGGGAAAAACTGAGATTACAACAGAAGGAATGGAAATCTCAACACGGTCCAAAGGTAAGTACATACTATACAAGTTTGTTTTTATATAGGCTGGCAAATCTCTATTTCTATGCCTATTTCTGTATTTACGCAGTGATGTGTAAAGTGGTTTTGTTTTGATTTTATATGATATATTAGATATATTATTATATATCTCACAGGAAACATGTAAAACTGTGGTGTATCATCCATCCATCCATCCATTTTCTACCGCTTGGTCCCCGTTAGGGGGTCGCGGGTGACTGGAGCCTATCCCAGTGACTTCGGGCCTTAGGCAGGGCACACCCTGGACAGTGGCCAACTCGTCGCAGGGCGAACACAGACACAGACAAGGACAGACAACCTTTCACTCACACATTCATTCAATACGGACAATTTAGAGTTATCAATTAACCTACACATGCATGTCTTTGGACGGTGGGAGGAAGCCGGAGAACCCGGAGAGAACCCACGGTAACCCAGAGAGATTGTGTGATGTTGGTCCGGTCCGGGAATCGAACCCACGAACCCACGATCTCCTTATTGGGAGGCAGGAGCTGTAGCCGCTCTGCCACCGTGCATGTGGTGTATCATTTCTGGTATTTTTTTCCTGCTGTAAGGAGGCCATCAGTGTGCCCTTCCTGATTTGTGTAATCTTTGACCTTTTGTCTGCAGTTTCAGACACAGGGTCAACAGAGCGGATGACCCAAAAACGAAAGATGCCGAGTCCCTCTCACTCATCCAACGGTCACTCCTCTTCTGAAACCTCCCCCTGCCCAATGAAAAAGAAGAAGAAACCAGGTGCTGTTAGCGGCAGCAAAGACCAGGTAACAATCAACAAAAAATGGGATTTAAACCTGCCATCACTCCCAAAGTGATTGATTGATTGTCTTTTGATATTCAGACTTACACAAGACATCACCTTCTGAGAATGTTTTAATCATCAAGAGGTCAATGTGGATAGTTCTGGTTTTACTTGCCGAAGATCTAGATGTCGAGATGTTTGCAACTGAGACTTCTGCTGCCACCCTCAAACATGGAACTTTGCTCAATGCAAATTCAAATTAGATATTCATATTGATTGTTCAAACTTTGATGAGGGCTTTAATGTTATTTTCAGTGATTACAACTGAATTCGTATTAATTACTATGAAATAGTTAACGATTATTTGTTGTTAGTCGTGGGTTAGTTTAACCCCAAATTAATTGTACCAAATGGACATTAGGTTTCACTTTTTACAAATATTTTTTCAGTTTTCCTGTCTATTTTTGTTGTGAGGTTAATTTTCAAAATTTTGTCTAAATCTGACAAAACATCAATAACACAAATCTGTGTGAAAATCTCAAGAAAACATTTGAAGCTCTGTATTTTAACTTTATTTCTTTTACTTACTATGAAGTACATTAGTGCATAATCTGCTGGTAGTTGCTAGTGAGGCAGAGGTATTTCTTTCCTTTTTGCAGACATTTGTTGGGTCTCTTTAAATTATATTATAAAGAGTACGGTCTAAACCTGCTCTATATGAAAAGTGCAATGAGATAGCGTCTGTTATGAATTGGTGCTATATAAATAAAATTGAATAGAATTGAATTTAAGCTCTGAATCTGAGAATATCATATGATTATTTGTGGTTTATCATAGTTATTTTTTTGTGCATGCGTTGCTGCCTTTGTGCTTAAAGCACTTAACAAATGCACAGTAGGTGAATGATTGCTAGTATCTTAGACTTGGCACATTAGGTTGACCTTTGTAAATGATTAGTAGCCACTGTAACTATCTGAGGCCGTCCACACTGTACTGTATACCCATGTGCACAGAAGTGATGGTTGTGTTCTAAAACACAGACTCAAATAAGAACTGAACAAGTCACATGACTAAATATCCAGCCCTATTGTCTTTCGAGGTAATTTCCATCTCAACAACCAGCAGTTAGTGTGTAACACTTGTGTGAGCATTTTGTTGATGCTGTGCATGTCTGCTTGGCTTCTCTAATCTCTGGCCTGATTATGACCTTTCCCAACTTTGTGTTTCTTTTGCCTGCATTCCAGTCAGAACTAAGACATGGTCCCTTTTACTATGTGAAGCAGCCAGCACTCACCACAGACCCTGTTGATGTTGTACCGCAGGACGGAAGGAATGACTTCTACTGCTGGCTGTGCCACCGCGAGGGCCAGGTGCTCTGCTGTGAGCTCTGCCCCAGGGTGTACCACGCCAAGTGCCTCAAACTACCAGCCGAGCCCGAGGGCGACTGGTTCTGTCCGGAGTGTGAGGTACTCACCCAGGAATACGTATAGTGTATGGGTGTTGTAAACCATATTTCAAAGCCTGTAGTCAAAACCTGTTGTAATATTTGTTTAATTATGGAGGACCTCTGGACGTAAGTGATAAAAACATGAGCCTAATTCTGTGCAATAATGGAATAAGAACAACGTTTTCAACTACTTTCCTCTTGATGTCTTCCAGAAAATAACAGTTGCTGAGTGTATAGAGACTCAGAGCAAAGCCATGATGATGCTAACTATAGACCAGCTGTCTTACCTACTAAAGTTTGCCCTTCAGAAGATGAAACAGCCAGGTGTAAGTATTCTGGTCCCTCTGTCTTTCTAAGAAATTCATGCTACCATTACTGATATTGTGTTGAGGCAGACACTCTAATTACAGATGGGGTACTCTGTTTACTGTCATTTTAATTTCACTTGGATATTGGCATGTGTTCTTTTCTGGCCAGTCTTAATTTTTAGATTGCTTATGCAACCAAAAGACACACATTTTTTCTGGTCATCGTTTTCCCATCAGTCGTGCCAGATGTTAAGATCTGCACCCTGAAGTGTCCACATATCAGTCCAGCATGATGTATTACTGATTTGCATGTGCAAATGATTTCTAATAACAGAACTAACAATCACAGTCATTGTACTATAATGGGTCTGTCATGGCTGGAAACCATGAAGGCAAACCTGCTAGCTGGTGGTGAGGATACAGCTGCCGCTCTCACTCTCTTTCAGGATCATCCCCGCTTGTCATCTCGCTCCCCCCATGCAGCTTCCACGCAGAGAAAGACTTTTAATTGGGTAATCAATTACACCACTAACAAGACCCCGTCATGATTTTTTCCTCCACTGGTTTTCCTCCTTTTGTTTGAAGCGGCTTTTAGAATTTTTTAGTAGTAGCATGGTGGTAACATGTTCATGTGCAGTAGAGGTGTAGGTTGTGCAGTAAGTTTGGCCTGAGAGTTTGTCTACCTTCACTTTCTTTTCTGTCCACTCAACTTTATAGACTGAACCCTTCCAGAAACCTGTCTCTCTTGAACAGCATCCAGATTATGCAGAGTACATTTTTCACCCTATGGATCTTTGCACACTTGAGAAGGTAAACCACAAGCTGTCACATATTCTTCTTTGATAATATGAATGTAGAAAAAGTTTGTCAGTTGTGCACCATCTTTTCTTTTTGCACTGCAGAATATTAAAAAGAAAATGTATGGCTGCACAGAGGCCTTCTTGGCAGATGCAAAATGGATTTTGCACAACTGTATTATATACAATGGAGGTATGTTTCCTTGTGTGGAACCATATTTAAGAATAATCCAGCAGGGCTGGGTGACACAGATTAAATCATTTTCAAGCCATGTCATGAAATAGTCTAATTGATGTTTAATGCAATCAACTGTGTTCCACTGTCAGATGTCAATAACTTATTTTGTTAGTTTTTAATGACAGTTTACTCAGGATAGTTAATTTGGATAACAGAAGTTTGTACAACATAAACATGCTGTCATCATTACAATACAGTTCCACTGAAAGATGACTAACAATAATATTGAATTATCACCATGTCTAGTATGTATATAAATTGTTTGACATGTATTTATGTCCTTGTTTCAGGCAATCACAAACTCACGGCTACTGCTAAAGTGATAGTAAAAATCTGCGAACACGAGGTGGGTATGTGGTATGGGTCAGAAAAGATTTTTATAATCAAGCTGATTTGATTTGTTGATCTAAAACACTATAGACGTGACAGCTGAAACTTCATTTCATGTCTTTTGATTCTTTAATTGCAGATGAACGAGATTGAAGTTTGTCCTGAGTGTTATCTGTCTGCTTGCCAAAAGAGAGACAACTGGTTCTGTGAGCCTTGTGTAAGCTAGTTGAGTAACTTTGAGTTTGAGTTGAGTTTCTGTTGATGATTCCACCAAATTGTTTACCCATTCAAACAGAGATCATTGGAATACAACCACTTACTTCCAGTGTTTTACTGTATGTCTGCAGAGTAACCCGCACCCTCTAGTGTGGGCCAAACTGAAAGGATTTCCATTCTGGCCTGCTAAAGCTCTGCGGGATAAAGATGGACAGGTGGATGCCCGCTTTTTTGGTCAGCATGACAGGTATCAGTCCTTTGTGCTTTACTTACTTGGATTATGAGGCAGATTTCAAGCTTTGTTTATGATGTGAATCTTTATCCTTCAGGGCTTGGGTTCCTTTAAACAATTGCTACCTCATGTCCAAAGAGATTCCTTTCTCTGTGAAGAAGACCAAAAGCATCTTCAACAGTGCCATGCAAGAGATGGAGGTCTACGTGGAGAACATGAGGAAAAAGTTTGGAGTCTTTAATTATGCCCCGTTCAGGACACCCTACACTCCTGACAACAACTTCCAGATGCTGCTAGATCCCTCCAACCCCTCATCCACCCCAATCAAACCTGAGAAACAGGAGAAGATCAAGCTGAGCTTTGATATGACGGCATCACCCAAGATCCCTTTGGCCAGGACCATGCTGTCTGGGGCTGGGGTGGGAGGGAGCACAGCAGGCCGGCGGCTTCCTCTCAGTGACATGCCTCGCTCCCCCATGAGCACCAACTCCTCTGCCCATACTGTTTCAGATGGGGAACAGGAGACAGCGGACAAGTCCCAGACAAAAGCTCCAAACAGCCAGTACAGTACGGGAGAAGAGTCCATGGACTGCACAGGTATTTCACCAGGTGCATTTTAGTGTCGCAAGTATGTTGTGTCTAATGGGAGGAGACTTCATTTAACAGTAAATATGTCTGAACAGCATCACCTGCCCATCCTCGATCTGGTGCTGCAGGCAGTTCTTTGGACAGCCCTAAACCATTCCACTCTCAAGTTCCTGGCAACTCCAAGCAGGAAAAGACCCCGCCGACAGGAAGCATTCTGAACCTCAATCTAGGTGAATCTTTTATGTCAATTACGTAATATGCATGAAGTGTTTAATATTGTCCATTCTCTGTGAGTAAATACAGATCACCATTGGACATGATTCTGCTAGAAATAAAGTCTTTCTCTTGTGCAGATATTGCTGTTTGGAGTTATTTTACGCTGTATTCTTCCAGACCGGAGTAAAGCAGAAATGGACCTAAAGGAGCTTAGTGAAACGGTTCAGCAGAAACAAGGAGCCACACCAGTCCTCACCTCTCCAAAAAGACAGATCAAGAGCCGTTTCCAGCTGAACTTGGACAAAACCATTGAGAGTTGCAAAGCACAGCTGGGTCAGTAGAGTTCGCATAGAAAACAATTGCAATTTCTGAAGTATTTCTGTTGTTGATAGTCAGCAGAATCATTGCCCTAATGGAAAAGTTGCTTACACTTTTTGGAGATATGACTTTGAATAAAATGTAGTGTTGAAGTGTGATGTTGAATAATTTTGATCCAGTTTCTTGCTTACCTGTGCTTGCTCCTCTGTAGCTGAACCCTATAACATATTGAATGGCAGTGTGATATCCCTCCCATTACTTTGTTTTGCAGGCATAGATGAGATCTCTGTTGATGTGTATAAAGGTGTGGAACACAGTGACTCAGAAGACTCTGATAAATCTGACTCCAGTGACAGTGAGTATGCCAGTGATGAGGAGCAAAAGACCAAGCATGGTCAGGACACAGCACCCAATGATGAAGCCCAAACGGAGCCTACCAAAAGTAAAGGCAAAGAGCAACCTTCCCCTAGCCAAGATAAGGAGGGTAAAGCTGAAACGCTCGTGGCTTCTGAGTCTGCAGCAGGCGACTCCACTGCAACAGCATCAGATGCTCCAACTAAAGACAAAATAAGCAAAGATTCAGAAAAAGAGAGCCCAGAGAAGGCCAAAGCACCTCCAGCATCACCTGGTCCCAGAGAGAAGGCTCAGATGAAAGAACTGGCAAAGCAGCCTGTGCCAGTGGAGGACTCTGACTCAGAGAGAGAGCTGGTTATTGACCTCGGAGAGGAACAGGGAGGCAAGGACAGGAAGAGGAGCAGGAAAGACAACACCATTGTTAAAGAGTCATCTGCTGGTAAACCTGAAGGTGAGAGTTGTACTTTTCTCTGCTGATCATACAAGAAATAATCAAACATGCTGAATGTAATGTCCATTTTTAGTGTATGTAACGTGGAAACATCAGCAATTTTGTTGATGGCAGAACTGGTAAATAATACAGGTGCTTTCCCTTGTAGGTAAAGCCCTGACCCCATCGACACTTCCATCTCAAAACAGTACAGCTCCTTCAACACCCTCCAGTGTTTCCACACAGTCCCCTATGGCCATTCCTGTCACCATGGTCTCCTTCACTACTCCCTCTCCCGCAACCATAAGCCTTACAACCGTGCCCAGTGCCACTGCAACACCCCCCTCTTCTTCCTCCTCCTCCTCCTCCTCCTCCTCAGCCTCCACCACACCAGCTTTGAAGAAACAGCGCCCTCTGCTGCCCAGAGAGACGGTGCCAGTGGTGCAGAGAGCAGTGGTGTGGAATCCCACTGCCAAGTTTCAGACCTCCTCTCAGAAGTGGCACATGCAGAAAGTGCAGCGTCAGCAACAGAACCAGCAACCTGTGGCAACCACGCAGATGCAGGCATCGTCTCCCAGGCAAGGCCAGGCTCAAGTGCTGACCCAGACACAGGCTACTGGGAATGGCTCGACAGTGGTATCCTCATCTTCAGCACAGCAGTCTTCACAAAGCACACGCTATCAGACTAGACAGGCTGTTAAAGGTAGATACCATTACAGTATTCATATTCATGACAGTATTCAAGTATGGCTTTTCACAGTGTGTGGGCCAGTATATATCACAATTCCTTCATCTAATAGTGATTAGAAAATGTAGTATATAAATGTTTGATATCCATAGTATCTATATGTTAAACAGATCATCAATTGCAACAAATGTGCTTGCTAAAAATTTCACCATCACTTTGTCCACAATGATGTTTCTGATTAATAGTGTTTTTTTAATTCTAGCTGTTCAACAAAAAGACACTCCATTCAGCACATCCACGTCAGCTGTCACCCTGGTATCCAGTAGTCCAGCTTCTGTTGCCATGATGGCAGCATCAAGTTTAGGCACAGCTGCTACATCTTCACCAGTGGCAACAGACCTGTATATTCCCACTGCCTCAGCGGATGTGGCTGCAGACATTGCCAAGTACACGAATAAAGTTAGTATAATTTTACATTTGCTTTGTAAGGTGCCAAATCCACTGGCACTGACTGATCATTCTCTGGCTAAATAACCTAGATGAGGTGGGGGGGTTCTGGTGTGTAATACACTGAGATAGATTAGATATCAATTCTTCATAGCTTTCAAACTACATATTTTTTACTGCTACATAAAATGGGACTTAAAGATGACAAGACAAAGAAATTGGTGTTGGTAGTTCATATGTCAATCTGATCCATCCATAAAACATTTTCTTCTTGACCGAGACATCACAATATTATGGTCCACTCTTTTTCAGATAATGGATGCAATCAAAGGTACAATGACTGAAATCTACAATGACCTTTCTAAGAGTACTTCAGGGAATACAATAGCAGAGGTAGGTGTTTGCTCTTGGCCCTTTAGAGACTGATTACTATTCAGATCATAACCATGGCTTTGCATGTGACCCTTTACTTACCCTAATGTCCCCGTGGGTTTTTAATTCAGATAAGACGACTGAGAATTGAAATAGAAAAATTACAGTGGCTGCATCAACAAGAGTTGTCAGAAATGAAGCACAATCTTGGTGAGAACTTAATAAATCAGCAAAATATTATGCATGGAGTCTTTTCCCTACTGTGAGTTTTAGTTGTGTTTGATCATGTTTGCGTACTTCAATGTAGAGCTGACAATGGCAGAGATGAGGCAAAGTCTGGAACAGGAGAGAGAGAGGTTGGTGACTGAGGTGAAGAAACAGATGGAGCTGGAGAAGCAGCAAGCAGTAGATGAGACAAAGAAGAAACAGTGGTGTGCTAACTGCAGGAAAGAGGCCATCTTCTACTGCTGCTGGAACACCAGCTACTGTGATTACCCCTGTCAGCAAGCCCACTGGCCAGAACACATGAAGTCCTGCACTCAGTCAGGTAACAGCACGTGCCAGCATGCTGTTGATGACATTCACACAAACAAGGACTATTGTTTTTTACTTATGGCAGCTCTTAACCTTGTCTGGAAGTCTCCAGTCCTTTGCTTGCCTGCATAATCAGCAGTCATTACTACTAAAATTTTCATAGATGTAATGTATTTTTTTTTTCACTTTTGTTCTATTTGTAGCCACAGCTCCACAGCAAGAACCTGAGGCTGAGTCGACAGCAGACCTCCCAAACAAAGGTTTAGGGCAGAGTAGCAGTGGCCCGAACTCTCTCAGAGACACGCCGGTCTCTGCACCATCAGATAAAGACTGTGACATGGAAAAGAGCACGGACAACGTTGCTGTCACTTTGTCCTAACCAAGCTTGCCATACTTGAAAATGTAAATGTATAGATTGTTTTTTTTTTTTCACCACAAGAATATGTCTATGTAAAATGTACTGTTCAAGCAGGGGGGCTTAAGGGAGCAATCTAAATTCTTTTTTATTTATATATTTTTGTTTGACTTTTAGAGCTCACATACTGCCCCGGTGCACAGTGGTCTTTGAAACATTTTAAATGTGGAAACAATACTGACAGCAGATAGTAACCACTAGAGGGGGCAATTAAAAAAAAATGTATACTGCATATTCGTGCACTCCTTTGCAGTCTATAGAGAGCTGTCAGTATAAAGATCTTAAGAGCATGCCTGAGTGTCACAAAACATACACATAGTGTAAATGACAACAGTTAAACAGTTTAAGACTGCAAAAATATAACCCATGTTAATGGACCACCCCAGCTTTAGATTAGAGGACTGTTGACAGAAATGTCTGTAAATTACTTATTTTGTATTCTATGTTAATTTATTTGTTATTCTAATGTTGCCTGCTGTATACTGCAAAGAAAATAACAAATACAAGCATTTTAAACAAGCTGTTTCTATGGTTACACTGTGGTCTAATTAGTTATGAAGCAGTTTGCAATCAATTAGCACAGCTTCAACCATAGCTTAGTCATAGCTTCAACCATAGGTTGAGTAGGTACATAGGTTTTAAACAGTTTCTGAAACTCAAGTTCAGATAATACAATCTTGAAAAATTGTGCCACCTTAAATTTTAACTTGTCTCAGAGGAACTTGTTCGTGTGTTGGATTGGTTTTGGTATATGTACAATATTACATATACAAAACATATTTTGTCAGCTCTACACTGACTATTTTTAACTCTACCAGCTGTGGCACATTTTAATATTGTAGGACTCCGTATGTCAGAAGTCCTTTAGAAGAAGTTTATTATTTTTAACAAATATGCAGTATATTGTCTGTTAAAGGTGACTATTTAAAGTGATCAAAATTCAGGCAAATTCCCATTTAGCTCAAGGTTGTTTCCAATAAAATAAAAAAATCACAAACTTTTCAGTTTGTAAATCTTTATATTTGCTATTTTAGGGT
Source organism: Siniperca chuatsi (assembly GCF_020085105.1). Taxonomy (NCBI): domain Eukaryota; kingdom Metazoa; phylum Chordata; class Actinopteri; order Centrarchiformes; family Sinipercidae; genus Siniperca; species Siniperca chuatsi. The sequence continues at coordinate 26,218,193 of NC_058043.1, read as the reverse complement.
ATTTAAAGTGTTCCAATAGCTTAAGATTAAACAAAAATGCTAGAAGACTGTATTTAAAAACTGGTACGCCTAGGCCTACAAGCCAAACAAACCCAGCATAGTTACTCAGTTTTCCCCCTGGCCAGTGGGGGCGCTGTAAACACATTGAGCGTGTTCTGTAACCCGTCAGCCATCTGCCGCAGTCAGTTAGCTCCAGCGGGAATGGAAAATGGAGGACTGACCTAAGTGCGAGGGCATATCATCGGTATTTCTAGCGTATAGGTGGGTAGAACGCTGCAATTTAATATTATAGTAACGTTAGTGTAGTGTTGTTTTCTTGTGGGCTGCGTCCGTGTGTCAGTTTTTGTTCTATTAAAGGTATTCGAGGCAATGTTGCATGTGATCATGTGCTTGACGTTAGCTTAACGGTAACTTGTGTACAGCCAAACTAACGTTACGCTATTAAATTTGACGCTGGTTAGTTAGATATGACTCTTGCTACACAATCAATGTCTCTCATTGTTCGGTTTTTGGTAGTTATGTGTTTTTAGTTTTGAGGGTTACCTAAATTCCTAACAGCTACAGGTTGAGTTTGTCGTTAGCTTGCTCGTGGTGGCTAATAGTGTTAGCCAGGCTTGCTAGCTACAAGTGCACGTTTTTCAACGCTACGTTCATCGTTGTAAGACGAAACGATAAACGTCGAGAACCGAAACATGCAAAGGCGTGCTTAGCGTTATACAAGGAATTGCCAATTGTGCCCCGCCCAATAATTCAACAACAATTTGTGCCGCTGTGCTAATGGTTTACGTTAGCTAACGGAAGACCGTTGGTTAGCGCTAATGGTTTGGCAGAATGTTGGCTTTGCGGCCATCATTGACTGTGTCGGGTGGGCAGGAGGTAAGTTATAGTCTGTTATCGTAGTTTGTTGTCTGATTTCTCCAATATACTTTGGCTTGTTTCAAACATATTTGCAGGTCACGTTTGACAATATACATGTGATAACGATGCATGGTTGAGATTGGGATTTAACAGTTGCTATATTATGCGCACCAAGGCCCTGTGCAGCCACTGCTGGACCTCAATATGTCTATTACAGACATAGCATCACTGCAACATGTAAATACCGCTGAATCTGTAAATGTCAGAAAGTTGATTTCATTGCTTTGTCTGAATGTGTAATTAGCTATATACGCTAGTGTTAAATTTGATCTTCGTCCCGAGCCCCTCCCACCTTTCATGGCAACAGTTTCCCACCGATTCACGTGGCACGGTGTCGTGACCATAGGCACAGCATTGGAGGCATCCTCTTTAATGACTTTCAGGTTTTGGTTGTTTTTTTTTTTTTTTTCTAGTGTTGTCGGTGCAGTGTGCAAGGCTCATCGATGCCTCAATTTAAAAGCAGATATAATTAATATGGATCATTTAGGACATAATTGTATACAAATGCATTCAACTATTAAATGATTTCAATTATTCATTAAGGTTTCTTACTTGCTGTGAATTGTCAACGAATTGCAAACAGTTCCCTCCTGTGTTACAGCAAGCAGGTGCCCCACTCATATTTGGTTATTTTATCCATTTGCAGTTACTTTGAATAACACTGCAAAATCATCACTGTGGCATATTAAGTCAAAATTCACTTTGTTTGGTGTATTATTTGTTGATCATTTAAAGTTCAAACGTCACTTAAGTAGTTGGGGAAGTGAGAAATGTCCCAGTTAGTAAACATCTTAAATTTCTGGAAAATGAACATTTTGTCGTTGTTATTTTTATCATTTAACAAGTCCCCACTGTTGTTGCATCTTAGCTTTTCTGTGAAATGTGGAGTATTTTGACCCTAACTTGTGTTTTCCTCTTTCTGGCAGATCCTTTAACCTTGTACCAAGACCAATGATTACTGCTGTGAAGCCTTTGTTTTGTTTGAAGGAGCATTTTGTTACTCATCACTACTGAACTGCAGGTACAGTTGTTGGCTATTCTCATTATGTGCTCAATAGCAAGATTGACCCTGGAGAATCTTAAGTGAAGTACAGTTTCCTTAATTCTCATTTGCATTAGGACCTAACAGAAATAATTCAACAATCACGATCAACATTAATAATTTTCAAATTGTGTTGGGCCACAATAGACTTGGTTTTAGACGTGTGAACTTGTGACTTCTGATTCTCATCCCAGTTTTGGCATGTAAATTAATTTACAAATGTTTAATCAGCCAATATTTAAACAGCAGACACTAGTTAAAAAATTTTAAATTATAATATTATACAACCTTAAATTGCAGCATTAGACTATAGAGGGTGTGAATGTGATGTGACGACACACAGAAGTTGCCACAGTCAGTCCCCCTAAGTAGCAAACATGCATCTGTCATTCACATGGAAAGTACTGCTGTAAAAATAAAAAGCTTTTATGCAATCAAATGCACAGATTTAAAAAAAAAAAAAAAAAAATTCCGCCACACATTTTTATAGACGGCAAAACATCTAAATGAAATGCAAACCTGATCACAGACAGCCAGCATATCCTTCAAAGTTCTTGTGATTTTGATTAGGCTGACAGATGTGAAGTATGGCATAGTGGGAAGAGGCATGTATTTGCTTTGAGGTTTATGCTCCTAGTTCCTCACTGTCACACGCGCACACATAGTATGTATTTGTGTCAGAAACTTTTTTTTTTTTAAAGAATTGTGGCCAAGATACATACTAAGCAGGACATTGTCAGTGCTCTCTGGTGGACAAGCTATGTAATTGAGACACTTTCTAAATTAGCTCAACCCTACTTTAGCATTTCTGTACTGCAATTTCTTGCTACTTATTGCCAGATATATACACTGATACGATATATGCAATAAGCTAGTATTCCCTGATATATCAGCTGGGCTTATTTAGCACTGACTGATGAGGACATGGTATGCATCAGTGTTGATACTGATTGCTGTTGCGATTTCAAGATGTGTTTGTCTCCTCTCAGTATTGCATCTCTCCCCATTCATAGCAGCCATTATGAGGTTGTTTAGCTATGCTGCGATGGTGGTGGTATCATGTGAAAAAGTGGCGTCATTGCATACCCTCGGTAGATCTTCCATTAAAACATATTTGTTGAATTGATACTGTATGGTGCAAATAAACTTTTGTGTTATATTTCTAACACTATTTTGGAACGAGAATGTAATAGAAACACATATCTAAATCCCACCACTGCCTAATGAATAAAAACCTGGCAGCCCTCAGTATTTATCATATTATGAACTGAAAAGAGTGACTCATAGCTGGTCTCTTGTGCTCCTCTGTAGACATTCAGTTTGAAAGTAGTGATTGACTCCATCATCTATGGAGGAGAATGCGAGCCCTGAGCTCTCTCTAGCTCCTGAGCCAGGGCAGAGCCAGGACCATATGGATAGCTGCTCTCAAGGTACCTTGGATGAGCTTCTTTCCCCTCATAATAAAGGGCTGGGGAGGTTATAGTAATACTGGGCACAATTGTGGTATTAGGTTCTATGATCTTTGAATGATTTAAAATTTTGCTGAAAATGTAGGGTAAATAAGGGTGCAAGTCAAGCAATCATTATATGCTATGTTGTTGTTGACTCATGTCATAATTTTTTGTCCACAGCCTTCTTTGATTGTCTCTTCACAGGTTTTGGAGAAGGGGATAGCGAGCAGAAGGACCAGTTTCAAACCGAAAGCGAGAATGTGGCCAAAGAGACACTAGAGGAGCCAGATAAATATTCCAAAGCCAACAGTGAAGTAAAGAAGACTTGGGGTTTCAGACGGTCCACTGTTGCAAAAAGAGAGATGCCAGTAGAGACAGCAACCGAAAGCCCTGAAAACCGCTGTCCTGTACGTCGCAGTGGCAGGCAGTCTAAGCGTACTGACAAACTAGAGGAATTCCTCTTGACTGCCAAAAGAGGATCAAGAAAGAGCGCTCCCCCCAGTCTGGAAAGCGGAGATCCTCCTTCCCAAACCCCAACTGATGCAGAGACTGCGTCAGAGGCCAGCTTTGATGGTAACGCTGACCCCAAGGCTGTAGAGGACAAGGTAGAGTCCCCAGAGAGGAGGACGAGAAGTGGTGCAAGGAAGCAGACCCAAAGGACAACTCGAGGTGGCAGACAGACCCGAGGAGGCGATGGAATGACAGTCAAAGATGAGGGAAGCTCTGAGAACGAGGAGGAAATCAGAGAAGCTGCCAAGAAGGACCACTTACCGGATGAAGATGAGGAGAAAAAAGACGAAAAGAGTTATCCCAGTCCTGAAGATGTAGGGAGCACGAATACAGTACAGCCTCAGCCAGAGCAGGACTCTGAGAAGAAAGAGGTTGAGGAGAAGAACAAACATGGAGATGACAAAGTGGATTCAGAGAAGGAGACTGATAAAGAGACTGACGAGGACAGTAGAGACAAGCCTGCAGCAATGTCGGTAAAACGTGGACCAATAAGAACTTACATCAATAAAAAGAAGGCAGCCAATAAGAACAGTACCCCTGTTAAAGCTCCTGCCAACAAGAGCACCACTCCTGTCAAGAGGGAGACCAAGCCTACCCAAGCATCTGGAAAGACACGCAAGCCCCAGACACAAGAGGATAATGATGGTGAGAATGATGATGAGAATGATGATGAGAATGACGATGAGAATGACTCTTCAACGTCTTCGTCTTCATCATCCATTGACTCTGACGATGGAGGTTATGACCCCAATGCACTTTACTGCATCTGCCGCCAGAAACACAACAAGAGGTATTTTTTTTTAATCTATTATTGCGGTGATTGCAGTGTCTACTTAAAGTGTTAATAATGAAGTGCATTGTAAATTTTAATGAATTCATTACCATTTACTCCTCATTGCACTTATAACTCTGCATATTTAAGTTTCATTTTATGTCACCACCTTGTTCAGGCTTGTAGCTGCAACCACTGTCTGATTCCACAATGTCGTGTTATATTCATACTGTACTCGAAAGTATGAGGAAAGCAAGACAGAGTTTTTGTTGAGCATTACTTTGAGGAAATGTGGCACTATAAATGTTCTGTGCTCACTAGGTTCATGATCTGCTGTGACCGCTGCGAGGAGTGGTTCCATGGAGACTGTGTGGGCATCACAGAGGCCCGAGGGCGTCTGATGGAGAGAAATGGGGAAGACTACATCTGCCCTAATTGCACCGCTAAGAAAAACCAGGTGGTCAGACCCGCCACATCTATCCTCTCTACATGTACAGAGATTGGGAAGCCCAAAGCTGATGGTGCTCCTCCAACTTCTGCTCTTGCTGTTTCTGCTGTGACCTCTTCTGCAACTGCTGAGAAATCTACCACCAGTGGAGTAGATGCTAGTCCGTCAGCTGTTCAGGCTGTGGCAGCACCTCCGTCCTCCACATCTGCTGGAACCGAAGAGAAGGGAGCTGAGGACCTGGGCATCAAAGGCAGGATAGAGAAAGCTACTAATCCAACTGGGAAAAAGAAGATAAAGATCTTTCAGCCGGTAGGTTACAACTGATCTCAACTTAAAGCCTTTGAATTACTGTGTTTTTATGAGTCCAGCTATTAAATCATCGTCTGAGTTGCTGCCTATTGTTCTGTCATCCAATACTTCATAGTACATGTCAATACAAGTGTTGTTCCAATAATATTAATTTCAAAGTTACTATGATGCCATTGTTAACTATTTAATGCTATAAACAGTTCACACTTAAACCAAATTGAATTCCATTTCACCACAGTCACTGTCAAACAGCTTAAACGTGTAGGTGAAATTTTAATTGTAATTATTAATCACCCAATCTGTGATTAGAGTACAGTGACCCATGACTCCAACTGTTAGTGTTTTGAGTCTGCATGGGTGGTGTTTCTGTTTTTAGAAAACGCATTTTTGAAATCTCTGTGTACAAACAAATGGTTAAAGGCATGGCAATAGCATCAGACAGCCTACCACAACTTGAAATTGAAAACTGTTGAAAGCTAGTGTTGTGAAAACACAATGCAAAATGGCATTGCTCGTCATTAGCTGTTGATTTTGTTGTGTGTTGACTTGGAGCAGGCTGTACAGCAGCCAGCCGTACCAAAAGCAGACCAAAAATCGACACTAACCGTGGAAAAGAAGGCAACACCCACAGCAGAGCAGAAAGCACTACCAGACACAGAGCAGAAAGTGGCATCAAACGTGGAGGTGAAAACAACAACAACAACAGCAGCAGCAGCAGCGGAGGTGCCAGAGGAGAAGGCTGGGCAGAATGCTGAGGAGTCTTCACTTCCCAAATGTATCGGGCCTGGCTGTGAGAATAACGCCCAGCCAGACTCTGTGTACTGCGGCAACGACTGTATCCTGAGACATGCTGCTGCGGCCATGAAGTCCATCACTGATGTCAAAGAGCCCAAGCAGAAGGACAAAGCCAAGACTCAGAAAAGCAAGTCTACACCAAAGGTAACTCGGACTACTTGAAATGATGCCCTTTGCCTGTCCCTAAATGTTCATGCCTTTCACCTATTTAGAAAAGCTGTGCAGGGTAGCAGACATGATATTCTTGTAAGTTATAATATCAGTAATAGTGGAAAGCACTTTCTTAGAAGTAGTTTATGACTGCCAAATAATCTGTGTCATAGCAATGTAGATTGACTTTTGATCTCATGTCTTTATCACATTTGACAAATTATTTCCTAAAATGCGTTTTGTTGTTTGCCTAATGTTTGGTTTATTGTTAGCGTTGCTGGGCATAGAATTCACCACAAGCCTCCAGAACAGCTATTGGAGGGATGAACACCATTCCTCCACAAGATATTCCCGCATTTATATATACAACCTTTAATTAAAACAAACATAGCCAGACATAACAAAAGGATATATAGCATCAGAGACAGTCACAGACATCACTAAATAGATTTGAAGATGAGTTTATATTATATTATTTGGTCTTATAGAGATGGTGGTGGAGAGCATTGTCTTACACGCTGGTCCAAAATCTTCCAAAGGTGTGAAACTGGGTTGAGCTCTGGTGACTGTAAAGGCTGTAGCATTTTATTCACATCATTTTCATCCTCACCAAACCATTCAGTGAGCTCTGGTGCCCGGAAGCTTCTGCATTTGATATGTTTCACCACTCTTTTATTCAGGTTTTTCCTTTTAATATGTCTTCTGCCTCCCCCCCCCAATGTGTGTGTGTGTGCGCGTGTATGAATACGTGTCTATATGTATGTGTACATCCATACATACAGTGCATCCGGAGTATGTATTCACAGCGCTTTACTTTTTCCGCATTTTGTTATGTTGCAGCCTTATTCCAAAATGGATTAAATTCAGTATTTTCCTCAAAATTCTACAAACAATACCCCATAATGACAACGTGAAAGAAAAAAAAACGAAAACATAACATGTACCTAAGTAAATGGTCCCACAGTTAACATTGCATGTCAGAGCACAAACCAAGCCATCAAGTCCAAGGGATTGTCTGTAGACCTCCGAGACAGGATTGTATTGAGGCACAGATCTGGGGAAGGGTACAGAAAAAATTCTGCAGCATTGAAGGTCCCAATGAGCACAGTGGCCTCCATCATCCGTAATTGGAAGAAGTTTGGAACCACCAGGGCTCTTCCTAGAGCTGGCCTCCTGGCCAAACTGAGCTATCGGGGGAGAAGGGCCTTAGTCAGGGAGGTGCCCAAGAACCCGATGGTCACTGACAGAGCTCCAGCGTTTCTCTGTGGAGAGAGGAGAACCTTCCAGAAGAACAACCATCTCTGTAGCACTCAGGTCTGTATGGTAGAGTGGCCAGACGGAAGCCACTCCTCAGTAAAAGGCACCTGAAGGACTCTCAGACCATGAGAAACAAAATTCTCGGCAAGCGTGTCTGGAGGAAACCAGGCACCGCTCATCACCTGGCCAGTACCATCCCTACAGTGAAGCATGGTGGTGGGATGTTTTTCAGCGGCAGGAACTGGGAGACTAGTCAGGATCGAGGGAAAGATGAATGCAGCAATGTACAGAGACATCCTTGATTGAAAACCTGGTCCAGAGCGCTCTGGACCTCAGACTGGGGCAAAGGTTCATCTTCCAACAGGGCAACGACCCTAAGCACACAGCCAAGATAACAAAGGAGTGGCTACGGGACAACTCTGTGTTGTCTTTGAGTGGCCCAGCCAGAGCCCAGACTTGAACCCCAATGAACATCTCTGGAGAGATGTGAAAATGGCTGTGCACCGACGCTCCCCATCCAACCTGATGGAACTTGAGAGGTCCTGCAAAGAAGAATGGGAGAAACTGCCCAAAAATAGGTGTGCCAAGCTTGTAGCATCATACTCAAAGATTTGAGGCTGTAATTGGTGCCACAGGTGCGTCAACAAAGTATTGAGCAAAGGCTGTGATTTTTTTTTTTTTCTTTTTAATTATTTTGCAAAGATTTCAAACAAACGTCTTTCACATTGTCATTATGGGGTAGTGTTTGTAGAATTTTTGAGAAAAATAATGAATTTAATCCGTTTTGGAATAAGGCTGTAATATGAAAAAGTGAAGCGCTGTGAATACTTTCCGGCTGCACTGTATGCATGCATAAATAGCTGCATTGGTGTGACTTGGATGAAAATGTTGTTTCACTGTTGATTAGCATTACAGAAAACCCACATTCATGTGTATGCAACAATCATTAGCTAATATTAACACCCAAGTGTTATTACAGTCATATTTGGGATTTAAAAAATATATAAGAAATCTCATTTTGAAATTTGTCTTGGCAGTGTCAAGTTTCCTTGCTGTGGCTGCACCCTCTATATTTTAATAATGTCACAAGAAAATCAAATCTTGGCCTGATTAAAATGGTTCAGAGAGCTTTGCTGTTACTCTAAAGTACCACTTGGAAGTGGAATTACTTAACAAATGGTAACTGGCAGCTGCTACTTTCTGATGTCAGAACGTCTTGATGTTTAAGTGCCCGTCTCAAGAAGCAAATTTGGTTGGTTAGCAAGCCAAATTTGGTCTTAACACAGGCTGTTTTGTAATACGAAACTGACTCACATTTAACAGGGTCAGATCATGATGGTAACCTGCAGCGGAGCAGGTTAAGTTCATTGGATCAGATCAAAATGAGCATGTGGCCTGTCTACTGAACAGTCAGCTCATGGGAACAATGAAGTCATCATTCCCTCTGGATCGTTGAATGGACAAAAGCACTGCATGCAGATTAAAGTGACAAGTATTTTAAGCATTTCGAGCAATGTGTTTAGACTTTGCTTTACAAGCTAATTTATTATATCAGTAATAAAATAGTATGGTGTAGCCCAATAAGGCTACTGATGTTCCCCAGCCCTAGAGAATATATGGTGACTTTATGAAGTGAAAATAGTTTTCTAGATGCAATGCCATGGGTTGTATGTGAATCATTTCCCCAGTGCACCTTAATGATGGCAGGTGATAGGCCTGTTTTATTTAACAAAGGGATATCTAAATGAATATGGCTCTTAATACTTTTATTAAAAACTACCACTTACTATTATTACATTTTGTTTACAGACTGCCATTATGCATTTCAAACATTTTCATGCAGTCACACTGTCTGCATTTCTAATGTCCTGTATCTTTCTTATTTATGTTATAGTTACTTATTAGTGACAGTACAGAGGGGAAAATCTCTTAACTGTAGGCTTAAAAATATCAACAGTATATAATAGCGTTAGTCAACAGTCCAACTGAACCCTCAAGGGCTAGGGGAGCGAGTAAACAAGGATGTACACTGCAATGCATGCATTGTGATCTTTCATCATTCCAAGTGATATGTATGTTCAGCGAAACCATCATCATAGGGTTTAAACTTGAAGAATCATTACTTGAAGAAAGCCTGACAATGTTGAACTTGCTTTGTAATACAGAGCACTCTTTTGAAGAACTTTTTGGCTCTCTAGCATAGACCAGTAAAATGTACCTGCCAAGAATAATTTAGTACACAGTGTACATTTTTCATAGAACTATGTCCAGGTGTACAGAAGCTTAGATACTACATGCAAAGTAATGTAAAAGACTGCCAATCTGGAGCCTGTTGTATGCAGAAATGCTATTAATTTACTTTGAATGCTATGTGTATGTGTACAGTGGTTAGAAAGGGCAAAAATGGAGAGCAGGCAGACCAAAGACTAAGAGTTAATGATTTTGTTAACCAAGGGCAGATTTTCCTGGAATTTGGCAGTACATTAATAGAGGGATTCTATTTTTAAAAGCCATCATAGCTCAAGTAAAACATTTCTGTATTGTGTCTGTAATGTTAATCAAACAATGCTTGCTGAGTGCTGTTATTAAAAGCCTGAATGTGTTTCTTGCCTTCACCCAGAGGAGCGGCGCGGGTGGAAAGAAGACACTGAAGAAAACCCGGGAGGAGTCGGACAGCGAGGAAGATCACAGTCCTGATTCAGATGAGGACGACGAAGATGAGCATGCTGAGGAACACCCGCCCCCGCCAGCCACTGCATCCTGGTCCAGCGACCATAATTACATTGCAGTAACACCAGAAAAGACTACACCCATATCACCAACAGTGTTAAACAAAAAGTGTATGTATCTCTTTGAAGGTCTTGGGCTGTTGTTGAAACCACATTGTTGTTTTTCCATTATAAATGTGGTTCCTGTCATGCTAACATAATTTAGAAATGATCCGTACATTTGGGGAAGAACATGAGTGCTCTGGAGATGAACTCAGCTGTATGCTAGACTTCAAAATGATTTGCAAAGTGTTGTGACTTTGATAATGTAAAGGTTTTGTTACTCAATGAAATGTTGGCAGCTGTGGAAAAGGTAAGTGTTATTTGTGGCTTTGGGTAAGTATTCAATAATCTAATTTATTTCGAAAGGAGCATCATCAAGATAATTTTATTAGTCAAGGTGGGGTACTAAGCCTGTGAACACAATTGTATATTGTCTTGTGTGGCTCTGGAAGAGCTTTGCGAAGTCTGAAAAACTCATCCTGATGATGTCACCAGGGGTATCTCAGCCTGGGCTTGGAGACTTTAATTTCTTAACAGAAAGCCTGCGTTACAAACTGAAGACTGGACCTAAAAGTCAGGATACCTTGGCCTCTGCTGCATCAATTTTAACCATTTCTTTTTTTAATATAATTCTCTCCAGTCCCTCAACTTTTTTAAAAGTACCCCCTTTGAATACCTCATAGTTAAAATGCAGGGCTGTAGATGAAAACCTAGAAAGGAATGTGGAAGAGAGAAATGGAGAGCAATAATCTCTAACTCATCAGATTATGATGCTTTACCATGAGATGTATGGATGTACTGAATGGACTGGTGCTTGTGTGTGTGTGTGTGTGTGTGTGTGTGTATGTGTGTCTGATTTCAAATTACCTGCACCAGTCTCTCCACTTCCTGGGTTCATCACCTCAGCTGTTGGACCCATAAAAAAAGGTCCTCCCTTTCTCCAGCAGGTAGGTGTCTCAGAACTCCCCCATGTTAATGTGAACCGATGAAGCTAACCTAGCCCATATTGAGCTGATATCAGCTGTTAATAAGAACCATGTGTTTTTCCTACTATTTTGTGGGTTAACAGGCTGACTTTTTTTTCAAAGTTCTTGATTCATATTGAATATGATGCATTACTACTCGTGGGAAACTGGCTTTAAAATAAAAGGTGATATAACAGATTTTAGGATGCCTCGATTGATTATGTGAGCAGTGTTGGCTTCCTGTAGGATATCCTGACCAGTTCAGCTCAAACAAGCATATACAACTGTTAAATCTACACACACTGTGGAGACGTGATGCTCAAGAGCCCCCAGATGGTGAACAGCTGGAAAAGAAAGAACCTCTGCCACAAAGACCAGACCACCTGGAGATACTGCAGTGAAGTTCAGAATGGCCAGAGCAGAAGAGAGAAGCTGAAGACCTGGGCTGAGCGCACATCCAGAAGAGGGAGGCCCGCGCTCAAAGTTTTTCACACACATTTTGCACCTGATGAGATATGATATATATTGAGGGAAACGTTTGTTGCAATGAAATGTGGACATTTCAGTTTCTTTCACCTCGCCTTTCATAAGAGGTCATTGAAGGCACTAGAAGGATCTTAATTGATAGCAAGATAGCAAGTGTTAATCTTAAGTAAATGCATCGCCTCAGGTCAGGAGATCAGTATGACCACTGATTGTTGTGTGATTAACAGGAGGAAATTATGGCTCATTGATTTGCGTTTTCATAGTCCATATTTTGATGAGTGATATTTTGGTCTGACAACCTATTCAAAAGATGGTTGACTGTGGTTGCTTTGTGTCTCAATACTGTTGCTCTGCACAATATTATTGTGGTTTATACATTTTAGTGGGTATAGCTTGTGTGTTAAAGTGGGCTTAATGCTTATACTAATGCAGCTTTAACACAGAACTTGGAACTAATAGATGACGCATTAGCATCTGCTGAGAGCAGTTTGAAGAGAGATTTGACGGGTGTGGATTGTTATATAAGTCTTGGTGCAAATTGGTTGATATAATACTTTTTGTAAAATATTTTTAAGTGAATAGTTTTTTAAAAATGTATTTGTGTACCTGCATATTTTCTTGAAATGACAGAACTATTACTGAGACTTGTGAGTGGTTAGGGTTTATCGCAGAGCTCATGATATGAATGAACGTTTAAAGTTACAGTTTAAGAACGAGTAAGTTATGAACTTTATCATTCTCAATCATTTCCTTTTATTCTGAGCCACATATTCCGTGCACGCAGGGTAATGGAGCATTTATGCTTTAGTGGGCATTGAAATATGTGGATTAAACAACATTTTAGCCAGTGAATAAGTGGTTAATGCTTGTCTCTCACATTCAAGTGAAAGAACCTGGTAGCTGTAGTCCTTTCTTTTCAGTAACTGCTGATAGTAAGTCTGTTAGAGTTTGCGCAAGCCTTGTGCATCAGTTCCTTTTCTCCTGTACGGATCTATGGGTGCTCAAGTTGTCTCAGGAGGAGGTACTCATATACTCTTCTTGAAGATCATTGCCACCAAATAATGTTGGTGAAAATACTTCTTTCTCAAATGGACCTGCATAAACAGCACAATGTATCTGCCATCCACTGCTACAAATAAAGAGGGGCTTTTTTAACTGCCCAGTTGTCAACTTTGTGTTTATTTCAGGATGTTTATTGCAATGTGTTTAAATATGTACACACACAAATCTTTATGTGAATGATATTTATTTTTGGATCAACTGAGGACGGGTTTCATTATTAAGTTTTACTATTTGTTTCACTTTTCTGATTTGAGTTTTCTTTTTCACCTGTGAAATTGATAATTGTCATCTAAAAACAATATGGAGCCTTTTCTGTCATAGCATTGTAGTCTCTGAATTATAGACCCAAAATTGTGATTATCTTCAGTGTTTGTTTAATGCCATCACACTACACAAGCATCTGCTGATATTGCAAATGACAGCATGTTTTAAAAAGTTTGATCTTGTTCTTTGTTTCCAGCCCCCCCAAAAGAAGAGAAGCAGAGTGAGAAGGAACAGAAAGAGAAGGAACCAGCCCCGGCTCCTGAGAAACCTTCCCCAGCGTCCGCAACACCAGTCAAAGGAAACAAAAAGTCCCCGACCACTAAAGCAGCCAAGGTTTCCCCAAAGGGCAAGAAGCCTTCCCTTCAGACTATCAGCTCAAAGGCGTCCAAGAAACCTGCGACACCCCCAAGTAGAACTGCAGCTAAGTCCAAGAAACCAGGTCCTTCACCCGTCCATGCACCGTCTCCCTTTCCTCCAGGTCCGATCCACGTCACAGGAGCACTGAGAGTCACCAAGTCCAACTTTACCATTCCTAAAAAGCAGCCACAACAAAAGGATGCTCCATCCCATAGTCAGTCCTCCTCATCTTCCAGAATCTCATCATCTCCAGTTTCTTCAGCTTCCTCCAGCCACTCCTCGTCCTCCAGACCTCCACATCCAACTGCTTCAGCGCCCCCTGTGTCCACCATGCCGCCGCCACCCAACAACCAGATGAGACAGAACATCCGCCGCTCGCTGACAGACATCCTCTATAAGAGGTAAGACTCCCACAAAACCTACTTCAGAATACTTTTGTTGTTTCTTTAATACTTAAATATTTGGCTAAACACCAAACACCAATATTTGTTGTGTTCCTTACCACCAGGGTGAGCGACAGTGATGATCTGAAAATGACTGAGAGTGAGGTGGGAAGGCTGGCAGTTGCCATTGAAAAGGAAATGTTCAACCTCTGCCTTAGCACTGACAGCAAGTACAAGAACAAATACAGGTCCCTCATGTTCAACCTGAAAGATCCTAAAAACAAAGTGAGTCAAAGTAAACATGCATGCACACAGAGTTGTGCATATAAAGGCAATGCCTACAGCCTGAAAAGCTTTGGTTTTCTGAGTTGATGTCCCTGATGTTGAGATGTTAAAATACTGTGTGGTATGTTTGTCTCAGGGCTTGTTCTACAGGGTGGTGGGTGGTGAGGTTAGTCCCTTCAGACTGGTGAGACTAAGTGCCGAAGAGTTGCTTTCCAAAGAGATATCTGAGTGGAGGAAGCCCGATGCTCCTGAGGTAAATGTTACTTCCCTTTAACTAAACACCAAACACAGGTCAACTTGAGGTTCAAAGAGCTCCCTGTTGAGGGTTTTAATTAAACTAACTGATCTACAGGATGCATAAGATTGCTACAGCGTTTATGGTTGTCTCCTGCAGGCCCTGTCTTCCAGTGCAAGGGTCCATTCGGGGCAGTCCAAACTGGGCAACAGGCATGACTCTGGCTCACATAGCATTGATATGGAGGATGCTCCACCAACATCTGATGCAGATGTATGTATCTCTGCCACCACTTCATCTACTCGCATGGCTTCTGCTGCAGTAAGTGGTGGCATGCTGTCTTTCTCTAGCTTTCACACTTTTCTTTTCACCTTTGCATGGGGTCTTTAGTACACAAACTGTTACACAAATCTGACAAAGGAAAGACAGTAGCGAATATATTGCAGGTCAGTTATCTTGCCAACTGTCCTGTTCTTCAATGCAATTTCTCTCTTTCTGAAGCTTTGTCTTTCTTAATCATTGCTAGGCCTTAAACCTACTTGCATCTACCTTGCACAAAATATAGTGTTAATAATAATCCGGAATTGTGGGTGTTATGTGAACGATTATCATCTGTTGCAGTTCACCTAAGGTTTGATGGAGATCCACTTTTCTGTGTCCACAGGACCTAGATGAGTCTAGCTCCACTCCCTCAGCTTCGGCTCAGCCCTCTGCTGTGGAGGGGAACAGTGGCAGCAGCATGCCCGACATTTTCAGTAACATGCTCAAAGACACCACTTCTGAACACAGGACTCATCTATTTGACCTCAACTGTAAAATATGCACAGGTAAATGAGAGGCTGACATGAAGTGTCAGGGTTATATTCATCCAGTGAATTAACCGTGAATTGTTATACAACAGATAACTTTATTAGTGTTTTTTATCTTGCCCTCTAGGTCAGAAGATGGAAGATGAGCCTGCAGCTAAGAGAGCCAAACTGATCAAGAAGCCTGAAAATAAGCCGCCCAGACAAGAGCTGCATTCGTCCAGGTCAGGGGATGTCTCTCCCGTCGGCCAAACACAGGTCCCCACAGCTTACCAGCACCAAGACCCCTTAGCCTACCAACACCCAATCCCTCCATCCTACCAATCTAACATGGAGCCAGCTGTCTCAGAATCACAGCCGCAGCTTTATCAGGAGGCACCTCCAGCCCCTGCCCCCGCACCAGTCACCCCCACCGTGTCCTCCGTCAGCATCACCCGCAGAGACCCACGCATGGCCAGGCACAGCTCCAGTGTGACTGTCACCTACACTGCTCCAGAAAAGCCCATCAACAACTCAGCAGAACCACTCCCAGCTCCTGTTAGTGCTCCAGTAGAGAGTGGACCCAAGGCACCACTGCCGATGCCCCCAGCTCCACCACCTTCAATAGCTGTGTCCAAACCAGCGAAAACAAGGTGCTCAATCTCATCATGGTTTTATAAACTAGCTTTTCCCAGAATTGCTGGGTTTTGTAGTGTGCTAATATTTGTTAGCAATATATTTTGTATATTGTGTGCTAAAATTGCATGAGAATATATATGTAAAATTCTATTTTTAAACAGGATTTGTGTTGCTACTGTAATATATTATTGGGTAGCGTCATTGTTCTGTTCTTTAAGAAAAGCCCTGTGTTATGATAAACCGTGTATGAGCTTGAAACTTGGATTTTGGCTTTTCTCTAAAAGGATGATGTTTTTGGTTTTACAGTACATCCGAGCCTCCTCCTGAGGGTGAGACAGCAATCTTCCTCCATGGTCAAGAGAAGATTTGGAAAGGATTAATCAACATGCAGTCAGTGGCTAAATTTGTGACCAAGGCTTATCTGGTGTCAGGATCCTTTGAACATCTGAAGGAGGTTAGCAATTTTGCCTGGTTATTAGGCTCATACTACATTTCAAAATGAATCATTATTGAACACAAAAACTTTGGGCATACACTACCATTCAAAAGTTTGGAATCACCTGTTATATTGATGTTTTTCTTCTTTCCTTTAATAATGGCTATTTTAACATAGATAAAAACAATTTATAATTATACACTAAATGTATTATTTGAAATAGTTTTAGAATAATTAAATGATTAAAACTTTCGTTTAGTCAGTGTCCCCACAATGTTGCATTGAAAAAGAAAAGCGTAAGTGACCCCAGATCATTTCTGAACCACAACTGTGCTTGCAATTTGGCTCTAAATATTTTGGGAACCCATTTTTCTTTGGGCCCTCTGCAGTCTACTCAGTTTTGTCTGTCCATAGTATGTTCAGCTGCTATTCTGTGATCCGGTTCCAATAGTGCTAACCCTAGAATAACCTATAACTATTTCTCTTTTAAAGCAACGTTAATTCCAGCTTGTTATAGGCATTATTGTGCACATGACACTGAAACAGGAGCCTATTCCTATTTAAATCTGCACAGATTTTAATGCTAAACTTCCAATTTCTTTTACCAATGACTGCCGATTTCTTGTATTCTTATTTAACTGTTGCTCAGAGGCTTTGTCTCTTTCTGCCTTTTCACTTGTCAGTCTTGTTGAACCATTGCACAGCATTTTGTTCTCCATGTACAAAACATTACTTTTTTTGCAAACCCTAACAAAATAACTTTCTACAACCTAAAAGCATGAAAGGACATTAAAAAAATAGTGTTCCTCTCAGCCATCTGACTGTACTGAATCATGGTTTTGTGGTAGGTGACTCCAAACTTTGAACGGTAGTGTACATGTTAGCAAAAGCATTGGACTTAGTGTTGTCGATGTTGTGCAGGATTTGCCAGACACCATTCATGTTGGAGGACGGATATCTCCAAACACAGTGTGGGACTATGTCGGGAAACTGAAAACCTCGCTTTCCAAGGTTTGTTTGGAGAAAAAAAGTGCTTAACATCTTTATTTAAAGGCCTTGCATCACTTACATATTGGTTTTTGCTCTCTCTGTGTTTGCAGGAACTGTGTCTGATCCGTTTCCACCCAGCCACAGAGGAAGAGGAGGTGGCATATGTCTCTCTCTTCTCTTACTTTAGCAGCAGGAAACGATTTGGTGTGGTGGCTAACAACAACCGGCGCATCAAAGACCTCTATCTCATCCCACTGGGCTCAAAGGACCCATTACCGTCTAAACTCTTACCATTTGATGGGCCAGGTAAGCAGTTACAGGGATACACAAATATACCTTTGTGGTATATTGTAATTGTATTTATTTAAATGTTTTTGCTTTTAAATTGTCTTGTCTTCATTCATGTGGTGAGTATGGGTTTGTACTGTAGGGGGCACTCACACTCCTTGTTGAGTCGCCCCAGGAAAAAAAACCTCTGTGCATATAACAGCTGCTGTGTTCTCTGCTGTGTATCTGACTTTGTATCACACATTTCTAATAAAGGAAGTTTGCATCGCAGGTTGGTGCCATTTGAGTCCAGTCTCAGCCTGTTGTTTCTTAAGACTTGGCTCGTACATAAACACAATTCAACAACGGTGTAATCAATAAATTACTGTGAGATCATTTGTCGACCATTTTATACCACGCTGGTGTTGATATGGTTACATGCTGCACCACTGGAATAAACCAAAAATGTTCTTAAGCTGTCCTAAATGAAAAATCAGAACTTGATCTAAACTTTGCAACCAGTGATTCCACAACGCTGTTAACATTATCCACATGGCTATTGCAGCTGTGGTAAGTAAAAAAAAAAGTTGTCCATCTTGGAGGGTCTCAAATATCAGTAGATCTACTCCTGCATATTGTGCCTCAGAAAGAGAATTAGATGCATGAGGTTTTTCCTTTATTTGAGTAGAAAAATATAAGCACACATCTTGAATTTGTGACCAGGCTGATAATGATCCCAAATCAAATTTCAATAGTAACTAATTAATGCATGTGACTGTGGAGTAACCAGAATATTATAGTTTACCATCTGTTGCAGTCATTCTTCCAGTCGTGTTTTGGTAATTTACAGTTGCAGTCTAGTGATGTCAATGAAGGACTGAGTGTTTTTACTTGATTCAGTTTGTTTCTTGGTGATATCTGGCAGTACATCTTCAAATAACTTCAGTCACCAACACAAACCTACTGATAAAAACAAAGTTTCTCTGCAGCTGGCGCTCACTTACTAATGTCAGCATGTTTTTTTTACTTTTCTTTTTAAATTCACCAACAAGTTTAATGACTACTGACTTATTGCTAAACTAGACAAGGAAACTTGTGCAGTCATATTAATACCATTTGTCGTATAAAAAGATACACTTTGGAGTTGAGAACTTTGGTTTTTTATATCTGATAAAGCTTTTTGTGCTACTATTTCTTTCTGTATGTATTGTGGAAATTTTTTAGAGGCTCTCATTTCACCTATTTTTTTGTGTCTACTGCATATGTTAGAAATGCTCAATCAAACCCTTTTATTTTAGCAGTTTTATAGAAAGAATGGCAGTCTATTTTGTGAAATTGTATCTGTTAGTTCACATGCAAATGTTTTCAAAGATTCTTGTTTTGTCCATCTTGCAGGTCTTGAACCAGCTCGTCCCAACCTCCTCTTGGGGCTGCTGATCTGCCAGAAGGACAGAAAGCGAGCTGGTGCTCCGTTGGAAACTGAGGAAAAACGGTCCAAGACTCAAAACAAGGATGCCGATGACACTGGCCTTCCAAAGCCAACTCCTTCAGTCAGAGCAGAAAGAAACTCACGACAGAGTCTCGAAATCCCCTTCAGCACAACTCCTCCAGGGTCACCTCCACCCAGCTCCTCTGAGACCTCAAGCAGCACCGTGACCACCTCCTCAGTCCTTTCCTTCTTGTCCTCTGTCAAAGCTCCAGCAACATCCACTACCACTGGCAAGGACTCCCCATCTTCTTCCAGCTCTGTTGCTTCCTCTGCAGCAGCTGCCACTCCTCTTCAGACCATCCTCAACACTCTTTTTGGGAAGAAAAAGCACGACTCAGAAGCTTCCAACTCTTCATCTGATCAGAGTGGAGAACTCTCCGTCCCGCCGGGTACAATGCTAGACCCGATTGTGCAGCAGTTTGCACAGATTTCTAAAGAGAAACAGGTTGAGGAGGACGAAGATGACCGACCGTATGATCCAGAAGAAGAGTATGACCCCAGTATGGGCTACAATGTTCCTAAGAAGCCTGTTGAAGTAGTAAGCAAACCTGAAATCTCTAAGCAGCCTGAGGTGGTTGCGAATGAAAGTGATGATGTGGCGTACGACCCAGAAGACGACTCAATTTTTGACGATGTGAAAACTTTAGTACCAGGTCAAGCTAAGGCTGCAGCTGAATCTGTCACTGATCCACAAAAGATCTTGGAGAGCCTTAAACAGATTGGGGATCAGACATTCCAGAAACAGGGAGAACAGCAAATTTCATCCACAGGGACACCTGGTGCCTCACTGACACTTCCAGACACACTCTTGACTGAACCTACCAAATCCCTTTTGGTCAATACTCAGCTACTGCAGCTTGGCAAAAAGGTCGAGGAACTAGTGAAGTCTTCATCTGTTGCTCCCTTGATCAACCAGAGGAGAGATCCCAGACAGAGCAGGGATCCTCGCCAGGCTGCGGCTGGCAGGAAACTGACCGATGAACCTGAGGAGAAAGAGGAGACATCTGCTCTGTTGGCAGATTCTACTCCTTCCTCACAACCTGTAGTTCAAGAGCCTCAGTCGTCTAATGTAGCTGAACTCCCAGACTCTTTGCAAGGCCCAGAGACATCACTGCCTCAAGAGGAAGTGAAAAGCGAGACGCTACCCTTCATGGAGTCAGACAAGGCAGAGGTGTCAATTCCATTATTAGGAGAGGAGATGGAACCTGATATGGAGGTCAACTACATGGATGAGAAAGAGGTGAAAACTGAGGAAACTGAGCCAATCAAGGAGGAAACACAAATGGATAAGTACAGTATTTGGCCAAATGCTGCCAGTATTTTAAAAGCTGGTGAGGACTCAGAGTATGAGGAGAATAGCCAAGATACACCAACCACAAGTTACTATAATGAGCTTGCAAACACCTCCACAATAACTTCGACAATTCCAGTACTCACTCAGAGCACAACCATGGTTGACACTCAGTCCCATCACATGCCACACCACATGTCAGTGTCAGGCTTCGACAGCGAATACAGACCTCCAGCTGACATTCCCCCACCATCCAACTTCCCCTCGTCCCATTCAATGCAAGGACAAAACCTGATAATGAGGCCTCCTCCGATGTCTATGCCACCACCCATGCAGGGTCTTCCTCCAATGTCAGGCCCCCCTCCTATGCAAGGACTCCCTCCACCCATCCATGTTCCTCCCCCTGTAAGTGGTCCTCCTCCCATGCAGGGTGACAGCAGCCAGCAATATGGTTCACTTCCGGCTGCATACTCTCCGTATCAGAACCAGTGGCCAGGCACCCAGCCACCGCAGCAGCAGCAGCAGCAGCCTCCTCCTGGACCACTTCCTCAGAATATCATGCCACCCAGAGGACCACCACCACCATTCCCTCCAGTGGCCCAGAGAGGCCCTGCTCCTCAAATGTTTGAACCCTCCATTCCCCCTCAGCACCTTGGACAGCAAGGCCTGCCTCCAGGCCTTCCCCCACCTCCTGCTTTTGATGGACAGAACAGTTTACCTCCACCAAGATTCACTGGTCCTCCACCGCCATTTAATTTCCCTGCAAACAGAGGCCCTCCTCCACCTTTCACAGGGCTCCCTCCCAGTCACTTTGATAACAGACTTCCTCCTCCGTCCCACTTCCCAGGGCCCAGGGGTCCCCCACCATCTCAATATGGTGACCATGGGGCTCAACCCTCAATGGTAGACCAACCTCGGGGCCCTGCAGAACAGTATAACAAAGACAATTCTAACTCTTTCAAGCTAAATGTGGACCAGAATCCAAACCCTCTGCATGTTTTTAAAGACAATCAGGGTCCCCCGCCAGGTCCAGCATATCGGGGACCTCCACCTAACCAGTATGAGGACAGAAGAGGCCCACCTTCCAGTGGCGAGATGAGTGGACAGCACTTCAATCCACATAACCAGTATGGGAGCTCCAGACCACATTCGTCACCACCACATAGAGGATCTTTTGATGAGCCCAGAGGTCCCCCCCCCCATGAGAATAGACCCCATCCTTCTCAGCGTTTTGGAGGATCAGAGCGGTACCGCTTTGATAGGCACTCTGATGAAGCTAGACCTGTTCGCCATAGCGGGCCACTACTGCCAACTCCTCCAGAGGCTCCCATAGGTCCTCCAAGTCGCATGGGAGCCCACAGTCCAGATCTGCACTGGCGCCGCCACTCTCCTGAAATGAGGAGGAGGAGCAGCACTAACCGAGAGGACTCAGAACCCCGCAGCGGAGATCGCTTCAGTCGTTTCGAAGGAGGGCACAGAGAACCTGCCCCTGGTCCCTCACAACCCTCTGAAGAGAGACCAAAGGAACTGTCCGAGGACCGCCGGAGGGAAAGAGAGCGTGAAGTCCCCCACGCTGGCAGGACGTCATGGGACAGGGGCCAGGGCAAGCAGTGGAGCAGAGAGCGAGAGCGAGAGTGGGATAGAGGTAGAGAAAGGGACCGCGATCGGGAGCGTAGCCGAGAAAGAGACCGCAGCAGAGGGAGAGAGGGCGAGAGGCACAGGGAGACGGAGGGAGAGCGACACAGGGATCAAGACACAGACAAGAGGAGAGACCGGGAGAGAGACAGGGAAAGAGACAGAGCCAGGGATTCTGACAGGAGGGACTTCGACCGCGACAGAGGGAGAAACCGTGACAGAGAGCGTGAACGTGAACGTGACCGTGACCGTGAACGAGAGCGAGACAAGAGACGGGACAGATCCCGAAGCAGGGAACGCGACAGGGACAGAGACCGTGGGAAAGACCGGGGCAGGGACAGAGACAGGGAGAGGGAGAGAGATAGAGACAGGGACAAAGACAGGGATCGTAGGGACAGGAGCAGAAGCAGAGAAAAGAGAGAAGAGAAAAAAGACAGTAAACATGATACACCCAAGGAGAGTGATAAAACTGCACAAAATGACAAGAACATGTCCTAGTCTCTGTTTTATGGACACTACATTATGGTTTTGAGAGACACTTCAATCTTTCACCAGTTGAAATCAACACTGTAAATGTAAATGAGCAGTATTTCGTTAAATTTCCACAGTTGTGTTCCTACTAGAAAAAAAGTTTGACAATGTTTGTATTGTTTTTGTCACGGTTTCTAAGTTTGTTTTATCACATTTGAAAAAAAGAAACTGAAGGCCATCTAAGTTGCTTGTGGACAAGATGTATTCTGAGTTCTATTACATGTACCTTCCTCCTGTCAAAGCATTTTTTAAGAAAACAATGATGTAACTGATTAACACACCATTTGCAATATGTAAATATGAATGTATTTGTGTATATACTGATGTTTTTAATCATACTTTTCTAACTAGAGAAAATAAAAGCCATATATCTGAAATAGATAATGTGAAAGTTAGGGCAACACTGTTTACACACAAATGTGTGTTTATATGTCCAACAGCTTTGAACTTAAAGGCTCCAACTATCTACAGTATACACCCCATCAATGGTTGTTAATGAAATGTCCTGATTTTGTTTCAGCTCAACCAATTAAACCTGTTTGATGACAAGTGTGTTGGTCTCTGTTGTTGTAAATACAGAATTTTTTTGTGTAAGATGTGAATTAAGTCTTGGTCCCAAAGTATTGTGAAATTGCTTCGCTTCACGTTGCGGTTCAGTAATACAAGAGTGATTCTGGGTGGTAAGGAGTCACATAACAGCCAGTTAGGCCAATGCCAATGAATGCCTGTGTCTTAGGTTGTTGCAGTACGTCCAAAATATCTAGCTGCTAGTACAGGTGGGGTCTCATCATATGAAATGTCGTGAGCATAGTCTAAGATGTATGTAGCCTTACATCTGGCAGATGCTACAAAAAAATGGTGAAACCTGGTGAGGTAAAGGCATAAGGAGAAATATTTTTGAAATCACTTATTTTGAATTTGAGAATAATCAAAAACCTGCATGATAAAAGTGCTGTATCAGGAAGATGTTATAACTGTTTATAATGCATGATCAACTGGATTAATAGATTATTCAAAACATTAGGGAACTAACTGCACTTTACTGCAGTTAGGCAGTAACACAACTCTCAAACACAGAACTGATAGTAGAATCTACCTTCTTTTTGATGATTAAACTTTAAATGCAACACTACCAGTACAAAACCACTGTTCGACATTATTTTGGCCATAATCTGTACAAACATTCTTATTAGTTATGTGAATCTAATCACATTAATATGCGTTATTACCTTAATAGGAATAAATGCAAGCATGAGAAATCTATGACCATGTAAGGCATTTAGGTATAAAACAACAGAATGTGAACATACTGAATAAGAAAATAGAATGAAGATTTTAGACAATGAGAATTGGGAACAGCTTCATTAACCACAGTCAAACAGCAATTCTTAAAATTCTTCATTTGTCCTACTTACCCACACCATAACATAAGCACTTTTATTACAATTGCACCTTGTCTGGTTAAACCATACTCGCCCAGTTCAGAATACTGCACATTTTTGTTTGTGAAGTCGAATAATAAGAATAAAACAAGAATAGATGTCCAGAAACCAAACTGTGAATACTAAAAGAAACAAAAGCATTTGCATAAATGACTATGCTATTTGATTCAGTGTGTAAAGCACAATAAACCATTGTTATACAGTACTGAGGAAATTTCACTGATGCTCTGTCAAGATCATGTGCAGTATCTGGAGTGTATCTGCCTCTACATCACTGGATAATTCATCATCACTCTGTCTTTGCTGCTTTGATTCTCTGTGACGTTCTCTTCAGGGCTGGATATTTTACCTGCATTCATTTGGCGGACTTGCATGAGCTCTTTATTGCTCTTGTTTACGCTCTGTGATTGCCTCTTACACCTACTGCTGGTGAATGCAAATCAATTGTAACTGTTGCTTTATGGCAACAGTTATTACACATCAGGTTTTCAAGGTCCCGTGAGTCACACTGTTACCAGATACGAGACATGCTGCGTGTCCCAAAACTATAGTACATACTGATATTAAGCAGGTGTTTAGTATGCAGTGTGTTTACACTAGAAAAGTAACAAAATAAAGTAGGCAGCATGCATGCTAAATATGGTATTTTTTTGAGTGTGCTGTTGAGACACATTAAATTGTGGGTGGTGGTGAAACAGCTCCAAAAAATCTTATAAAAATAGTATAACGTTTTAGAAAAAATATTTTGATGTCTATTAGTGACGTTTAATTGGCAGTGAAATTCCAAAGTCAGCTTGACTGACAACCAACGTCACATATATTGTATCATTTCCTGCTCCTGTATCTATGACGATATGTATGTAGTATAGAATTAATATGTAGTATGGATTTGGGGAACCGTGACAGATTCTGCTTTGGCAGCTTCGTCTTTGGCTTCATCCTCATTATCCAGACTCAAATACTTCATTAATTCCATTTTGCTGCTTGGACACCGCCAGCCCTTGACCACATCATCTGGATTTTCTTTGGGCACCATACAAACTCATCTTTATGGTCATAGTTCAAATAGGCAAACTTGATTAGACTCCTGCGTTCTCTTTTATCGAGGACAGCAAACACAAAGTAGTTGAGCACACTGTCCTTGATATTTGGGAGTTCTCCATGGACGAGAGTCTCCTCCAGGAAGAAGTGGACCAGGGGGGCTTGGTAATGCGGGTACCCCAGGGTTCCCTGGCACTTCAGGATGCGGGTAATGCGCAGGTTGTTATGAGTGTGACTGTCAATGACAAACAGTAAAAAGGCACACACAAAAAAAGATTACATAGAGGGTTCTGTTACTTTTACTGAACAATATGTTTGATTAAAATTCAAAGATCACCTGTTAAGGTTGTTGAATCTGTCTCTCCAGTTTGATGCTCTCTTGACCTCTCCTGTTTCCTCATTGCACAACTCGATACCATAGAAGTCCAACATGAGCTTGTAGGACTTTAACAGATTTTCCTTTGCAGTCCTGTTCTCAAGAAAACACTGAAGCAGAGGCAGAACTCCTGTCAGAATACATGAAGCACTTTCTTTAGAAATGTTAACTTTGTAGCGTTTAGCAGTGTACCTTAATTTCTGCTTTTGTCAAAGTACTGGCCTCATTGTTCATCCCTGGTTCTTGCAGTGGGAACAACCTTTGGGAGAAAAATGCTATCACAAATTGTAGAAACAGGAACAACTGAACATTTGACATTACATCTGTGATTATCGAATATCTTACCATTGAATATAGGTGTGTACGTACTCCAGTGCTTCATACTCTCCAGACCATTCATTGTGGAAATCGTCGATGTAGGCGCCTGATAACAAATACAAGTCACCAGAAGCAAATCAATTAACATAGTAAAGCAAAGATTAAGATGAATCCAGTGGTTCCCAGTCTGGTGGTTGGACCAGATTTTTCTGCTACACAAAATGATGTTTACTTGTTCTTACATTGCTATAGTCACTGCTGTTCTCTAGTGAAATGCTATCACTTTTTTTTTTTTTAATTTCTTCAGGCCTCTAAACATTATTCAAGCGAAACAATGTGAGACGAGAAAATCGTCATAAACATCAAACATGTGATGAGGGGTGACATGTAGACTTCACTTTGTTTTAAGGGGACACGGGCCAAAGAGGTCGGGGACCACTGAATTAATCCTTATACTTGATTAAAAACGCTGATGCAGATTTACACTGCAGTTACACTGACTTGACAAATTAAATCACAACGTAGAGCTTGAAGGCACGTCTGTGGACTTCACACAGGCCTACCGTTAGGTTGAGAGGGCATCATTCCGAGGTAGAACTTCAAATTGGGCATGTCATCCTGCTCAGCAGAAGAGAATTGCACTTAGACATTCCATTTTTTTTTTAATACTGAGTAATAACCAAGTCATATAATACGTCATATAAACACACAGTCATCATGTGTGTACTTACATCTACTGGATTTATCCAGCGTTGCTGCCTGGTCTGGGACTGTGGGGAGATACAAAAGAACAGTGTGAGTGCACGGCTTACGCTTGAACACGGGACAGTGTGTGTTTGCAGTGTAAGCTGCGTGTGTGTGTAACTTACAGGGTAGTCATGCCTGTAGTTCTGCATGTCTTTTGCAGCATTTTCAAATCTGCTGAACTTGTACTGGTACACAGAAAATACATGAAAGTCAGAGACATTTAGTGGTTATAGAAGGAACAACAAACATTGCAGTCAATTTTGCCAAGTTACCCTGGCAAAAAAAATAAAAAGGGTTGAAAATGTAACAACTGAGTTTATATTATATAATACAAGTCGCTATTAGATCACCAAAAGGCACACCTAAAATCTAAAAATTGAGCGTCATCCCTTTGTCAATGCAGGCCTAGAGTGCAACCAGCTGTGTACAGTAGGCCCGAGCTATAATTATGCAGCAGGCCTCTGGTTTACTCACATATTTGGACGCTGACCGCCTGCTGCTTTTGAATGTGCTCTCCTGATGCTCCTCGGTCTCCCAGGTTGAATCATAGCCACAGAACAACTCATCTGAGGTCTCAACTCGATACTTCTCGCTGTCAAAGTCATCATCATCATCATCATCTTCCTCACACCACGGCCGCTCTCGGGTAGAGCCTGCGGCCCTCCGGCCAACGGCAGCCTCACTTTGACAATCACAGACAGGCTCGTTGACCTCCACTGAGAAGCCTCTCTCTGGAAGTTCGCCGTCTTCGTCTTCGCTTATTTCAGGGTCATCTCGGCCTGCGTGATTCTGTCGCCAGCCTATCGCTGAACGTGCATACCCGACTATTGAACCAAGCGCTGTGGTGAAACAGCGCCATAAGGAAATGAGTTTGCGCCATAACCACTCAACAACAGGATAAAGTCGGTTGTAGCTAAACCACGCCATCATTAACACGCGTTTACCGAGAATATACAGCGCTGACACAGTCCTCATCTGTTGCTGTGTGTGCTGTAGCCTACACGAAGAGTTCGTCTGTTTCACTTTCACTTCCTCTGAAGTTGTCGTTACAGTTTCTACAGAAAACAGAAACTTTGTCGACAACCAACACCCACAAATACATCAGCAGCTTCCCGTTGCTAGCTTTTGATTTGAGCAGAACCATAACGTTGCTAAGTGAAACAAACAGAAATACTCATGGGCTGAGTGTGAAAGACACGCTTTAGCCTAATCTCATATATTATTATGTATGTTATTACTATGAGTCGATAATGGGGCTACATTTGAGGACGTTATAGGCATAAGAGGTAGCCTATATTTCCCCCATTGTTTTAACAGCAATAACTGCAAACACAAGACGGCAAAGTTTGATACCTCGAGATAATTAAAGGAGCAGTGTGTAATTTTTAGGGGGCTCTATTTGCAGAGTATGGCGATAATATTCATAAGTATGTTTTCATTAGTGTAGCCTATAGTCCCCTGAAAATAAGAACCGTTGTGTTTTCGTTACTTTAGAATAAGCCCTTTATATCTACAGAGGGAGCGGGTCCCCTTCCACGGAGTTCGCCATGTTGCACCTCCGCTAAATCCTTTAAAAGGAGCAGTGTAGGATTTAGTGGCATCTAGCTGTGAAATTGTGGCTTGCAACCAGTCGAATACCGCTCGCCTCACCCTCTCCTTTCAAGCGTGTAGGAGAAACTACGTGAAGGCCCTGTGAGCCCAGTGAAGAGCCAGTGTTTGGTTTGTCCATTCTGGGCTACTGTAGAAAGTAGCGTAGTGGCGGTGCAACATGGCGGCGTCCGTGGAAGGGGACCCGCTCCCTCTGTAGATTTCTGGTGATTATACACTATTGAAAACATACTTACGAATATTATATTCCATTTCTGCCAATAGATACTCCTAAATTTTACACATTGAACCTTTAAGTCAATCAGCAAAGGGAGTGAGAAATATGAGCAGCCATGACCTGATTCCTCTGGCATTATGAAACTTACGTTTATTTACACATGAATACTTATGTCATTTTAAAGTAAGCAAGGCATTTTAATGAGACTTAACTGGACAATTAATAGATACTTTAATGGACTGCAATATTTTCAGGAATTTTAATGAATTAGCTATTGGCACCATTTAAGGGCAAAGAGAAGTTTATTTACTCTAATCATGGCTTCAAGGAGAATATATTCTTATGGAAGAGGTATTTGGATGGTGTGTTTTGCTTGTTTAAAGGGTCCAAGACCCAGCTGGAGGCATTTTTTTTTATTATTATTTATTGACACATTTATTTATTTAGCACATTAAAAACAACCATGGTTGACCAAAGTGCCAAACAGGATAAAATACCAAATAAATGAATATAAAAGAACAAAAAATAAATAAATAAAAGAACAGCAGCACAATAGAAAATGAAATCAAGGTGTCAAGCTCAACTAGAATTGAATGCCAACGAGAAGAGGCGGGTCTTCAGCAGCGACTTGAAAGTTTTTAGGGTTCGAGCAGCTCATATATGAAAAAGGAAAGCTGTTCCAGAGTTTAGAGGCAGCCACCGTAAAGGCTCGGTCACCTCTGTTTTTGTGAACATCCAAGAGCATCTGGTTAGTAGCCCTCAGTGCTCTAACTGCTGATGTAAGAGTTCTGCCAGATAAGGTGGCGCCAGCCCATTTAAAACCTTAAAAGCAAGCAATAAAATCAAGCAGACTGGAAGCCAGTGGAGGGAATCCAAAACTAGTGTTATGTGATCACGCTTTCTTGTACCAGTTAAGCACCTGTGTTACAAACCTATCAAGTAGCCTACCTGAATTCTGAAAGTATTTCAGACCTAACGCAGACCAAAGTCCCAATCGCAATAACACCGTTATTTAATAATTAATAGATTTGTCAAATATGTCAAATGAATGTGCAAATTAAGGCAACACTTCTACTTAATTTGTTTATTTAGAGCGTTTTTAAGGGGTTTCCTTTTCACATTTTCAAATTGATGAATAAATGAAGGGATCTCTGGCTACCATACCAAACTCCTTGATTAAAATAAAGATGTTTGGTGTTTTGTTCAGTGGTAAGTTCAAGATGAATTAAGAGTGCTGTTATTTCACACGTGTAGTGCATTGTCAAGTACATGAGTCCATTTGAATCACTGTCAGGGATTGAGCCTTCCGGATGTTATTCAAATACAGACTTTTTATTATTTTCATTCCGTGTGCATGTAAAGCTACTCCTTGGGTCACATGTATATATGACTTAGTGACACTAATTGTATTTGAGTACCATCAAAGTCTGAACACCTTTTCTGATTGTCTCTCTTTCGCTTATGCAACAGTTATGTGAGTTTCTGATCTTTTGTAGGTTAGTGCTTATCATTTAATTAAACATGACCTTAAAACTGCAATGAAACTGTAGATCATGACCCCTTTTCCACTTGGGCTAATATTTCAGTGTGAAACGGTTACATTCTCCATCCATCCATTCAACAGTTCCCAGGTCAGATAGAAACTCATCATTTCAAGATTATTAACAATATCAACATAATAAATCTGTTTACCATAACACATTTTTTTGTTAAAGAAAGTGAAGTTGAATTATTTTTGATTTATTTCTTTGCTTTGTTTCTGTCCAACTCCCTAAAACGTGGCCAACAAAGCTGAAGTAGTCTACTCACCAGGACATTCACAGGAAGAAATTACCCTGCTGCCAAAACACAGACATATTTTTATTTTAACTCTGTGATATTTTACAGAAAATGAAACAATGACTATCATTTCAAAACGCAAGTACTGCTGTCAGCATGCAATTTACTGTCATTTGAGAAAACAGTGATCCATTTGATAAAAAACAACATTTTTCTGGTATCAACCAGAGGCCTCAACCAGAATGAGGCACCTGTCCCTGAAGGTAACGCTGTAGAGGAATTAAAGACCACGTCTCTGCCCTTTTGGCTAATAAGGCTCAAAGGACTGTTCACATAAGCTGCAAAGTTCAAACCTGTTTCCCTCTGTGACACTGACCACTTGTCACCAAAAAGACATTTGCCTGCAAGTTCATATAAAGCATTTTTTTTTTAAATTAAACAGGCTTTAAAAAGATGCTGCATTTTTGTTTTTATGACAAAAATACACCTTGTCTCTGTACTGTATGATCATCATAACGACTGTCTTTATCTCCACTGCCGTCACCTGCTGTTATCAGTGTAAAGATAGCATCATGCCTGCAATATATTTCCCCCCCCCTCCTCATTTTCTACGGGGATGGCACTTGGACAGATGAGTGTCTTGACTCGAGTCAGTGGACATCCTGCTCTTAATGTCTTCCTGTGGAAGATAAAGGGATGCATGAACCGCCCCGAAAAGCAGAGAGATATGAGATGAGTACATCAGATAATACAGCATTATTACATTGAGGCTGGAGAGTTGTTAAACTACATGATCCGCATGAAAAAAGTCGCTTGATTGCACAATACACTGCTGAAGTGCTGTGCCTATTTGTGACTTTAAAAAGTTCTTCTGTGGGTTATTTATTTTCTACATACGAAGTGAAATTTACATAAGAAATTGATGTTGAATAATACCGATGTAAGCACTGTGTGCTCTCATTGAGTGGACTCCAGCGAGGCTTTATCTCTCAGGGACTCCTTTCAAAAGGAGATAATTGCTCTCACTGCCAGCGGAGAAAACCAAGAGGCTTGTCTGCATGTTACACTGTTAACATCTGCTCCAATAGATTCATTTGTGCTTACTAAAGCAGGATAAGGTCCTGTGCTGTCTCTGCAAGATAAAACACAGTGTAGAGATAGCCATATGTTTTATATGGAATGGAGGCAATAAATGTGGATTTTAATGACAGATCTCAGGCTCTTTATGGCATGGTTTAGTGCATGAATAGGCCCCACAAATTGGAATGGCCTCCTGAAATAGATGGGAACTTCATGCAGGATATGAAACTGAAATAACTTGCAACATGGAGCTACAGTAGTCAGCCTATTTTGTGGTTGCTATGCTATGAACCCAATTAGCATGACACTGAGCAAAAACCCAGCAGATGCCACTGAAAACCTCAGCGAGGCTCCGTGAACCAGATCTCTGTGTACAGTTGCACTGATACATACACACAAATCATCTCTTCCCCCACTCAGTCTGCGTGTTGGACTTAGTTAATGACGAAGGCTTGCCGGATCACTCAGCGACTAAGTGTGCTTGATAAAGGTCAGTGCTGCCACCAGCTAATGCTTCATCGCTCCGAGTAATACTTTAGCCGAGCATATTGTGAATACTCCGCACATGAACGCTTCACAGGGCAAAATAATCAAGAGAGTAGAGTCCGGAAAGGCCAGCTGTTTCTGCTGTGCTTCTCTGTGGCAGCACAACAGACACAACACACACAGACACTCTGTGACATACTTGTGTTTCCCAAATCTCTCCAAACACAGGATCAGTGATTAACAGCTAGGAGAGTCAGTCTAAGAAAGTTTGCAGCATAGATACTTCACAAACTGTTTTAAAAAAAAGAGGGGCAGGAAGTGGTGATAACTGAACTAACACATTCTGTTTTGCTGTGGCAAATGTGCTGCGGCTATATCCAGTCTGCGCTGATTTATTTTTGCTTACTTGAAATTCATCATTTACATTTTTCTGCCTTATTTATTTTTGTAAAACTCTCCATGAATTCAGAAATAGTGACAATCCTTTTGTTCTGAATACCAAGACAGACTACCAAGAATATAATATCCCAGGATATTATACCCAGATAATTTTAGACGCAAACACACACACACACACACACACACACACACACACACACACACACACACACACAGGAAATGTTCATTATACTTATATATTTATATCGTTGTATTTATGCAATATATTTTAAAAAACAAGATGTGTCTAATTTGTTTTCACAAAAAAGTTCAATTATCTAGTTAAAATTCTTCAAATCTACTCCTTCTCTCACGTTGAAAAATCCAGAATCTATGACTATGCATTGTTCATTTCAAACGTATAAATGCTGGACACAAGATGTGTCCTACTCTTCCGCATCACACTTGTGTCAGTTGCATACTGGACCATGATCGGCTTCCAAACTACATCACAAAATCCTGCTCCTGCACGCACGTTTTAAACTCAGATTTAAGGTCGGAACAGAGAAAATTTCCCTCACCAGCCGGTGAATGTGAAAACAGCCTTCTTAGTGTCAAACTCTGCACAAAACACCATTCTCCACAGTGAAGGTCAGACTTCAAACTGAAGTATCAATAAGTAAAACACATTTTGTGTGGAGGGGGGACTTTAATGAATCTGTAGACTTGGTGAGTGCAGTTGTGAGTGAGTGCACCTGTAAAAAAATACATAAATAAAACATTTAAACTTTACTTTTAAGGTAAGCTGCAGTAAATGACGCCATGTGAGCAAATAAGTAGGATAGCCTAGACTAACATCCTGTGGAAAGTCCCAGCTGCTCAGCTCAGGTAACGAGTTTGATGCCATTTCGACAGCAGCCTATGTAGGTTTATAAGCTGTAATCCTAGCAGGCCAAAGGGGCCTCAACACATCAACTCACTGAAGATCAATGGAGTCCATGGAGGATGCTCCTGTGTCCTCTGCGTCCCTCTGAGCAGCACCACCCTCCCTCCCTCCCTCCCTCCGCATCGCGCGCACTCCGGAGTTGAGGATGAAGACGCAGAACATCAGGACCATCTCTCTCATCTTCTCTATTGTTTTCTACCTGCTCATAGGAGCCGCCGTCTTTGACGCGCTAGAGTCGGACAGTGAGAGTTCAAAGAAAAAGGCGCTGGAGCAGAGGCTGAACGAGCTGAAGAAAAAGTACGGCTTCACCGAGGATGACTACAGAGAGATTGAGAGAGTGGTCCTCCAGTCGGAGCCGCACCGCGCCGGGAGGCAGTGGAAGTTCGCCGGCTCTTTTTATTTTGCCATCACTGTTATCACCACAATTGGCAAGTAGCCTTTAAGATTTACCCATACCTGCTTCTTACCTGAAAAATATAGGAAAAGCAGCATTTCTGTGTTACCGAGAGCGTGTGTGTGTGTGTGTGTGTGTGCGTGTGTTTAGGCGCTCTTTACAGTTCAAAGGCGGAGCCCTGTCATAGGGCTCCAAACTGGAGGGGCCACTTTGGAGAGGAACAGGGGAAACTTTACAGGGCTGCGGTGCAGTGTAAGGTATTGCAAACATGCATATTGTGCGTGATTTTGCAAATGGGAACTGGAGTCATTTAACGACTTCCCACTGATTAGCACCTTCTAAACAACTTAATGACTGGCATTGAGACATGTAAAATTACTTAAACTTAAACCAACCCAACAAAAATCTATCTGATGTGAAACATTACAGGTGGCCATAAAAACTAGGCCTACTGTGGTAGTCAACAAGGATCCACAGTGGTTACAATGAATTCTCATAGTGACCAGATTTCACATTGGATAAAAATGATCAAAACATTAAGAAACCAAATATTTTTTTTATTGATTTTTCACTGTTTGAATATACAAATTTACAAACAATATACAGATAAAAAAGAACATGCACATTCCTCTATCATACAACAATATTACACCTCATGTTCCTCCACTGAGCATAAATGATTATACGATGCACAGAGAACTGGGATGGGACACATGAATATCAATAGTCATGGTGATCATCTCTACCTATTAATATCTGGGATTCCCAACATTTAAACTATTATTAACTCTGTGGATAAGCTCCTCAATAGCTATCCTAGCCAGCTCATCTCTCCATTCTTTGAAGCTGACTTTCTCATTTGACTTGTGCCTCTGCCCTATCCTGCTTCCCGTTATGAGGGCTAGTTTCACCCAAGAGGTTAGCCTCCAATTGGTAAGATACACAACATGCATAATGCTGGACCCTCAGTGAACTGAGGCACGTGTGACAATATTGTTACAATATAACCTTCCAGTGTAAACATGTCAGGGTCCTGAGTGAGGATTGAGATTTTAGGCCTATTTAATGTAGGCCTATTTAGCCATATTTTCATGAAAATATGGCTGGAACACTGAGCATATGAGTGGAGAGCATTATAGCATTATTTGGCATAATCAAATGACATTTAAAAACTCATAACAAATGTTAGTAACATTATTGCATACATATAAAATAAAGGGAAATGCATCTCCCCTCAGTCAGTAAATTTAGCTTCCTTTGAGCTCTTCAGATGGTGACTGTTTGTTACTCAATTACTATGTTCTTATCTAGGTTTCGCGTAATGCATCTAAATGTAATTAAGTTGATATGGAGAACTTGTTAGTAAACAGTTAGCATTCATTTGTTGTTGTGTTGTGTCCACCTGGTGAATGTAAGTTCAATATTCATTCTCCTTTTAGTTCTGTTTTTGGTTTCTACCGACTCCATCTGACTCTTCAGCTGCTAAATGCTCCACTATGTTCACCGTCTCTAACTGTGCTGAGCAATTAGTGCGGTGGGTTTTTAGAGTTTTTTTCACTGAGAACGGCTGCCTGCTTCGGCCAAAAACGACGCTATGCGATAATATGCCTTTAATTGGCCCAATAAAACAATTTAATTTGGCACAGACTGCAGAACCAAAATAAAACATACCTGAATAAATGTGCAGTCCATTTTTGCTAATTTGGTTTGCCAATGGTCCATCATTGTTGGTAATATTTAGATGGGTAACTAATTCCATGAGAGCCATGAGGAATATGACCACAGGACCACTTAGCTAATGAACCATGACAAAGTGAGGTCAAAAAGTTCTGGGTTAATGTTATATGTTTCCCTTTGTTGTCTGTTTCTGCTATATCCTTAAGAAGTTCATGTTTCCTGGCCAGTTTTTAAAGGCCCTACACACCCACGGTCCAGGGTGTTTTCACTTATTTTGCCTGATTAGAACTTGCCTGAGGACTTTGTGGGTGTGTACAGACTGAGCTTGACATCTGTCTGACCCTCTTATTAGTTGTATCTGTGGTACAGTCTCATTACCCTTCCTTTCAACATAATTGCCCCGCACGCAAATAAGACATGATGTTCTGATGTGCATAATAAATAAATGTTGGTCAGAGCGACCACAAACTGTAAACAGTGTATGAGAACAATGTTACAATGTGTACTTCTATAGTGTGACATGGTGATAAAACATTCTAGAGAAATAACTTTTTTTCCCTAAACACAGTGCATCAGTGTTTCTATTGGCCAACCGAGCACATCCAATCAGTAAAAGTTGAACAAATGTGAACTCTGACCTGTGAGTCTACTGGAGCCGGCTGGAGATCGCACGAAACAGGAAACAAATGCCCTCATTTGGGCCTTAATTGAAGTGAATGGGGGACAGAGCAAATATTTGTAGGATGGACTGTGCCTTTAGGATGGGAGAGGTTACACCTTTCATTCATTCTTATTGGTTCATGTAGTTTAGTATCAATTCCAGCATTCCTGCTCAACTTCAACCTGAGCAGAGGTCTAATAAGACAGAATAAGTGAAAACACCTGTGTGGGTGTGCAGGGCTTTTAACATTACAAAGGTTCTCTTCACAGCTGGGTAGTGTAATATACAGACTATATCGACTTGTTTGCTCTCTGTCTTTAGGTTAACCAACTACCCACCTTGCAACTTTCTTTAAAGCTGTATTAATCAGTAGTTGGCCAGTAGGGGGCAGAAAAATATCAAAACAAAGACAAATGTTTGACTTTCTTCACCAGCTACAGTAGGCGCTAGCTTTGGCCAGTTAGCGTACTGTGGTTTTATCAGAGCCTTTTCTGGAAATGTCTGCCTTCTGGTTGAGAGACAGCTCAAAGAATGTGTTAAAGGAGCTAAAAAGCTCTGTAGAGCTGCACAGTTTAATGTTAATTCTCCGGGATTTTGCCACAATGAGCTGGTCTTTATACAGAGCCATGTAATTAAGTGACGATGTTAAAATATTGATTCGTGCAGGTTTAACCATAGAAGCAGCTACATATATAAAAACAGCTGGAGACCTAATTTCAACTCAGAACCAGAGACTTGAGACTTGACTTGGTTCTGCAGTGGGTGACCTGAGATTTCTGGCCTTGCAGTGTGTAAAGCAGTAGTGATCTTGAGGACTGTGAATCTTTATAGACATTAAACAGTAGTGCTTGACATTATGTGACCTGCAATATACTGTGACTTTGTAGGTTATGGCCACGCTGCTCCACGCACTGATGCTGGCAAGACCTTCTGTATGTTTTACGCTGTCTTGGGCATTCCTCTGACACTGGTCATGTTCCAGAGCCTGGGCGAAAGGATCAACACTTGTGTCCGCTACCTCCTGCGCAGAGCCAAGCAGGGCCTGGGCTTACGGAAGACGGAGGTGTCCATGGGGAACATGGTCCTGGTGGGTCTGCTGTCATGCATGAGCACCCTGTGTATTGGAGCTGCAGCCTTCTCCCGCTTTGAGGACTGGACCTTCTTCAGTGCCTACTACTACTGCTTCATCACGCTCACCACCATTGGATTTGGGGATTTTGTGGCCCTGCAGAAGAAAGATGCGCTCCAGAAGCAACCCCCCTATGTGGCATTTAGCTTCATGTACATTTTGGTTGGGCTGACAGTCATTGGGGCTTTTCTTAACCTGGTGGTCCTGAGGTTTCTCACTGTAAGCACTGAGGAGCCTGACTTGAGGCCTGAGGGAGGGGGGGGGCAGCAGGGATTGCAGCCTAAGGATACGCAGGGGGATAGGGAGGTGTTGGGGGCTGAAGCAGAAACTGCTGATGTTGAATATAAAGATGGCGAAGACGGACACAGCAGCCTGTGCAACCTGAGCCTTCCCATGGAGGGGGGCACCAGCTGTATGAATCTCCTCCCCTCTCCTGTAGAGGAGCGCAGACTTGTTATATCTGAGCACTCTAAGCACTCTGAACCCAGCAGACTCAGGGCCTTGTTCTCCTGCATGTGCTGTGGCCCGGACATTTACGACAGCCCCTCCCCGCCTCACCGTGACCAGGCGGGCGGCCACAGCAACCCCGTCTTTTACAACTCCATCTCCTACAGGGTGGACCAGGCCTCGTGCAGCTCCTGCACCGTGTCGTCACAGGCCTCCCCCAGCAGCGTAGCCCTCTGTCTGGGCAAGAACAATCTTCACACCAGGAAGAAGTCATTATAACTCTCTGAACCTTTGACTTATGTCTAAGTGGCCTTTGTTTTTTGTACACACCACAGAACAGGTAAAACCCTCTGATTTTCTGCTTGGTGGAACAAATTGCCCTGTGCTTTCCTAGTCATGAATGTAGCATTACTTGCTATCAGATAAAATGTAGCATGTCATAAAAATCCTTTACAGTTTATAACATATTTTTCTACATTAAATATTACTGCTAAAGAAAAATGTGTAAAAAAACCCAACCCAAATTAAAGTATGTGATATACACTCACCAGCCACTTTATTAGGTACACCTGTTCAAATGCTCGTTAACGGAAATATCTTATCAGCCAATCACGTGGCAGCAACTCACTGCATTTAGGCATGTAGACATGGTCAAGACAATCTGCTGAAGTTCAAACTAAGCATCAGAATGGGGAAGAAAGGGGCTTTAAGTGACTTTGAACGTGGCATGGTTGTTTTGTGCCAGACTGGCTGGTTTGAGTATTTCAGAAACTCATGCACAACCATCTCTAGGGTTTACAGAGAATGGTCCAAAAAAGAGAAAATATCCAGTGAGCGGCAGTTCTCTGGGCGAAAATGCCTTGTTGATGGCAGAGGCCAGAGGAGAATGGCCAGACTGGCCGAGGTATGCAGAAGAGCATGTCTGAACTCACAACACGTCAGGCCTTGAAGCAGATGGGCTACAGCAGCAGAAGACCACAGCGGGTGCCACTCCTGTCAGCTGAGAACAGCTCTGAAGGCAAAAGGGGGTCCAACCCAGTACTAGCAAGGTGTACCTAATACAGTGGCCAGTAAGTGTATATATAAACTCATGTATTCCACTATTCTTATCCCAGTGTACTGTATGTTATATAAAAGGTAGGTTATGTACAGGAAATGTTTGATCAACTAGCAGAAAATGCAACACACGTGCCTGAGAAAGGTGGGATTATCTGCATTCGTATTTTAGGTGTCAGACTGTCTGCAGTGTTGTCACCTGTGACCTTCAGTTATTTACAGTCAGTAGATATCAGTGTCCTCTAATAGGAACGTACACTCTGTCGCTCTGGCTGGTTCCCTAGGTAACGTTTCCATCCTCATTGCGTAGTGCAGCGGAAAACTGGAGACAGACAAGTACAGTACAGCGAGCATTCATTCGAGGCAGCATCCAGTCAAAACTGCGATTCCCAGGCCGCGTCGTCTGTGATGAATGAGTGTATCAGCAAAGAATGGAATATGAGCAGATGCACTTAAAGAGTGGCACATTAGAAATGTCTCCAAATGACCTTCTTAGATGTGTAGTTAACTCACACATGGCTACTGTTCAAATTAGATTTTTAACACTAACCATGAGACAAGGAAAATATGCCTTTAATCGCACTTTTTAAATATTGAAAATAAAACATGTTTTGTTTGTTTAATGTAGAAAATAAGGAATTTACTTAAAGGGACAGTTCACCCCAAAATCAAAAATGCATATTTTCCCTCTTACCTGTAGTGCTATTTATCCATCTAGATTGTTTTGGTGTGCGCCGCCCTGACACCCAGACCTGGCCCACGCCCCATGTATAAGGCTGAGTCCTTGGCCCCCCATGGCCGGGGTTCGAAACCAACCTGCGGCCCTTTGCTGCATGTCATCCCCCCTCTCTCTGGCTCCCACATTTCCTGTCTCTCTTCAGCTGTTCTTATCAAATAAAGGCAAAAAGCCCCCCCCCCCACACACCAAAAAAGTTGCCAAAAAATACATTTGAAAAACTCAATAGCAATGTCTCTTTCCAGAAATCATGACCTGGTTACTCAAGTTAATCCACAGATTTGTTGTGAGCAGTTTCATGTAGGAACTATTTTCTTTTTATCAATAGTTCCTACATGAAACTGCTCACAACACGTGGTTAATGTTGTGAAACAGTTGAAGGTTTAGGAAAAGATCATGGTTTGGGTTCACAATAAGTATGTTACATTATGTAAGTGACGTGACATAAGTCACATAAGTTTCGTACTATTGGTTTCACACGGGATACAAACCCCAGTCTCCTAGGTGAAAGTCCTGTGCTTGTTTGACCCATACATGGACTGCTCTAGTCATAATTACTACGTTTCCAAATTCTTGACCTCAATTACAACAACCCTGCTGGGTTTTATTGTTGCAATCAAAAATCATCAACCGATTTACATCTTACATTTGATGTTGTACTTGAAAACCTGTAAGATGAACCTGTGGTTTAGTGACTGTTCATTAACCAGAGGAGCCATATTCATGCATTGCAAACATCTGCCCTGATAAACACCGAGAAAAGACATTGAAGCTCCAGGAGTGCGGCTCTGTAGCTGATTTTGAATCAGAAAAAGTTGACCACTGCCAGCTTCCCAAGATGGCTTCATTTGAAATCACTACTTTTTAAAAAATCTCCTCCCATTAATATTTCAGTAATTTGTATCTGACCTGTACCCTGTGGAGGGTCAATTTGAGGATCACTCAAGTTTTGCATTGCATTATTTTTTTTAACAGGAGCCTCTTGTGGTAACCAACAGTAACTTGCATTTAATTTCCCCTTGTTCTCATTTCTCACACTAGGGGGCAGCATTGGTCTACGTAAAAAGTCAGGATGACTTCTGTGAGGTCTGCAACACAGGCAGTCTTGTTTGCTGAAATCTTTGCATGTTGAAGTGTTATTTATGAATTTACAGAACCTCAAGAAAGACGCTAATGCAAATACAGCTTATATTCTCTGTGTGTGTTTGTGTGTGTTAAACCATTCACAGCACAGGAGACAACACTTTGCCTTTAGAGAGCTTTACCTCTGTGTGCCATCAGCGTTGTATATGGAATTAAAGCATGACAGTAGGGATTTGTTTTCATCTGACAGCATGAACTATGACACAGATTGCATCTGTGGGAATAGATGTTCGGGTACTTGATGAGTGAGCACAAGCTTCTCAGTCAAGCGTACAGACATGTATCAGCTTCCAGCATTATCAACATTATCAACAAGATATTTGTGAAACAGCAGGAAGGAGAGGTCTGAACAATGAGCTTCATTTCTGTGTGGCATAAAGATCACTATTTTGTTATGAAAGATGGTGTCTAATTTGCATAATTACCCCATTAATATTGCAGATGGTGCTTCACTTTATTCATTTATGATGCCTCAGATGCCTTCTCATATCTGACTGTCACTGCTCCAACTTTCCGAGCCTAAAAGTACTGAAAATTATCTACACAGACCACAGATCTAATACCACAACACAGAAGAGGCAAATGATAGTATAAAATGAATTGGAAACACAGAATGAGTTGCTTTACTCCGACACAAAGACCTTAGTACGATGATTTTCAACGGTTATATTATCTCATGCATGACTGTGGCGAAGAGCGGCACCCAGATTGAACTTTTTTCAAGCTTCTTGTTTGGCTCAGTGAGCCAACCATTAAGCAGTTTCCAATGAGGATGCATGTCAGATTTTATGTTCATATAATGGATGTTATTACAGGCTGTGAGCTGCAGGTGGTGGTAATGTTCTTTTTTAAAACACCCATATTTGGAACGCAGCACACCTCATGCGAGTCCAGTTTCCATGCACACGCTCAAGCATGCTCGCTCATATTTACATCATATGTATGAAAATGCCGTTCTATGGGAAGTTCAGTCATTTTGGTATTATGGGTTGTTTTTTTTATGATGAGTCTTCACACAGGTTCCTCAACTTCTGCTGAGGTTGCTGAACATTGTGCTCAGCTCTGTTGAAGAGAAAATGACTGCACATCTATAAACTTGGAATTCAAAATGTTAATACCCACATAACACTACTTTAGTTCATTAAAAAACAACAATAACCTCCAACTTACTTCACTGTTCATTGATAACGGTGTTGAATTCCATCATCAAAGCAATGCACACATACTTATATTTTGATGTACCATCGTTGTTCGGGGCTGAGAGAGTGGGTGAATAATTGATTATATTGTTAGATATTTCTCTTTGTGAACACACCCTGTTAAATCATAACTGTCCCGTGTTGAAGGGTCTTTCATGTACAGTTGCATTGGCAGGGAAATGAGCCGTCGGTTCAAGCAGAGTGCAACTCTTCTCTTTCTAAAGGGTAACTAGCTTTATTATGGCAGAAATATGGGCAGGAGGTTCATAATAGAAGCTGCATACAAATAAAGTATTTATGAATGTACCAATAAACTGAACCAGTAGCAGTTGCCATGTTTTGACTATGGAGAAATATGTTTGTCTGTTTACACTGTATTCACAGTCTTTCAGAAGGAGCTTGGAGATTATGAGTTATTTTCTTGGATGTGCATCAGAATGCAGAAGCGCATTCTCTGTGGCTCACAGTGAACACAATGAAAGATTAAAGACCTAAAGACAAGTGTCTTATTTATTCAGATTGATTAAATAAGTAGAAATTAGGATTCAGTTGGAGAGCATTGAGAAAACAGACATTAATAGAAGTTCATTGGTGAGGTAATTGCTCATTAGTTCTAATTTCCAGCCAATTTGCTGCTTGTGTTGAACAGTGTGAAAAGGTTGTTTTTACTCCGTGGTTGTCTTCTCTAATCAGACTGTGTTTGACATACTGTGTCTCTTTGACATTTTGTGTCAAAGAGATCACCCTGCTTGATTAATCGCAGTTTAAATTAAGTCTTAAAAGATAGTTTGAATCATCCCTTCATCAGCTGGCCTACATCTCTGCAATAAGGACATCCAAATTTGATAACAGAAATCACAAACTGGCAATCGAGGAAAATGAATAATACCGCTCCCTGTGTTTGCTCTTAATGTCCACGTCACCTCCGAGCTAGTAGACCTGAGCCTTCAAGTAACCACACTAGTGTGCTTTGAGTGTTTGAGTTTTACTGGTCAAACATGACACTGTCAAACATTCCCCCGTGTTTCCATTTTAATGCAAAATGTCCCACTGAATTTATGTCCTCCTACAATAGAAGCCAATGTGCTTTCAAAGGTATATTTGCCACACCATTGTGAGTCAGATGCATTAAGCATGGCTCTAGGGATGACAATGTTGGCTGATCAGTCGGTCCCCCACTTTGGACCAGACTGAAATATCTCAACAACTATTGGATTGATCGTGATGGAATTTTGTACCGACAGTCATGGACCCCAGAGGATAAAATCTACTGACTTTGGTGATATATGACTCTACTTTTAGCCTACCTGCGGTTGACTTTTGTGGTTCAGAGTGAAATATCTTGACAACTATAGGATGGATTGTCATGGAATTTGCTACAGATATTCAAGATCCCCTCAGGATGAAATGTAATAACTTACATTAACTTTTCCTCTAGCACCATCATCAGGTCAAAATTTACAGTAGTCCAGTACTTTGGTTTATGACCAAATACCTTCAAAACTAATGACATTATCAACCTCAGCTGGACTGTGTTTAGTGCTAATTAGTAAATGTTAGCATGCAAACAGGCTAAACTAAGATGGTGAACATGGTAAGTGGCCTCACACAGCCACTGGTGGGGCTATGGGCTCTTAGTCTTATTTGTCAATAAAGCAGCATAAAAGGAATCATTCCCAATGATTCAGTCTGTTGTCAGAGGAAGAGGATGTAAAATTATCAAGGTTGGCTGTTATCCATTTCCTCCTCAGTTGTACCATTTAATAAGACAACAGCTTCTCTGAGCACACCACTTCCTGTCTAAACAGTGGCT
This sequence comes from Siniperca chuatsi, assembly GCF_020085105.1. Classification (NCBI taxonomy): domain Eukaryota; kingdom Metazoa; phylum Chordata; class Actinopteri; order Centrarchiformes; family Sinipercidae; genus Siniperca; species Siniperca chuatsi. Next base: position 26,174,997 of record NC_058043.1, on the reverse strand, counting down.
CGGAGATGGAGCGAGAGATGGGAGAGAGAGAGAGAGAGGAGGAGGTGGTGAAGTGAACTTATTCTCCTTGGACAGTATATCTGCGGCAATGAAGCAAGGCTGTGGCCAGTGGCAGATTAATGTCTGTGTGAAAGTGTCTTCATTGGGTCTGAGTGCTCCTCTGTTAGAGGACAGGTTGTAAAGAGTGAAGATGTAAGAAGTGAGGTGGGACTAAGGCAAAAGCTTATCATGGAAGTTAAGGTACACAAGAGTCTCAGCAATGTAGAACTATGTAGATGCTGAGTTTGAAGAGATACATCATTGTGAGATGAGGACATTTGACTATTCTGCAAAATTTGTGGCTAGCATTCTCTCAGTGTGGTACAGGTCACACTTATCTCCTGTCTAGCGGCGCCATATTTTTCTCATTATGTGCAGCTCTACATAGAACTTGCACAAATGTGTTTCCTCCTGTAAGTAAGACTGATATAGAAGTTGCTGTCAGGGCAGAATCTGAATGAGTGAGATAAGGCCACAGAGAAAAATGCAACACAATGGTCTCCAGTCAGGGTTGGATAACAAATGCATCCTTTTTTTTTATTTTTAGACGTACTGTGCAGGGAAGGGAGGAAAAGAGGACCCTCATAAAGAATAGTTCCCATTGGAGATATGAAACCCAATTTATTCATGCTTCTTCAGCTCAGAACTGTAAAAGATTGACAGCCACAGCAGAGTGATTTGCCACATCTGTTAATCTTCCTAAATGAGCAAGTAGTCAGATCTTTGCTATGGCCTCTGCACTAAATAATTCACAATACTGCACTTCAGTTTTATTCAATTTTTATCTTTTTTTTCTCCTTGTCAACTGTCAGGAGCCCAAATCATTGCTAATGTATCATGAGGCACTGCTGTATTTTTATTTCACATTGAGCATTTCTCATTAGCAACAGCCTGTTGGGAATAGGCGATAACAACAAAGAGAAACAATGACAAAAAGTCAACATCTTTTTAGTCATTAAAGCCATTGTCCACATGGTGGATTTTCCAGTGTGTTCATATATTCCTCTATTAAAACCTTGGTGAGTCTCACAACCAATTAAAGTAATCATCTATCATCAATTCCACCATAAATAGAGACATTTTACCTGCACTGAGAAGATCAGTGATGACCTCAGCAGCATCTGAGAAATTCCAGTCGGGTGAAATGGTTCCTTTTGAACAATCCCTGCTGTTTATCGCACGACCATTTCCCGCCTCCAACGCTCTATTTTTTTCATTCTCAGATATAATGATTTTAATATTCCATTGACTGTGTCTTTGCTGGTCTGCTGAGCAGGAAGCAGACGTTTCCATCAGCAGAGCTGCGCCTGGCATTCATCATCAAAGGTCTACCCAGGAAACAGACAGCTTTACACCCATCTGCATCTGCTTGGTATGCCAACTGGGTGAACATCCACATCATCCTACCCACACTGTTATTTCTGATTAGCATATAATGCATCAATTACTTCACTTTCACTAAACAGAAATGCTACCACAAGTTTGGTTTCCAAGGCAACTATGAAGAGCGCTGGCGGCAGGAGTAAATTAGTTTGGCAGTGGAAGTTGGAATGCGATGGCAAGAGCCAAATACGGGGCAACAATTGTTGTCCATCACAGCCGATCCTAACATATGGAATGTGATAAGGGAGCGTACTGAGGACTGAGCCGTTTAACTAAACAAAAGAGGTGACACACACACACACACACACACACACACACACACACACACACACACACACACACACACACACACATTCATACACTCACTGGTAATTTCTGCTTGTGAAGACAAGCCACTGACTATGGCTATTCCCTATATGCTAACCATACCTTTAACCATCAGGTATGCAAAATGTCCTCACTAAAGGTCTAAGACTCAAACAGGTCCTCACAAAACCCCCCACACACCAACACATATGTCTTGGTACCATCTTGACATTAAAAATGTTTTTACTGCATATAGTGCCATACAACACATCCATCCCACAACAGATGCGACTTGCAAGTTGTTTTCTGTCTTTATTCCTCCTTGCAGCTGTCACCACATAAGAACATGCTCTATATAATTACTCTATATAATTGCTTCCAATATGGTATATTATATCAGTTAAAGGCATCACTTATGTAATTGTAATACATTTTCTGGTATGAAGAGAATAAAAATAAATGTAAAGTTTTAAGATTCCATGCTGCAGTACATCACAATTATGGCTGTTATGTTTATCAGTTTATTTGGTTTTTCATTTTTACCTTGTACATATACAGTATCTACAATTATAATGGTTTCATAATTGTTAATTAAGAATCTATTATATTTTTGTGTAAACGAATAGTAGGCTGCTATTAAAATATCACAGCTTGATATATCATAGTAGTGATTCCAGTTTATGGGAGCTTTTATGTTTGATTGAACAACGGATGCAACAGGGATTTACTTCAAATTAAAGTGAAGAACTGGGTAGTTAGTTTAAGCACAATGGTGGAACAAAGAAAAAAGCAGCAAAAGAGACTCTCAAACTTTATTAAAATAAGGCAAGGCATCTCACAGTACTTGGTGCTGTTATTAACCAGTAATCCCTGGATAGAAACCAGTACAAAAACATCAATTTAGAGTGTCTTTAGAAGTTTTTCAGGATTACAATAGGCACGCTCTCCCTTTTATTATTATTTATATGACAAGATGTGAATATATGTGAATTCCAGATCTGATGCTGGCAGGAATCAGGTTAGCAGTCAAATGATAAGACATATTCTTTTGTTCTGATTTGTGTTTTTTACTTTATGCGCTTCCTTTGCCTTTGATTCACCGTGGCGTCTCGGGGGGAACATGGGAACTGCTGTACGTACAATTAATTCAAGCACCTGTAGTCTCACTCCATTCATACCACTTCTTACACTTCGCTTTATCCTCTGAGGGATGTCATTGTTTTGTCTGTTAGGGGATGCTGAATGAAGGCCACACTGAATACAATACAATAAGATACTATGTTGCTGTATTGGTAAGTGTCCACACACTGTCCTTGAGCAAGACACTGAATCTTTACAAGCTTCAGAGGTGCTGTGTTTGGCATGAAAAATGTAAAAAATATCTTTGACATCCCTTTGACACAAATGTCAACACTGTTGTTCAACATGTTCTGTTAATGAAAAGCATGAATTTAGTAATTTTAAGAGCACAAATGACTAATTTATTAATTCACCACCAGCCGGGCTTTGTGTAACTGTCAGTATATTGTTCATTTTGTCCAACACTTTCATATAGTGGGGTTGATAGTGGAGCTTTAGGTCTTTAGTCTTGTCTAATAATATTTGAATATACACCACTAAAGCACAGTATACAGTAACTAGGGCATTAAGGGGGGGTCCTGTATTAATACCTCTTCTGGAGACCCTAATTTGGACCATTTAAACTATAATTTTGAAACATTTGTTTGCATATGCAGCTCATATTGCAAAATCATTTTGTCTTCAGCACAATTACCATAAACTAAAGGACACAGCAGTGGTTGGTTTCTGGGGCTCCAAATTAAGCTTCCATGTATTTGAGTGTGGTTTACTTAATGAGACCTTGAAGGTGACACAATGCACAGAGAGTGATAGGAAGAGGGGTCAATCTGGACCTACAACTCATTTTTGCCCCAGGGCCCTCCAGTGGGTTTATCCAGCGATGTTTATTCTATATCGAAAGTATCCTTCACAAAACAAATGTTCAAATATTCATTTCAGCTGCATTTTCTGTTAATGTTTCAGCCATAATTCAGTACAACAAAACACACAGAAAGAGAGCTTTTGGTGTGCTTTATGAATAAAACAACAAAACCAGACAGCCCAGTCGATAGATATGGCATGACATATGAACTGCAAATCTACCGCTTGTTTTGTTGCATGATGCCTCAGCTGTGTGACTCACACTGGCTGTGCACGTCCCCTACTTGAGCATCAATCTTGTATCTTAAGTCTCTTGTTTTCTCTCCACCACAGAACCATGAAACATCTGAATTAAAGATGGGCCTAAGACACACCATCGCTCATCGTCCCCAAACAGCTTCGCCACCTGCAGAGATCCTCTAACTCACTCACTCTCTCTAACAAGAATATGGACGAACACACAAGAAACACAAGAAAGTTGAGATCTTGTAATTTAGGCTGAGGATGCTGACTCTGTGTTTTTAAATGTGTGGCAAAGTGATAGAGTTTTTTATGTTTTGCGTAATAGGACTTGAATTGAACACTTACAGTAGACATGTAGTCTGGCAGAGAAGGTCAGAATTAAAATAACAATCAGGTCTTGTTCAGCAGAAGGGTCAGTGCCTGAATGTGTGAACGTGTCAGGGGAAAACAATAAAAAAAACAAACCTTTATTGTAATGGGAAAAATCCCTATTTCATAATAGCTCCTTTGATACTCCTCATAATTGCAATTCAAAACAGATGCATACCCAGTGTTTGAAATGGAAAAAATTAAGTGCCTGTACTTCCCTTATTCACATGTTGGTGTGTGTATCGGGCGGTATCAGCAAATCATTAAGTATTACATTCTGAATTTCTACAGTTGTGATGGCCTCAGGGTCTGCCCTATCTTGTTCTTCTTTGTTGGCAGTGTATTTTCCTTGTCAGAGATGCAGGCTGCGCTCAGGAGGCTATAAATCAGACCTGCAAGATCCTCTCACTCTCTTCCCCTGGCCTGCTGACTGATATTGTCATTTGTTTGTACTTTGTGTATTACACTCATACACACACTCCTCACCACTCACACAGACATTGCATACATATTGACCTGCTGACAGACTCAGTCTATTGTATTGCTTATTTAATTTACTTAATTAAAACATTTAGCATAATTTACAGACTGTGTGGTCTTCCTCTTTTGTCACATACTTTTGAGCCAGGTTGCGACACAGTGAATAAAAGATACTAAGAGATATTGCTGAAGTTCACAACGTAAATTTATTTAACCAAGGGGACAACCACTAGTTAGCTACGCAGGTGGCAATGAATTCAGTCAAGAGATATACTGCTGTGTCTATAGATTAATTGACTATAGATAATTAGGGTGTGTTATCTGATTGAATATTTGATGGTAGCATAAATTCAGCAAGCACTAGACATTTTTGACAGGACAAACAACACCGTTATTCATAATGAATAAGATGTTCACATACTTAGAGAAATGGCACCAGTATGTTCTGTTGTCATGTTCTTTGATCTGCATTTCTCCTTGCCTTTACCAGGCAAAGGCTGAAAGAGACAGAGAGATAGAGGTAGAAAATGAGTTGGCTATGAACGTGGTGATGAATTCATCACATTAAATGGTAAATGGTTAATTCAGCATCACTTGTTACCTATTGTACTTTGGAATAATGAAACACATCAGCAAAGTTGACAAATACTCATTGCCAAAGACAAGACGTAAAAAAAAGTAAAAAAAAAAGAAGTCTAAAGAGAAATATTAAATCTTACTCTGAAATTAAATTATTCTGCATGCACTAAATATTAAAAGACAATAGTGATGATATCCATCAGAAATAAGATGTTAGGGTCAGCTGTGCTTGAATGGCGAGGGGCTTTGCATGCTGTTTTATCTGCAGATCTTCCCTTCACCAGCCATGACCTTACATAACTTTGTGGATTGAACTGCTCTAATGGTGGACCATTGCATTGCAAAACAAGTTGGGCAGTCTGCTTATAGCAGTTGAGTTCCTTTTGACAGTAAGAATGTCATTCATGCTACTGAAGGCTCGCTCACATTCACTGGTAGACACAGTAATGGTGTGGAAAGCTTTAAGTAGAGGCTCCAGGGCAGCTGGGATCCGGGATGCCCTTAGTTCCTTGTATTCCCAAAATCCCAAAAACCTCTCCCCTTCTTCTTCTTCTTCTTCTTCTTCTTCTTCTTGTTCTTCTTCTTATTAAAGAAAATCATAAAATATAAAATGATTAAGTCCACTGACCTCCTTGAGAACATCTCCAACTGCCAGTGGTAGATGATGATTTGAACCCCTGCTCTTCTGCCAAGCATTACTGATGCTCCATCACATGCAAAGGCCACAAAAATAAGTGGTCATCAAAGTCATATTTGTGAAGACATGCCAGCAATGTCTCTGTGATGTTATTCGCTGTGGTCCTATCCAACTCGAGCAGCTCAAAAAGTATCGTGGCTGGCTCTGGGTCGGCAATAGCTGCCTGCAAACAGACCGCCAATGCAGACTTGCCACTGATTGTGGTGGATTTGTCAATCAGCAATCAACAATTTTTGTCTGTTTTTGATTATGTCGTTGACCATTTTTTTCTTCATCTCTGTTGCAATATGGTCGATGAAATCATCACACGTCTTGTCTAAGTGAAAAACTTGGCCCACTCCACTCAGTTGACAGCCTCAGTAGCTGCTCTTTCTGAGCAGCAAGCGATGTAACTTTGCCCCAAAGCTTTTTGTCTTTGACAATGATCCTGTTGTTCTGGGAGCAAAAATACAACATTTGATCCTTTCACCAACAGTTGAGCCATTCATCTTGACTGACGTTGACAAAGTGGAGTCTAAGTATCAGGGCTCCAACATTAAAAACATGTGGTCTGGAACCATCACAAACTACAAAAGGATTAATCCATGCGAGGTACCTGGACCTGAAGGCATCCCTGGCCGGGCTCTCAAGGTGTGTGCAAATCAACTGGCAGATGTTTTCACAGTCATTTTCAACATGTCCCTGCTTTAGTCTGTAGTCTCTACAGACCAAAGACCAAAACCCTCTGCCAGAATGACTACTGCCTAGTAACATTGACCTCCACCATCATGAAGAGCTTTGAGCAGTTAAACAAAATATTCATCACCTCCTCCCTCCCTGAGTCACTGGACCCACTTCAATTTGCGTACAGACCAAACAGATCTACAGATGACGCCATCACCCTAGCCCTCCACACTGCCCTCTCCCACCTGGACCAGAGGAACACATATGTGAGAATGCTGTTCATTGACTATAGTTCAGCATTCAATACCACTGTTTCCTCTGAGCTCCTCATCAAGCTCAGAGACCTAGGGCTCAACACCCTGTTTGAATGGATCCTGAACTTCCTGATGGGCAGACCCCAGGCTGTGTGGATAGGCAGCACCACATCCTCCACCCTGACTCCCAAAACCGCCACCTCTCAGGGATGCGTGCTCAGCCCTATGTACTCCCTGTTCACGTGGCCACCCACAGCTCCAACACCATTATCAAGTTTGCGGACGACACAACTGTTATCGACCTGATCACCGGCAATGATGAGACGGCCTACAGAGGAGAGGTCAGAGCCATGACATCTTGGCACCAGGACAACAACCTCCATCTCAACATCAGAAAAACAAAGGAGCTGATTGTGGACTACAGGAAGTGACAGGGAGAATGACACGCCCACATCACCATCAATGGGACTACAGTGGAGAGAGTCAGCAGCTTCTGGTTCTTCTGGGTTCACATCAGTGCAGACCTGACCTGGACCCACCACACAGACACCATCACAAAAACAGCAAGACAACAGCTCTTCTTCCTCCGCAGGCTGCGGAGGTTCAACCTATACTCCAAGATACTCTGCAACTTCTACATGTGCACTACTGAGAGTGTCCTGACTGGCTGCATCACCGCCTGGTATGGCAGCTGCACCGCCCTCAGCCATAAGGCATTACAGAGGGCGGTGAAAACTGCTCAGCACATCACCAGGACAAATTTGCCATCCATGGAGGACCTCTACACCCAGCTGTGTAGGAAGTAAGCCAACAGGATCATCAAAGACCCCAATAACCCCAGCTACAAACTGTTCTGCATATATATATATATATATATATATATATATATTGCAGTTTACATATATATTTATTTTACTACTATTAAACATCACAGTATATATTTTTATGTGCATTACCTGTTCATCACTACTGTACACCCGTCTACCTCAGTATAAGTAGTTCATATAATAATTTGATTTTCTATTTTATATACATTATATTCTATTCCTTTATTTTAACTTCTGCACTATTCATGTCTTTGACTTAGATTCTCTTTTTCTCATCTCTCATTTTACTTGTGTGGTTTTCTTTTGTACATTTTGTATGAGCGTTGTTGGAGAGAGCCTGAGAACAAGAATTTCATTGCCAACAACTGCTTCACTGTAATTATGTGCATATGACAAATAATGAACCTGAGAACTTACCGGGCCACTTCGAGCACTGCGCATACCAGTTGTTCACCAGGTGCAACTCATTAATTGATAAAACATTTAACACTTTGAAACAACAAAGAAGTGACTAAAGAAATACAAGCAGACCTTGGTTTTGGTTTTGTCTGTTTGTTTTGAAGCACTCTTTGCATCTATCTGATTAGCTGCGCTGCATATAAGAGCGCTAAACATAAACTGAATTAAGGCCACTGCTAATTTGTTTTCAGAATTATAGAGATAAAACCAAAATATGGAAACATGAATAAATATAAGTGATTATTGATTTTTTGTGGGAAATGTTTGACATGATTTGACACCTATTGAACAATAAATACTCAATAACTTACAAAATTCTGTTATTTTATACCAAAATCCCATAACGTTAAAAATGTGTAGTTTAAAGGTGCCACAGAATGGCAGACAAGTGTTGGATACATATGGATTTTACAGATAACATAGTTGGATGTTGAATTAACATGATATCTCATGAAATACTGTATCAATCCCTCATGTTAATCTGTTATGATTTCACACAGATGATCAGATTAAGTTGACAATTTTCACATATGGAGCGGATGCAAGTACTGGACTGCTTGTAATTCTTACATGTGTGTTTCTCCAATTTAGTTACAGACAATCAGAGGACTGCTGAGACAATGTGTGTCTTCCCGGCTATAATAGATATTCTTTATCATAACAATGTATCAGTGACAATGTGAAAACCTGTGACATGTCGCTCGTAGTGATGAATCTACAGAGAATTATCACCTGGATCTGCAGCTCCCATTGGTTTTATGGAACTTTATAGCGAGTTTCAGATTATTGTTCTGTACAACCCACAACTTACAAGAATAACCAAACTACTGTTTTGGATCACTCTCACTGCTCTCATAGTTTAATTTTCAACCACAACAAGCAGCTGTTTTTAGAGAAAAAGCTCTAGAAACCCACTGTACACTACCTGCTCAACACCAAATGGCAGACAGACACAGTTAGAACTAGCTAGTGAACATAGTGGAGCATTTAGCAGCTAAAGAGCCAGATATTTCCCTTAGGAGTTGATGGAGACCAAAAATGGAGCGTGAATGAACATTGGACTTACATTCATTAGATGGCCAGAAACACGACTCCAAATGAATGATAATGTTGCAACTGTTTGCTCACACTTTTGCCATATCAACTTAAAATGTGATGATATGTCAATGTTGTGTTCACAGCTTGTTACCGCTGCTCCGAAGTGGCAAAAAAATAAATAAAAAATCAGTTATTGCAGGTATAAATTCCCAAAAAAGAAAGCTCAGAGAGAAACAAGCTGTGGAAAGTCAATTCACTGACTACAACAAGAGAAACATTTTTTTTTTAGTCAACTCACGTGAAATGTATGATTATGTGAATATATCACACAACGTTGATATTTGATATCTAGGCTCTGACCTCATCACTCCCCACAAGGAAACACCAAGCTCAGCACAGCAGGGAGTGGGGAGTGATGATAATAACTTGGGGGAACTAGACTCTGAGTTCTGGCTTTTGAAATGATTTAAGAACAGCAGCAGCAGTGTTAGGAGCAAATGACAACATAGTTGTCAGCTGAGCAGTGTTGCAGCAAGCACTGCAGCGAAAGAGTAGAGCTGACTGCTTAAGTACACCGCATTAAAAAAAAAGGGTACGTTGATATATGATTGAAAGCGAATGTCCGTGTAAGTGTAACGGTGGACTCAAGTTGACTGCCTGATCTAGCTCACAGGCAGTGTCATTTGGTTCAAATGTTTCATAATCTGTCAACGCAGCAGTCTGACAGCAACTAAACATTTGGGTAACATCACCAATCATCAGCCACTAATGTGGCACATCCCTATTGCTTTGCAGTATATCCTGCTTACTGCTGCAACATCTTTAGTGCTAAAGCAAGCAATCAGCTTCTGTGATTCATATCAGGCAAAAGAGAAATGTGGAGTGTATTGCGTGCATGACCTGTATTTAATTTATGACTTTTGTCAATATCACAAATGTAACATCAGCAGATTCGTGGCACATATTACAGTAAAAACAAGCAAGCGAAGAACAGAGATCTAAGAGAAGCTTACCGTGAAGCAGAATTGTACCCTGAAGCAAAATTGTCAAGTAATAAATCTCCTGCTATTACATTAGCTTGAGACCCAGATGTTTGTGATGCTCACACATGGCACTGTTTTGTGTCCAGCCAGTGAAAATGTGAGTAGGCTGAAAGTGGAAACTGAGCCCACTTTCAGAAAATCAGGTGGTTGGTGGTTTAGAAATCCAGAAATTTTAGCACCACGTGAATTAATTGTTGGTTAGTTTTGCAGACATATTAGGTTAATTTTATGTTATAAGACAGTAAAACACTTTCACCTTCATATGTAGTTTATTTCAATATGTGTACACGTGTACACGGACTGCCTAAAACAGGTACACAGTGTGTAGGTAATAGCAAATGTGCAAATAAGTGGTACAAAGGTTTTGTTACTGATGTTGCTGTGTGCTTGTGAATGTCATGCCTGCAGCTAACCTGGCTCAGTGGTGCTGTGTATCCCTTGGAGAGGTGATTAAACAAAGAGTTGAGAGCCAGAGGTCTCTCTCTGTTGTAGTCCAACAGAATACTTATGTCACTGTTCTACTTAATATCAACCACACGTCCCACATACTGGCTCACTGTGTATACTAAAATATCATGTTTACTACCAGCAGCAGAGTAAAATTACAGGACATTTGCTTTTGTTTTGATCACCTGAGGAATATCACTAAGTTCATTATTTGTCCAAGTGAAAAGAAGATGCTCACCTATGCTTATAGTTCATCTTGCTTGACTGAGAGGTCATCTCTTGATTGTTTACAAGTGGCTACTGCAAGGCTTCGTACCATTTGCGATCCCACATCTCGATATTCTTACGCTGGCTCACCATTGCATTCAGAAATCAATTCAAAATCCTCATTATCACTTCAAAATCTATACATGGTCTGTCTCTCTTCTCACATTTCTGACTTCTTACAGTGCTGTACCTTGCCAGTAGGTCACTGAGGTCATCTGATCAGGACTTGTTTTGTGTATCACACTTCAGACTTTAAGACGATCAAAGGCACTCTTTTGAGGTTGTAACTCCCAGACTTTGGAACTCCCACTCCCACTGGACTGTAGACACTTTTAAAAAACAGCTCACAAAGATTGTTCAAGATTGGCTTTTGTTCAAGTTTATAGCTTGTTCAAGTATGTAGTTTGTGGTTGTCAATCTTATTGTCTTACTACTTTATATGCACTATACGCCATATAATTGTGAAGCACTTTGTGATATCTGCTCATGACAGGTGCTATATAAATAATTTTTGATCACTTACGGGTCTGATGTTGCAAATAGGTGTTGACAGTGATTAAAGTAATGAGTTTTTGGTCACCAGTCTGTTTTTCCTACAATCACACTGCCAGTCTTTCCTCAGTTTTCATTTACATCTGTGGTTTTTAGATGCACAGTCCAGTGTTACTTAAAGGGCTGTAGAATGTGTGTATTTTGCTTTACAGAACAGCTGTCAGATGGTGGCCCTTACGAGTAATTGAACTTCAGACTTGATGTGATCAAATTTGAAGCTGCAGTGAAATGAAATGCAATACGACATAAAACAGTTTTAGATGAAAACACGTTATAAAAGTTTTATCTGTGGCTCTGCCAATATATAATATGTGCCAATTACACTAAATGTTAAAACATATAACCCCTGATTACTTGTGTTTTTGTGTATATTTTTATGGGCCATTTCCTCCAAGAGTAAAGGAGAAAAGAACATTAATTTCAATTACATTACATTACGCTTACACAAAATAGTGGTCAAATTATATTGAACGGACTGGAGCTATATAATACTATATATAATGGCAACATATAATATATATATATATATATATATATATATATATATATATATATATATATATATATATATATAAGCTTGTTTTTGGGGTGTCTTTGTTAGAATTCACTCCACATCTACAGCAGGTAAAAGCACATGTATTTGGGATATGGTAAAAAATACAGTATTCTATATTTTAGCCAGAACTAATCACATTCTGAAAATTAGACAGGCCATATAAATTTAGGCTAAACTGTAAACTGTTTTTACGGGCAGGTTCTGATGGCATTGCTCCATTCTGGCTGCTTTTTTATCTCAGAGGTATAGTTTTTACTGCACATCTGATAAAAGGAGACGGTTTCCTTATAGAGTTTAATGAAAAGACTTACACCACTTACGCCCTCTGATCAAATGTATCCTGTTCATCAGTGCCAGCTGAAGGATAAGAGATGTGTCTGCTAACAATACTCAGTGGCAGAGCTGTTTGCTAAATGCATATCAGATTTACACCTGATGCTGAATATATACATATAATTAGTCAGTTTTTGCACCTTGGTGCAATATGGCCATAGTATGAAAAACAACTTGTAGAGGGTTGCTTGAGATATTTAGGCAATCCACAGCCTACACATCATGTTTGGTTATATAATTTTACATTTTTATGTATGGTATTACAGAAAAAACATGGTATGGTTTAAAAAGGCAAAAAAGTGTTATACTTGGAATTTAATACATTTTTCTTTTACTTAACTCACTTTGAAGTTTGAAAAATAGCAAACAAACAAGAGTCTTGGCTCCCAGATTATACTGAGCTTCATAAATCAGAGTCATAAGCAGATATATAAAAAAAGAAAAAAACAGGATGATGAAAGATGGTCTTACAAGCCAGTGATTCAGTCAGCATGTGGATAGAGGTTCATCCCACACAAGGCACAGGGTGAGTCAGAAATTAATTACAATCTTACAAACCTTAAAGCGTCATGATTAACTGTGTCTAATGACAGAAGACACTGAGCTGAAGGCGTCATAATCAAACTAGGATAAGACTGTGCCAGCAACTTGTCTTTTTTTTTTAACAAACAAAAAAGCATTATGCTGCTGAAATAAAACTGAACTACAATCCCCCCCCTCTATTTTAAACAAGCTTATTCATCAGTGATTTGTATATTTTAAAGTGGAACCTACCTCAAAATAACATTCACCCTCGAAAATAACATTAGCGTAATAATATGGGCTGAGGACAATTTCAATGACAATGCTCAAATGTAGCCTATGTAAGAACTAAACCCATTTTTTCAAACCCAATTAATAATTTGGGGTTTAAAAACAGCTTAAAGGAAATGTGTATCTGCGAAAATATGTGGTTCTGGAAGCTTGGTGATGTGGTGACTACTTGCAGGGCTGGTTGGCATACTATTGAAGGTGACAAGCTAACCGCTAATGTGCATGCCAGCCGGGAATATGGTGATATTGTTAGCTAGCCACAATAGCTAGATAACTTTCTAACTCTCAGCTAGCAAGCTTTTAACTCAGTCGCCAACAGGACAATAACTTTTTAATTCAAGAGTCGCATTTGTACCTGTATTTGACTCGTGTCTCATAACAGTCTGTAAAGCATTTCTCTTTTGTGGCGCTAATAAGCTACGATAGCATCTCCTGTTTTGGCACTGTGAAGATGGTTTACTGATCACAGCAATTCCACTGAAATTAAATTTAAATGCTGGTGTGACCAGGCCTTAAGTCTTTTGTACTATTACACACATTTTGGATGTTCCTTTTTCACCACTCTGAAACTGCAGTCCATTCAAAGAGCAGCCAGTTATATTTAGGTTTTTGCCAGTCTCTCATGGCCAACAACAGCTCTCCATCTACCCACAAAGCTTTAGCTCCATGTATACAGGAGGTAGAAACTGGTGGGTGCAGCAGCTGCACTTCGGAAACACTTCAAGTCGAATCCATTAAATTCAGAGACTATAATGTGGTGAAAAGTCACTTGAAAATGTTTTTGGAAATCAGAATTCAGATGTGCCTGAGAAATGCTGAAGTCAGTTTTGCCCTTTCCTGAAGACCTGAGGGCAGCAGAGAATGTTATATATATTAAATATATGTACAGCATACTGTAGATTAAAAGCAAACTCAAGACCTACCTTTTTAGTCTGGCTTTTAATTGAATTGTATCTATTTATACATTTTAATCTGTTTGATTCCTTGGTACATCCTTTTCTTATTTTGAGTTTTATTTCTAATCCTGCCTCTGGTGTTTCCTCATTGCAAATTGATGAAATTTATGATAGCATTTTCTCAGTTCCTGTTATTATTGAGTGCTTTATTAATTACAAAGTTGCTTTGTATGTGGATGGGGGTTATTGTTTTCATTGTGTGAAGCACTTTATGTTACATTTTGTGTGTATGAAAAGTGCTATATAAATACAGTCTGATATATTGATTGATTGATTGATTGATTTACACTGTGGGTAATGCTTCCCAATAGCAGCAGATCCAAAGTCAGCCTTAAATTAACGGCTAACAATTAGTTTGCTCGCTATGCAAACAATTTCCTCTCCAACACACACACACACACACACACGTGAACAGTTGATAGGTGTGGATTTTAGATGTGCTGCAGAAAAAGAGAGCCGCAAAGTAAGCACAGCCTGAAACTGGAGCACTAACAAACTGACTGAAATAATATCAAGCTGGTGTGTTAATAAGGAAAAAACCTTTGTCATCTTCATCAATTTGCTAAGCTGAATTTTGATTGTAAAGACTTCTTTTATATCATTCAATATATACTTATATAACAGAAATTCAAACAACAGTAAGTATATTCAAAAACTGCAAGATGTCAAAGATATTCTAGTCCCAGTTTTTGTGTGGATGATACATTGCTGTTGCACTGTTCTCCGACCTCAGGAAAAATTTCTGTGGCAAATTTTTTTGGTGTTAATACAGGATAGATGCAGGGTGGCAGTACTTTTTAAATAGCTTCTAAAATAGCTACCCCTGTGGTTTAGTTGTTTCAGATATGTGAAATGTGAATGTAGTGCTATCTCAGTGGCCCAGTGCAAAGTGCAGCATTGTGAGGTTGCAGACAGCGATTCTCCCTGTAACCCCATTGTGACTGGCAGACATGGGGACGCTGCTGCTCCCCGCTGGTAGTGCCGCAGATGATGAATGATGCCATGCTGAACTAGTTTAAGAGGAGCATCACACAATTGCTCATTTCAAAAGGCACTGCTTCACACAGCGGCCTGGGGAACGGCATGGAAAGTAATATCCATCAACAGCCAGCCAAGCAGTAGCGCTATCAGCAAACACAATTTAGAGCTCAGAAACATTATTGTTTTTCTCCCCCTCCTCTGTTTGACTCAGTGCAACAATGAACTGGCTGAGTGATGTTCATTTGATGAATATGATACTGCTGTCATGATAGTATGAACTTGGTTATTATTGGGAGGAATTGAGTTTGGATGAAACGATGTTCTGTAAAGACAGAAAAATTCCTTTTTTCATCTGCCTCATATTAGCCTCGTAAAGAATATTTATTCTACCTCGGATTTTGGATGAAAGTTGTTGACACAATATTACGGCCAGGAAGAGCTCTGCACTTCATGAAACAAATAAAAAAATGTAAATCAAATGACAGAATCATAAAATAAATCAACATTTTACATGGCAAACGACAAAACAAACCACGCAATCACATAATGACCAACATTAACAAACAAACATTTTATTGAAAAAATTAAGAAATCATAAAACACTAAACTTGAAAGAATAGGTAAAAACTTTCTATTTCTGACTATATATATGAGGAAGGTCTGTAGTAGGAGAGAAGGGCAATACAGGTGTATGCACACATGGCAGTTTAGCCTATTGCAATATAATGGTCATTTATCAGCAGCAATCAGCAGATTTTATTACTGGCTAGTACTCATAATCACTAATCACTCATTAGTGTTGGTTGTTTCCACTGTGCAAAGGCTTCTGAACAAAACAGGCAATTTGTGCCTCTTCTGTTTAGATTCCATGGGGGCCACGGCCAATGTTTCGTGGCTTCTGGTGTAGCCAGCTGATATCCGGATAACGGATATCCCTTCCTCTTCCATTGTATACAGTCTGATTAGCAATCTCGGAACCCGGCTATCTGACGATGATTTGAATGCAGATAAATAAATAAAAAATCTCTAGGGTTCCAAGATTGTCAGATGATAGCCGATGGGTTCCGAGATTGCATTTCGGCCAATGCATTCCGCCTCTTTTACTCTCCACATGGACTGTTTACCTGCATGCAACCAATGCCTGCTCAAACATGATTGGTTAATACTACTCAGACTACAAACGGACTACAAACAGAAACTGGAACACTTCCGATAGGCTACCAAAATCTTGTCCCTTGCCTGCAGATTCTACATTCATATGCAGATATCTGTTTATAGAGATTAGCTTCTATGCTGCCTCAGATAAGTGCTTCTTTTTAAGTATGTTGCAGACGATTGTTCTAAAGCCTGCCATATATTTTAATCAGCCGTTGCAAAGTTGAAAAGTTCATCCACTACCTGCAGTTTGTGTAACAAAAACACATAATTTTTTGTTTTGGATTAAACAAACAAGATATATGTTAATTAGTGAGATTTAGAGGTGCTGGTAGGTGAATTTTGTTACCTTGGGAGAGAGCCAGGTTAGCTGTTTCTAGTCTTTATGCCTAGCTAATCTAACCATCTGCTGGTTGTAGACTTACGTATTCATCGCACAGACACAAGAGTTGTATCGATTTTTTCATCTTACTCTTGCAGGAAAGCAAATACGTGTATTTCCCAAAATATCAAACTATTCCTCCAACATCTAACATAGCTCGACTATGCAGATGTCATAACATTATGTTTTTTTGCCGCGAAAATATTGTATGCATTTCATTTTAAATAAGTTGTAAGTGTAGTGATCACTGCAGAGAACTATCATGACTGCAATAATGTAACTCAGCCATGCTGCATGTAGAGTCGGATTTAGATTGGAATTAATGTATAAATGATAAAGATGTTCAATACTTCATATGCATTGGGATAATAAGACACTCACTGTTCTATTTCACACTGATATTCCCCTCTAATGGGGCTCTTTAAGCTTCACTTATCTCCACTGAAAATGTGCATCTATATGCTCAGTTTAATCAGTTTGAGCCCATTTTGCTCTATATCGAGGACCACATTCTCTCTATTTCTCATTCACTTTTCTTCAGTCGTCATGATGTGATGGACAACTCGGGGATATCTTCTGCTCTGATGATGAGATGAAGAAATTCAGCCAAACCTCTGGACAGTCACTTCTGTTCTCCACGATGATTCTCCACCATGTCCATGACTCACATCAGCTGTTAGCCTCTCATTTAACCTGCTGAATGAACACAACTAACTTCTCCTGTCTCTTCCTTTTCCTGTATAAAACAGGTTAGTGTGTGTTATCTCATCACAACTTATTTCTAAGGACTTTTAAGTCCTTTCGGATGTTGTTTTGATGAAGTTTGATTTAGAAAATCACATTTGGTCTGGTTAAAAAGTACATAGCTCCTGTGTGTCAACAATGAGGCAAAATGGCGCATTTATTGTCAGTATTTTTATTTCTTTTCATGGTGGCTCTGTGACATCTGTGCCAACATTAACTGTCTGACTAAGGTTTGTGTGAAATACAACGAGGTCAAGTGTGCTTGAGTGAGTGAGTTGTATGATAAGGGTATAGTTATTTTAATGTTTATGGTTGCTCTTTCAGGTCAATGCACGAGTAATGCTGTGAAATGGGTTGTAGTGACATTTTTGTAACCAAAGGTGTTTATATCATGTAATTATTGTTGTTAATATTATATAAATGTGTTTATGAATGCAGTTAAATGGTAGATACCTCAACAGATGGAAGCTGGTTAAAGCAGCATTAACAGAATGTGAGTTGTAGTACACACAAAGCCTTACAGCAATATTTGATAAGTTTACTATTACTGTTAAATTGAACAACAGATTTGTATATTCAGAAGCTGTAAGATATTAGCTATCTCAGCTGTATAATATGTGAACCCCCTCATGCGTGAATGGGTGAATAGTGAAATTTGTTATAAGAAAGATTATTGCTGACATAGAAAAGGGAGGTTCAAATGAAAGAGAAAAGGAGATGAATTCTGTTTAATAAAGACAGAGAACAGCCTGCTGAATGAAAACAACTAACGTCTCCTGTCTCTGTATGAAACAGGACATCATCTCTTTACAGGTAACTCATGCCTTAGATCTGCAACAAATGCACGTGTGCTTGCACTGGGACAGATTATAGCTAGTGGCCTCCACTGATCACTGCTTAAACAGCAGGTGTGTCTGCAGCCACACAACACTGCCCTCACAGCAGCTGCAGCGCCACTGGCTCCTGAGCAAAGTTTGCTAGGTGCAGTTTAACTCTGTGCCTTTTGAAGGGAAGGAGGTCTGGCTTCTGCTATTTCTTCTATGTCACACAGTTTGATTTCACACAGGTTTCACCCTCTAATGGTGCATACAGGGTGAAACCAAATGACTCCGTCTCCAGCTGTAACAAGACCATGTCAACAGGTTGCTACACTGATCTGGGCCTCATTTCCTGATAACAGGTGCTCTGAGAGGTAAAGTGCATCGAGGGGTTTATTCATTTTCTGTGTGCGTTACTCGTGGCAGCAGTTAAAGTGAGGCTATGCCAAAAATTATTAAGTGTATCTTAATTAATGCTGCTCTCTCTCCCTTTGAAAGGTGCAAAAATGTTGTTCACCTGGTTTCGTAATGGCTGATGTATCTAATTGTATGTAAATTTGGGGATTTGGTAAATACTTTGCTTAGTAAAAAAAAAAAAAAAACCGTTGCAAAACAATTACATGTACTCAGAAACAAACACACATCCAGTATATTGATAGGTTCTGCGTTACTAACAAACTTGCATACATTTCAGATGTAGGTGTGATGATTTTTATTATTAGCTCTCAGACTAAGATAGCTGTTAATTTCAGCTACACATTAATCAGATGATTCTGTCCTGCAGTGAGGACACCCCTATGTGTCTATGAGGAGGGTGAGGAGAGAACAAAGAGATCTGAAGCAGTGCATGAGCCGAAGGATGAACAACTGATGACTGGTTTTAATGCTTGTCAATGAGTTATTTAAATTGTTTTGAAAATAGAAATTTCCCCTTTCTGCCTCCCTCTCACCACAGCATTAATCACAGAATCCCAGTACCATCAGCACTGGAAGAGTTGTTTTAAATATAACTTTATGTTTCTGTATTCACCTTCAGCACAGTTCACCCCTGTTGTTCGCAGAAAACAACTTCTATTTAATGTTATTAATGTTTTTATTATCAGTTCATTTACATATTTTGTTATCTTTTTAGTAAATGTGAGGAGTTTTAACGTCGCTGTATGTTTTTTTTCTAACTGTGAATATTCATATTCATTCATATTCATGCTTAACATACCTTAAGTTACCAACACACTGATGCCTGGACACGCAAATCCACACAGGTGTTTCACATGAATTGTAGTCACTTATTCATAAACTGTTTTCTCTATCTGTCTCATTTAGATGGTGCAGATGTCTGAAAACATAATTTCACAGCTCATGGGGTTTTATTTGAGTGGTGCACTCCTGTTACCTCATTTGTCATGGTTCTCACTGATTTCATTTTTCAAAATGACATCAAAACAGCGTTTTGTGCTCCGTACTAATAATCAGATCTCCAGTTGTTTGTATTGTTTTATACACTCAGTGAAATGTGCACATTGTATGTGGTGAGTATGAGTGTGTGAGCAGCATTGTTCATCATCATATCAGGAAAGAGGCATTTCTGTGAGAAGATTTGTTACATTATTGGCCTTTGTGTCGCAGACATTCACATAAAGTTTAATGCTTTTGTGTGCCTGTGTTTTAAAAATGTAGTGATATGAGGAGGATGGAGAGAGATGGAATGAGCAAGAGCATTAAAGGGCGGGAGATGGAGTGAGACGAGAGACGAGGGGAGGAGAGAGCGAATGGTGGTGCTGTAATCCTTGTCGTCTTGGTAGGGAAGTTCAGTGTTTGAACAGAGAGTGACGAGGGGGGGCACACACCTCCAGGATGGATCTCTGAGATTAAAGTGTCCCGATTCCTGCTCTCACATCACATCCCGAGCTATCAGGGGGGAATTCATTTACTCACACAGAAAGATGGGGCAACTCAGAGCGCAGGAGAGAAGAGACAGAAAATGGAAAGCAAAAGCCTGTCTGGAGGCTTTGTAGGAATTGAAAGCAGTTGAACTCTCTGAGGGTCTACGGTTCGGCGTACAGACGACTTACTGAAGGGAGACACACAGCAGCAAATATACCGTATGTATATTGACTTGTATGAATCTTTTTTCTTTCCTCTTCAGACAAAAAATACATTGTGATAAGCCAAATACTATTGGAGGAAATAAAACAAACAAATGAACATGTTCAAAGCACAGTGGACCTGCATGTAGCGTCACTTCTCTGCACAGTCAAAACTTTGCAAAGGGAGACATATACAGTTCAAACAACCAGCACACTGCCTGGTACACTCAGAACACACACACTACTTTTATATCATTAATAGTGATAAACAGAATCCAGTTTAAAATCAGTTTGAATGAACACATCTAAGCATGTCATGATCTGATGCTCCCTGTTGGCAGGACAACATCATTTGCCAATGTCTTCCAAAACCATTACAAAGCACTTTAGCAAAATAAATAAATAAATAAAAAATAAATAAAATAAACATAAATAAAAAAGGGGTTTCTGATCTTAAATGACTATAGTTAAGGTTTGATATGACATTATTTATTTATTGATTGCAGACATAAGAAAAACTAAATCCAAGGGAGTGTGTGACATTTCCACAGCGGTGTTATGGGAAATCATTTCTCAATTTGTAAATGTTTGCATAGCAGTATTGAGCTATAATCATGTCTAATGCAGATCACAGGAAATACTGATCACTCCTGAGACAAAACCAATTTTGCCAGGAAAAAAGGCTATTCCAGTAAGTTAACATGGTAATTTACCTAAACATAACATAAAACAATAATATCCTGAAATCCAGAATGACATCACCACAGATTAAATAAGAAACACTCACATCAAAACACCAAAATACAACAGGGACATTTTCATGGCTGAAGTGAAAAATGTCATTGAAAATGTCATATATAAATCTGTGACCCTATTCCATAAAAAAGTCCCGACTGACTTCAATAAGCTCCTCTCGTTTTTAACAACAGGATGTGTAACGGAAGGCTGGCACCAGTGTAAAAAAAAAGAAGCTTCTGGCAAATATTTACATGAACGCATCAGCCTGGTAAGAGGCAAAGATTACATCTGGATAAGTGCAACACATTGAGATTTAATGATTATCAAATATATGGCAGAATCAGTGAATACTTACCTGGTTACATGTGACAGTGTAATATTCAATATGACCTACTGCCATGAGGCCATTAAAACAGGTGAAGCACAATCCTGAGGAGTGACACAGTGAAGACGTCATTCTTTACTGCAGCTGAATTGTGTCTTCAGACATTCATAATAAGTGGATTTAAATGTTTTTTGACGGCCTTATCGTGACTGACAAAATAGCTTGTCTAGATTGGCTGTCCCAGTGCACTTCTCTGCAATGGACAGTGGCAGAAGTTTATTGTGGGTGTGAGAATGGGCCCGCTCTACCTTTTATGCTGCACCCTCCTGCAGTCCGCTGACCTTTCATCTCAAACCTCCCAGCTTTGGCTCACACGAGGCTCTCCACCAGAATCCCCGAGTGAGCTCTCTTTGGACCAGTTTCCGAGGCAGAAAGGAAGAGGACCCATGCTTTCTCAGACATGGTTTTGAGTTTGAGCTGTTTCATGAAGCCAAGGCACATGGTAGAGGTGTATCCATGTGCAAATTCAGTGTTTAGTGTCTCAGAGTACATGTGTGATGATACATGATACATTGAAATCATGTTAGAAGCTAGTGAATGATTCTATGAATTCTCCTAGAATGCCAGCCAAAACAACCCAAAAGGCATGACCCACCCTGCACCATTTACTGTAAGCAGAGATAAGAGAGTGAATCCCTCTGAGCTACCTGCATCAGCCCTTATGTCTGGGGTTTGTCAGAGCAGCCTGAAGCACTTGCAGAATGGAAATGCAAACTTTCATATTTAAACTTTGACATAGGTTGCCTCTTTGCTTCCCAATGATAGGTGATTGAGCTTACTAATGTTAGACAAATAGATAGCAAAAGTAAGGCCCAGGTATGGGTAAAAGCAAGTGTATGGGCATCTTTTTGAACCAACAAGCATGTTAGCTGGATTGGAGTTTGAACCCTAAACTTTCAGCTGGTCTAACCACTGAACCTGACTCAGCCTTTGCTGGAACGCAATGCAATGTCGTGCATCCCTACTGTCAACCTCACAATCGCCAAAATAGAGGATACAATTTTTATTGCCTTGATAACTTTCCAGAGTTGTAAAGTATTGTCCATTGTGCAGTGTTTTGGAATCTGATAAGTATTCAAACAAGTTCACCCAGGGACCAGTTTCTTTCCGCATTGCTCATTGGGGCACTAAATTTTTTTTTAATTCATTTACAGGTAAAAACGTTTCATGAAACTTAAGATTGTATCAAAGAAAAAATGGAATTTTTCAGCATTAGTCAGGGCTAACAGAGTTATAGCAGCTCATGTTAATACTCATTTGGCTAAAAATTGACTCATATAATCGAACGTAGGCTACTGTATGCTCTCTCATTGTTGCACTTTAGTACCAAAAACAGAAGAATTCATCCTCTGGGGCCCATGAATGTCATGACAATCCATCAAATAATTGTCGGGATATTTAATTTCTGAACCAAAGCGGTGGACAGACCAACATTGCCAGCCACGCTGCTAGTGCAGCTGAAAACAGCACACAACACATACATAATGAACTGTTCATATTTACATACTCTTCTTCTTGTATCGTCCTGCTTTGCAGCTGCTTTGTTACGGTCAGATATCCTTGCATTAAGTCTCTGTTCTTAGGCAGATGAATCAGGAGATTACTGCCAAAGGGGCTGCCTGTTAATGATACAGTCTCTTAATTAGAGAAAGCCACTACTCCCAAATTGCCTTCTGCCCAAGCAGTGGATGAATCATTGACTCAGAGAGGCAGAGCCTAAGTTAAGTTGGACAAGACACCGCCTCGTTTCCAGGCAGGTTATGTCTGATGGCTGGTGCCACTGCAGGATCTTCCTCTGCTCAACAATACGATGAACAGGCTGGCAGCATCATGTTCCACCTACTGGGCAGAAACAAATGATTCTTGCCAGCTCTATTCTAATTTTCTTGTTTTTGCATCACCTCAGATGCAGCATTTTGTTTTGACTGAGGATGCAGCAGGCCTAGTGTAATAGTTAAGGATAAAAATGCAATAATGAGCAGTAGTTGCATGTAAAACTGTGGCTATTTTTAGTTGAGAGTTTGTGTAATGTTTCCTGATGCTAGAGACAAATTGTGTTTCAGAAGTATATTAAACATACGGGCATACATTGTGGTATAATGCCCCCAGAACCATAAATAATTGCCCCAGCTCACTGTTTATGTTTATTTAACTCAATTGTGGATGAAAACATGTACTGTATGGCTGAAGGGGATAGTATATTAGTGTGTGAGCCTGGGATCCTCATATGATAACCTGTAACCAACTCAATAGACGGATGAGCTGAGTCCTGATGTAGGCAATTTCTCAAACCTGTAGTCAACATTATAAAGTCCCTCTTATTCTGTGTTTGGTTCATGAGGGAAACACACAGGGGAAACTGTATGGCAATATCACAAAAAACAAGGCACGAACCTGACTACATTAAGTCCAATTTGTCTGAAGAGGAAGTACAACGTGGTCGTTGATCACAACGTCTCTCAAGCTCTCCTGTCTGAGTTACACTTAACATGCTGGAATTTGCTCGCAGCTCTTTATTCAACAGCAGTTCTATTGCCTTTTGAGAACACACCCCATATTTTGTATGGAGCATGCTGTTGGCTACACATTTCCTCCAAATACTATCCTGCCTCTAAGAAGATTGAGTGTTGTGGCCCCTACTCTGCTGCATTGTTTGGACTATGGTGGTGTGACCTGCGATAGTGCTGAAAGGCCCACTTCTGCCTGCTTAATCAATCTCTTGTACATTTTCTTTTGAACTTAATTGACTGATTTTCCCTGGACAGGCAATTTCGGGGTGGGGGGTGGGGTGTGTGTGTGTGTGAAGAGGGCGCAGTTTCATACTGCCGTTCACTGGTCCTCATGAATCGCAATCTATTGATCATACTGCTGCATGGGGAAGCCAAATCTGGGCCAGCTGCCTTGTCAGCAGTCTCTCTGTTGGGTCTTAGAAGGAAAAAAAACACTGAGGCAATATTACTGAGAAACAATAAGAGAAACATCAAAAGGAATTTTACTTTAAATGGTTGTTTTAACTTGTTGTTTGTGTAAAGTGCAGATGTAGGATCTTCAAGGGACATTTTTATCACGGGATTGTAGACTTCAGAGTGTATATTCATTGAGTTTGTGAGATGATTAACTAGTTCTAGTAGTGTTTGTTGAGTAATTGTAGACATCTTTGTAAAAGAAAGTAGTCAGCATGCTGTAGGTGTGTGGTCTCTGATAATGTGTTTCCTGAGGATTGATGCAGTTGAAGGCTTACGTCATGTCACACTGTGACATGCTGAATTGTCGCTAGAGCCATTTAACAAACATGCAATTATTAACGATGACTGCGGTATATCAACTGTAAGTTTCACTTCAGCGGTTAAGTCATTTAATCAGATTCATCCGAAAGCCCAAACTGCAAGTTTCACTTCAGTGGTTAAGTCTTTTAATCAAATTTATCCAAAAACCCACTAAACTGTCAATGCAAGAAAAGTGTGAAAATGCTGTGCAAAAGAGGCAAAACACTTGCATCATACCAGTCATTAATTTTGCTGAGATGTGTGTTCATAAGGAGCTGTTTTTATGTTTGAGTGATGGTGCTGGAGCAGCGGCAGTGGTTGAAGGAGTAAATAAATTGCTAAAATACATGGTCAATGTACATAAAAAGACTGACGATATGAAAGTTGTTTGAAGAAAAAAAGCCCATCAATAATGTGTGTGTGTTTGTGAATGTGTGTTTACTCCTGACGGGTGCATGTATTGATGACAGCAACATTTTTCTTAGTTAAAGTCATTACCATCATCTCTGTGTTAACTCAAATGCAGGCTTCATCAATAGAAGATTAATGATGATGATTTATTAAGGTAACAACAGAAACCCATGTGAGACGACTTCCAACTTAAAATTTAATATTTCATTAACATTAAAATGTAATGAAATGTAGTGCATAAACTGGAGACATTTCCTTAGAAAGCTGGATGATTAAACCTCCATCTTCATGCTGTAGAAAGTATTAACACATGAATATGTGGCTGATTATCACTGATGCCATTAAAGACATGAAATAACACAGATTCAAGCGTCAAAAAATGCTGTCCATTTAACCCTCAGCTTTATATTTTTTACTTATTCATTCACTATTTCTTTATATTGCAGTGGCACTTCAAAATCCATCAGGACGGATGATGCAGTTTGTATTCAGCCTGGTCACATGAAAGAGCTGAGTATTGCCACAATTCATGACTAATTGACTGGATGTTACAAGTTGCTGTGAATCATTTAAAAAATATTTTATACACATACCACATGAGTTGCAGCGTGAACTTTCAAATTAACATGGAAAATAATAAATACACCATCAAACCTTTGGTTTTTTTAATGTTGGTTTCTGTTGCTTATTAATCCTGATCAAAGGTAGCCACAGGAAACTCAAACTAGTGAATTTGGAGTTAGGAGTTAGTTGTGTTTGTGGTCTTACCATCAGCTCTCGGAAATGTTGTTACTTTGTGTTAATTGCTCCCATGTTGATTTTTACTTAAACCTGCATTTAGGGATTTTTAGCCACTTGGGGGCAGTGCAACAAGCTGTAAACACAAAAGCAACATATTATCACCTTATAAAGTTGTTATGATGAATGGGTTAGCAAACAGCTGCCTCCAGTTTACTCCAACAGACATGAAGCAACATTAGCATTGAGACGTGTTCTTGGCCACGGGGCAAACGTAAGTCTCCTTCTGTGCTAAAATGCTCCACTGTGTTCACTAGTGCTGCCGTTTGGTGCTGGGCAGGTAGCTTTTAGTCGGTTACAGAGCTTGTTTGCCAAAAACAGCTGGCTGCTGCTGCTGAAATGACACTGGTGAGAGCTGTGAGACTGAAACAAAATTTTAAAAGCAAAAACAAAGAGTTGAAAGATGCTAGAACACCCCATGGAGCTGAGGGGAACTGCAGAGGGTTTATCACAATGAGCATGAGCAACCCTTTTCACATCATTACACATTTTTTCCATTGTTAATATAAAAGTATGAATTAGCTTTTAATTGTATCATCTTTATTTTCCTGTTCTCAATACTGGGTTTTAAAACAGTTGGACAGTATTTCGTCACACTGAAACAAAAGGTCCACTCGGGGACACCCGTCACACCCCTCTCACCTGGGCGAATGAGTGATTGACAGTCAGTAAGTTAATACTGTTAACAACAGGTCACTTTCCATCTTCGGTGAAGTGACTATTACAGGAGAAACATGTTCATTTGGTTGGATTTTGTACCATACATATTCCAAGACACTTTTTTCAATTGACAGAAAAAGGATATTTGTGTGCAGCACGATTTTCAGTCAAAAGTGGATACAAAACCAACTGGACCTGACTGGACGTACAGGAGGCAGCGTGGTTGTGCTCTGTTGTTGGAATTTTGTGAAGCTCAACAATAGGTGAGTTAAAAAAACAAAAAAAAAACTATGAACTGACAATGATACTGTGTAGCCCATGTTACCTCCTATTTTACTGTTACAGCTATATTGGGTGGACGTGTAACCTTAAACATATTGTTTGGCCTTTAAATGAACTCGTCCCTCTCTATCCGTCTTGATACGTCCATATTCAGCACAGACTTTTCATTTGGTTTCTTGTTGGGTTGTACAAAGCTGCTATGTAGTATTTTTAGTTGAGGTCAGTGAGAGCTTATCTGTCTCAAATACACATGACTGTGAGGCTCCTGTGTTACTACACTGTGTGCCATGTTTGCATATTGCCATAGCAATCTAAGTCATTTGGATTTGTTGTTGTTTGTGGCCTTAAGGTAGATTGCATTATTTCCTTGGTTTTCTAGGATTTTATTTGCATTTAAATGAAATGCTCAGACTTTCCTGGCATCTGGACTTCAGAATAAACAACGGTGGTTTTTAGCTGTTCTTTGACATGTAGTTCTAGCTATATATAGATATGGAAACGATATTTCCTGTGCTTTTGATTTCTTAAATATGTTGTTCTTTATACTGCCCTTTGTACACAAGATAAATAAATCAGAGGATTTTCACCTACTCATTAGGACATTCACAGCAGTTTTGTCCTGATATCAGTTCCCATTTCCGTTTTGTATGCCAGTGGTCTGACAGTGACTTTCCTTGGCCCGCTACAAGGAAACAAATCTGCTGCACTGTCAGTTTGACAGCAGTCTATGTCAGAGAAAGGCAAAGTGAAAGGGCTGTCAGGGCCAGTCAAATAATTTCTCCTTTCCTGATGCACTTTCTAACAAATAAGCTGTCCTTACACACTCCCCTTCCTCAACTCACCTTTGTCCTCCCCAGTCTCCGCGGAGACACTCCGAAAACGTGATTGATAGAAAAGTGTAGGCAGAAGAATAATGTCAGCACTTGTTGCCTGGCAAAGGTCTCCATCAGTGGCACAGTTAACACAGGTCCTCCATCCATCGTGGAAAGACTTCAGACATCACACAGGTCTCCAAACAAATGTCACAGGAGTCACTCGCCCTTGTATTTCCATTGTGCGTGGTGTTATGGAGTTCAGCCAAGTGCTGACAGACAATCGGTGAAGACAGAAAGACGTGGTGAATATAGAGGAGTTAAGCCTCAGTGGTGACATTTTGAAAATGCTTGTTTTGTTCTTGGCCCGCAGTGTTCAATTGTGGCTCATCCAGCCTTTAAGTCCCCTGTAAAGTGTCTGCAGAGATGTCAACACTGTTAACAATGTGTCAGGCTTACAGGCTGAAGCTAGAGAAAACATCCAGCTACATTAGACCTGCCGAGTTGGAATACAATTGGTGATATCAGTAAGCAACTCGCCAGGACTGATGTCTAGCACTCTGGCTTCAAACGGGGTCATAAATGTAATCAGTGTTTACAGTTTTGTGGTAAAACTGCTCCTCCAGGATCCATTTCCTCTCAGTGTTAACATGCCGCTGGTACTTTAAAACCATAATTCACGTTTACTAGGGCTAGGGAAAGAAGAGTCATTTGTCATTTATTTATCATATGACACACATGTAAATGGATTACTTAGCCAGGCTTTAGAGTCCATTCTCTGCTGCTTCTACTCCTCTATCCCTCATCCCTCACTCCTACCGTCTTCTCTCCTGTCACCAGAGCTGTGCTCATATCCATTACATGGCTCCACTCCTGTGATAAATCTGTCTGTCAGCAAGACATCATAATCAAATTGTTCCAGAGGTCATTTAACATTGCAGAGGAGGGACTTCACTTTAGCCTTTGGAAGATCCGGCTCAAATACAATTTATGTGTCAGAGATGAATTGTGGAATGAAACATTTATGGAGAAAATGAACTGTCTTGCCGACTGAAATAGCCTTGTTATGGCTAACTGTGTCACTTTATCTACTAACTTCCATCACTGGTATTTAGGTGCTATTCCCCCTTCCACCCTGCCTGTGATTTAAATAATAATAACTAACAGATAAGACAGTTGCTGACAACAGAACTGAGCTGGATGTGCGGAATACCAAGTTCCTTTTCCCTTAATACTGATGCCAGTATGTAACCGTATTAATATAGTCAGTTAAGTAAATAAAAAAAGCTGTACACCAAAGTTGGTTCTACACCCCTATAAAAGCACGGGTGAGCCCTCTAAAGAGGTCTAGGTTTTTGCATGTACCTTCTCAACCAATCAGGATGAGCCTACATTTTTCCTATATACCAGCCCTACACTGAGCTACCAGTTTATTACTAGGTACATCTAAATTATCTAATGCAATCCAGTACAACAGCAAAATATTAGAAACATGTCTGTATGTATATATGTATGTTGACAGATTAATCGATGTTACAAAAATTATTCGTTTCAGCCCTTCATGGCTTGCTCTGTGCTCATGGCTCTGTGCTGGGGTTACAAAGCATAACCTTTTCTTGTATTTCACACATGAAAGTGTGAAATACAAGATTAAATGACAAAAATACGTTATTTGTCCATGCCCTCTAAAGTGTTTTCTGATGATCAGTGGGACGACATCATTTGTCTGTGTCTTAACACTGGTTAAGGTTTGGTTTGGTTCAGCCACAAAAACAACTCGTGTAGGTTTAGGGAAAGATCATGGTTTGGGTTAAAATAAGTACTTGTAAGTCATCATGGTCCCAATAACAAACATGTGGCAAAGGTTAGGGAACGATTGTGGTCACTGGTCATACAGAACAACAACATTGACTCATGGTTTTAAACGGGACACAAACAGCTATCTCCAAGTCCAATGTTTTGCTGACCCATCCATCCACCCCGGCCTCGTCCCGACGCAGACTTTGTCGCTCGATGATATGGTCACCTGGCTTCCTCCTTTGCTCCTGTTATAATTCCTATGGCGGAAAGAGGGCTGTGTCACTTCTACTTAAACATATGTCGTTTTGGGGCACTTTTGGGGCTGAAACGACTTGTGCTGTGATTCTTCTTGGGAGGACAGTCCTCACAAGGGACAGGGTTTGAAGAGATCACGGTTCCAACCCATTTGGTTGAGCTGGATCACTGGGTGATCAGTGGTGATCAGCTGACAGCCCCTGTGCTGACTGGGATGGCAGCTGACATGTACTTGTCGCAGGACTGCCACTGGTGATGCTGAGTTGGGTCTGGATGGCCATATGCAGTTATACAAGTTGTGTCTTTTCCTATATACAGGTGGAAAAGTCTAGGCTCATCCTGACTGGCTAAGCAACTAAATGCAGAGCGTAGTGAGCAAACCTATATAGACTGTGATACATTTCTAAGGTCCAAAGGTTTGGCATGTATTCCTATAATAGGTATTCAACCTATTCTTTATATAAGAAGCTAACCTAAATCTTCTGCTTGTGTCTGATACATCTAGTGTGGTAGCGGTAGAGATCAAGCTTAATTATGGACTTGAGCTGCAGAATTCCCCTCTCCTCTCTTCCCTTAGTGCTGAAAATTACAAATTAAAAAATCTCACTAATCAGGAAGCTGTACAGTGCCAAGAGCATCCAAAGTAATGAGAATGGAACTGCAGACAGGGCTTTCAACCCTATTTTCAACCCCAGATATTTTCATTTATCTGTGCAGACCATCAGGATCTCATCAGGAGCTTGCATATTATGATGATGTTCTTAAATAAATTAGCACAATGCTTCCACGGCTAATTTCAAAAGTTCACCTGATGATTATTGTGTTTGGCTTTTAAAATGAACAATTAGACAGTTTTGAGTTTAATTAGTTCAAAGTATTTAATACTGAAGTAATTATCTTACCATAATTAAGAGTTGAGTTTGTCCAGTATGTTGCTTGTATGTTCATCAGGATTTTCCCAATACAGTTATACATGCAATTTACAAAAATATCCAGATTGTGCTATAGATAATTTTGCATGTGTTCAAATTAATAATAATACACACAATGATAACTTAAGAACTTGTAATAAGCTTAAACACATTATAGATAATAATTTTGGCTTAGGTTACAAAACATTTCTATCTTGTTTACTACTGTAAGTTCCTACCTACATTTGAACTCCTGATATCTGAGAACTGAAATCCCCTGTTTTTCCTGTTTTTAAGGGTTATTTTGCCGACAATAAAATGTTGGTTGATAACATTAACATTGATAAAAACATGGACTGACTGTATGTATTTGTTGGTAATCACTGTTTATTTAATGCATGCTGTGTGACAGTTCAGTATAACAGAAGTACAAACTTCCAATGAGGGCATTCTGAGTGTGGATTACTGCAGGATCAGTTTTTCCAACATCAAGTCCCATGTCATACTTGTTTTTGAAGTGAACATTTACAAATGAATAATTGATTTTATCGGCATTATTTGGGGGGAAGGAATAGGGAAATATGCATATTTTGGGTTCTTCAAAGACATACCTAATGCATAAGTAATGCTTTCCACTTTCAAGTGTAAAGTCCCACTTTTGCCTCAGGTATTTCATTTCTCTGTTTGTATCTCCCTCTCCATTCTCCACAAACACAAATCAGAATAAAATGAGGAGAGGAAAGACATGGAAATGCACATATGACATATTAAGAATCGAATGGAACTGAGGCTCTTCTCTTCATTAAAACATTGCAGGCTTTCCATTTTTGGCAGCTTAGTCTGCATACCCACCAGTCCAAAACAGTGACAATGATACCAGTAACCCACACAGTGCTCCTCTCAGGTCATGTAGAGTTATTCCACTGTAATGGCAACATTACGCAAAAGCTGTCAGCTCTCTCGTGGCCTGAGAGCAGGGCAGCAGGTATGGGGCCATGATGGTGGAAATGTAATTCTGTTGAGGAGATTAGATTCTGGCTGCTTGACCCTGCGGCAAAGCTGAGCTCTTGGCGTTGCACATCTGTTTGGACATTAATTGGCTCCAGTGATTCAGGAATAGTTCCCAGGAACAGAGCATGGCTGAGGAAAAAAAAGAATAATAATAGATCGAGTGTGGTCTTTTCCTAATCGATGTAATCCTTAAGGCCAAACTCAGAGGTACAGGTAGCAATCAAGAAAACAATGGCAGGTACAAGAGTGATTTTGTGCGACAGCAGCTTTGCAGATGGGAGGGGGGCTATTAAAGAGAGAGGAGGACCATCTGTGATCATGCAAAATGTATGCATGTCCAAGCACGCATTTTGTGGCAGTAAATTTGAGGCAGGTGTCTTTAAATACATAATAGCTTAGATACTATATGCATATGGCTGACAGAAGAACTGACATTGATTTTAGAGTTTCTCAAACATTAAAGAAAGTTCTCTAAAACAGACAAAAACAGATCTGTGGTGCTTTAAAAAAAGGCTAACAACAATTATACAATTATTATAGGGGCCCCTTACAAATGTGTGGGCCACGTGGATGTAAAACAAAACAAACCTAAAGGAATATTATTGCACAGTGATTCTACTTTTTTCAGTTACATTAATCATTTATTTGTCAGAATTGTCTGATTTTCAAATAATTTTTGGGACAGACATGAATGCCATTTTGATTTAGATAAATCACATCAAATAAATTACAATTGGGAAGCACCTTAGACACTTAAGAATCTTAAGAATGGTTGGAGAGTGTGTAGTCCGACATCTGATATATAGCTTTTTTCAAATAAACTTGCTTACTTACGTACTTACTTATAAGACTTACTCAAGGCTTGATTTTATGTTAATGTCTTCCACACTTCTATCTAGTGTTCAAAAACACAATATAATAATAAATAACATGTGATCCCTATGTGACCATCATGGCTATACATGCCAATTAGATTTTATAGGTCTACCTGTGTGGGGAAACAACAAATTCCCTCTTTTTGTTTCCCCAGACAGTGTTTCCTTACTGAGCTGCGGTGGGATTTTACTAAAAAGTCTTTACCTTGATTTTTATAACTCAGACTGCTAAAGAAATAGAAATACAATGTATTTTGACACAGAACGAGGACTGCATATTTTGTCCACGTCTTACATTGGAATTACATTAGGAAGGGTTATGGACAGGAGGAACAATAACAGCAACCAAAATCTGTTTAATTGTACATTTGGGTGTGTGGATGTTATTTTAAGACAGACTTGAAAAAATGTGAACCTAGCCTTTAATTTGATGCTAATGCTTGGTTCAGGGTTAAGGTTAGAAATTGGTTTATGTTAAGGTTAGGATAAGGGTTAAGGTTAGGCATGGTAAGGGGCTAGGAAAATCAATGAAGAGTCCCCTAGCGGGACATGTTTGTGTCTTTAAAAAGAATATTGGAAGAAGGCTGTCGATTGGACAGTGCGTGCCAACACTGAGCACCTGCATTGACTTCTGTCACATCAGGGTTGGCTTTGGTCCTCTGGGAGTGAGTTGAGATCTACTTGGTGGAATATTTATCTTACCCAGCGTTGCACACATCTTGCCAACATGAGCACTCAAGCAGAATTTATACGGGCTGAATGTCTCTGTGACAGTGACCAGCAGCCAAAGAATCCTGTACACTATCAATCACTTGTACCCACTTTATTAATGACATTTTGTTCCTCAGACCTTTAAGTGAATATGGTAAAATAGGAGAAGGCGACACTTTCACTTTCACAGTTTTATTATTTTTTTGAATTCACATGGGAATATTTAATTAGGGAGCTCCATGAACCTGTAGTCCCAGGCAGCCAGCCAACAGCTTCAGCACTATACAAACTGACTTGATTCGCTATAAGAAGACAGTTGATGTAACTGTGATGATGCTGACTGGCCTGCTTCAACTTCAGCACCACGGACAGATCCTTGAAACTGAGCATTCTGTAGACTGTTCACATTCTTAAATCTAAATATCTTAATTGATATGCCCCTAAAGGCATAATGTTTTTGTAGCCAATTAAACCGTTTTGAATTCTCGTTAAAACAAATTATTCAAATGAAGTAGCACCAACATGTTTTACCATAGATTTAATAAAACATTGACTGGCCTTTATGTTAATGACCTCTCAGTTTTTTTTCTTACTTTTCCTGCTCAGTTAAAATATAGGTAATTTTGACTTATATATGCTAGTATTATCAATGGTATGTAGCCAGGACAGTGACTTTAAAATTTGGCATCAATTTGGCATGTTTGTTCTCATTGATTGCTTGATGTCACTATTAGCTAGCGTTAGCGCTTGTTTCAGTGGACCTCTGCCAAACCAGCAGAACGCCAGTTAAAAGTTAACTTTAACCCAGCCTGGTTCTATGTGAGAAAACAACAGCAGAGGGAAACAGACTTAAATGCTGTTTGAGAGTTCCTGGTAAACTTGTGGAAGCCATTGCCGTAGGTTTGTGGTGATGCCAGAGGCTACGGAGCGGACGAGAGGACGGCTGGTTCAGGAAGAGTGACATTCTCTCCTTAGTATGCAGATTATATGTAAATCCCACTCTCCTTGCCTCCTCCCCTCAGACCCCGCCTCTCCACGCCAAAACGGTGACAGAAAGTTGGAACAGACAAAAGAGAGACATGAAGAAAAAAATCTGAACATTGTTATTGAAAAACTATGGAGCCCCTAAAGGTAATGGCGAGAATTTTTTTGAGGACTACTTTTGCATTCCCTCGCAATATGTTTTGCGTTACCTTTATTATATATTATAATATTTTTCTACTTCCATTCCATTCTGAGCAATATCTATTTGGAATGAAAGGTAGTGTGGAGATTCTCAAGTTAATGCATTTAGCATTGTTTATGGACATCTCATCTTATATGATGTCCATTGCTAAGAAGTTTCAAATAGAACATGATCAAACTTCTGAGTGGGAGCTGTATGTATAAGGAACATCAATTATTGCTCCACACTTCTGGCAACAGGCCTTCTACCAAAACCTGTTTCAGCACTGAAGGTTACTTTAATTTGTTTTGTGCAAAAGATCCTGTGCAAAAACACAAAAAGCTTTCCAACTTGAGTTGGTCTGCATTCCTGATGTAAGTGGTTCAATGTTGTCTGCTCTTCTGTGACAGAACCACAGACTCTGTTTCCAGCTTTTCAGTCGCCTACTTGTTTGTTGCTTTTTTTTGACTCATACAAATACAGCACATTAGCTTTATGAGGTAGATTCGACTGCCTATAGAGCAGTAGTACTATACCAGCATACTTAATACCCAGTTCAAAGTACAATTCAATGAACTGATATACTGGGACGTTGCGCTGGGAGCAGCTGAGCGGAAAGCGACACATGGCTCAGATAGTATTGCGAGGTAATGCAAAATATATTGCGAGGGAATGCAAAAGTAGCCCTCAGAAAATTCTTGCTCTGTAAAAAACACATCAGAATGCAAAAAAATATCAAAATAAAATGAAATCATATTTAATGTCTGTGTTTAATTTTCAGTGAGAAACGTTTGTCAGTGTCAATACTCGTTTCAGTGCCAATTCAACTTTTCCAGTACAAATGTTTCAATGCCGATGTTTCCTACTTTAGTTCCAGTTTTGTTTTCAATGCCAAATTTTATTTTCTTTGCCAAATTTTAAAGTCACTGTCCTGGCTCCATACAATGGTACATATTATATTAGAGTTGCAATGATTAGTCGATTAATTAGTCGATCAGCATAAAATTTATCTGTCACTATTTTGATAATCAATCAAACGTTTAAGTCAATTTTCAAGCAAATATGCCAAACATTTTATGGTTACAGCTTCTCAAATGTGAGAATTTGCTGCTTTTTCTTGTCTTATATTATAGTAAACTGAATATCTTTGGAATTTGGACTGTCGGTTGGACTAAACAAGACACCTTGGGCTCTAGGAAATTGTGATGGACATTTTTCGATGTTTTCTAGACCTAATGATTTATAGATTAACTGATAAAATGACTTCAGATTAATCAATAATGAATCAATAATGGTGATAATTATATATAATCATATTGATGTATAGGTCCTGATCATCCTCATTATATTGTGGTGTAATGGGTTTAAAACTACAGCCCTTTGTGTCAGTATATTATTTCAAGGATAAAATCTTGTGGTAACGCTTATACGCAAGTAAAAAGCTACTCTGCTCAGGACAATGCTGGCTCACACACCCTGTACAGGCTTGTTGTTCCTGCTCTCAGTCAGACGAATGTGTCTACAGAGAGCCCTGTAATTATATTCATAGGAGATTTTCTTGCTTTTTCAATTTTCAAGGTCAGTTTGTTGTAGAATTATGTTACACCAATTTAATGAATTGGCTTTTGTCGCAAAATACAATCTCTGAATGGCAGCTATTTGCTTGAGTAGTGAGTGCTTGAGGAAAATGATTGTTTTCGGAAAATCCTAAACGAAATAGCTAAACTTCTTCTATCAGCTCTACAGCTGATTGTTGTGAAACTGTTGCCTGCTGAGGGCGCATAAATAAAGTTTTTCTAGTAGTGTTCTCCTTGTCTCTGACCTGGAAGACAGAAACAAGGCATTCAGTCTTTATTTCAATAGAATCAATAGGACAACAGACGTATGTACACATAATTGAAGGTGATTGGACAGGGCAGAAGATGGTGGGGCTTGTTGAGTGTATAACAGTGAAGCAGAGAACCCTCACCTGTCTAACAGACTGACATGTCTGCTTCTCATTGCTCATGGACAGTTTGCTTCAAATCAATGGATTCAGGCCTTTCCAGTGAACAATATAGACAGAAAATAATTGCAAAACATCACACATTTTTAAAATGATGCATGGTCCAGCTTACATTCGTACATTCTCAGGTAGGGTAGAAGAAAAATAGTATATTGATAGCAGCGAAGAGCAGATGATAACGCAAACCACAGAGGTTTTAGTCCTTACATTTAATTTAGATGCTGTTGGCTGGAGAACAAAGGTTTCTGGGTAGCTGTGAGACAATGTGAAAGCAGAAGAGTTGCGAGCAGAGCAAGGCATCTGATGACCCTCGACGAGTATTCCAGCTACAGGCCTAATGAGGCCTGGTTCACTGGTGTCTTATCCTTATTACTTTTGGTTATAATGAGGGTCAGGCTGTTAGGCCATTCAGCTCTGATCACCCCTATTAGGAACCGAGAGAGGGAGAGACAGATGTAGAAGAAAAATAGAGAGTTTGTTCATAGACAGAAGAGGTTTTTTATTCTTGAAATGGGTGGTTGTATTTTTTGTCTGGATATAGGATACCCTGAATGCATCTTGTAGATTCTGTTTGATTTTGTTTTGTATTATCAGTTAACAGGGGGAAGCAACTGATAGATGAGAAGCCTCTGATAATTACACCAGGCTTCACGCGTATGCTCACACATGTATACACACACCACGCTAACATCTGCTGTCTATTTCCAGCTCAGACTTTCTTACCCTATAGCGTTAGATTGGACCGGATAAAAGAAGAAACAGTAAAAAAATCAATGAAGAGAGCTCTGCTGTTAATAGGTCCCTGGTGGCAAAAAACATGAAAAACTCATATTGCACATGTACATGTACATATGCACGTTATTGAGGTCATTTAGGAATGAAGTGGGCCAAATTACTAATGAGTCTTAAGGAGTATGAAAGTATCTTACAGAGGTTGAAGAAGATCAAAGTAAAGCAGGGTTTGAAGGACCACCAGCTCAGCAAAGCTGAAGGAGACGCTCATGACATGGATCATTCACCCCAACACACTTTACACATGTATTATCAAAAATAATATTAGCAAGCTCATTTTCGTTTTCAAGGTTGGCTCATGTCATCACACAAAATTTCTACCAACAACGGAACTAATGTTTGTAAGAAACTTTTTTATTATATCTCAAATCTCACGTTCTCGTCCAAATGAAAATATCTTTTTTTTAGTGAAAAAGATGTTTGACATCAAGATATGAGGACATTGAGGGCTGACTTTCAAATGTGCATTCAAAGATCTGAATGTACATTAGCCATGCATCAACTCATGCTTTCCATCTGTACTCAGGCCACACATCCCCAGCCCTTCTCTGAAAGCTTTTATCAATGTCACTTGATCCTGAGGAAGGTGAAAGAAGCAGCGGTGGAGAGGGACTTTGTGGTTTTGAAAGGAAGGGAACTGATGCCCCTACTTTGAAAACCTAAGATCAAAACAAACTCCTCAGTAGGCTACATACACATTAGGGTTGGGTGATGTCTACCAAACAACATATGATGATGTCCACAGTGAAACATTGCGATGGACAATTGTTTGTGTGTGTGTGTGTGTGTGTGTGTGGGGGGGGTACTCCTACAAAGGTCAATTTTTTATATACTTTCTTTTTTATATGTGTGTATGTCGGATTTGTTTAATTACTATTTCCATTGTTTGCACATTTGAGCCCCTTCACAGCCCATCCTCAGCTACTCGCCCAGTCTTTCCTTACTTTTCCTCCCTATAGCCTAAGCTACCTCATTAAGCAGATGATCAGATTATGGGGCAGCTTTAAAGTCACACTGTTACCATGGTAGAGGACTCAGTGGCTGTTGATGACCAACCCTAATACATATACATAATGTTACATGTTGGAGGTTCACTACTTTTCAGCATATGCTGGAATGAGTGCACCTCAGAAAGAGAAATCAAGCATTCAGAAATAACACACAAAGCACTATCACGCTTTGCTCAGGTTGAAAGGGGACAATTTCAAGAATAGCTTCAAATGGATGGCATTCAAGGAGCGTGAGGTAGAATGTGCACTTTAGACAGGTGATGTCGAAGAGGATAGAGTGGAGAAGATGCTGGAGCTGCTTCACTTTAAAATTACAAAAGCCCTCCAAGTACACACAGCGCACGCTCAACTGGAGAGTAATTCTGCTTTGTTTCCATTTGGGAGGAAAGGCAAAGGCATATGGTTAGGCAGCTGGCTGCCTTCACTAACATGTTGAGGTGGCATGGAGCAAAGAGTGATAGGGT
Source organism: Siniperca chuatsi (assembly GCF_020085105.1). Classification (NCBI taxonomy): domain Eukaryota; kingdom Metazoa; phylum Chordata; class Actinopteri; order Centrarchiformes; family Sinipercidae; genus Siniperca; species Siniperca chuatsi. The sequence continues at coordinate 26,136,234 of NC_058043.1, read as the reverse complement.
GAATTTAGGGAAGACTGCTCTGGATCTTTGTCATGATGGGGTAATTACTAATTACTATCCATCCTCTACTTTCTTTAAACCTGCATTAAGTGATTTTTTGACCACTTGAGGGCAGCAGAAGCGAGCTTTAATGTACATATTAGCATTATATTCTAGCCACCAACTCCTGAGGGAAATATCTGCCTCTTTAGCTGCTAAATGCTGCACTATGTTCACCAGCTAGTTCTAACTGTGTCTGACTGTCATTTGGTGTTGAGCAGGTAGTGTACAGTGGGTTTTTAGAGCTTTTTCTCTGAAAACAGCTGCCTGTGTCTGGAAATGAGGTTGAAGAGAGTGTTGAGAGTGAACCAAAACTATTAAGTTACATGCCATAAAACCAAAACAATGAGCTGGAAGGCACTAAAAGGCTTGGTAGAACTGAGGGGGACTGCAGAGTCTGGTAATAATTCTCTGTGGGTTTGACACTACGAGCGACCACTTTCATGTTACATGTAACCATTTGATCCATCGTTAATCTCAAAATATTAATTAGAGCAGCTTTAATTTTTAACTTTTTTAAGTGTAAGTCAGGGGCAGCTTTTTATCGCAACTATATAGAATTGTGAAATTGTTAATGATACATTAGGATAAGCATTGAAAACAAAGCAAGAGGGTGGTTGATATGATAGGTATAATCTCAGACCAGTGATTTAAAGTAGTAAAACATTTCCCATAAATCATGTTGTTTTGTTTTCTGTCATGTTATTTTGCTGTCTTTACCTACCTGGTTACAGATTTTAGGAGCATAAATGAAAAGGTGATTTGTGCAAAGCCAAGCAGTGACAGTAGCTACAGAGACCGGCTGTAACCATAATGTGCGTGGGTGCATATTGCGAGGTAACGCAAAAGTAGTTATTTTTTCCCACATGACCATTTGGGGGCTCATCTGTCAATTATTGTTGTAAGTGATATTCTTTTTCAGCATGATATGACTGGAGTTTGAATTGGATTGCTTTCAGGCAATCCAAACTCCAATCCAGAGCAGAATATAAATGCAGTGTAGTGATGATCTTATTTAAGTTTCTTTCCACCTGTTTCTATACAATTTCATTTCTTTTATGTACTGAAGTTAAGATACAACACATAGCACACTGAAAATACATACTCAATATATGTCACAATTTCCACTGTGGAAGAATCCAAAGTAAATCCAAACTATTTCAGAATGAGAATAGCTAGATATGGTGCTCGGATTGTCTCTTGGTATTGTGTGACCTGTGGGCTGCCATATTGATTAAGTTTTCATTAGTGGTCCATGACTCATAGGTGTTGTGAGTATTTGAGTGAGGACAGGGGAACAGGTTTTATTTGCTCATATAAACCTGGAGATTTCCGAGCAGCCATCATCTTTCGTGTTGGAGAGAGTATGTTTAATGTTGACTAACAAAGAAAAAGAGAGAGGGAGAGAGGGAGAGAGAGAGACTGGCCTGAGAAGAGAGTGAATCATGGAAGCAGGGTGGAGGTAGCAGCCTGAGGCCAGCGCATCCTGATGTCTGCTATTTAAAGCAGGGAAATGAAATAGGAGAAGTGATGGAGGGAAGATGCCACTCGTCAGGGCCGGCCCTGCCATCTTCTTATCACCAGCAGCAGCCTGTGGCTGGAGGGCCCCACACAGATGAGAACTGTGGTGGTGCTGAGACCACAGGGTATCCAACAAAGCACGCTCAGGGTATGAATGATGTATGACAGGGCTGAGCTAACTCAATTCAAAACAGGCTCAAACTGCCGCAAATCAAGGTCCTGTAAGGTTAAAAGTTTTAAGCCAGCTAGTCTAAGGCAGCGTATGGCTAGTGTTTCAAAGAGGTCAAAGGTTAATTGCCTTTCCAGCAGTCTCTGGGGTGGACTGTTGTGTGCTGCAACTGAATTGTATTTCATGAAAACTGTACAGTAAATCTGTCTCTCTCTCTCTCTCTCTCTCTCTCTCTCTCTCTCTCTCTCTCTCTCTCTCTCTCTCTCTCTCTCTCTTGGTTTCTGCATTGCAGACCATTCCGGTGTGGGAGGATATTACCACTGGAATTGCAATGGTGAGGTGACCAATTTCAAAACACATCTGTTCAATTATACCTGAGAACCTCGAGATAATTAGCTCTCTTCCCTCTGGCTTCTGCTGAATTACTATTGATTCCAACAACTTAGGAACCAGCCTAAGCTCTTCTCTGCAGGATTGTGTACGCAGAGAGATTATAAAGTCATAAACTCATCGTTTGTTTTTTTTCAGCTTCGCAAGCGGCAGACTTTGAAAGCTTAATGTGTACATAAAACTATTCATAGATGATTTTATGAAGAGCTAAAAAAAAAAGATTAGTGGGAGAAGTTTAATAGGGCTCTGTTTAATAGAGTATCTTGTAACAGATATATACTGTAGATAGATAGATAGATAAATAGATAGATAGATAGATAGATAGATAGATAGATAGATAGATAGATAGATAGATAGATAGATAGATAGATAGATAGATAGATAGATAGATAGATAGATAGATAGATAGATAGATAGATTCCTTATATATTCCTCCTAATATACCATAGATTCAGAGAGAATCAGGATGTTATGCAGAAGGTAGAGCAGCATGAAAGCCATTGTCCTTGTGATGAGAGAAGTGCATTTCCACTGGACTAGTTGCCATAGCAGCCTCCTTCTAACATTCTAACAATTGCTGATAAGTTTGAGATGCAGTGCTGATGGTGAGGGCATGCATCTTCATATTGTTGAGGGAAGTGAAATCAACAGAATGGTCGCCACTCTGTGGATGGGGGGGCATGGTAGAATTTTCAATGGCAGGTTGTTGAAACTGAACCTGAACCCTTTGAAAAGCATCTCACAAAGCAGATTTTAATACTACAAATCACACAGCTGGATTTGTTCTTAGTGTGGAGCCTTTTCAGAAAGACAATATTTGATTTGGTCACATTTATTTTCCCCCTTCAGCTGCTGCACATTTATAGGATACTGTTAAAAGTAACTATAAAAAACAAATGTCCTTTTACAGAAAAACAGAACAGGATATTCTTTACTGACATTTTTATTGCATTAATGCAAGGCTGGAGCCAAGATCACCAATAAAATAAATGCTGCGTCATTACATCAAAATGTAATGACGAATTTCAAACTTTGTTGCTCTTACCACTCATAAAAAAGTTGATGCAGAAAGACAGCGTTCATCCATTCATTTCAAGAACTAAAATTCCTACAATTTTGGCAAAAAAAAATAAAAAACCCAGACAGAGGTTTTCATCACTGTGGTGTCTTCATGCTGCACAACTGCTCTCCATACCCAGCTCTACAGAAAATCAATTTGCACCCTTCAGAATTAACTGTGTCCAATTCCCATGGATATGTTTATTTCATTCACTCCAAATGAGATTATGGACCAGCAGAGTGACCCTGAAAATATCCATAGCAAATCCATTTCTTGATGCATGGCAGAGTCTGCGTATTGCTCATAAGGTGGAGCATAAAAGCATCCTATGTACTGTATTTCACTGTGAGACGTTCAATGAGAATGAAGGAGAATGTTTTTAAGATTACACGTTCAATATTATGTCAAGTAATGAACATCCCCTATTTGCATGATGTTCTTCTTTTGTGTTTTATGTGCCACGGATGTGGGAAGTAGGGGTGCTGAGGGGGCTGCAGCACCCCTTAAAACCACTTGTTATAAAAAACATCAATTGATAAAAAAGTGTGATGCAGACTTGCAGCAGAGATATGCAGAGAGAGAGAGAGAGAGCTCATGTGGATGAGTGAGAGAGAGGGGGAGAGCGTGCAAATATGGACAGAAGTGTCGTGATATAAAAACTTTCTTTGATCATGAAGCCTACAATTCTGTGGTTTATCAGTGAGGTGTATAAACTACACACAATAGACAGATAGATCCGTGTTAGATATGCTTGTCTGCTCTATGGAACGTCTGTATCCTCACTGCGCTGCATTATTATCAACTACGGTGAACTGATCGTGGGTCACATCTCTTGCCTGCTTCCAGGCGCTCTCTCTTCCTCTTCACCTCCTTGCAGTTCTCATGCATTAGTTCCTGCTGTTGACTGCTTTGACATACAGTATGTTGGTGTTCAAGTTTGCTGTGTGCTGTAGTGTAAAACGTTCTCAAATTGTCGCTGATAACTATAGATGTGTATAGAAAGATATATCCTGGCCATTCAAATGAATACAAAAAACACAAATGTTGCGCACCATTTAGTATGACGACATTATAAAGACTGACCTTTCAGCACCCACCCTTGCAGATGCGTCACACTGCATGACTCAGTAGGCTGTACTTCATGTTGAGCATGATTTACTGAACTGAAACACAAGAATACATAACACGTTACACAATTACAATGAAATATGTGCAACAATTTTCTTCTTCACAGGTTTCCAAATGAGGTCAGTAAGAGTTAGTCTACATAACTTATACAGACCAACTGACATAAATGTGTGTTAACAATGTGTTAACTTCGAAAGCAGCCTATGCTGGCGATTAGCTTGGTTGATTAGCTCAGCAGCTAGTTAGCTCGTCTCATAAAACAGACGACAACAAAAAGCTTTTTAACAGCGTTACTGAAGAACATAACTAATTTACAAAGGTAAGTAACCATACTCACAAACTCTGCATGTGCACAGCTTGATTATGCTGTGTAGACTAAAAAACAACATGGAGGACGCAGTCAACAATTACACTAAATAATGTACATTAGTAGCATTAGTAGCTGTAAAAGAACATTTTACAGGTTACCGTAATACGTGCACCAACAATTGTGTTCAGTGCTAGATTAAAATTTAATTCAGTCTGAGTCTTTTATGTTAGTAGGCTGGGAAGACTTATTTTTGCACAGCATAAAGGGTTCCTATTCTATGTAAAAGGTGCATAGAATAGCTGAAAGGTAATAATTGGCAATTTTATTTTTGGGGGCAACAGTCTCCCTGCCAAAGCTGCTTTTATTTAATGACTGGCAGGCAGAATGAGAGTGACTATGTCCCTGCCTATTCAGACAGTGAAAAACACTCACACCGTACCAGCAGCAGTGCAAACTAAAGTCCCATTGATACCTCTGCTACTTAAGTGCCATGAGTAAAGTACCAGGACCTTGACCTTCTACTTATACTGTTGTACATGGTGATCATATGTATTTCAGTTAAAATGAATACTCACAATCAGATCCCAACAAACTAAAAAAGTCTGGTCTTAGATTGTCCTGTCATTTGCTACATAGACATTCAAAATAACATAAAATAAGTAATCAGTCAAGGTTAAGGCCTCTAGAGTCACCAGAGAGAAAATATTTTCCTCTGCAGATGCATTGCTTTCCAACTATAAAATGACCTCAGCTGTATGGAAACTAAACCACCATAAATATATATGGATACCACAAATCCATCAAAGCTGCAGCTTCTGAAGATTACAGTCCAAACTGCCTCAGAGAACCAGAACAGGGCCAAGGATCAATTCATTGGACACCAATTTAAAGTCACTCAGAGTGATTCACTTGGCTGCAGGGGCAGGTCCAGGGGCCCTTGTAATGAGATTCATGTTGCTTCTCCCTATCTTAAGCCAGCACTGACATCCTGGATACATTTATCCTCCACACTCACTCACACATCTCATTTGCCATTGCATCGCTACATGGAAGGTGTGTTTTTTCCCAAATGGAAAGCAGTTAAACAGGAACATAAACAAATATTTCGTTAAATTGTGTCAGTACTTTCTGTCGAGGGGAACGTGAATTCTCCAAGACAGAAAGAAGAATTCTTAGTAATTATTAGGGTTACTCTATCTGCTATTCTAAAGGAGAGTGGGTGGTCTGTTCTCCTCCTTAATTTTAAATTGAATTGAAAAATCCTAAAACGCTCACTCCGCAGATCAAATAAGTTCTGAACACAGTGCATTTAAAGGAAAATAATTAGTTGTTGACTCTAACTTTCATTTCTAAAATCTTTGGATGTTGTCAATTGGCTGGAATTGCTTGTGCATGTGTGTGTGCAGAGTGTGTGTATGTGTATGTATGATTACTGAGACCTGCTGAGAGCACCCCAGTGCACCCAGAGGGGTGGCAGGGGACAGATGGCAGGGAGGGACGAGAGTGGAAGCTGCCAAGCAGCATTAGTCACACCCATTACTCACAGACTCTGTGCTGGCAGACAACAAGTGACTGTGCCCCTGACGTCTACATAGCAGGAAATTCTCATTAACAATTTGCTAAGGAAGGAACAATGGGGGAGCAATTAGAGATGAGCAAAGGGGCATTAGAGAACGAGAGGAAGGATGAGGAGGGAGACCTCCTCTCTGCTGTCACTAGATGCATCATCACCACCATCATCATCCCCATCATCATCATCATCACTCCTTGGCATGACAAACTCAGACATCAGTTTGGCTTCCCCTGGGTCTTTCTGCCTGAAAGCCTGTAAACTGCTGCCCCCGTGCAGAAATATCACTAGATCTGTGTGGACAGTTTGAGATGTCAGGGTGTCAGGAAATTGTTCCAAGGTTTTGCCTCCTTCCACGTTCCCGTGCCTTTTCTGTCATTCCTGAACATCTAAGGACAAACACATCCTATGCGGGCGGTGTTGATCCCTGCACACAGAAGTGTGATCTAGGCCAGGCGTTCATTTTCCCCTTTTAGAAGCCTGCTAATGAAGTCACAAACAGACCGACCCGGTGGGACGTGCTCAGCCTCCGCCGCAAAGATGGAGGGAGACTTGAGGACTAATTGGCAGCACCCTTGTTTCCAGTGTAATTGCACTTATCTAGCGAGTCACCTTCGAGGGTCATTTAGAGGCTCTGGATTAATTGAGCAAAGCATTGTGGAGTGGAGGAGAGAGAGGAGCCAAGCGGAGCAGATATTTGGCCCATTACGCCGATCGCAAAACTTTCTTGGAGTCTGACACGTCCGCACACATGGGACACTTTCAATCAGCCTGCCTTAATCGCTCCTCCACTGTGACTAACAAATGCTCACGCCAGTTTTCTTTTTATAGAATTCTTAGTGATCATTATTTCACAGCCCTGCTCCCACCAGCCCACTCTAATGGGTCGGATACACCGCTTTAAGAGCGTGATGGAGTAATGACAGTGCTTTTAGCCAGCTCATGTGCAAGGGAGTATGTGAAAAACAAGCTGCAGAGAGGACAGAGAGAAATGTTTCAAGTGGGATGTAAATTATGACTATGAGACAGTGTGTCTCAGAGGGCAGCACAGTGCTATATGCTATATGTCCTGTGTAAAAATTCACATTTCTCATCACAACAAGGGCACATACAGAACCTGCCAAAATAGAACTGAGGGAACCAAAGTGTAATGAAACTCAGAGCTTGGGGAAATGGCTATTGTGTGTGTTTTGGCTTGCTGTAATGATATACTAGCAAAGCCTGAAATTCATTTTCAAGGTCACATGTCATGTTGGAATGTGTCTGTGTAGGTAACACTCCAGCCTTGCCATGGACAGATTATGAGAAAATGGGCCCCTGGGCACAGACATGTAAAAGGCCCCCCAATCCTCCTAGACAGAAGCTATATACCGAGACTGGATGAGATGCACCTACGCCATTTGTAGTAACATTGCATCTCTTTATAGTTGTTTTGTGTCTCTTTGTAGTTGTCTTTTTGCAGGTGAGTCATACTCTAAGTTCCTGCTGTTGGTTCAAAAACTGCACCTGAACTTCAGTTTTTTGTTCACACTGGAGACAAAGGGAGGCTGTCTGACTCCCGTCGAAAGCTTCCTGCCATAGCAGATCCATGCTAACAGTCCTTTAAACAGATATTAAACAAAATACTACAGGACTCTAAACAAAATATTATAGGAAACCATCAAAGGAAGCCTGACATGCAGGTTCCATATTTTTTTAAAGCGGAGCTACTTTGCTGTCCTGATTTAAATTACTTTACTAAGTTTACTGTATTTTAATGAAATTTTACTGCAGCCTTAGTATGCTGTGCAGCTGTAATATGAAAGGGAAAATAGATTTGGTAAATTTGGTTGGAAGATTTATTAAAAGACTTGATATTGATCAGAAGCAAAAAAAAAACCAAACAAAAAAAAATAACGAGGACAATCCATTTCATTGAGCTCTGTGACTTTCAAACAGGAAATGTTAACAGTCACCTGAAACAGAAGCTGTGGAAGCTGTGAAGTGCAAGGCCCCAAGGACTCAGGGGGCCCGGTCAGTAATGCATCCATGGGCCTTGCACTTCACTGGACTTTGGACAGTTTGGCTCAAACTGTGGTTTGATATCGGCAAGGCTCATAAGCTTGGTCTAAAGCTAAGGCCTGGCGTGTAGTCAGAGGTTTGTTGAGATCAGCTCTTCACTTTTGATGGCTCAGCAGGTCGGTATGCACCCCATAACATTGCCACTACAAAGCTCACAGCTGTAGACGGTGTTGCACACATTCAGTGTAACCCTCTAAATGCAGCAGAATGCAACCTGAACGATAACATTTTCCTTTGTTCAGCTGCATGCATTCTAGTCAGTAGTGCATAGCTGCCGTCGAGTGCTTGCTGAACAAACTGAGGGGCTTAACCTTCCTTAATGCTTTCAGATTGATGCATCTACTGGAGTTCTTCCTTTCTCGCGTCTTTGTTGTTTGTTCGTACAGCTGGATTAGGCTGGTGTGTCTGCCGTTTTGAGGGGGAGATGGATGTTGATGGGCCTGACCTTTCATTTGCGTGCTCCGCCATGCATGGCACACCAGTAGAGAGAACGCTTGTCAACAGCCAGTGTGTGCGAGCAATATGTTTGTGTGCTCGCTGTAATCTCTTACTAAAACATCCGTAGCTTTCTCATTGAGAAAGAGGCAGAAGACAGATGAAAAGGGCATATTTGTGTTCTGCCACTTTGTGCAGCAGGAAAAAAAACTGTAGGGCAGTGCTCTGAACAACTGCATTGTATGAGAGAGAGAGAGAGAGAGAGAGAGAGAGAGAGAGAGAGAGAGAGCATTGGCTGTAGCAAAATGTCAACATGATAAATCCAACCTTTACAAGCAGTCTCTGCTCGTGTCCCAGAATTAATAATCAGATATATCAAATTGTTTTGGAATAATTAAATTACCATGGTCTGTCATATATCCCCACTGTGGGGTTTATAAATCCTGCTTTTAAAAAAAGTTATGGCTAATATATTCGCCGAGCACTGCCCTGTGAGATGCCTTCGGGGGGAAAAAGGTGCTTTTTATTGGCAGAGAGGATGGCGTTTGTTAAACAAGCTAGAGCTCGGGGGTTGACAGGCCCACGTGAAAGAGAGATCAATCTCTCCGACCTGTGTGAAGTGTCTGATAGATGAAGTAAGAGAGGGGGAGGGGCTGTCATTGTTTCAGATGGTTTTACCTCTGAGACTGAGTCCACTGGCAGCCCTTGTGTACACCACTGAAACACAGTGCGACTGGATGCAGAAAACAAACCTCAGCAGAGCTGTCAGCCAACCACTTTCATTCACTCTTTCAGCCAATCGGAGACTGGCCCAGATACCTGGAGGACTCAGGAATGTATTTTCTTAACGTCTACATCAATGAAAACCCACCAGTGAAACCTGAATTTCTATGTGCAGGTTAAAAGTCATGGCGTAGCAACCAGTTAATATATTTGTGGTAACTGAAATCTCACAAATGATTTAGTTTGAGCTGGCGCAGTAGTGGCTCTAATGTATTCTGTATAGCAAATATTCTGGCTTTATGGTCACATGGCTTTTGATCAAGCGGAATTGTTTGTATTGAACCTTCAGGTATCATTGTGTTATAGAAGCCCACACCACTTACTCTGATCAAATCGTTACTATAAAATTATAATGGGGAAACTACAGCTTTAAAATCTTTAGCTAACTATTAATCTCTTCTTGTGAAACATTTGAATGAAAGCAGTTTCCTGAAGTCCAGAAGGTATAAAATGCACAAAACCCTTGTCCCTAACAAACAGAAATACACCTTGTGACACTGAAATGCAATTTGTGAAATTTCATTACACCTTGGCACCCGGTTTTGTGCACATACGGTAACACATTTCATACCATGTAACATACAGTATGTTTTGCTTAAACTGAAATAGAGTCAGTAGGGAACCAAATGGTTAATCAAAACACAATTTGAACAAACCCAACAAATTCACTTTCTCTGTATGATTGATTTTTAATTAATGCATTTTGAACTGTTTTTCTAATTGATTGATAAATAACTCTGCAAACGGATCTATTGACAGATAAATATATTCATTTATAAAATCGTTAGATCACTCATTTAATTTTTAAATTAGAAAACAGCAAATTAACTGCTTTGTATACATGCAGGTTACAGGGCTCTGTAAGTCCTCCATAGTTTTGGGAAGAAGATCTATACGGAACTTAATGAGTGTTCACAGCGCTGCGCAGCAAGGGGTAAAGATTGATGGCTTTCTTTGAGATAAAGGTAATCTTATTACATGGGCATTAATAAAACATCATTCATTAAGTGGAGTAATAAAGCACCCATCGGTATTGTTGACTTCAACTGACACCTAATCAATACAGTCAGGGGAATTCAAACTTCAGAGGATACTCACTGTTAATTGTAACCTTTTGCAAGTACAGAGCATCATCTATATATAGTTATTTAGTTGTAGAGGCTTTCTACCAATGAGTGTATCTCTCCTACTCTCCACATCTGCTTCTGGTTTAAACTTCGGGTGCTAATTAAGATCGTCAGAGAGCAGGAACAAGTCACTGCAGGTAATGTTTCACAGAATAACTGTGCTCACTGACTTCTTTGTCTTTTATTCTAATAGGAGTTTAGTTTGGCAGTAAAGTTTAAGAAGTATATCTCAGGTGTCTCTTCAGGAAGACTCTCAGAGGTGATCATTTCCTGCAGCAGATGAAGTGGTAAATGCAGCTTACCTAACTGTTAGAGAGTATGTAGGAGTGATGGAGGTTACCGCGAGTCAAGAGAGAATAGTTCAGAAAAACATCATGGGCGGATAAGAAGACAGATTAAGAGATTACCCATTTTACCATGCATAACTTCAAACCACCAGTTGTTTTTCTTTTTTAGAGAGGAGGATAAAAGGAAAAATATAGAATTTAGCTCTTTCAGTGAAATACGTTTGTGCTAGATGGAATAGAATTTCCAAGTAGCTGAAATGAATTTGAATTGAAGGTAATTTTATGGTTGACATAGCAATTTTTAACCAGCGAACGTCTGGTTTGAAGGTGACAGCGCCTCAGAGACAGAGAAAGAGGCTTCAGAGGATCCGCTGTTGGTCATGTGTGGATTTGTGTGTTTGTGTAAGTGAGTGTGTGTCAACTATGTATCAGAGTGTGTATGCATGTGTGTTTTCCTTTGGTGAGGGAGCAAGAAAAACAGGGCGAAAAGGAAAGTGAGCGTACATGGGTAAAATCAATTGTGTGTACATGTGCACCGGACTGAAGACTATTCTATTCTCTATAATCACTGCAAAAGGTCATGCTTATGTGTTCACAGTGCATCATGTACAAAAGCACCATGGACAAAGTAGGCATAGGTGAATGTATTCATAGTTAAAATGAGGTGCTGGTAACATCTACAGTGTTGAGACTGTGTCAAAAGCCCCTTGAATCAGGAACATTTCAGATTGCACTTAATCTTGCCATAATACGTCTCTTTCTGTCAGGCTCATAGCAGATGCTGCAGTTCCATTGTCTGTGCTGAATAGATGACAAGATAAAGCCAAACGAATGAAAGTTACAGGAAGTGATGTCACAAGTGATAAGCAATAACAAGGACACCATCAGACACTGAGCTACATAATTTGTCTCTCCAGCTTTAGAAATAACTTTCTCCCTTTTTGTCCCTGCTCTCTTCCCATAGCGTGTCTTATCTTACAGCAATGATTAAACCCACGAGGGAGTATTTTATGATGGACATATAAACCTATTTAAAATGGAATTAAAGATGTTATCACACACACTGAAATAATGAAATGCTTTGGGGAATTACAATCACCGGGCTCCTCTCTCTGGCTTTCTCCGCCTGAATTAAAAGGAAACAAGCCCTCCATGCTGAAGATTACACAAGCCATTTGACTTGTTGCTCTCTGGAACTTTGGTGCGATGAAAGATGACTCCCTAATCATGGCGGTATTCATCATCCATTTATGCATAAGCAAGGCGTGCTCCTGAGAAAGATGGACTCTGAATCTTGTGCTCACATTATGCTGCAAATGATCCTTAAAATTTCTCAGGTTGAGAAGTTTTCCAAAGCCAATGACAACGGGGGTGATTATTATAATCGCTCACCGTGATCCATTCATTTAGTAGATGGATAAAACGGGGCACGAAGCCCCAGAACAAGCTGTGAGGAAGTGCCGGGCACTGAATTTTATTTTCAGCCACTGTTTTTTACATACTAGATCCCACATAATCAGACCTCTCCATCCAGGCCTATTACTCCTACTAGGTCACGGTAACCCCTCATAAAACTTGGTAGGCTCTGTTCCATTACCCTCTTTCAACACTAATGACACTAATAGTTCCTCTCTGATGCACAATAATGCAGTGCTGGGAGAGGGTTGGAGGCAGTGTGCTGTAGAGATAACCAGTATCTCATTAACAGGAGCACATTCAGCTCTCCTGCTCTTCCAGTGAGAGCTAAAAAATAAGGGGGAGTCAGGTTTTGTTGCAATGACGCCATGCAAGCATTAAAGACTAAAATAGGATTAGCAGTCGCTTTGACCTTTGGCTTTCATATTCTACAAAAGCAGAAGTTGCAATTTAAGCAAGTCTCAAGTTTGAGACTGCTAACTTGCAAACTTCATCAATACGTTTATTATGCTCATTTAATGCCTCAAATACCAATTATATGAGTTTAGAGGAAATAGTGGAGGTTAGAGTATCTACAAAGACACACTCAATGCTATTGTCTATACCAAGATGCAATCTGATATAGAATAATCTGTCCACTTGGCTCCCCTGATGGTGTCTTATCCCTCATGGAGGCAATTCGCTCTGTCTCTGGGCTTCACATTTCCCCAACATTAACTGCACGATTAAAAACTCATTTCAGCTGTAATTCCACAGTTAAGCACCTTTTCCTCTCGCATGCTAGATTCTCATAATCCTCCCTGTGACGTATGCCTCCGCTTTTCAGAAGCCATTCCAAGCTGCCGCCATACCAAATGTTTTAATTAAAAGAAGAAAAAGTGTGCTCAGGTAATAAGACACCTCTAACTAAAGCTGAGAAATGTGCTTTTTCTGAGCGCAGTAATTTCTGGAGAAAACTAACAAAGAGACAGTGCTTTGGTTGTACAATTCAAAACAGAGAGATTTTGCTTGACAAGCAGCTCACATTAACATCAGCAGAGGAGGATTTAACACCATTAGGGACATTAAATAATGTGCTGCACTTTGCACTCAAGGACTGAGGCATCAAATATTCATGGAAACCAGTCTGCACTGGTGTTCTTTCAAATACTTTCTTCGAGCACATGCTTTCCCCTCTTTGCTGGTTCATAATTTAGTTTAAGGTTGGGTGATGCTCATGCTTGAGGCCTTGCTGAACACTGTTGACTTTAAAAACTCCAAAGTTTACTTTGGGTTTAAAAGCATGCGCCATGTTGTTGGGAATCTGAAAACTTACAGGCCCCCGCCAGCAGGTCCAGCACAGAGATTCAGCAGACAGAGCTATCAATATCTTCGACTTCTTTCACCATCTGATATGTTGTTTATTGTCAAGTCTGGAACATCGCTGGATCTCTCCCTTGTACGTCTGCACTTGAAGATTCATTTAACTCTCCGAGACAGTGTGAAGTGTATCGTATCATCACAGGAGCCTGAGAGACTGTGACGGTGACCTTGGGAGTGCACTGGATCTTATTTCTCACACTGTGTCAAAGTAGGGTGGTGTGATGGGAGCGGTGATCATGGTTGTGTGCGTGTGTACGATGGGGAGAGTGGGGTCGAGGCGGGGGGAGGCTTGAGAATCACAGGCAATGAGAAGGGAGTTAGCGCTCCGACAGAGTGCTGCTGCTCCATTCTTGAGATGGAGTGTTGGGGTGCAAGCTGCGCTAGCTGCTGTATTGATCTCTCCTATAGTCTATAGGTAACACATGCTCACTCTGCGCAGGAATCATGCATCACTGCATTGAAAGGAGGAACAACTACCATCTAACAACTAACAGAGAAGTCAGGTCATTTAACTTGCAGTAAAATAAAGTCGGTTAATGAGTGATGGCAGTCGCACTGTGTAAGTACGGCCTACAGAGGAAGAACTTTGCAAATCTATTTCTGAGATATTTACAGGCAGCAGTGCAATAGGTTGATCTGTGTCAGTGAAGTGTCCACATCACTGCAAAGTACACAACCTCTAGCTATGAATGCACAGATCGCACAGATGCAGAAAAAAACGATCATGAATCTGACAACTTCCATCAAAGTTCCGTACAAGTTCAATCTGCAATGCATCACCGTAGGAGGAAGGTGTCTTTTCCTGCAAAAGTTTGTAATGGTTTTATTAGCAGCAGATGAATGATAATGAAAGATGCTCATCAGAAATCATGACTATCATCACTCTGCGCGCAATGATAAATTCAGCAGTGGGAGTACGATCATATTAACTTGCCAGGTCATGCAGACATATTGATCTATGGGAAGAGTTCACCAGCAGTGACCTTCATGATTTGGGGAATAAAATTAAATATGCATTATTACAGACCTTTCCAAGGATGCCTATGGATGCAGAAACATTTGGAAAATGTCAGGTTCTCTTATTTCTATATTGCTGATGAACCTTCCCCTAGTTGTAATGGACCTGAAGGAACAAACGCAGTTGAGTGTAGATTATGCCATTTTCCTAGTCCAAAAAGCACATTTGATCCACCTGAAATGATTTCTTTGTCTTTGTTTGAGGGGATGAAAGTTTGTTTATCCAAACGTAGATAGATCAGCGGTGGCTGTTAGATTTTATAATAGCAGAATACCCCCAATTAAATGATGCCAACAAGCCTAAAAGGACAAAGACATTTTAATCATCATATTACCTCTATAGAACATCTTGAGGGGAAAATGATGGTTATTGGATGCAACTGTTAAGGCTGGGAGACTATTGAGTGTCTGAAATAACAAATAAGAGTAGTGACTGCAGAGGAAAGGGATGAAGCTTATCAAAGAACAGAAATTTCCTTGTCCAGTCTGTGTCAGGGTTGTAAAAAAAAATAATAATCTCTCTCACTAGTTGTAAATTGGCTGTCAGAAACCTTCAAATGTGTCCCTATCTTTGTAAAACTCAGGAACAGTTTCACTGCCTAAACCTCTCTAATTTAACTTCACTTCTGTAGTTTTTTGAGCTTATCAAAAAGGGTAGTAAAAGTTAACATTTTTCCTATGTGCTCTATGCATCACCTTTGATAACAAGGTATGCCAAAGCTATTTGCAAATATGCTTCAAGAATTCCACCTGAAATGCAGATGAGTCCTTGTTAACCTTCATATACTGGAAATAAAACGCAGACATGATTGGAATCTTCATCTGGCTCTTGTTTCTTTTAATTTCCTGTGGTGAGAGAGATTCCATCACTCATTGCAGAGATACGATCAGACTGGGCACAAATGTTTGTCGGTTTATAAAGTATTGATAAATCTTAGCTATCCAGAGATGGCAGTGTCATGTTTGTCATATGGGCTATTGATATACTGTGCTGACTGCAAATTGCTCTATTTGTTCGTAAAGGGATTGCATGTGTTCACTGATTAATAATTGATTAGATGTTAGACATACATGACTATAACAACAAAGACAGGTTTTTAGATAACAGAGATGATCTATACATTAGACAGATACAATATGGAGCAACACATAGGCTGCATCACTGACCACAGATGAGTGGGGGGCTTAATCTGTTATAGATACTGACAAAATAAAGTCTAATTTAAAAAAGTGACTCATTTCATTTAAAATGTGACTCAAAAAGCAGTGGAATATAAATTAATTCATTATTTGGATATGAGGCGATATCCAGTCAAATGGAAACATACAGACATACACACACTGCTACAATCAGTGGATTCAGATTCACTCTTAATAGTGGTATCAGGATCCATGATCATGATTCATAAATCAGTTTAGAAATCATAAAAAAAGTGCTTCTTATAACTTAAAGGCTGGGTATGCGATTCTAATCCAATACGCGTCTTTTTGTCAAATTCAGTGAATATCTCCTCACAGTCCGCTCGCTGTCTGTTCAGTGTGTTCGCTGAAAAAGACTCCAGTGTTTGTACACCGCCCTGGCTCTGTAAATGGGAAATAAACAAAGTGGCTCGGACCGAGCCACACAACACTATTCCAGCCACGATCTGTGTGTCAGGTAACGTTAAATGACTTGCCCACGGACATTCAGCTTACTTTCTAGTTTGCCAAGATCCGCTGCTGTTGTGATGTTAGCTATAGTAGCAGCATAGTTGTGTGTATCGCTGTCTGGAGCTGGTGTGCTGGCTTTGGGAAATGTCTCGTCCTCTCTGCATGTTAGCTTCGCAGCAGCAACTTTAGGGACAGTTTGTTAACCCGCAACCTGCATTTTGCTAACGTTAGTTACATTACTTGTTGTGTCGTTGTTCGCTCTATATCATGGTATTTGTCATGGTATTGGATTTCTCCAGAATTGCAATCTTTCTTCATAATCATCAGATTCACACTGATTTTATCTGTATCATCATGCTGCTTTGGCTAGCATGATTTTCCATGATGCAGATTTGCCTAAATGTAAACACACAGGCTAGAGGCTAAAATAGAGGCATACATAGTTTTAAGTTCAATATTCATACATTCAGGGAGGCTCGCTGCAAATACACAAAACGACAACAGAAGTATTTCCAGAGGACACTAAAAATTGCTGAACACAGCTTGGACAGCTTGTTGTCACAGTTTATTTTTCTTGAAGTTATTGAAGTCAGGTCTGTGTATCATCTGTTTATGTTGTGGGTTTCTGGCTGCATGTTCCTCGCAAGACCTTGCAGAGGGAAAAAGTGGAATTCTATCAGTAATTTTAATGATTTGTGAGGAGATTTAGTGTTTATGACAAATATCAACCTAGGAAACGCTGTTTATGTGCACTTGGTCACTCCAACATTCATAACAGACTATAGCCAGTCTGTGATCACAGATGAACCTGGTTATTATCTTTGATTAACAGTAGTTTTCCACCTTTTTTTTTTTTTTTTTTTTAAATTCCTTCAAATTTACCTTAATTTTCAGTTTTAAAAATGCTTTCAACTTTTTGTCTTTGAATCTGCGCGCTCCTGTCACAAAAGTTCATGCAAAATGGACACGAGAGCATATCACATTTTTGTTAATAGTTTTCCACACACACACACACGCACAAACTCTGGCTCCCTAACTGAGATGATACCTTCTACAGGATAGAGATCAGAGTCATATTAATCTTCTCTCCATGGAGAATCTGTAGGAGTCCACAGCCACACCCTGCCTGTAGAGATGAAGCACCGCCCCGTTGCAATCACTCTTCAGGACTCTCTCCGCATGAGATCCCCTTACACCAGATTAACCCGATTTGTGTTTTTCTGTTCCCGGCAATTAAACATGTGCGCGTGTGTAGGGTTAAATGAGATCACTAAAAGTAATTACCAGTATCTATCACTGCAGCCCAGCACGTCTGCAACATGCATCTTCCCAACCCCCCCTTTTTAGGTAAACCTGCATAGCAGTCAGCACTCTTCTCACCTGGGCTAAAAGGCTACTGAAGCATCATCATTTTGTAAATGATGTTCAGTTCTGTGTAATGACACAGTTTGTTTTTGACTATCACCACTGTTATCAACTAAATATATGGAAAAATTATGCAAGGCAAATTCTCCTTTAAAGGGTTACTCCAGTGATATAATATTGCAAGTCGGGGAACTCGACAACAAAAAACAGATTTAAAAAAGAATGGTCAAACTCAATGCAGCAGAGGCTGAGATATCCTGACTTTTAGTCCCTAGAATGGGACAATCTCCAAAAAGACTGGCTCTTACACTTCCCATAATGCAACTTGATAGCATTTTTTGTTAGATCATCCCTGTCTGGTAAATGCTCACATCTCTCAAACTCCACACACCCAGTTTTTAACAAAGGTTTTCTCTTATAAATTTGTAGTCTCCAAGCTGAGATTACCCCGATGACATCATCAGGGTTGACATTGTCAGTGCACCTTTACTGTAGTGCTAAGAGCTTTTAGAAAAATGCAACTTGGATGTTGACATGAACACTATTTGCAAGTCAGAAACTGGTCATTACGGTAACTCTGATATGACATGATCAAAAGACATAAACATGGCTTGAGATATGTCCCTCATGGCTGTTTTTCAAACTTATTCAAACATGGTGGCTCATTATTTCTGCTAAAGCTGCTCACTTTAAAAGTTTCTCCACCTTCCTATTAGTCTCTTTCTCTGGCTGACTGTACGCACATGAATGATAAAAATGATCTCTTGGTTGCTTATAAATATATATTTAAAAATTGAAGATTTGAAGACTAATCTTTGACTGTGTGTGCTGTTTTGGAAATGTTCTTTGCAGCCTTTTCCTTTGTAATGCATGTGCATGGCAAAACGTTCACAGGCAACTATGCCAAACTCGACCCTGAACTATCTCTTTTCAAATTTCCCTTAAGGTACTTGTTGAATATTGGTCTCATGGCTGTATTTGCTTTTCCTTGCCTTTCACCCAGTGCATGCACAAACCCCGCAGTGACTGTGAGCATGAATAGGTGATTTTGGAAAATCGACAGATAAATGGATGAATGGATGGATGGATGCCCTGATTATTTCCTGTGATCATGATGAGAATATTGTGCATCGTGTTGCTGCAGCTCCAGCACACAGAATGATCACCAATGTGTGCAGGGAAATGACTCCCATTAGAAAACACACTTCTCACAGTCACACTTTAACTGTACCATGACAGTAGGTAAAGATCTTAGTGATGGCTTGAGTCTGGGTGATTTGTAGGAGGATCTTTGACAGGAAACAAGAGATTTGGATGGATGTGTAAGTGGAAGTCTGCTGTTTGTACTGGTAGGCAGGTTTTGCCTTGATTATGTTTTTACACCCACAAATGCTTGTTCTTTGTAGCCAGTGTGCTACAAACAGCATTCTCTTTAATCTTGTTGACACTAACTATTTAAGTACATCATGTTCTATTAAAGCCAACAGTAGAACACATTATGCCTAATTAACTCTGCCAAGGATGGGAGGTTGCGATTGCTGTTGTACATTTACAGGGAATATACTGTATGGTATATTGCACTTTCACACTCCAAACAGGAAGAAACCTACTTACAGTACAACTGTATTGATTTTGGTAACACAACATAATTACCTTTCTCGAATAGTGCTGTCACCTTGCCAAACTCATTTAATTCATACATGCACATTTACACTTCCAGGACAAAGAAAAACACTTTAGTTAATTGTTACACTTTATTCCCCTTAATTTGCATTAAACTACGGTGGCCCTGAGGGTCAAAACACAACAGTTCACAAAACTCAATGACATTTCACGAAACACAACGACATTTCAGATTTGGGAAAAGAAGGGACAACACTTCTTGTTTGTGATTTGACAGAACACAAGTCCCTGGCGACAGGTCAATGTAATTTCCTGTTTGAGTAACCTAGCCTAGCCTAGCCTACTACTCTCAGCAGTGTCTCAGCAGTATATATATAAAATGTCATGAAATTTGCTTAATTTCTGACTTTATTATAGTTATTCTGAAAATGTGAGTGTTTATATACTTTCTTATAAATGCTAAATAGGGAAGGTTAAAATAAAACATTAGTGATTTGTTCCCAGACACCATTCTGCATGTGTTGCTGTTGCAGTGAGTCATGGGGATGAGGGGAGAGGTACAGTGTAATGCTGTGTAAGATTGGCTCTGGTTTTGTACGCAAGTAGTTGTCAAATATTTAGTGGCAACAGAGGAAAGAAATGGGAGTTGTATAACATACAAAAACAAATATGGTAGATATACATAAAAAGCACTCTAGCTGCACAGGAGATAAAGCTCGCTCTAATGCTCTGTTTTTCTATACTTGTATCTGTATGTGGAAAGTGAAGGAAACAACATATTTAATGCTCTGTTCTCGTAAAAATTCTGGATGTACTGTGCCCCTCATTGGTGGACAGGCAGCTGTATATAAAACACGAGCAGTACCTCCAGGTATGCTGGCATTACCAAATGGCATTTACCAGTGTCTGACAGTATTCATCCTTGTCTCCACAGATACACACATGTTCAATCAAATTCTATGGTTAAACAAACAACCTTAAAAGATCTTTTTCTGCTCTATACTTTTGAAATACAGTGTGTCAACATTATGAGCTGATTTGGCAGTAAATGACAGCACTGTGTGTTGTAAAGGCGCAAAGGGATAAATGTGTGTGTGTGTGTGTGGAGGGTAGATAAGGGCAAATTTTACACCTCTGACTACCACTCTTCCCTGGGCCAAGCCTTAAATGACATGGAAATTGAGTTCTGGAGACTCCTTATAAAACAGAAACAGCTTGGAGGAGGGAAGAGGAGACTTACTTGTCTATTTCCCTCTCTATCAGACAAAAGCTATGCAACATGGGAGGAGAGGTCCCTCATGTAGCAAACACTAGTTTTAACTGCGAAACTGAGTTTTTTTTTCTTTTCCAAGGCCTCTTCAGGGAATTAGTCCAGTGTTGTTTTGGACTTGATGACTGACACTGTGGACAGAAAAAGAGCCAAAACAAAAACATACACAGCAAACAGGCTTGCAGCTCAAACAACATTTTTGAGCAAAAATAACACATCTTTGAGCTATCAAGTTCAACAGAGCTTTTATATAACGCAATCAACTATGCTGTAACACAGGTACCTACAGTATACAAAAATAAGCATCTGCGATTTTACAGCACAATTAGGATTTAATTGTGTGGGGCATTCTGCCCTATCCACTTGAATTCTACACCAGCCTGGCCACACAAGACTAAGAATGAAATTTAAGGAGGAACAAACGAATGAAGAAAGTGCGGCCTGATTCTCTAGACTCCTTGTGTGGACTGTGCGGTTGCCGATGGAATAACAAATGGTCTGAGCAAGACGGTATGTGAGAGCGGCTCACTGTTTAATATGAGAATAATGTCTGTTCAGAGTGTGACCCAGTGACTTTTATAATAGAGCTGTGAAGTCTTCTGCGGAGCTCTGAGAGTTGGCATGTTAAACTGTGGAGCTCTGAGAGTTGGCATGTTAAACTGCAACTGCTGAGGTCAGCCTATTGAAATGCAATATTGAGTATGTATATAACCTTACTTGGGAGAGGCTAATGCTGGTTCAGGTTCAATGTGGTAATGAACCTTCCAGTCACATAGTCACCACAGATATTATCTGTTGAGTAATTGGCATACAGAGGTCCAGTTTGTGGTGAGGAATGCTGAGCTGGAGGTGTCGGGTCAACACACACAGATTTACCATTGAGAGGGCTGGATATAAAAAGCACTATATGTGATATGCTGTATTGTAGTCCTTGGGGTAGATATACCATTATACCATAGTATATCAATGTCAGGGTAACCACTAGTTATACTTTAAGTGTGATCTGAAGCTGGTCCTCATTTTAAAAGATAATTCTGCTTTATTACAACTTGGGTCTTATTTTCATAGTTCAGTCAGGACCACTTTAGTCAAAGAAAACTTTTATTTGACATGTAGTAAGTTAGATTTGGCAGTATGGCTCTGTTCTGAAACCTCCCTGCCCTTTCATGTGCATACATGGAAAGCCTAAGGCAGCAGCAGGAACCCTCCACCCCACCCCCAGGGTACGGAAGAGAGCAGGCATCAATGACAACAGAAATGACATTGATTAATCAGACATGGCATGAAAGGCGGAGCTGGGATGGAGGCGGGTTGCAAAGCAGCTTGCAGAGGAAGCAGCAAGGATAGGCAGGCTAAAGCAGCTTAAATAAAGCACCTTGTATGAGATTTGCCAATTGAATGCCTAGAAGAGAATCAGCTGAGCCATCATCTGATGTGGGCTGGCCTGAAATCGGGTGCTGTCAGCTGATGTAGCTGCCTGCCTGAACTAACGTTATGTTCAATTTTTGGCCCTCATTCGTATCAGAAATAATTACATTGGGCCTCATGCAAGAACATTTTTGTATTTCTAAATGTCTCTTACTTTCTGGCTTATTGGATTCCCCAAACTCTTAACTACACAAACTCATTGAATTGTTTGTTTCAACCTGATGAATGCCACCTGTTCATGAGTGAGATGTGACCATTAACCAACACTGATAAACTGATAGCCATATTCCGCTCCATTTGTAGGCAACTTTCATTCACAAAATTGTTACCCAAGATTAAAATGAACTTCTCACTTTGGACCTTGAAGTCCTGTTTGTCCATATAAAAACATAATGCATTTAAAGTAGATAAATAAAGAAAGAATGGTTTGACAAAGTTAGATGCCAAGAAACTGTGTTGCCTTAAAGTACCCTGTGGAGTTTTTGACCACTACTATTATTATGGAGCAATGCTTTTGTGAGTGGGTCCCTGTTTTGTTAGTTCTCGTGCACACGTACACGCACTCGGTTGACACAATACACATTCCTGCCAATGGTTTCACCCTATTCCACTGATCTACAGGTGGAGTTAACACAGCAGTTAGCCAACAAAGACAGGGAAGAAGTACATCCATGTCTACTTGCAAGTAGACGTGGATGTAAACAAAGCATGTTTCAAAATGTTAAAAAATGAGCTTTGCAAATGTTATTAAAAAGGAAATGCATTCAACATTTTTACTAGGCCTCAAGGATACACATGCATTTTTGTTGAGTAACACTGAGTATAAACAGAAACTTTGTTGGTTATGCAAGCCATGATGTAGATCACAATAATATGGTGAACAGAACATACATTTTACATTACGGTTTATTTTATTTATTGTTATATTTCATTAATTCTGGTAACACATTTAAACTCTAGTTTCAATTAAATTTAATGCATAATTCTTAAGTCAAAAATTTTTTGTCCCCCTCATACAGAAAGACAGACTATCTGTACAAGACTCATATGACAGGTTGAGAATTTTCTTTTTCGTACCAAAGAGACAAGAAAATTGTTTTTCTTAAGTCACACATATGTTACTTAAGAACAAATCTGAGTGGTTCATGCCTTAGGCCTAATGTTCTCACAAAGTTAATTGCTGATATCTGGGACATTGCTAAAAAGAAGTCAGCGACATTTCCAGTGCATTCACTTACCTCCATATAAAGTGGTTTAAATATTCTGTCTAAACGGTTCTTGTTTAGTCTTGTGTTTCTTGCCTTGTCTGCCTTTGCTGTAGCAATAACGATGTGTATCCAGATGTCAGAAAGTATTTTGGTGAATACAATATTATCAGGACCAATAGAAATGATGGCCAACACAATAAAAACAACCCCCAAGTGTTGCATTCAGAGTGGGTGGAAGACCTCAGACAGACGGCCCGAGGGCAGGACAGAAGACCAGAGCAGGTCAGGGAGGCAACCAGGAGGCAGGACTGAAGGGCTGAGCAGGTCCGGGTGATGACCAGACGTGCGGAGCAACTCAGGAGGTCGATGATGAAGGTGAAACCCCTCCGGGGGTCGAACAGGATGCCGCTGCAGCTCAGGAACTGGTGATTCCAGCAGCTCAGAAAGTTCAGGAGACAGCTGAAGCACAGGAACAGGGGACTGCAGAGGCTCAGCAGGATCAGAGGACAACTGCAGCTTAGCAGGTGATTGCTGCAGCTTAGCAGGGACTGGTGACCCCAGCAGCTCAGAAAGTTTAGGAGGCAACTGCAGCTCCGGAGGTTCAGGAAACGGCTGCAGCTCACAAAGTTCATAAGACGGCTGCAGCTCAGGCTCGGCAGGTTGTTGCAGGACAGGAACAGGAGATTGCTGCAGCTCGTAAAGTTCAGGAGTCTGCTGCAGCTCAGGGGATTCAGGAGGCTGCTGCAGGTCAGCAGGTTCAGGTGACTGCTGCAGCACAGAGTGTTCAGGAGGTTGTGGCCCAGCCGGAACAGGAGATGGCTGCGATCCAGCAGCGGCAGGAGTGTGCTGCAGCGCAGGAGTTTCAGGAGTGCGCTGCAGCTTAGCAGGTTGTGTTAATGTGTTAAAGTGTGACCTGCCTCACTGATGGCCCAAAATGCTTCTGCCATCATAACAAGCTTTAATCCATCAACACAAATGCTGAGCTAGGGTGTTTAGTTGAACGCATACTGTAAACAAATCTCTTGCCAACACACAGAGGGAAAAAAAACTCTATCACTGATAATGATCCACAACCATTTGGAAGGGCAGGAAGCAGACAGGTTGCACTGGCAGTAAGTGAATGAATATTCTTTAAACGCTGGAGAGTAATTCACTAGCAGGACAAGCTGCCCTCCTCGAAGACAAATGTGTGTTCATAATGCTGGGGAACATTAGCGGGTGGGGTTTCCGAGGAAGGACCTACTCTTTATTTAATGTACTCCTCGCAGATGAATTGAAGCCGCGAAGCCCAGCACAGCAGCACAATTAATATTTTGATTAGAACTCTGGGAAAATAATATCCAGTGATATATCACCGCTGTCAACTGATGGCTCCACTCTCAGCTTTCTCCAGACATATTGACATCAGTGATAAACTCAATGATGACGTGTCTTTGAATTCAGCATTGTTCAATAAGAATATCAGAAAGGACAGGAAACAATACAATCCTCTCTCAAAAGAAAAAAACATCAACAACAAATAAAAAACAGCTGAAGAGAAAAAGTCTTGGGACCCAATATTACCTCAACTTCCCTCACAGATTGTCAACTGCAGAAAATACAGCCCCCTCTCTCATAAAACAAAAATTCCTCCATGCACAGTGAGGCCCTTAAATTGTGTGCAGTGGACCATTGTTTCCTGCAGGGAGTCTGGGGAGATAACTCTATGCGAGCTAACAATGTCCTCAACTGGCCCGCCATCGGTTGCTTGGCGCTTCCAGTGCAGGTGAAGCCGGAGTGGTGAGCAGCTGTCAGAAAGGCCTGTAATTGGAGCCCATTGCACCATTAGTCCTGCCCATTAGGCCTGTTATGATCGCTGTCCATCTCCGCTACACTTCTACAGTCACTGTCTCCATTTGACCCAGGGCACTCCCTCCTACAAGGGGACAGAGCTGAGACTTAATGACTTGTCACGTGTCCACCTGTGACTCTCCGGGCTGACGATCCAGCGTGACACATTCCCCTGTGCACTGTCTGGTCTGTAATGGTCTCCATCCATACGGGGAATTGGAGTGTTCACCCAAGGCAAAAAAAATAAATAAAAAGACACAAAAATTGAATGATTGTATTCTACTGTTTCTGCGCAGGCGATAGCAAGTGAAAGCCCAAGTGCCCGGAGAGAGGAGAGGTAATAGAATATGTGTGATGGTGCGATGGGAGGAGAGTGAGTGAGATGCGAGAGGTGGGTACGGAGTAGACAACAAATCATCAGCTGTCAGTGTAAATAGTTTGCTTTATAGGAGAGGCACAGATACCACCATTTCCCTCAAACACTGTGGTTTAGCTTGAAAGAAAAGAAACTTGTACCCTCTTTGAACTTTTCTCCAGAGGAGGAAATCAGTCTCAACAATCTCAAATTTCAACTGAAATATGCAATCCAGTTACCGCAGTGATAATCCTGAGGCTGTGCTCTGTGTTGTCCGGCTCCTTCATTTAACATTTCTGCTTATTACGTTCTCCCTCCCCAACTCTGTCAAAACAAAATAATCTCAAGCATGACACCTGGAAATTGAATCTAATTGGAGCTAAATCCTGTTCTCGGAGCCAACGGCATATCAATTCTTTCCTCATTCGGCTAGAGTATGGTGTGTACTGAATGTATCCCTGCCAGGAAAAACAAATGTGAATTAGAAGGGTGTGCACCAGGGCTCGCGGCTGTCCCAGCTTTTGCTGTAACACCAGAGTTATTGTGGTAACTGCAGGCTGCACCAGGGGAAAGAGAAAGCTCAGATCACTGTTGGCAGCCAGCATTTAACAGAACATTTTATGCAGGGTTTCAATACCTTTGGGAGAGAATGTAGAGTTACTTTATACTTCTGAAAATGGAGTCAAGAGTGGTGGTAATGTTGGCGGCATGCACAGCAGTCCCTAGAAACCTTTTTATTTTCTTCTGGTAGGAATACAGATTATTATGTTCTCTTTACTTGAGGGTTTTGATGACATACAGATTGCCATAATGTGACAAGCCACTTTCAGGGATGGTATTAGATGTTTGAATGGGGGGACCGGACCTGGGCACAGATTCAAAGAATAGGGGCACATTTGTAAAATGAGTAAAAACATGTTAAGACTCTAATTTAAAGATCAGGGGCCAGATCGATAAATGTCTGTGTAGATTCACAACTAAAACTGTGTGTAAGGCAGAAATATGCATATGCATTCTTTTCGTCAAATTTATAAAGCTGTGTGCGCCTGGTTCTGTTTTATAAGTCTCAATCATTGTGGAACTGGGCACACGTGTACAAGCCTCATTTCCACTCCCACATGTCACCATAAGTGTATGTAGAAATGCCCTTAAACAACCGTTTGCATATCAATACTTGTGCCCGCTCCACCACACATTAGACTATAAACCATCATCAGCGGCGATATCTCAGTCATAATTACTAAACATCAGAAAGATTAATGATTAGCGCTCATATTGAAACAGATTGAAAGTGCTTCACATGATAAAAATAAATTTTTTAAAATGGAGAAATAATCGTTTGAATGTAAATAAAACAAATTTTACAATTCATCAGGAAAGTATTTGTAGCATTCAACTGTTTCGCTTTGTCTGTAGGTGTTTAACAGATTATCAATCTGCAGGGTAACCAAGAACACCGGGGAATAGGACCCAAACGCAGACTAGGAGGCAGAGCTGGTGCAGTTAAGGTGATTTATTGCAAAAGTCAGGCTTATTGTGAGGCAGGCAAGGGTCAAATCCAGAATGCAGTCCAATACAAGCAAACCAAAATCCAGCAGGGAACAGGCAAAAATAATCCACAGGCCAAATAATGTTAGGTAGAAAGTCCAGGTAGAAAGTCCAAAAGTACAAGAAAACCAGGGAAAGGGCTAGAACTCTCGACACACAGGATGAAGACGAACTGACAAAGAAACAGGGGAAACACACAGACTATATACTCTAATGAGAGGAGATAACAAGACACGGGTAAAACTAATAAAAACAATCAAAACTGAAGGGAAAGACGAAGACAGGAAGTGAAGTTACCAGACACATGAGGAGAGGTGAGTATAAAAAATAAAACAGGAAATAATTAAACTCAAACCCAAAACCATGACAGTATATGTGACAATTCATGAACATACCCTAACCAAGATGTTTTTGGTGCCTAAACCTAACCAAACCTTAACCACAGTGGTGTAATATCAAGTATATGGTTTTATTTGTGAAACAGAATTGTTGAATCTCAACTAATAAGCTGTTGAAATGTTGCAAATACTCTATAAACTATCTGTAGGCAGACTATCCAAGTAAAGATTTACCAAATCAAGTTTATAAATGCACCTTTGATTGAAATTGCTGTGTAGACTGCAAAAATAATCACACCATCAGTGAAATTGACAAACAACCAAAACAAACTTAATTTCCTTATCATTTCACTCGCAGCTATCTCTAGAAAACTGGCCTCTGGTTCTTAGATTTTGAGACAATGGGCCAATGGACACATACATGTAAAATACCCCTCACCCCTGATACATAGGACCAAGACACCAGACTGAAAGAGACTACAAACGATGCAGCTGCGACGTTTGTAGTCGTTTCGTGTCTCTTTGCTGTTGTTTTGTACCTCTTTGTGGTGATTTTCAGTCTCTGTGGTCGTTCTGCATCTCTTTGTGGATGTTTTGCATTTCTTTTTAGTCGTTTTATGTCCCTTTTTAGATGCTTTATGTCTCGTTTTGTCATTTTGTCTCTCGTCTTGTGTCTCTTTGTGGTTGTTTTACCTCTCTCTGTAGTTGGCCGTGCCACCCCTCCGGCCCTGCCCCTGGCTACTTTCCCATGTCATGTTTCTACTGTATTTTTAGCTTCTCACAATGTTTTTCATACTATCACACTGTAATTAAATGAAAAAAAAAAATCTTGTCTATTGTGAGTGATTAAAGCTACTGGTACAAATTTGAAAACATCAGCCTGTAAATATCCATTGTAAGTGTAATGTCACAATGTTCTGGTTGCACTTAATACTGTTCTAAAATTGTTTTTGCCTTCTTGCCAACACAACCGTTACAATATTGTGATGTGCATACACTATAATGCAGCATATTCACAACTATTACAGATTTACAATATGATATATATGCACTTTTAAGGATATACATTTAATGAAAACTTCAAACATATTAGCTCTGGGAAAAAAGGAGTCTTTCTTTGATATTTTTTCACTGGATTTCACTGCCTACACATGCTCACAAATATGGAAACCTGCTTAATGATTCTTAAATGCGCCTTATCAATTTTGAAGGTCTTGAAGTCCCACCAACGCAAATGTGTTAATTTTTCAAGTGAATAAAAAATTCAGTCAATCTTTTCCTATTAAGTTTTAATGGATGGGCGCCCTGGTAGCTCACCTGGTAGAGCCAGTACCGTGTATTAAGGCGTCCTTATCGCAGCGACTCAGATTTGAATCCAGCCCGGGCCCTTTGCTGCATGTCATCCTCTCTCTCTCTCTCTCTCTCTCTCCGCTGCCTTTCCTGTCTCTCACTACTGTGACTATCAAATATAAAGCAGAAATGCCGAAAAAGAAATAACCTAAAAAAGAATTTAATGGATGATTTGGGAAACATTCAAACACACAATACTTGAACTCACTCTAAATCTGATTATTAACTTCACTAATGCATCTGACAGGTGCAAAGCTCTTAAGCTGTGACAGTCTGATGTGCAGGAAGTTTTGCCAGTGTAGATCACGAAGTGCCGTGGGGAGTGATCTGCCAAATCTTCAGCTCAGAAGGAATGAATAGTTGTTTTGATGGCGGGCATTGGTATATACCACCAGAGAGGAAACAGGACCAGAAGAGTCAGCCCACGCTGGGCCCCGAGATGCACAGAGAGGCGTCTTCTCAGTGTCTGACCAGTCCCAGTGGCATGGTCAGTCGTGACATGTCCAGTTTGATATCTCAGAATAACTGCTTTCTTGTCAGTTCCAGTGAGGATTCACAGCTTTGACAATATGTCTTAGTGTCCAATGTCACCTGAGGCACCAATTAACCACTTCTCACTCCAAATACACATGCAGACCACATTCACACCTGCTATTACAGTACATGCACTTACATGCATGCACACATACACACACATAAAGGCACCTTTCTACAGACAATGCACTGCCCACTCCTGCCATGAGAATGGCCACAGGCAGCTCTCCAACATTATTCATGGGAGTTGATGGGTCTGGACTGGTACTTGGTGAGACCTCCTCTGGTCCAGTGTCCTGCCAGGGAGACCTGTTGCTTCTTGTCCCTGTTAGTCTCTTCATCCCCATGCTGAGGTTCGTCATTAAGGAAATAATTGCACCCAGATCCCAGATGGTGTGTTAGGATTGCTGGCAAGCCATCTGATTATGGAGCAGCCTCCCTGGAAGGCCTGAGTCATTCTGGACAAGCTGGATCCTTGTCTACAAAAGTATTCCAGGCAATCCTAAATTGCTGCTCTGGCAGCAGGAAACCTTGGTTGGTTAAAAGATTTAAAATCCCAGATCAACTTCTCTCACCTTAGTTTTTTTTTTTATACAAGAGATGGCCTGTCACTGTTTGTGGTCATTCATTTTCTGAAGGCAGCCACAAAACAGAAAGTGTTTTTAAATGCTCCTCCCCAAGTGGAATAAAGCTTGTTTCAATCCTGACAACAGCCCACAGCAATGCTGCTGTTTAGTAATCCCCGTTGTATTGGAGTTACACAAGAATTGGTTGGAATAAATAGAATAGAATAGGAATTTGTTTAGGGAAAAGGAACCACTTTGGGTCAATACGTCATATCTAAGTCAAAATGCCTCTTAACAAAATACAAAACTTTTTCTATGGCTCTAAGAATCATTTTTGGTCTTATATGACATATTTTAACACAGTACCTTTGTCAAACAGCTTTAAATAGAACCAATCATTTGTTAGAATTAATAGTTAGTCTTTAAAAGCAATGTAAGTAAATTGTTATGTCATTATTTAAACAAATATATATGTATTGTGGACATATTACTGTCTTTGTTGACATAGTTGCTCTGGAAATCTTGGAGATGCAGTGTAAATCACCACAGCCAGGACCAATTAGTATCTTGACTATCCCGCTCACTTGTTATGTTTTTTTTTTATCATATAAAGTAAGCCAGGAGTAGATTAACTTCCTTCATTCTAATTCAACTCTAATCTGTCTGTAGAAGCACAGCAGGAGTCTGTATCTGTCTTGCATCTGTCTTTTAGGATCCACTGATTGTGAAAATATAGTCAGTTACCATTAACATAACTGGTTTTACCAATAACACAGCAGAAGGCTGGGCATCATTGTGACAAAAAGAAAGAAATATCAAAGACGGATCCCTGGATGACAAAGGCAATGCATTTGATTTTCAAAGGCTGGCAGATATCAGCACTTTTGAATCGCTTGACCAAGCCTGGCCTTTCCACTCTCTTACCTTTCATCTCAAGAGCTGGCCCCAGGAAAGAAATGATGGAAGGCTACTCAATATTTAAATGCATCCAGGTCTGACAAGTTCATGCTTTTATTCAGATTTGACATGAATATTGAAAACCCTGCATCATAAGCACCAAATACTGGTCCGAAGAAGGCCTAATGGACGATCGCCCATGCCCGCATTGTTATCTGTCAGCCATCTGAGGGAGAATGAAGACGCCTCTTCATCCACCACCACATCAATCACATGGATCCATCTCAATATTTTTAATCAAGGTTCAGTTTTTCCTCCTTAAAGGGTTTGCTAATTATAATAAAGAACCATTTTAGTTTAAAAATACAGTTGTATATTTTCAATCAAGTGATTAATTATATATTTTGTCTATAAAATGCCCATCACAGTTTCCCAGAGCCCAAGTTCACATCTCCAGATTTTTTGTTTTGTCTGACCAATAGTCCAAAATCCAAAGATCAATTTACAGTGATATAAAACAGAGAAAAGCAGAAAACCATCACATTGGAATAACTTACACGCTTAATCAATTATGAAAATTGATGTCGAACAATTTCCTGTTGATCAAATAATCAATTAATTGACTAATCCATTCAGCTCAAATTGTGATTTCATTTTACAAGGTTTCCGTAGGAACTTTACCAAGCTTGGACTTGGGTTTACCATCATTCTCAGTTGCTGGAGCTGTGCAGGTGGTAACCTTCACAGCTGAGCTTGATAGGTTGTGACAGCTGTCAGTCAAGCAAACATGACCCCCAGCATATCTCTCTTCAAGCCTTAATATCTCATTAATGAAAAAATTATTAATAATAAAAAGTACACATGAAGATGCGTATTTAGGTAAACAGATACATTCTGTTGCTCTAAATATATTGACTTCGGATGTATACAGGGAAGTTGGAGGTTGCCTGAATCATTTGAGAATGTGTGAGATTTTATTTACGCCAAAGGTGTGTGACTCCAACCTACTCTGTTCCAGTGTATTAAGTTAAATTTTCATCTCTTTCATCCCCTTTTAACTAAATACACCTTCTTAGCTCCTGTCAGGCTTTTTGCACAACTGGCAGCTTGTGCACCAGTGCTGTTTCACGGAGAGCTGCAGTGCTAATCTAAAAGCTATTTTTGCAATGCATATTTTGTCATCTCAGTGACACCAATTTGCTGTCTTAGTGCTGTAAAAAGATTCATTTTGGGATATGTGTTGAACAAAAAAAATACAAATAAGAATTTGCTTCTTGCTGGCGTACACTAATTGAATAAGCAACTGACTATGCATGTTTGAAAATGCTTGAGGATAATGTGAAATAGAGGCACAATGTGTCTTCCAAATGGGATGTATTGTGTGAATTAATCTATTGATTCTGTATTGTGGCCACTCTGTCAGTGCCCCTTTGCATACAACTCATACACACTCCCCATAGCATTGCATTGTGGGATTGTTATTTTAAACAGGGAGCCAGGACATTAATGGATGAAGCAATGAGGAGGATTTTGCTCTTCCATCTGCTAACTCCCACTTCAACGAGTTTAGAGCAGCAGGCTCTTCTTTTCCAGAAAAGCCAGTTGTGAGGGAGGTAAACAATGCAAGGCGACAGCAGTTTGGTTTACCTGAAAGATGGCCACCTGAGAGACAGAACTAGATGGTAATTTGATTTCAGCACATGTTGTTAATAAAGGCCTTATGCTCCTCTCTACTGCTATGATTTCATTTAGACGCATAATGCTGAACATTAATATCAATATATACACTATTGATTTTTCCTCTCTGCCTGCTTTGAAAGAGAGGGATTTTTAGAGCAGAGAAAATAGGGATTCAATTGCACTGAATTTAATTTGGTGGTTTCATGTCAGCATAGATATCCTGAAATTCAGACTTGTCTAAAGCCCGATTCAATATCCTTGAACCCATCCTCTGATTTCTTCGCCTCAGAAAGAGATGCATTACTCTGAAGGATGGAGGGAAGTTCCACTTCTCTCTCCGTTCTCTCTCTTTTACAAATTCTTTGCAACCCTTACCTACAGAACCACAGAAGGTCTCTGAAGGGTCAGTGTTTCAGCATTTCCATGGAGAGAAAAGGCCAAGCATGTGGGTATTCAATGGAAATCCAACAGCCAGCATTTCCTTTGGGCTTAACAAAGGGCATCTGATGTGTAAGGTGGTTTGTGTGATTGTTTTAGTAGTAAAATTCAAACCTTTGCTGTAAGATCAGAGTTCACTTGCTTCAGAGGGTTTATACTGGATTTTTAAAAGAAGAAGTGCTGGTGGGAAGTACAGTGCAGTCGGAAATACAAAGTAATTGCGATTGATGTTGAGGGGAAAGCTGGCACCTCATTCATCAGAGAACTAACTGAATCCCGATATATTCCTCTGAATGTGTACTTTGTTAACTGTGTACAATTATAATTAATGGATGCACTCAACAAAGAATATTAAAGAACAGATGTTTACTCAACATAAGTCAATAGTCGCAGAAACCTTCAATTATGGTCCCCCTATGGGGAACAAAGATGGAGCATTAATCTGGGCCAATTGACAGTAGATTGAATTGATTACCTTATTATAAGGAAGCTTGGTTATTATTGCCATAACTCACTGCCGATTAGCAATCTTTTGCAATGCAGAAAGAGACGGCGTAAACACGATCAAGACTAAATCACATGACCAGCCCATATTCATCTTGTATACTTGATTAGGTCAGATGTACAGAGAAAGCCAGACGGAGAAGAGAGTGGGTATCAGTTTCACAATATGAAAATGATTTCCATAGACACCCCTGGGTGGTGAGAGGCTACTGCGCAACAACCTGATTGGATACCATTAATCATGACTAAACTGTCTATTGTTGCAGTAGAGCATGTATGTTTAGGCACAAACCCCACAGCCAAGTATTTATTAGGAGTTAACTTCATGTATGCTTTCAAACCAATATTTTTCTCCTCCACAATCAAACTCAAAATATGAAAGAGGGATAATAGCAATAATAATAATGTGAGAATATTCTGCTATCATCACTGATGATATTTTCATGTTTATGTGTAGAATATGTCTTGATTTGTGCTCTGCTTGCTGATCGCTTGAATTGAGTTGTACACCCTTTGTGCTCTGCCTGCATGATGAGGGCTAGCATCTGAACTTCCATCCTGTCAAGTGTGTGTTGGATGCATTCTTCTGACAGCTCTCTCGCTTTACTTTGCACCCCCACCTCCCCCTCCAGCCCTCCATTTCACACCACAGAGGTCAGGGATTCTGTGTGTGTGTGTGTGTGTAGTAGTGTGCAAGGAGGAGAGAAAAAGAGCTGAAGCGTGTATGGGGAGAAGCTGTCTACCTTCTCAGCCCATGGTGTTGTCAGGTCTGTGGTGTTAAAGAACTTCGACAGTATGTCCCCTACCTCACCTTGCTGCAAACAGGGCCTGATATCAGCTTTCATCCATGCTACAAGTGTGTGAGGAGTGTGTGTGCGTGCCCACTGAAGTGTAGCAAGTTTGTTCTTTTCTCCATCTGTTTCTATGTGTGTACAGTATGCATGTGTACGTGCCCTCTTCCCTGCTCCGTATTGCTCGACTGTTCAATATTTATCTTCTGTATGTGGAGAGGACCGACTTGAGGATGACTTGAGGATTAATGCAATCCTCAAACAGAATACAACATGTCAGATTTTCACACCATCTCTTCCCCCTGGTGACCAGATGGGATGGTTTACATGAAGGGGAATGAATATATCGACCCTGAACCAAAAGAAGGACTGGAATCACACTGCTGCAGTCACTCAAACACATTGCAAGCTTTTTTTGAGTCTACCTAAACAGATTTCCCTTTCTGCACATAATGTATATACGGAAGCCCTGAGAGGCAAGTAAGAGAAAAATATTCTGGTGATCCATTTTCTAAGTCTGATCTAAATGGTTTTCTCTCCTGTGTTTATAACTTAAGAACAGATGAAAAAAAAGGTTTTGCCAGGAAAATCTTCAGGAAAAAGTTCCTTACACTTCTTTTTTTTCTGTGAAACAAGTGGGTAAACAAGTTTTGCCAGGTAAAAAACAAAAGTTTTGACAGGATATTTTTTCTAGTATTCATGTTTTCTTCCAGGTGAAGCGCTGATTAAAATGCATTTCAAGCCAAAAGAAAGACATGACAGCAATGTTACATACACAATGTTTGTGCTAACACACAATATATGTACCTTGTGTTTAGAGTGCATGGAGAAATTAAAACTCACCTGGAAGAAAACATGAATGTTTTTGTCCTATTTAGAACATGGGGTGCATTTCAGCCTTTTGTGGCCAATATTACTTTTTCACCTGCCACCACCTGTCACAGATAATAAAAAGTAAAGAGCTTTTAGACAAATATGAAAAAGAGCAGTGATTCACTGAAGAAGTATCTGAAGAAAAGCATTTTGTGACAACAAATTACAGCGCAGTCAGAGAAACAGTGGTGGGTAAAACCATCTAAACGCACTTTGCCCATCTCCTGGATGAAAACCTTTCATTTGTCTGCAATATTTGACTAGACTTGCTGAGAATGTGTGGATGAGGATGTTGTTTGTCTGCCAACTAATTATTTTCACCACTTGATTATTTTCCTTTAGCGTTTTTTATTTTACACCCTAATATAAATGTATTGGACAGTACAGCCTACATCTAATCATCATTCTTTTCAGGGCTGAAATGATTACTTGATTAACTATCAGTTGATAAACAAAAAAAATCATAGGCAACAATTTTGACAGCCACTTAATTGTTTTGATCAATTAACAAATTGATGAATTGAGAGAAAAATGACAAAAATATATGTGGGTTCCAATCACAAGCTTTTCTTTGTTTTATATGATGGTAAATTGAATATCTTTGGTTTTAGACCTGTTGTATAAAGATACTGTATGAAGTATTTAGCATATTAATCATGAATGAAAATAATGGTTAGTTGCAGCCCTAGTTCTTTTATTGCTTTATTTCCCCTTTTGTATTCTTTGAACACTGAACTTTCTTTTACATGAAATGTGCAGTAAAATAAAGAAATACTTGACTTTCATTTGCAGAAAAGGATTTCATCATCTGAGCAAATCACAGCAAATTCCACCAAACTCTGCATATATACACATAATTCATTTTATTGCTGGTTGTGATGCAGTGTAATAATCACCTGCTTGAGCTCATACATGTTTTTATTTGCCAGTTCATCACTGTTCAGAACAAAAGGCATTCTGTAGTAAATCCAGAAAAATATTGTAAGCTTCATTATGCATATTCTTCCACTCACCTGTCACTAACAGTCCCCAGCACCAGGTGCTACATTCTGTGTAAAAATCATGTGTCATGAGTTGACGTCCCAGTAATATCTTCCTCCTGACCTGACATAGATCTGCATACACCAGTTTATCTGTCTCTCATTCATCCTCCTCACCCTCCCCAGCCATGGCGAGCACCCACCTGCCTGTCCCATCCCAGGCTGCTGCTTGACAGGCAGCAAACTGGGCCTGACAGGTGACCAGGCAGTGTCACAGGCTCACCGCAGAGAGCACTGCCTGTCTCCACTCATTTCCTCCTCTCTGCTCCCCTGACCTGAACATCACTGCTCTAACCCTCAGCCCACTCCACCCACCTTCCTGCTGGGGGAACATCATGCCAAACATGGAGGCTTTCGTTTTACAGACGAGCTGTTTAAACGAAAGCTTTTCTCTACGCTGTCTGGTTTTGATTTAATGTATGTTTTTATGCTGAAGGTAAAGATTGAATTAAGAAATAACATAACTGTTGAAGGAAATCTCTCAAAGTGTAAGGACAAAAGGTGCTTTTTCATCTTCAAGAGCTTCATGAAAATGTCTTACCAGTCAGTGTCTCTTTTTGAGAAGCTTTCATGAAGAATGTATTTGTGATGACTTGAGCCAGACTGAATGCCATTTCTTGCATCCTGAGGTAGTCAAGGTGGTGCTATTTTTATAAGAGCGTTTATGGTCTTCTTTACTGTCTGCTTTGATATTTTCACATCAATCAAAAATGGAATGCAAAAGGCAAAAAAAAAAGAAAGAAAAGAAAGTGCTTGTGTAACTGCTACTCATTTGCAGAAAAATCATCATGAATGAGATAAAGATATGTTACAGACTGAGTTTCATGAGTTCTATTTTCAAACCGTGATCTCTGCTAGCAGCAGAGGGTTCATATGCAGAAGCTGTGGCTTGTCTAAAAGGAAACTTTTAGTCTTATCAAACCACACAGACCCTCAGATGATCCACTGCGCTGCATCTCAGCACTCATCCATTCAGTTCTGCCTTACGTTCCTCTGCATCTCTTTTGTCTTTTGCTCTGGAACGAGACACTTCCCCCAGCTTCAGCTGTAATTGGTTTTCATGTAAATTGAGATAGGTCAGGAGACCAGCAGATTACCGCTGCATGCTTTTCCTCATACTCTCAAACACACGAGTACATATGCATACAAATACACACACGTACATGCAAACAGAGAGACAGTCTGTCTCCTTCACACACACACACACATACACACACACACACACACACACAGCCATTGACATAATACTTTCCCTAGACCCTTACCATAACCTTAACCATCACAATTAAATGCCTAACCTTAACCCTTACCCGAAGCCTAACTTTAACACAATTGTAACCTGTACCCTAAAACCAAGTCTTAACCCTCAAAAAGCACTCTCTACCCATGGGGACCTCAATTTGGGTTAGTTTGCATTCAGATTAAAGTCCCCACCAGGATATAAAAACATGAAGCACACGCATAGACACACATTTACCAGAGCTCGATTAGACTGTTGCCATGGAAGTCTTCCTAATGAGGGCTGAGATGACAGTTGAAATTCAGACATTATAATGCATCACAGTAGAGGTCCCAGGAAATATTTCCATCTCAAGAGAGAAAAATCTGGTTGGCTCCTTTGTGTCTGAGAGAGACAGTTAAATGGCCCTAAATCAGCCTTACAGTAATTTGATGTTTCCTCACCCCTAGAGCATAATGGCCTTGAATATGTGATCCTGTCCATTCAGAGCAGGATGAAAGTATCTTGATGGCTCAGTCTGCACAAAGGTGTGCTGTTAGCAGAAACATTCACATGGCAATGAACAAGATGGATGTGGCAGTGCAGTTGGCTCCTCAGAGGAGGAGAGATGTCTTTTTCTCCCCCAAAGTACTTTTCAAATGTATCTGTTTTGAAAGCACCTTTTTACAATGTGTCCATATTTCCCATATATAAAATAACACCGCCTAATATCCAGCTCAATACCCTCCCACTCCATTTCCCCATCAGTGCCATTATTTCAGTGCATCCTCCAAAATAACAAATGTCAGAGTGAAGACATAAAGAATTTGATTTCAGAGCTATTTCTAATTGCATTTTTGCATTGGGACTCCAGGGAAGGGAGGGTGACCCTGCTAATGGAAGAACTCATCAGTATCTGCCAGGGTAATTAGCCGAATTAGCCAATCCCCTCATCTCTGAGGTGACCCCGGTGTCGGGGTGAGCATTTGACGTGCGGAGAATCTCTGCAGCAATTACTGACTTCCAGCGGGGCCGTACCTGTTGGCCCTAATACTTTGTTTATTCCATAATGGTGGCATAAAATGAGGCAGAACACCTTTTTAGATCAGGGTAGATGTCATGACATCCTAATGCATTAAACAACATTAATGCTTTGACAGATAAATTAATGTCATCTTTTTAATGTATTCCAGTTATTTGACTGAGTAATAACCTTTAAAAAACGAAATGTGAAACAAAATGCAACAGTAACAGTTGTCTTAGCAACAGCTTGCCTGCCCTCATACTCCTTCATGCACAAACAAAACACAATCCCTTCCTCTTATTTGTACGTATGATTTGTATGAAAAACTAAATCACTCTCTGTTTTCAAACTTCTCTTCCAGTGAGTGGTTACAAGAGTAATGCTTTTCCCTTTTTTAGCGGAACTGTCTTTATTATTCAGTAGACCTCAATCTATTAAAGGGCATATGAAATATTGCCTTTTTTCCCTCCATTACTTCTCTCTAACTCAACCTTTTTCATCTATTGTTGCTTACACATTTCACCGCCGTCTTCCTCTCTATCTCGCCAAGAGAATATTTAACCTTGGCGAGGCTCAGGGAGCAGATGGTGGGCCCTTATGTGTGTCCGGCATCATCCACAGCTAATGAAGTGATGTCTCTATAAACACCTGACAGTGGGTCAAACCAGCCTGGATATGAAGACGGCCCATTCTGGCTGCACAGAACAGGAAAACACTCCAATTTACTTATTGTATCCTCATTGTTTTGCCAGCACATGAACCAGTCCTGCCAAATCAGGACAGCCCTGCCTGCTGCTGCACCTGCAACCCCACATACTCACAAGCAGAGTGTGGGCTGTACATTAACATCTTAGACACATTCAACAAGTGAGCAAAGATAT
The DNA here is from genome assembly GCF_020085105.1 of Siniperca chuatsi. Taxonomy (NCBI): domain Eukaryota; kingdom Metazoa; phylum Chordata; class Actinopteri; order Centrarchiformes; family Sinipercidae; genus Siniperca; species Siniperca chuatsi. Next base: position 26,097,147 of record NC_058043.1, on the reverse strand, counting down.
GATTAACATTACAGACACACTTTAAGTTCTGGATGAATAAATCACACAAAATAGAAAGCTAAATATTATATTGGCCTGAATAGACAACAATGTTTTCATTTTTGGCTTGAAATTATGTTTGAAAAAGTGTTGGTCGTCTCATATACTAAGACTAGAAACAGACATTAACAACAGCAGATGTTCTCTTTCAATAGAGCGATAGAGCTTTTTTCATGGCAGACATTTCAACATGTAGCAGGAAAGTCACAGGTGTAATTAATAACATTAACAATGGCTGAATTCCGTTTATGCTGCGTCCGTGTCATATTGTTTAAACTGTAATTATGAGAGTGGAAAAAAACGTTCACGTCAGCCTCGTAGTTACATGTCAAAAACATCGGGGATTTCTGAGACTGAACTACAAAAATGTCAACAAACTGTTGGCCAAATGGAAATGCACATCAAGATAAAATCCAATGTTATCACTAAAATACAATTGATTAAGCTAATTTAAAAGGACCTATACGTTGTTTGTTTGGATGTGGTTTCACTTGATAAAGAACTGCTGCAAATATCTAATACCAAAAGCAGCTAACTTAGTCACATGACTTTAACCACGTGGTTAACATTGTGAAACTGTCACAGTTTGGTTAAGTTTAGGCAACAAAACTACTTGGTTAGGCTTAGGAAAAGATCATGGTTTGGGTTAAAGTAAGTACGTTACGTAAGTCATGTGACGTAAGTGACGTTAGTTCAGTGACGTAAATTGCGATGTTATGTAACTTAAAACTTTAAAAAGGTCAATGTTGACTTTTGGGTTCACGCGGGACACAAACCCCGGCCTTCTGGGTGAAAGTCCTGTGTCTGTTTGTAGCATCCGTCCACCCCACCACCTCCAGAAGTGGACTTTCTTGCTCCTTATACTACGTCAACTGACTCCCTCCTTTGCTCCCGTCACTAGAGGTTGCATCCTACAATTAAACATAAACATGGGTCGTAATAAGCTGCTTGCACAACAGACAGATATGGATGTTTTTCTGGTGGCTGCCAGTCTCATTAAAATATATATATTTAAATTGAAAAAAACAATTTCTTTCTTAGCAATGTAAAACTATAACAGCTTGAATTAATATCACAGTAAAAATAATGCCAGTGGTGGAGTAAATATAAATCAGACTCCACTAGTGATGAACCGTTCCTCTGCTGAATTAATAATAAACACATTACAGAGTGAGCAAACAGTGTTCAGCACATGCTGGTGCAGAAGATTTTCAAACATTGCGGCCATGCAAATAGTTGTTTTTCATGATAAAATGTTCTTTGTCTTACATAGTGATAAGATCACATACTGATGCAAAACAATAGGCTCATTTTGCTCATGTCTTAGAGCCACAAAGCAAAACAAAACCTTTTGGTTGATCAGTAACAAGGTGCAGTCAGTCTGAATGTCTCCATTATCGGACTGATGGTCTGCTGAGAAATCAAATTTTGACATTTAATTTAATAGCAACCCAATTACAGCTGTCAGTCAGTAATTTTATAAATGTTTGAAAATGCAGCATTCATGTGAGTTCTGCCCAGATAAGACTGGTGATGTTTTGGATTTCACCTAAGATACAGTATATTTGACAGATAATCCTAAATCATAGTTTTTGTCTCTCCGTGATTTCATCATGATGGGAAAATAAGCGAAGACTGCATTAAACACAAAACGTCTGACACAGAATTGAAGCCACCATTCAGGAAAGTCTTGCCAACTTTGGTGCTTTTCTCACTTATACTTTTTCTTTCCCAGGAAGATGTGTCTGATCTTTGCCAACTTTCCTTTTTCTACTCTATTCAAGTTCATCTATTTGTGCACCAAGCTGCTTTTTATGCGTAACGTCCTGTCATCATCATTGGGCATGCCACAGGAGCTCTACCTTTGTCCCCTTTAATTTTCAGTTGGAAACAAAGCCTGGGTACAGATAATTGGCTCTGCCACTAACAACTGCCTTTGTCCCTGCTGCTGAATTGACTGTACTGAGAAAATCTTAATGACAGACCAAGCGTGTTTGTCTTTTTTTCTTTTTCCCCAGAATGGTCATACAGCCGCAGCCTCACAACTAGTGCTTCCCTCCTTTGCTTTAGAGATGGTGAGATAGGCAAGCGTACAGTGAGACGACTATTTGTCACTCAGCAGTAGACCGCAGACTTGGGTGTATAATTACCACTTACTGCACAATCAGCTGTCTTGTCACACCCTCAGTGCCAGAACTCTTCAGATTCCCATTCACTGCTATTTATTCCTTTCATAGATTTCTAACTTTTCTTCCTTTTTTGGCATTTGCTTTCTATTTCAATCCACATTTTCCTATTCGCTCACTTATTATAGGTCTTACTGATTTAATAGCACCCCACGTGAATTTTTGTTTATGCATAATTTGCGACTGCTGTCTGATTTACATATTTTTTCTCATGCGTGCATCCCTTTCTGCTAAATTCCCCCCATATATCTGCCTCTTGCTCCTTCACTCTTTCCTCTCTCCACTTTGCTGCGCCAGCACTTTGATAGTGGAGTAGCTGGGGGTGGTGGTTTAATGGCGGCTGGGGGCTGCAGTCAGTCAATATATCATGTCTCTACCTGGAAGGAGACACAGAGGGCAGTGCAAATTCAAATAGGGTAAGATGTATGACACCCATACTCAGTTTTAACTGTCTTGCCAATGGGAGATGCTGCAGCAGGCTATGTGGCTGATGGGTCCCGACATGAGGAATCCATTAATTTTAACATTTGCAAATAGAACATCGTTTCTTAAAAAGATGGCAATGCTTGCACTATTGAAACTGGAAAATTGAATGCAAGGACAACGACAACGTTTACATTAGCATAAATCAAACTGTCAAACTTTTACATCTTTGAATGCATTGTGAGCATAATGCGGACATGGCTGGAAGTTTTGAATAATGCCACTTGTGAATAGTAACAATTTTCCCCCCCTCTGATCAGGTTTCAGGTGTGATTATGTGCTGCTGTTTTCAAAGGCATGTTGTAATGAAAGTGGATGGCTGTGGATGAAAGGGGTGTTCCCTTCCTCGCTGCCAAGTCCCATTCTGCCACCTGAACTCAATCAGCCATTCAGCCCATGTAGACGGAGCTTACTGTTGGCTCCTCATATTGGTTTCCATTGCCCAGAGAATAACTCTGCAATCAGTTCACATTTCTCCCCATATCCCTCTCAGGTTGGCTACATCTGCTTTCATTTACACTTCTGCCACTCGCAAATGAACTGCAGTCTTATCAGGGTCGAAGTAGTAGCTCTGAATGATGTGATGTGATCAATTTTAGCTTGAGAATCATGAGTGCCCATGAAGATGTTAATGTTGCGGCCATATTCCCCCATGCAGACTTATTTCTATGGTAATTCAGCTATTCATATGCCATGTCTAATATTTGCTTACAGCAAATCAATAAAGGCCAATGTGCTGACTGCATTTTGCACCACATAAAGAATGTTGGAAATGTATGCAAGCAAGCATACATTCAACTCTATAACAGGCATAGAGTTGACATGCTAGAAGTTTTCAGAGAAACAGTGCTCCATCATGAGACTACCATTGCATGATAAACCGGTATTCTATCAAAGTAAAATGAATATCACCTGATGCGTGCAAATGAGAATACAGAGGATAGTGTTATGAAGTAAACAATACAATAATCTTCCCATGAAAATTATGTTGGATACACTCCTGTGAGAGAATCACATCCAATTCTTTACGCAACGGTGAAAAGTGGAGCTGAGTCTATTGTACCTGTCTTTCTGTCTGGCCCCAGTTAAATGCTGCTAGTTGTGTTTGATCTCTACAGAAGCCTGCTTTTGGCTCCTTTGCAAGGCCTTGCCACTTGGGTGCTGAACTGCTTCATTCCGGTTGCCTGTGTTTGTTTGTTTAACGCCAGGCTCTGCTTTCATACAGATATAATTAAATCAAGCCTAATCCACTATTTATGCATTCTGCTTCTGAATTATTCACACAACAGTTTTATGTGTTATTGCATTTTTTTGGAGACAGTTAGAACTTGTGGGGCTGCTGTTATTGAATAGAACTTCCCTCAAGATTGCTTCTTTTATTAATTAAGCCCCCCCCCCATGCAACACTACACAATGCAGTCATGTAAAAGCTGTGCTTGCATTTCTTTGCTTAAGCAAGTATGAATTTGCCTAATGCACCTTCACAGTGTGTAACAAGAGTAATTATAGGGCTTCTAGAGAGTACGGGTTTCCAAGAACATTTTTTAAACATTGAAAATTCAGTGCACACACACACACACACACACACACACACACACACACACACAAAACAGCATACAGCGCATCCATATATAGTCTCACCTATAGCTTTCACTTAAAGGGGAACGATACATATTTTACACATCAGAGTCTGTTTGCAGGTCTTGGGTATTACTGCATATGTGAAAAGAAAATTGTATAAAGCCTTTTGTGGGTTCAAGGTGAAGCCACTTGAGTTAGCGTCTGTTGGGTGTGAACTACACTACAAGTTTGAAAATGAAAAATTGTGGAGTTAGAACGAAGTGAGCTTATCAGAGCACTGTAGCCTGCTCTTCATCTCTGCTTGAGGATAGCCGCTCGAGGTCACATTAGTCGCTATTAGCATAACACACCCCAATCTCTGACCAAAACTATTGGCTGTCAAGTTGTATTGTGGGTAGTGTACGCCTGGTTTTTACAAGGAAGAGGAATGTGTGGAATAAAAAAGACGATATCTCTAGTTCTGCTGCATTGATTTTAATCCTTTTAGTTTTTTTAAACTGTCCATCATGAGTCAGACAATGTTATGCTAAATTGGTGGAGCACTCTTTTAAACAGTCTCTATCGTTTCACCTGACTCCAGTTGTATCATAATTGCTACTTGAGTTTCTGAGACCTCTATGTCATCAACAGGATCAATACTTTCCTGAAAAACCTGTTGTGTGCAATCTGATACATGTATTCTGCCCTCTGGTGGCTCATCCATGCACTGCAGGTAGTGGCCTTTGAATGCCATATCCAAAATGGCTGCCGTCATGTAGTCATTCGCCAAGTTTTTGTCTGGGAAATCTTTGCTAATTTTGAAAAAGTTACGGTAAGAGTAACATTTATATTGGTACTGATATTTCAATATGAATATTTACTGTATTGAAGCAACTTATAATTACTTAATATTTCGTATTTTCCTTATTTTATAGTAAAATTTTGTTGAACATGTGTGTATCAAGTTTGATACAGCAGATAGGCTTATATAAGGTAATAAATCCCTCAATAGTCAGTGTAGTGCATTTCATGATGCATCTGCATTATGCCTACCACAATGCCAAAAGCACTGTTTTGATGATTTAATTAAACTAATTAAAGACTGAAATGTCATCTTAAGATATATTTAGAGTGGAAATTGAGATATTTATATGGGTTTTTTATATGGAACCTGCTCTCATGATAATCATTTGGATGTTGCAATGGCTCACTTGCTAATAATTGTCTTTTTTTCTTATCGATTTTCACTAAAACACTTCCTAGGCTCTCATAATCTGTATGTTATATTGACCCGTTCAGAGAAGAAATTCAGAGTACACAATCATTTGTTTTTTGTGTATATTTTTAGATGGCAAAGAACAGAAACAGTTTTTTTTGCCAACACAAGGCAAAATAAATATTGTTGTGATCAATAAATTGCCATATAAGCCTGATGAATAAAAATAATCATATATTTGAATGATAACAATTTCTTTTTGGATTTGGTCAAAAGGTCCAATAAATACTTCAATTATAAAAAAATTGAATTTTCTGGCTATTATCTGATGTGTCAGGCTGCTTCAAAGACCAACACTGTACCATTTACACTGTCCTCTACTAATTTGCAACAGCAAGTATGTTCAGACAGAAATGTAATACCACCTGGATTACTTTTTCTATCAACGAGGAAACATTGCTAATTAAAGTCATTAATGTTAATTAAAACCCCAGAAAACTTGGTTTCATATCCTCTATAACATTAAATATTCATGACTAAATAGAGTGCTGCAGGGATGACATACGTTTGTAGTCCAACACGGAAGTTAGCATCGGCCCTGGTTCCCTCGACAAAAAGCCAATGGGATTTTTCCATTGGATTTTGGATTATTGCTGAAAATAAGCTCTGTGGTGACTTTGAGACAACCGGAACCGGAAGCGCAAAACTCATTTCCTTGTTTTAGGACTCATTCCTGCAGCACACTATAAGCAACAATCACATTTTAAGTTTGGAAAAAAAACATTCTTAGGTAAGAGTTTAAACTCAGCTAATCGGCTTCATCAGGAAAGTGTCGGTGTGGTTTGGTCAAATTTGACTGATAGTAACTAAACAATCCATCAACTGTCATCACATTTTGATTAAAATGCTGCAGAATCCTGTTTGGCGTATGAAGGTATGTGACATGATGTTTTTACAACTGAGACCCGCTTAATGAAACCAGTAAGAAGAGCTCAGAGAAAAACACAAACACAGAAATCTCTCAAGTGCAATAACCAAAGTTTGGCAGAAGAAAGTGTGTTCATATAGGACCCCATCACTCATAGGAAGAAGCTATATGAGAAAATAGGTTTTCCAAATTGCAAAATGTTGATACTGAATGTAGCAGTAAAATGTTCACTGATGACATATTTCATTTGTATTCCCAGCACTATCCACTCCTGCAATACAATATCCGCTGGTAGCAACTAATGCACGATTCACCTTTTTTATGTTTAGGCACTAACTGCACTTGTTAGGAAATGATTATGGTCTTTCAGTAACTTGAAGGATTAGACATTAGAAACCACATTCTTTCTCTAATTTTAACCAAAGTACTCTTGTTTTGTAAACGTAACCACACACAGGACTCAGGATGCGAACCTCAGACTCCGGTGTCAAAGTCCTGCGCTTTATATGCTAAACATCCATCCTGACCACCTCCCTATGACAGGGACACATCCAGTATACTTTGTCTCTGAGAAAGTTTCTTTACAAATCTATTTATGTGACAGATGCCTACGTAGAATATAAATTGTGTGAAATACGTTGTGGGTAAGTTGCTTTTTTTTCTCGCCACATGGCTGTGGAAGTCTGCCAAGTGGAGACAGACAGAGAGGTTAATTAGGCGGAGTAGATTCTGGTGTTCCGGTTCAAATGAAAATCAAATGACGTCCACCGCCATCCATCACCGTCGAGCCACTCTCCTTGGACCAATCAGGCAATCATGGTATATTGAAATGGCAGTCAAAAGGTTAGGGATACAGGCATCTGCAGGGGCTCATCCCTCTGTGTTAAATATGGGGAACAGCCCGTAGCCTTGTGTCATTAGCTTTGGACCACAGTCGTATAGTCTCTGATTAAAAATCTGACCCATTTCCTATTGATTCCTCCCCCATACCCGCGGGAACGTATTTTGAGTAGGGGGTGCGGCGGTGATATTATTAATATCACATCCATGCAACATGTAAATCACAGCTCCCTGACATGATGTCAGCCAAAAAGTATTACAAAAAGAAAATAATTAAGACCCGTACTGTAATCATCTTAATGAACAGGCATAGCACCCATAACAGCGCAAAACAACAATGAGTACCTGTCATCGTCAACAACAATGTCCAATATTATCAATAAAAATTACTAAATCCTAAGACATAAGTTTGACATTATTATTGTTATTATTGTTACTATTAACTATGATTGTACAACCTTGCTGTTGCACTACAATAATAAACCAATAAGGGATTTGATCGTTCAAACGTTCACCACTCAACAGCCACTCTCATTTAAATATTTCTACATTACAAAATCTAAAAGTCAATTCATCTTTCCTTTCCTTGGTTACACTTTACTTGGATAGTACACCTACAGATAGTTTATAGAGTATTTGTAACATTTCAATAGCTTATTAGTTGAGATTCAACAATTCAGTTGTTTCACAAATAAAGGTTTGATTAGGTTTAGGCACAAAAAACATCTCGATTAAGGTATGTTCATGAATTGTCACATATACTTTATTGATAATCTGTTAAACATCTTCAGACAACAGTGAAACAGTTGAAATGTTACAAATACTCTATAACCTATCTGTAGGCAGATTATCCAAGTAAAGTGTTACCCTTTCCTTGACTTTTTTCTGTACAATGTACATGTCAGCTTATCTTATATAACTCCAAAATTGCTTTTGCACTCTGGTCTGATGCTGATAAACTTCTTCATCAGGGCATGTATGTTTAAGTTTTGCAAAATGTCACTGTGTACATGCATCACTATTAGATGGGTCATCTTTTCTGAGTCATCGTGTTGCACATCCATGTCTTCAGGCGCCGAAGAGTGGAGAAACATCTCTCTGATGATGCCACTGACATGAGAAGACAGAGGCACAGCTTTATGAGGCTCTGCTTTGTAAATTCCTTGCCACTGCCTCACAGGGCCCGAACAATGCTTCACATCACAGAAGGCCGAAGAAAGTCCCAAAAACTCACAATGGGTTTCCAGGTTGTTGTCAACATACTGTAGGTTGCATGCGAACTGTTCCACAGTACTCACGTCAGTTGTGCTATCAGCTTTCAGTCCATAAAAGGCGCATTCTGATGCTTGTGACACTATTTCCCTCTGTACAGCATGAGCAAACCGTTCAATGATCTCGTTATGAATGGTGTCTGACGTCCTTAGAAGCCAGTCCCGTTCTTTTGGCTGATTGTATGTGCGCTCAAGCATTAACTCATAAAGCACACCGTCCCATGTACTGTCATCTCTGAATGGGAGTCCTTTTTGACCAAGGAATTGAACACATCTGAATAACAGCTCCAGTACATCCCTTGTTGTGCTTTTTAAGCAGCTATGTCTGATAGCAGGACAGAGATCGGTGTGCGACCCAGAGCAGCCACTGTTTGAATTGAATCAATGTGTAACTGCAATTCTCATGTTGGTTGGCTTTGCGCCAGTTTGTAAATCCACCACCCTTAACAAAAGAGCTGTCAAGTCTGACACTGTCTTTACTCACCAGTTTTTTCTCCAAGCTGTGACAGAGGAAAAGCACACAACACAATCACTGTCTTTCACATAATGTAGCCACAGGAATTTTTCAAACCAGCCTGGTTTCAATGCACGGGGGAACTTTTCTGTTCCAAAACACCTTGTTGGAAACTTAAAATGCTTTGGCTGGAGAGGGCAATCAAATTCAGCTAGGCTAGCTCCCACCACTTTGATTGTAGTACATGTCAATTCTGTAGCTGCTGCTTGTGTGCTGCTGCCCGCGACACGTTTCTTCTCCACCAATGCTAACTGTTCCTCCGCTACTGCAGCCGATGGGCTAATGTTTGCTGCTGCTTTGTTATTCTCCTCTGGTGCAGACAACTGTGTCAAGGCCTCTGTTGATGTGATAGTTGTTGAGGAAATTTGGTTGCTAGTTGAAGTGGCAAGTTTTTTGGAATTTTGATTTTTGAAAAAATCCGAAATTCGTTTCTGACTCTCCCGGCAGAACTTCACCTTGTGCTGCAGAAGCGGGAAAAAGTAAACTAGCAGTGCTCAAAATATTTTTTTAAAAGAAAGGAAAAAGGACCAGAAAGGGTGGTGTGTAACGGCAGAAAAAAATGAAATAAAATAAAAGTGAAAATATAGCATACTTCAGCCCTGAGAGGCAAGTGAAAAAAAAATCTGGTGATCCATTTTCAAAGTCTGATCTAAATTGTTTTCTCTCCTATGTGTATGACATAAGAACAGGTGAAAAAGTTTTGGCAGGTTCAGGATAATTTTTCTTTGTTTTTGTTGTTGTAATACTTATTCTGGCCACAAGAGGCTGAAGTGCACCACTACCCCATGTTCTAAATAGGACTAAAAGCATTCATGTTTCCTTGCAGGGGAAGTGCCAATCAAAATACATTTCTGGCTAAAAGAAAGACATGACAGTAATATTACATAACGTGCTAAAACAAAATTTGATGTTTGCTTTTAGTTCCATTTAGAACATGGGGTAGTGGTGCACTTCAGCATCTTGTGGCTGAAATGAGTATTACAAGAACAAACACTTGATCCTGACTGGAAAAAAAAAATCACCTGCCAAAACATTTTTTCCCACCTGTTTAAAATTTAAGGAACTTAGAAAGATTATCCTGGCAAAACCTTTTTTTGACCTGTTCTTAAGTCAAAAACACAGGAGAGAAAACACTTTCTTAGATTTAGAAAATGGGTCACCAGAATTTTTTTTTCTCACTTGCCTCTCAGGGCTTCCGTACAGTTCTGTTGCGCACATCAATATTTCATTCATTCAGGAGGACCAGGTAAAAACAAAACAGCAGTTTCTGAAAGTCTGAGAGGAGTCAGTGTGATGGAGTTTGTGTAGAATTTGCGTTACAGTTTAATGGAGCTTGCCTTCCTTTGCCTCTTTTCAGTTTCTCGGTGTGCATCAATTTGATATTCATACACTGAAAACTACGTCAACCTGAATCTTCAGGGAAAAAACACTCATACATTATTGTTACAGTATGCTACTCACTATATGATAGATGTTTTTGCAAAAGACCAAACAATATGTGGTAAGTAGTACCGAAGTTGGCCTTTCAATACTTAATGCACTGTAGGTCTTGCCATAATATATTATTCCAATGTTATTGTGTGGACTGCACACAGAAAAACATGATTCTAGCACAGTTGCATAGAGTGTAGAAAAAAAGACAAACTCTCAATGAAATTCTGCTTATACATAGTCACTAAAATCATTTAAGAGGCATCATTAGATGCACTGCCAGCAGCTGCAACGTTGGTTTTCTTTGAGTCGCCTGTGTCATTAAAAAACCTAAAAACCCTCCAAATATTTCAGAAATGCATTGTACCCTAACACATTTTTGAAATGCTATTCTCTCCTCTTTCTGAGAGAATACAATTAATCTGGAGAGTTTTGTTGATTTTACTATGCTGTCACATAACTCTGGAAATGTCTGTGAAGTTTTCTCCTTGGTCAGCAGTGAGGAAAGTTTCACATCGGTGGCAAGTCCTACTACTTCCCTGCACAGTTGACAAGATAGCGATGCAATAGTTGCATCATCAGTGGCATCGCTGTGAACGCTGTGGTGATGAACTCTGTGTGGCTTTTACACCTTGTGAATATGTCTGTAAAAGCAAAGTTCACATGTTCAGATTTTGTCCCACTGTGCATTCATGGGGATGACATGATGTGTACACTAGACCTAATAATTATCTGTTCAGGCATGATATCAGTTCCTTGTGTTTTCATTTCATCTGCTTGGCAGGCTTAATAATAGTAATGAGTAATGAGCTGGCTGGCTTATAACAAATTATCTACATACACAGTAGCTTTAAAAAAATGCCAACATTATTAGCATTATTAGACTAGAAGGTTTCGCAGTTGATACAATATCCTACTTGACTGTTGTCATTAGTTGACATGGACTGCTGCCAAACAAAGAATGAAGAAGTAACATTATTTTACAGTGAAGGTGTGAAGATTCACAAAAAAGGTAAGAAAAATCCTACAGCAAGACACTTTTACTTCCTTTTACTAATTAGATACTCCTCAGACTTTGAATCTGTGTAATAACACAAAGGCACAGAGCAGTGAAATGTCACTGACTGAGTGAACTGCATCTATAAGCGTATAAAATTGAGATCTGCTGTATGACTTTGCTCCAGTGAGGAATTAGAAATATTATTAACCCTTTCAGTCTTTAGCCAAAAACTGTGTTTTTGTACTACTTCCATTTATCTGCCTCTCAAAGTCTCTGATAGTTTCAAATATGGATGTACTGCATGTTTTCTATTCTGGATAACCAGGGCTGTTTGAAAATGAGGAAATGTGAATAATTGCCTTTAGGATTTATGATGGATTATATATGTAGAATTTAGGTTGGAAAAATTCCATGATAAAATGCATTTTATTAGAATTCTGAAGGTCTAAAATATGATGCACACAGTAACCCCATCAACCAGTGAACTCTGGGCGTTTTTTGGTGAAACTGACTATGGGCTCAGAACAGCCTCATAACCAATAAATCACATTAAATGGGTCGACTCAAGATCGCGCTTTAGCACAAGAGACCGCTTTTTGTTTCCGGTTTCCAGTCAACATGGGTTTCTTTGGCCATTATCACAATCAGTCCCAAAACTTAACCACATGGTTATTACTGTAACCGTAAGGCGAAAGGTCTCTTAACCTTAACGAAGTAGTAACTTTAACCCAAACCGCAGTGTTTCCTTAACCTTAACAAAGTACTTATTTTAACCCAAAATATGATCTTTCCCTAAACCTAACTAAGTCGTTTTGGTGCCTAAACCTAACCAAATCTTACCCATAGTGTTATCACTGTGGTAGTTTAAGGTTTTTCATTTCCTGTTTTATTTTGTACTATTCTCCTTCCCTTGTGTGTCTTCTGTTTTTACTTCCTGTCTTTGTTTTCCCTCCAGTTTTGATTGTTGGTCCTTCCTTGATTGTTTGCACCTGTGTCTTGTTGTCTCACCTCCCCTAGGGTATTTAGTCTGGATCTCTTTCTTTGTTCAGTGTTGGATCATTGTTGTTATACATGGTGTGATTACTCTCTGGTGTTGCCCCTGTCTTGAGGTTTGGACGTATCTGGTGGATGTTCGTGACCTTTGTGTGTGTCGCCGTTGGGTGCACTTTTTGTTGTACCTGGTTCCAGTGCCCAGTTCCCCAGCATTCTTTTGTGAATTCTGTTTTGGATTCTTTGTCTCCCTTGGACCTTGGTTATATTCTGGATTTTGTATTTTGCCTGCTCCCTATTGGACTGTTTAGCCACATTGGACTCACTTCCCTGTTTCCACCACTGCCAGCTGGGGCCTGTTGCACAAAAGTAGGATAAGGGATTAAGCCAGGATATCTTGGTGATCCTGGCTCAATTGATCCCTAATCCGGTTGCACTAAAGCTGGATAGGGTGCAGGAGGATATGTTATGGTATAAATTACCATGGAGATTTATTCTGTGGAGCTAGCCTGCTCCAGACCAGGCTAAATTCCAGGATCTATTTAATCTCATCCCTAATGTCAGTCAGCAGTCGCCACAAATGGAAACCAATAGTTATTTCACTGCTCACTATACATTGTTATCACATATAACTAGACCCACTGTCATTATTTAAACGTTTGTGATCATTAATTTCAATCATTTTGGATAAATAATGATTTTTAGATGATGTTGCTATCATTAGATAATTTACAGTTTCCAATAGACTATAAGGCTATATATAAAATGATAGAATATTAGGGCCACAGAGGAAAAAAAAAAAACAAGTCATAATATTGTAACCAGTTGTTTTAAAGGAGGACAGTTGTTAAAATGACAGATGTGGGGCATTTCGTGAAATTGTACTTCAGTATGGTTTCATAAACAAAGACATGCTGATGTGCCAGAATATGAAGTATCACATTGTCATAACTATCAAAACTGTAAAAAGAATATGTTGCTTTTCTGCAGAAAGAACCAGCCTCATAAATTTATGACTTTATCCTTTTTCCTCAGTGGGGCCCTAGTACTCTGTCATATAAACAAATACACATTCCATATGAATATAAAAACACAATGTGTAACATTATGTTCCTTTATTGAATAAGGACAAAACAAAGCAGGTAAACTATCAGCTCCTTTCGAAACTGAAGTCACAGTGACTCTACAAGATGGAAAGCACAGAATCAAAGCATATTATACAAAATGATACATACACATTCAAAGGTCTGTATATAACACACCCTGCATGTCTGCACACTAAAATAAATGCAGGACAAATCCATACACATCAACTGAACAGACAAATGAATGGATGCAGTAGCCTCCCTGCAGCCTTGTATTACACACAGTATACCGCACAAACATCATAAGAGGCCAAATTCGTAAAAAAACCACCCAAAAAACCCTATTTCCTCTGCCACAGCAGGACATTTTTACCTAAATTGAAAGCACACATACTAACTAAAATAATTCAACACATATTGGTCCCTCAGCAGCCGACCACTGTCGTCATCAGGGAAGATTGCCGGATTGTCCCAGTCCATGGCTGGTGGCACTCTGGGGCCCTCTCCTTCCTCAGGCAGGCCACATTGTGGAGGACAGCACAAGCCACAGTAATATCACATGCCCTAACAGGGTTGACCCTTAATTTGTGAAGGCAGTGAAAGCGTGCCTTCAGGAGGCCAAAGGTCATTTCAACTCTGGCCCTGGTCCTGGCATGGGCATGGTTGTAGGCCTGCTGTGCTTCCTGGGGTCTGTGAAAGGTGTCAGGAGAAAAGGCTGGCAGCCATACCCCTGTCTCCCAGCAACACACCAGAGAATTCACCTGTCAACACAAAATCTCATCATTACTACCTCATAAACACAGTGATATTCTTGACACAGCCATGATGGTTATAAATAGGGGTTGTGTGGCTTACCTTGTGATAGGCACTGATAGATTTCAGAGGCCCGAAAGATTCTGGAGTCATGGACTGAGCCAGGCCATTTTGCCACAACATTGCTGATCACACAGTCAGCATTGCAGACCATCTGAAATCATAAGATGAGGAATATTACACCAATCAGTGCACATCATTGGCAATGCAGAGTGTTCGTCAATGGACAATATCAAAAGTTATGTTCACCTGAACATTAATGCTGTGAAAGGATTTCCTATTCACAAAATCGGCCTCATGGGCACCTGAGGGGGCTTTTATCCTTATGTGTGTGCAGTCCACTGCACCAATGACATTGGGGAAACCTGTCACACAAAGTAATGAGTATCCTACTATGTGTTAACAGTTGTCCTGTAATTTGTAGATCCTCTTACCTGCAATCCTATAGAACTCCTCTTTCATGTCACAGAGTCTTCTGTGGCCAGGGAAGAGATGAAGACATCTGCTAATGCTTTGATAGCCAGACACACACTCCTTATTGTGCGGCAAATTGTGGCCTTGTTCAGCTGTTCTGCATCCCCACTGAGTACAGGAAGGCTCCACTAGCAAAAAGCGCAAGGCCACACAAACCATTTGCTCCACACTCAGTGCATGGCTCCGTGCAGTGCGGTGCTTAATCCTGGGACCCAGTAGTCTGCATAGATACCTGATGCCATCTGCAGAAAACCTGTATCTTTCATATAGATGGTCATCAGGGAAGGCCAGTGGGTCCAACCGGTCCCTGAAGACCCTTTCTCGCCTGAAGGCTCTCCTCAGCACAAGTGCTTCTTCATCCACCACATCTCGCAAGAATGGGCATGCCATTGTCAGAGCAGAAAGGAACACACAATTTTGGGCCTTCATATAGGCTAGTGGCCACACCTGGTGCTGGGGGTGGGCAAAAGAGGCCGGTGCCTTATAACGATGACTTGGTTGTACTGATTGCTGTGAAAATAAAATATACCTTAGAAAGATGCCACCGTCCTGTGTGCTCACAATAAGAGCTCATATGTCATGGCTCACTTGACTTTACGAGAATATACCTAATTTTTATTTTGAGCTGTGTCATCTTCTTGGAGCTGGGGGAGGAAAGAAAAATAATGATTAATACATTTGTGTTACAGTTAGCATACAGTGTACATTGAAGGCATATCTCACCTCCCTCTCAAGTTTTTTTATTTCAAGGTCCAGTTTCCTAATTGTCCTCTTTTTTATTTCGGACTCCAGTGCAAGATTTTCTATCTTTTTCTTCTTGTACTGAATGTCTATGTCTGCCAGTTCTATTTGGCGCCGGAGGTGGTTGCCATACAACTTTCTGATAGCTTGTGAGCTCTGTGAACACAATACAATTAGCGCAGCTGGAATTTGGCAGGATGTGGTGTCCTTTTATTAATACGCACTATGTTGCCAGGCTGGTTTTCCCACTGTATAGCATCTGGGTCCTGTAAAAGAAATTAGATTTTTTGATTTTGATGAGGACTCCTCACCATTGTAGAGTAAATAGTACTTTCACAGTCTTAACATGATACCTCATGCCTTCTGGAATCCACAGAGATGGTCTCCTCCTCATCATCATCGTCTCCATCATGTGCTGTTGCTGCTGCACTGGGGCTTTCACCCTATCACATTTAATCGGATTCATATTGAAGCTAGTAGACAAGACATGCCAGGCCTACAGTATGCCTTTGATGGAGTACTCACTGGATCAGCATCGTCTGGTGCTTGTGCTGGTGGCTCTAACAGGAACACAGTTCTTCCAGACACTGCAAGGCAATAGGTAAACCAAAGTCAGACAGTCCAAATTGATTCAATATGAATGTGGTTGTATTCCATGTAGAGATGGAAGGACATACCTTGAATGAAGCGGGTGGCATCTTGGGAGGAACCTATGCTCGTCTCTTTCCCCCCAGGGATCCCCTCTAAGACGGGCCTGCCTTTATTTAGCTCCAAGGCCATGTCCTCTGCTGGGGTAAGGTCAGCCTTTGGTGACCCACCACCCGTGCCTTGTCTGTGGGTATTCTTTTTCACTGCTAAAACAGTACAGACAATGTGTGAGCAGGCACCTTCTGGGTACAATATATGCTTGTGCTTTGTTAAATATTAGTCAGGGACCATACCATTCTGCAGAATGTTCTTGTATTTGATTTTGACCTGCTGCCATGTCCGTTTTGGCCCGTTCATGTTTAATCTACATCACACGCACACACACACACATTCTTTATCACAAGAACATTTAATGGAGTCACACTGACAAAAATGACTTGGTATTTTTGTATTGTTTTCAGTAAAAATATATAAAAAAAAAAAAAAAACACTAAAGATGTATTTTCTTGATTTTCTAAATGACCTAGCAAAATAAGTATAGGTTTAGACCAAAAATATAAACTTCAAGTAAATGTGTGCTTAAAACAAGCAAAAAATTTAAATATCTGTCAATATAATAAGAAATTCTCTTGAAATAAGTTTACTTTTTCCATAAACACTTACTTTTAGAAAAGTTCTCTTGTTTCACTGGCAGAGTTTTTGCTTATTTTCCTAGGTTATTTTGCTCTAGAAAATATTTAAGATTTTTTTAGATATTTTTTTGACTGAAAACAAGACAAAAATACTAAGTAAGAAAGACATTTTGCAGTGCAGTGAGCAACCAACCTTGGGTCCTTTGAAAGGCGCTATATAAATTAAAGTGATAATTATTATAGCTCATCTATGTATTCAAGAAAATTTTATTTATATAGCACTTTTCACAATTGTTTCATTCTGTCAAAGCTGCTTTACATTAATAAAAGCAGGGGAAACACAAAAAAAACCGGTGGACAACATAATAAGCAGAGTACAACGGCTAAGATTAAACCGTACTGAGCGTAGTAACGTAAAATAATAATGTAAGGCTTTAATAATAATATCATAGCTTTATACAGTGTGATGGAGTTACGTTACACAATTTCACTCATATATGCAGTGCATTTCAATAAAAAATTTAACCGTTTCATAATTACAGTACAACTGCGTTTTTGGAGATGTGAATTAAATATTTGATTTGTAATTGTGATGTTTCAGCGGAGCGGTGAGTGTGTAATTGTGCACTACTTACGCATTCAGGCGGTCTGCAATACTTTGCCACGCTTTTTCTCTTTGCTTTATCACTGTGGCGGTGTTGCCTTTCTTCTTAATTATATCTTTTACCTCCTCGTATGCCTCCATGAGGATTTGTGCTTCCGACGGGGAAAAGTACGCGGCTCTAGTTGCCATGGTAAATCAGTTAATCTGTGATCTGTGGCGGGGTCTATTTGAGTGAGCCGTGAGCGCGCACCTATCCAGGATTGGTTTCACCTGGCTTAATGAATCCGTGTCTGCTCATCCTGGCTTGGTCTTTGTGCAACCAATTAAGCCTGGACGCACATGTTTTGGCTTTATTGAGCTCAGCTGAGTCATTTATCCCGGATGTCTTAATTCTACTTTTGTGCAACAGGCCCCTGGTAACCCATTTTCCTGTTGCCTGTTCGTTACCTGTTTATCTACCTGTCTGCCTGTAAACCACATCAACCCCAATAAACACTGTAGCCATCCGGCTACTTCACCTCATACCGCTTCCTGGTATTCTGCATTTGGGTCCACATACCACACCACTAGACAGCACATAAAACAGTTTTATGGAAGGCACAGACAAATGATGTCATCCTGCTGATAGGGGCTTCAGATCAGAGTCATTCTAGAGGAGATGGACAAACAACATAGTCATTTAATTTTGATGACTTGACATTTACATAAAGTAACTTTTACTCAGGTTTTACTCAAACTATGTCCCTAAGCTGTCTGACTTCAGAGGGGTCAAGGGTCAACACCTACAGAGTTAATAGTTTACAAAAGTGTCATAGTGAAATTACAGGCAACTATTTACAGCCATTTCCCCCATTAAGTAGTATGAGACACAACCATAATTGATGGAACATGTTGCTTGGAACCAAGTGTAATAGCTCATTTTGCTCAGAAGCATCAGAGCTATTGATATGGACACACAAGACTTGCCATCTTTACCCAAAGATAAGCAATATCTCTCAAGATATGTTTGCTGGTGAATCCTCTCTACCTCAATGTTTTTTAACTTCCAATTTGTGTTTAATTTTCTCATGTCTTTTTGCAAAAAAAGTTAACCCGTATGAACCAATTATAGCAGTGGCAACTGGAGAAGGCTCTTCTTCGTCTGTTCATAACAAACCTATTTTGATTGGTTTTTATTTCAAAGCCACTTAATTTTTTTTTGTTGAGCTGTTTACCCCCCATGGCCACAGAATATTGCTCACCAATTTTAAGCAACTGCTCTGTTGTGCATTTTTCTAAAAACTCCTCAGATGGAGCAGCAATAAACGCCTCACTTTCAGCCATTTCAATTACAACCAGTTAAGCAAACAATCAACTACACTCAAACAAGACACGGCAAAGTTTCCCTGTGCGCACTAAGAGGACTAACCCTCAACCGGTTCATCAAGAGTCATCTGTAGATCCGTTGCAGCAGTTTGTGGAGCTTCTCTCTGCTGCTTTGGTGCTACAGGAACAAAAACGTGAGCTGCCGTGGCTGAGTTGCTCTCCTCCTGGGCCTGTCTAGTTCGTAGTGCCGGTTAGAATCACAGCTAGGCAAGTGTTAGCGTTTAGCAGAAACCTGGAACGGTACAGCCAATCAGAGGCAGAGAAGGGGCAGGACTACAGATGACTTTTCTTCCTGTACAGACTGTAGTTCCATCAGCTCATGTGAGGGAATCTTGCCACCTGCTGGTGTCGCTAGTAACTGCACCTCACATTGCAGATTCCTTTTTTTTACAGATCTGCGGTATGAATTGGACAAAATTCCACAAATAGGAGGGAAGTAATAAATATCATGTGGCCCACAAGCTGGAACTTTTTATAGAAGTCCAATAAGACCATAGGTGCTCCAAAGCAAACTTTACACATGGTTGCACCAACCGACCCCGCGCACCAAATGACAAAACCTGAAATGAAGGGAAACAGTCAGGGAAACATTAACATTATTACACATATTAACATGGGCTACGTTCAGATGTCCATATTTATTAGTTAACTGACCTAAAAGCAAACAAATCCCGTCCTGAAAAACAAAGTCAAAATGCGTGACTAGTTACTATATGCATGAGAGCTGCAAAATTGATATTTTGAACAAATATACAAATGTTATAACTAGAAAACTAACCCGGTGCAAATGCCAACAAATGTAAGTTATTTATTGTAGTAAAGAAAATAAACTGAGAAGTAAAATCAGATGTGAGGTGTGTTAGTCAGTGACATCAGTAGTGTAAATGGGGATGTGTGTATATAGTGTAGTGTAAGGTCTTGTGAAGTAAAAAACTATTACAAATCATTGCTGGAATCGCTGGAATAGTGTTGTGTGGCTCGGTCTGAGCCACGTTCTTTGTTTCTCATTTACAGAGCCAGGGCTGTGTACAAACACCAGAGTTTTTTTCAGCGAACACACTGAACAGACGGACTGTATGAGGAGTGTGACTGTGTGAGGAGATATTTGCTGAATTTGACAAAAAGACGTGTATTGGATTAGAATCACATACCCCACCTTTTAAAGGTAACATAGGTAAATACAGTAACCAACGCTGGTGTGTACTGTATGCTGGGTCTGACTGGTTGATTGAACAACAAGTATGTCATGAAAATGCATTTTTAGTAATTTCTTCCCTAATTATTATACTGGTATCAGACCTAAGTGATCATGTACTTGTTGGCCCTAATTTATGCAAGCAGGATCATTCAATTCCCAATGAGCACCGACAAATTCTGTGCCTTGGTGATAAATGCAATACAAAAAAACTGTGCTGTTTAAATATGCAGCTCTCCAAACAAAGTGTATGAATGAAAGCATTGTCACTTAATGAATTTTGCTTGTGGTGTCCAACCAAGCCAAAACAAGAGAGGCAGAGAGAGAGAAACCAAAAAACTAGGAGATGCTTGAGAGAAACATATAATTCTTCACAAATTACTGCACTAGAGGTGAAAAAGCAATTCATGAAATAACAAATGGAAAGTAGAATTTGGCAGTCTGTATAGTCTATGGTAAGGTGTTCCTACAGTAACATCTTTTTCTCCCCTATAAAAAGAGAACTGGGACCCATTTTGTAAGATTTGTTTAATAATTCAGCACGGCCTTAAACCAATTCACTTCAAGTGCCCAGATGGTATTTTTATTAGGCAAATGCTTGATACTTGAGAGGAATAATTTACTTGTGTTCTGAAACTGGCAGGGTACCTTTGAGCCACGTGGAATTTGCTGCGCAGAGAATCAGTCAGGCCCTTTTTCAGGGTACTAATTCAGCAAAACAATAATTTCATGAATATCATTGTGTTTATGCTGAGGCAGACGGGGGGGCATCCGGCCATGGTCACTTCATGCACTGTACTCTGTTATTACTAATAATGTTCAAAGTTAAAACAGCATATACATGGCCTTCTCTAACTTCTGAATGCAAGGAAATATGGTAGCACTGCTAGCAAGACTCTTTTTCACTTGAGGACGTGCACACTCAGACATTTTCTTACTGGAACTCTGAGCTCTCTACCTTCTTAACCCTCCTTCCTGTCAACAGCTGGTCCCATGTGAGGAAATGACAGTGACTGAAACAAAGATGTGAGATTATTTATTAGTCATTGTTTATTGTACATGGTGTGAGTTTTAAATCCTTGTCATACAGTTCCTTTGCCAAGTTTTCCAGGATGTAATAAAACGCCGAAGCACAGTGCCCTGAAGAGAGATGAGTGGAGTGTATTACTGATATATCTGACCTTAAAAAATCCTGCCCCCTGGACAGAAACACCCACTGAACTGTAGTCAACTAGACTAGGAGTACTACTTAATTATCAGCCTCAAGCAGTTTATTTTGAAGATACCATTTAAAGGAAAGAAACCAGACAAAAAAAAACTGTTCACACACAGTTTCTTTTCTATACTGGAGGAGTTAATGCTGAAAATAAAGCAGCAAAGTGAATGGCAGTGACAGGGGCAGACACGGGGCTGTGTTGATTGACACTGCAATGCTGTCCTATTCCTTTTGATGGGATTAAATTGTCATGATCTCTTAGATATGGAAATTGAGGCAATGATCTGAGGCTTTAGAAATGTCAACATTATTAAATTGTGAGACCATTTAAAGGCACACGTCACACTTTCCCCAGGCTTTATTTCAGACTACTGTACAGAAACTGTACATTTATGAGCCTGCTATATTTTTCTTCATGTGTTAATACTAAGTCTCAAATTGTGTTTTTGTAAAAAAAAAAAAAAAAAAAAAAACCCTGAAAAACTCAACAAACAAAACAAAATGGGGCTAGACATTCATTCATCCTGGTTATACATTCTTCTCTCTGATAGGCATCAGAGTGATAGACATTAAGATAGTGGCAGAAAATTCTATTTCCCACATATAACAATAAATGGAATAATCCCACAACAGCAAAATCATTTTCATTCATTTTTATTGAAAAAATACGAAGACTGAATATTGAAACAAATGATTTGGCAAAATGGACATATTTCCTGTAGATCATTACACAGGCTGCTGATTCACTAGACTTTATTTCATTTGAACCTTATATTCACCATCAAAGTCTTATGCCGCAGTGCAAGCATATCAAGCTAATAACTCGGCAGCTCTTGCCGTTCTTATACCGTGGATCAGGGGCAGAGGAGGTAACTGAGGTGTGAAATAGACTCCAGTTAGCTGATGAACACAAGAAAAGACTCGGATGGTTGGTTGTCACTCTCTGCACTAGACCCGGCTTTGCCCCATCTGAAGTGAAAATATGAATCTAAATAACCTGGAAAATGCTTTTTTCTACTAATAGATCGCAGAAGTGTACGGGGAATCATCACAGGGAGTCATTTGAAGCGCAGAGAGTGCACACTGCTTTGCCTGGTCCGCCGTGCGGTAGGAGGGGTTGTAGTGACGCTGTTATCCAATGGGCACCGGCTTCCTCTGGACGGAGCGCAGCATCTCTGTCTCAGCGGCACTTTTGCGCCAGACAAGTAGGGACGGTCTCTCACTCAGCACCCAAGAAGAAGAAACAGGGCTCCGGGAATTACTGAGGTGTATTTGGCAAAGAAGACTCATCTCTTTCCCTTTTTTCCTAACACTCGGTTTTGCAAAGATGAACGTTGGCTGCGTCATCCTGGCGTGCACCTTACTTGTGGGCGCATCCTCGGTAAGATGAGTTAATTTCTACATGCCTTTTCGGCTAACACTGCTGTGGAAGTGCTGCACTGCTGTAAGCGCTGCATGAGCCCTAGAAAGTGGCTGTGAGAGGCTCACTTTCCCCCCGCAGCGTTGCGCTATAGGCAACATGATGCGTGTAATCGAGCTTAATACGGCGACGTTTAAGGTCAAGAATATTGTTGTCTAAGAGTGGTGCAAAAAGTCCCTGACAACTCTGTTCGTCACCCTCCGCATCCTCTCGCCTAAATAAACTGCAGTGCCTTTTTGCAGAGGACAGTGGTTTCTGGAGGGGCTTCTCGTTCTGTTGGCTGCGATCAACTTCGTTTACGCACGTTTACGCACTGCCATTTCTCCTTTTCTATATTTCTGGGATTGATGGCTCAGGTGGCGACTTGGTTATTTGTTTTAGTGCTTTTTTTTAAAGAAGGATGATTTAAGGAGCAAATCAGCAGTTATGAATAGCTTATCTTACTTTATTTTCAAACTTAGGCAAATAATACTCTAAAGCCAGCCTTATTTCCCAAATATATGCAGTAGAAGTTTGTTGAGCTTTACTGATGTGCCCTCAGGAAAACATTAAGATGCCTATATTATACAACAAAGTGCAATATATTTTCTTTATAAACACATAAATTGATGTGATGAATGAGGTCTATCCCTGCAAGCACATTCTGTGGAGAATGAAATGACTGCTGGAAGTACTGTGTGCCTGCACCTATGCTTATATATCGACTGTATGATTTAATGCATTCGGGTCCCTTTCACACACATACACACACACACTCTCTGTGCTCTCTTGCTCTCACACTCCAGTCAGCATGCAGTATATATGTTTAGGTTAAACATTTCCTGCTAGCCATAGTCATCATCTTTATAATGATTATCACTGATGTCATTATCATTTTTGATCTTATTCAGCATATGATGATCCTGATGATAACATCTGTGATGGTAATAATGATGATTTTGAAGAAGAAGATGATGATTGCTGTCATTAAGAATGAATTTATTCGGTATTTCAGTGTCTCTCATGAGACTTGATGTTTCTCTACAGTGCTTTTAGAGGAGATGCCATTGTTGGCAGGAAATATTCAGATATTTTACTTGAGTAAAAGTAGTAATACTACAGTGTAAAAATACTCTGTCCTCCATTCAAAATTACTTTCATGTGGTGCTTGTAAAGTACAAAAGTATTAGCATCAAAATAAATTTAAAGCACCAAAAGTAAAAGTACTCATTATGCAGAATGGCCTATTTCAGAATCACATAACATATTATATTACTGGATTATAATTACTGGTGCATTAATGTGTAATAACTTTATATATAGCTGCGTAGCTTAATCTATAATAATGTATTATAATTCATTAGTTGGTTTATGTTTTGTATTAATAATGTAACTCTGCAAAGTAACTAGTAACTAAGGCTATTAAATAAATGTAAACGAGCAAACGTTTTGCCTTATTTGCCTCCAAAATGTAGTGGAGTCGTAGTATAAAGTATCAGAAAATGGAAATACTCTAGTAAAGTACAAGTACCAAAATTGTACTTAAGTCTAATACTTAGTTACATTCCACCACTGGCCCCAAATGTGGATTTCCCCACTGTCACGGTCCAAGTGCAGCATGCTGTAGTCTGAAGCAAACCATTCACTGTAGCCAGAGAGACTGTGAAGTTCAATATTAGTCTGAAAAGGCTGTGAGATCAGCGTGTGACCCCGTGGCTGTAAGTCAATTTGCCAATGCTTAATAGGCCGTCTTGTTTTATTCCTCAGGGGAGTAAGGCAGTCCAGCCCCTCAAACCCCCATGCAGACCAGGCTTCTCCCAGAACTTCTACACAGTGATTGTCTCGAGAGACGTACTGCACGGCCAGAGCATTCTCAAAGGTAAGTCTGCTGCTTCTGGAACTCATTTATTGACTGATGATATTTTCTCTTCTCTGCCCAGATGTGTCCCCAACCTCACAGTGTGATTGAGTGAGTAAGTGTGTGTGTGTGTGTGTGTGTATGGGGGGGGGGGCATATATTATGGCGCGTGGCTCTCCATCACTCCTAAAGAAGGTCAGAACACACTCTGGTTGTGGCTGTGCAACATAAGCAGCTCATCTTGAGCACAGACATGCATAAATCCAAGCAGAAAGATCCAGTTGTGATGAAGCTTGGGTTGAAAAAATCTTGCGATGTGATTAAACATGATGTGACAGTAGGTGTGCAGTGCATTCTGTTCAAAAGTTGTCATTTGATATGGAGTTTCATTGATGAATGAACACCTGAATTACACTGATTGCACAAAAAAATAATACATTCCCTTTTTGATTGACTAAACAGCAGGCTGAGAGAGCAGACTAATTTAAATGGCCTGTTGCGTACTCTGCATGTTTGCAGCTGGAAGCCCAAAACTTTAATTTCATTCCCAGTGTTCATTGTAATACATTTGCCAGTCCTTTTATTCTTTCTGTTTTTCAATTCTGGAATTCAATTCTGTTTTCATTCGCTCCATTTCTTTTCAGAGCAGGCAATGTACTGAATCTACTGTGAGGTTCATCTCCATTTGAAATTACGTTGAAGTTTCTTCAGCATGTCTCTTCTATTTGCTGGTGAATCTTTGCCATAATGGAAAAAATCCCCCTCATTCACATCCTAGAGTCCCAATTTGCATAATTGACAGATAAACAAAAACTTTGACATTCACCGGATGTGCTTCTGTAACATAGACCATATCATATCTAAACCTCTTAAAAAAAAAGCAACATCAAGAAATTACTGCCAAGATGAGAAATGCTTCAGTATTTTGCAGATTTTCATATCTACACTGTGGATTTTTACCACAAAAGTCGAGGGACTTGGTTTTGGTAATATGGGCCCAATATTTAGGTTGTTACACACTTGCTTCTATTTCTTTCCTGTAACCTACTCTACACTACTACTCACACTTGCAGGCAACATCTCAACAGCAGTGTACAATAAGCTTAGCTCTCCCCTGACACTCTGCTTTGTAGCCAAATATTTGCCTATTGTTACGTGAAATGCTATTTGCCAGGAGGAAACGGCATTCTCATTGTAACAGCTGTTTGAGCATTTTCCGGCTGCGAGCAAAATAATTGAATTATTCTGGAGGTTATTTTGTTATTTAGGAGGCTGACAAGGACAGTGCAGCTGGTCAGTGGGGAGCGAGTTTGCCTGAAGGGGCTCGGGGCTCAAGGTTTCTGCCTGTTTGTAAATGGGGCTGAGGCGTCCTGACTGACCCAAACAATGTTAACAGAGGGTGATGTGTCTAGACTGGTAACGTATGTGGGTTTCTCCTCAGCG
Source organism: Siniperca chuatsi (assembly GCF_020085105.1). NCBI lineage: Eukaryota > Metazoa > Chordata > Actinopteri > Centrarchiformes > Sinipercidae > Siniperca > Siniperca chuatsi. Next base: position 26,071,216 of record NC_058043.1, on the reverse strand, counting down.
TTTGTGTGTGTGTGTGTGTGTGTTATATGCACATGTGTCTCGGGGGGATGTTGCACACACGTGTGATATGTCCTGGTGTACGTATTAGCTGCTAACACTTCACGGCAGAGTTCAACTGCATCAATTTGATTTAGCTCATGCGCAACATCAGCTCCAGCTTTGATCCCATATTACTTTTGCATCCAGCCTCTCGCATTTTGTCTGTCTCTGTGTTTGTTCTTTATAAAAATCAATCTTAGAGGCACGCTGTCCTCCCAACTGGCCACTCAAAGGGATATGGACTGCAGCAGCAAGTCCTCATGCAATGATGAATGTGCAGTGGCTAGCCTTACTGAAGGTCTGTTTTCTATACAGTGGGATACACAGCTAGAGGAAGCCTTTAATACTAACGCCACAATATGTATAACCTGAAACTGTCACTTTCCAAGAAAATGAATGGGCTGGGGGTGAGATGAGGGAGGGTCTGGGATGCTCCAGTGCTGGCTAGGGGGTTGCTGGACCGCTGTGGGCTGTGACTGTTGTCTCCCGGGGGGGATGGACAGTGAGCGATGGGGGAAGGACTAAAGAGCTGTGGCCCAGCAGGTGCAGTGTGAACCAGGCCTCTGTTTCCAGTAGCTGAACAATGTTTGGACCGCAGCTCCATTTTTCTTTCTTTAAACTTGCTTAAGATCGGTTACCTCTTTCTGCATTCACTATTGTCTGATTTGTGAAGGTCCCCTGCTGGACGCAAACCGGGGATGTTGCAGTTCATGGTCAACGCCTTAAATCCCTAGGCTATTCGGGCACCCCAGCCTGCAATTTTATCTGCATTACTACACACAACACCAAAAACACTGATAAAAAAATAAAAAGCATTTTACATGGTTTTAGAGAGTTAGAGATTAGAGATTTTCCTCAACCATCATGTAATCGTTTCTTTACTGGTTCCCCACCTTTTTGGCTTTTGACCATTTATAGCCAAAAAATGCTTATTCAGCAGTTCAACCAGAGAGTGATGTTCCCTTCTCGGATTGTTTCATTTTAATATGTTTTTAGAGTCCTGACGAGGTAAAACTCCAGCATTTCACAAGAAAAAATGCCAAAAAATCCACAATATTTTGTATAGCTGTAATGTTATTTTTCCTTCTTTCCTATGTTTTTAATCATTTCGCAGCCCCACCCATTGTGACTCATTAGGGGTCCCAGCGGCCACTTTGGCAACCACTGCTTTAACCTATATGAAACCATAAACATGGCAATACGTGTTTTTCACTGGACAGTGACAAAATGGAATGAATGGAAACCAATGCCACTGCCTTGAGGTAGGAGAACATTCAACAAACACAACAGCACAACTTTGAAAATAGTCAGCAGTGATTTAAACGATAATAAATAGGTAATAAATACACTACATTTTGCTAAAACATTTGTATGGTCCTTTAACCTTACTTCTTTTTTCCCCCTGCAGGTAAAGTGAAGTGTCTGGTCAAGACTTGAAAGGTCATTTTTGAATTATAATGCATCATTCAGTGGCCCCTTTGGTCATTCTTCGCTGGCTTTATAGGTTAAAATGGCTGTTATGGCTTTGTGGTTGACCATAAAAGACCTTTGTTTAACTAACTCACAAATCTCTGCGCTGCCACTAAGTTGTGCTGAATAAATCATCCCATGCTCTCATGGAGATGTTTGTCTAAGAGCTGGGTCAGGATTGGAGGGGGAGGCTGTGGCACACGGGCAAGCAGACAGCCGGGCCTTGAGTCGTGGTCCGTGCAGATTCCCGCTGTGGGCAGATAAGCCATGAAAAGAAATATTCCATTGATTGCACATCGCTGTGTAAACCATCACCTCGCTCCAAGAGCCGGAACAGACACCTAGGAACATGGACAAGGGGACGTGGCCTCAGCACAAAAGAAATTGATTTGAAATACAGTTCAGTCAGGATAGTGTCTCTTTAAGTCACTGTCAACGCATATTTGAAAAGACAGCAGTGATGAGTTTCACCCTTTGCCCCTCCCCATTCCTGAAAGACAGTGAACAACACTGCTCTGTGTGATATAGACACATGCCTGACTGCATATTTCGCTTCATGTCGCCAAAATGTTGTGACAAAGAATATTACTTTGATGGATTTACTGGATTGCAGAAACATAGTTTTTGGAGAATAATTGATTTTAGTTTTTCAATGGCAGTTTTTAGAAATACAGCAGAGGACCGCTTTGTTGTGGGCAAATGAGATACAAAATAAGGATGATAACTTAATATAATGTTTTCTGGCAGAGAGCATCACATGTGTGTATTTCTTAACCAAGCCTACAATATCTTTTTCATTTCATAAAGCCTGTGCTTTGCCATCTCGACTCCACACTGCCCTTTCAAAGAGAATGGGCCTGTGTTCATTTTCAGTCCCTGTGTTGTCTCTTGAATCACATGAAAAAAACACCTACAATTGGGTGTCTTTTCCTTGCTTCCTTCATCCCTGGGCTTTTAATTTAAAATTGGGTCTTTCTATTGCAGTTATTTTATAACTGCTGTAGTGCATGCATGGTAAAAAAAAGCACACTGTACTTTAATCTAAAAGATTAATTTAAGGAGGTTCATGCCTCCATCAGCTATACGCTTTCGGCATGGATTTCCTATTGTTTAATTCCATCTCTAAAAGTTACATATAGAAAATGACTTGTAACATGACCCCAATTAGACTACAGCAGGAAAATCTGGCAAGGAGCCATATCTGCTTTGAAACAGCAAGCTCTGCGTTCGCTGTGCTGTGGAGCACTTCTGACTCCTAACCTACTATTCAAAGTGACAGGGCTTTCATAAGTACGTCCAGACCCAAGAACTGGGGGTCGGGTGGATTATGTTTCCAGGCATTTGATAAGCGGGATGCCATTTTACTTCTGACTCACGAACATCTCTCTTGTCCTCCAGAGAGTCTTTCATCTCTGCAGCCAGGACCTGCAGTCTGTGGCGAGCTGATAGAATACAGGTGCAGAAGATGAGCCACATCATTTCTCTTTATCTCGCCTGCCTTCTTACCAAACCAAGCTACGCTCCTATATCCCTCAAACTCCCTACAACATGACATACATGCTGAGCCAATTCCATCAAGCAAGCCACCCAAGATATAGTACGTGCCACAGCACAATCCTTTTCATCCTGTTTTGTAGTCATTTCCACAGTGGAGGTAGTAAGTAGAAAAGGGGTTTTGATAGATGGGAAACTGGCTGTCAGCAGAAATAATATTGCCTCTTGTCAGGGCTTCCATGTGAATTTTATTAGTTCTAGTGCACTGATCTCCTCTCACTATGCACTAGTATTAGCTTTAGTCTGATGGTTTGTTGCTGGGTCATGGCATGCGCTCTCATGGAGTTTCATTGCTTTCCCATCTGGTGCCCACTGAGAGACAGGCATGCTTCTTTGCGACCTCCTTGCATTTAGACAGTGAGAAGCTGTCAGAGACGACGCCTCAGACTCCTGCTGCATTTTAAAAGCCGCTGTTTGCACTCTACTGGGTGGGATTATGCAGTAGATCTACATTTCCTGACAAAATAGAGGTGAGCTAATTGTGCCCTGAATTCTGACCTTCAAACGGAGTTAACCGCGATATTATCAGACCTCAGATTGCATCTGCAAGAGCTGGCGGCTGTGGGTTAAATCATGGAGTGATTATAAGGGAAAAAGAAGAAACTAGGCACTTTTGATGGTGTTAGCCAAAAAAGAGTCCTTGGCAAGGGATTAACGGATAAGAGACTGTTGGACGAGGAACTAGAGACTCACTACTGTATTTCTGGAGTTCTGGAGACAAGGGCAAATTGAGAAAAAAATATTCATGGACAAAGTTTAAAGTGGTGTTACTTTCTTTCTTTTTTTTAGAACAAATTACAGTTTAACCTTCTCGATGGATGAGTCTCTTTACATGTACTGTCAAAGAAAGTAGCAAAACGCTCTCTTTTGAAGAAACGAACGGCACATATACCATTGATGACCTTGTATGTTGTGAATACTATTTGCATTTGTTATTGAAAACCTTTTTTAAATTGACCATCCTCCCACATAATCAATGCGTATTTGTGCTTTGCATCTCGGTGCACTTTCATGATCGGTGGCCTTGATTAAGACTTTATTGGCTTTTTTGTTGCAGTGCAGAAATGAACCGTTTTCCCACTAGGGGACCTCTGTTTCACCTTTAAACTCTAAGTATAACCCAATCTAGCAGTTCATTACAAAGGTGTCCCCCTCCTTTAGGCTTGCAGGATTTACATGCATCTGAATACAAATCAGGTCTTCAGTATTGAAGTGGTGTTTCTTCAGCTCAAATTATTCACTTGCATGTTATCCTGCTTGTTTGTATTGTCATGACAATGTGCACTTCAGTGTCATTTAGGTGGATTATTGGATAGATAATTATTATTACATTAATAGAAAAAAAGGATTTAACTATAGTAACCCTGCAAAAGAAACTGAAAAGAAGAGAGTAAGAGCTCAGTGCAAACCTCGCCTGTTGGAAAATAATGTGGAAAAGCTCAGTTTGAACCAATTTTCCATTTCCGTTATCATCAGTCTGAAATTGTGGCTTTTCAAAGCTGCGATTGGCTTTGAGTCATGCCAAGTTTTCTTCTTCCAAGAAATAAAATACCTTGAGAAATATAAAGCAAGAATTCACATACTGTATAGACTAGATTTATTTTTCTGTCGTCCATTTACCTATGTGACTTTTACTAGCTAGTTTCTCTAGTCGACCTCCATCAAGCACAGCCTGAATGTTTAGAGTCTTATTTGCCACTTCCGGGCAAGTTAGAATCACTCTGGAGTGGATCAGGCTGTTGGAGAGGATTTACAAGTCCATCCAGTCCTCCTCCTGGACACCAAGAAGGCAGGTGGAGGAGGTGAGTTGGAGACTGAGAACCAGAGGAGATGGAGGTTGAACAACAAGATCACCAGTCAAGGTGGCAAGGTACTTAAACTGTAACCAGTCACTCACTATGCATTACTTATTAAAAAAGTAATTATATTACTTAACTAATTACTCAGCAGTAATGTGTTACAATACTCGTTACTTTGCTTTCATTACTCAGCCCAGCTCTGTCAAAAGTTCCTTTTAAACAACTTCAAAATCCTTCACACCCATGCGTCTTCACAAGTCTTAACACGAGTAGAAATAGAAAAGGAAACATGGTTTAACAAGCAGCCCTATAATTTGGTGGGATTTACTGGCCATCCAGCAGCTAGCTTAGCCTGGGCAAGTGCACGCAGCTCTCCAGAAATCCCGCCCTCACAGTAAAGCCGCGGGGTTCAAATATCATCCATCTCTTAGCAACACTAGGTGATTCCTCAATGTGGGCTTACCCATGACTAATGTTAGCAAGCCAGCTAAGAAGAACAACATGCAAATGAAACAACTTTGGAATTATCTGAAGCCACATGTCTTGTAACCAGGACTCCCAGTTCTCCCCTTTTGTTAGAGGCTATCTGCTTCCCCACACAGCATGTACCAGACCAGTCTGTCCACTGAGGCCAAACTGATATCAACTCTCCATCAAACTCCTGTTAAGACAGCAAACAAGCCGACTCCCAAATTACGGGATTCAAGTAACAGATCGTTACTGTGATTAGTAATTGTAATGTAATTACAGATTTTCTGTAATCCCTTATGCTACCGTTACTGAAAAAAGCAATCACATTACTGTAACACATTAGTAAGTAATGCATTACTGCCCAACACTGATGGTCACACATTTGAAGGCCTTCTGGAGCGTCATCCTTTCCAACCAGTGTCTTGTGCACCTGTGAAGCACACCATGACATTTCCACATTCTCCAGCATGTTAGACAGAAATGTATATTTTAGCATAATAGCTGTGCGTTTGAACCACATTTGAGACCAGACCAAATGATGTTCAGCACAGTTTTTGCATCCCTCGTGCATATTTGACAATATGTGTTTACTGAGTGATGATCTATGAGAATCTCCACCTACCCTAGCTACCGTATTGCCCAGCTGTGCCTCCTCGTTTTTCTCTCCCCCACCCCCTTTTCATTCCTGAGTCAGGGGCACAAAGTGACATATAGCTTCTCACTTCATTGATGAATTATGGCCAAGCGGTTTGACCTTGTGCTGCCACTTGACCTCACATGTTCTCCAACACTCATATCCTCAGTCTGCAGCACTGGAGGAGATGAAAAACACGGCCCAATCAAAATGATTTACGTTGCTTGACTCAACACATAGATCCTTCTAAGCGGCTGCTAAATGCATTTCCAGAGGGCCACTCTGTATTGTACTGTACAGCCATTTCGGAAGCCACAGGGCTTTTGCTATTCTATCGCTTTAATTAAAAGACTACACTGTCAAGATGCCTTTGTTCTACAAACTGTAATATCAAAAAGGTCCCTTGCCAGAGAGCGGCTTGTGCTCTACTTTGTCTTTTGGATTTATTTCAGCCTGGAATCTATATTTGATCAGGGCGCCTGCGTGCTCTTGTTTTCACCATATTCTCTTGTTCATTTTTGTTTAATGCTTAAACACACTTATTTATTTATATATAAACACAGTATATTTTGTGTATTGTGTGTATTTGTGTGTTTATGTGTGCATATGTTTGTAGGCAGCGCTCCATCCAGAGGGTGATTATCTTAAATGGAGAAATTAAAGGATTACAAACCAGCCCAGTAATCCAGCTGTCAATCTCACGGCTTATTAGTAAGCAAAGGAGAGGGATGAGTGAGAGCGAGATATACACTAAACAGAGAGAGACATACCTGTTTATAGTGGTAAAGATGTAAACTTGTCAATCAAACAGAAAGGAAGGTTTTCTGTATTCCCATATTAATGAAAAACTTTCATTACTAAAATAGAGGCTTTGATTTCACCATAACAGCTCAGATGAAATGCCTCAGTTTAACAAATATTAGTCAGATTTAACTGTACAATTACATTTTTCACAGACTGTTAAACATAAAAACATGACGTTTATTAGATTGCACATTTTGGTGTTAATATACTGGATGAAAGCAACAGGAGGCGTTGATATTGCTCATAATTTCTGTTTAACATGAGATTATTTGCACTCTTGATTGCAACTCATCTCCATGCTCAAAACCTGGCTGTTAGAAAAGGAAATGTTGTCACGCTACTCAACTGCTTGGGTTGAGCACATTAAACTGCATTAGGATATGCACAGGAGCATGCCTCCTTACATTAGAAACCATCTTAAGGATTCACGTTGTTATTCTACCTCTTACTAGTAAAAATCCACATGCCAAGTGCTACCGGAGTGTATTTGTGCCTGTTTCACTGTTTTAAATAGCAAATGAATGAGTGCAGCTACAGCATATACAGTAAACTGTGTATGTGCTGTAGATTAGCCTTGGTGTTGAAAGATATACAATGTCTCTGCCATTTTTCACCAGGCTCTGAAGCACATAAAAGAAACAGTTTGGGAAACGATGGCACCATAAAAGAAAATAGAAACACAAATCCTGACTCCATTATGGAAAAAAGGGGAGGGGGGGAATTGCATCTCCTATGGTGGTGACGCTTTTTGGATTTGATTCTATCAATTTGCTGTCTGTTTAGATCTAAAAAGCGGGCTGTGTGCAGGCTTATTTGCTCATGCACAGTGACTTGTGGATGGCCACTGCTGGGAACTATTTCTTATGCAGCTCATCTAATCTCATTTAATTTGAAACTCACCATTCCTTGTGTTTTTGTTTTTACATTTTTCATAGACCCATTTAGATGTCTCTGGTTGAGTTTGAATCTTTCCATTTATGATTTAGAGGAAGCTATTGGTTTTAATCTTGTTGTCATGTTATAGACAAGGTTTCTAGGTGTATTTCTGCTAAATGTGTGGTACCTGTTACATCTTGAGCAATGACTGACTTGCTTGCTACAGCAGAGGGAACTCAGTAATACTTTCTACAGACTGTTTGAAAGAGCTCATTCTGGCTAGGATTCAGATGGCTGATTTGGAAATCACAATACGGAACCATGCTCCATCCTGTTGTGATGCAGATTTGTCTGTGGGAGGCCGACAAATCTGCAAATATGCTTTGCTGACCAGAATAAACAGAAGATATTCTACCGTCGAATTATAATACAACTTAATCCATTCTGTTTCCTGTTCCCTCTCATTGCCAGCTCCAATGTCAGTAAAGAATTGAATCTTTTTATGTTTTTATTGCTTACTTTGCTTTCTTTCCATGAACACATTATCTCAACTGTCTGTCTGTCTGTCTGTCTGTCTGTCTGTCTCTCTATCTCAAAACCTGAGGGAGCTCATCATGCTATCACTGACTCCCTTACGAATCCATTTCCTCAAAAACTAAGACACCAAACAAAGCACGACTTACTTGTCTGATTTATATTTAGAGCTGTCTTAACACAAGAGCAGGTCACATACGCAACTTGTATCCCACGCACATGCACATAGACACAGTGACACACATTAACACTTACTGTGGAGGTTAATTCATTGTAGCAGAGGCCCCTCTAGGCATCTGTACATATGTTAAATGTGCCATCATACTATTAGTTTTGACCTCCAGATGGGTTTCTATTACATTATAATAATCTACCTGCAGACCTGTATGTTTCTGATCCCTGCTGGAGAACACGCACAGTTAAACTGCCAGGGGAAAAAAGATGAATTTCTAAATCTGATTGTGCCTTTTGTACTGATTGCTCACTTCTTGACATATTTGTTGATGTGGATAGAGGCGCACTGCAAATACCCATGAGAAGATTATAGCCATCGGCTTGCAAAAGTCAGAAATCCACATGAAACATCATTACCATGCCAAAGATGTCCCAGTTGCGCACACAAACATGTCTTTTGTTGTCTCAACAACAAGATGGAATTTTTTCAAATATGCTTAAGGTTGACGTTTGGCATTCTAGTCTTTATTTAGTGAGAGGCTGGTAATTCATAGAAGTACGGAGGAAAATCTGGGGTTGAGAACCAACTTTTTTGATTGAAATATGGGAGCAAATCAATAGAGCCCTCCTTTTTGCTGGCAACGTGCAATGCAGACACATGCTGGTAGCATCGATCACAGCTTCAGAAGAATCACAGTTTTCCTCTCCCCCTCCACTCTGTCTCTCTGTGTGCCTCTCTTCCCCTCTCGATCTCTTTCTCTTGTCTCTTTTCTCTCTGTAGCCTCGTATAGGGTTTCAGATAAAAATAATAGCTCTGAGAACCAACAGAGAAGAGAGGCAAGGTGGGAGGGTGTGTGACAGTGCTCTGCACCACAACCCAGCAGTAAGACAATAAGAGGCAGTCTGACTAACTGTGGCCTCTGGGAATAGAAGCTTTCTTATTGCCATAAACAGCTATTTAGCCTGGGTAAAACAAAACGGATGCAGCCATATTACTGTGTCATCATGATTACAGCCACCACAGGGCTGTGGCAAAGTGAATGATGGCTGTTACATCCAGTCAGCTATTTAAATACAGCGTCAAATTTATAGCGGTGTAAACCAATCTAACATCAAGGCTAATCCAAATGATGACATGTCAGAGCTGCCACAGATAAATGATCAACACACAAGTTCTGTAGTTTGGTGTCCATTTATTGCTGTGGAATTTGCATGTAATAGCTCATGTCTGTGCTTAACCATGTAGCCTTTTGATTTGCAGCCCACAGGTTCCTGTCTGAACATGCTGTAGTCATTTCTAATCTACCTGTCTGTATTCTAACCAGGGGACATGGAAAGCTTTGAACAGCTCTCTAAAAGTATCATTATGAAGCCGAGAGTTAAACGTCTTGGTTGTATAAGCTCTGCTGCCCTGCAGGGCCACAGGCCTACTGTGCATAACTCACCTGTCATGAATAAACATCCACCATCCGTAGATATCTGGTGGGTTTCCTGATTTCATATGGTGATTCACAGCTTGATTTGCATTTTTGTTATGCTTCTCCAAGATTATATTAAATAATTGAAATACCACGCAATGCTTTGACCACAGCAATGGTCCTGCCTGTTATTTTTAACTGATAGCTTTGCATGCTTGGGTCAGGTTCAGGTCCTGTAGAGCTCATTATCGTAGAGCTAGGGGATGTTGGCAACAATACAAGACCCTCTTCCACCTTCAGGCCCTGCAGCATGTTACATGAAATGCGAGGAGTTGGAAGAAGGCCTGAACATCAGTGCAGTCATATGTGTGATCAACATAGTAAGCTGCATAACAGTTTATACTAAACAGAACTGACTTAAACTGTAGTATAGTTACAAATGCATTAAACATGTACTTTGGGATGTTTGGTGTGTACAGAGTTCATTTCCATGGCAATCTAGTACTATCTGTGAGTAATGTTAAAGTCAGATCAAACAATGTGTTGATGCCATCATTGTAATATAACATAAAACAAAAAAAAAAACCCAGGATTTTTACATTGAAGACTTATGGCTGAATTAACTGAATTGGAATGCTGAATAAAATGGATTCTTGGATGTCTTAATTACAGTTAAATGGAGGTCGAATCACGTCAAACGTTTTCTCACGGCTATGTGATGCTGCTTCCTGTGACACACGTCCTTATTCTCTCTGTGCTTAGTCCACATCACATTAAATTTGCTACTTTTCACTTTTGTATTTGATCTTAGCATTAAGGGTTAGCCTTAGTTGCTGCCCTGTTAGCCTATCTTTGAGCTTAGCCTAGCTTACTAGCTTTACATCTAGTCACCCATAGTTATAGCCTCATTAACTATATTACCATGGTTTGTGTTAACTGTTCTGCCTTTGCAGATAGAGTGTCTCTTTTAGAGAGATGTGTCCGCCAGTTAGAACAGCTTATCTCTGCTAACGTTCCCTTAGATGTCATGGGCACTCCAGATAGCTTGACCTATGGAGCCAGGACAGTGACTTAAAATTTTGCCATCGAAAGTAAAATTTGGCGTTGAAAACTGAACCTGTCCTGTCCTATCAGTCATCGGAATAATGTGACTGCAAACAACGTATTGGAGCGCGCCTAGCTAATCGTGTGACAGCTCATAGAGAGGCTTCACATCTAAAAACGCCAGGAGAAAACAAAAGCAGCTATACTCTATAACAATCCATCTTTACATAGTAACCAAGTACATGTGTACCTGTTTAGCCAATACATCTATGATAATCCTTTATTAATCAGTTCAACAATGTATCAATGTACATATGTATCACCATTTAACCAAAAATACACTTTAAACCGTTTATTCAATTCCTTCCAAGTATTCACTATATACAATATATTATGAGTCTGGACAGACATGGATGTAAACTGCAACTTGACTGGTTGGCAGAGACAGGGCAGTAATTCTAGTTTAGTGCTAATCTGAGGTAATTACAATGTACATGCAGCCATTTCATGTTGATTTTGTCCAGTTGTTCTGGTGGTTTGGTTATGTGAGCATTGCTTTTGGACATTTTGTTGTAACGTAATGAGAACTGTTTTCTGCTCTCAGTGCTCCTCCTCTTGAATGCCTATCTGGACTCTGGTTTTGGGGATTGAGTTTTGCATGTCTAATGAAGCCACTTATTAGACCAGCTGCATATGTTATGTTATGTGTAGTTAACACGTTTTGCACTCTGTCTCATTCAGTTATCCTGACAAAATCTTTATCACGCAGGCAAAGTACAAGCTGCCATTTTAACACAAAAAGTAGATAAAAGAAACAGCTGCCAGCTGAAAAGTTGAGACAATTTAATTATTTTAATAACTGCATTTTAAGGCCCTGCTTCAGTATTTGTATCAGTTGTGGTAAAGTCAGTGCAGTTTGGAGAGGGCAGCTTGGTTTCAGTACATATGGTATTCTTCAGCACATGTGAACACACACAGACACACAGGTGCACACATGCCAAGAATACCCGCAGTTATTTTACTCTGTGAAATCCCAGTATCTCAGTACTTGTACTACAATCCTAATTCACAGCTTGTATCATTTATTCTAATTTAATCAAATCTTAGCATTCTTTTTTCAGCTGCCAACAGAGGGGAAAATGCAAAAGACTTGCTAACTTTGTCTTGTTAATAGGCATTACCAGAGACTGGTAGCAGTGCCAAAATGTAAGCTGTACCCTGCAAGTACTTGAAGATGTTGTTTTCACAATATTCTCTTAATCATTAACCCCCCTCCAGTCATTCACATATTTAATATGCAGAAGCCACATCCACTTGTCACAACATTTTAACTGTATGAACTGCATCCAAAAAGAAACAGGATCGTTACAGATATGCAGACAAATTCTTGCGTTACACAAACCAACACACACAGAGTGTGAGACAAGATCATTTTATTTGCTGGTGTAATTCTATCAAGCAAAGACATCATCAGGAATGGGTCATACGGATCAGTAGCCTTAAGCCTCCTCTCCTCTCCTCTCCTCTCCTCTCCTCTCTCTCCTCTCCTCTCCTCTCCTCTCCTCTCCTCTCCTCTCTATGCTCCCTCCCCTTCTCTCTGTTTTTATTTTCTCCCTTTCTTCCCCTTGGAAGACTTTTAGATCCAATTTGAAGTCCTCTCTGTGCCTGCGTTGCCATCTTTCTCAGCTTCAGTGTATTCACCAGCCTGAAGCTCTGTGTGAACTCCTCTTCACACTCTGGAGATTGTATCTGTCGTTCCAGAGAGAAATGGAGCAAACAGGGATGTTGACAGTGTATGTCCTGTTTCACTATTTTATAGAACATACATAGTATACATATACGGTATGTATTTCTGTGTGTGTGCATGTGGATATGTGTGTGTGCACACATGCTTGAGCTTTCCCCCATTTTCAATAATCACACACCACCACAAGTCAGAAGCCCTTGCAGGCTGCATTCTAAATACTCTCAAGGCTGGAGGCAAAGCAACATGAATTTCAATGAATTATTAAACAGGATTATTTATTTACTTCCTCCGCACCCTGAACCACCTAACTGGCAAATCTACATAGCATTTTTTCGAACCTGTGGCACATTTGTATGCATAATTTACGGCTCACGGCTGAATATTTTCTTTAGGATGTCGAGTTTAGTCTATTCTCTGTACACCCTTGGGAATCAGCCCAGTGGACTTTAAATTGTGTAGTACTATAATTCTAATGGACTTTGATTGTACATTGCACTGCACTTATCTTCATGAAGAGAATGATTTTGATATGTAAATGAGCATAATTTGTTTTGTGGCCATCATATGGTGCCTCTGAATTTTGGTTTGTTTTAGATTAATGACACTGTGTGAATCAAGTGGTATTGTTCTGGTGGCTGAGGGTGTGCCAAGTGTGAGTGTGTGTGTTTGTGTGTGTGTGTGTGTGTGTGTGTGTGTGTGTGTGTGTGTGTCAGACTATGTTGGCTGTGGGAGAAAGAGATGAATAAGCAGAGGACTGGAGCCCTGCCAGCCCGTGAGACTCCGACGCACTGCAGATGAGCCAAACCTCCATCCATTCACATGGAGCTCTTCGTGGTGGGGTGACGACATGCTTCCATGTGTGTCTTTCAGAATGTGTGTGCTGCTAAATGTTGTGTACTGTAATTCTGTAGAAGTTTCCATTAACAGATATTGTGCCATCTTAAAGGCATGATTAAATATCAATCTAAACCTCATGAGCCAACAACCTTGGTTTTATGAGGAAGTTTAAATGAGAAAGTCTTACCAATCTCATGGTAAACATCATTATGTATTTATAAAACCCTGCCTTGGATCATTAATGGCACAGCACACATCAAACATAACACCTTAATAAATAGCTAACAGCCCATGTTTAACTAGAGCACAGAGTGTGTGACCTACGCAAATAGCACACAGACGAAATGTAAATCAAGGTAAATGAGATGACACCATTCCATTCTCCATTCCTGCTCTCTCAACCGACCTCTACAGCTTTCTTTACGTTGCCATTCATCCAGTGTGATGAGGAGTTGGTGTGTGGTTAGAGACATCAGCAAGACTGCAGTAATGGAGGATCCAGCAGGAGGGCAGATTGCAGTAGGATCCTCCTAATACCACTGCCAGGGGTGCAGCATGTGCCTGATAACACTGATAGAAATATGAGTGTTTTGTATCAGGACTGAATCAGTTAATGAATGAACCCCTCAGGGCTAATAAATGCACATGAATTGTGGTGTGTTATACAGGCTTTCTCTGTAAATATTGCCAGTCAGGCACAGACACTAGATTTAATTGAGGAAGTCTTGTCAGTTTTACTGCAAGAGTGCTATAGAAACTGCTTCTGCACTTACATACACGGCACACACGTACATTTTAAACAGTGGAAGAAAAAACATTCCTGTGGCTCAGTGAATCTTAGTAGTTAGCTTGACAGTATTTGATTTGAATTTACTCACGTACTGTACTGTATAGCACATGATTTTAATGAAGATTCAAATACATGCACACTAAATATGCTCACAGCAGGGAATTTTATATTATTATTATTATATTTAAGTCTGTCAAAATCTTGATCTGAAAGTCATATTTTAAACGCAAGATCAGAAGTCAATTTTGCTGTAAAAAGAAATGCTAAATGCTAAAAGGAAAAAAAGGCAAGTGCAAATTGCTTTCTTTTGATTGATGTGAATCCAGAAACCAAGTTTCATAGGGAGCAAAAAGCCAAAAAGTGAAAAATGCCCTCCCACACAAAGGAAAAAGCTAACTTGTAAAGCTGCAGCTGTACAGCAGCACATTGCTGCCACTATGAAAAAAATCTGGTCCATCTTCCATTATAATGAGAAGAAGTTTATAACCAGAGGTTTTCTGGGTACAATGTCCGTTCACATGGCTTTGACTAGATCTTGTCCTTGCAAAAATGAGAACAATATGAAAGAGTCTTGTTACCACATACCAGTTTATCTTTTTAAAAAAAGAAAAGTTCTATGTTGCAAGAAGATTTGTTTGTATGTCGATATAATGAAAAAGGTTTCTTGTCATAATGAAATAAGTGCTGTAATAACAAGAAAACCTTTTGTCATCATTATGAAAAACTGAGCAGATTATTTTTTCTCAGGATGGGCGCAATACACCGCTGTGGCAGTTTGACCAAAGCTTCTTGAACTTTCCTCTGCCCGTGCAGAGTGTTGAAGAAAAGGAATATGTTTCATCTGATTGCTGAGTTTCACACAGCTGGTGCAAAGCAGACCTCTGACCTCTACCTCTCTCTGTCCAGTCAGGCCAACATGGTACATGCCATCATCTCCTCCACATGTACAGTATGAAGTAGAGTGGAACCACATAAGTAGTTTGATGTGTGAGCTTCCTGCTATATCTGACGGTGCGGTCTGGGGTCTGGCAGGGGCCTCCCAAGGGGGCCTCACCTCTGAGCTACCCACTCCTGAATGTCTGTTTGAAGTGCTGAGGGAAGGTTAAGTGCTGACAGGGGTGTATAATGGCTTCCTCAGGTTATGTTATGTTGGGGGAAAGAGCTGTGCTGCGTTGTCATATGTAGTCTTGTAAATGCTGCTGAATCAAATCCAACTGAGCCGAGCTGAGTGCTGCAGTGCTCAGGTTACATGACCAACATAATCATCAGAGAAAAGGTATTATTCAGGCCGGCACTATGCTGATGCACTCTGACATGCTTGAATATAAAGGATGTGTAAGGGAAGTTGCATTAAATATCTCACAGGGCCCCTCCCTTTCATCACATGCCGTGCACTGCACCATCCACAGCAGGGTCTAAACAGAGGAGGGCTGCACTGATGACATGCTGTTGAGTAGAAAAAGGGTGAAGAGCTGAGCTGTGCTAACATAGGCAGACAACAGCGCTGGGCCTGTTGCTTTCTGTATGTCCGCCTCTGTTCCAGTCCATCTCACAGTCTTTTTTTCAGGTATACATTTGCCTTTCTCTATCTCTTCGACATCATCATTTTTCTTCCTGCCTTGCTCTTTGACATTTGTCCCAACATCTCATTATTCACTCCTCTCTCTGAATGCTCTTTGGTGTGGTCTCTTGTCTAGCTTGTGTTGAACCTTTCTGTAATGCCTCTGCCTATTTTATTTGTTTTACTAAATCAAGGCCACAACAGCGAGCTCTGACAGGCCTCTCCATCATTCTCGGCCTAGTGATTGATCTCATATGGGCTTCGGGAGACTAAGGACTTACAAAACAAACAAACAGTGCGCACACAAGATGCGTGTGAAAAGTATCACACACACCAACATACTTTTCCCAGTGATAGCTGATGTCAAGGTAAAAGCTAAATGGTGAAAGTTAAATGAATTGAATTTCTGTCTTGCCTACTCTTTGATTAAGATGAAGCAATTTCCAGCACGTTTTCTCTGCTTTAGATGTGAGCACTCACAGTAAAAGCCCTTTTATTCACACTTATTTAGATTAGGCTCCATCAGCCCATTAGCATGGATGCTGTGGCCCCTTGGCAAGAGCTCTACTCCTGACATCCAACTCAATCATTTATGCTGGCCAGTGCCAGTGTCCATGTCCAGCACAGAAAGATGGCACATGGGCAGGGGGCGGCAGCCTGCTTCTCAGATGACCTCACTACATTTGTATAAATCAGCACCTAGAAATCACATATTGTGTGATGTAGGACAGCATTAACTTTTAACATATAGGTGTCTTTTAAGAGACTACTTACTATGTCACTGCCTGCATCATTACAAAAGATGAAGCTGCCTCAGCTACCTCTGTTTGATTACTACAAGTGTGAAATGGGATCCAAACTGCACCACAGTCTGCTTTCATTTACACAGAGGGCTACATTGATAACAGATGATAACAGTGAGATCTCAGAAGGATGTCTGAGTAAAATGGTTGGCTCATTTGACAGATTACTGTGACGTGTTGGGCTGCAATGACAAAGCATTCAGAGTGAGCACCGTACTGAGGAGTAGGTACATACAGGATAGAAGGCTTGTGTCTCATGCATGTGAGACAGCAGATAGCAATGAGAAGGAACCTGGGGGAGGCGAAGAGGTGGAGAGTTAGAGGTGCACAGACTGTCCTGAGATGCAGCAAAGAGAGCGCATTATTAGTGTTCACAAACGGTGTGGACACTGCTTATGAGAAACTACTGCGTGGTCTTTCCTCTTGCTTTCTCTCTCTGGATTCATCTACATCCCTCTCTCTCTTCATTTCTCATTATTTCCCCTTCAAACTTGCCTCACTCTGCTCTATTTTCTATTGTTCACTGATGCCCTTTGACCCTTTGACTCACTGGCCTCTTTCCTGCATAAACACATTCCATTAACAGAACAGTTACTTCATTCAGATAATTCAAAGGCAGCCCGTTAAAGTCGACTGTGTTGAGCTTGAATTATACTTCTGCCAATTTTTTTCAGAATTACATTCAAATGGACTATGGGGGGGCTCTCATTGCTATATGATATGAATTCCCTTTGGTTTCTCATTATCGTTTCTTGCTGAAATGCCACCAGATGTGACATTTAGACCATCCAAAGCACTGTTTTATTTCTGTAAAAAGGGTTTGGATTTTACATGATTAAATTGTAGTAGTCATTTTTGGTGTGTGTGTGTGTATATATATATATATATATATATATATATATATATATATATATATATAAATATATATACACACACACAACAGAGTCCACTATCTCTTCAGGCGTTGAATCAGGGCTATACTGGGAGCGGAATGCCTACTCCTTTCAGGGTGAAACCATTGGTAACTGAAACACTAAATCATTACTCTTTAATTGAATTGGACTTGTACTATTTTTCCTGGTTATTTGCTGGAACAACAGAATCAGTTCTCATCAATGTGGGCATGTCAGCGAGAGTGTGAGTTAGTGAGGGTGTGGGGGGAGGGGGGGGACAGAAAGGTTGAGTGAGTGAGGCCATGAAATTCCTGCGTGGCTTGTCCATCCCCGAGCACAGCGCATTAATGAATGAGCAGAACTCGTCCGTCACTCTGGAATTGGAGCACACACACAACAATAACCCTTTCCCTTATGAGAAGCGTGGTGCAGGAGGGCTTCAATTTGCTTCTCCTCTCCCACAGAGCTTGGCATTCAGTAGAGCGTTCCTTATTCAGAGAAAGCATCCGCGGCAAAATAAAACTAGTGCCATCTGCTCAATCTCCCCTTGCTTCCCGGCACAAAGCAGTTG
Organism: Siniperca chuatsi; assembly: GCF_020085105.1. Classification (NCBI taxonomy): domain Eukaryota; kingdom Metazoa; phylum Chordata; class Actinopteri; order Centrarchiformes; family Sinipercidae; genus Siniperca; species Siniperca chuatsi. The sequence continues at coordinate 26,053,197 of NC_058043.1, read as the reverse complement.
ATTATCAACTGGAGCCTGCTCAGCTTCAGCGGAGCACTGGAGCATCTCAGCCAGCAACCAAAATATCAACTGAATTTGGAAACTTTTGACAAGTCGCAGGCTTCCTGTTTTGCACTTAGATTCTCTGTAATGTGCTTGTTCTCTGTACAGATAATCCATTGACATTTTATGCAGTACAACACATTACCAAATACCACATTTTATGTAACACTCTGAATGCAGACTTCTGTATTCTCCATTGTTATCAGAAATACCAAGGATGATAATCGGCTGCATTGCGTCTAGTAACAGTGTGTGCTTTGAAGGCTGATATTTTTCCTTGTTCCTGCTTTGTTAGCACGGAGAGACATTCATGGCCAGAGGATAGCAAGAAACAATAGATGACATTAGAAATGGAGACCACAGGGGTCCATTCATATCCTCCCATGCCTGTCTTTATGGAAAGTGTGTATCTCAGCAGGCCACTGTAGTCACATGTAGTGTACAACCAAGAGAGGTACACACTAACACACTGCTAGCTGTGGTTACATGTGCAACCTCTGACTATGTCTTATGAGAGCTCTTCTACATCTTAAAGATAAGTCTGGTGTTATTCGATATTTTTCTTATAATCAACAGATGCAATTAAAAGACCAAAACCAACAATGACTGGATCCAACTATGTGTAGTCTGATATGTCTTATTCCTCAGTGCCATACAGATCCATTGTTGTCCAAAAACTATTAAAAACACATCATTGAGCCACACCGTTGCACTGGATGAAATGTTCCTTCATTACCATAAACATGGAGGCTGTTGTCTATTTTCAGGCATTCGCGCAATATACCTTTTGCTGCCGTAAAATCGCTAGCACATGAAATCTGCCTAAATTAAATTATTTAGCCTTTTTTGAAAATGAAACTATACATTTGCCTGTGACCCGTTTAAAAAGATTTACCTCTTCATTAAGAATGAATGGACAAGGAGCTTAGTGCCACAGTTATTAGTAGAGAAGTTGGAAAATATTAAGAGATGGACTAACACATTGTTGATTATGGTTTCTTCATGGGATTTGTTGACAATAATAGAAATAAAGAATATTTCCAGCCTTATCCTTTAATCAGAGTAATCACAGTCTCTTAAAGACACCTATATCACTAGTATTGTGTTACGCATTAGCAGTGGTGGAAATACTTGGATCGTTTACTTAAGTAAAAGTCATAATACATCAACGTAAAAATACTCTGGTACAAGTAAAAGTCCTGCATTCAAAAGTTTACTTTGTTTTATGTTATTTAATGTTGTAGATGGCCGAGGCGGAGCTAACTTTAACTACTTTATATGCTGTTGGGTATTTTAATCTATACAAATGTGTTATATTGTATTTGTTGATAAAATATTTTTATATAAAATCTGGACCTGCAAAGTAAAAAGTAACTCTAGCTGTCAAATAAATGTAGTGGATAAAAAAGTACAATGATGTATGTTTGAAATGTAGTGGCGTTGAAGTAGAAAGTAACATGAAATAGAAATACTCAGATAAAGTACAAGTACCTCAAAGTTGTACTTATTTATAGTACTTGAGTAAATGTACTTTGTAACTTTCCACCACGGCTCATTAGTATTTAAGTACTGGCATGTATAAATGTATTCATTGTGTGTAGAACATTCCTAGACTACCTCCCTCTCTCTGGCTCTTTCTTTTGGATAACAACAACAGACCACAAAGAATCTGCGAGTTTCCTCAGTGCAAACATCAAATGCAGCATCATCCACTGTGGCATTCAATATGAAAGCTTTCTCTATTATGCAGATTGGTGGCATTCTCTTTGCTTGTCACCCTCACATGGTTGGAGACAAGTGTATGTCCTGCCTGTCATTGTACATACAATGTCCACCCTATCACAAAATGGATTTTCAATAGGAAAGGCTCCCTCCTCTCTGCCCTAATCCGATTTGCAGCCTATTTGTATGCCTTATAAAAGCATTAAAGTCTGCTGCTTGGCTTGGCTAGTCTTTTTATTTTTTTAACATCACAGATATGGGAGACAGAGATGACATGAGGACAGGGATAGAAAGTAGAACAGAGAGATAGAAGAACATGGATGAAGACATGGAGGGACAGAATGTAACGCAGCGAGGCAGCCTCGCAGAGTGAGAGAGACAAACCAGCATGCAGACAGGAGGACACAGCCACTGCATAGTCTACACAGTTTCTCCAATGCTGCTGCTTTTTCTCCCAGGCTGCGAAGCTTACACTGAATAGCTTAAGCAATAATTTATCGACCATTCATATGAAAAACGGAACACATGCCAAAAGACAAACACATAAGTGCACACAAACAGAAAAACAGAGATGGGAAAAATTACAGACAAATCATATGAAAGGATTTCACAGTGAATCAATTATCAAGGCTTTCATCCATGTCAGGCAGGATCATGCTACGAGTTGAGCCGAAAGGATGGGAGGTTACAGGGATTAGAGCCCACAGCAAGGAGCAGGAGGAACAAGACGGCCATAAAAGAAGTAGGATGACCAAGCCCTCAGAGGGGGAGTTGTTAGACAGGTCAGGCTTTGAGGAAAGAAAGCTGTGGACCATAAAGAACGTGCAGGCTTATTTTGTAGAGGTTGTTCCAACAAACCGTGACACCTTAAAACCTGTTTACATCCCATGTTTCACCACAGTGCCTCCTTTGATAACACCAGGTGAAATAGCCCAAACTGAGCCCACCAAGTTTCCAGCTGTCACTGTTTGTGTTATTAGTGGAACTCTGGAGAAACAAGAGTGGGGATTGAGAGGAGAGGCAGTTTTACTCCAACCCATGAGGAGGCACTGCACTGGAGCTATCTACTGCCAATCCCCCTCCTTAACACTTAATGTGTGTGTGTGTGTGTGTGTGTGCGTGCGATTCCATGTGTGAAGACACAGTGGGAACACATTGCTATTTGTATGAGGTTCACATTCATTAACAGTTCATACTAGAGAGCATAATTAAAAGCTTGCTGTGTTTGTAATTACCCTGTTGCACCTGTTCCCCCACTGCATGTCTCCTCTGCCCACAGTGTAACACTCACTATCACATTCTCTCATAGGCGATGTGAAGGCTCAGGGGCACAATTCATTCTTTAAAGTTAGATGAGATTCATAAAGTTGAGATATGACTCATTAAATCAGAAGAGTCATTAAATGGGATCAGAACAAGAATAAATGGGAATGTTGGGGCAACCCAAAAGCAATGGAAATGTAAATAGCGAAGGACACAAATATTTAAATGTGGCTACTCTAATCTAATTTATCCCATTGTTGCAAGATAAAGTAGGTGGCTCAGTGAAGACATAGTTTAACCAGTAGTGTGATAAACCATTTCACATAAATAAATGTGTTCTTATACCTTAACATGCATGCCTGCAAACATGACACACACATGTGCAAGTTTAATTCTTTCAGGAAAAGATATAACAGGACAGTCGGCTGTCTGCATCTCTGAGGTGTGCAGCAGTGTTTATGTGGCATTTATACAAATATGTGATAGGGTGTGAGAAAGCTTTTCACTCAAGGGCCCCTTTGATACGTAGTGCTATCTTAATTTGGTATTGTTGAAGAAGTGCAGCACCAACAGGAGCAGACGTTTCAGCCTTGGACTTTGGTGGACTGGTTTGTTGAGTCAGGAGCCCCCAAGGGAAAGGAAAGAGAGAATAGAGAGTGAGACTAGCAGAGTTAAGGGAATGGGTGTGAGCTGCAAGATGATGTTTCATTAGTTTAGGCATTACTCACCAGGTTTGCTATTTCTCTCAGCTATAAGCCTTGTGTCTTTCCCTGCTGTAGTCCGATACAGCCAACTGCTGTAGTGAGGGAGAGGAAGGTTAGGGAAAGAGAGAAAAGAGTTTTTAAGGCAGAAGGAGTGGATGAAGGTGAGACCAGTGAATCAGCATAGTCTTCAAAGGGGTATTCCAGCGAGTTAGTGTTGCACTTTTATAAAGTTACGGGACTCAAAAGAGACAGAATGGAGAAAATCTATGGAGCAGAGGCCGAGATATCCTGACTTTTAGTTCCTTGTATGGGTTAAGATTCAAAAACATTTCCTACATTTCCCACAATGCAACTTGATTACTAGCTTTCAGTACCCCCATCTTTGCCTGGTAAACACCCACGTCTTTCCAACTTTACACTTCCAGTTTGCTACGCAGGCTTTCTGTTATAATACAGTTTCTAACGCAGGGACACAGGGAAACAAATGATTTGAATAGGTGGTTTGACTGCATTACTTTTCAGTTCAAACCAATTTCTCCCTGACACTGACTGACAGTAAATTCTTCTAGAAACCTATAAGGTCAAGGGTGGATGAGTAATGACTAGCCGGCACAATTAACAAATGGATAATGGCTCCCACCTCCCACCTTCCTCCTGATCTGATGGCTTTGCAAAGCAAAGCTCGGTAATGACACTAGTTTCATTCAGGCCACAGTGGGAATTTCTTTCAGCTGTCTAGCATGATAATGACCATTTGGCCAATTTTCTCTCTTTTATCAGGCTTAAGCTTCCTTTTTGTATGAGACAAAATGTCTCCTCAAGGTAAAAAGGTCTCCTGATGGGGTATGATTTAAGGCCATGGTTGCACTAAGCTGCCTACATTTTAAAACACATCTTTTCCTCTGTCATCAACACAAAGACAGTGTTTTTCACACCCCAAAACCCCACTTTAACACTTTATAGAGTAGATGAATCTGAAAATGTCATCTTGTAGTGTGGATTGAGAAAAACCTGATGATGTATGCCTTCCCAGCTACGGTCGGGTGCTGTGTAGCAGAAATGTTTGGGAAGTGAACTTCTCTGACACCTCCTACTCTCTATAGCCCAGTTTACACCTGACATTAACATGCGCCCTGGGTGATCCGATAACAAGTGGACAGCTCTAAGTACAGGTGTGAGGACGCATTGAGATCCGATCACTCAGACCACATTCGGAGGTGGTCTGGCCACATTCTTTTAGCAGCAGTGTGGCCTGGGCCACATTAAAAGAGCGCCTACACAACTGACTTAAGTAACTGCATAAGTGGAAGTACATACTCATTTGTGCACCAACAGCGCCATATTAAAGTGCGAAACATCAACAAGAAGCTACAGCAACAGGCAAAATGTATTCTCGTGGATAGAGTTCATACACTAGCTGATGTTCTCTGGCAGCTCTGCCTCAACTCTTTGTGATTTATGGAGTTTCCTGATGGACAGATAGCTTTACTTGTTGCTAAAGTAACCGCCATAGGCTAGTAACTGCTAAGTGCTGCTAACTGTAGCTGCCGGGGGTTGTGTTGGTGTTTACACTGCTAGCACAGGTGCTTTGGACCACCGGAAGAAGGAGGTTTAATAAAGCTAAGTAAAGCTCCTGTCCATCAGGAAACTCCGTAAATCACAGAGAGTTGAGGCAGAGCAGCCGGAGGACATCAGAGGGAAAACCAGAAAATATTTTCTCCTTAAAATATGATCCAGTTTCACCAAAATAAGTGACTAAAGTAATCAGTGAGGCCCGGCCCCCAGAAACACTCTGCTCCGATGGTGTCTATCGTTTTTCCAGCCTAATTCTTGTCTCATTTGTGGTCTGATAAACAGTAAATTCAACGCTGAAGTGCCAAAAACTGCAGTTCTTTGAATGGCCACTTGAGGCCGGCTCAAAAAGTGAGTCAATCCCCATAGAGCTCCATGTTAAAATGCTCAACTTTACAGCAGAAAAACATGTTTACAGCCTAGTACAAAAAATGTTTTTGGTCTCTATAGCTAATTTCCCCCTTCATGACAACTGTGAGGTAAACACTTTTACAACTCACCCGTTTCAATTATTTTATTTAAATTTATTAAAGTTAAGCATAATTAAGGACATGGCCGCTTTGAGTGACAGGTGTGTGCCCTCTCAGGTGGCTAACCGCTAGGTGGTTCAGCAACCAGGCTTCATTCGGCCTACCTCCACCTCTTTGCCCATTTTTGGATTAGCCAGAGTCAGACACTGCTAAGATGGCGATGGCCAGAGCCGCCTGGAGCTGCCCACTTTGAGTTTCACAATGGCTCCTCAGAAACCTATGAGTGACGTCACGGACACTACGTCCATGTTTTGTACAGTCTATAGTGATGACACATTCAAATGCCAGGTCTGAACTGACGTATTTGGAGCTGTCCACTTGTGATCGGCTCAGCCAAGACTTGTTAATGGCAGGTATAAACAGGGCCAATGTGATTGCTCATTTTGAATGCCAGAATAACGCAATACAGGTTGTGTCGGCTATGCTGAAACACAACATAAGGCCATGAACATAAGGCAGGAGGTGACAGAAAGGAGGTTTAACCTGCTGGGACTCAACAGTCACTGGCCTGTCTGTCACACTTCTTACCAGGCAATGGCTGTAATGCACAGCTTTGTTGTTTGCCACAACAGTGAGGGAATAAAAATGCATTTATTATTATTGTTTTTGTGTGAACAATGACTTTCTAAAAGTAACCTGAAAATGATAGTGTGGACGCAAGCAGTTCTCACATGTAAACAGTGTTTTCCGGTTTACCTGTAATACTGTGGACATGGCCTAAAACACCACCTGATGAGGCATCTTGTATTTCAGGTCAGTGTTTTGTAACTGCCATTTCTCGTTTGCCTCGCTGAGAGCAAACAAGATAAACCAGAGACAAAACAGCACCAGGGGCGTGGCGTGTGAACAAGGTCGCCAATTAAATGTGTCTGAGCAGACTAAATACGCCCTCCATATTGGCAAGTAGCTCTGGGAGACAGACGCTCTCATTGTTTAAGCTTGCAGCAGCCCTGTGGGGGGTTGGTCAGGTTGAGGAGTATCAAGTTTATATAGGGGATGAATAGAAAATTTGATAAAAGCAACAAGTGTGACCCCACTTTATACCAGGGCGCGTTTATCTTTCAGACTGAAGGTGCGGAGAGGTGCCCCAGGAGGCCACGAGACAGAGATGGCGAATAGGCAGGGAGGGATCCCCACACAAAGCCCGGCATTATTTTAGTGGCCCCCCTCTCCTGTGGGAGACTTGGCTGAATGCGCCTCTCCAGGAGCACAACTCAGTCAAGGAAACAGCTATTCATTTATCTGAATAACAAGTGGAATGAGGCAGAGAACGAAGCAGAATCAGTGCAGGTGGGGAAACGGTGTATTTACAGAGACTCAGATTAATACTCTGACAAGCAAAATTTAACAGATTATACTACACCCTATACTGAACATGTGCCACTGCTGGGCCATCAGTCTGACTAGTAGTTTTGATCTTTTTGAGACCAGTTGTGGGGTTATAAAGATGTGTAGAGCTGTAATCCTGTAGGGGCTCCCTGGGATTTGATGTAAGAGCTTTCCTCTGCACTCATCCTCCACTGTAGATCCTGTTGAAGTTGCAAATTGTTTTAGCCTCTTGGTTTGGCTAGCATCTCCCTGGCCTTCCTCACTTCCTACATTAAACTGGCAGCAGCACAGGAGGAGCTGTCCGACTTCTAGCTGTCTGTGCTTCTTTACTCTGTGTTTTGACTTTTAACATACACCTACTTGTGCTAATATTAGAGACATTAGGGTAGGTAACGTTGGAGAAACTAGCAAGAGACAGCTAGATTTTCAAAGTTTCTTTGAAAATCTTTCACAAAGAATCCTTAAAGCGGCACTGATTCCCAGGTCAATGTGTAGTTAAAAAAACAGGTGAGGACTGCTGAATTATTCTTGCTGGTTTGCTCACATCAAAGGCAAATTTTTTATCAGTTACCTTCTAGTTGCCTCTGGCCATGTGTTTAAGCAATGCCACAGCAAGTAGAAAGTTCTGTCAGCTGCTTGAGAACTCCATAATATCTATGGCTGCATCACTCAGCCAGGTTGCAGCCACTGCCAGGAGGCTGTACACTTTCACGGCATCCTATTGCAGCCCCCTGCCTGCTCCCTACGGCCTGGACGCCTGTTAGTACACTGGCAGGGAACAAGCGCTTTAGCCCACCTAAGAACAGGTGATCCTTCACAGATGGAAGAGGCTGCACCCAAGGGAGTTCACGCTCTATCGTTTGCATCTTTGGCTCATAAATCTTTTATAAAGGATGTCAGTTTTGCTTACACAGAGGGGAGGCAAATGCCCCTCAGGACCAGGATGAAATACAGGTACAAAAGGCTTCTGCAAGCTTTACTTGGTTTGTGTGTCTGCGTGCTTGTGTGCGAGAGCAACTTTCTTTGTGTTACACTTTGTGCAACTATTCTTCATCCTAATTTGGTGCGTGTTCCCTCTTAAATGTGCTTATCATGTGTTACAGCATATTTACCATACTAATGGTGGTAACCATTCAGATGCAAATAAGTAATGGCTGTTTGGAATGTATCCAAATCCCCCCTCGCATTAAACTGGATTCCTGAATCACTTAGTTTGAATATGTATTCTAACCCAAGTATTATACTTTGCTGGAGTAATATTTTACTGCACAAAGGCAGCAGTATGTGCACATTATTCAGTCTCTGTGACATATTTAGATATGCATGCATTTAGTTGAAGACAAACAGAATGACAAAACATTTAAGACGCTTAGCAGTGTGCAAACACAAAATCCAGCCTCTGTGTCCTTCACTTCTTTGTCTCTCTGTCTTTTATTTTTTTCTCTCTGTCTTTCTTTAAAGGAAGTGATGGCTCATGGACTGTCTGCTGTATCATGGCTCTAACTGCTTAGGATATCAATGCTGTTTGCTTTGATCTAACGTCTCTGGCAAATGGCTTTCTGATGAATGAATGAATTTCTGAGGTACAGCAGTAAAATTTAACACATTTAATATGAAAACAGGACTGTCAGTGAGTCACACAGATGCACAGTCACATACACATACAGCTTGTACTGTTCTCAGCTTTTTTATTCTGTCAACACAACATTGCCAACAAGCAGTTGGCCTTTGTAACCTTTGCAGTTGTTTTGATTTGTCATTTATGTTATACATGTCTTGACTATTTTAACTTCGGTCAGCCCAACAGTAGCCTGTAGAGAATAATACAGATCAGTATAAACAGCTGTATCCTTGTTCACAATGAAGTCCCACACCATACAAATATGAGAGAATTTGAATGCAGACATGTTTGAGTTGGACTGCTCTGGATCTTCCTCTAAATGTCATTTATGTGCATTTATGCTTGAAGATAGCTGGCGGGTTCCCTTGATAATTTTCTCCACCCTGAAGACATTGTTGCCATGTAATTGTATTTGTGCAACTCACCTGTTTGCTGGGGGAGTGATACTGGCTCTGTAAATCGAATTATGTCGTTTATTCCGCCACTAATGAGTGATTTAGTGATATAAGTGTGCTGGGCTAATGCCAACCTGCGGCCATAAGGAAACAACGTTCCACTCAAGCGGACTTGCCAGCCAAATGAACGCCATTATTGCTTGTGTGCTGCATGAATGGAGATGATGAACAGGAATTAATCACACTGTCTTTTCCTGCACACTTCTGTGTTTGTTTCTTCAGTTTCTCCCTCTATCTCTGCCTGTCTTACACAACCTCCTTGTTTTGATGTTCACTGCGCTCATCACCATCTCTGTCTCTCTGGCTGGATGTCCATCTCACCATTAGTTAGCCTGTCTGTCTTCTTCCATAATTTCTTCCATTCTTGTTTCTCAGCCTCTCTCTATCTGTCCACCCATCAGAATTACCCACTCTTTCCATGTAATAATGTTGTGCCTTATAGTCAGACATGGGGCAGGGAGGTGAAAACACGTCAGCTGTATTAGAGATGGACGTTAGTTACTTTGCCAGGATATTACAAGCCCATGGCATACAAATAAACTGCCACCAGATGAAGAGAAATGCAATGTTTTATTATCATATTTCCCTCAAGCTCTTCAATGCAATTTTACTCCCATCATGCTCCTATAAACTTATATTGGATTTCCACTGAATGCCATGGAACGATTAACAAACATGCAAGTTTTAGATCAACATTCATGCTTGAGAAAAGCTGCTGGGGTACAACAGTTGAGCAACTTGATGAAGCAGAGGGGACTAAAAAGTTATTTTTCACTGCCCAGCCTTAAAGCAACAGAAAGGGGGTTCAGTAATACATCTTTTTCTCTGTTGAGTTGAAAGGAGAGTGAGAGTAAATGACTATTGATTGTCCAGCCGCAGGGTTGGGGTTCGCGGCCTGCTAACTGCTAGTCTGGCTGAGTGGCTATTATTAGCATTGCTCAGCATGTCGTGCACGACCCAGGTAAGTGGCTGTCCCTGACAAATGCTGTTTGCCAGCCCAGTCCATTATCTGTAGGGAGCAGGATGACTGCTGGGCCTCACTGCTAATATGCAAGGAGATGCTTATCAGTTCAAATTAAGAGGAGGCCCTCCCAGGCACCAAGGGATGTAATTGTTTTTGACAAGCCACAGCCCCGCAGCCATGAACCCTCCAGAGAGAAAATGGATGCAACTCTTCACATTGGTGGAGGCGGAGGGTTAGGGCTGAGTGGGGCGCCCAGTGAGACGACCTCCTCCTCACATTCCAGTGGGTTGGTATTAAGGTTAATCTGTTTCATCTGGGGGTCCATCACAAGGATGCAGATGAGTTTCTCTTCCCGAGTGTGTGTGTGTGATCTAATATGGCATCAGATCAGTTACGTTGCCATGACATGGCAGGGAATTAGCTGACATTTTAGATTTCAGAAAGTCTGTATGGTTGTTCAGCTGACTTTGTACTTTGTTAGACAGTTGGTTTATGAGAAGAATTATGTAAAAGAAGACAGATGATATGTCATGGCCCAGATCTGAAATCAAAGTGCTTTGGAATGTGGTTTCCTTGCCGAGTCAGCAGGCCAACAGATTCAGCCAGTTTTAAAAAGGCACTCTCAGGTATCAACTTGATAATGTTGTTTGCTCTGCTTGCTACTTGAGTGAAGCCGCTTTAAATGTAAAGCTCTATTTTTGCAGTGTGGAGATGTCTGACTTAACAATTCATGAGGAACAAAATGGAAAATTACCTATAATTTCCCTGACGTGTTTATGTATTAGACAGATGCAGTGGAGCAAATAAATTGTCTCTGTCTGAGAGAGAAGGTTTAAATGCTCCTTTTTCCTAACTATATCACACCACTATGCGAAACACATCTGTGTAAAACAGTATGTATTTAACAGATGGCCCTTATGAATATCAATTTCTATTAATCTTTGAGAGTTTAGACATTTTTCAAATTATATTTTCGCAGCATTTACACTTTATGAAATAGTAAAATACAGAGTCAACTTGTTATTCTAAGTGTTGCTAGTCCACCGGTCAATCTGCAGTGTGTCTGCTAGAGTTATTTGGCCCCAGAAGTGCCTCGTAAGTCCAGTTTATCCCAAAATGAACTGAGACAATGCCATCTGTCAAATGGCCAAGAAATAGTGTCACCTCATGTCATATTAGAAGATGGAGAGCACAAAAAGACATGAAAAATTTCGTCAGAGTAATTCTTGCCATGGTCCCAAACCTCACTGCTTCCAAGAACTTGACAGGGTCTTCTTACATCTGGCCTTATGTGATACATATGACAGCCACAGACACAAGAATGCATATTGGACATCAGTATTCCCACGCGCCTCTATCTGCAAAATCAAAGTGCTAAGAAAGATCTCGTTGATGGGCATGAATAGCTCTGACAGCTGGTCCCTCAGGGAGATGGGTTTACTAATTGTTGGTTTTTACTGGCTATTGTACACTCCATTTGCCAGTATTTATGGCACAGAAAGACAGAGATATAGCTACAGCTTGTGCTCAAAGAGATGGGACAAGAAAGGTATGTGTCTCGGAAGATTGCACATAAGTGCTGTTTCAGGTGTTGCCGTAGAATTACAATGGAGACGAACAGCAGGGGTTCAGGATGGAAGAGAGAGACAAAAAAAATGATAGGCCTAGATAGATTGGATAATGTAGCAGTCCAATATGACATTTCCAGCATGCACACAGCAATAGTCATGGTCATTGCTATGCATCATATGTACAAAACCTCTGAACATGGCTAAAAGTCATATGGGCTATTGTTGGATTTTAATTTTGATGCTTACAGTATTATATTTTAAAGTCAGTGCTCATTAGAATTTGTTTTTCTTCCAGTTTTTTTTTTAGTATTCCTTCGAAATGTTTGTTGAAGCTGCTTTTGCATTTGAGCCATATGGTTGGGCCCTGTTGCAAGCTGTTCAGCTGAACATGAATATAAAAGTTAGGTAACCAGAGATATCATTAAGACTGAGGAGGGGTGTTTTAAAGTTTCAACAGCTTTGTTTGGAACATACTTGTTGATTTTTCTGAAGTGTTCTGAAGTGGTCATCTCACAAATCAACTACCTGTATCTGTATGTGTAGCACTGCATTGGTGGTTTAATCATGAGAAATCCCCTTAGTGATTTACTGAGCATAAATTATTCTTGTTTTCAAAGTTACCTTTAATTCTTTTATCTAAAATCTTAGGTAAAAAAATTAAAGCGAAAGACATTTGTCAAACATTTCAGCTGTTTTGTAAATAAGCTGAAAATGATGACATTTGATGGGTTTCTAAATGCTATGTGTCATAACAAAATGCTCACAAATGCAACCTAACATTTATGGCAGACACACACACACACCAGACAACATCCCTAACAGTCTGTCTCGACACTGAGATCTGAAACCAATTTAATATCTGTCATGTCCCCATTAAAATCAAAGCGTTAATTACACCTTATAAAAAGCCTGTCATGTTTCATAATCCCATAAGCAGCAACAATTCAAACTCAATCAGCCGCTCAGATCTAGCATTGAATTAGCACACTGTCAATCTGTAATTGAATGGTTGTCCAGGCCAGGCGCAAGGCTGTCAATTTAAACATGTTTATTATTCCCCATCCAGATCTTATATCTGACCTTGAAGCTTTAAAGGCTCATTCTTTCTCCTGTGTGCCAGAGGACAAGTGCTGTGCTGCCCGATTGTGATGCAGATCACGTTAGCCTGCTGTTGGCTGGCTGGCTGCTGAGAAGCTGACTAGTACTCACACATCTGACCTGGTTGTTTCTCCCTCAGTTCATCTGTTTGTTCTGCTTCTCGTTCTGCTCCATTCTCTCCACCTACATGCAGCCATTTATTTCCTGTGTGTCTTTGTCATTAATGGTCACACATTCCCGTCAGACCAGCTGTACAAAAGAGAGAAAGAAATAGGATATGTGTTCCTTCTAACAGACCAATTTCTACTATTGTGCTTGGATAGACATGGAAGAGGCAACCAAGTACTATGACTAAAGTTCAGAAAAATAGAACCATCCACCAAATCATACATGTTATTTAATTTAAAACTTAAAAGGTACAAGAACAGTGATTCCTGAATCCAGTAGACTGTGTAAGCTAAAATAAGTGGTCTACAGCTATGCTAGTGGCTCTGTGAGGTTGTACTTTGTCACAGAGGTGCTTTGAGCTAAATGCTAACATGCTGATGATTAGCAGGTTCATTAGTTAGTTGAATGTATTAGCATGCTAACATTAGCTAATTAGCGCTAAACAGAAAGTACAACTGATGGGAATGTTATTAGTTTTGCAGATGTTTGGTCATAACTCCAAAGTAATGGACAAATTGAATTGAATTGATTTTGACCTGATGCTGGCGATGCTAGATGAAAATCTAAGGGAGGGCAATCCATCCAATAGTTGTTGTTAAATTGTGTGCCAATCCATTTAGTAGATGTTGAGATTTCAGTGGATGAGGGAAATTTTGACCTGCTGTTGTCGCAAGATGAAAATCATCAAAGTCATTAGGATTTACCCTGTGGGGACCATGAATATCTGTACCAAATTTGATGGCAATCCATCCAATAGTCATTGAGCTATTTCAGCTTGGACTAAAGTGGTGGACCGACTGACATTGAAAGCCCAAGAGCTGCACTGCTAGCATGGCTCAAAAACAAAAAAAAGAAAAACATGAAACTATGAAAGTGGAAAAAATACCAAGAGATTTTACTGCAGTTGATATGATTATAAACATAATTCCTTGCCCCTGATCAGTGATTAGGAAAGCAGTCAAATTATTGGGCTGTTTTGTGTTGCTGCATTTGCTGACCTTAGTCAGACACAATAGTTTCCACTCAGTGCATTTGTAAAGCAGACTCTGGGGCCGGAAGGGATGAACTGGGAAGGTCAGCAAATGTGAAGTGCACACAGGCAGAAAAATAAAAAGAGAATCAGATCGACCACTAAGACCTATCACCTGGGTGTGAACTACCAGTAGCCTCCCTGGCGGAGGCAGAATTGGTTATAGTTTAAGTGGCTGTCATGTTGATGTTTGTGGCGGACCAGGACGAGGTGGAGGAGGACACACCACACTGGTCAGGGAAATCAACAAATCAAGCCTGACAGAAATGAAAATGTCACGCATAGCTGTTGTGATTGACTTTTTTTTCTTTCAGTGTTTGGATTTGCATCATTGATGATATATTTGCAGAAATCGTGAAGTCTAATGTTTAAAGAAGTGAAATTATCACTGTGGTGAGATAATTTTACTTTACTTACTAAAGCCACCTGATTCAAGAATTTTGTTGTAATTGGGTCTTTTTACATCTTCAGTAGTTTTAACTTGAGAGTATCGTTTTTTTTTTTCTAATTTCCTTATGACCTCAGGCGAGAATACATCCGTTTGGAGAAGGTTATAAAGTCATATTAAAAAGTTTCTGGCTCCAGCAGTCAACTGAGACAAATAATATAGAAATGGAAATAGAATATTACAAAGAGCCAAAAGCAAAATATTGAAATAAAAAAAATAAATAAATAAATAAATATAAGATTGAGACATCTCTTAGCCTCCACTACTGGATCTGATGTCATTGTGCATCCATCAATAACAAACAGAACACTTAATAGTTTTCTCTCTGTGGATCTGAACACAGTCTAAAAGATACATGAAGACAAAATGATTGTCCATTGCTCTAAGAAGTAAAGTAGGGCTTCCTGAATATGTACCAACAAGACAATAATCCTATTCCAACAAATCTCCTAAAAAAAGGCAGAAGAAGGCAAAGGAAGAAGACATTTAGTGTTTTTGTATTAGCCAAGTCAAAGTCCTGACCTAAATCCAACTGAGATGTGGTGGCATGAGCAGCCTGGTCATGCAAGAGAGCCCTCAAACCTTCAACAAGGGAAGAGAAGTGGGCAAAAATCCCTGAAGGGAGATCCAAAAGACTGATCAGTAGCTAGGAGATATTTACTCGAAGTGATTGATGATAAATGAGATGCCACACAGTGTTGGCAGGAGTATAGGCTGCATCAGAAGTGGCTGTGTGTTCAGGTGAAACACTGTGGTGGGCTGCTTTGGTTTTCACAAGACATACCTGGATGTCAGTGAATGTTGCATCAAATACATAGGACATCGGTTCTCCTCCAAGAGCTTTCAGTAAGTAAAAAAACACAGGCTCTCTGATGATAGCGCACATGAATAGAGAAACAGATTGCTCCAATCTAGACATAACTTTATCCAAAGACATGGAAGTACCTCAGCTGACCCTTCACCTTGGAGGCTTGTTGAGCGCAAAACATTTTGATCAGCATGATAAAAGACAGCCGAGATGTGTTCAAGCGGAATCCAAGTTTTCAAGAGCTTTTCGGTGAGCCATTAACCATTCAACTTCCTGTCACAATGTACACAGAGGTCTTTTTGTGGCTTACAGAAACTGATAACCTTTATGAGGAGTACCATGACCACACAAAGACTAACCTCCCCCCTGCTGTATTATGTACTCACAAGGACCAGATGGCATTTTTTATGTGCATTTGAAGAGGTTTAAATGCATCAAACTGATTAATTTGGGCTCATAAATGCTGCCCAACAATGGATGTGGGATCTGCAGTAGTGAGGCCATAGATTGATCTTTTATTGTTTGGTTTTGTCAATGATCCTAAAATTACAATTTAAGAAGCAATCTTAAACCAGTCTAATTCCCCCCAATTCTCCAATTATGGTACATAGCCGACTGTAGACAAAAGAGCAGAGACACAAACAACACAGTTTACAACACAATAATAATTTATTTTAATTACCACTTTTGAAACACTTATTTTGAATCCATTAAACACATTTTAGAGCATACTACTTGATGATATTCTAAACCCTACTGCTACATTCGCCAGTCACTATCCTCAAATACTTTTCTCTTGTAAAAAGTACGAACAAGCATAAATCCAACCTCTGTTGCTCGCCCAACTATGTTTTTCTATAGTAAAATAAGCATCCAATCCAAACAAGGATTATGTCATCATAATTCCATGAATTACATGTTACCCTTTAACATGGTTCACATTTCAAAATGAGCCAGCCAGAGGAGACGTTTTCAACCAACTCATAGAGCTAACATTAGCTCAATTATCTAATAACAAAGAATTTCGAGTGGTAAATCAGAGAATCTGTTATGTATGTGCTGTGCAAGAACGGAAAGCTTGGCAGACGCAGCGACAGTAACTAAGGGGGGCGGGGCTTGTTCCATCAATTACAATAAAAGAAGAATAAAAACAAATAAACCACTTATGTGTTAGCTGTGGGGTGGGAAGGTAAGATTAAAAAACTTTGGACAGGCTACTGGCCATCCTGACCATACTTGCCTGTACCACACACACACACACACACACACACACACACACACACACACACACACACACACACACACACACACACAAAATCTCCTATGACGAAGGCTCGTACTACTTACAGTAGGTCTGCAAAACTCAACAAGAAGAATAAAGTGAAATGAAACAGGTCAGTTTACAATATCTGCCAAATACCCATAGCATAAAAATCAATAAAATTACTGTGTGTAACAAAACACACAATTTATTTTCATACAGACACCTCACTTAACAATGCAGCAGTGCTAGAGTCGACAAGAGAATAGAGCAACAAATCAGTAATTCACCTGCTTCTACAAGCTACAGAGCAAATAATGCAATTCAGTATTTACCTTTAGACTGTCCTGGAAGATCCCACAACCATCACCCTGCAGGTTCCTCACAATGTTCTTAACAGTAGCTGTCCGCAGTTGGACCTGCAGCTTCATATCAAAAAGGGGACCCAGCAGTTTTTCAGAGCTTTGCACTGATAGAATTTAAGCAACCTACTATGTAAATTGTGAAGCCAGAGTGATCAGTAGATCCAAAAGGCAGAATGCTGTCATGGTTTTTGCAGCACCAGGGGAACTGGCAACCACCCAGCTTGTGTCTGTTCTTTTCTGGCTGCTTATATAAGATGTAAAACTGTAAATGCGAAAGTGGGAGTAGCTGCAAGGAATCTCGTCCTACAGTGGCTCAGCTTATGTGTGCATGCACTTTTATCAGCACTGTTATGATAATTAATAATAATTTAAGGTTTACTGTAGAGAAGGTTTAGCGTATGGAGTGACAACCACCATCTGTAGGTTTCGTAAACTCTCATGCTTGACTGTGTGTATAACTGTATATGTTCTCAGGAAGAAAATAAAAATGAAATATGGGTCTGGGACAACTTGGCATAAAACCAGAGGTGAATGATATAGTTAACACATATAATGACTGGCTACTATTTTAGTAACATTATTCAAGGCACTGTCAAGGTAAACCTGTGAAGTTCCCACAAGGAATGTTGTTAACACATTTAATTGCAGTTAAAATCCCAGCCAACTTAATATCTGTGAATTTCTGTTTTAATTAATCACTTAGAATCATACTGTTCGTTTTTCGGATAGTTGAAGGAAGTTATTTGCTATTATACATTTTAGAGAAACATTTATTCACATAGGTTCCTCTGACTGAACTCGAGTTTTAAATCAGATATGTCTATAAAATATTACCTTACCATGACCATACCATTTACAAATATAGAATTTATACAGTGTCCATGTTCTACTCTGCTTCTATTTATTGTATGATTGTTTCAACTGGAAATTTCATATTGCAGGTATAGATGGGGCTTTAGATACAGTGTAAATTCTGAGATTTATGCAAGTCACGCAGTTGCTACAACTCTTTTTATATCTTCTTTCATCTTGAGTACCTAAGTAGTCGCATAACATTTATAACTGAGGCCCTTACAGGAGGCAGGTTTTGAATTTAGTGAATTGAGCTGTTTTTCTTTAAGTAGTTGAATGACTTCTTATATAATCCTTCTTACTTATGCCTTTGCACCCTTAAGAGTGTTCAGAAGGAGAGGGATTCTTAGACATAATCAGCGATCAGAGCCATGAGGAGTTAGACTGTGATTGTATACATACAGTATGCATACATAAAATCATGTCTGCAGGCCTGCCTGAGGCTTTACATGGTCATTTAGCTCATTTAGCCCACTGCCGAATTCAAATCAAAGACCAGACGACAACCTCCAACCTTAACCTGAACTGTCTTAGTACAAGCACACACTCATTTGCAGACACAACACACACAGACATACTCACACAGAGCTTCATCCCCCCAGCTCAGAACCTCTCTCCCCTCTCTGCCAGTAGGGTTTTTTCTTCTGTTGCCCATTCACTCATGGATGAAATGAAGTATCGCTCAGCTATGTATGGATACCTGCCCAAGTTAAACTCAGTCTGACAGGTCCTAATGCCCTGGTCAGTGTACTAAATGAGGTATTGGGAGATAGTGAAAGCTTCCTCTCTTTCCCCATGGCCTTGGCCTCTCTTTCCACTTATGTGACGAGTTCAGGCTCTACTCTACTAAGAAACGAGCTCTTTGGTTGTAATAAAACAGTACATTTGCTATTATAGAATTTTTGATGACGAGAATATAAATCTTTCAGTCTGAAAAACTGTGCTGCTAAATGCGGAGCCTCTGTACAGTGGCTGAATGTGTCGAACAGCTTATTGGCTTTGGTGTGAAGTCACATAGCTATTTGTGACTTGATTGATCGTGATGGATTACGAGAGGGGCGGCCTGTGGATACGTAAGTGTTGAGAGGAGCTGAGAACACGGGCAACAGAGCAGATCATTGAGCCAATCGACCGAAAGCTCTCTGGTCAATTTAAATGTGAGAAGCTTAATATGGAGACAAAAGGTTTTTTTTGGGTTATCCATCCTTGTTCCCAATACCGCTCCCCGCCTCCTCACCATCAGCCTTTATCCATATCAGGCCGCTATGCATTCACTTTCTCCCCTCCACTCCTCCCCTCCCTCCTAGGGGAGCTCTGTGGGAGCATGTTTAGTGCTGCTGACATGAACAATGGTACCATTGCCTCTGTCTTGCTAGAAGTAGCACCTCGACAATTCGCACTGATTGTTCTCAAATTGCCCGGCTGGGAGAATCACCTCTTCTGTTTGATGCTTTAAAGTGCCTATGATTCCGCTGGGACAAGCATCTCCGACTTTCGCAGATTTTTCATTTTTCAAACTCCCACCACTCCACCTTCCCCCACTTGATTTTTAGGGTTAGAGAGTATAGTGTGGTGCTAGAATATTGGCCGTGCAGCTAAAGACAAACAAAGTAGTGCAGAGGAGTTTTCATTCTGAGGCGACATCCATCTTAGGCTGAATTCATCACACTCCGCTGGAGTCATTTTGCTGAGGAAAAAAAAAAAAAGTTTGCTATCTTTCCAAAATAGTGTGAGGACGTTTCTCCCCTTTTTCCATCAAACCACATATTCGTCATATTTGTGTACATCTTATAGCTTGAGCCGCTGCACTGGAGGATGCATGATTCTTTTCTGTTCCAGTTACTCGACAAAAGGCCCAATTACCCAGTCCAACGTGTAAACAACAATGTACAACTGTTGTCGGAATAACCCCATAAAAGCTACAACCACTTAAACAGTGGAAACTGCTTTTTCATCCTTTGAATGATTTTGTGCTCCAGCAGAAATTCACTCTCAACCAGTGACGTTCCTCGTGTGGCTTAGACAAAATATTTGTGCTGTAAATTTTTAACCTGAATGAATTTTTAATTAGAGGTAAAACACTGGATGTGATTTTAAAGAAATGTCTAGGCGCTTAGCATTCTATGGTAAAATGGTGATCAGAATTCATGCGACCTGTTTATTTCACTGCACCGTGATAGATGTGGAAACATCTCCATCTTTTTCTGACACTTTGTGTGTTGGGTGTTAACATTCTTTATGTTTAATTTTAAACATTTTAGATGAAAGTGTGACACATCTGTCTAAAACAAGTCTAGAGGAAGAGATCACAGAGAAACGCACATGTGTCACTAACTGAAAACCATAGTCTCCAGATATGTGATGATAATTGGCACACACAAATGGATTTGTCACATTCACGTGTCAAAGTATCTCATGCGGTTCAGTCACAGGAGCTCAGCGACAGGTTCAGACGCCTTTTTCGGCACTGACTTTTCCCATCTGCACTTTATAGTTCAGCTGCATTGTGATGGTTGCAAGGCTGTGTTTATGCTGTGCAGTTGGAGTGTCCAGACAGTTGTGGTGATAAATGTATGTATCATCAGAACTGTGAGTGTGACAGGTCTGCCATTACCTGAGAATGATAGCTCAAATGGAGCACCTATAATTAGTGGCCTGTCAACAAGGCAGCCCCGCTGCCCATATCACGTCCACGCACTTTAATTGAAAAACACCAGCAGATTGTCATGCTGCATTAAACCCCTACATTGATGTCTGTAAAGCTCTTTTGGAAATATAATATGTTCTGCTTACCTTTCTTTCAGCAGCATGCCACTGTGACAGTAACAGCGTTGGTTGGTGACGGAATTAATTCACAGTTAGGTCTCCAAAAACTGGTGCAAGTGCAATCACTGGTGCAAACTCAGGGCACGAGCACACATGGGTGTGACCAACTCATTTTTGCGATTCTGATGACTAGAGACACATGAGCTATCCTGGAGCTGTGTGGAACAATGTAGAGAAGAGGCTGGAGCAGGATGAATACATTATGAGTAGGAGAAATACAGTATCAGCAGCGTTATTAGAGGCCACCCTGTCGAGTGGCCTTTAATGATGGCCACTTCCATCAGCACCTCTCGTCCCTTTTTAAAAGAAGCAGTTTAATGATGTCCATGGCGGATTCTCATTGGTTGTATTTAGAGAACTGGATACTGTGTTCCCATTCACTCCAATAAAAGTTACTCAGCAGACGCATGGGTCAAAAATGTTCTTCAGGCTTCCACATTTTTGGGCCCATACGAGTATTTGTTTTGCTGAGCCGGCTGACTCCCTGCACACATGAATGGCCTTAAAAATAATATCATAGTGCAGCTTTTCATGAAATTTATATTAGATTAAAATTTTAGATTTTTTAAAATTAGATATAATATGGCTGAAATCATAAGAGTTTGACGCTCAGTAAATTCTACCCACTGTTTTACTGCATCTGTATTGTGACCTGCAGTTCTATCTATGGCCATTATGCCAAAATAACTGCACAGCCCGGTTGTTCTGAGAAAAGGGGCTTGGGCTTGTCTCAGGCAGATCCCAAATATTAATATGCAGAACCACAAAAATGCTTTCAAGGGTAGATATATTTGTTTTGCGTTGAAGTTGTATTTCAGAAGCCACCGAATTTCATATAAAGACAGTTCCTGTCTCTACATAATGATGTGGATTGTTTTGTTGAAGATAATGATGTCAGTGCAATTAGGCAACAAGTGCAGTAATTTGTAGTACAATTTAATATATTTTCATTATTACCACCTGCCTATAATTGTATTGAGTGATTAAAAAGGTTTCATTCTGTCACTCAACCATATGTGGGTATACATGCACATTGGAATATTGCTAACTGTATAAAGCTGTTTATTAGCTGTTTATTAGCTGCATAAACACATTGTACTTTAAGTATACTGGTTAAAAAGTTTTTATCTACATTTTCCAGGATAATGTAGGATTCTGTAGATGCTGCACATTTCCATAACACATTTTGTTTGCACTTGCTGGTTGAATGAAGTTATCGACTTGCAGAAAACTGACCTGTTAATGGACAAAACACATTTTATGTTGCTTACGTACTACACCTGCTTTAAAATGTTATTCTGAGTGTGCATGGTCACGTTTTTGTGATTACATGCATTTTGTGTGTCTTTTACTCATGTGTACAGTACTGCATATCTTGCTGTTCTGCAGCCAGTCTGTGTCCCATGACATGTTTATGTGTGTGACTGTGATTAATGCTGCATCTCCACACACATGCGTGTCTCTTGTTTGACCTTTGTCCTACCTTTGAACTCATTATCTCTGACAACACAGCAGCATGGCCGTCCTTTCCGGGGTGGGCTTATCACCTGCCACTCCTCACCTGTCACCTTATCTCAGACTCAGGATGAGCTCGGCCGTCCCCGTTGCTCCCCTTGACCCTTCCCCTGTGAATGAGACAGAGACCTTTTGAAGGATGTCCTTGCCTAATCCCACCACCTCACTCTGCATCGACGGCCTGTGTTTATCAGCCGGCGCAGGTTAGGCTGGAGGAGACTTTACATGAGGGAGAAACAAATAGACAGGAAAAATCAATGTGAGCTGCATCAATGGGACATCACGCTTTAAGAAACATGTTTATTTAGCAGAATATCTCACCAGATTGTGTGTAGTTGTTAAAATCATGTCAAGATTAGTCAGCAGTGGATTTGATTAGGAGGGTTTAATGTGGACAGTTGATGTATGATGTGCTGTGCTTTGTGGTGACAAGCAGGACAATAAATACTAAGCCTACTATATTTGCAAAATTCAACTGGTCAAGGTGGAAAGAAGTTGATATAACTTCATATAATCGAATCAGCACATGCAAATAGGTGTAACGACACTTCCAACCAACAACTCTCTTTTGCTCTCTCGGCCTTTTTCTATTTTCCTCTCTGAGTGTTGCTGAGACTGTACGAAGCACCATGGTGTAGTCGTCTGGGCTTTGCTGACTAGGCAGAATCAATCTGAAGCCACTGTCAGTGATGTAAAGATGCCAGTGTTCATGTATGGCTCACAAGGCCGCCTCGCAGAGATAAGCCAAGTTGTTGCATCTACATGAGGAGCTATCAGATATTGAAGGCTTTTGGATTTCACTGCTGATAAAAAGCTAGCAATTTTCTATGTTACCGTCAAATGCTGTCAAGCTTTATAGCTTAAAATATCGGCCAATATCCCACCATCACGCAGTCTGACATTATACTAAATTACAAAAAAGCAGCAGATTGGTGGGGTAATCGGATGTAAAATAGCTGTGTGACATGATGGATATGTTCCCAGCGATTTGAGAGAGTAATCTTTGAGCTGTTATTGACACATTGAGAAGAGAGGAGCTATCATAAACAGCCAGGACAGGGTAGTGTGCCTCTCCAATAACATTTTCAAGAAATGCCCAGAGTTGAAGAGCGCCCGACTGGGACTGTGTCTTCATGTGGCCATTGGATTTGTTTAAAGCACCATCTGTATTGATCAGATAAAAGAGTTGCTATTCAAACAGGATTGGGTTTGAATATCTTTTTTTAAAGCTTTTGCTGGGCTTGTGGAGGTTTAGTGTCCATACTATTGATAGCACAGTTGGTTACAGTCTGTTTTCATCCTCAATCTTTTGTTGTTACTCGCACTTGACGGCAAATATGTGTAGGTGTAGTTGCAGTAATTTCTCACTGCCATTTTCTTGCTGGGGTCTGTCTGCTGTTCACCCTTAAGATGTTATTTGCTTGCTAAATGTTTGCCACAATTTTCAGTTTGTGTTGGTGTCTTCATTGATTACGCTTTTTTCTTTTGTAGAACACAAAATGTAACATACGACAGCTGAAATAAATGTAACGTAATGTTTTGCGCTGCTTTACTGTGTGTGAAATACAAACCTGAACGTGTAACCAAGATGATACCTTTGACTTCTCATGTGACACTATGAGAGTTTGGATGATTTCCAACAACAAGCTTTTTCCTAGAAATGAAATTGTGATTTTCCAGTATCAAGCCAGTGTGCAGTGCTGCAAATCTGTACTGTTTATAAGATCCTGTTGTTATTGTGTAAGGGGATACACCTAAATGGATGATCCAAATGAATGGGTCTGGCCCGGCTTTCTTTTTTAAGGCCTTTCTGATGAATAGCAAGCTTGGTTATTCTCTCAGCGTGAGGCTCTAATAAGCCCAGGGACCCAGTCAAGGCCCTAAAGAGAAGCTCGATTTAAACCAATCTAAAGGAGCAGGGAGCATGATTTACGATGTAGGACTGACTGCAGTGCTGCTCCTCTCCTGCAGACCCCCTTCTGTAGCCGATCACAGCCAAAACACTCAACACTTCCTACGGACTGACTGCGGACCCTATGTGGTGCCGCTGCCTGCACTGTTGTCACTGGTTCTAATCTATTTGATTGATTATGAGCCTAATACCCGCATTAGTCCCTGCATTTTGTCTTTAGCTTTCACTACCAAGAGGAGCTACAAGGCTAAAGACACAGTTAACCACTTCCTGTGTTTCTGATGTTTTATTTCCTTTTTTCACATCTTATATTTGATTATATATTGAGATATGATGATTACCTGTAAAGGTCAGACTTGGGTAAGCCATGCATGTGATTTGCAGCTGTCACGCAAAGTGATGAATGTCGCAGGCCAGGATTATACATCACTCTCAATGTGATTCAAGCCCATATTACATGTATTGAAGAAATGGAGTTGTCCTAGTATGAAACATGCTCTGCTCCTTCCCTCAGGGGGGATTGATTTTTTTGAATTAAGCTAGCAACTACACAACTAAAATTCAAAAAAGTGCCTTTTCTTTGTAAACATTGCTGAGTTTTCACATAGAAACAGTATGATTGTGTCACACTAGCTTTTCTCAGTGGTCATGACCTTGAGGTGTTGCCAACATAAGTCTACACCACATGGCCACTGTAGAGAAGATGGCACAGTAGAGAGGAGTCATGACCTCTGGCCATGCAGCGTGGGCAGTGTCTGACTTTTGTTCACTCTGGAGCTGAGCTGTGTTGACACAAAATGACTTAGCTATTCTGACAGACAGTGAGAAAAGCAGGAAAGAAGCAGTGTGTTATCAGGCCAACATAGGAACTCAGCCACTCAGAGTGATAACACAGAAAACATATTCACATCAGACAAACTGCCTCGTCCCTGACCTCCCACTATCTGCTCTCCTCCTTTCCCCTACTTCCTTTGGGGAAAAAAAAAACAGTCAGAAAGTGACAAGTTTGGATTTGCTAGCTTCTGTGTTGGAATTAGGTTGAAAGAAATTCAAGTTCTGGAAGAGAAGAGAAAGTCCCCTTGTCTGGACAGATAAGGTTTTATGGGTGAAGAGGAGCCTTTTGTCAATTTGAACCTCACCACAAACTGCTTGAGGAGAATTTTTTTTCCATTAACTTTCTAGCATAGTTAACATACAGAATGGTTCCCTCGGGTGAATACAAACCCCATTCAAATATTGAATTTTGAATTACTTGGATGTGGTAGTGGGTCGTCTAGATCAGTGGTTCCCAACCTAGGGGTCGGGCCCCCTCCAAAGGGTCATAAAGGTAAATCTGAGGGGTTTTGAGATGAATAAGAAATAAGAAAAAACAAAGTTCTACTTCTCAAATTTGTATGATTGTCATTTCTTAAACGTTTCTCTACTCTTTTTTTTGTAATTTGACCTCTCTGGGTCTTGAGCAATTTTTGAAACCATCTGAGAAGTTTAGTGGGAAAATCACTCTTTGGTGGAGCTGCTAACAACACCTAGACATCTGAAACATGACAAGGGGCCCCAACTAGACACAAGCAAAAAAGGTTGGGATACCATGAAATGATGAAACTCATCTTTTAGACCTCATTAGATGTATTTCTTCTACTCATATACTATACATACAACCTCTTACCTGTATAGACATCCATCACCAGATATCATTTTAATATTAGGACTATCAGACTAAAGTAGGTAGGCGGAGGTTAGAAGCACTTCATCACTTCATTCGACAATGTCTGACTGCCTGTCATGCAGCAGTCTACCGACTCAATAACTGTAACAGTGGGGAGGCACTCAGACATGAAAGCAGCAGTATTAAAATGCTTCTTGAAAAAAATGGAACAAAGTCACTCAGCGTCTGATGTCTTAAGCGGATTGAGAGAAAATCCATCTGCCTTAATGTCAGCTCGGCTGTCTATGAGGTATAGTGAGTAGCAGGTTTTGTGGATGGTGATATTAATGAAGAGTGGACTCCAGCTGACAGTGAGAGGAGAGGAGGGGCGAAGGAAAGTTGAGTTTTTGTATGGTGATAGGTGCAGTTTAACTGACTGTGTAGCTTAAAGGCAAAACAGAAGCACAGGTGTGGCGGTGATGATTGGGGATGCAGGGCTTCAATTCTGCGCACTCAAGGAATGAGGATTTAAATTGGTTGTGACAGAGAGACATGACAACCTTTTTGCTTGCCTGTCACCATTACTGCGTATTAAAAAGCTTATGGAAAACTTTTGAAGAAGAGAATTTTTGAAGGCATGACACATTGCCCCATCACTTACATGTGAGTCACAAATGTGTTTCTAAGTGCACACTTATTTGTGAGCCTTCCTAGTGCATGTATGCGTGTGTGAATGTGGTAAAGGGCTCAACTGAATCTCACAATCACACCATGAATGCATCAGACATGACGTGGAAACATGTGCTAATATATGCAAGAATTATTGGACATGTTGCAATTTACAAACAGAATCACTGAATCTTAATTCTACCTTCCAAGAAATGACTGCATAATGTGTACTAAATGTGTTTAGATATTATATTTTCAAGAAAAACACAACAACTAGAAACACAAAGCAGTGAGGAGGTTTTCTCAGCTGTCTTCAGCAGTTGGAACCAACTTAGCACATTATTTGCCAAGGAGATGAATACATTACCACTGCCAATGTAGTATGCAAATTTTGTTAAAGGAAATGTAATTTTCCATTCCCCTTGTTGGTTGCACTTAATGCAACTTGCAAAGTGATGGTGATTTAATTGAATCTCGGAATGCGACTAATTTAAATCAAGGAGCAGATTAATCCACCACCATTGTAATATGTTATGCAAATATTTAAAGCATATGCCATTAAAAGCTTTTATTAATGAGCTCTCTGGGAAGCCGCTGTCATATGACGGTAGAAGAAGCCAGTAAGAAAATGAAAATGTGTCTAACCTGCAGAAACACTTCCTATGGCAATTTACATACAGGTTTATTAGACACTTGTGTGAATAAATGTTCTCTTTCCCTACATATGGATGAGCATACTAGCATGCATAGAGAAAATAACCAGCTTTATGTTGACATAGAGGTAGTCCTAAACCTTACAGTCCAGCTGATTATAAATTCAAATCAACCGAGTAAAAGGAGCAGAGATGCTAACAGCATGTGATGGGTGTCCTGCTGTAAGCCTGGCCTAGCGTATAATGTGTGTTAATGTTAGCTGGACCTCCTGGGCTGCTGTAGCTTGGGGCTGAATTTTCCCTCGGGGATCACCAACTTATTTCTCCCATCCTTTGCACAATGCACCGTATGCTGATGCATTATGTTTTTCATTATCTGTTACCACTTTTCTCTCTCTCTCTCACTCAGTCACACCTCCCACAGTGCTGGACTGCATCTAACAGAGCATGGTGATTAAAAGAAATGTCAGTGCATTCATTAATAATTCCACTAGTACCATTTTGCCCACTGTGCTTATTCAGTCATATTAGGCATCTTGGAATTGTTCTCTTGCCATATCACACAGCACTCTCCTGCATTTTGTATGTGAGTTTTATGTGAGTGTGTGTGTGTGTGTGTGTGTGTGTGTGTGTGTACATACTGTGTGTGCTTGGGTGTGTTCAACCTCTTACTTTTTTTCTCCTATTTTGTGGGTTTACTATCGATAGATTGTGCAGTGTTACAGGAAAGGGAAATAGCTTCTCACAGCTGGACAGTCACTCTCTCTCTCTTACACTCCCTTTCTCCCTCAGCCTCTTTTTTCCCTCTTCTCTCCACCACTATTTCTCTTTTGCTTAGGGGGATGGCCACAGCTGGCCAGACATCCAGGCAGGGCTATGCCTGAGGGAGCCCCATGCAGCTGGCAGATAGTGAGGTGCAATAGTGGAAGTTGGGGTGAAGCGAGGGGGGTGGGGGTGGGGGTGGGGACTGTGCTTGGGATTCAAGGAGTACTGTGGATTGAAAAACAACATGATGGTTTTTCTAGCATGTGAATACATTTCTTGTTTTTGATGGTTTTACAATATGACTAAAGGCCTGTTCACACCAGAAATTGGCAGAGAGAAAATTCATCTGGCGTGTCTTCGTTGAATATATGGTGCTAGAAGCTTGGTGACATATCACATTCTGTGGTCGTGTAAATAATAACTGTGGTCTTGTAGAAGCAGAGGCAGAAGTAGCATGATGCTATTATAGCACTGCAAAACACACAGAGGAGGTCGGGGTGGGGGTATGTCTGACTTTGACATATATGACACATATGACATTGTTTCTTTCAACCATGACAACTAATTTTCCTTAACCTTAACCAATGAATATTATGATTTAAATCATTTTTGTAGCAGTCATTTGCCACTGACAAACAATGCAGTCCTGCTTATATAGAAATCAGAAAACATGGGGGGTTATGGGTTGTTTTTCAAAGGACCTATCTGTATTTATGTATTCGAGTCTTGTTTTAAAGTTAAATGTTCTATATAATAGAATAATCAACCCACTGTGGAAGTTGAAAATGAATATATTATTTGATAATAAATCTAAGCCCGTTGCAGAAGATTGACTATTTTCTTCTTCTATTTCTTGTGATCATGCTGAGAGCTGTAACAATGCTGTTTCTGTCAGGCATGTTCTCTCCTCTTCCTGCTATTTCTGGTTGGCATATCTTGGTTGGGTTTTAATAAAACACATCTTTGAACTGTGAGTCAGGGAGGCAGCTATTAGTATGTTATCTTATCCATTCTGATCCTCCATTGTCAGGCGGGGAAACAGGCCAGGCCAGTCAATCGCACCGACTCACAGAAACAACACTGACAGCAGCAGCTGCAGGTGGACACAAGCAGCAGTCGATACTAAATCCCTGCAATGCAGAAATTACATTTTTGCAATGTTGTTAAAATGTTAATTTATCTATAAATATAGTTTGAGTGACCATACATTTTCTCCTAGGGATTCTACACATGGACATTCAGGTTACAGTAGTGGTTAGAAGCTGTGGTAAATTAGAATCTTCTCTAAAATCTAAATGCAATGTGTCAGTGAAAGTTATAATTTGTAACTTCCTGTTGACTTTTTTCTAGTTTGACGTCTTTTGATCTTTACAGGTAAGTGCTCATTGCTGTTGTGTTTTTGCACTGCTTTTCTCAGAGACCATCAGGGTGTCGGGTGGTGTAATTTCTTCTCATCAAGAACACAGAAATTAATAGAAAAAAAGGAGAAAAAAAAAGGCAGTGATCTATTCTTCAAACAATAAAGTTTGATTAGGGATAACCAAGGCAAGGCAGGTTTATTCACAGAGGACAGTTCATAGACAAGGCAATTGATGTTGTTTTACATAGGTACAGAACATTAAAGTCAGAGATAATAAAATGGCAGGATCTGGTGTAATTTAAACAGGTAGAGAAGGGCTATTCAAACTAATAGTCAATTGAATGCTACAGGATGTCGTATGTGCTGCGTAGTGGTATGTGGACCCAAATGCAGATGACCAGGAAGTGGTATGAGGTGAAGTAGCCAGATGGCTATAGTGTTTATTGGGGTTGATGGTTTACAGGGAGGCACGGTAAAACTGCCGGGGAACTGGGCACTGGAACCAGGTACAACAAAAGGTGGACCAAACGGCGACACACAAAAAGGTCGCGAACACTCACTAGACAGGAACAAAACTCAAGACCTGAATCACTCAAGGCAGGAACAACACCGTGTAACAACAATGACCCAACACTGAACAAAGACAGAGACACTGACTAAATACCCTAAGCAAGGTGAAACAATGAGACACAGGTGCATACAATCAAGGAAGGGCCAACAATCAAAACTGGAGGGAAAACAAAGACAGGAAGTAAAACCTCAAGACACACAAGGGAAGGAACACACTACAAAATAAAACAGGAAATGAAAAACCTTAAACTACCACACAGGACATCAATGGTCTCATCATCCCTATTTTTTTTTATTTCATCCAGACCTCTAAAGGCTTGAGGAGACATATGGCTGTGCAAGAATACCTGTAGCATCACGTTTTTTGGCTTGGATTTCATGTTGATGATGTTTGAGTTTCTAAGTTAAAACAACAAACGTAAAGTTGAGGTTGAAAGTTCAATCTTGATCTCGCAAACAGCAGTTGAGAAAACAATCTCACCATAAGGTCCATCTAATAGCTTTTCAATCATATCACATGATCTTCATGGTGTTTGCCGAGTTCTCATGGAATTGCCGATGAGGGTGAATTAATTTTGAACCTCAGCTTTGAAGGCAACGTAAACAAGAAGTCCTTAAAGTTAGAATTTTCATGAAATGAAACCCCATTTTGTTACTATTAATCTCTCTATATATTCGTTTTTATTGTCCACCATTCCTGCGCTAGATTCAGATTGCCTAAGAATGAGGGAAAATGATGCATTCATGTAATCCGGCAGAATGTTATCTCTTTGATGACAGCCTCACTGTTGCTCTCTTTACCCCGTATCACAGCTGCATTAAGTTACTGCTAATGCAAACGTTCAACTTCTAACACATTCTGTAAATGGCAAAAGGGTCACAGTGTGCCTCCATGTACAACGGGCCTGTGTATATATGTGTGAGGAGGTGATAGGGACCTGGTGTAGACTGGGGTCTCTGCTGCAGAGCGAGGGGAAGGCAGGGGGAGTCGGCGTCACAGAAAAGCCTTTGTTCGCTGCCTGCTGCCACGCTCTCAGCTGGAATTCCATTTGTTCCCTCACCGGAATGAAATGGCATTGATTGTTGGCTCAGATGTCTGGTAGGAGGGAGGGGCTGGAAACAAGGAAAATAAGGAGAGAGAGAAGGGGAAGCAGAGAGAGAAATAAAGGAAGAGGCAGATGGACAGGGAAAGAGACGGAGGCAGACGGAGTTATTGAAAAAAAGATAGGCAGGAGCGAACGGAAAGGGAATGCAGGAAAAGTACGAGGCTTCTGCAAATCTATGATATGACTTAAAAGGGAAAAGAACAGAGAGAGGGGAAAATGTAGGATAAAAGAAGGGAATCTGTGCATCAGTGCCATGTAAGCCGGTGGTGTCTGTGGCAGGTTCATCCTCAGATCCTCCTCAGTGGGATACCTCATCAGCATTCCTACCTCAAATTTAACTATTATCAGAGAGCGGGGGAAGGAAGGGACCTGGTTGCTTAGAGGGATTAAATGCTCGCTGTGTACTCATGACATTGTAGCTTTGAATCTGGCAACCTTCGCCAAATCCTTACTGTCAATTTTCCTTGAATGCTATCTAGAAAATCCGAAATGATAGTGAGCAAACTGACTTTGTGTATGGTATCATTCTATAAAGTAGATCTAAGAAAGTTCTTAAATTAGAATCAATCTCATAACTGGCTTCTTATTAGTTGATTGAATGGTTAATTGAATAATGATGTCTCCTTCGCATACTAAAAGCGATATTATGCATTTGTGCTCATATTGTCTTCTTAATTAGTCAGTGTAAATTGAGTGTGAGTGAAAAATGATTCGAATATTCAATTTCAACTGCTTGACATTCTTACAGATGCAGATTATTAAAAGTCAGCCTAGCCCAATTAACCTGCACTAGAAGCCTTTTTACCACATACTACAGTATGATTCTTCCTACCCTTCCTGACCTTCTCTAGTTTGTTATATAACCATGAATATTTCTAATTGGCACTTTAATCATAGTACACAACTTTGAGATATTAACCTTGAAATAGATAATCACTTTTAGCACTGTGTTAGACTGTTCAAAATGGAAAGGAAAAGGGAACCAGGAGAAAACCAACAGGACCTGAAGACACCCAGCTCTTCTGCCAACAGTATTAAAGGTAAGCAACTCTGCAAGTGCAGTTGTTGCCCTGGGTTAAGCCTCTCAGATAGCTAAATTTAACCACTGAGACTAATATCAAAACCTGAACGTTAGTAGAGCTGAGGGCTGCCTAACAGGTCATATTCAGGGCAATATGAATATCCCCAAACAAAATTATGTTCCCTATCAGATTTTACTCCTGGAATGCTGTTGGGGTACATTCCGGCCCATTTCCAACCCTGGTCACTCCCCCGCCAAGCATACAAAGGATTTTTAACAACACAAGACAGCCGAATATTTATTCATTAAAAATCACATTTCGAAATCTATTCTACCACTCCTTAGCTCAGCATCCTCCCTGCTGTTGCTCATTGTGTAATACAAGCTCACAGACGCTCTCCTGGGGAGACATATTTTGTTACATATTTGTAAATGTGAAAGGAATATTCAGCTAAGCTTTGAAGATGTCCTATTGTGTATGGTTTACATGCAGGCGGCACACCTGTGGGTGGTTCAGCTTACAGGGAACATGCAGCAGGGAATTCTATAGAAAGAAAAGGCCTGTATAGAGGACATCAAAGCAAAGTGGTCAAATGTCTCCACTGGAAAGCAGAGCATTACCGTGCAACTCTCTCTCTCTGTCTCTTTTTTTTCTTGCTCCTTTGTTTCTTCTCTCTTTTTGTCAGTCCAGACTGTGGCGTTCCCTCTCCTCTTTTCTCCAGGGAGATACGGTTGACATGCCGCAGGCTAAAGGGAATTTGTTCTGCACATCAAGTATGCATCATCTTGCTGTTTCTGTGGACAGCACCTCCAGAAAATGTGAAACAGACAGAAAAGCATATATGGTCTTAATACAGTGTGGCCATTCTCCCTGTTACAGCTGTGGGAAGTCAGGAAACACCGCCGGGATCCAGTTTAGTAATGAGAGCATTCCACATATCTGGTTATTGGATTGAGCAGGATGAGTAGCTCTCTGATCAATTTGTTGTGCCACTGGTTTTGTTGGACAAATAAATGTCAACAGTGCAATAAGACACAGGCTCATGTAGTCAGCACACCCTTACATCCGAAATATCACCCACACAGACCAAAGCACAGCCAAAAACAACCTATTTACCATCTACAGTAGTACAAAGTCCAGCTACATGTGCATCTCCACATGGATGAAGAGCTGTGTGATGTGTGGGTAAGCTTCCATACAGTATATGATATTATGTGTCCAAATTTGTGTGTGTAAGAGATTTAATTTAATTACATTGACAAAGAGAGAAAAGGAGCGAATGAGAACCTGATGGCTGCACTAAGCGTAGAGAAGAAACGTTTCTCCTTGTTGGAAGAGCGCCTGGGACTCTGGATAGATTAATAATGAACTGTGCATAATTCTGCTGACTCATTGAAATGCAGTACGGCTACAGCAGGGGACAACATCTGTGGTTTTGGTAATTTATTTATTTTTTTCTATTCTGAAAAGACAGTTTTTCTGGGGGATAAGAGGGGGCGGGGACAGGAGTAATAAAAGAAAAAAATAGCAAAGAGGCGGTGGGGTTATTACAAAGGCAATTCCATTTACAATGCCTCAGGATGAATGTATGGCTGGTGCTGCTGGGCATGCTGGAGCTCACCTTTCATCATTCATTTATTCAATCACCAGCTCTTATGTTTCGGCTATGACACAGGAAGCAAAGAGGAGCTGATTTGATTATTGCCATATTTCTGAAAGATTCTGTTACTTACAGCTTTGGAGAGAAGCCCACAAAAATGCTTGGTTATTTGTTTATGGACATTATTCAGAAGAAACACAATCTAAATACAACATAATGTGTGGATGTTTTTTTTTTTTTGTTTTGCTTAACCTTTTCAGTCTGAAAGGATAAGGCTGGTGATATTTTATATTTTTCTTACTGTCAACAAATCCCACAAAAATAACAAAACCAACAATCAGTCTGTAAAGCCAAAGCTTATTCTTCTGTACCATACAGCTCCATTGTTGTCCAAAAACAATTACAAACAAATCAGTGAGCCTCACAATTGCTGGGTGTTATGTTCTCTTATTACACACCATCATGCTAGTGACTAGTGCACCAAATGTATTAATTAATGTATAAATGAATCTACAGCTGTAAATAGTCCCCACCGTTTACAGTCACCAGATCTCAACCCAGTTTCACACCTTTGGAAGATTTTGGACCAACGTCTAAGACAATGCTCTCCACCATCATCTCCATAAGACCCAGTGATATAATATAACTTATCATCAAATCTATTTATTGATGTCTGTGACTGTCTCTGATGCTATATGTCCTTTTGTTATGTCTGGCTATGTTTGTGTTTCTGCTGTACTCAGGTCTCTCTTGCAAAAGAGATCTTGATCCCAATGACATTACCTGATTAAATAAAGGTGGTGTATGTAAATGAGGGAATATCTTGTGGAGGAATGGTGTTCATCCCTCCAATAGAGTTCCACAGACTTGGCAAAGAGCACTGAAGCCGTTCTGGAGGCTCGTGGTAGCCTGACTCCATACTAAGACACCTCATGTTGGTTTTTCCTTTAGTTTGTCCCCCATCTGTACGTATATGTATAAATTTAACATTGATAAGGAAGGTATCAATTATTTCTTGTAATAGACAGTATAACCAGACACAGGTGTTTGTTTGTTGAGAGACGGTGGGAGAGACATAGAGAGAGCTAACGTGTGAGTGTATGTGTGTCTGTGACAGAGCGAGGGAGGAAGCAGGTGAACCTGTTTGTGAGAAAGTACTATAGGTGATGCGAATCTCCAGAGGAATCTGCTCTGCACAGGTTGTCATCGCACACAGTGTGTAGAGCCCAACAGAGCAAGAATAGAGTAAAATAAAAAAGGAATTTGTTCTTAGTTGCAATTTAAATCTTTTCTTAGTTCAGTTACCCAGTGCTGGACTTGCATCATTATTCTTCTCTGCTTGCTAACAAGTTGCAGAGTTTTTTTCCCCCATTGACCCAGCACTATCAGTAACACATCCTTCCCTCTCCACTCCACCGCCCAGTGGAACCAGCGAGACTCCAGGGAGAAGACAACCTCTCCAATGGCCAATTACACCATTAATTGCTTATCAGATCCAATTTGGGATTGCAGTAAATGAAGCAAAGTGTTCTCTGCTGCGTGTGTGTGTGTGTGTGTGTGTCTAACTGTGTGAGGCTCAACGCAGTGTGTTGCCCCTGTCATTCCCAATCAGTGGAATTGAAACACCTAATTGCCGAGCTCCCACTCGTTTGCCTTCCAAAATATTCCTTTGTTTGTCTAATCAGACACTCGCACACGCAGAGTTGGAAACGGTGATGCACTGGGACTTCCTTGTAGATGCAATTCCACATACTACACATACAAGCACATCACTGCATACTACTGGTTCAATTTCTGAGCCATAATGTGGTACATATTAAAAGGAGAGTATACATCTGCTCTGGTGGGAGGTGGTGAAATTGATGAAGAGCATTTTGTTCTATAGCTGCTGTCATCTGTGAATATGCTGACACGTCCTTTAATAAAGGGGCATTAGAGAGACTGTCTCTAAACCTCCATTTCCCCTGACTTTTTCTCTGGTGCTAGTGGTGCTGGGCATCACTGACAAGATTAGAATCACATCTCTTATTTCGCCTTACCTTGGTGTTTAATTTGTGAGATCTACTGTAGTTTGTTTTTCTCTCTCTCTTCAGTTCCAACTCCTTTCTCTCCTTTCTCCATAAAGTTCTTTGAGACTTACTTGTGATAAATCATTAAATACATAAACAAAACTGACTTGAACTTGAACTCTAATTGATCCTCCTCCTTGAACCGTGTGAAGATGAGGCTAATTGGTCCATGGCAGGTGAAGAGTTCAGCCTTCAGCTCTCCTCTCTATCACACATCCTTTCCTGTCAAATCACACATGGAGACAAGATCCAAACAATCACATACATACACAGACACAGACACACTTGCATTGCGCCGCAAGCATAATAACCTGGATGTTTTATAAGATGTTTCATTATACCTGCAATTGACTTGTTGGAGACATAACCGTTGATGCATTCAGGGGTGTCAATTTTTGATAGTTTCCGATTGATTCATTTTCTTGGGAAAAGTGAATCGATGGAAATCTCATTAAGCTAGAAGGTAAAGGTCACGGCAGACGTGTGAATGAACGCCCCAGTGGTTCTTAACACAGTCTCTATATGGTTTCAAAGACACATGGGTGACTGCAGATTGTGCAATGACGTAAACCAAACTTTGTATTACTTTACAGAGACTGAGTGTTC
This sequence comes from Siniperca chuatsi, assembly GCF_020085105.1. Classification (NCBI taxonomy): domain Eukaryota; kingdom Metazoa; phylum Chordata; class Actinopteri; order Centrarchiformes; family Sinipercidae; genus Siniperca; species Siniperca chuatsi. Next base: position 26,017,076 of record NC_058043.1, on the reverse strand, counting down.
AGGATCGAGTTTACTGAGAATGAAATAATACTGTCACCTACTGTACAGTCACAGCTATGATTGCACAACACAATGATTCACTCATACAAAGTATATGATCCATTTTATACATTGAGTAGAAACATTATGAGCCATTTTTTTATAGGGATTGATTTTACTTTAATGTGTCAAAACAACAAGTGCTGGGCAGCTTGGCAGCACTGACAACAATAAAGTCAGAATGACTTTAAAGCTGCACTGATCAATGTTTATATATTATCAATGTAAAAATCACTACATGTTATGTGAAATGTGTCCCTCATAGTGATGAACTCACAAAGAATTATCACCTGACTCTGCAGTTCCCCTTAGCTCTATGGAACATTTTAGCATTTTTCAGCTAATTGTTTTGGCTTTACGGGCTGCAATTTTACTGTTTTGGTTCACTCTCACCACTCTCATAATCCTGTTTCCAGCCACAGCAAGCAGCTGTTTTCTGCAAAAAAAAGCTCTGATAAACCCACTTTAGACCTGCCCAGTACCAAACAGCAGACAGACAAAGTTAGCGCCTAGCTGATGAACATAGCGTAGCATTTAGCAGCTACTGCAAAGAGCCAGATAATTTTCTCCATAACAGAGCTAAAAGGAGAATGAATATTGGACTCTCATTAACCAGGTAGCCAGAAACACGACTCTAAATTACGAATTACGACTCTCTGCTGTATGGGTAAATAGGCAACTGTTTGCCGTGATGTTCACCTTGTCAACTTTATAAGGTGATAATATGACAGTGTTGTGTTTACAGCTGGTTCCACTGCCCCCAAGAGGCCAAAAATGTACTTAAATGCAGTTGCTGCGCTCCAATGCAAGACTGCTTTCCACTTTTTTGAAGTGTGTGACTATCTGTACAGTATTGATATTATGTCTTAGTTTTTCATTTCTGGTGGAAAATGTGGTGAGGTCCCCAGGGGAGTTGCGTGTTCAGCTCTACTGTTAAAAGACCTCGGACCTCGATAAGTCCCAGCGAACTGTGCGACTGGATACCTGAGGGGACGAATATTTCCCAGACTCAATCCTCCTAAAAGAGGAGTGTTTGGTCAAGAGCTGTTACTCATTCTATTCCCCTACCTCCTTGCCTACACTCATTTCCTCGCCTCTTTGGTGTCTCTCTCAGTCTCTCGCTCCAGTGGCAATGTGACAAGTGAACAATGATTCATATGCAGTGAGTGCAGAATGGAGCCTATTTCACATGTCTTGTGACACACATAGACACCTTGCTTTGGGATAGTTATGAATTTTATTTCAGTGGTGTGAAGCCGGCAGCATAAGAGGAGACAGAGAGGGAGAGAAAGCTGTGATGTTTACACATCTTAGATAAATGGCCATGCTGTTTGCTTTAATAACTACACTGAATGCAGAGACACATGTAATTGCTTTGATGTTGCTCTGATGGTTACAAATAATGGCACTCTCCATGATTATGGAGTCAGTTAGGTGCTTGAAACGTACACACAGGCCTGAGTGCACAGACTCGGTGCTAGTGCACGTAACTGTACGTGAGAATTCCCCCATCCCTCACCTCCTTTAGTCTTTGTCTGGGTTCCCACCCCCAAGGGCTTGATTTAGATGAAATGCCACTTTTAATGGAAAATTTGATGGAAGCAAAACAACAACTTGGAATATTGCTTGTGTAAGTAGAAGGAAGGGAGGCAAGTGCCAGGGCGATGAGAACGGCAGGGGTTGTTTCTCCCTTGATTGTACTCTTTAGGAATTCATTGGCTGCCTGTATGATATTAGTGTTGTAGCAAATGTAGCCCCCAGGCAGGCAGGGCAGCCGGCACACTGCTACTCTTGTGCGTTTGCAGCCCGGCCCCACTGTGGACTCACTGTGGAACAAGCAGAGGGGGAGTGGACGTCGGCGATAAGTGCCACAGCAGCTCATCATATCTGCCCTTTCTTCTCTTGTTTTCATCACGCTTTCTTCTTGTCTTAATTGCTTTCATATCATGAATTTGTATGAGTTGCTCTCACATTAATGAGACACAAACCTCCCTGGCAAGCCGGCATTATTTTTCACTCGACTGGCTTCAGTATCCAAGCATTGCTGCTGAAACACTTCACTTATGTCTCTCCTGCAACCAGCTGCGCCTCTGCATCAAACCAGTGGGTATTTCTTAATGTCAGTGGTGCAGCAAATGATCATGGCATGTCATGGGCTACTCCAAGACCTCCCTTGGACCCTGTTTGTGGCAGTGCAGATATTAGCTTCAATATCATTTATGAGGGCTGCCATGCAGTTTTGTGTTTCTATAGTAACTCTGGCCACACAGAATTCCCATTTGGCAGCGTAGTAATTAATTTAGCTCTATTGATCTCTTGTATCCCTCAAGCCTTTCAGCAGGGTGGCCTGAAAGCCGAATGCTGCATTGTTGATTGAATGCACAGTCTATCTTCAGAAGCGATCACAAATCAGTCCCCATAGGGGAATTGCTGGGAGTGGGCCAGATTACGTTATTACATGCTGCAGTGGTAATGATTCATTTCATCGTATAAGACACAAGTGACTGTAATTGCAGGTTTGGTACTGGGCAACAGCCTCTACCCTGCTCATGGTCATGTAGCTTGTCATGGCAAAGACTCAACTGAAGGAATAGGCACTTATGGCACTGCATACATATCCGACTGCAGCTTATTCTCCATATTTTGCTTTTGATGCATTTTGGCATAGAGGGGGCAAGATGCTTCAGGTTCAGATTTTTGTAATAAGCTGTTCCTGCCAGCTCCCAGCACTGTCTGACATTTACTCAGAGCAGGGCAAATAAGGATAGAGAAAAAATAAAAGAATATTTGCCCAAGGACCTTCAACTCCCTTCTTGCCCCCCTTTTTCTTCTTCATATCTTTTCACACAAACACCTTTTACTTCCCAGGTATTATGTTTCTTCTATGCATCTTCGATGAGTAGGTGGCACCCCTGGCAAACAGATGAAAAGAAATGATCTTATAGACCTCTCCAAAAAATTTCAGAAATGCAGAGTCCAGAGCAAGTCCAGTACAGTGCAGAACAAATGTTTGCATAACAGCCGTTGTATTCATTACCCACTCAGTTGTGAACCTGTTTCACGCCTTTGGCAAAATAGAAACTTAACTTGTAGTCATTTGGATGTCAGTGCCTCTATTTCTTCACTTATGTTTCCAATCTTAACCCATGGGTGCAGCTTTGGGAAATAAATAGCTATCAAAAAAAGGAAAATGAGAGAGAGGAGGAGACAAAGCTTGAGAAGAATGATAGGGGCAGTAATAGTACAAGACAACTCAACGGGAGGCAAAAAAGTCAAACTAAAAGCAGCAGAAGCAAGATGGAGTTGGGAAAAAAGTAATGATAGCTCACCTCATGTCAGCCTCTGTGACAGAAATGACTTGGAAGTTTGGAGACAGGCGTTGTCATGGAAACTGATTTTTGTGCTGCTGTCAGGCGGGTGGTCTCTTTGTGTTTTTCCAGTGGATGACAATGCCCGCCGATAAAGATGTCACCCTGAGAAAAATAGGTGTTGGCCGTAAATGGCCCTGAGTGCTGACATTGCCTTCACTGAAGCTGTATTGTCCTGGGTAGTCCACTGAGGATTCTAAAGGCTGCTGTAGTGTATCTCTATTTTATTTGAATTTGAAGAGTGCTTCCCACAGGACATGTTTAAGATAGCATACTGCAAGACTGGAGATGTGACATGTTACAAACTGTGGCGAAAAGATACAGTTCTGCTTTTCATTTGATGAGGAGTGTGGGATGCGGAACGACTGAGCAGCGTGAAAGCAAAAAATAGAAAAGCGACTTATCATGTATACAGTCCTTGTAACCACACAACTAATATACTCAAGGAGAAGGATAATAAAACTCATTACTATTAGATCAGGCTTAGAGGAAGGATTGCTCTGTAATCCCTCTGCCAACACTCACACCATGAATCTTCCAGAATATTCCAGCATCTGTGTTAATGATCATCAACGCCAGTAATGTGCTGCGTCTGGGATCACACTTTGTCCTAGTATCCTCGCACGAGTTTGTGTGCTGGAGGCAAAAGTCCTGTTTATCATGTCCAGGCTGTTGTGCACGGGGGCCGCTTTTTTAATTAAAAGTCGTCGTATCTCTCTCTCCAACATTGGGAGGTGTGATCACTGCCTGTCACTTCAGCTCAACAAAAACATGTTTATTTTTGGTCCCAGATTCATTTAATGGGCTTGTCAAAACTGATGAAAATTAGAGGAGGCAGAGGCGGCTGATAAGCCCCACTGTTATTAGATGGGCTGTAGCTGTTGTTTGTCTGCCTTAGTTTGTCCTGTGTTGACGCATAAATGCCTGTGTACAGCTAGCCAGCAATCTAAGGAAAATACACAACCCTGCGCAACTGCTAATTCGATCCCAGACACACAAAGTCAGATGATTAAAGTTTGCTTGGCTCAAAGTTTTAAGAATAAATAAAAGATTTGACACTTGTAGCTACTGAAGAAGCCCTGCAGTATTCAGCGGTGGCTCTACACTGCAGTCTACTCAGTGTTTTCTGAAATGTAGAACAGCAAGTAAATAGACATGGGAGCAGACAAACTCCTGTTCTATTCGCTTGGGTGCTTTCTATCTTTGTTGTCTCTCCTGAACACAGAAAAGAAAGCAAAACTTTTTTCCAACAAATTCTCTGAGGGGCAGAACAATGTTGCACCAGTGCTGCATGGTGCGCATCAAATAAAGATGCGTATCAAATAAAAAGTAGAACTTTTATATCTTTATCTAAGTGTATGCAAGTGTCACTCCAGAGCCACATGATGACAACTGTATTTCTCTTAATGGCAGAAAATTGGGCCAGTTTCTGCAGTTGTATTGGAATAGATCAGATTGTAGTTTATAGGTACTATACAAAACTGAATTGGGAAGATGATGGAATTTTACTGCTTTCCTGCCACCAATAATATAGCACAGTTGTATTTGCTCCACAGAGGGTGGTTTTATTGAAAAGATCTTCTCACTGAGGTTATGAAGACAGATGACAGCATGACACACGAATGCAAGCATCTGCTCACTATGTGGGCTTTCTTAGAGGGCATAATTGCATAGCACTTTTATTGTGTTTGTTGTTCAAGTCAATTGTCATCTCATAAAAATGCAAATACAGCACATGTGGAACATAACTGAGACACTGAGAGCAAAGGGAGAAAATTAGGGGAGTTTGACTTACTCATCATCTCTTTTTTTTCTCAAATATCAGAGGGATATCGTTTGTTGTGCCTCAACCTGTTCAGAGACTTCCAATTGGTGTGTTTCTATGCAGCCCCTTTGCTGAAACTTCAAATAATTTCTGGTTATGTGAGGTCTGTCAGGCTATGTGCATGAGGATGCACACATATACGCATAAGCACACAAGTGATGTGATTCAAAGTGCGGCTGACTGCAGACGGCAAATGTGAAACAGAGCTTCAGCAATGCATAAGCAAATATAGGGAAAGAATTTAAAAGATGGATGTAAACAATGCTGGTTTTACATTTTTTTAAATAGCTTTGCAAATGTTTTATGAACATTTATGAAATGTGTTATCAAGGAAATCCATTCAACACATTTGTTGGGCCTGTTAGCCCTGCGACGAGTTGGCCACTGTCCAGGGTGTACCCTGCCTAAGGCCCAAAGTCACTGGGATAGGCTCCAGTCACCCGCGACCCCTAACGGGACCAAGCGGTAGAAAATGGATGGATGGATGGACATTTGTTGGGTGTCAAAGATACACACAATGCATTTTGGTGAGAAACACTGAAAGGTAAACATACTTGTGTTTGTTTACAAGCATGGTCAAAGAATAATAACTCCTCATATGAAATGTAAAATAAACTGCTGGAAAATGTCACTCACCTAATCTGATGTTAAGTCCAAGGGTAGAAAGCAACCAGAGCCAAGCCTTTTGGCATAGTGGCCATGGTCAGAATGACAAATCTGGTTATTAATATAATGTACGTGCATGACATTACTTCCACTGGATGAAGACTTATTGGTTTTTTATTGTTGATGATACCCTGGCTGCCACGGTGGAAGGATTCTCTGAGTGTCTGTGTCCAGCACTTCATAAACCCACTTGCAATGAACAACCTCTTCGATGAGTGAGATTGGTAGCAAAGCTCTTCTTGGTAAAAGAAGCAGCACAAATACAATACTGGGAACTTGTGAAGCTCATCCAGTAGCACAGCACAATCTGGCAACTTGCAGTGAACATAAATGTCAATCAGAGAAAAAAGTTGGTTTCTGATTTCTTCTTTTCTCGTACTGTCACTGTTCAGAGGATTAGTTCCTAGGATAGTTACTATAACTCCCGTAGGTGCTGCACCCCCACCCCAATTCTCCCTGCATTACAGAAGTAACAGCCCTCAGGGAGTCATGACTACTGTCTCTCACATTAAGACACAGTTAATGCTTTAAGAGCAATTTCTTGTTAGAGCAAAAATGCAGTTACTCAAATTATCACATAATGCAACTACAACATAACAACATAACAACAATTATGTTATGTTATGCAATTTTATCTTATGTTATGTATTATATTTATTATATTTATATATGTTACTGTATTAGAGTGGTATATGTTAAATTGGGACATGAGTGCTCCTCCAATGTAGTACCCTAATGTAAGCCATAAAGCCCTTTCATACATACACACACACACACACACACACACACACACACACACACACACACACACACACACACACACACACTTGAAACATTTGGGCAGGCCAGAGAAAGTGCTGAAAAGCAAATGCCCCAAAGTGCTACTGTAGTCCTTCACAAGAAGGGTTTGAAGTGTGTTCTCTGTCCACTTTGTGCCTTCACATATCTAAGTGCTCCATTTGACCTTCTCACTGTCTCAGTGCCCAGAACTGACTTCATCCCCTCTTATGTGACCCACTCTCTCAGGCTTGCTTGCTGCCATTTTCCTTGAACTACTACCAAAGACAGAGGAGCGAACCAAAACACAGAAATCAATGTTGAGCCACTTGAAACACATAGTTACAAAAACCAAATAAAGCTGTATTTCTGTTGATTTCGTGTGATGGTCCAGTCTTTTTGACAACAGCAGCAAATCGCTACATAATCAACCAGTCCTTAAGACCCCTTTTTCACTTTGAAAATAATCATGGTTTGGACACAAAAGCATTAGTTCATGAATTACTGTGAATTACTGTCAGATTTAGATTCCATCAGATGTTAGCAGGTCTATTCCTAAAGGTTTCTTGTAATCCATGTTTGTTGCATAGATATACAAATTTTAAATTTCTAGATTTAGACCTAGCTGAATGCATCCTAGATGTTCATTGCCATTAAACAAAGTATTTTGTTCCATAAATACAACATCAATAACATTCAGGCTGTATTTATAGAACCATGACATTCATAGACCATCGACATTTTAGAAGCTTAGAGAGGTCAATGTGAAAAAGTGTAGTTGGTGTGAGGCTGCAAGTCTGACTTCATTTCACCAGTTTTTCTTCAGGAAAAAGGCTTGATGACAGACGTTCATGTGCCTCCATGCTCTCACCGGTCCTTTCAGAGGACGTCTGAATTGACCAGTTTGAAAACCAGTTGTAGCGAGTCTCCCAGTCTGTCATCTCAGTCTTTTCATGTCTCCAGGAAGCAAATCAGCACGCAGGGTCAGTTGGAGGGTTCTGTGGCCTTTTTGGGCCCACTTTTCTTGGGAATCAGAGCCAAACAACCTGCTTCAGTACACACTACAGGGACACTGACGAAGTAGTGTCTACATGTCGACATGCATCTAATAATGTACCGTACAGCTCCTCCAGCAGACACATAATAGACCCCTAACAGACCCAAGGGAGATTGTTAAAATAGCGCGGCAGGTTAGCTAAGACTAGCAGTGAAGTATTCCCATGTGGGAATCATCAAATAGACACCTAAGGGATTGATGGCAGCCTTTAGCCGCCTCCTCACGTTGGACAGATATGACTGCGAGGATTGGTCCCAGGTGGATGTGAAATACTCCACAGTACCTGTTAGCTGCTGGTTGTCATTAGAAGCCAGGAGAAATGAGGAAGCTGAGGTTGGTGGGTTGCTTGGTGAGCAAGCAGCGGGACTCTTTTTTGGCTTAATGGTTAAATTGGGTTGCAGTGAGCTGGGGTGGGTTTGGTGGAGAGAGTGATAAGCCCACACGGTGTAAATGGTAAGAGACTGCTTGGCAGCTGCAGAGGTGCAGTCTCTCCTCTTCTCTCATCATAACAGTTAAGCTGCTATTTTCGCTTATTTTTTTCTTTCAAATGTTCTCCACTACATGTGGCATGTGACAAAAGTGGAGGAGAGAGAAGTGATGAAAAAGCAGAGAGAAGCTGTGAAGCCCCTTCATCAGTGTCCACCTTTCAACCACATCACCTCCCCCCCAGCCTCTGTGGATCTACAGGGTCTAACTAAGCACCTCTGTCCTCCCCAGCCTACCCGACTCTTGATCTCCCCAGGCCCTCCGCCATCCTTCACTGGTTTTAATGACAGACATTTATTTAATTCAAGCTACTGGGAAATGAGATTAGTTGGGGGGGGGGGGTTGCAGGGAGTAGAGCCAGAGAAAACGAGAGGGAGAAAGAAAGTGAGAATGTGTGTGTCTTAGCCCATTACCCGCCACCTGCCTACCTCTGCAGCTTCAAGTACAAGTTATTTTAGAACAACACATTTAATGTATTACAGTCCATCGCTTGTTATTCTGTCAGTGACTCCAACATGGCTCACTGCAGCATGCCCAAATGAGCCAGCAGGAGGACGATGACAGAAATGATGTTAATGAAGATGGTGATAGTAGTGATGATGACGATGATGATGACAGGCTGTTGATGCCGTCGGTTGGTAATGTGATCGCATCCACAAAACATGGCTGATTGCTTCTTTAATGCTGCATCTTACTTCATTATATTTGCAGAAGCTCTGCCATTGGGATATTTGCGCTTCACCAAATAGCAGCGTCAGACTCTGCATGCTAGTGGAAGCAGAGTCAGCAATGTGTGTGTGTGTGTATATGTGTGTGTGAGAGAGCGTGTGTGAGAGCTCTGCTTGACTCTGTGCTAGCTTGTGCAGTCTATCGCCCTCCAGCTCTGACACAGTCCACAGAGAGGAAACTGCGACAGGAGACCTTTGTTCAGACATATGCTCAATATAGAACTCTCCACGCACAAAGACATGGAGGCATGCGCACACACATGAAATTGATTGTTTTTCCATTTACTCTGAATTGCCAGGTGATTGCATGCACACACCCAAACACGCACACTCAGCTGAATGCAAATCATATGAGATAAAGCATACACTCGCTCTGCCTACAGACACAAGGCGGCTACAGAGGAACACTTGGCTGCCTAAAGCCCCCGAAGCGCATGTCAACTCCTCCCTCCAGCCCACATTGGGGCTCTGCATTTTAACTAAACATCTGGCTGTGTCAGCACCAGTTCATCACAGCAGGGACCCCCGCCCACCTCTCCCTTTTTGCCTCTGTGTCTGTTTCTGCATGTTGGGAGGCTGCATTCAGAGAAAGCTCTGAGCATTACACATTGTGATTCATGGTGGCTCGGTGTTTATGAGTGAGCGTTGTGCATGCATATTCATTTGGATTTAATCATCAGGCAGAGGTTGAAATTTCTGGCTTTGACTGGACAATCGTGTATGGGTGTCCAGCATATAAATGCATGCCAATGCGCACCCACAAATGCCAAACGTCCTTACACGTAAGATGTTTACACGCTGAAATGAAACCACCTACTGGGCTACAAAAATTAATCGGCTGCTACCTACAGTGCATTAACATTAAGGTTGAGTCACCCCATTAAATGCGTTTAGCCTCCAGGGAAAGTGCTTTAATGTTAGCTGAGAGAAAGTACAAATAGCTCGGAACAAGCCGGATCCATTTTATACTGTACATAGAGTCTGCACAGCATACATTAATGCAAGCACTCTGCACAACAGAACTGATTGGATGAGAGAGCCGGAGCACAAGCATTTCACTGTACTTGCGCATGTGACAATAAATGAAGGCTAAGGCAGTTTTTGTATAGTGACCTGACATTGTGAAGAGAAATGAGAAGGCAGAAGTCATGCCTTTGGAGCTGTCTAGTCATTAAACACTGGCACTAGTGGGAAATTTCAGCAGGTTATGAGAGGGTAATTTTCATCAATGAGTCATGTTCAGTGTTTAGTTTCACTCAGCTACATTATTACTTTTCTGAGTAAAAATTAATGCAACAAATTATTCATATATGTGATTATTGGTGCCACCAATCTAAAAAGGCTTACTCATCATGTCCACACCGCTTACCTTTAAGACTAAAACCATAAAAACTGTATTCATCCTCTATTTTTTGGTAGTTATTTGTCCTTTCAGATGAATAAAGAGAATGAGTTAGAAAGAGTTGTTTTCTCATCTTGTTAGTATTCCCACTGTTGATTTTATTGAGTTACTGAGCTGAGCTGATGTAATTGACAATTCTTGAAAGTAAAACTGAAAAACAAAGAATGCTTAGTAAATAACAAGCCCAACGCTGAACAAACCTATAGTCAGAAAAGCAGCTAAGTAGCCACTGCCTGTTTGGATAGATTCTATTTGCTTGTTGACAAGGTTATTGGTGGGATTGATAACCTTGCCTGAGATGCTAGCTTCTTGTCTTAACTCGTACCCAGCTGGGGAAATTAGTGGATGAGCTCCTGACAGGCTCGCTGATAGAGAACATTTAGAAGTCAGCATATCTTGAGGAAGCTGAATTAACCTCTCAATCAGTTTGGAGCTTTTTCTCATAGACAGTATGGCAAAAATCTGTTAAGACACATGAATAGTGAGTGAACACGTGGTGTGTGAACGTGTGCTACATGTTTTTCCAGTGGGAACAAGATGAAATCTTACCAGATGCTTGCCTGTAACTAAGGCGGTGATTTCAAAACTTCTTTTCACTAATTTATTGTCAATACATCCCCAGTGCAGCCTTGTAGTTTTGAGTGCTGTGCACGTAAGCTATGCTTATCTCAGAAGAAAAGAGGCCTTTAGTGATTACAGTGTATTGGCAGTTGGATGTGTGTAACAGCAGTATCCTGAAGTGCCCCATTACCTCTGATCAGCAGAGCAAGAGCAACAGGCCAAGCAATACAGTCCCTCCTCTCACAATACCAATAACATTCTGCTCACGGACAGCAGGGCTGCAGAGAGAGAAAGAGGCAAATTATGGGAAAGAAAATGAGTCTCATTCATAGGCATAGAATCTAATTTTCTACCATTAATAACATTTTGGCATTCATCCCTTTTTTTACCTGCATTTAGTCTTTGGCTCAATAAAATCTACATCTTGAGAGACGTGCATTAGAGAAGATACACTGAAAAGCTGTCTACTTTGACACTCAGATATTGCTGAAATATCATAGGAGTGAAAGACACGTTGTCACCAGAGCAGCACTTCCCTGTTTGAATCACAAACAATAACACCCTACAAACATTTTATTAATCCGTGAAGCCAGCCTAAACTTTAAACAAGTGTGTTTGTGCATCTGAGACTGCCACAATCAACACCTCTATTTTAGATTTTGAGTTTTGGCAATCATCAGTGGTGGGAAAAGTACAATTACTTGAGTATTACCATTTCATGCTACTTTATACTTCAACTCAACTAAATTTCAGGGAGAAAAAATCTAACAGTGTTTTTTAGAGCTTTTTCACTCAAAACAGCTACCTGCTGCATCTGGAAACAAAGCTGAGGAAAGTGGTGAAGATTGAATCAAAACCAAAACAATGAGCTGAAGGATGCTAAAATACTTTGTAGGGCTGAAGGGAACTACAGAGACGGTTGATAATTCCCTGTGGGTTGCTCATTTCAAGCGACTTTGTGAACATCACACACAGTCATTTGATTCATAGTTGATTAGTGCAGCTTCAAGTAAAAAAAAAAAAAGTATTTTTTACTTGTAATGAGTATGGTATAACTGCTTTTATTTAATCAAAGGATCTAAGCACCTCTTCCACCCATGTCCCATGGTGCTTTCCATCAAGCAAGCTACAATACCTTTGGCTATCAAGGATACGTACATGTTAATGATTATCAACACACATTCAGTGGAACTAGTGGCATTCATTAGATGAACACAAATTGAGAGTTTTGCACATCTTTCATAAATCCCATCAGTCCCATGAGTTTTGTAGGCATGTTTCCTATTATTTTTGAACACATCTCATTGAGATAAAAACATGACAAAGAGAAGAATCACTGATGAGCACATACAAGGAAAAAGCCTCTCCAGTGTCAGGCTGTTGGTCATCAGTAGGCATTAGTGTCTGCAGGACCATGGATTAGGCACGTCCTAATCTTACCATATGGAGTTGAAGGTTGAATTGCATGTTGGGAGCCCGAAAACACAATTTAAACATACGTATCTGTTAGTCTAATATAAAACCTCTTCGGGCAGCGTCCATGGTTTATGTGTTGCACTGAGGGTTGAATATACGATTGCTCACTCCGCAAGGGCCCTATTACCACAAAACGTTAATGCTCCATGTCATTGTGCTTCCATTCAGTCACTTTAGTGCAATAATTAATCAAAATAAACATACAGTGCTTGACAATAAGGCTTTTATATTCGGCACTAATCAGACAACTCATTAGGCAGTAACGAGCCGACTCTGCCTGCTCTTGTCGTGTTTGGGGGAAGTTTGGCACATGGGGAGAAGTGTTTGTGCGTGTGTGTGTGTGTGTGTGTGCAGAGATACACATAGGCATGCATGCACCCACACATATGCACATATACACACACACCAGCCGGCACTCCTGTAGTCCCACTCCAATTATGGCAGCATCTCAGCCGGGAAGAAGCCCACTTACGCAGCATTCACTTTATAAATAATTGATTGTTTGTGCCAGTGTTATATTTGTAAATACACGTTTGCTCTCTGATTAATAGTTTTCTAGACATACTCATTTGTTCAATTTGATTAGATTCTTAAATGTATTATTTATTAGCTGAAAATGTTCTCCGGTTATTAGTCATCACAAGGGCAACAAGAAGATTTGGCATAAGGACCCATCTGCATGCAAACAGACATGACATCAATCCACACTCACTCACATTGCAGGTGGCAGTGTGTGTGTGTGTGTGTGTGTGTGTGTATGATTTAACACGTTGTTGGGATGTTGTGAACATTTTAACTGCCTTTCAGCATGTGTTAGTGCATATCTTTTAGACTCACAGCTTCTTTTATAAGTCTCAAGGACTAGAAATAGAAAGTAAGTAAAGCATTTTTGAGTCTTTTAATTAGATCCACATGTACATGAATTGAAGTCATTTTAATGCAGAAATACCAGACACATTTACCATTCACAATAATAGGAAAGATTGTGGATGGCCGTAAGCTTTTCTGGCCAAGTGTAGAGAGAAAAGTTATCAGACAATGCTGATGTCTATTTTAGTCAGTGCACAACTCGAATTAAAACTGTGGTGGCATGTCTAAATTGTCTACAATTAAATGTACATTAGAACAGGAAACTAACAAAGCTTCTGTCCTTTTTTGGAGTAACTATCTACTCTTATAGGATTTAGATATCAGTGGATCTCCTGGTTTTTAGCTGTGTACTGTGTTTCTGTTAACATTTCTGCAACCTAATGCTCAATAGATTGTAGAAAATGATATATAATAAAATATAGGTATATATTTGTAGCGTAATCGTGCTACCGAGAGTTCCGCTTGGCCCTGAGATACCACGCTGACACCAGGGTTTCAGTGCAACTCCCCCACCTCTCCCTCTGCAGCTTAAAGCTACCCATACCCACCTCCACAATATTATTATATACAGTAAAAACCATGTATATTTTTTGTGATAATGACTGATGAAGCTAGTCAACCAGGTAAACAGGTCCAACCATAAGATATGCAGGTCACAGAGTATACCATTGAGATCTTACACACATTGAATGCAGGTGCACAACGTCAAACGCAAACAAAAAACATGGCTGACCATGAAAAACTGATGTTTCTTTGGCAAGTGTACACACAACTGAACTTGCAGCAGTTCAGCCTCGTTACATATATAAAGGAAACAGAGGAGGAAAAAACAATATTTTACGGCACTTTTATACTCAAGAGTACAATACTGTAGTCTACAAATACATCCTACCCTCCTCCCCTATTGATTGAAATGTAGCCTAATGTGCGCTTCCGTGGTGCTCCCATTGTTGTGTGACGTAAGACAACTGCTTCTTCATGAAGTCAGGGAAGAAGGATTTGCCCCAAGGAACTCTGACTTTGAGTGGCGTTCCAGTGTACTTTTTCTAGTAGGAGGTCGGAAATTTTCCGTGTTGTCTGGATTGCAGCATTACACCTTTTTTGTATTTTTTTTTTCTTCTCACAGTTTGGTGACCTCAACAAAGTGTTAGCATAGCTCCTCCCAACTTCAACCAGAAAAAAGATTAGCCAGATTAAATGAATTAGCCAGAGTATATGAAAACACCTGTGTAGGTGTGCAAATCCATTAATGGAAAACAAACTGAACTCATTAGAAAAGACTGGGTGTCCACATTAGTGGCAAATGTTTCCTTAACACCAAATCAGGCATTTTCCAGTATTGTGAGTAGCGGGCTGTGGCTGATTTGGCTCTTACAGCATGTATAGTGCTATTGTTGAAAACCTTGAAACCTGTTGCAAAGAGGTTGTGGACGGACGCCCAGCAACTCAATGGGGGGGTCTCATATACAAAACTGACAGACGTGTTCCATCATTGATGTGTGTATGTGTATTTGCGACTGTGCATGTAAGGGTGTGTGTGTGTGTGTGTGTGTGTGTGTGTGTGTGTGTGCGCGCGCATGCCAGTGTGTGTTGCTGTGCTCCTCGGGAGTGCTAACAGGCCAACTGAAGAGAGAAGGAAAAGCAGCACTGCTCTGCACCATATGCCAAATAGGAGCCTGCCTGCCAATTTGTGGGGGATACTGGCAAGTGCTAGCAAGGCTGAATTCTTGACAGAGGGAGATGAATAATTGAACATGCGCGGAACGAAGTTCTGTTGGGATAGAGTGGGGTGCCTTTATACATGGAGAGGAGGAATGGAGACAGTCGGGCTGTCTATGAGCAAAACTCTCATTTAGATAGTGATGTCTTTGCTTTTTGTAAACAAGTCAAAAGGTTGCAGGGATTCTAAGATGTAGTTGAATGAATTTATGGTGAGACGAGTGGGGGGAAAAAAGCACAACTCATAGGCATTTAAGCATTTTAATCATAACAACTATAACCAAAGCGGCCAAAAGCTGTCATCAATCCTACAACTTTGCAATGCAACCACACAGAAAACCAAGAAAAATAAACTGTTTGAAGATAAATCTGTGTAACTTAATCAATTTAGTTGAGACATCTATTCAAACAGGATATGCATTTTATATTTAAATTGTAATAATTTAGCAGACACTGCTATCCAGATCAACCTCCAGTAAATACAACAGTAGAACAAGCTTACAGGCTCTTATATAATTGGCCAATAGTCCAACCCAATCTCTTGACAACAGATATTGATAATTATTGAAAATTTGGTGAATGTTGAACAAGAAATACCAAAGGAATATATTTTGTTGTCCATATAAAGCAGGCATGTACGGTATAGACAAGTTTCAAGTTGTACATAATTTCATAATTTCAAGCAAAGAAGGGGCAGAAAAATTGCACATGTAACTAAGGCGATTGAGAAGAGGAAAATGTTGTTTAGCACGGCTCCATGCAACATAGCTGGTTTAGGCCTAAAATAAATGTCAGTGAGACTTTTGGCATGTTGACATTATGTCAGATTTACTATAAATACAGGCTGCCAAATGTTAGAAACTATTCGTGACAGCTTTCAAGTGGGGATTACATGTAGGATATGAGGCATTTCCCCATATCTCCCATATGTTGCATGTTCCCACATGTTCAATGCACAGCAGTGGTTTGAGCTTAATACTACCGTCAACATGCTAATATGCTCACAATGAAATGCTAACAAGTCATTTCACTCAAAGCCACAAATATCAACATGCTGGTGGTGCTAGAGGGAAAGTCAGTCTGTAGGATTCATCCTCTGTGGACCATGGATGTCTGTACAAAATTTCATAGCAATCCATCCAATAGTTGGTGGACTGACTGGCATTGCCATCCCTAGAGAAAGACCACTATAGTATGGTTAAAAACTGGGACAGTTTGATTCTTCTCAGCATTTTCCACCAAACCATTTTGCGAGAAAGCAAAGTTCAAGTGACTAATATACATTATCATTTTGCTTTTGAAACAAAACGACTTCTGAGAGAGGGGATGCCGGGAGCCAACAGAGAGCTTTTCCTTAACACTTTTATTTATTTTTTCATCACTGGGAGGCTGGGGATCATGCTAGAGGAGGATGTCCTGAAACCTAGAGTTCCGAAACCAATTGTATCTGATCAGAGTTGGTATATTGTCAGTCAGCTTTCAGGCTTTCTAGATTAAAAATGTAAGCAATAAATGAAAAAAATGAGCCGTGGAGATTGCTTCTGATCAGAGCTCGCATAGAAACTGCTGGAGGACATGACAAGGGCATGCAACCAGGAGAGAGACGTCAAGAGTCTCTGCGCTGCTTCTCCTGTTTCTGTCACCCAGCTGTGGTGCCAAGGTCTGAATAAATAGCGCCCACAACAATGTACATGAATGTGTGTGATGTGCAGATGCGATATCCCGCAATTCTCCTGTGTTTCATTGAGTGAGCACAAGAGCAATATAGACATCACAACAAGCATTAGAAGATAATGATGAATCCCACTGCTTGAGGCAATGACAAGAAGTATAAGAGAGAAAACAAACTGTATTCTGGTTAAATGGTGCTGCCTAGATAATAGACAGAGACAAATGTGAGCGACTATGCAGTTGTGACAGCATATTTTCTCCAATAGTAGCCCTACGTTCTGTATATGTCACTGTCCGACTATTGCCTGTGACTTTCCATTAATCCTCAGAAATTGATCTGTTTTGTTCTCTTGTTTAATGGTGACTTTAGTATTGCAGTGCCACTTTTACTGAAGCCTATTATGTTCTAATCATCATCTTCTCTCTCCTCTCCCCTTGCCCTTTTTCTCCCTCTCTCTTTCTCTCTCTGTGACAGATACCACCCTGTCCAGTGAACGTGGTAAGTACTGCAGCAGCACACTCCCTTGATTTTAGAACCATCTGTGTGTGGACTCTGCCAGCAACAGCGGATTGGCTGTTTGTGTTGGTGTGGAAGGAACCATTCTCAGATGTTAGTCTCAGTGGGGGAGCACCGAGCCACGAACATCATTTGCATCACCAGGAAGCTATTTTCCTCTGCATCACATTGCATGTCACGGCAAATGTTGAAACAAGGAGAAAAAACATCAAGCGAAGGCAATTATGAAAGCAGCATCCACAGACCCATGTGGCTAATCAGAATTTGAATTTAGCATATTTTCCCTGCATGCATTTTGACTCGACCTACTTAGTCAATTTACCCCCTTTTGACTCCAATGGTATTCAATAAGGAGCATATAAGGAGTATCTTTTTCACTTTGTCTCATTCCAGCTTTAGTGGAACGCATCCCCATGTAGTCTAAATAGAGAGTAGATGGATTCCCCCACTGAGGCAGCCTCTCTTCATTTTATTTTGAATTTGACTCCCCTCTGTCGTGCTGTTATTAATGGCTTCCTGTGCTTGGAGGAGCACTTTAATCACTTCATCAAACAGGCTGAAAGAGAGAATCCATCTGCAGTACTGGCTTTGTTTATATCCTAGGTTTATTTTGCATGTGTGCATGTGTGTGTGTGTGTATGCTCTGGCCAGACATCTGGTTTGCCCTGTAAGCAGCGCGAAAGCACCTGTGTCTGCCACTCTTCTTCTATAACAGTGCTTTGTTAGCTTATAGATGTTCCCACTGCACATGTTGTCATGTTGTTTCAGTATGACACCGAGACAAAAAGTGATCTGCTCTCCGCTCCATGAAGGATGATGCTTTGGGGCGAAATCGTCAAGCTAAATTGGTGTGGTGGCATCACGCGGTGTAGACATAACACCACATGCTGTGTGTCTGGTCTTTGAAACCTCAAAGTGGCGAGAGGGAAGAGAAGTGTAAAGTTGTGGTTCAGATCAAGCACTTGAGGTTTATTTTTGTATGCCTGGTTAACCCCCATTCGCTGGTAGAGGAGACGGTGATACGCAGCACAGAGACGCTTGTGTGATAAATTTTTCATTGCCAAGTTAGCAGCAGTATGGCACTTTTCCAGTTAGGCTTGAACAAAGAGCAGAGAATAAGAAGTCACAATAGGCAAAGATTTGTATTCATTCTGAGTGTTATCCTTGATTTTGACCTCATCTCTGCCTTTCTTAAATGCCCTCCCGCTCTCACATTAAAACACATGCATGAGTTTTCTCTTCTCCCACACCTCCTTTCCTTTTCTGTACTGCTGAGTAGTCACATAATGTGAATGATGTTCCACAGTGAAAGGCAGAAAAAGAAGAGTGAAGTAATGAATGGATTAAAAAGCAGATGAGAGAGTGAGAGGAGGCAGTGTTAGGGCAAGGTCTGTGTGCCCTTGGTCCTTTTATGAAACGCAGCCAGCAGGCAGCCGTCCAGTAGACTGCTTATCACTCACCAGCGCATACATCAGTCAGTTCCTGTTCTCAGACGTGCATTTTTGGAAGAACATAAACATACATTATATACCTGCAGTGCAAAACAGTACCTACATGAGCTCCCTCCCTGTGTCTTCCTGTGCTTAACAAGCTCCTCTCTGCCCCCTCTGCAGTGATGGGGTGTATTTGGAGTTGTCTGATAGGCCTCCTCAATGTGAAGTGGCTGCCAGCGCATCCTCTCCTAGCTTAATTGGCTGTACCTGAGGCAGGGGGGCAAGGTGTAATTGCGATAAGAGAAAACGCTGTGCTTAGCTGGTTTTAGGGCCCTTATCTATAGTCTTCGGATTGATTATGGTTTTTCTGCCAGCCGTGCAAATTGTTCAACCCCATCAACTGCACTGGAAACCATCTTAACTCTGTCTTGGCCAAACTGCAGTGCACATCGACAAACTATAAACCAGATGGTGCATGTACTGCTGATTAAGCTTCAATATTCTGACCACTTGCTTTCAGCTCTGAACTCTACTGGTTGTGTGCACTCACAAAGTGTTTCATGCGTTCTCTTTTTTTTTGCTAAAAGCAGCAGAGATTATATTAGACAATACAGTTTAGCATCTGGTGTACCATATGAATGTCTTTTTATGGTCAGATTAACAAGGCTATATTGTATCTCCCTGCAGTTACTTTAATCTCAGTAATACAATTTCAGAAATCAGTATTCCTCTAAATGCCAAACTATATTAAAGCAATATCTCAACATTTTGGGAAATGCGCCTTTTCGCTTTCTTTCTAGTAAGAAAGTAAGTAAAATTTTATTTATAAAGCACCTTTCAAAACCTAGGTTACAAAGTGCTTTACAACAGGATAAAATGTTAAAAGAAAAGAACACACACAAAACAGAATAGAGTACATGACTCAAGCATAAAAACAAAAGATGGGTCTTCAGCTGTGACTTAAAATATCCAAGGTAGTTTGCTGACCTGACTCCCAGGGGGAGACTGTTCCACAGCCCGGGACCTAGGACAGCAAACACACAGTCCCTTTGTGTTTTCAGTCTTGAGCGAGTTACAACTAGCAGGCCTCGTTTAGAGGACCTGAGGGGCCTAGCTGAGGTCTAAGGCATTAGCAGTCCACTAATATACTCTGGAGAAAGATTATTCAAAGCCTTATAAATGAGGAGGAGGATCTTGAACTAAATTTAATTGGAAGCCAGAGTAGTGACATCAGAACCGGGGTGATGTGAGAGCGATATGAGGTCTTGGTGAGTAATCTAGCTGCAGAGTTTTGGACTAACTGTATCTGGGCAACTACATCTTGATTTAGGCAGGAATACAGAGCCTTACAGTAGTCTAAGCGGAGGACACAAAAGCATAAATAGCCATTTCCAACTGCTGGAAAGATAACTGAGGGCGTATTTTTGCAATATTCCTCAGGTTTTCTATTTGTAGCCAATGAACCAATGTGTTTGAGGATGTTAGAAGAGGCCTGAATTGGGGCAAAACCAAAACTTCAGTTTTACTGTCATTTAGTTGAGGAAAATTATGAAACATCCAGTACTAATCTCAGCCAGACACTTGTGCAGAGTAGTTAAAGTTGAGAGATCACCGGGCCTAACAGAAAAGTAGAGTTGTGTATCATTAGCGTAGCACTGATAAAACACACAGCCAAATTGATGGATCAAGTGCCCTAAGGAAAGCATATGTTTGATCTAATGCTTCTTAAGTACTCTTATTAATTTATAGCATCAACCCCTCACAAGAAAAGTAAAGTTCACCTGGTGGTTCAGCGGGTCGGAGTACAGTGGCTCTGAAAAGGGAGGGAGGCCCAGCGTGGATTCTCCTGTGGGCCGTCCTGGAGCATGTCTCTCTCTCCCTCTCTTGCAGTAGGCAGATAACATCTTCACTCACCCACTTGGCTGGGTGTGCAGGACTCAGAGTTTCTGCAGTTCTAACTCGCTGTGTTAGAACACAGACATTGAGCAAGCTTCTTTCAGAAAGTTCTTGCTTTCAAAATTGGCTGAATACCAGCCTTCAGCAGTTCTGTGCAGCTCTGGATGCAGCTGAGTTCCGGACGGGGCCATGCTGAACTGGGCTCAGTATGGCCCCACCTGCCAGAGCTCAAAATGAAGGGTCAAGCACATGAGAGTTAAGAGAAAAACAAGACAGTGATCCTTGGGTTTCTTATTCTTTTATAGTCTTCTGGAAAAAGGGGACGGCGGCTTCCAATGTCATCAGTGCGAGACTTCACCACTCCCACCTTTTACTTCTCCTCTTAATTATTTCTTTGTTTCAATTTCTTTTCTAAAGAATTAATTAAGTTTGTTACATGTCTAATGCTTCCATGTTTAAACTCTGGCCTCCTCAGTTGCATAAAGATACCAAACATCTTCATGAATAAACAGGATATCATTCTTAGTAATAAGTGAGTAATAAACAGTGTTAACCCAGGTTTAATGTCATAAATGGCAATCATGTTACAACCTCTGTTTGGCAAGGCTACAATTGTTGCCTCGGCAGGCAGCAATTGTAGCCTCACCTAAGGGGTTCATTGTAGCCATTTTGAGGCAAAAAAAAAGAAGCCCAATGTGGGAGTTAACCTCTAGTTTCCAGCAACCAAGGATGTCACTCTTCCACTGAGCTATCTGTGTTCTGTGGAAAATATCAGGGGAGATATCTGTGGAGAGAGTGAGTGTTTATTATTTCAGAAAGCAATATGCTCAAAAAAGCTTTAAATCTGTACTGTCTCCTGTGGGATTCCTTTATTCTTGAAGATACATACATCATCATAAATGTGTCTTATTTAATGCTATAACACAGTTTGCTATGCTATGAAACAATTTTGGGATTTATTGAGATATGCTTCCAGTTTTTGAGAAAATTAGTCAAAGTGTATGATTTTTCCTCACTTATTCTATATTCATTTAATGTTAAAGGCCCTGATAACATATTTTCTTAATCAGCTTTATTCAGGTAATGTATTTCTGTGTTATAGCATAATAATAATAATAAATTATTATTCAATCATAATCATAAAGGCTAAAGGACATCATAGCCACCAATACAATTAAGATAGATAAATAGATAGAGTACTTTATTAATTCCAGCGGGAATTTTTTCTGTTTTCTGTACAGCAGCTTAGAGCATTTAAGACAAGATAAAAAGCAAAGAAATATACTTATCGACAATACAACACTTATAAACAGTAACTTAAAATGTGTGGGACTTCTTTCCATTGTACATAAAGTAGCCTACATGTGAGGTAGACATGGTGCAAGTAATGCAAAGTTAAATGCAAATTATACTGTAAGGTTATAGTAGAGTTATGGTTCAGCTAATTTCATTAAAAGTAGCCTTGTCTGTCTCTCTGTCTATATATACATTTGTGCTGACTTTGCACTGTCTAAAGGCAAAGAGGTAGAACCTTTATTTTGAAGAGTACAGCGCAAACATAATTGATAGAGTACACTAGCCAATGAGAAGCAAGGGGGCACTGAAGGCCCACCCACCAATGAAAACAAAACATTGGTAAATTTGTTATGTCAGTAAAAACAGATCAAGAAATCGAGCTGAATTTGTGTTTTTTGCCAAGAAGGAGCCATGAAATAGTCCAGCACTAACCTCTGGTAAAACCGCAACCACTGTTTTTCTACAGATTAAACAAACAATAACGTGTTGATTAGTGAGCTTTAGAAGTGCTGTAACTATAGGATAAAGCCAGGCTAGCTGTTTCCTCTTGCTTCCACCATTTGTGCTAAGCTAAGCTAAACACCTGCTGGCTATAGCTTCATATTTAGCGGGCAGACATGAGAATGGTATCAATCTTCTCATCTAACTCTTGGCAAGAAAGCGAATAAGTGTATTTCCCAAAATGGTGAACTATTGTTCTACCTATAGATTATATTTTCAGATGTAAAGACAATACCTTGGCACTAGATGCACCTACTGAAATGCTTTATGTACAGTCTCTCTCTCATGCTGTCTCTGTCTCCCCCACCCCTTCCTCTTTTTCACTGATTTTGAGTAGTGGTTGGGGCTGAGAGACTAGCTAATGGGCTGTGAAATGTCTCCAAAGCTAGAGCAACAACAGAAGCAAATGTCTCAAAGCCCTTCTGAAACAACACAAGCGGGGAACCCTCACAGTGCGAAGAGAACGCAACTCAACAGTGTTCTGACATTTACTGTTTCAATCTTTCTAGCTGCACAGCACAGTGCTTAGTAGGGCAAATTCAAGGCTCAGGGATACTGACAGGGCAGTGTGAAATATTATAGTTGACAATTTTAGCCGGACAAGTTGATATATCTGTGAACTAAAGGATGTAGTTTCACAGCTTGCCTTATTGGCGCTAATTTGAACATGTGTTTTATTACACAAAAAGGATAATGTTAAAAAAAGACCTATGTGGAGATGTTAGCATTAAATGCCTTTGCCAAGGAGAAGCTAGGTAGAATGCAATTATTATTTTCTTTTTTTTTTTAGATCCGTTTTTTGGGCATTTGTGTCTTTATTTGATAGTGACAGCTGCAGAGATAAGACAAGAAAGCGGGAGGGAGAGAGCGAGAGCGAGCATGGCATGCAGCAAATGGCCATGGGTTGTAATCGAACCCTGGTTGCTGCAGTAAGGACTCAGCCTTAATGGTACGCGCTCTACCTTGCGAGCTACCGGGGTCCCCGGAATGCAATTTTTGATCATTCGCAAGCATTTTTCTCTAAAATGTGGTGAAGCGTGCGACCCCTTCTGCTTCTCTTCCCCCTCAATACCAATTAAAGCTGTTTTTCTGCAGCAGATCTTGAGCTGATGAAGACAGCCACTAAGAGCTCTTGAAGTAAAGTCGCACAGGACCTGTATGGCAGATGGTTTGTGCAAGAGTATGTGCAAAGAGAGAAAGCAGCAAAGAAGGAAACAAACAAGCATACAAATGGCAGCCTGTCTCCAGTGAGGAGCTCCTATTTTCTACCCAATTTAAGACTTAACATTTCCAAATTTTCAAACTTTTCCTCAAAAATGCTGCCAAACCTGCAGAAGAACAGGGAAAACATAAGATATTGTTCTGTGGAGAATTTTTGCACACCATCATCCATAAACTATTGAGATAACTCAAATATTTCACAGCGAGGAAAAAAAAGTGATGGGAGCTGCTTGATCTCTGGGCTTTGACCAGCTCTCCCAGCTGAATGGAGACAAGCTTTGCTCGGGCCTTTGCTACAAAGGCTGAGACGGCAGAGAGTCAGGGCACAGAGGACAGTGCCTAATGGCTACAAGTCCAGCTTTCCCCAGTGGATTACATGTTTCAAAAAGATAAGGCTTGATCAGTATTTTTCTGAAGGAAAAAGCCTCTTTTGTGATGCAGATGGAGCAGACAGGAAACTTGCTGGAACCAATGGGGTCTAAGACTTTGTGCTGTGGTTCAGAGCATACAAACTGAGAAATACAGATCATACACAATAGAAGCTTTTCTTCATGGTCAGACCACTTTACTCTGTGGTGTGTTTTTACATCACCTGTGGTCACTTCACCTTTAATCCTGCCTGCTTCTGTTGAAAGAGCACATGCTGCCACCTTTCATCATGATATAAAGCATCAGAAAAACTAAATGTCATTTTTGTCAAGCTTCTGGAGTCATTCCTATCTCTGCATAGGTGCCTGCTTACATCTCCATACTGGGCCTTTGTTATTTCTGCCGTGGTTTATACGTCACCAATTAGTTCACACTTCATTTTAACACCCAGACTGGGACTAATGAAGCCACATTTCCTGGGGTTAATTATACCAACATTATGTGATATTATAAGGAACAGGAAATTGCAAAGCACTTCAGTATCTCTCCCTTCCATCATCACCTACAGCTGTGGGAGACGTCTCCCTCTCCAGTTATCCCTCCATCCCTTTATATCATATATAGGCACATCCTTCCCTTCTCTCAGCGACGAGCCTGGATGGCACAGAAGCATTAAGGGCCTGTGAGACAAGGCTGGTCCAGGCAAATCCCTACTCAAATTAGAATGTAGAGACCATTATTAAGGCCAATTGCCACTGTCCGCTACCAACAGTTAAATTACAATGTATCTTAAACAAAAAGGCGAGTAGTTTTCATTACCCCCTTTTCCCCTCCCTGGCAGAGCTGCGCGCTGGAGCATGTGCAGCTTTGGAACTGTGTCATTCGTCAAGGTCTGGGTTGGAATTATAATGTACTACGGAGCTGACATTCGCATGAGGCCTGGCCCTCAAAGAGGCATGCTCATGATTGGCACCTGGGTTTCTGGGTTTGCACAAAGAGCATTAAGTTTCTTCATTTTGAAAAAAAAAAAAAAAGCCTGATATTTTTGCACACATTTCATCTCAGATTCTGAGTTTCTCAAAGGCGTATGAAATACTTAAGTTTGCTTTCATGTGAAGTATACTGAGGCGATTTCTGTGGCTGGCTTTTAACTCTTGCATTTGGTGCTTTTCTCTGTCAAATGGGTATTTCAGCAAGAACGATTTGTCTGTCAATCACAACTACCTCTCAGTGTTTCTTACATGCACAGATTACTTTGCTACTGTGAGGATATAATGAATTCTATGTGTGCGCAAATGAGTGTGCATGCTGCATTTGTGATTGGGTCTATGTGTGTGTATGCATGCCAGACATTTTATGCTATAAGTACTAATCTGTCACTTCTATCAGATTACTGCTGGAGCTGAGTTCATGCAGCGCATGTCAACATCCTAGCTGACAAAACCTGCCGAGTTCCTGTTTCCTTGACGTTTATTCTAACTGCATGTTACCAAATTACTTTAATCGACCTTAACTTGAAACATTAATATCATTTAAACTCTCTATGACTTACTACTTCACTGCTGCACTGAATTTCCCATTTAGGGGCATATTTGGTGTATAGAGCGTGATCCAGTCTCACTGGGCCTTTTTCCATTAACGACGTAACACTGTTGTATAATTATTGCTCATCTGCACTTGAAAACGGATACCACTAAAAGCTGAAAAATGTACTAATGATATTGTTACAGTTAAGTACAGTCCAGTTATTTTGTTAATGTATATGTTAACATGAACAATTATTTTAAAAACAGAGAGCAAACTTCAGCTTAATGATGGTAAAGCGTGTGTTTTGTTTTTTTACACAGTAATCAACCTACACTCCCAGAAAAATGCTATGGGGACTTTCAGTATCTGACTATATCATGTCTGGCTATGAGAATCAGTACTAAATGTTTAGTTAATGTACATCAACTCTCTTTTGTTATAATAGTAAGGCCACCAAACACAGGATGTTCCTTTTGAAATAGCTCCAGTACTACAATGTAATGCAATGCAAAGCAAAGTATTACCACTCACTTTTACAGAGACAGAGGAACTGAACTGTGAAGTATTCTCCCTGGGAAAGAAAAATGAAACGAGTGTTTTCTGTGAAGTATGAAGAGGCGTATTTTTTTTTCACCTGTGACAAACTCTAATTTCCTCTGCTCCCTAGTCGAGCAACTGTCAGATTCGCTTTCCTGTTACAATTTTCTCCCTCATCATCCAAAAGCGCAAGCGCAAGCATCCACCTGAGTCATGCACGCAGGGCAGCATATGGCCATTGACATTTTATGAATAAAAGATAAAGATCTTCCACTGTGGATCCTCAGAGATTCATGTCGTCCATTTTTTTTTAAATTACACTGGATGTGTCTGTTGAGCTGTTTGTACAGTAGATGCTTCTTACAGGATGCCATTTTTAATGAATACTTGAATACTACAAGTTGTCCTTTTATTTTAGCCACTTAGCTGCTTTCCGCCTCATCTATCTATTTCTGTGAGTGGTTTCCTGCATTTTCCACAATGTTTTTTGACAATGTACAGCACTTTTTCCATTCAGCTGTGGTATGTATGTGACCAGAGTAAAATCAGCTTCATATTCAATATTTAATGTTGTCACTCTGATGCTATACAAACATGCTAACGGCGTGGCTCTGTGGATGGCAATGTCAATCGGTTGGTCTATTAGTCAGTCCATGGATTGCCATGAAATGTTCTATAGACATTCGTGGTCCTCAGAGGATGAATCCTAATGACTTTGGTGAACTCCTGACTTCTCCTCTTGCTCAACGATGAGGTTTACATTTGTGCTTTTGATAAATGTTAGCATGCTAGCACACTAAACTAAGATGGTGATAAGCATCAACATGTTAGCATTGTCATGGATGTGAGCATGTTGACGTTAGCATTTAGCTCAAAGCAGCGCAGTTCCTAAGTACAGCCTTACAGAGCCGCTAGCATGGCTGCCATCAAATAGAAATTATCTTATTTGACCTCTTTTAACGATGAAAAATGTAGTAAAAATAATTTGCTCTCTTTGCGTTCCACGTAACACTGCAAGACAACACTGCACTGGGTAGCTGTCAGTTGATTTACCACCCTCAAACTAGAGGCCAACATGTGTTGGTACGGCTTGGCTTAGAGTCAAAATTCTTTCATCATGTTAATCTCTCAATTCATCTGCATCTTTGCTCCAATGGTCTTCTGCTCCAAAAATATCAAATTTTGTGATTTTTTTTTTCCCCTCAGTTTTCTCAAAATCCTATTTCCGCTGGGCCAATCATCCCAAAAGTTAGTCAGGATCATCGACAGACTTCACTGATCTTAATTTGTAAAAGAAATTTCAATACGTCAATCCGTTTCAATTGTACAAGCCAATCAATTTTTTTTTTATCAAAATAGCAACAAATGTAGTCATGTGAAACACGTCTTCATTGAAGATCATAAGCTACATCAATGTTTCTGAAAGTAGATTCATATACCTCAACAGAGCATCAGCATATCGTGATGATCACCATGAATTATTTGAATGAAAATCAAGAGTGTTGCTTCTTGTCAATTAAATACAAAACAAGCATCCACATGCTTGCAATCTGTTAGGACCCCATTTATTGCTGCTTGCAGCTGTATTTAGTTTTAGTTTTTGTAATTAGTTTTTGCTTTTTATTAAACTTCTGTAAATGTCCTTACATTAAACCAGATATGTGGTGGAACAGCAAAAAAAGTAAACATGAAAAAAAGAAAAAGGACATCAAGTTATCACCCATAACCTGTTGTAGGTGTTTAAGTTTTTCAAGATGGATTTGTCTTGTAAAGCAGCCCGCATTTGTGATTCACCCAAAATGTTGTGGTCCTTTCCTCATCTTTCATCATCGTTTTCATGCCCTATCGTATCAATGCCCCAATTCATTTTGAATTGATTGAACTGTTCCACACCACTGATATTTTTCATTTTAGGGCTGGAGAAAAGAGCATATTGCTGGCTCAACCTTTCCAAACAGCACCAGTACAAACTGTTTTTCTTCACCCCACTCTTACAGCTCCATCAGTCTCGCTCTCGCCCACTCTGTAGATTAGCTCTGCACTGTGCTAGTGGAAGAATGAGGCCAGCTAGAATCAAACATTAATCAGCTGCTGTTTTATAAGACAGAGAGAGCGCCTGCACTCCCTGGGTTCCCCTTCTTCTTGCCCTTAGCATGCCCTACCACCGAATGTTAATGTGACTGCCATTACTCATTTATGAGCTGCCCGCTGCTCGCTGCCCAGAGCTTGGTGTCCTGGCATTGGCTGGCATGGCAGGCATACTGCAGGTGGACAGCTGTACCAGGGCATTCAGCGGTGGCAGGGCCAGGTCTGTTTTTAAAAAGAACATGGTTGGGTGGGCTTTGCTTTTTAACTGTCTGAAATAGGATTCCGGTGTTATTGGAGAGGTAGGCAGTTGTAAATACGGTGTCATATTTACAGTAGGTGATATATAGAGTAAGAAAACACAATTAGAAAACAACACTGTCATCAAAACAGAGAGGATCACTCATTCACAAAAGACCAAATGCAAGCTGTCCAATTTTTATTCAGTAAATGGGCAATATGATATGATGTATTCACATTTGGACGGTTGTAATTGGACATAAATCTTACTAAATTGCCTCCATGGTGAGACTAAGTACCTCGATATGTGCAGACAGGCAGGTTTGAAGAGTTAGAGCTGAGTGGTTGTTCTTGGTATCCAGGACACAGAGCGCAGCAGGAGTCATTCTTATTCTTAGTAGTGACATCAATAGAAGAGCAAGTCTACACAAGGTGAGACACACAGACACTCTCTCCTGAAAGTGTGTGACGTGTTGCAATCAGTGTCAGGTTGTGTGGCAGAAATTAATGAAGAATAAAGAATGGGCTGTGTAAACATGTGTCTGCACCTGCTGTATGTGTGTGAAGAGAGTAAAGATAAAGAATGAGGAATAGAATAAAAGGGAGGAAGGTGAAGATTGAATGTATTTGCGTAGCAGGTTTTCTCTTACCTCTGTGCTGCTGTGAGCTTGTGTGCAGCAGCGACACGAAAGGTGTTGCTTAGTGTGAAGTGACTGATGATCCAGGATCCCACAGATTGTCACGCGATCCTGTTTCCCAGATGGCTTTGCTCTTTGCTTCACCTTTTCCCCCATGGCGCTACTGCTTCAATAGAACTGGGTGGATATAGTCCAGTGAAGCCTTCACTGTTTCCATGCATGTTTAATGCCTGTACTAGAATTACCAAGGATGGCACTCTCCAGCACGTCAACATTTTTTGTGTTACTGTTAACTGTGTTCCCTGCTTCGTACAAATGGGTTCCTTCTTGAACATAACGGGGACCTTTGAACAGTGCTTTTACACACTGAATATTTTAAATATAATCAACCAACAGTGGAGTAACTCAGCCTATAACCCTCACTGTTGCATATGAGGAAAGAGCGCACAAACAGAGTTTCATGTTTATTTTAAGAAAACTCGCCCAAGGAGGGTGTCTTCTCCTTCATCTCTCTCTTGCCTATGGAGCCTCATATATTTGTGGCCTTGGGGGGATTCTCAGCATGCAGCAGAAACAGGAAGTGTGTAGCCTGTGGCTAAAAGGTAGATACTTCTCCTAGAGTGTTACACAGTGCACATACACACGTATACTTCTCTCCTATGGGAGTGCTAATCCCCAAGAGATGAAAGGAGACTCCCACTGCTCTCTGATCCCTGTGTCCTGCTGCGGCGATTCATTTGGTGCCTGGCGGAGAGAGACAGGTCCAGTTGATGCTCCCACACATAGTGTCCTTGACCGAAGCACAGACGTGACATAGGCCAAGCCCCATGCTGATCCAGAAAGTTCCCTATTAGAAATCGATGTCCGTTTGACGCCCCTTTCATTCAAGCGCTCTTTGTGGTGTGTCTGTATCATCATGGAGAAGGAAGAAAAAAAGAGGAGCAGAAGGAGAGAGAGTGTGTGCCTGTATGCATACTGAAGACCATTTCACACCTCCCTGAATCATGGTGTTTCCTCATGGGAGGCCAGGCATTAATGCTGGATTAACTATCTCCTCTTCATTATAGGTAACAGAGTCCTCTGCACAACCTTGATGCTTTGAAGTGGTGCAAAAGTTCACTCAGAGTCCACTGACCATGTCTGCTTTTTTGTGTTTTTGTGTATGTGTGTGTGTGTGTGTGTGTGTGTGTGTGTGTGTGTGTGTGTGTGTGTGTGTGTGTGTACTCTTACACACGCAAGGACTACAATGTGCTAACATGTGCCTCTGGACTACAAGCACAACAAAGAGAATGATTAAATAAATGCACTTCAACCTCATTAAATGGGGAGGAAGAGAGGGGGATATTTCCTGAAAGCTGCTTCAACCTCCATGAGGATGAACTCAGTAATATCATCCACTTCGGTGCATTCTTGGCCATACTGAGAGCTGCCGCGGTTGCTGACTGTTTTAGGTCTTTGTTGTGGTTCTCCTCAGTGTCAGTATATTTTAAAGAACAGATAATAGACTCCAAGGGCCCTAATTCAGCACAACAACACTTAATAAGAAAATTGCCAACCTATATCCTCTACATTTAATCACAAATGCAGTCCAGATGACTATCTTCAGTTCTGATTACATCCTTAATTCTCTGCTTGACTGCTAGCCTAAATGGGAACCTTCCTTCAGAGACAGAAAGTAAAAGAATCAGCAGAAAGGGATTGCTAAAGGTGTCCCTACAAAGGTGTCTGTTATTTCCTGCACCTGAATCCCACCCCTAAGCCCAGCTGGTTTTATAAAGCCAGAGGTGCAGAAAATCTTATAGCACAGTATTTTATATGTGAGCGATTTAGGAGAGAAAAAGAGAGGAATGTTGTGAGGAGAGTGAATAGACTGTGTGCACCTTACACCCCTACACTAATGTCTGAAACTGGTTTTCTCAACACATTTTGAGGCGATCTAGTTTTGTGGGCAATCTCCTGGATATGTTTTATGTTTTTTTAAAGTTGCTATTATGGGCTTTTTCTCCATGTTTTTGCTCTTTAAAGGAATTGTTCAACATTTTGGGAAATATGCTTATTGGCTTTCTTGGCAAGAGTTAAATAAGGAAGTCGATACCACTCTCACGTCTGTACAGTAAATATGAAGCTGGAGCCCGCAGCTAGTCATCTTAGCTTAGCATAAATACTGGAAATAGAGGGAAACAGCTAGTCTGGGTCTGTCTGGAGGCAACAAAATCACCTGGCCAAGTAATAGTCCAGACCAGGTCAGGTGGCAACACTTCATGGGAAATGTTCAATTTTGTTGCGCATATCATCTATAGTCTTACTTTATATGTCAACAGTATTTTGGTATATGAAGGTGCTCCCCAAAGCACCTCAGGCAAATATATCTGCTGTTTGAGTATAGCAGCTAGCAGCTAACTTGAAAACTTGCAGCCTAGTTTAAAACTTGTATCCCATTTTGCCGAGTAGGTTAGCTCCACTCACACACCTCCAGTTTCACCTTTGCTAAACATATTGCGCTGTACTTTAGCCTACTGCTAAAACAGGTGGCACATGGTCTCTCTGCAAAAGGACACCTTTGCGAGCTCATAAATAACAATGGTGAATGTTAGGTCCGTGTAGAACACATGGGGGTCACCTCCGCACAAGTAGGGCAGTGTTGTCCATGGAGGATTGGGGCCCATCCTCCCTCCGTATCTAGAAGTGGCTATCATCAGCAGGTTTAGAGCAGGAACCGCCTGGTTAATATTTAGGACGAAGCACACTGAACATTAGTTTTCCCCCAGGCTCTCCTTTCCTCCCTCTCTCTGGTGCCAGCTATGCGACAGGTGTCTTTTCAGCCCGAGATGTGATAAATGAAAGGCTGTTTGTCTGAAGCAGAAAATAAAATGCACCCTGTAGGGCAACAAATAAAAACAGGGCTCCTAGACATCTTGAACTGGATTAATCAAACAGTAAAAGGTGTTCTCCTGAGACCCAGCCTGTACAACCATTTATGAAAACAACTCCTCTATTATTCACTCATTAACAATATGATTAAGTACCACAACATCACCTTTCAAGATGTATGCAGTTTGGTATTTTATTGTTGCTTTAGTGCACCTTTTTAAGCACTTTTTTCAAATCCTGGTGAGATTTTGTAAAAAATCTTGTGAAAATGTTGTGAATTTTCTCAACTAATAAACTCATTATGATGGCTTTTATGTTGACACATTATGTAGCTTCGCAGTTATTGTAGTGTTAATGCATAAAAAAGTCACTTAACCTCATTACATGAGTGTGTGTTTTTGTCATCATTACTGTAGGAGTTAATGATGCTGAGAGAGAATGGCACTGCTCTGGGTTGGCTGGAGGGACAGAAGACATGTACCTGCCTTCTCCTGAGACACTCATTAAGCAGCACAGTGTTCACATCACATCACATCACTGCCTGGGTCCACAGAGGGCTACATTAGCTGCGTATTTATATTTCATTGCATGCACATGCAAGTATTTTCCTTGCAGGGATCAAAAGCAGACGCCTAAATAGTCTTGTCAAAGTGATATACCATAGAGAGTCATACCATGGAGGGTTCTGGTGGTTCTGAGCTGGTATAGGATTAAATACTAAATAAAAATCTTGAATCAGCTACAACTCAGGCTCTCCCAGTTCAACCTGCCCAGGATGTCTGGTCGTCACACTGCGATGATAATAATGGGTAATCTCATGTTGGAAATATGCTCTTTGTGCTGATGTTGAGGACACATTATCAGCATCATACTTTCTGCATCTGTAATTAGTGCAGAATTGCTAAAGTTTTAGTGAAAAGTAACAATCCATGTTACTTTCACCCGGGAAGGGTAGTAACTCGTTACAAGTAACGAGTAAGTAAGTAAGTAAGTAAAAGGTTTTTTTTACTCTTTACTCGAGTATTGTGTGAACAGATACAGGCAACAATAGTAGGCTAGGCAGCTAGCAAGTATGATATTTTAAAGTGATCTTATCGATACCTTCATGTAGATAAAAAAAAAAAAAATAATTGTAAGAAATAGCTAAATTAGAGATAATCAACATGCAAATCAAAGTGCATTCCCTAGAAATAACCATGTTGCACAGTGGCTATTTCTAACCTGATGCACAGCGGCTATAACACTTATTATTCCAAAAAGAGACTCGGCTTGAACTTGCATAAAATGACTTGTGAAGATCTCTGGCTTGCACACACTGAACAGTATTAAAACACAAAGTAACTCGTACTTTGACTAGTTTATTGACCAAATACTTTTATACTTTTACTTGAGTAGGTTTGTTAAATGGTAATTTTTACTTTTACTTTTAGTAATTTTTTATGGGAATAATTGTACTTTTGCTTGAGTAAAGCTTTTCAGTCTACGCAGTCTACTCTACCCACCGCTGACTTTCACTTTACTTTACTTTGATCCAGTAGCCATGTTTTTGTCATACAAATTGCATAATTACAATTATAAGAACATATTTTGGCAGTGTATTTTCAGACATTACAATGAGGCCATACATACAAATGCACACACTTGCACAGACACAGATGCACACACACACACACACACACACAAACACACCTCCTTATCCTGTCCACCCCCACACAAATTCACCTGGTAGAACAGAGTGACCTCGTTCTGCCAAAACCCTTCAGTCATCCAGTGCGCTCACACAAAGACACACAGACACACATATACACACACACACACACACACACACACACACCTACACACATACACAAACTCATTTGCCTCTCACTCGGCATCGTTGAGTGCAGGCTCCCAGCGAGCACGCTACCTCAGCGGACCTGTTAAGTGATTAGCTCAACGCTGCA
The DNA here is from genome assembly GCF_020085105.1 of Siniperca chuatsi. Lineage (NCBI taxonomy): Eukaryota > Metazoa > Chordata > Actinopteri > Centrarchiformes > Sinipercidae > Siniperca > Siniperca chuatsi. The sequence goes on along the minus strand of NC_058043.1, from coordinate 25,983,357 downwards.
CACTGCCGCGCACACAGTTCATACACTAGAAAGGCTAGTTAAGATCACACAACCTATAGCGTCCTATACTGCTCTGATGAGCAGGAGATTAGCCAAAAACTGCAGCAGCTGATGATTCCATCACTGAGAAGTTAAAATTTTCAGGATGTTTGCTGAAAGGTCTGACAGCCTGAAGGAACCCACAAGGTAGTAAAAGATTTGGCTGACTGAAAATGTTATTTTGGATTTAGAGATGAATTTATAATTATAACATGTCAACAACAATGTCACGATTGTGCGTATGTGCATGAACGTTCATATAGGGTCAGGGACATGCACAGACATTTTAAGGGGCTTTGGCTTAAATAAAAAATGTGCACGCCCATTGTACTGTCTCCATTGCACCTCCTGATATTAATATGAGCACACAAACATACTTAAGCCTAAAACGGTGTAGTCCCTCATTCGTCCAGGAGTGTTCCATCGTAGAAAAGGTTTCAGTCGTAGTCATCTGGACACTGTTTTCAGAATCAAGACGTTTCGGCTCCCATCCGGAAGTCATTCTCAATTGTGAACAGTAGGCCTGATTACTGATTACTGGGCCATCATGGAAACAATTAGGTCAGTTTCAGGTGAAACTAGGCAGAGTAATCAGCAGACACTCAGGAAGACTCCTTCCTGAGGGCGGGGCTTAAATAACACAGAGTAGCTTAAATTTCTGAGTTCCCGGTTTTTCACAATTGAGAATGACTTCCGGATGGGAGCCGAAACATCTTGATTCTGAAAACAGTGTCCAGATGACTACGACTGAAACCTTTTCTACAATACTTAAGCCTAGTAAACCAAGTGCACTTAAACCAAGTAGTTCCTGGATAAAAAAAATCTGATCAGATGTATGTTCCAAATACAGAATACAAATGTTACTCATCAAAAGAAGCTGATGTGTACTATATTAAAGCCACCATCTATGAAAACATGCTCTCTACAAATTCAAACAAAAGATACAAAGACAAAAATACAGATTGAAGATTCAGTTGTTTACCAGTTTGCAAATATGCTCTTATTTAGCCTCTCTCCCTGCCTCTTCTCTTTTGAGGTCACTTTCCCTATAAACACTCAAATTAAGCTTCGTTATAAAGCTACAGCACTTAACCTTAGCTGAACACAACAATTAGCCTATTTTAGAGTTGAGCAACTTTGAGTTCCAAGATATCTAATCCAACATGATGAAATCGGGGTAAACATTGTTTCCTTAGTGTGGACACGAGTACTGGTAAAGAAATTAGATACATTATATTGAAAATGTAATGTATCTTTATATATATATATATATATATATATATATATATATATATGACGACCAGGATGAAATATCCACATTGCTCCTCCTGGATCTGAGGTTTGACAATCGGTCACAGTCTGTCATGGTTTGAGGGTTTATGTATGTTATTTCCTGTTATATTTTGAAACACTCTCCTTCCCTCATGTGTTTTGTACATGTGTTTTACTTCCTGTTTTTGTTTGCTGTTTCCCGCCTGTTTTGATGGTTTGCCCCGTCATAATTAGTTTTACCTGTGTCTTGTTATCTCCACTCACCTGCGTGTATTTAGTCTGTGTGCTTCCCTCGTCTCTTTGTCAGATCATCATTTGTCTTCATGGCAAGTGAGTCGCCTCGCCTTTGTTTCCCCGGTGTATTGAACTTATTCTGTTTCTCTTGGACCTTGCTTTTGGATGTTAGGATTTTGGACTTTGCCTGCACCTTGGGGCAGCAGTCGCCTGTGTCTGAGCTGCTGGAATCACCAGGTCTTGAGCTGCTGCAACCTCCTGAACTTCCTGACTCCTGTTACTGTTGAGCTGGCACCTTGCTGCTAAGGGGCTTCTTAACTACCTCATAGACCAAACTCTGTTGCATCCACACAGAAGTGCTCTTTGCACAGCTTGACAATATCCCCAGTTGGGGTCAGCACTCGCCTGCTGAACAACAGCCTGAGCCAAGCCCTGCTTTCGCTTCCTGAGTCGTGTAACTCAAACTGATTAGTAAAATTCTAGGAAGTAAAGTCAGACGAATGCAAGTTAATATTATTTAAGGAATTGTTTAATACTCATCTTGTATTAGTGCCTACATAATGCAAACCATTTTATTCAGTGGTACATCCGTGCAGTAGTAGCCACTCTGAGAACAATTTAGGTCTTGAAGTGCACATTTCACCATGAACATGATTTGCCTCTTCATCCCTCTTTCTTTCTGTCTATTTTAATCTGATCACAAGCTCCCCAGCGTCCTTGGTAATTTTCATGCTTTCCCCTTTTACTTTATTTCTCTCCTTGTTCTTTTTATCTTCTTCTCACATCTCCTTTACTTAATCCTCCCTGTCTTTCTATGTCCTCTCTGCTGTTCATTTTCCCCTTTATTGTCATCCCCAAAATGCTGTGACTTACCGTAGAGGCTGCAACAGTTTCTTGTGTTAATAACTGTGACCTATTAACTGACAGAGATGTCTCAGGGAGAACCACTATACCACTTATAGTGGTATATATATATATATATATATATATATATATATATATATATATATATATATATATATATATATATATATATATATTATACATGATCATTCTCTCAATTTGTTTCTCTCTCTCCCTCCTGTATAAGGTCACAATATCACTTTTTCAAAAGGTTATACCAAAGATAAAACAATTGTGGGAAGGGAGGATGAACAGACACATTTGTCCACATTAGATAATTATGTCCAGCAAGTTTATTTCTTGTGATCTGACAAAGAACTTTTGTTTCCATTCTGCCGTCATTTCCCTCTCAGATAAATGGATGGCTAAATATATAGAAATGTATTGAACTGGAGAGGTCAAAACAGTTAAGCCCATTGTAAAGTGTATGTTCAAACACTTGTTATTCATGTACACCAATTCCTAACTTATATTTTCTAATATCAGATTCATTTGTAATGATCACATTGCTTCAAATTTAATTAAATCTTAAAACACACAGTATTCAAATCTTTGGTGATTTAAGTCAAGGAAGAAAAGGCCTACAGTTTTTGTTTTTCACATAACCTGCAAATGAGCAGTGTTGCCATTGTTAATTTTCCTGCCAGTCTCACACAAAACACACTGAAATTGTTTTTCACATACAAGTACTGTAGTTTTTCTAAGCATTTATTCTATTCACAGCAGCAACTACGTTTTTCACATTTTCATTAACTTCTGACTAAATCAATAACCCAAAGGCATTTCTATAGCCTGCCATTCCTGGTATTATTATCTCTTTACTACCATTCTCTGGAAACTTGCTTAGCTGTAAACTGTAAATGACATGTTGGTCAGTTGCTAGTGATTGGTCAAGGCAAAATCCACTAGTTCCACCACAAATGGCTAACGAGATTAATATAGACTGAATAATGGAGTGGCAATGAAATGGTCATATAGTCTGAACATCAGGCTAGTTAAGTGGTTCTAAGTGGCCTAAAATTCTCAGACATATTTGGTATTTGATCCTACTTTTAGGCTTTGGCTTTTTATAAACTGTATTATAATTAATTCATTATAATAATAATTAATAATTAATTACCTAAATTATAATTTTAGGTACCTTGTGGTTAGTTTTTGACCACTAGTAGTGCTGTGGAGTGATGTTTTGACGAGTGGTCCCAATTTAGTTTGTATCGTGCACGCACACAGGTGTGTTTATGTAGAAGGAAATTCCACAGAGCACCTTTAACCTGGGAAGGTCAGCATGTCCACCCATTTGCCACCCTTATGATAGGAAAGGCATCCCTCACATATATCATATTATATATTATATGTCTATTGGACACAGATATATTTGAATTGTCACTCTACCAGCAGTTTATTGCACCTCAGTTCTCCAATTCCATACATATTCAATCATTTCTCAGCCAATGAAGGCGATTTTCAAAGGCAATGTTATGTAAATTGGTTCTCTCCTTGCATTTGTGAAGGTCATTATAGCTCACATCATAGCTTCAAGCACATATAAGAACGCTTTCCAAGTAAATTGATACCTCAGTTTCAGTATATCATTGGCATGGAGGCATGGTCTTTGATGTTGTAGTTTTTGTGGGTGTGCCTGTGTGCAGAATGAATAGAGCGGAGCAACAGCAGTGGCAAAACACTGGCTCTTATATTTCTGTAGCAAATCCTTTTTCACGTTTATTTTATGTAGATGTAGCGCTTGATCGAACTCAACTGCTGGAAGCCATTTACAAAAAAGCAGATGAAATGCAATTTATATATAGATAATTTTACTAGTCTTGATCAAAATCAATTTTTAGCCTTTAGCTTGTTATACACCCACAGATGATGCTATTCTCTGGTATTAATTTTGATTTCCCCTGCATTAAAGAATCTAGATCAGTCATTCCTTTGAATGTGTTGTGTCCATGATGTCACTACTGAAAAACTATAAGTCATAATTAAGTTTATCTTGTGATTTTAGTTGTATAATAAAGATGTGATTTTCTCTCAAATGAGATGTTTTTCTTTTTGCAGAGAGCGCATGTAGGAAGCTTCATAAATAACTGTGAGGTTCTAATCTGAGTTATGAGTAGTTAAAATCCTATTTAAACTCTCAGCATGACTCCTTGGAGTGATCCTGAGATGCTTAATAAATATGCGCCCAAATTTTAATTTTAGTTTTATTTTTTACCTTACAGAACTACATCTGGACACAATCTTTCAATTTACAAGCCGATTTACCTTCCAACCCTCAGCTATGATCGTGGGTAGTGACTAAAAGATTGACAGCATGGTTAAAAGTGGCCAAAATGAGTTTCCCTCACAGGATGTCTTAGGGACGGTTGAGGAGCTCAGATATCCCGAATCAGCTCACTAAATAAAGCCAGTTGAGGTAAATTTGTGCATCTAATCAGGACACCTTCCATATGTCTCTCTGCCAACTGAGACCCCGGGGCAAACCCAGAACCGGTAGAGGGATTATATATCTCATCTGGTCTGGGAACTCCTTGGGATCCCCCAGGAGGAGATGGAGGTCAGACTCAGATAAGCTGAAGAACATGGGAAGAAGGAAGGTTGGATGGATGGATGGATTGATGGATGGACAGACAGACATCAGTTGAAGCGGGTAGAGTAGTCAAAAACTGTACATAAGTAAAAGTATTGTTACATAATAACAGTAATTCATGTAGAGCTAAAAGTAGTCACCAAAATAACTTTGTAAATGTGTATATCAGTGGAAAAGAGGACAACACAACTATTCTTGAAAGTTAAAAATTAACTTCTTCTACTGTAAACAGTATCTAAGATGCTAACCTCCATTTAAAATGCCTCATTAAATTATACTCTATAAATATTCAATCATACGCTTGAAACCCAGATGTAAAGATTCAGGTGGGGACAGGAGAGGCATCAAGTGGGAGAGGAGCAAAAGGGAGGTCGGGCATCAGAGAGGCAGCGACAGCTTGTAGAGCGGGAATATTGTTCACATCTTACTCGATGAATTAAGGATTTATTTTGACCAAACCAGAGTTGGTGATTATTGGAAGAGTGGAAAGACTAACCAAGATGGTTTTGGTGAGTTTTATTTTGTTTCTGTGGCATTTGAATGAAGTGTGTTTATATAAAAAGGTAATTAAGCTGATCTTATCTTGGTAAAAGAGAGAAACTAGAATTCAGAAGGGGTACCGTTGTAATTTTCTGTTTAATAAGGAAAATAGGTTTACAAATATTTCCATTCTTGACATTTTTGAGTTTATTTTGTTTATTTATTAGACTAAAAAAGCTAAGAAAGTTTGTTTAACGTAGCGAACTCGCCGCTCGCACCACTTGCGTTGTTTTTGGATGCAGCGGGCATCTGTTTTCAGAAAAAAAGCTCCAAAAATGCACCATACACTACCTGCTCAACACCAAACAGCAGACGGACACAGTTAGTGACTAGCTGGTGAACTAGTGAAACATTTAGCAGCTAAATAGTCAGATATTTCCCTTAGAAGTTAAACAGAGCTAAAAGAGAGTGAATATTGGACTTACATTCATTCAAATGAATGATAATGTTGCTCTGTATCTGCTGGACATGTAAATAAGCAACTGTTTGCTAGTTTATCATATCAACTTAATAATGATAATAATGTCAGTATTGTGTTGTTTCTGCTGCCCCCAAAAGGCAAACAAAAATCAGTGATTGCAGGTTTAAGAGAACTTAGCATAAAAAATTCTACCATATGCATAAAGAAGTTTTTTTTTAATTGGTTGGCCGGAATTCTTCCAATTGAATATAAGACAAATCAGACAGGAAATCTGTGTTGTTGAGATCCTGCAAGCTACTGAATAAGGGAGTCCACTCACCTTTTTATATTTTATTCAAAACAAATTTTCATTTATAGTGACAGAACTGACAAAAATAGTTGTAATGCAAAAACTCATCAAATGTATAATATAATAATTAAAAAACAACAACAGTTAATTAACAGTTAAATCACTTTTGTGTTTAGTCTTAATGAGTGAGATTTGCAAAGCAGACATTTAATATAATGTGACATATTCAAAATACTGTAGGTTGAATACATTATACTGCTGCTGTAGGAACATTTGCACACATAGGGATGTTTATAATATATCAGATATAAAATATTGCTTTGAAATCTGTTGGTGAATTGATTCAGTATAACTTAAAAGTGGAGTTCAAAAAGGTATGTTTGAATACAACTTTTATTTATGTGTTCATCAGTCACATTAGGACACCTCATTCCTGTCGCTCTCCGCCTGAACAACATAAAGAGAATAGACTGTTGATAACCACAGAAATGTTGAATGTTGAGTGCAGACAAACTATCATTTGACCATATTGACATGTGGGTTTATAGAGACGTCCTTGTGTATTCATACTGAGACTTTCTTTGCTTTTCATCATTTGAAGAGGTGGAAAGGTTTCGCAAGAAACAGCATCAGCCATATTATTAAGTTTCAGTGTCAAAGGTGCATTGTGGGGACTAGAGAGCTCATTTAATTTAGCCAATATTTCTGAACTATGTTTTACCTGCTAAATAACATGCTCACTAGGGAACTCTGCAGGCAGGTGAAGCCCTGCACTCTCTACCAATATTGTATGAGTGGATTATTTTCATAAACCCACTGAAGCCACATATAGTACAGCACAGAAATCTGACATCTATAAGAAGTCCTGACTATAGAATAAAAAGCTATAAAGGATATTTGGATCTGTGGTGCCACTCAATGACCAATGATTGCCACAGCTCTTTAATAGTTACTGTTCTTGAGCACTCGCTTCATTTACTCTTGCATAGCGGTTAACCTTGATCACAGGGGTTTGTATATTATGCAAAGTGTGAACAATGGTAAAATGAAATGAATAAGAAATGTTTTCTTTGCTATAAATACATTATGGCCTCGGCCCTTTGTGGCCATTAATTCAGTTTAGAATTGTATATGCTAACAGTGTATGCAGGAAACATCGTCCTACTGCTGAAAAGTATAATCTACTGTGCATGTTGACCGAGAGGGTCAGAATGTATGTGTCTGTCACTCTTTCTCTCTGTATACTGTAAATCTCTTGACATGAAATTACCATTACCATGAACTTTGGTGATCCCTTAACCTTTCACCTAGTGCCATCACCAGGTCAAAATTTCAATGTGTCCAGTATCAAATACTAAAATGACATTTCCATCAGTCTCAGCTGTACTTTGTGTTTAGAGCTACTTAGTGAATGTTAGCATGCTAACATGCTAAACTAAGACGTTAAACATTATAAATGCTAAACATCAGCATGTTAGCATTGCAAATGAGAGTATGTTAGCATGCTGACATTAGCATTTAGCTCAAAGCATCACTGTGCCTAAGGACAGCCTAAAGCCTGCTAGCATGGCTGTAGACTTAGTTTTGTTATGTATACCGTATTTTTGGTTTACATTTTGAATACAGAAATCCTTTATGTTGTTGTGTGGACATTGTGCTTTGAATCTCAAACATCAGTCTTCGCAGAATCAGACACGATTGTACACACCAAAGCCACAGACAGTCCAGACATTGCTGGCCGTCTCTCAGTCCGGCCAAAATGCAGACATCCGCTCTTTTCATAGTAGAGCGATGCATTTTTAATGAACCTTTATCGCCATACAGAAGGAGGGAGAGGAGAAAGCGGTGGAGCCGCTCAAGTCAATTTCACTATTCCTGGATCAACTCTCTCTCTCTTGTCCCCATCATATCTTCATTATCTTCTCCGCCTTCAATTTATTTTTATCTGCGAATAACCAAAGGATCAGTAAATGAGGAAAAGGAGGGGAAAGAATTCTTTCTTGCATGTACATGGAACAGAGAGAAGTTTGATGTGGCACGTAGACAGGGGAGAGAAAATTCACATACCACAAAGAGTGTTCCTTTTTGTTTACAGCAGCCAAAGATGGACTCATTCTTCCTTTTGCTCTCTGCGTCTAGCTTAAGGCAGGAGAGAATGGAGAGTGTTTGAAGAGCTGACACAATGAGTCAGAGCGAGGCGAGAGTGAGTGTGAGGGAGAGGGAAGGGCGGTAAAGGTTTAGGCGTCTGCACTGACAGCTTTCTCCTGCATTCTGACAGAGCTTTGTTGAGGATCCAGGGTTTCACCGCTGTTGCCGCTCCAGGGTTTCACTGAAGTTGCTGCCGCAGTAAGCGCCCAGCCCTGACCTTTTCATGCACACCGTACAAATATCCATCCTTCAATTGGCCACAGCTTTTCCGCGACCTACCACCGTGATCCACATTCGCGGGAGAGAAAAGGAAGTTGAAAACAGTCATGTGTTGACAGATGGCCCACGCTGTCAGTAAAACGTCATCACAGACCACATCTCCCACAAGGCGGAGCAGTGGCGAGGATGGCCATTGCCATCTGTGCCCCTGCAACAGATGCTGCAGACAATACAGAGGCCACATGTGTCACACCGTGTTTCATACACAAGGCTGACTGTAATGCCCCTTGCAGGGTATTAGTTCGGGTGTGTCAGCACTGTGGAAATTGGTTGATTTTTTTGCTGCTTCATCCTGCAAACTAACTCTGACATATTGGAGCTGTAAACCCCATTCTGTCCCACTCATTTCTCTTCCCCTTTGCCTGACTCTCTGCCTGTCTGTCACTCCATCATGTCTATCTCTCTGTCTACTGCCCTCTCTCCTCCTCTCCATCTTACCGCCTGCTGTCTTTCTCACTCTGCCGCTTTCCGACTGTAGTTAAGAGAAAGCATAAAAAAGATGAGCAAACATGCAGGCTGCCTCGGAATTAATTTTCAAGCACCACGCGCTCCCGCCTTCTCCCCATCTCTGCCTTCCCTCCACCTGCAATATTACTCCTCTGCTTCTCCCACACAGGATTAGGCTTAAATGAGAAATGTATTGTTTCCTTCATTCACTCAAGTCAAAGAGTAATTGAGTTAATCTGTCTGGCTTCTGTCTGTTGGGGAGCAGCAGAGATTAGGGCCTCTGTTGGCAGAGATGGAATCACAGCTTTAAAAAATGGAATAAAAATGTCACCACGTCTTTAATGACAGCCGGCTTGACATTTCCCAGAAAGCTTTTCATAGCAAATACGTATTCAGATTTTTTTTTATTTTTTCTCCCAGTACAATGAAGGGAAATGCCATGTCGTTCCATTATTTCATTGTGGGATGTCTATAAACCAACTTTTATGAACACTTCACTAGTGCATATTTAGTCTTAAGGTATAAAATATGATTCTAAAGATTTTATTGTGTTTTTTGTAACTGATTCCAAAGTATTTGAAAATACACAAGATACTTAAACCCATCTTGAACCCATCCATCCATCCATTTTCCGTGCACCCCCCCATCTTGATGTATTGTGAGTAATTCAAAACTTTTGAGCTGGACAGAATAAGCAGTTTGTAAAGGAAACACTATACACTTGGTACTGTATAGGTGTAGGTGCAGGGACCTTAATGGACCTCTTTGGATTATATACGGCATCATCATGTAAACGAAATTTCTCCGCAGCCCAAAACAAGCTAGCTCGATTATGTTGATGCATAACTGGAGAGATGGATATTTGTCGTCTCTCCATATCTGACAACCCTACAAATTTCCCTGTGTGTGCAGGAATTTGCTTATCCCACCCAAACAGTAACCATGCCAACATAGCAATTGTGCCTAATGGATTTCACTGCACCGTTATTGCTGAACACACAAATAGTTATGGGATGAATGAAAGCTTTTTTCCTGTGCACAGCAGAAAGCCTAAGTTAAGTTCTACAAGTCCTGGCAGAATGATTTGAATTTATTTTTTACAAAATAATAGTTTTTATGGAGGGTTATTGGAGCAATGTCTGATTGGAAGTGAGCAAGGGTGTGAAAATGATGGGCCTCTCCAAATCCTGAGGTATAACTGGCTGATGACAAGATCATCAGGCCACTACATTATATCCATGTAGACCATATTGTAAACATGTGACTAAAACAAGAAGATCTCTTCTACATTTAAAGAGATAAATCCAGGATGCACCTGAAAACAAATTCAGGAAGTATTGTTAATATAAACTGGCTAGCAAATCTATGCCCTATGTTTTGCTAATTTAAAGGAATACTTGGACATTTTTACCCTTGTTTGTTGTCTTGCCAAGAGTTAGATGAGAAGATTGATACCACACTCATGACTGTACAGTAAATATGAAGCTACAGCCAGCAGCCAGGTAGCTTAGCTTAGCATAAAGCCTGGAAACAGGAGACACAGCTAGCCTGGCTCTATCCAGAGGTAACAAAACCCTTCTGCAAACAAACGAGATGTAATGTGTTAATGAGTGAGCTTTAGAGGTGCTGGTAGGTGGATTTTGTTAGCTTTAGACAGAGCCAAGCTAGCTGTGTAACCAGTCATTGTGCTAAGCTAGGCTAACCAGCTGCTGGCTCCAGCTACCTATTTACTGTACAGAGATGTGAGTAATATCATTCTTCTCATCTAACTCTCAGGAAGAAAGCAAATGAGACTATTTCCCAAAATGTTTCCAAAGATATTAAAATGTCTTTGTGTTGTGTTCATGTATTGTTGAGCATGGGGTTAATCTAAAATACCATGCTCAGGGCCACATTGCTTAAGTCTGTGCCCAACCTTGGCTGGCATATTCAAAATGCCCCAGACAAACCCCAAGACGTGAAGTTTTAACCAAATTTAATCTTTCTGTCTCTGCACTTGAAGGCCTCTTCAGTGCGAAGAGCTGTGCTTTTAGATTCTGCAGATTTTCTGCTCACCTGTACTATGACTCAGATCTAGAGGAAACTTAAAAAAGAGGAAACAAAAAAACAGGAAGCTCAAAGTCCAGAGTCTAGCCTGTATTGATTCTATTCAGTAAGCAAAGAGACGAGAGAAAGCAGAAAGTCCCTGGGTACATCCAAAGTGGCTTGAGAGATTAATGACACAAGATATAAACTAGTGTGCATAGTGAATCACCTGAGAAGACAAACACGGGCCACCTGAACACAACAGTGCATAACTTCAGTGGTGCCAGGGCACCTCCACCTGAGTAAATATATGAGTGGATTAGTAGAATTAAGTTTCCTGGAGGACCAGTTGGCAGGCTGAATAGGACAAACAGGTGCTTGTGTTTAGAGGTAGATGAAGGAGGAATAGCTCCAAAAACCTCCTCTGTCTTTCTGCTTCTCCCCTGCCTGACAGTAAACAATTATTTGCCTGGATCTCAAAACAGCTCGAAAATTATAAAGAAGTGCTCTGTGAATAGTTAGCAGTTATTTAGCCAATCCTGTGCCACCTGTCTGGCTCCAGTTACATCAGCATTTTCTCTTCCTGTTCTCTGGGTGTTTTCTCCTGGGTTTCTGACAGTGATCAGGGGAGTTGGAGCAATGCTGAGCTGAACAGTGCTGACAAAGCCAAAAGGCTATGTACTTCAGGCTCCGGAGTGGCTGGATCGATGTAGTGCCATCACTGTGGCCTGGGGGAACGGCTGCCACCATCCTTCATACTGCACTGGATGTCCTCATCTGCCTCTCTGTCACCTCTCTGCCTACGGCAGGATGGCAAATTATGCATAGCACACAGCTGAAGCCCAAGCATACGTTATAGGTTAGCAAGCTACAGCGCATGACACGAGCAGTGCTGTTGGCTAGCTTAGATAGGCTCACCGTTTGGAAAGTTTAACACCTACACTGACAAATTGATGCTGGCAAGAAAGTCAAACTCTGCCATGGATTTGGCATGAAAATAAATCTCAGCAATTCATTTTATATTTTAAAGCCCAAAGCTGTGATTGCAGTACGGCTGACTCTGTTCAACACATTACTCCACCACAGACTTTGTTTACATGGTGATTTGCAGGTTTAAATATATTTTTCACACTCAAATTTATTTGCTGATATTTTTATATTAGCACAATATGTATTTTCACCCAGAAGGTTTGTGTGCATGTGGAATGTTTGTAAACACTGTAGGAAACACTTTGTGAATGGTAAAAGGCCACCAGAGTTCACATGTTCATCCAGGTAATAATTAGAAAGTGGATAGGTCACTTCCTGCTAAGTACTGAGAACTTAGACAGTGAAAAACTGTATATGTTTTAACACTGACACGTTGGTGCATGTGCCAGCTATTGGTACATTGCACACACATCCAGCAGCTTTCGCATCTTCATTTTAAGGCTGCGTTTCATTGTGCACACATAGGTGATGTGTTTTTGCTTTTTTCATTCAGTTGGGGCCTGCCTCAAGAAGCAGGATAATCATGTTAGTTGAATATAGTAAAACCCATAACCCCGAAACCTGACTATGGCTTAAAGTAAAAAGAGCTATTCTACCTTGTATTTAGTGCTGTTAAACTACAAATTTAATAATCCTGCTTTGGGAGACAGGCCCTTGGTGTGCTTTTGTGTTGTGTATTCAGTACAGTTATTTCTGGTTGGGTCTTAGATTCTCAAGCTTTAGCTCGAGTGAAAACAAAATTTAGCCAACCTCTCCAGGGCCCTAGAGTAAATTTTAGAAGCGGTTTGCCAGGCTGGCAACCAGCCATCAGCTTTTGGTTGCCAAATCGACAGGATGGATGGTGTTTTTTAATTGTTTGTAATGGGAGTGATAATGGTTCTGTGTAATTATAGCCCATATTTAATTAATGAAAAATGATACTAAGAATGATTAAACATATTTTACTTAATACTAAGGACTTTTTGCTTCTCTCGCTGTCTTTTGTGTGTTACACACACACACACACACACACACACAAACACCACACACATACTGTAGAACAAGTGTTTTCAGCTACTCAAAGGCAAAATAAAATACTAATTTTAGACAGCAAATTTTCAAAGTAATGTATCTCGTAAGGAAAATTAAAATAGGGTTAATAATGACCTGCTGCAAAACTGATGAGATCTGAAATTTGTCAGTCGTGTCAAATAAGATAAAACAGAAAAAAGGCTTTTTTTGAGATTATAGTAAACAGTATTGTTGAAAAATTAGTTAGCTGTATTCAACCATTTTTCACCTATTGCAATGCCTTCTGTTAGTCAGTTCTGCTTTTCCTCAAAGGTTTGAATGAAGCTTGAACGCCTCTTGTTCAAATTGAGCTGTCTGAAGATGGGGGCTGTCTTGTGGGTTATCCTGTGGTGCCAACAGTTTATCTTTGGAGTTTTTCAGCTTTGTTATTTATAAGGGTGGAAATCCATGTAACAGCAGTGCTCTTGCTTGCTTAAGCAGAAGATTAGGCCCATACACTGGAGTGAAGGTATATCAAGGGATTCTTTTAACACAGGAAAAGTGGTGGTCAATAGGGCCGACCATAAAGCAACAAAATGTTTAGCAGAGGTCCAAATCTGGGCAAACTGGATTCATAGTTAAGCGTTAAGGGGTGACGGTGAGCTATGACGTAGCTACAACTATGCGCATAGGCTCTGTAGCTCTCAAAAATGTACAGTAACTACATGTTGGGGCCACAACAGCTATGGAGATACCATGTGGAGGCCGCAACAACTGTGATTGGTCAGCATGGGCTACCTACTTGTCTTTTCTCCTACAATTTCAAATGAGATTGTTGAGAGTGAAGACAACATTAAGGACGTTGAAGAAAGACTCAGTAGTTTTGTCCTTTTCAGGAACACACATCTAGCAAAGCCATCGGCACTGTAAACCTTCACCGTGCTCACCACTCTCACTGAATGAAAGAATGTAAATTCATTTATGAGACACAGCGAAATAGATGAAGTAATAAGTAACTCATTATCATTTTACATTACAAAGTCAGTGAAATAATTTTAAGTAACTGTATTTTCAGTAACTGTGTAATTGAAGCACAGTACAGTCTGATACCACACATTTGTCTAGGGTTTGCGTTGGTGCTATCACTGTGTGAAATCTGACACTGAACTATAAATCCAGACACACTCTAGGTATCTATTTATACTTGGGTCAATTAATTCCAGCTTCACTATCAAACCCTACTCATATAGTATGACCAGTTCTCCGTTATCTCTCAAACAAGCACCAATGATGGAGCTGTTCTTTCTGCAGTACGTTCAGTTCCAATCGAGACTGGTCAGCTGAAAACCAGTCCTGTTGGATACCGGTCAGTCCTAAACCACATTGCTTGATGACAGCCAAACATGATGGACTCAACTTTGCTCTCAAAGACAACACATCAACTTCCACTTCCACTATATATGGTGACTCGCTTAAAAAGGGCAATTAAGCATATTCCCATTACTTGTATGATAGCACGTATATCCATTCTCACTTGATAACCTAAACAGCCTGATTCTTTATAGATTAATGACTTGTCTCCAGCTAATGTATTTTTATCACAAGGTCATGAGTGATGTATTATCAGTTAATGAGAAATACAGAAATGTGAGGCAGGGAGGAGGTAAACACACACACTGAGAGACACACTCATTTCACCTTTCAGAAGGGTTTTTTCTGGCCTGCGGTGAGTTGTCCTGCAGTGATAAGAGTAATGGTTTTGGCGCCATGGCCCGAGGAGACCGACCTCCCATTCCCTCCTGGTAGATAGTTGAGCAGAGAGGTTCAGCCTCTCCTATTGTGCCCCCTACATCTATAACAGACAATGAGGCTTAGTACTGCCCACTTAAGGGACAGCGCTATGCTCGTATTAAGGACCACTGCAGATCTCTCTGATAAATGTCACTAGGAGACTTATATAGGAAATGTAAGGAGGGGCAGAGTGGTGGAGGAAAAAAGACACTTGCATTAGATTATTTACAAATCATCCTACAGGAAATGTCTTTGTAGACCTGAAAGACACAAGAGGACACTCACAGGACATAGTATTGTACCTTTCATCTGATGGGGTTTTAAGCGTGCTGGATTTCTCTGTCGAGTATTGTGCAAAAACAGCACAGTATGTGTCCACTGATATCCTTCATTATTTCATTTCACTTTAGGTCAGAGCTTCACTTGAAGCAGTGAATAAGTATGAAAGAGTCCTTGTTGAAATCCTCCTATCACTATCTCTGTGATCTCAGCATTTACACCGTGTTAGGCAGTGGGGGGACATCAAACGCTCTAAAGAGGAAAAGTGGAAAATGTTAGGTGCAAATGTATTAGTCATGTTTTTAATTGATTTTCTGGAACAGGCCAGGGTGACTTCAAAGCAAATAGCTGTTGGAAGAAACTCAGATTTGTTGTTTTTAAGGGAGGGCTGCACTCTGAAAGGATTAGACAGTTTTTCTTTTAATTCAAGTTCCTACCCATATCCAAGCTCAAACTGGGATTGTGTAAAGGCTGATTATACTGGATGAAATATTTTAGCTACAGTATGGTGTTACAGAATTAATGATAAATGCTAGCTTACATATCATATGTGCTGCTATGCAATATACTGTACATTTGCTGCCTTCTGTGTACAGTATGTGACTTTGACTTAAAGCTGCACTAGTCAATATTTTTATATCAACAATGTATGAAATGACTATGTGTAATTTAAAAGGGGCCACTTGTAGTGACCAACCCACAGAGATTTTTTTTTTTTAACAGCATGACTCCAAATGTATGTCTACACAAGCATTATTCCTCTAACTGTATTTTAGTGGGTTAAACACTTAATGTAAAATGTTTCCTGTTTGGGCCTAAAGCAGTATGCATTGATTACTGTTTTGACCTTAACACTGTGCCGTATGGCTTAAGGCTACTAGTTAGAGAAGCAATTATTTTCATAATGACAACATCAGCACCTGGCTCACAACAATTTGTCCCCATAGTCCATGTACCTGTGTTCTTTAGATGAACGGCATCTGCTTTGCAGGCTTGGCCCTCTGGAGAAGCCAACCTAAACCCACTTTTGTGTGCTGGTTGACAATAATGAGACCAATTACTTACATCAGTTACTTGGCTGATTGATCAGTGGAATGACTTTTACAGCTTCAGATGGCAGGAATCTGAGTGAACAATTACTTCAACATCACTTTGTCTGCATGTTTCCATCTCAGAGTCTCCCTCCTTAGATCAGGTGAGTGGAAGGTGATCAGCTGCTGGAAAGCTAAAGATCACTCTTTAAACAGCAAGTACATACCCAAACAAAGAGTCAAAAAAAGAAGCAGTGTAGCAATTATGGATATGTGATAGAAGTCGGTGTAGCTGACCTCTGAGATGGCCTTGATCTCCTCCTGGAGGAAATACGGATGAGTTTTGTTCCTGGTCTTGGAGTCTGGAGACTAATGGCTGGCCCTGGTCTATCGCTAGCCCCACAGGGCTTTGGAGTAGAGACAGGATTAAAGAGAAATGGATGAGAGCAACGGATAATGAGGGAGATCTGTCTTATGTCTGATCACTGGCTTTAGAAAACATGATCTGGGCTGGAGAGAGGGAGAGTGAGGGAAGATAAGAGGTGCGTTTCTTGTTGTGATTACACCTTTTATCACGATTGAACATTCAATATGTTCCCATTGTCAGCTGCTCGGTATGCTGTTTTATTCAGTTAAAGCAAACACGCCATTCATTGATTTACATAAATGTAGTGAAAGTGTAGTGAAAGTGTAGTTTCAGCGGACTCGGATAAGACACCTCATTATTGAGACACAGTGATACACCTTTTATCACACAAATTTAGAGTTGCCTTTTCATCTGGCCTCCATTCCCTTAAATTAGTCTGTCAGGCATAACAGATATTTCTGTTCCTCTCTAAGTGTATATTTGTAATGCTAATTAGGGCAATTGTAGGGAATCAAATCAAGATGCTGAACACAGCAGCTAAACAATCACGAGGGAAGGCTGCAAACACTTTTATGCTAATAACACAAGAAGAGGGAAAATAGGGAGAGAAAAATAGAAAGAACCAGTGAGAAGAAAGGGCTGCTGGTCGGCTCAGTCAGTTAGTGAGGGTGATGGCGAGTGAGAGCTGAGAGGGAGAGAGATAAAATGAGAGAACGTAAGAGGAGAAAATTAAAAGCTGATTACCTTGTGAGTGAGCCTATGGTTTCTCTGAGGATGGGGAGGTGGAGCAGGGGGAGGAAGCCTGTTTTTAGTTTTATATTATTTATTAAGGCCAGTCTCCAGGGTAATCAAGACCAGCTAAAAATAACCAGCTAAGATGAGCTGCAGTCATAAACACTGGACACAGACTGAGCACTGCCTTATGTACTATAACTGGGCTCATTTACTCACCCGGCCATAATGTCACTCCCAATCAAATGGCAGGGATTTCTGCACTGTGTCAGTTATTATGATGAAAGTGTAACCATTATCTAAAACCTGAAGTTTGTTCTCTACATTGTACGATGTGTGCAGTAGGGGCAATGTGATTCAAACTAGAAAAAAAATACTTATTTGAGAATAATGGGTTTTCATTACAGTCATTATACGGTTGAGTGAGAGTCATTGATATTTCCCAGAAGCCCCTTTTGTCCCCTGATCCTTGCCCCTAGTTTGCTCACATTCACCTCTTTGTCACTTGGCCCAGCTGAGGTCCCACCACCTCCCTTTGGGCTATGTGAAATTATTATATTGTACCAGAAGATAACAGACAGCGTGTAGCCTTGAGGCAGTTTCTTCGCTTCACCTCCTTAAAAAAGATATTGCTGTGATAAAGCGTGACTCCTTCTCTGCTCACACTAAATCGAAGGGGAAGCCTTGAAGGCAAGGTCTGGTGAGTGGGAGCCAGATGAAAGAAATAAAAGAAAGAATCTGTTGATATGTTTGTGCGGCTTGCTATGTTTCAAAATGGAACATTTCTCATTACCATAAGACTCTGGGAAGGGCCACCAGCTCTATCAGGGGAATTTTCGAGCCGTCGTTTGCTGCCATGATGCGAGTTTTCTGCAGAGGGTGGATTGGTTGGGAGCCAGATTTCACTGATTTGGCATGGTCTGAAATTAGTGGGTAGCTGCTGAAGATGGTCAGCTAAAAGGCGTGCAAACAAATTCAAAGATAGTGGGTGTTCATTAAAGTTCACAACAGAGTGAACCTGTGAAGTTTAGCAAGAAATTGTATGCAGTAGATGAGATTATCTAGATATAAATTACTCTTCTTTCAAAAGTTTTAAAGCCAGTGTGGTGGCCGTCTATGCCCGTCTATCTCCCTCACTTCCATGCTTTTTCTTGTTGTAATAGGCAGAATGAAAAAAAAATCTTTTCGCTTGGATATTACATTGTTTTGCCTCCTGAACAAATCTGAAAGATGTCAGACAGGGACAGATCATTTCCTCAAACCTGTTTGTTCAGGTCACCAGAATTCCTGACATAACCTTAAAAAGGGTTAATCCTGACACACCTGAGGATAGCACGTATTGAGACACACTGGTGCCCCCTAGCTGTGGTATGCTTGGAAGATAACAGATTCACAAACAAAATCCCACACACACACACTACACACACATATCCACACAGAGAGGAGAAAAGCTCCTGGGCTGAATGGTGGTGTATTAATCACACTGTCGCCTGGCACTGCGATCTGTGACCCAGTCTTTTAATTGCATCCGCTCTGCTTTGCTCCGGCTCTCCCTCTTTATCTTGCCTCTTTCCCCTTTCTCATTCCTCAAGCCTCCTCATGCCCGTGCCCATGAGAGGAGGCTAATGCAGAGATAAGTGGGAGGGCCGGGGATGTGCAAAACCCAAATGCTCTACCCAAAAGTGCCCTGGCCAAAGCTCACGGGACGGCGGATGCAGCAGCACTGTTCAAGAGCAAGTGAGGTGGCATGCAGAGAAAAACAAATATCTGTGAAGAAATCTTCATAATCTACTGAAATACTGTGACAACCTTTGAAAAAACCCCACAGTGCATGTGGGCCCACACAACATTCTGTACGTGTGTGGTTGTATTACAGACAGATCTGCAGTATAAAGACTCTCTCTGTATCTTGACAGGCTTGTAGGCTCCAACGCAGGAGGGCCTTCTTTTACAGCTGTTCCATACCTCCATACCTGCAGAACGGGGGAGGTGACAGAAGGAAAACAAAGGTGTGATGGAGTGCGGGCGATGGGGTTGTGGGCGGATATTGGCCCTATAGACGTGACAGTGCACTAACGATGTGACAAGGTTTTGTTCAGCCCCGTAAGTGCGACGGCACCAGATAACAAGCGTGTGGTGTTTAAAAAAAGTGAAACATGAGCACTGACGCACACAAATGCAGGTTGACAGCACCTTCTCTCCCACGCACACACATACACACCTATGAGAACGCAGGGAGTCAATGACACCCATACCCATTTATGCATCAGCTGTAATAATCGTATATGCTAAGAGCTTGTGTCACACACTCCCACTCCGATGTCCCTCTTCCTTTTACTCTGTCTCTGTATCTCTCTCTCACTCTGGCTCCCTCGCACGCATAAGCACACACAACAACGCGCACACACTTGAGTTGCAGTGGTTTCCTTTTGTGAGAGCGAGCTGTCAGAGGGAACTGTGTGGGCTTTTGTTAAAACAGAGAACTGCAGAGGCAGAGAAATTCATTTCCAACTGCGGCAAAAAAACAACAAAAAAAAAGCCTTTTCAGGAAAGTCACATTGTACCTGCAGTGTTTTAAAAACAGCACCATGTAAATTGAATTAGTTATAAGCATTCCTGTGGGGGCACAGTGGGCTGGATTCCAAAAGAGTTTCAAGGGTTGTAGATGTACTGCATGGGGCGCCTCAGCTTTGACTACAGATTCACAAGATGCTGCACTTTAGCTGTGATAAATCACAACATCAGAAAATAGATTTTACATCTTTACTTGCCAGTCACACCTGTTCCACTGCTGTTGCTTCACTACCAACTGAAATGTGTAAACCCTTCTCATTTCTTTTGCCTTGCATAGGTGGAAAGAATATTACAACTAAAATAAATAGTTTTTAGCTGCTATAATGACACTGTCAGGCGAAGACCTTGTACGTTCAGGCTTTCTTCATGTTTAAACCTACATTACATGCACTGTTAAGGACTGTTTTAGTTCATCAGGACCTTTTTGTTCCCCAATGAGTACATTTAGAACAAAGGTATTTCTCTTATGTGCCTAAAAGCTGACATTTTGGAGATAAAGTACAGGTTTTTCACAGGACTCAGATTTTTTTAAGTTAATTGCTATCAGCAGGGGATTTTTGTGTGTAATTCAAGGGTCTAATGTCCTAGTTTGCAAATTAAGCTTTTGTATTTTGTTTCACAGAGCCATATTTGATGCAGTTTATCATTTAAAAAAAAAAATTCAGCTTCTTGTGAGTGGCAGTTCTTATCAGAGTATTTAAAAACAAATGCTTGAGCATCGTAGCATTCATTTTTCAGTTTTAATTCTTAATACTGCTGAGTGAAATTAGAGTTGTCATTATTAATGAATCATAGTCATTCTAGACTTAACGTACAACAATTAAAACTATGTTTAAATTTGGCAAATAATGATGACTTTTCAGCTTACTAGCAACATGCACGTAAGATTGTACCTACAAGTTGCAGTCCTTCTTATGGACAGAAATATTCCAGTACTGTTTACAGCCTCTTACATACAGTATGCTCTGTGTTTTAGCAGTGTTCATTTACTCGTCAGTGGGCTCCATGCTGCTGTCTATCACAGCCTCAGCCTGGCAAAAATACTGTTATTTGCAAATTGAGTGGGTGGCGTTGATTTTCCCGTTGGCTTGAGGAAGGCAGCAGGGTACCAGAGGGAATGTTTACTTAGCACTGTGCCACGACTGGGATGAATAGCACCTTAACAAAAGGAGCTCCATATACTCAATCTGGATCTATTTAATAGCTCCACTCATGATACCTGACTCTCAAGTAGCCACAGTGAGACTTTTAACTTAAACCTTTCATTACAACTGTGTCAACTGCAGAGTCCCACACCAACTCATTTATGAACACTGTGTTTGTTGTCAGACAACTATTTTTAGCAGTTGTAGTTAATATCATAAATTTTATTTATAGACATTTCAAATCACAAAAACAAAGCACTTTGCAACTCATTAAAAAACAGATCAAATGTGCAGTAGAAGCAATAAATACAAGGTGAGACATGCAGAATAAAAGCAAAAATCATAAAAGGGAGGCTAAGAACAGTAATAAAGGTTGTTACATAAAAGCAGGTCTATAAAAAGATATATCTAAGTCTTAAAAATTAGCTGTAAAATCATATAATCACTTCTAAAACCAGCTAACAAGTGCTCAAATCAGACTGATCTGATCTTGACCTTGTCTTTTTTGTGTCTCTTTTAGCTCTTTTTTGCCATTCTCTCAGCTCACTTTAATAATGGTAATAACTGACCCAGGGTGTCCATTTTTATGTCTGGCTGGGACGTTAGCTCAGACTGGCTGTCCTGGTTTGCATTGGGGAGAAAGTGCCTCAGTTTGCAGGGAATACGAGAGGAGGATAGATGAGGACAGGTGGGGGGTTAAACAGGGAGGAAATAGAATAGTAAAAGGTAAGGAGGACAGGGAGCTGTGACACTGGAGAACAGGGAAGTGGAAGAGACAGGGAGGAGATGGTGACATGAAGAGGAGAGAACGCCAGGGAGGAGAGGGGAGGCGTGCACGGTCGACAGGTGAACATGGTGTGGGCGGATGCAGAGGGATGAGGGAGGCATGCTCCATGTGGAGTCACAAAGCAGGCAGTTTCTACCAGCCATCTACATTATGCATATGTAATGTTTCAATACAAGGGTTGTTTTGGCCTTCTCTAGGGTATTGTCGTGGATCTACAAGCAGAAAGAGACAAAGCGCATAAGCGTGCCTCTCTTTCTCTGTGTATGTGTGGGTGTGTGTATGTGTATGTGCGTGGAGGACTTGGTGGTCGGCGGTCACGGCTGCTTGCCCGCTCTGTTTTAGCCGCGTCTGTGCTGCGCTAGCCGCTCTGTTGGACAGCATGTTTTCTGCCGTATGAGGCCAGAGAAGAGCAGCCGAGCAGAATGACACCAGCCTCAGCAGCCTGCCAAACACCGCTGTGGATGGCAGGATGCACTAAAATATACAGGACACACTCTGACACACATACACACACACACAATACATGCACACTCATGTACACACAAAGAAGCTTACACAGGGACAGAGGCAGACCAATATCCCACAACGCACACACACACACACACACACACACACACACACATTTGCATATATCTAGGCTGCAATATAGAAGAAGAAAAGAATGCAAACACACACTCAAAAACACTTAAGCTGATGGTTTAATACCCCTGATGTTTTCCTTACCAACTACAGTAAAGGGAACCAAGGCAAAGTACTGGGACACACACATTTATATACTCTTAGACGAAGAAGGCAATTGACACTATGGATCTTTGAGTCAGAAGGCTGTCACCATAACCAGTAGGACACAAAATTGCCCCTACTTTTATACAGTTTATACTGTTTGCTGATTCTGAACTGCTGAGATGCCTGTTTGAAGTAACACTATCATCCTTCCCATACAGTGCCACGCCCACAGACTGTCATTGATCACGCGTGTGTATTATATAGAACTGTACAAAGATTATATGGTAATTTCAATGTGTTAATTCACATTTTCATCCATGTTGTTTGCATGGAATATGTTCAGAAACGCAAATCAATCCAAAGTCACAGAGAGAAGCTATTTTTGATAGTCTATGGGTAAGCCACTATCTGTACCCCGCATGTGACTATGACATGATGTATTTGGTCTATTAGCTTAGAGTTCTTGAAATGAGCAATATGTTCAGAACGTTTTAAGATCAGTGACAACCACACACTGACACACTTAACCCTTAAACATTCATAGAAGAATGGCTGTTGAATAGAGCTGTCTGTAGATGTCTGGCAGCAAAGTCTGATGTCTTTGTGTTAGTGTGTGATTTTATCATCAGAACTGGGCATGTATAAAGACTGACAGACTTTATTTCAGCATTAAATGCATTCTAAATACATATAGAAACATGCAAAGTGTCATATTGTGAAATATCATATAGATAGAATATACAGTGAATGTCATCAGCTTTCCCACATAGCCAAAGGCCAGACCTGCACTCAGCCCATTCCTCTGTCTCTTCTAGTCAGTCCTGGTGCTCCAGATAAGTTGACCAGGTGATGAAGTTAAGTCCAGTGGCAGCAATGATTGAACCTGCAAGAAACATTTATGTGATTTTTTTTAAAAATTTTTTTATATTGAATGAGGGCTGTGAGCTTACTGACCTTCAGGGCCGTCAGCTTAGAAAACACCCTGAAGCCTCGTCTTTGTTTATTCATTTCAAGTTCATTTTTCGTACAAAGGGATGCTGTAGCTTGCCAAGCGTAAGATGACAAAACGAATTACATGCACTAGAGAACAATAACAATAAATGAGCACAGATTAGTTATCAGCAGTGTTAGTTTTCATTCACTGTTTCTATTTCCATTATGATGTGACAGCAATGAATAATCTGCATTGCTACGTTTGCTCATTAGCTCTTCTTGTCTTAAAACTAAAGATTTTTTTTTGAAGGCAGAGAAAATTGTTCTAATTGTGGTTTATTTTATATATATTGAAATATAGCTCTATCTCTTTTTTTCTGCATGCTACAGTATCTGCGTCTCCCGCCTTCTCCTTTTATCCTACCATCTCCCTCTCTCTCTGACACACATAACGCAAAGTTTCTTTATCAGTATCTAGTCTCAGCGTTGTCTCTTTCTGCCGCTTTCATCTCCATTTAACAGCGTGGCAGATCAGATCATACTACCTGATTTAAATGTGATTTGTGAACAAACAGGATTTTTAATGAATAGCAAAGCATTTATGAATATCTTCACACTAAGAAAATGTGTTAAGATTCAGGGTCATGGTACCAGCCCCTCGTGGGTACACACCAGTAGGCGGTGAATGGTAAACTGAGAGGTGGCCTCGTGCCCTTACAAAGAATCAAAGACACTCTAACAATGCTGCATAATGGAAATGCCTCACATACCACGTGTGTTCCCATGCCAACTGGCACCACCACAGCAAACAGGGCAACAGACAGACCCTCTGAGACCTTGCTGGTTTTATTGTAGAATTAACATCGGAATTAATATATGTGCCAGCTGAGGACAGACATTCTCAAACTAGCTGTACTTTGAACTTACTCCTACGCGTATGCACACACAAGCAGGAACACACACGCATTCATAAGCAGCGCTTTGCAGTGCAGTGCATGCTCGCTTCTCCAGCTGCACCACAAGAGAGACCTGTTTAAGTGACAACAACAATTAGCCTGCTCAGTTCAAGCTAATTGAAGTCATTTACATAATACATGCCTGCCATCACAATTCATCTGTGGACAATTCAAGCAGGTCTGTGTCATATTGTCAGAACCTGATGTTAAATCTCCCGCGCCTTGATAAATGACCCCCAAAGTAAGGCGGCCATTTCACACAAAGCTTATCACTCACATAATGACGTTCTCCACTGGGCTGTATTTTTTTTTATGAAAATATGGATTGCATTTGCCAAAATAGACAGATGATGCGCACATTGTCAAAACTGTGTTTACCATCCGTCCCATTACGCATGCAATTACTCAGAGGTTGAAAACAAGCAGCCTCATTTGTGTGATGCTAAGCTGCAGTGGCCGAGGAGATCTCATGCTTTATTAGCCTGTTGTTTAGGAGCTGCTTTTGACAGGAAGCTGGGCGATAAATTAAATAGATGGCTTGATAAAAAGCTTGC
Source organism: Siniperca chuatsi (assembly GCF_020085105.1). Taxonomy (NCBI): domain Eukaryota; kingdom Metazoa; phylum Chordata; class Actinopteri; order Centrarchiformes; family Sinipercidae; genus Siniperca; species Siniperca chuatsi. The sequence continues at coordinate 25,958,312 of NC_058043.1, read as the reverse complement.
TGTGCAGAATTCTTCACGGGGGATTTTTGAAAAATCACGCTGCCATAGCTCATAACAGGCGATCTGTTCCCTGGGTGATTTATGAAAACAATTTGGTTTGTTATCAGCAGCCAGAGTTTGTGAGATAAGATCAGAGCACATGCATTTCAACTTGGGGGTAGAGGGAGACAAGGGATGGTATGTATGTGTGTGTGTGTGTTAACATAATAGACATGTTGACAATAACAATCAGTCATTAACAGCATTCATGCTATTTCATCATGCTGTGATTCATGGGATAATGATGCATTGAGTGTTGATTAAATTTGGCAATAGAATGAAAAGATTTTCCAAATAGTCGTGTGTGAGACTGTTGGTTTCTCCTGTGTTTTGTGTGGTTTAATGGTATATTCATGTCAGCTGTCACTGGAGAATCTGCACTGATGCACTCAACAGCCCAACACCATCTCTCTGCCTGTCCCTCTGTGATCTGTCCCAACCCTTTACTCATATGTGTAGTGGAGAGACTGCGAACACCCCTTATACCCAAACCATCCTCCCATACTGCTCATTCAGATACATACGGTACATTACTCTGGAAACAGGACTCGCAATATAGTTTGTGTGTGAGTGTGTGCAAACATGAGATTCCTCACAGCTCCCTTTCTCAGTCAAGCAGAACCCTCCAAATGTCATTCATGACTGTGCTCCATGCTTTGCTGCCAAGCACATGGAGCACATTCGGCCCAGTCAGCCTAATGTGCTTTAGACCTTCTCTTCATGCTTTCCCTGGAGAAACCGAGGGAAATGCTGTTTTGACATTGCTATCTGTCTAGTTTGGAAAAAGAATGATATGAAAAAGAATTAGATTCCCCCCCAATGTATTCCGGTCCAGAAACAGATAAGCAGTTTGTTTTGCCAAAGACGTCAAAGCGGGGAATCAAAAGTGACAGCAGAAGGGATGAGATATTTCAAGATACGTCTTGATGGATGCAGGTTAATCTTAAGCCTGCCAGATGTGTCAAGGATTTGCGAACACCTCATGGACTAAATCTCACTGTGCTGCTCTCTAATTCTGCACCCCCCCATCCCCTTTCTGTCTGTCTCTGCAGTGAAGTTTGAGGATTGCCAGCGCAGCAGAGAGGTGGGCTTTGTCAGTAACGACCCCAACTTCAGCGTGAGGCCTGATGGGACGGTTTATGCTGAGCAGGATCTGGCAAACCTGTCAGAGCCCGTCCAGTTCATGGTGACGGCACGGGGGCTTCATGACCCACACATCTGGGAGACCACCGTTAAGCTCGCCCTGGCTGGACATCCTCATCCTTTAGCCCTGACAAAGGTAACCAAGAACAGGGTCACACTGATGGGACCACTAGAATCGTTTCCTCGTGATCAAACTGCTAATTTAAACAACGATCAAATAATACTTTTGCACTCCATACTGGCAAATATAAATTGGTGTCTATCACTAAAATGCCTTTGGCCTGCTTGACTATTGTTGTAAACTAGCAGGGTTGTTTAGCCTCTGACCCTAACTTCTTCTGTCCAAAAACCAAAAGTGGACGTTGTTAAGGTTGACTAAGGTTCTGGCTATGTGATGATATCATTTTATACTGCTGCATTTGTTGTTTGGTTGTTTTAGCATTG